>NC_141699.1:25155667-26355667 GCF_964263255.1 Lissotriton vulgaris
GATGAGGACAACGACCCAGAGTTATATCCCTCAAAGCCTTCACCACCTTAAGATAACACAGGGTTTGTGCTCATTAATAGGGCAGCAAAATATCATAAAGTAGAGATGCATGCAGAACCTCAAATAGAGGATTTCCTGTTAGAGACGCTACCTAATGCACAAAGAACATCAGGTACTCTTACTATGTTGAAGGGTCTTCTCAGTCACACAGAAGAAATATTCAAAGACCCAGTGAGGGCTAGGGTGTTAAACCCAAGAATTGACAAAAAGTATAAAGCGGCTCCAAAGGATCCAATATTTATTAAAGGGCATGTACCTCTGGACTCGCTGGTGGTCTCAACCGCTCGTAAAAGAGCAAACTCATTATCTACAGGAGAGGCTCCTTCACCTGATAAAGAGTCAAAATTAATAGATGCATCAGGCAAGAGAGTAGCATCACAAGCGGCAAATAGCTGGCGTATAGCCAATACACAGGCACTACTCGCACGTTATGACAGGGAAAATTATGATGAATTAGAGAAACTCATCACACATCTCCCCAAAGAACATCAGAAAAAGGCAGATCAGTTAATACAGGAAGGAAAGATAATAACTAATACTTCCATTAAGTGCGCCCTAGACGCAGCAGACACTGCAGCAAGATCCATCAACACCAGTGTCATGTTAAGAAGACATGCATGGCTTAGAATCTCAGGATTCAAACAGGAAGTACAAACGTCCCTATTGAACAAACCATTCGATCAAAAGACACTGTTTGGTTCAAGCACAGATGAGACCTTAGAAAAAATGAAAAAAGATACAGAAACGGCTAAGTCAATGGGAGCATTGCAACAGCCAACACAAAGAGGTTCCTTTCGTAGATCCACCTATAGAGGGGGCTCAAAGAATACAGGAACAAATCAGCAATCCACCTCTTTCACACCAACATCACCCAGAGGTAATTCAAGAGGCAGTTACAGAGGTAACAACAACAAGGGTAGAGGACGCGGAAATAATAACAACCGCAACGCCTCAACCCCAAAGCAGAGACTTCATAGAACTCCCCCCAGACCACATAACACCGGTCGGGGGATGTCTATCACAGTTCCTACCTGTCTGGGAAAACATCATATCAGACAAGTGGGTGAGACAAATTATCCAACATGGTTATTGCCTAGAACTCACAGCTACCCCACCAAACATCCCCCCCAAACAGCGTCCAATGAGTCAAGATCATCTGACATTGTTAAAAGAAGAAGTACTAGCACTTATACAAAAGCATGCAATAGAGAAGGTCCCAAAACATCAACAAGGGACAGGAGTATACTCTCTATACTTCCTAATCCCCAAAAAAGACGGGTCCGTAAGACCAATATTAGACCTCAGACCTCTCAATGCTTACATAAATTCGGAGCATTTCCACATGGTCACGCTCCAACAAGTACTCCCTTTACTGAAGAAAGGGGACTTTCTTTCTACACTGGATCTAAAAGACGCTTACTTTCATATCCCAATTCACAAAGCCCACAGAAAATACCTAAGGTTTGTATTAGAAGGACAACACTACCAGTTCAAAGTCCTTCCGTTCGGTGTCACAACAGCACCGAGAGTTTTCACAAAATGCCTAGCTGTGGTGGCAGCACACTTAAGAAGACAACAAATACATGTCTTCCCATACTTGGACGATTGGCTAATAAAGGCCAACTCGAAAGAAGAATGTCTTCACAACACACAGAAGACAATTCAATTGCTGCACCACCTAGGGTTTACGGTGAACTACAAAAAATCACACCTGCAACCAAACCAGATTCAGCAATACCTGGGGGCTACTATAGACACAGAAAAGGCAATAGCATACCCCAACCCAATCAGGATACAGACAATGGTCGGGTTAATACAAAGATTTCAACCACAACACTCACTACCAGCACGAGTGTTTATGCAACTATTAGGCATGATGTCCTCCTGCATACTGCTAATACCACATGCCAGGCTACAAATGCGTCCACTACAGGAGTGTCTAGCGACACAGTGGAATCAGGCTCAAGGTCAGATTACAGATCTGGTGTTGGTAAACGACCGGACGTATCGCTCTCTGAAGTGGTGGAACACAGAAAACATTTCCAAGGGACGGTCGTTCCTAGAGCCAATTCCACAAGTGATAATAACAGCGGACGCATCGCTCTCCGGATGGGGAGCGCATATGGACAAATACACAGTGCAGGGGAAGTGGAGTGTGCAGCAAAAGAAACTGCACATCAACTACCTAGAACTATTAGCAGTATTTCTAGCACTAAAAGCTTTCCAAATGCAAATAACAGGCAAGGCAGTCCTGATCAGAACAGACAACATGACTGCAATGTATTATATTAAAAAACAGGGGGGGACACACTCTCTCCAACTATCCAAACTAGCACAGGACATTTGGAGATGGGCCATTCCTCAAAAGATCTATCTGTTAGCAGAACACCTACCGGGAGTTCAAAATCAGATAGCAGACATCCTAAGCAGACAGTCAGAACAAGTACACGAATGGGAGCTGCACGACCAAATACTGCAGCCATTCTTCCAAAAATGGGGGCAACCAGAGATAGATCTGTTTGCCAATCATCAGAACGCAAAATGCAAAAACTTCGCATCCAGGTACCCACACCAACGGTCCCAGGGCAATGCACTATGGATAAATTGGTCCAACAAATTTGCTTACGCGTTCCCTCCTCTACCACTAATTCCATTACTGGTTCGGAAACTGCAGCAACACCCAATGACAATGATACTAGTGGCACCCACGTGGGCAAGACAGCCGTGGTTCACCACGCTGCTACAACTCTCACAAGTACCACATCAAAAGCTAAGATTATTACCCATGCATCTTACACAGAACCATGGAGAAATAATGCACCCTGATCCCAAACAACTGAACCTAGCGATCTGGCTCCTGAGGTCATAGAGTTTGGATATTTAGATTTACCACCAGAATGTATGGAAATCATTAAACAAGCAAGACGTCCTACCACCAGAGCATGCTATGCAGCAAAGTGGAAAAGGTTTGCTATACACTGTAACAGTAAGCACATCAACCCTCTGGACGCATCCACTAAACAAATCATTTGCTATTTACTACACTTGCAGCAATGTAACTTAGCATATACTTCTATCAGAATTCATCTCGCGGCCATAGCGGCGTACCTACAAAAAAGGCAACATCTTTCCCTGTTTAAAGTACCAGCAATTAAAGCTTTCATGGAAGGACTCAAAAGAGTCATTCCACCAAGAAGACCACCTTCCCCAGTCTGGAATCTCAACATAGTACTTACCAGACTAATGGGGCCACCCTTTGAACCTATGCATAGGTGTGAAATACAATTCCTCACATGGAAGGTGGCCTTCCTCATAGCTATCACGTCAATTAGAAGAGTAAGTGAGCTGCAGGCTTTTACAATTCAAGAACCATTTATGCAGTTACACCAAAATAAAGTGGTTCTTAGAACAAACCCAAAATTCTTACCAAAGGTAATTTCAGCATTCCACATCAATCAGTCAGTTGAATTACCGGTTTTCTTTCCAAAACCACAAACAGTAGCAGAAAGAGCCCTACATACATTGGATGTTAGAAGGGCCATATTGTACTATATAGAAAGAACACAAACTTTCAGAAAGACAAAACAGCTATTTGTTGCGTTTTCTCCTACACATAAAGGCAATCCCATCTCTAAAGCGGGCATTGCCAGATGGATTGTAAAATGCATTCAAATATGCTACTTAAAAGCAAAGAGAACATTAACTGTTCCTCCTAGAGCTCACTCTACACGTAAACTAGGAGCATCTATGGCATTTTTGGGAAACATTCCACTAGATGACATATGCAAAGCAGCTACCTGGGTTACACCGCACACCTTCACAAAACACTATTGTGTAGATGTGCACACAACACAACAAGCTAGAGTGGGACAAGCAGTATTAAAAACTTTATTTCAGACAGTTGCAACAGACACGGGCGACCACCGCTAGGGAGAGAACTGCTGTATAGTCTATTCATAATGTACCATCTGCAGCCCATATGCCTCGAACGGAATATGCTACTTACCAGTATGCATCTGTTCTTGGCATAGAGGGCTGCAGAGTGGTACATGCCCTCCCAGCCTCCCCGGAAACCTGTGTCTGTTCCAACATTATCTTATTTAGATACACTTACATGGGCATTCTTATCTGTATTCTACTATACTACTCCATCTAACCCTACTATGGCAAAACAATCTAAGGATGGAGCCGATGCCCATGCGCACTACCAACCAAGGGAGGAGTCACCAAGATACAAAAGACTCTCCAAGAGAAAAACAAAGTGCAATCATCCGAGCCCAACACCAGATGGCGATCTATTCATAATGTACCACTCTGCAGCCCTCTATGCCAAGAACAGATGCATACTGGTAAGTAGCATATTCCATATAATCTAGTGAGACATGGAGCACTGCTTGAAAAATCTTCAGGTGCAGCATGGCGCCTGGGGATATTCTAAAGATTAGGCATCTGCGGTTAGAGTATCTACCAGAAAGAGAACCACTGAGTGACGTGTTCTTCTTTGTTCGTGGTTTCTGCACATGCCTTTTGCAAAGTACAAAAAATTCAAACATAGAGCAACACAGATAACAAATGTGTGCATACAAGAAGTGTTTACAGGGGGCCAGGATTATTGTGACGTGTGAGAGGGTTTGGTCCATAACTCAAGAATCTGTTGTGGCAAGTCTTTTTTACACAACTCAGGGGTCCTGCAGAGACGTGCTATGTGGATGTGTCAGTACGGTTTTCTTTCCTTGCAGGTGTGGCTTGCGTCAACACTTCCTGCAGTGAGAACCTGGATTTCTCACGGACAGGCTGGTCCTTTCAATTTGGATGGTCTCTGACTTTTTGGGAATCTTTTTCCAGTTTCCTTTCGTCCATAAGTTGATCTATTGTGTCTTATTGAACTCAGCAGAATAAGCAGCTCACCAAAGGAGAGGTAAACAATAAGAGAAGCCATCTGATTAGGTGTTTACCACACAGGTGTCCTCAAGCTAAGCTCATTTCCCAAGAGTGACCTCCTTGGCCATGCACTCTACTATCAATCGCCCGTTCCTACACTGGCAAGGGCACAGGCTCAGTGTACTTCCATTCAGGGTTGAGGTGCTTCTCAGGACATTAGTGCCTGCAAAGACTCCTGGCCTGCCTAAATGCCCACCTCCCTCTCCATCTGGCGTTTTAAGCTAACTTTCAATCATGAGTTTTGTAAGTGGGAATGAATGCAGGACCTTGCATGCCTTTCTGCTAGCCTTACACAGCCTCCTCTCCCACAGTTACTAGCCTTCTTTGCATCTGCACATTTTGCCCTCGGTGGAAATGCTCCTGTCCATGCTGGTCTTGCTTCTCCTGATGTTAAAGGGTTCCTCAAGACTAAGAGTTGTGGTCACTGTCTGTAGTTTCCCTGTGGCACGCGACAGGGCGCAAGGAGGGCAATCCAGGGCTTGCTTTCGATTTGTGTGGATTCAGTTGGCTCGGTGCTATTGAAGGTGGGTTCAGTGCAATACTCTGTGGCCTCCTTTGATCCTTTTGTCTCCATCTTTGTAGTGGAAAGTTCCCTATGAGAACAGTTCCAGGATGCCTCTGAGAGTAAGGAAGAGGCTATTTGTCAGTGCGAGTCTAACTGACCTCTTTAAGCCGGAGGCGCTGAAAGGGAGGATACACCTGCCTCACTTCCTCTTCTCCACAGGTGGAGTAAAGGATCTTGTGATCCACTGGAGCCGATCTGACCATAACAAGGCATATGGTAGCAAAATGTAAAGAGGGCATGTTTGAATGGTAAAAACCTGACCAATTCTCTGCTACAGTCTGGTGTAAAATGAGGGCTTCCTACAAGTCCTGGTTTCAGTCTTGTTACATTTGTTTCATGGACCCACAAGAGACCTGGCCTAAGGGCTTCCATGGCTTCTCGCTCGTGTGTTTATAATGCTTTCCTTACTTGTCAGACTGCAGGGATCATGGGAGCTCTGAGGCTCTGCACGTCTAATTGACTGAGTATCTGTGGCAGGCGGGAGGGCTAGCAAGTCGGCACACTGTTCCCTTCTGCCTCCCCTGGACCTTTGTATTCCCCTCCAGTCTTCTAGCCCCCTGGGAACGTCCAACTATCTTGTTTCGTGTGATGTGAGAGCCTTGATTCGTGTCTGGCCACTGCTTCACTTCAGTCACCCCGAAATCACTTTAGAAGATTTAACCCAAACTTGAGTCCAAATGTAAGGCTGGATCCGAGTCTGCGTCTGTGAGGCGTCTCCATCAGGGTCGGGCTAGCCTCGTCTTTGTGATGTTCAGTGACTCTCCAATGAAGGCTCTGCAGGCCTAACACACCACAACAAGCCGCGCTCGCGCGGGTGTGCACTCGTGCGCCCCCCTAGGGCTGCTTGCACCCACTCTTGTCAGTTTGATCAATGAAGCAAAGGAGGGTCATTCAGGTCATGCGCAGCTTTGAGGGTAATTTGCTGTGGGGTATTTATGCACAATTGCAGCAAAATGAGGCGACATTACGCTGGGTTACGCGAGGAGCGTAACCCGGTATTTAGAGATTTTATGTGCGTAAAATTCAGCCTCGCATCCAAATCTGCTTCCAGGATGTATTTTGTACAAATATAAGTGAGCCAAATTCAACAGAACACGAACGGCAGCTGCGGCTCGTGCTCTGTTCCTGTGCTCCTGCTGTGGGCATCTTTGCTCCAGATTACTCAGAATTATGCGAGCGAGCGTCATCACACAATTTTCAGTCATTTTTTGTTCCAAGATTAACACAAATTTTCAGATTACTCTGTTGTAATTACAATTCGCCCTAAGAGAATATAGCTAAAATAGAATATACGGACGAGACAGATCTCCACTGACCTGGAGGGACAATGTAGGTAAGTGGCTGTAATGTGTGCAGTAGCATGGTTGCACTGAAAGTCCACTGCAGGCGGATCTGAGGTTCTCTGCATTCATCTTTATATCCACCTAATGATTCGTTTCCCTGTCTCGCATGATGAGTGTTTCCTTTCTGCTCGGTCCACAATGTCTTCCTTCTTGTTCCATAATGAAATAATTGCCTGCTCTAATCTTATTTACTTGATGTGAGGAATGGATTTCAGTTCGGTATTTCGAGTATGTCCAGGAATATGCAAAGATGTACTTGGTTTTTACGTCTATAATGTGAATGGTTTGCGTAATTTCATGTAGGTTTTCTCTTAAACTCAGTGTGTTCTCTTCAAAAGCTTATTTCCAATAACGTTTTGAAAAAACAATTGGAGACCCAGTTTGTGAGCATTTAGAAGTATGACCTATTTATGTTGAACTTACAACTTCCTACAATAAAGCTTCATCTGTTTAATTGTATTTATTTTTCACTTTTAGGAACGAAAGAACATCTTGAACAACTTAACAATGAAATTAAGAAAATTGCCAATAAAGTGCGGACAAAGTTAAAAAGTATGTATAAAATGTATTTTCCAAAACGAATAAATGACGTTGTTTTTTTAATTCAGAAGGGTATTTTAAAAGCGCAACTTCCACCAGAAATCCTATCTTGCCACTGAGAGAATATTCTGCATAGTAGAAAGCAGAGTACAAAAAGAGCCAAGCTGCAGGACTAAATAAAAGCCACAAATCTGGCTTACACAAAGCAAACAAGTTTTAAAGGTATGTTTAACCTGTGTAGCTTGCAGAGAGGCAGGAAGCTGATTTCAGTCTTTGGCTGCTAGTAGTGCGAAAGATTTTTTCCAAAGCAAGCCATTCTAAAACTCTGATCTGCAGTGAGAAACTTAAAAAGAGCAGCGCATTGAATGCATGGGCTTCTATTTTCTTATGTGAGCTCATTAGGGTGGGCCCTCTGCGGCATGGATATCTTACTAGCTAGATGTCAAGCCTTAGCAGAACGCCTCCGCCAGACTCATCTTGAACATCATACACCGCCACATCACCTGCCACCTGCGAGACCTTCATTGGCTACCTGTCAACAAAAGAACCAACTTCAAGCTCCTCACGCACGCCTACAAAGCCCTCCACGACACCGGGCCTGCATACCTCAACCACCACCCTTTCCTTCTGCACTCCCACCAGACATCTTCGCTCCGCCCAAATGGCCCTGCCCACCATCCCACGGATCAAGAAGACCACGGTTGGGGAAAGATCCTTCTCCTGCCTCTCTGCAAAGACCTGCAACTCCCTGCACCTCAGGCAATCACCATTGCTGTCACAATTCATGAAAGGCCTCAAGATCTGGCTCTTCGAATGAACCGCAGACCCCTGCCATCCTGCTGTGATACTAAGAATCCTCATGCATTATAAATTAGGATAGATTTTCAATAAAACAACTCAACATTCATTCAGCACCTAACTAGGCAAAAGGTCTGCACCAGAGCCATTATATAGAGCAAGGTAGGACAAATGTAGGTAAAAGGTTGTGTAACTACCTAGGCCTATTTTGGGGGTTCATAACGGGTAACTCTGTCTCCATCCTCCTAACTTCTGTGTCTGGGTATCGACCCTCCAGGCGCAGGCATGGAAGTAATCTAATTCCACTGTGTGGCTAAACTAACCTCATGCTTTCTGCCATATCCCTTTAAAGAGGCACTTCTTACTGGTGATTGGACTTCAGAGCACTGAGAAAGTGCCATCTTGCTTGCATTGGTATGCCCCCACTTTTTTCTGACTGCTGATGTGCTTTGACTGAGTGTGCCCTGGGCTCCTGCCAATCAGGTACCCATGGCCTGTGGTTCTTCCCTAAAACTGTGTTGAAACTAAAACCCAATTGGCATCTCTGGCCACATGTCAGCCCCTGGTAAATGGCACCCTAGGTACCCAGGGCATTGTGACCAGAGAAGACCCCTGAGGGCTGCAGCACTTATTGTGCCACCCTTAGGGGCCCTGTACCTTGACACCCACACACTGCCTTTGCAGGCTGAGTGTCTAAGTACAGAACTAAACCAAGAGTCGACATGGCACACATCCCTGTGTGCCATGCCCACAGAACCCACTGCCCTGGCATACTTCAGTCACCCCTCTAGCTGGGTGCCCTATGCCAGAGGTGTGGGCACAAGTGCATGAGCCCTGTGCCCCTACAGTACCCCGGGCCATTCCTGGGCACTAAGTGCAGTGATGCCATTAAGAGTATATGGTGCTGGGACGTTGTCATTACGAACTCCACAGCACCATAATAGCTACACTGAAGACTGACAAGTTTGGTATCAAACTTCTCAGCACATTAAACCCACACTGATGCCACTGTGGGATTTAATGTAAAATGCACCAGAGGGCATCTTAGAGATGCCCCCTGAAAACCTAACCTACAATCCACATTTGGGCTGAGTGGCTGCAGAGGCTGCCACACAAGACATGTTGCTGGACCCCTGGGTGGAGAGCCCCCCTGCTCTCCTGGGCCTGCAACCATGCACATCCTGGGCGAGGTGCTAGGTCTCCTCCCCCAGGATGGGCAGGGGCAAGCTTCAAAGGCATACCGCCTCTGTGAGCTTCTCCAGACCATTTGCTGTACCCAGCAGCTGGCCCCCACCAGTCCTGACCCCCACTCTGGCGGGAAGACTGGCGGGAAAAACTACGTCAGGCAAGGGAGTGTGATAGCCTGTGCCAACCCCACCCCTCAGGTGGGGGAGACGAGGTGAAGCACAATCCCGGGCTCCGGCCATCTTTAAGATGGGGAGCCCTGCCCAATCACAGCTAGGCTCTTGCCCCCCCTCCCACAGGAGAGGAGCAGGCTAGGAGGTGTACCCAGGGACCTATTGGTCCCTGTCCTTGCCGTACCTGTAACGCCCCTAAATTCAGTATTTAGGGGCTCCCTGAACCTTCCTTCCTCAGATCCCGATAAGAAAAGAAGATCAAGAGGAAGAAGACCCGCCGTGCAGCTGCTAAC
Source organism: Lissotriton vulgaris (assembly GCF_964263255.1). NCBI lineage: Eukaryota > Metazoa > Chordata > Amphibia > Caudata > Salamandridae > Lissotriton > Lissotriton vulgaris. The sequence continues at coordinate 25,165,566 of NC_141699.1, forward strand.
AGGACGACAACAACTGACTTGGCACAGCCCTACCGTCCTGTCGATCCTGGAACCTGCTCCTGCCTAATCCCGGTGACTCCTGCGGACAGCAACCTTGGGACACACAGATGACCTGCCTGCCTTGACCCTCTTAAAGCCTGGGACTCCCATCAGCAGAGGCTCTGCTGCAACAACACCCCTGGTGCCAGCCAGAAAGCCCTGGACCAACCCACTCTGCACCTGCCGAGCCCGGCCCGTGCCCGAGTGATCCAGGACCACCAGGACGTCCCCCCGGCGACTGGGACCCGAAGTCCAGTGCCCAAAGACACTCTTCGATGACCCCGACAACGTCTGCAGCCTCAGGACAGAGGACCCTTCCGACCGCGACCAGTAAGATTTCCCTACCTCAAAAGACACCCCTGCACCTGGCACCCCACGTCCCCCTGTGCCCAACTCCTGGGTGCCTACCTATCCTCCAAGACCCCAACTTACCCCTCGAAGTGTTAGTCGCTCCAGAAGATCCTTCGTCCCTGAGCCTGCAGCCTTTCTTCCCTCTTCAAGTTCCTCATCGAATAACATTGAGCGCCCAACGGCTCAAAAGCACCCTGCACCCAGCCGCCCGAGTGCCCCTGGCAGTGCAACCTGTACCCTATCCTACTTTCCAATTTGCCCTGAGCAAGTGACCAGGAGCCCAGACCCCACAGCCACGTGGCCTGCTAGCCAGCAGCCACCAACCGGAGGCCCCCTTTCCCTCATTGGATAAAATTGGGCCTAACTACCTCTGCACCTGGCCGCCCCTGTGCTGCTGGGGGTGAACCAACTGTACTTACCTGACCCTGGGCAACCCCTGAGTCTATGCCCAGAATCCTAACTTCACCAGCCAAGTACTCGCCTGGAAACCGATAGCTCACTTACCTGCCATTGTATAACATTGACTGGTTTGACTCGAAAAATCTTGTACGAGTGAAGTTTTGGAAACTAAAAATATTCATATAAAATCTCCAAATTTCGAAGTACTCACCTGTGATCAGGGGAGAAGCCAGTACTGTACCTTGTAGCCCAGTACTGAACCGCAAAGGTAATCCTTACCGGGTTTACTTGTAATCTGTATTTTCTCCATTGGAATCCATTATTTGCTTTTCTATGACATTTCTACTTTTGAAAACGTGAAATATTCTGTAAAAATCATACAAAATACTGAAACACAATTACTCACCTGTTTTAAGTTGAGACACCAGTACTGGACCCAGGAGCCCAGTACTGGATTACAAAAGTAACAAGATCATACTTTACCTGCAACCTGAATTTTCTCCCATTGGATAACATTGCCAGTTTTTCATTGAAAAGTTTCTAAGTGTGAACTTTTAAAACGGCTTTATATTCCTGAAAAATCACTAGCATAACTAAAACGATTTTACTAAATTGGTTTCAGCTTAGACCCCAGGCCTGAACCGAGGATCCAGTCCTGGAACTACCAAAGTAATCTACAAAGTAATCAACTGTACATATATGATGAAAACCCATTGAGCTCAATGCTATAGTGTATTTAGAATTGTGTTGCCTACTGCAACCACTGTATCTATTGTGTTCACAAAGTTTATTGCCTCTTTGCAAAGTAATTACATGAGAGTACTCATATAGAGAAAAGTATATTTTTATAACTGTTGGTTCTAAAAATAAAACAACTATATCTGTTGATATAAAACCAATTGGCCTGGAGTTCAGTCCTTGAGTGTGTGAAACCTTTTGCTGACTAAGTGTTACAACAAATAAGGACAGTCCTGACTTTAACCTCTGTTATACCTCTGGGGTTTGTGGACTCTATACACACTGTACCTTATTCTGGTCCAGTATATATAGAGCCACTTTCTCACAAGCACTGAGTGAATGACTAACTTATCATCATATTCGCTGGTGCAAAGAAGTTAAGGGCAGTTAAAAACAGACTTCACTGAGATGGATCGTCCTCTGTATCCCGATGCGCTATGTTGTGGCCTAGAAGGAACCTCCTTAGGGCCTTCGGGCTCATTCTATTCGAATCAGGAGTGACTGACCTTTGCTAGTGCTCTTTCTGGTGGATACTCTAACTGCAGATTTATCAGCATCCTCCCTCTTCCGTGGAGTAGACTTCTAGGTGGGAATAAGGTTGCATGTTCGATTCAGTGTACTGTCACATTTCAGTCTGTTAATGACGCTCCAGAATGTTTTGTTTTAAACTGACATCAGTGTGCCTTAATGGTGCTTGTATGTGACTCTGTATTGTTAGTCCCATAGTTGGGACGAAGCAGCCCAAGTGTTTCTTGTCTCCACATGTTGGTGCGTGGGAGCAGTTGATAAAAAAGCTATCTTTTTTTTTATAAATCTTTTTATTAAAAATCTCGACATGATGGTACATGGTCACAGTGATCAGTAGATCGGGTACAGTAAGTTACAAAGGAAATAGCATAGGATTACATTGAGTGCAGGTGGTGGAGATCACGGGGAAGGAGATTCTTCGTTCTCTAATTCGTGAGGTGGGGAACGGATATCTCCTCAGTAATCGTTCCAATGATACATATTTTAGACCATTTCCGGGGGCATCCCCGAGCTATATGTTTGAGGCATGCGGGCTGCTGAATTCATATCTTAGCATAGATCGCCGCCTAGTGCTGGGTCCGGATGTTTGCACTTTGTTGTCCTGGAAGAGTCTTCGAAGTATCACGAGATAGGTGACTCCTCCCCTGGACTACAGTGCGCATGGGCATCTTCTCCATCTTCAGATTGTTTCTTTCCGCCATTGGGTTCGGATGCTATTCCTCAACTCCAACTTCTGAACCGAAACTTTTCAACTTTCTAAGGCCAAAAGGCCTTCTACCTCGACGGTATTGTTCTCGTTTGGTAAACCTTTACTCGATAATACTTTCCAACTCGATCCGGTCATCGACGCGGCCGTTGGGCCTTTTCGACGCCACGTTGGGCCTGCTGCCGATGGAAAGGACCCTGTTTAAAAGGTGCCCACAATGTCACTCCAAGTTCCCAAATACTGATAAACATACAGTATGCAACAAGTACCTCTCTCCCGAGCACAACGTGGAAAACTGTCCAGCTTGTGCTCAGTTCCGGTCGAAGAAGAGTATCAGGAACCGAAGGGCCGCTAGACAAGAGATGCAGCGGCAGGCACCGGAACCGGAGAACATTTTCGAAGACGGACATGACCTCCCAGAAGCAGCAGACTCTGACCTAGAAATTGTCACCGTAGAGGACCAGTCGGACTCCAATGACCAGATCACACCGGGGCAAACCGTGAGTACCACGCCCCCATCTCCTCTTCCACTCAAGACAAGGCTCCGGTCGAAGCATCGCCTAAAGGCCTTAGCCGAGATCGACAAACTCCTTCAGAGGCCCGCCTTCTGGCTCTGCTCCGAAGAACAAACCTAAGCCTTCTGATACCCCGGGAACAAGCTACACTCTTCCCAAAAAGGTCGCCGAACCGAAAAAGGTTGTCGAGCCAAAGACACTGGTTGATACAAAAAAGAGCGTAGAAACAAAAAAGCTAGTCTATCCCAAAAGAATAGTCTACCCGACAATGGCCGTCGAGCCGAAAAATAGTGTTGACTGACAAAAAGCAAGTCACACTAAAGATCCCATAGACCCGAAGAAGGCAGTCGACTCTACAAAGGAACTGGTCGATCCGAAAAAGGTCGTCAAACCAAAGAAGGTCGCCGAACCAAAAAAAGGCAGTAGAGCCAACAAAAAACATCGACCCGAAAAAAGTCACCGACCTGAAAAAAGGAGTCGAGCCGAAAAAGTCCACAGCCAAAGGCCCTCGAGCCAAAGACTTACCACAAACAAGGGAGTAAGCCAAAAACATCAGCGCCAAAACCACAGACAGTTGAGGAAGAACTTTTCCATCCTGATCCAGAAAGTGAAGAACAGCCTAAACTGTATATAGACCCTGAAACGGAACGGGTAACAGTTTACCACAGGAAGAAGAGACCTTTGGACACTGACACTTCTTCCCCTGTTCCTCCAAAGAAGAAAGACTTTGCAACATCTCCCTCAAGGCCTTTCACTCCTCCTCCTTTCTTTCCTAACATGCCTTATGTACCTTACTCTCCCTCAAATTATGATGAGACAGAAAACATAGGGGATGATCCTCAAGATAACTTTGAGGAACCTGAGGATCAGGATATACAAGATAACACATGGGATGACCAGAATGATCCTTATGATACATACGACCCACAACCCATCCCTGACACCTTTACATGGCCTACAAAGCCGTCTGCTACTGACGACACAATTGTCTTTAACCAACTAGTGGATAGGGCAGCTAAATATCATAATGTAGACATGCACACTGACCCAATAGAAGAGGATTTCCTATTTGACACTTTTCCAACTTCAGAAAAAAGCGTGCTTACACTTCCTATGTTAAAAGGGGTACTAAAACAAGCGCCAGACATCTTTAAAGATCCAGCCAGAGCGCGTGTCCTCAATCCCAGAATTGAGATAAAGTATAAATAGGCTGTGGGGTTTTAGGTTTAAACCTATAATAACTGATAAAACCCCACTGAAAGAGAAATAGCCCTCACCAGTGAAAACATATAAACACTAAAAAAACACCTGCACAACCACAAACTAAATGTCCTTCAAAGAAAGGAAAAGAGAGTGAAAATCATTTTGTTTCTTCTTGAAGGGGCCAATACAATGTAACCAGCAGTAAGAAAGACTGGGCTAACATTATTCTACTTGAGTTTTGATGTTTAGGGATGCCACTAAAATATTGTTTCTTCTTCCTTTTGCTTTTTCAGTTTTGTGGTCTTTGGTCTAAAGATGCAGGGTTTAGAAGCATGTTTTAGGTCTTGTTTAATTATTTTATCAACTGTAGAGAATCAGGAAATATTAAAATCACATTTGATATTTTGGCTGCGTTTGATTCTTTCACTGATAAGTAAAATGGCAAATATTTATAATTTTGTGCTTTGTGTGGCATCAAAGAAAGAGTCATCCCAACTGTGTCCCTTAGCTGATGGTTCTCAGTCTAAGGGGCTATAAATGCTATATTATCCATGTGGCAACCGTTTACAGAATTTCTGCTGAGTGATTATGCCAAAGGCAAGAAATGTGTGGATCTTTGGTCTCACATTGATAGTGATGTGAAAAAAGTACACTCCACTGCATTATTAGATTTTTACAGGAAAACATAACATCTGTAGTGGACATAATAAAAAACTAGAGCCTGAAAAAACCCCTGTCTGCCAAGTGTTCAGCATAATTGGTATAGATGTGAAACATCTCCTTGAGAGTAGGTTGGACGACACCTTTAGCGACTTTGGCACTGCAACATGTTACATGTTGGAGTGCTTGCCGCTTGGTAAGCAAAGCAATGTTGAAGAGCTGTTCAGTAAAGTTTATTTTACAATCCATGAGAAATGGCTTGTAATGATGCATAGAAATACCCCTTCACCACCAATGGCATTTGAAGTCAATGAAACCTCACTGTGGTACTCTGTACAAGTTGTAGATTCCTTCAGTAAAGGGGGAATTTGCTCCTTAGTTTCAAAAGTGATGCTTCCTTTTTGACCAATTCAATAACTCTGAGGGCATAAGTACCCAGCTCAGTGCAAATGTTGCAGAACTTGCCCTGAGAATCACAATCTTCAAGTGCACCAGTATAGTCATGGAAAGCTATGTCAGTGGCCAGAGTTAACAAATTGTGTACTGGCTGTTTTGGCGTTGCCCGTCTCAAGTGCCAGTGTTGAGAGGGCATTTTCACAGAAGTTTACATGGGAAGGAAATAGCCAGCGCACATGACCAAAGACTTACTGAAGAAGTATTGTTGATGTACTACAATAAGTTTAATTTGCAAAAATCTATTTAGACCTCTTATACACTATACCTACACTGTATATATATATACCATATTCTATCAGTGCAGAAAGCAAGCAATAATAAAAGCTAAATGTTCCATAAACACTTGAAAAACAGTTTTTCGTGGCGCGTAAATGTGTAACCACTGATAACAACTGTTTTTTAAGGTATTGAAATCACTGAAAAAACCCCGCCAGAATTTACCAAAAATAGAAACTGAAAACAGGAAAGCCTAAGTATAAAGCAGCCCCTACAGACCCTTCTTATATTAAGTCACAGTTGCCTTTAGACTCACTAGTGGTAGCAAACCCTCGAAAGCAAGCTAATTCACAAACAGGAGATGCTCTCCCTCCTGACAAAGAGTCAAAGATATTAGAAGCCTCAGGCAAAAGAGTCGCATCCCAAGCAGCAAATACTTGGAGAATTGCAAGCACACAGGCTCTATTAGCACGATACGATAGAGCATATTATGACCAGCTGGAATGTTTATCACAACACCTCCCAGAACCCTTTAAAACTAAAGCCAACGACCTAATACAGGAAGGCAAATTTATAACAAATGCTTCCATTAAATGTGCACTTGACACAGCAGCTAGGTCCATCAACACTAGCGTATTACTACGCCGGCATGCGTGGCTACGCATTTCCGGATTTAGGAATGAAGTGCAGTCAACCATCCTCAACCAGCCAGTTAACCAAGACTTTGTTTGGCCCTGCAGTAGATACCATCTTAGAGAAGATGAAATAAGATACTTATACTGCTAAGTCTATGGGCGCACTTCAGTTCCAACAATCCAGAAGTTCCTTTCGCCGCTCCTCCTTTCGAGGAGCAGGTAGAGGCAACGCACCCCAAACTTCCTCTACATTCAAAAGTAATGCCCAGAGCACCTTTAATAAAGGCTCCAACAGAGGAGATTATAGAGGCAATAATAACCAGGGCAGAGGACGTGCCGGCAACAACACCAGAGCCTCCACCGCCACCAAACAGTGACTTGCTCACACTCCCTCCAGACCACTCAACACCGGTCGGAGGCAGACTAACACAATTCCTACCAGTCTGGAACGCAATTACAACAGACAGGTGGGTGAGACAAATTATCCACTATGGTTAGTGCCTGGAACTCACTTCAACTCCACCCAACATACCACCCAAACACCGTCCTATGTCCAAAGAACACATCACGCTGTTACAACAAGAGGTAACATCCATGCTAGAAAAGGGAGCCATAGAAGACAGTCCCTTTTCAACACCAAGGGACAGGAGTATACTCCCTATACTTCCTTATTCCCAAAAAGGACGGGTCCCTCAGACCAATATTGGACCTCAGACCTCTGAACCAATACATACTCTCAGAGCATTTCCATATGATCACTCTTCAACAAGTACTCCTGATACTCTAACAAGGCGAATTCATCGCTACATTAGACCTCAAGGATGCATACTTTCACATACCTATACATCCAGCTCACAGGAAATACCTCAGGTTCACAATAGAAGGTCAACATTATCAATTCAAAGTACTCCCCTTCGGGATAACTACAGCACCAAGGGTTTTTACAAAATGCCTAGCAGTAGTAGCAGCACACCTCAGAAGGCAACACATCCATGTGTTCCCCTACCTGGACGATTGGCTCATAAAAGCCAACACATACGCACAGGGTGCAAACCACACATCTCAGACAATCCAGCTGCTGCACAGTCTGGGATTTTCCATAAATTATCCAAAATCACATCTGCAGCCCTCCCACATACACCAATATCTGGGAGCAACAATAGATACCTCAGTGGCAAAAGCATATCCAAATCCAGCCAGGATAGCCAACATGCAGTCTCTAATTCAAAGATTTCACCCACAACACTCCTTGCCAGCTCGAGTGTTCATGCAGCTTATAGGCATGATGGCCTCCTACATATTCATTGTCCCTCATTCCCGACTTCAAATGCGTCCATTGCAAGAATGTCTTGCACGGCAGTGGAACCAAGCTCAAGGACAACTAAAAGACCTTGTGTTGGTAGACAGTCGCACTTACAACTCTCTGCAATGGTGGAACCCACAACTTTTCCAAGGGGCGACTGTTCCAAGAACCAGTTCCACAAGTAGTATTAACACCGGGCGCATCACTGACAGGTTGGGGAGCCCACCTACTTCAATTCACAGTCCAAGGGCTCTGTACAGTCAAGCAAAAGACACTGCATATAAACAACTTAAAGTTGCTAGCAGTATTTCTAGCAATGAAAGCCTTCCAGAAATACTTGTACATCAAGGCTGTATTGATCCGGAAGGACACCATGACAGCCATGTACTACATCCAGAAACAGGGAGGGACACAATCTCTGCAGCTGTCTTACCGAGCACAGAGCATATGGAGGAGGGAAATTCCAAAAAACATCTTTCTCCTAGCAGAACACCTCCCAGGAATAGACTATCAGATCGCAGATCTACTAAGCAGACACAGCCAACAAATACACAAATGGGAAATTCACCCTCAAGTCCTCCAACCATTCTTCAAAAAGTGGGGCATCCAGAGATAGATCTGTGTGACACAAAAGAAAACTCAAAATGACAGTCCTTTGCCGCCAGGTTCCCACACCTGTTGTCACAGGGCAATGTGATATGGATGAACTGGTCAGGCAGATTTGCGTACGCTTTTCCGGCAACCCCACTGATTCCATTAGTGGAATGCAAACTAAAGCAACAGTCCCTCACAATGATCCTGGTTGCTTCCACATGGGCAAGATAGCCATGGTACACAACACTCCTAGAATTCTCAGTAGTTCCACACCACAGACTGCGCCTATCGCCACAGCTGTTAACACAGAACCATGGAGAAATCAGGCACCCAGATCCCAATCAGATGAACCTAGCGATCTGGCTCCTGAGGTCTTAGAGTTCGGATATCTTAACTTGCCTCCAGACTGTATGAACATTATCAAGGAAGGAAGACGCCCAACTACTTGAGCATGCTACGCAGTTAAATGGAAAAGATTTGTAATTTACTGTAATAACCAAATTAATCCATTAGATGCCTCCATCCAAAACATAATCTGTTACTTATTACATCTGCAAAGATGCAATATAGCATACTCTTCCATAAGGCTACACCTTGCTGCTATAGCAGCATATCTCCAAAACAGCCAACACCTGTCCCTGTTCAGAATACCACCTATCAAAGCTTTTATGGAGGGATTTAAAAGAATTATCCCTCCAAGACATCCTCCTTCGCCAGTCTGGAACTTAAACGTAGAACTTACCAGACTTATGGGGCCACCTTTCCAACCACTCCATTCGTGTGAATTACAATTCCTAACATGGAAAGTGGCCTTTTTAGTTGCCTTTACCTCCCTCAGGCGAGTGAGTGAGCTACAAGCACTAACAATTCAAGAACCTTTCATGCAAATACATCATAATGAGGTAGTGCTCCGTACTAACCCTAAGTTCATGCCAAAAGTTATATCAACGTTCCATATCAATCAGTCAATAGATTTGCCAGTTTTCTTCCAAAACCCGCAGTCAGTGGCTGAGAGAGCCCTACACACACTAGATCTAAAAAGAGCTCTGTTATATTACGTTGACAGAACTAAAGCTTTCAGAAAGACAAAACCACTATTTGTTGCTTTTGCTCGACAACAAAAGGGTAACCCTATTTCAAAAACAGGAATAGCCAGATGGATAGTTAAGTGCATTCAGATATGCTATCAAAAGGCCAAGCGCACTCTACCAGTTCCCCCGAAAGCCCACTCAACGCGCAAAATGGGGGCATCCATAACTTTCCTAGGAAATATTTCACTAGAAGACATATATAGGGCCGCTACATGGTCTACCATACACACTTTCACTAAGCACTACTGTGTAGATGTGAAAGCAAAGCAACAAGCTGCCGTAGGCCAGGCTGTCCTCAAAACTCTTTTTCAAACTGCTGCAGCTAGAACAGGTGACCACCGCTAGAGGAGATACTGCTATACAGTCTTTGCTAAAATATGAATTCAGCAGCCCACATGCCTGCTGACATTCATATCGCCCACCCTCCTCCCCGGTGCCTGTCACCGCTGCAGTAATTCTTTCTACATACATTTACATGGTCATCTCTTACTTTTCTGTACTCCATCTTTGTCACAATGGCGAAAAACAGTCTGAAGATGGAGTCGATGCCCATGCGCACTGTAGTCCAGCGGAGGAGTCGCCTATCTTGTGATACTTCGAAGACTCTTCCAGGACAACAAAGTGCAAACATCCGGACCCAACACTAGGCGGCGATCTATGCTAAGATATGAATGTCAGCAGCCCTACATGCCAAGAACAGATGCATACTGGTAAGTAGCATTTTCCATACCGTTTTTTCTCGCATCATACTCCAGTCGAGGTCATTTTCCCAGTCCGCTACTGCAGGCGTATGTGCAGCCCCCCAGAGTTGAGCTATGTTTCTCTTAGCGAGCATGCAAGCGAGAGTAACCCATTGTGTTGTGTATGTGTTGAGATCGGTAGGGTCCCAGATATTAAGGAGACAACGGGATGCTAGCGGTTTGATTTCTAAATAAGGTATCTCGATTCGCTGTAGTGTCTAATAATAATAATATTCCACATTTGTAAAGCGCACAATCACCTGTAAGGGTCTCTAGCGCTGGGGGCTGTCGGGAAGATTAAGCAAGCTATTGCCCAGAGTCACATGGTGCTGGGTTAATTTGCCGCCGGTGATCGAACCGTGATCCCAGATTCCGGAGTCAGTCGCCCTGGCCGCGGCGCCACAACTCTCCCCTCTGTCTAGGAGAATTTAAAAGGCAAGTAAACTGCGGCACTGTACCAACTAGAATGAGCATTGTTGAAGGTAAGTAGGTTGTTCCTTTTGGTAGTCACTGCGATTTTTCAGACTATTTACCTGTCTAGTCATAACGAAGCGCAGAGCAACAAATGTAAGAGTTGATGCTGTTGCCTCTGTTATCTAACTTTCAAGATGCTAAGGAGCTTGAGGCTCTCCTTGGATCTTAGAAACATGAACAAATTCACAAAAAGAAAGACATTAAAGGTGATGATCCGGCAAGCTCTGAAAGAGTGACTGGTGTCCCTGAATGTCCAGAGGTCACCTACTTCCTCATCCACATCAGGTAGTGCCGCAGATTGTTCTTCTTATTACTGGTTGGAATGCAATACCGATTTATGGTCCTTCGTTCCAGCCTTAAATCTCCACAGTTCGTCCCCCTAGCTTTCTGCTAAGTTTTGTAACTAATTGCTGCCTCTTTAGTTCCTGCAGTTGAGCAGGCAGTTCTTTACTTCAGGCAGTGTGCTTGTCTCTGGAAGAGAATGATAAACTCTTCTATGTGCATATTGGGCTACCTCTGGTACCTTACCAATTCAGCGAAGACATCGCCGACTTCATCAGCCCGCACGCCCTCCCCTCCGCCGACTACATCCTCCTAGGGGACCTCAACTTCCACCTGGAGAACAACAAGGACCGCAACACCGCCACCCTGCTAGACAACCTCACTAACCTCGGACTCGAGCAACTGGTGAACACCCCCACCCACTACGCCAGCCACACGCTTAACCCCGTCTTCTCCTCCAGCAAGCACATCTCCTTCAGCCACTCCACCGGACTTCATTGGACTGACCACAGCTGCATCCACTGCAGCTTCAGAAAAACCACGACCCACCACCACCCGCAACAGGGTCCTCGCAGGAGCTGGAACAAGATCACCGCCGAGCAGCTCACCACCTCCCTCCGCCAGAACCCTCCCGCCAGCACAACGGACCCCAACGAAGCAGCCAGCAACCTCACACAGTGGCTCACCAACTGCGCAGATGACCTCGCAACACTGAAGGACCCTCCCAGCAGACCCGGTAGCAAGAAAGCCACCTGGTTCACCGACTAACTCAAGACCTCCAAGAAAAACTGCTGCACCCTCGAGAAAGCCTGGGGCCACGACCAGACCACGGACAACATGACGGCCCTCAAGCACGCCACCCGCAAACACCACCAGCTGATCCGCACCACCAAGAAGACAGCATTCAAAGAACGACTGGACAACAGCGCCCACAACAGCAAGGAAATCTTCAGCATCGTTAAAGAGCTCTCCAACCCCAGCGCCGGAAACAACGACATCACTGCCTCCCAAGACCGCTGCGACTCACTCGCCTCGTTCTTCCACCGCAAGATCGCCGATATACACAACAGCTTCGGCGCACCAACCACGCACCGAACCAACGCCTCCCCACCACCACCCTCTGCGCCTGGACCCCGATCAGCACCGAAGACACCACCCTACGATGAACACCATCCACTCCGGATCACCAACCGACCCCTGCCCCCACCACATCTTCAACAAGGCCGACTCCATCTTCGCACCTCAACTCCGGGACATCATAAACACCGCCTTCAACACCACCACCTTCCCGGAGACCTGGAAGCACGCCGAGCTCAGCGCCTTACTGAAGAAACCAATGGCGGACCCCACCGACCTCAAGAACTACCGCCTTATCTCGCTCCTCCCTTTTTCTGCCAAAGTCATCGAAAAGACCGTCAACAGACAGCTTGCCGCCTTCCTCGAGACGAACAGATCCCTCGACCCTTCGCAGTCCGGCTTCCGAGCCAACCACAGCACCGAGACCGCCCTCATCACAGCCACAGACGACGTCAGATCCCTGCTCGACAACAGGAAAACAGCGGCCCTCATCCTCGTGGACCTCTCCGCAGCGTTCAACACTGTCTGCCACCGCACCCTAGTACAGCGTCTCAGCAACATCTGAATCCGAGAGAAGGCACTGGAGTGGATCATCTCGTTCCTTGCCGGTAGAACCCAGAGAGACCGCCTCCCCCGTTCAGATCCGAGGCCACCGAAGCCATCTGCGGCGTACCACAAGGGTCATCACTCGGCCCAACCCTCTTCAACATCTACATGATCCCTCTCGCAGCCATCGCACGCAAACACAACCTCAACATCATCTCCTACGCCGACGACACCCAGCTGATCCTCTCCCTTACCAACGACCCTGCCACCGCCAGAACCAGCCTACATGAGGGGATGAAAGACGTCGCCGAATGGATGAAGAACAGCCGCCTGAAACTGAACTCAGACAAGACGGAAGTCCTCATCCTGGGATCTTCGCCCTCCGCCTGGGCCGACTCCTGGTGGCCCCCTGCCCTCGGCACCACCCTCAAACCAACGGACCAAGCACGCAACCTGGGCTTCATCCTGGACTCCTCCCTCTCGATGACCAGACAAGTCAACGCCGTCTCGTCATCATGCTTCAACACCCTGCGCATGCTCCGTAAGATCTTCCGATGGATCCCCACCGAAACCAGGAAGACGGTCACCCAGGCACTCGCCACCAGCCGACTGGACTACGGAAACACCCTCTACGCCGGAACCACAGCCAAACTTCAGAAAAGACTCCACCGCATCCAGAACGCCTCCGCACGACTCGTCCTGGTCATTCCCCGACGCAGCCACATCTCCGGCCATCTGAAAGACCTGCACTGTCTCCCTGTCAGCAAGAGGATCACGTTCAGGCACCTCACCCACGCACACAAGACACTCCACGACCTGGGCCCCAAGTACCTCAACAACCGCCTGACCTTCTACGCACCCACCCGCCAGTTACGATCGACCAGCCTCGCCCTCGCCACCGTACCACGAATCCTCAAAGCCACCGCCGGGGGAAGATCCTTCTCCTACCTGGCAGCCAAGACATGGAACTCCCTCCCGATCCACCTCCGGCTGACCCAGGATCATCTCTCCTTCAGGAAACTCCTCAAGACCTGGCTCTTCGAGCAGTAGCGGACCCCTCCCCCCAGCGCCTTGACACCCTTCTGGGTGAGTAGCGCGCTATAAAAATGCCATTGATTGATTGATTGATTGGAAGAGGTGTGGCGCAGCGGCCAGGCGGCTGACTCCAGAGCACGGGGCTCCCGGTTTGATCGCCGGCGGCAGCTCAGCCCAGCACCATGTGACTCTAGGCAGTAGCTCGCATAATCTTCTCAACCCCCCATCCCCCCAGCGCCTTGAAAACTTTAAGGGGGTGATTAGTTTGTGCTTTACAAATATTGGGTTATTATTTATTATATTATTATTATCAACAAAGATGCTGTTGACGCTGCTTAGAGCAGAGGCGAATGAGTAGAAAGATCAATCGTTTCACCTCTGTAAACAACTACAGGTGCAAGGTTGTTCAATGATATTTGCAATCCAGGATTTCAATTCTTCACACCTTTTTGTGGAAATGTAAATTTTGGCCTTATACTGTGAATTCCCTTTCACCACTTTCGCTCCTCATCTCGTACCGAAGGTATAATGGCATTAGATGGACTTGTCCAGGATTGCCTCTTGAATTCCTTGTTCCTTGGTGCAAGGCACGAGAATTGTTTATTTGATTGACTCAAGAAAAAGTGAAAAGCAAAAATCTCCAATTGTGAGCATTTTCTCTCAGCATCTAAAGTGTGAGTGCAAGTGAAAATGGCATGGCACATAGCTAGATAATAATTCATTAACAGTGTTTTATATACTTACTGAAAAAACTGTTGAAATGCAGTTATGACTAAGGGCCGAAATATCTACAAATCATCATTTATTTTTCATACTACAAACCATAACTTGCGCCCGCCTTCAGAACCATAACTCCTCTTCAAATAGCCATTTGTAGGCATGTGTCATGGTCTTGTGGACGTGCTAATGCCAGTGGGGAAAGGTGATTGAGGCACGCTTAGGGCGACCAGGTGTATTTGTAGAATTGAGAGCAGCTGGTTATGAGTGTTTGTCCAGTGGTGATTGGCAATCAGAAGGGACAAGGGTAGTATCGTTGTTCCCACCACTGTTTCATTCTTCTAGACCCTGCTCTGTGGCTTAAAGTCGTTGCTTGAGATAGCAATCTCTGATGGTTCCCAATCCATGTTGTTTGCAGAGACAGCTGTTGAAACTTTTGTTAATGTCTGTTCATTTGACGATTATTTACTTTATGGTCATGCTATTTCTTTATAAAGGCATGCCGTTCCCACCCTTCTTGTGATGTACAGCATGTCAACACACTTCCTTTGGTGCTGTAGTGTTTTTGAAGAAACAAAGTAGCTTTTGGGAAAGGATTGGTGCACTTATTGCATGCAGTGACATTATGACTTTAGCCTTTGTATGGTGTCTTATGGTCTTGTATTGTTGACTGTTGAAGTTCCTTGAGCTCGTCGTTCTTGGAGGTACACCACCGGATTCAGTTTGGAGGTGTAAGGAGACCTCATTACTGTTAATGATTATGTTCCTACTTTGAAGACTTGCACGCATGCGGCTTGTGTTTCGCATCACGTTTATATGCAAGTCTCTAGCAGTGAAGTCCATTCGCGCCATGCAGGGCTGCAGAACCTCTTCACCAGGTAAGTAGAATGCTTTTCTCATGGCTTTACCATCAGGGTGTACATGCATGGAGATTACACTGCTTAGTGACTTACTACTGTATTTCTTCATCGGTGCATACAAACCCACTACTTGCTTATACTCCAGAAGTCTGTATTTCACTTGCCAACAAATCTGACATTGAGTCTTACTGTAGTATGACCTAGGTGGAAGGCCCCAGCATTCTTATTTTCTTAACTTTTAGTACTGTCGTGAGATGCGCCCATTGAGGTCCGCATTTTCTGTGTATATAGAATGATTGCTATTGTAACAGCATCCCTTACAGCTGATGCCCTGCTGGTTAGACCTGAAACTATATGAGCGATCACAGAGTGCTAGCATAGATTAATTGCCATTATTTTATCATTGGCAGATGACTGGCATGTGGAAAACGAGCCCATAATCCTATCGATGCCCAGGCCGCTGGCGCAAACCGCCTCTTAGCTCCCATATTGATCAGTTACCAAAATAAAGAGACGGGCGCTGGAAGCAGGAATCAAGAGCAAAGTTTATTTCTCATGAGGAGAGCATGTCATTTCGGACACGAAACACAGTGTCTTTCGGGAGGTGCTCTAACAAGTGAGCTGAGACTCTGGTTTTTATACTCTACAGAACACTTGATAACACAATCAGGAATGTATGACGCAAAAGAAAGACATCCCTATAATCCTCGTGGTGATCCTACCCATATACATTCACAATGGGGACCCTTGACCTGCTGATAAGAGGGGAGGGCAATCACGCAGCTGGGTGTTTTGTAGGATGTGTGCGCCGGATCATAGCCCGGGGGGGTGGGGTGGCTAAGACCGATAGAGGATCCTTTGAAGAGGAGTGACTTCATACAATAAGGGCAGTAAATGGTATCTCCTGGCCCAGGCGATGGCCTCGGACATGTGTGGTCAGCCGGACTCGGGGGAAAGGGTCATCAAAGGAGTGGTATTCATGCCGCGTGGACAATCGGGCGCAGAGGGGAGACTTGTCAACAGAGGGGCATTCATGGAAGGGAAGGAGGTGTTGGTCAGGCGCGGCCGCGACTCCCAAGGGCAGGGTCTTGAAAAAGAAGGTTTATGACTTGCCTACGTGAGGAGAAGGGAGGGGTAGCCAGGGTGGACACAAGGACAGAGTCACACAGAGAGCGAGAGAGATCTTATGACCCGTACATGAGAGAGCGGGGGCAGTCAGGTGCAGCTGGGGGAGGGCTATGCCTGCTAAGGCGAAGGATGCCTCTTCAAGAGGGAATGGGGGGTTTGCGTGGGTCGAGCAAAAAGGGGGCTGCCTTTCAGGGCAGGGTCGTGTACACGCAGAAGGGGAGCCGGTGATTCTAATCTTAGGCGGGCAAAAAGGGCCAGGGTGCCTAAAATGGCTGTCATGTATACATGGGTACAGGCCTTTGCTGGCAGTAGGATGTAGTTAAATGCTTTACGGTATTCAGGGTACGCGCAGGGAGAGGAGTGGGAAAAGGGAAATGAACGTTGCCTATGTACATCAATATTTCTATTTTTCTACAGTCGCCCCTTTTTACATAGCAAAAGTTCATTTTCGTGATCGATGATGGTACATATAAACAGGCACGGTCGCAGAATTAGCATTGTCAATATTAGCATATGGTATATAATCATGGACAGTTGATGTGTTTGGCAGAATACGGCACATAGGAGATTGCATTTGTCGAGTTCCTACCATTTAAAAGCACTACATAGCATGAATGTTTCTGACTAAAAATGTAACCAATGAACAGTTTTGACCAGGTAGTTGAGAGCGGAATTCAGTTCAATATACAATATTTCTTCGTCCCAGTGTCTTTTTGTCAGTGAGCCATCACTGGTAGGCTCTAGTCCGAGTACTTTCGTTGGCGCTGTTGAGCACCGGCGGCGGAGCTATAGGTCCAGCTCTGTTCTATCCTTTCGCGTTGCAGGGTGCGGTCAGTCCTCTGCTGTTAGACCACAGTCCTGTTTCCTAAACAATCCGGTTGGTGGCGCCTTATGCTCGGCACCCATAGTTCTATGGCAGCACCCTATTCCCAGTGGAATGCTGTTCTTTCCTTTGGCAAAAAGTCACGTGGAAAAGAGGGTGAGTGTGGTTCAAATAGTCGATAGGGGAGAGGGTGGAGTTGGGTCAGAGTTCCTGGGACACGCAAAAGGGACCAAGGGAGCAAAGGATAACAAGCAGGCAGGCCCATCCATCGGGCTCAAGGAAGGGGGACGGAGACTCCAGGCACACGTGGGTTTAGCAGGCGAGTGGCTTCGAGGTGGCTCGCCGTTTTTCATTTTCCACGTTGAAGTTGCGGTCTCGTCCCGTATCCTGTTGCTCTGCGGCTCCACCTTTGGTCGAGGTCACACGAGTCCCAAGATCCGCGGCCAGGCTGTACGTCACTTCTGACCCATCTCCTTTGGTGATCGTGAATCTTTGAATAGGTACAAGACAAGGTTTCAGTGAAATGGCAAAAGAAGATATCTACGCATGTGAATTCCTCCCTCAATTCTACGCATTTGGGAGATACGCTCATTGGTCACAGTCAGAGGTCCATTACCAAGCAGTGCATGTGTCAGTATTCCTACTGGGTTCATGGCAGGTCTATTCATCGTCTTATTTATAAATCAAGTGAGGTTCCCATCAACTGTGCATTACATCATATTCAGCATTTTACAGAGCATTTCCCATCAGGACTGGCTAACCTTTTCGAACAGGGCGGGGGTGTCATTATCGAGAGTCAGGCAAAACAGGGTATTCTCGAGGGTCAACAGCTACTCATCTGCATCAAGTTTATATTCGGGACAGCAATTGGGGTTTACCGAAAAATGGGGCGGGGATGCTTCGGGTGCTTGCGCTTGGGTGCAAAAGGGGGTGGGGCAATCCGGGCGTTGGGAGTTCAATCTGGACGTTGGCGTTCGTCTCTGAAGAACAGACATAAGGTGCCATTGACATACAGTTCCCCTATAAATGGCCAGATTTGGGAGACTTTAGTCGTCTTACCTGTCCTTTCCTTCTCAGCCAATTCAAGTTCATTCATTTTTGCAGAAAGGAGAGGCAGTAATATGGCGAGATACAATTATTTTAGTTTCGGCCAATTTCGCTGAACACCTTCGCGTTCAATATGTATCAAATCAGACTGGTGCCGGTGGGGCACAATTTTACCAATGAAGGAGAGAGAATAGGCAGACTCTCATAGAGAGTGAGAGTCGTCCGCAATCTAAACGAGCCATTCGGTACACGTATGACATGTAGAGAGAGAGAGAGAGAGAGAGAGAGAGAGAGAGAGAGAGAGAGACGTGTACAAAAATAGGTCATTTAGTGCGCTCACAACACGGAACAGCAAAGGTCAGGTAACGCACAGATACAGACAGAGGGAAGACATAAATTCGTACATTTATACACACACAAACTCAGACAGGGAAGACGGCACATGTATTACACATATACAAGACATTCTCGACAAGACAGGAAACAATTGTTAGCCTACAACGTCTGTTTTTATATGTATATCCTACGTATCTTTACTATCCTGTTTTATCTATGTGCTTGCTCTTTCTACCCTTCCTCCCTTTCCCTTCTCGCTTGTCACGCCTGCGAGCGTTCCCAATTACCAATACTCACACCTCGGCTGGTCGATCAGTAATTAACCTGGTCGTGCTAGTTACCCATGGTTGGATCTTAAGCCATTTTTCTGTTCCCTCCTGTGGTGGGAAGTTCTCCAGGCTGAGGCAACGGCAAGTATTGATCGGGAGAACAGTCGGACAGCTTGGCTATATCTATAAGAGTGTGAGAAAGGGGGTAGTGCATTTTGAACATCAGCAATATTTCTAACTTCCTAGACGGGTGGTGCCGTGGCAACCCTTACCTGTATAATTTTTCTTTGTCCTTTCCCTACCTAGTCAAACGTCCAGTTACATTATGTAATACGTCATTTCTAGTCAATTTTTCGTCATTCAGTACCTGTCCAGTTTCTATGTCAGTCCATCCTCTCAGTCGCTATGTCCTAAGGAGGAACAGTCATGTTAAGCCTACGTCTTTTTAAAAATGTATCGTTATAGTGACTAAACACATATTCCCCCCTTCCCTTTTTCGTCGGTGGTCCAACCGTCGCTCTTCCACACCTCAGCCGACGTTCTGACGTAACCTGCAGAAGGGAGGAAAAGAAGGGGTGGGGGGGGCAGCATTCAAAGCACATCATCATGCAGTAGTTCAAAAATGTTTCTACCTACCATATACTCGCTCTATCTCCTCGTACTGCATTCCCTTGCCATCTCGGCATTTCAGCCCAGAGGGACCAGTGGTGTCAGATAGATAATCATTGACGATCTGAGTATCTACATGAGCTACTTGGTCGTAACCCTCTTTATCGGGTGCAAGGGTGACGGTCAGGTTGCATTTTCTGTGGTGTCATTTAAAGGGTTATCTGAAACACTTTTCCGGCTGCTTGTGGCACATAAGGTAGCTGCTAAATATCTGGTCCCTTTTTGATCTTCATCCTTCATCATACTTACTCTTCGCTCACAGTAGTAAGGCATCCAAAACTCATTAATGCAACTGCAACGACCATGCTTTCTTCTTAAAAATACTTTTAATAAACGGAATTGGTGGCAGTTCATTGCATAAAAGTGCAGCAGTGCAAATAAAATCGTATTAAAATTTCCTTACAGAGCAAACATGATGCATGTCAAGAATTCATTTTCAATTAATTCAAAAATTCATTTATCCAATACTCATTCGTTATCTAAGTTACACCAATTCATTTTCCAAATCATAATCAGTACCCACCCCAAGTCAATTCATTATCCAAGCACATACTCAACGCCCTTCATATCTACTTTCATTGTCCAAAAACTGCACATAGATCTCGGGACAACAAGCTGCGCAACCTGGGTGCAACAAAGTTTATTCAAAATATGTTTCATTTTGTGGCGGCGCCATTTTAGGTGGGGTCAGGCAAGTTCCAGCACAGTCAGAAAGTCTCTAGTCTCGCGTGGTTGGCCCAGAACTTTCCGTTGGTAGTTCAAAAAGTTTTGTGCTATGTGGTTAACAGTTTAGCAAATATGGACCATGAGTCAAAGAGTGGGAAGGGCGGCAACAATTTTCCTACCGGGTCATCCTGGCGGTCCTCCGGAACTGAACAAGTCCGTGCCGTGGCTTCATTTTAGCCATTTCCAATCCGAGGCTGGTGCCGGCAGGAGTTGCACCGGTGTCGTGGTTCCCAGTGAAGGGGGCGGGGGCACCCATGCGGAGGGATCGGGGTGCCCCCCGGCTCTTATAGAATCTTCAAGGTTGAGGGGAGAAGGCATGGAGCGTGTGCCCGTCCTGGGCAGAGGACCACTTTATGATGTTGACCCTCTTTAAGTAAGAGCATTGGGGTGTCGCTGGAAGCCTCCACCTGGAGGGAGGTGGGGGAGGCTCGTTCGCGTCACCTCCCCCTTCCAGCGACCCCGCGCCGTTACTCGGCTCCGTCGTCTCGATATTGGCCGTGCTGGCTATTGAAGACGGGGGGGGGGGGTGGTCGGCGGCTGAGGCAAGACAGCCCCCCCCTTTCCCTTGACATGTGGCGGGACTATCTGGAACTGTCCAGGCGTCGACATGTGGCAGCACTACCTGTAACTATCCAGGGAATTTGACATGTGGCGGGACTACTTGATTCGCCGCCATTCTCGCCTTCGGCTTCTGCCTTCTTCGTGGGTCGGACCAGGCGAGAGACAGAAGGGGGGGGGGGGGTGGTCGGTGGCTGAGGCAAGACAGCCCCCCCCCCCCCGTGGCCTGCAGGGCAGCGGAAGAGGAGAGAAGGAGAGGACTCTGCCATTCTTTGGACCGCCTGCCCAACATCATCTCCTCCCGACCGTGGTCAGGCGGGCCCCTCGTGCCTCGAGGCCTCGCCTTCCGGATGGGCGTAACCGCGGACCTGTTGCACTTTGGGAGCTTCCGGAATGAGGGTAGGTACCTATTTGATTGTTTCTATTTCATGTAACCGTTATTTGGGCGTGGCGGGCAATGAGGCAGGCATGTTGGGAGCAGGAACAGGCAGTGAAGCCTAGCTACCTCGTGGCTATTTTTGCTGTCAAACTTTTCGCCATTTTATATTTCTTGTTACGAACTATTTCTAATGTTTCTTATTTTTAGTGAAGTCAAAAGCTCATCAGGGGGTTACTGACTTAGCCTGATTTCTTTTTAGTTTTCTTTCTCTTCCTTAGCGTGTTTCGAGCTAAGGCTTTCTGTTAGTAGGGAACGGTGATCACTTCATATTTTTATGTGTCCTTTTCACTAGGGGGTACTTCTGGGCGGACCAGACGAGTTCCCTCCAATAAATGGTCCGGGGTGGAACGAGATTATCGATCAAAAGGGGAACATATATTCCTTCATTGGGGTATCATCCTGGACAGACCGAGCGATGTACTTCCATCTACTAGGGTAGCCTCCTGGACGGACCAGATGGTCTACCTCCACTAAATGGCCCATGAGCGGGGAGCATATGTCCTCCATAAGGGTAGTCTCCTGGGCGGACCATGCGAGCTACCCCCCAAACAGTGGGGAGTGGGTAGGACTGACGAATTCACAAAGGGGCATAACCTACCCTTTACTACTTGCAAAGACTAGATAGAATATTTCTATTCCACGTTGTTTGCAGGCAGAAAATACCTCAAACGAAACAATTCCTGGAACAACAATGTCCAGGCAACCAACCAATCAGTGGGGAGAAAAACAGGCATGACGGATTACAATGGGGACAAATGTCTGCATTACCTGCCCTTCGCTATCCAAAAAGGAAGACAGAATATTTCTACTCGTCTCAGTTTGTAGACAGGGAAGATCTCAAAGAACAACAATCGACTATCAACCGACTTCAAACAATTCTCAAAGAACAACAATCGATTATTAATCGACTTCAACAATTCTTAAAGAACAACAATCGGTTATCAATCGACTTCAAACAATTCAGTGGGGAGAAAAGTAGGCATGACGGATTAATACCGGGGACAAAAGTCTGTATTACCTACCCTTCTCTATCTGCAAAGAGGGACGACGTTCCTATTCGCCGCTGTTTGAAAACAGAGAATGTCTCGTTCTCAGAAGAGAACCAATATGTCAAGTAGCCCTCAAAGCTAAATGAACCAATACCAATAATTTCGGTATACAAATACCGATTTTCAATACAAACAATCAACAATCAGCAATTTCGGTATACAAATACCGATTTTCAATACAATCAATCAACAATTGGGTGGATAGAACCACCCTACCAATCAGGCGTAGGAACGCCCTACTTAATCTTACCCGGACCGGACCATACGGACAGTTCTTCGACTTCCTCCTCCAGCGCCCATTCGTTCTCTTACTCCATGTAGCATTCCTGTGGGATTCCAGTCAGGACAATAGGTCACTGCAAGAGAGGTCCGTTCAGAATTGGTGAAGCTCTGTCGATCGGCCGCCGGGCGAGGGCCCTCTCAAGGCAGGCGTGCCCCGATCATTTAGATGTTCACTTCTTCGTCTGGATCTCTCTTACCGAACCCCATGTCACTGATGGGCCCCACGTTGGGCGCCAATTGTGGAAAACGAGCCCATAATCCTATCGATGCCCAGGCCGCTGGCGCAAACCGCCTCTTAGCTCCCATATTGATCAGTTACCAAAATAAAGAGACGGGCGCTGGAAGCAGGAATCAAGAGCAAAGTTTATTTCTCATGAGGAGAGCATGTCATTTCGGACACGAAACACAGTGTCTTTCGGGAGGTGCTCTAACAAGTGAGCTGAGACTCTGGTTTTTATACTCTACAGAACACTTGATAACACAATCAGGAATGTATGACGCAAAAGAAAGACATCCCTATAATCCTCGTGGTGATCCTACCCATATACATTCACAATGGGGACCCTTGACCTGCTGATAAGAGGGGAGGGCAATCACGCAGCTGGGTGTTTTGTAGGATGTGTGCGCCGGATCATAGCCCGGGGGGGTGGGGTGGCTAAGACCGATAGAGGATCCTTTGAAGAGGAGTGACTTCATACAATAAGGGCAGTAAATGGTATCTCCTGGCCCAGGCGATGGCCTCGGACATGTGTGGTCAGCCGGACTCGGGAGAAAGGGTCATCAAAGGAGTGGTATTCATGCCGCGTGGACAATCGGGCGCAGAGGGGAGACTTGTCAACAGAGGGGCATTCATGGAAGGGAAGGAGGTGTTGGTCAGGCGCGGCCGCGACTCCCAAGGGCAGGGTCTTGAAAAAGAAGGTTTATGACTTGCCTACGTGAGGAGAAGGGAGGGGTAGCCAGGGTGGACACAAGGACAGAGTCACACAGAGAGCGAGAGAGATCTTATGACCCGTACATGAGAGAGCGGGGGCAGTCAGGTGCAGCTGGGGGAGGGCTATGCCTGCTAAGGCGAAGGATGCCTCTTCAAGAGGGAATGGGGGGTTTGCGTGGGTCGAGCAAAAAGGGGGCTGCCTTTCAGGGCAGGGTCGTGTACACGCAGAAGGGGAGCCGGTGATTCTAATCTTAGGCGGGCAAAAAGGGCCAGGGTGCCTAAAATGGCTGTCATGTATACATGGGTACAGGCCTTTGCTGGCAGTAGGATGTAGTTAAATGCTTTACGGTATTCAGGGTACGCGCAGGGAGAGGAGTGGGAAAAGGGAAATGAACGTTGCCTATGTACATCAATATTTCTATTTTTCTACAGGCAGGCAGTTTTAGAATGTGGTTGTTAACATTTGCTTTGCTCTCTTAGCTATTGAACAGAGCTTCGAGCAGGATGCCAGCGCTAACAGAACCTCCGTGAACCTCCGGATACGAAAAACCCAGGTAAGAGATCCTGCCCTGTTAGAACCTGAGTAGGGCTAGATCCATCAGTGGAGTCTGACTGCTCGGAGCAATCTCCTCAATGTGCTGGGAGCACCGGGTCCAGACACATAAGGGGCGAGGATCTAATACACTGGGTTGTCGAAGGAGGTATGCTTGCACGCAATATAGGGCTTTGCATGGGGCAGACAATGTGTTGATTGGGGCGGGGTGAGAGTGCATTTTGGAGGTGGAGATGTTGAGTATTTGAATGTCTGCATCTGACATGTCTTTATGTAACTCCAAGACCCTGTAACGCCATGCAAACAGTACACATGAGGGCCTTTATTTGTAGGAAATGGTGCACCTTGTGCATATTTATGCGTCTAATGATAAAGAGAGCTGGCACTTCAGGTAGAGTTAACTTATTTGCTGTCTCTTTATATACACCATCCAAATCATAGCCTCTTAGTAAACGCAGTGCACTGAAGTGTTTACTGATATGCCGTCCTATCCACACTGAAATAGGAAGGTGCTGCTACCTTAGTGACCAGCACTCCTGAAGGTGTGGCGCGATTTCACCCACATATGGATTTTGTTCTCATTTTTTCCGTTATTTTTATCAATGACGCACCGTGTTACATTATGCATGCACTAAAGCATGCATAGTGCTTTACAATATAACAATCTAACCTCTTCTTCGAGTATAAGCCATTGCAAACAAGTCATTTGTATATATATCTGGTTATGTGTATATTACCTCACGATATAGTGTTTTCGAACAAGAATTGTTTACGTGACTTGTGTTCTGCGTAGGAGCATGCCACCTATTCTCTAGTGGCTTCCGCTGGGAACCTGTTTGAACTCTTTCTGCCTTATTAGTTGTCAAAGCACACTGCCCGTTAATGGGCTAGTGTCCTGACACAAAGCTAGTCGCCAAGCACCTTATCCCAGCACCAGGCTGTTTTCTTGCATTCATTCATCAGGCGACCACTGTATCCAAGCATGAAAGACTGGGCCACATGGTTTTAGATAGAGAGAAAGGGGAAGGGCGTTATGCATCTTTGGGAACCATACCTGTCCAAGTCATTCCTGCCCGTCAGCTAGACGCCTGTTCATGAGGATCACAAAAGGAATGCAGTTGGGTGTACAACCAAACTGATCCAAGAAGCATTTTGGATATCATTGGTCCTAACCTGTGCTAATGTTTGCTGTTTTTATTATTTTTATGCTGGAATGATTTTCTTGTGTTAGTGTTTGTGCTATCTTGGTGATCCCAATGCATATTCAACACCCTAGGTTAGAGGATCATGATTTTCCACTGTGATAAATTTGTGTTTTGTTTACTGATTTGAGGGGAGCGAAACAGGGTATGTCCCTAATGCAAGAATTCTCGGCTGTTCTGTTCTCCAAGCACATTATTCACAGTTTGTAAGGCATAACAGGAGGGATGTGATAACCCTTTATGTTTCCCCTTTTTCTGAAGAGTTACAGCTGTACCCATGTCCCCGGGAGACAGGGAAATGTAACCAGATGTGCTCCCCTAAAAAGAGGGATTAGACAAAATAAGGGCCACGTCATGTCCTTTGGAGTTACAAACTTCAAATAGATGACATCTTTTGTAAGAAACAAGGGCCAGCACCATGTTTTAATTTAAACGCCCCATCGCATTTCATATTTTCAAAGAAATACAAAACACACATGCACCCATAGAACATCTCACTTAAAGACTCTTGGTGTCTTTGTAAATTCTAGTCCTGTTTGTTCATGAGGGAGAGGCTTTGTGCTTTTTTCCTGTGCTTCTGCCACATCTAGCCATCTTGGTGTTCATCCGTCAGCAGTTAGAACCACGGCACCAGGCAGGTTTTCTGTGTCTTAAACCTTGGGATGTGGACACCAAATACTTGACTGGGGACACCAAATGCCTGACTGGGTCTAATCTGAGGAGGCATGGTGGGCAAAAAATGATAGATTGGAATAGTACACCAAGGGATTGCCAGTGGTTACACTTATTGCAACTATTTCTTCCATCAACTTTTGTGTGTTTGGGTGTGTTTGATAAATAAACAGGCTAGAATGAAATGCCTCGCTCTCTTTTAGTATTTCGTATGTTTTACTGTTCATTTGTTGAAAGCACTATAACTTTTAATAGTCCACTAGTTGATAACGAACACCCGGGACCTTCCGAGTCATAAATGATTGCATCTGTGGGGTACTGCTGGTTTTTAAAAACTGTGATGTTGGCTGGGGTCTGTGCGCTCTCCATTTAGGGTAGTATTCTTTAGGAGCTGCAGTTTCTTTGACCATTCTTGCTTGAGGATGTAATACAGATATGTGCTTGTTGACTTTTATGGCCTCTAATGGTGTTTTTTTAAAACTTCTCTCAGCATTCAGTATTGTCCAGAAAGTTTGTGGATGCCATGACAGAGTATAACGAGACGCAAACATCTTTTCGGGAACGAAGTAAAGGACGGATACAACGACAGTTGGAAATCAGTAAGTGTGCTGTGAGTGGGTTTGTCTTTCTCCGGAAGTTCCTTGGGTCCTTGAGGTATTTGTATCCTAGTCTTTGTTCCATGATCATGGGGTTATCACCAACACTCCCTTTTTAGGACTCACCCTAGGACTGCACTTGTGTTGTCTGTTACAAGACATTGTTCCCCTTACAGTGAGTTAAGAGTCGGCCTATTGCCTACCATTGGTTGACATCATTGTCACTCTTAATTGCTTACTTCTTATTTGTTATCTGTGTGGGCGTTTGTTTCAGTTCTTGTGTCTCCATCCCTCCCCCTGGAGCTTGGACTCATTACTGTGTCCTTTCACTGCTCACTTTTTTAGGTGCATACATTTTTCCTTTTGTTTAAGGGCTCTACAAGACTGCAAGTATTTTACCTCATTTTCTTCTCTGCCCCATTCAGCGCACACTGTATTCCTCTGTCTCGCCCTTAGGCTCTCCCACTTCACCTTTTGCCTTTTTACCTGTTTGCTTTCTCCCCAACAGTTCCAGGTTACTGTCTTTCGCACATTTGTTCCCCCACCTGTTCCTCATTGTTGCTTCCCCCACCTGCATCCCCCGTTTTGTTACTGCTCCCCCCCACTGCATGTAAAAGCTGCCCAGCCATGACTCTTGTTGTTTCTGCCCCCATCTGTACTCCCAGGTGCCGCTTCCCTTCTCCAACCCCATGTTGCTGCCCTGACCATGACCCTTGTTGTTTCTGCCCCCCAGCTGTACTCCCCTTTGTCTCCTCCCCCTTACCTACTTTCAAAAAGAAAGAACTTTTGCATGTTTTTTTCCCATTTTTTTTGTTTCGGGTCCATCTTGAATCAGTAACTAAAGAGAAAAAATGCAACTCTACCATTTTGTAGGTTCGCCCATCAAAGCTTTTTTTATTTTTATTTTTGAAAACTTATTTAGCCATGTGCCACAGCATCTAGAATGCTGTGCTGCATGGCTAGAACCATTGTCAGAGCTGATCCAAAGGTTAGACATTGTTACTTGTGGCAGAAGAGCTGCACTGGTGATAATACTGGGAGATTCAAATGATACTCAAATTTAAAGCTGTCTGGATTTTTTCAGTGGGGGTGAGGGTCTTTGTCTGAGGCCTAAGGCTGCCAATAGCTGACGAAGCCGCTCTAACCAATCTTTGGCCTGTTTTCTCAACTAAACATATATTTCTGAGCGGCAGGAATGCTTAATTTCCTAAACTTGTAGGATCTGTAAAGAAACCAGCAGTCTCCTCCCTTTTTAGGTCTTGCACCTGGCGATGCAGCGCAAAGCGCTGTGGCCAGCGAGACCTATAGTCGTTGACTATGCTTCCAAGGGCTTGCAAGGGAGACAGGGGATGGGCATTCGCAGGCTGCAGGCCGGCCGGACTCAGTCACGCGCTGTTCATCTCCTGTCTCCCTTGCAAGCCTCATGCACTTACTTTCACTTTCCCTCCCCGCCGTCGGCTCAATGCGCACTGAAGTGAAAGAAGTCAAGTCAAGTCAGATAATTTATATAGCGCGCTACATACCCAGAGGGTCTCAAGGCGCTTGGAGAAGGGTGGGGAATTACTGGTCGAATATCCAAGTTTTAAGTTGCTTTCTGAATGCTAGGTGGTTCTGAGTGAGGCGAAGGTGAGTGGGAAGTGAGTTCCAGGTTTTAGCTGCCAGGTAGGAGAAGGATCTTCCTCCCATGGTGGTTTTGTTGATGCGAGGTAAAGCAGCAAGGGCTTGGTTGGAGGAGCGTAGCTGGCGGGAGGGGGTGTAGAAGGAAAGTCGTGTGTTGAGGCATTCGGGTCCAAGTTCGTAGAGTGCTTTGTGAGCGTGGGTTAGGAGGCGGAATGTTATCCTCTTATTAACGGGGAGCCAGTGGAGGTTTTTCAGGTGACTAGAGATGTGGTCTTTACGCGGGATGTCTAGTATGAGTCTGGCTGATGCGTTCTGGATGCGTTAGAGTTTTTTCTGAAGTTTTGCGGTGGTTCCGGCGTAAAGGGTGTTTCCGTAGTCCAGGCGGCTCGTGACCAGTGCGTGGGTGACCGTTTTTCTAGTTTCGGTGGGAATCCAGCGAAATGTTTTTTTGAGCATGCGAAGAATGTTGAAGCAAGATGATGAGACGGCGTTGACTTGTCTGTTCATCGAGAGTGAGAAGTCCAGGATGACGCCCAGGATCCTTGCGTGGTCCGTCTGGATGGGTGCTTTTCCAAGGGCCTCTGGCCACCAAGAGTCATCCCAGGCGGAGGGGGAGGTACCTAAGATAAGGACTTCTGTTTTGTCTGAGTTCAGTTTCAGGCGGCTGTGCTTCATCCACTCGGCTACTTCTTTCATTCCTTCATGTAGGTTGGTTTTGGCGGTGTTCGGGTCTTTGGTGAGTGAGAGGATCAGTTGAGTATCATCAGCGTAGGAGATGATGTTGAGGTTGTGTTGGCGTGCGATGGTCGCGAGGGGGCTCATGTATACGTTGAAGAGGGTGGGGCTGAGGGAAGATCCTTGTGGCACGCCGCAAATGACTTCTGTGGCCTCTGATTTGAATGGTGGAAGGCGGACTTTCTGAGTTCTTCCGGTAAGGAACGAGGTGATCCATTCCAATGCTTTTCCTTGGATTCCGATGTTTCTGAGGCGTTGTAGCAGGGTGCTATGGCAGACTGTGTCGAAGGCGGCGGAGAGGTCAAGAAGGATGAGGGCGACTGTGTCTCCATTGTCCAGTAGGGTTCGAATGTCGTCTGTAGCTGCGATGAGTGCGGTCTCAGTGCTGTGTTTTGCTCTGAATCCGGACTGTGAGGAGTCGAGGGATTTGTTGGTTTCGAGAAAGGCGGCGAGCTGGTTGTTGACAGCTTTCTCGATGACTTTGGCCGGGAAAGGGAGGAGCGAGATGGGGCGGTAGTTTTTGAGTTTGGTGGGGTCAGCTGTGGGTTTTTTCAGAAGGGCACTGAGTTCGGCGTGTTTCCAGCTTTCCCGGAAGGTGGCGGAGTTGAGGGAGCAGTTGATGACGTCTCGGAGGTGTGGTGCAATGATGGAGTCTGCTTTGTTGAAGATGTGGTGAGGGCATGGGTCTGTGGGGGATCCTGAGTGGATGGAGTTCATCAGGCGGATGGTGTCCTCAGTGGAGATTGGGTTCCAGTCATAAAGGATGTTCAAGGGGGGTGAAGGTACGGCAGAAGGTTGGGTGGGTTGGTCTCCGGGTTGGTTGTTGAAGCTGTTGTGGATGTCTGCGATTTTGTTGTGGAAGAACGAAGCTAGGGAGTCGCAAAGGGTTTGAGAGGGAGTGATGTCGTTGGAGTTGGCTGAGGGGTTGGTAAATTCTTTGACGATGTTGAATAGTTCCTTGCTGTTGTGGGCATTGCTGTCTAGTCGGTCTTTGAATGCGGCTTTCTTGGCAGTCCGAATCAGTTGGTGGTGTATGCGGGTGGCGTTTTTGAAGGCGTCCCTGGTGCTGGTGTTTGGGTCTTTTTTCCAGGCCTTCTCAAGAGAGCGACAGAGTTTCTTGGATTTCTTAAGATCATCGTTGAACCAGGGAGCGTTTTTGCTGCCTTGTTTGATTTGACGTTTTTTCAAAGGTGCTAGGTTGTCGGCGCTGTTGGTTAGCCATTTAGTGAGGTTAATGGCTGCTTGGTTGGGGTTCGAAGAGTGGGCAGGGGGGTTTTGAAGAAGCGATGAGGAGATCTGGTCAATGGTGATTTTGTTCCAGTTTCTTCGCAGAGTAGGTTGAGGATGGTTGTGGTCTTTTTGTAGGAAAAGTGAACGCAGCTGTGGTCCGTCCAATGGAGAACTTTGGTGTGACTGAAGGAGATATGTTTGCTGGAGGTGAAGATGGGGTCGAGTGTGTGGCCTGCGTAGTGCGTGGGGCTATTAACAAGTTGTTTGAGTCCGAGGTTGGCGAGATTGTCCAGAAGGGTGGTGGCGTTGCTGTCGTTGCTCTTTTCCAGGTGAAAGTTGAGGTCTCCCAATAGAATGTAGTCCTCGGAGGGGAGGGCGTGTGGGGTGATAAAGTCAGTGATGTCTTCACTGAATTGTGCACGGGGTCCTGGAGGCCTGTAGAGGAGGGTGCCTCTGAGTGTGGTCTTGGGGGTCGGTGTGGATCTGGAAGTGAAGGTGTTTGGCGCTAGCGAGGCTGACGTCTGAGCTGGTAGAGATGCGGATGGAATTCTTGTGGACGATAGCGATGCCTTCTCCTGTTTGTTTGGTGCGGTCCTTACGGATGATCTTGTAGCCGTCCGGAATGGCAATGGTGATGTCTGGGGCTGATGAGGCGTTCATCCATGTTTTGTTAGGAAGGCGACGTCCGGAGAGATGGTGTCTAGTAGATTCCAAAGGTCGATTGAGTGTCTGTGGACCGAGCGGGTGTTGAGCAGGATGCATTTAAGGTAGTTAGTGTCGGAGCTCTGTTTGGTGTTCGTGGATGAGGAGTTGGTCTTGGTGCCGTCATACTTGCAGGAGTTGCAATGGTCAGTAAAATATTTCCAGCTTGATGTCCCTCGCCCCACCAGCAGCTTGGAGAAGCACCTGCAGGCTCGGCTTTGTTTTTTAGAGCTCCAAGCGCGGCTCGCTTTAATATACAGCAAGCCACATGCACTATAACTTTTTTTTATGGGCACGCAAGCTCCAAGCGCGTCGCACTTTCCATGTACAGCATGCTACCGGCACTTTGCGTGCTCCGTGGCTGGTGTCTGTCTTCAGCCGGTCACTGCAGCAACAAGCGGGGCTCCGTCTTGCTTACACGAGCTCTGCCTGAAATATTGCTTTGGCCGCACCATGCGGCATTCACCACCTAAGTGTCCCCACTAAATCCGCGAGACTCCAATCCCATCGCCCATCCTATCCATATCTTCCGGCTCGTGCAGACCCCAATCACCCTATACCCCGGCTCGCGCGCAGCCCTTCTCCGACTGCTGTTATCTCCCTATGTGGGCGCGCCCCCAAGTCACGTGACAGTCGCGCGCGGCCCGCTTCCTTCTGTGAATGGGAACCAGTAGTTCCCATTAGTGGAGGCAGGATAGAGGCTGTGCCAGGGTCCGTCGCAGGAGAAGGGGCTCTTCTTCCATCATGGGCGGCCACGGACAAACCCGCTCTGCTCCTGAGGCTGCCATTCACCTTCTCCTTCCTAGGTAAGACAGAGTTTACTTCGGCATGTTTACACCATTGTGCGCGTGTGCGTGCGTTGTGTTGTGTTGTGTTCTAGTGCGTTTTAGTATTGAAATCACTTGTGTACATGCGTACACAGTGAACTCCGTATGTCTGTGTAAAAAGAGAGCCCCTGCAGTAATTTTTCAAAACCAATATATATGCCCTCGTGGCCGGCCTGGGTGAATGCAGGAGGGGCTGAGGCAGTGGTGCTTTTTTCCACCTTTCCCACACTGGCCTGGAAACTCTAAAACCTACCACGACCGCACTAGCGGCAAGTGTGGAGGCCCCCATTCTGCCCGACACCAGGCACTGCGAAAGAAGGGCAGGGAGACCTGTCCTGCCCAGTGCTTTCCGCCGCAGCCGCTCTGACACTTAGTGCACTGTGGTCATACAACAACAAGGTCTGAGTCTCAGCTGCATCTCAGCATCCTGTGATTCTGGGCAAATCACTTATTTCCCAGTACCTGTGTTCCTCCCAAAAAATGAAAGTAACACTGTGTACTGTAACTGGAGCTTCTGGAAACCGGACACGCCCCTTGCTTGTTTTCTTAGTGCCTTGAAGGTGTAATTATGTGGTAATAGATGCGCAGTCCATAAAATCAATTTAAATTTCACAGTTGTGGACACGCCTAAAGCCTCTCTACGTCCTATCAATCCTGCTTAACCATCGCAGTGCCAGGAAGGCAACGGAGTCACCAGGCTTCATCCAAGCAGCCAGTCATGTAGCGCGGCAGCGGTCACCCCATGCGCCCGCGTCTGTCAAGAAGACAGCGAGGGGGGCAGCTGCTGGAAGGTGTCCGCTCCGTGCGGGGCTCGGGCCGCCACCTGTGTGCCCCCTACCTCCTCCTCGGTCTCTCCTGCTCTCAGGAAGGTCCAGCAGCACTCCAGTTTTTCTGCACAGAGGTGCTCAGTTGCTAAGATACAGGCAGAATGGAACATGGTGCTTTCTAGAAGAGTGACAGCTCCCCCCTCTCTCCCGTCGTCCCTCACCCCACTTCCTATCAAAATTTTATAAATGTCTCATAGTGGCGCGCTACACTTGCAATCCCTGAGGGTGGAAGATCCGCGCAAGAGCGAAATAGCCATGCACTGATGTAGCTAGGATCTCGAATTATGGGCCAGGTCCGCCTTCAGTTACCAAATATTTTACCCTCTGACCTCCTTCAAGCCACCCGCTGAGAGAGAGGGCAATGTTTACATTTTCAAGAGTCCATCACAGATTTAGAGTTTTAATTGTGCAGGGTCACGAAGCGGTTTCAGTGTCCGCTGAAGGAGAAGTGTTCAGTTTTTCTGAGCAGATTGCACGTTGTGTGCATTTCCGAAAAGGGTTCTGCTGAAGCTTTTATTTCTTACTCTCTGATGTGGCATTTGCTGGTGACACTCACTATCCCAGTAATTCTTATATGTTTTAATATGTTAGTTTTTAACATTTATCCTCTGCTCTGTCTGTTGGAGTTGACACTCTTTGTATTTTAGTTTTTAGGTTTTTGAGGCAGCACATTCGATACCTGTCGTGAGACTATTATTATCTTATATTGGACTTACAGCTCCCCGTTGCTGTTATATACTGCTTTTGTCCCTGGTGACCCTGCGAGGAGTTCCTGCCTCTCATGGTGTCTATGCCAGCCCTTTCTGTGTCACTGTGTGACCCTGGTCCCTTCACACTTCCACAAGGCCTGTATCCGGCAACCTTTGCCTGTCCCTCTCATTCACCAACACCCACAATGCTTGTATGCCGGATCTTTTTGCCTCGCATGGTGACCCTACGAGCTGGGACATCTTAAGGGTTTAGGGGGCTTGGACTGAATGTATTTGGAGGCCCTGTTTGGAATTTAATCCAATTTCAGCTCTTCCATACCCTCTTTGGCAAAGTGACAAACCTAGCAGGGGGCGTTGAACCTTTGCTCTATCTAATATTCGGGGACAGTTACTTGTGTTTAAATATTTTAACACAGCAGCAGCAGCTCACTGATATCACTGCAAATAATCTGTGACACCCTCCCATTTCTCATATGTGAGGTCCTGTTTTGATCTAAAGGAAACTTTTTTAATGGATGTTGCAGTAAAATGTCAGTAATAGACTCACCCACATTAGACATTAGTTAACGGCGAAAAAGTATTTAAAACAAGCTGTTTATGAATGATGCATGGTCATCAGGGCAAGACTCTGCTGAACAAAGCTTGCCCTATCAGGGGACCCCTGGATGACTGGGGCCCTGGGCCAGAGCCCACTTCGCCCATGCATTAAAACGTCTCTGCCTGCGAGGCCTCTCTGCCTCACCCGGTGACCCTGGGCATTCACACCTCCACAAGGGCTGTATCAGTCTTCCGTACACACAGCATCTATTCGGCCCCTAGCCGGTCCCAGCCCTCATCGCCCACGAGGTCTATATGCGGTCACCATGTCCACTACCCTTATGTACCACTCCTTTTTAGGTCTCGTAGCGAAAACAGCGGGTAAGCGCTGTGTCTCGCCAGAGATCTTTTGTTACTGACTCTGCTTCCCAGGAGACAGCACCTGGCCGCGCGCATCTCGCAAAAGGCGCGCGAACGCGCTCGCCGGGGCTGTCTCCTGGGAAACGCAAACATATACAGGCACACCTTCCCCTGCACGCATGCGCACACACATACACAAGCACACATACACGCACGGAGAGCCCCCCCCTCGCACACACAGACACACGCACAGATACAGGCCCCCCCCCTATGGCATGGTCGCGTGGAGTCTGAAGCTGGCTGGCCGCCTGTCACGCGCTACATTAACAATTCGGGCCCAGTATGCGGAGCATGTTTCCCCCCCCCCATACGTCAGAAAAATGTCCTATTTCCAGTATGTCACAAAAGGATTCAATTACATTCAACATGAGCATCATGAAAATCAAACACAGATCAGTACCATCAGGGAAGCACAATAGACCCCAATTAAATACATTTGCATATACACACGTACACACATATAAGATAAGCATTCAGTGGGGCCGCCCGCCGTCACAATGGGTACTTACAAGACAGGACACACGGACAGCCCCAGGGATGCACTTTGCACACACACGACCACTGAATCAGCCGCTCACACCCACACTGGCAACATTCCCAACCCAGAGCTCCCCGACAAACGAACATAAATCTCACCACCGGGCTCTCCAGCGGCAGGCTGCGCCTCACGGGTCGATGCTCGCCCCGAAGGGTCCCCCGGACAGCAGACAGCGGCCCTCTGTGTCCTCCTGCAGCTGGATTCCGCCGGACAGGACTAAAGGCTGCCGAGTCCCTTTGAAGCTCCTAACACCAGCTGCCCACGTGCTTCCTCCTTGTGCAGCCTCGAGCGCGGGAGGGGGCGTGGCGGGCGGGAGCGCGCGCGAACCGGCCCCGTTAGCTCAAGTTGGCGTGCGACTGAGGTCCCCCCTCGTAGCCAGCAAATCGCAGAGCGAGAGAACACAGTCCCCTACCCTCGCTCAATTGGTGAAGCCAGAGTCAGGCTTTTGGGGCGGGAGTAAATAAATAAACACCGTGGAATAAAACCAGTCTAAAATATCTGCGTCAGACAAAACGAAAATATTTTTATTAACTTGTATTTCAGTGACGCACTTGTGCCAATAAAGAGGATTCTGCAGTAAGAAACGGTCTCCCGCGACAAAAATAAACGTTAAAACGAAGGTCCTTTAAAACAAGCATTTGCAATGCAATAGGTCTCGCAGTTATTAGACTTTGAGCTATTGGCATTGTAAATGACAATGCCTTTTATTTATGTTTTCAAAACCAACACATAAATAAAAGGCATTGCCATTTACAATGCCATTAGCTCAAAGTCTAATAACTGCGAGACCTATTGCATTACAAATGCTTGTTACGTTTCCCGTGACCCTTCACCCCACCACAGGGCCTGTATTGCCCCTTTCTTCCCGCTTTGGTGTCTTCAGGGTTGGGCTGGCCTATTGGATAGTCTGGCGATGGGGGAAGGGCGTCTCTGACAGGACAGTGTATGGGCTGTTTTGGGGCTTTTTTTAAGGTCTGATACAGGCTTCATCTAGGAATGGGTGTATTTTTTGCTCACATAGAGTATGCAATTATCACATGAATTGCACATTTTAATGCATGCTACCTACACTAGAAGCCTAGCCACAGGACAAATAGTGACTTTCACGATGCTCTTCATTGTGAGATAACCATTTTCAATATCTGTTTGCCAGAATAAATGATCTTCTGTAACTATCCCTCATGAAAGTCCATGAGACTTTTTTGCTAGAACCAACAATCGTGAGCGAAAGCTATGCAGTAGCATAAGCGTGATGAAAACAGGAAATGATGTGAGTTACAAGTAGCCCAGGAGATTGTAATCTTGTATAGATACCATCATATAATAAAAAATCAGCATGGTCTAGTTTCATGTACTCTTAATATTTATATCTGTTGCTGACCAAATTTAATATGTGGTGGCGAAAGATCAGTGTCCAGGCATATTCAGTGCTTGTTTACCTCGATGACGCCCCCTTTGGCTTTTGCTTCCACAACGCTATGCTTTGATTTATTAGAACGGGTTTAATTTATTGGCTTTCATGGAACGAGACGAAGGACTTCATCTTCTCAGAACACTTTAGAAAAGATTGGTTCTGACATACTGACAAATTCAGTAGCAGTTTTAGAAAAAGCATTTGCAATGCAATAGGTCTCGCATTACTGAATGTTTGAGCTATTGGTGTTGTAAATGACAATGCCTTTTATTCATTTGCATCGGTGCATAAACAAGCACTTTGTACTTCTAGTCCATGCTTATGAGAAGCAAGTCTGGCAGTCTCTCTTACTGCCAGACTTGCTCATCGTAAGCAAGGACTATAAGTTTTAAAAACAAATGAATAAAAGGCATTGCCATTTACAATGCCAATTGCTCAAACTTTAATAATGCGAGACCTATTGCATTGTAAATGCTTGTTAAAGTGTGTAAAAGTAACAGGCTGGGATACCATGCATGGTTTAAAAAGTACAAGTCAAACAGTTTCTTCTGTTTTCGAAACAGATGCTTTTTAAATTCCCCAGGAGATCTGTCGTCCTTTCCTTCTTTGTCAGGTCATGCATACGCAAGGCTTGAGCTGAAGTGATACCTGTCCTAGCAGGGAGAACCTGGACTGGTTGTATCTTGGTCTGGTCTTGAATATCTATTGCGTTCAATTTATATTTTGAGCTAAAAAGTGCCAATAAGTCCAGCCATCATCTCCGTTGTCTAAAAGGTTCTGTTGGGTAAGATATCCCTTTAAATATTCATATCCTGTTAGCTTGGCGATTTATGGCAAAGCCTTATATTTTTGTGGTTGGGAGCCGTCTTATTACCTACATGTGTATTATCTCCACCCTCATTACACTACTTCGTTATGTTCTCCTTGGACTCTCATTCTCCAGGGAGCTTCATTATACTATTATTCCAGTACAAAAAGCCATGCATGCATAATTTGTGGTGATAAAATCATTAATTGAAAGAAGGTAAAATTATGACCAGATCTATCTACTTTAAGTAGACTGTTTTTCTTCAGCGCATTTCCTCCTGGAGTTCGCACAATGCTGTGTCTTTCAGTTTTTCTGTATGTGGATTAATGTAACAACTACATTGCTTCCACTGGGACAAGATTACTGCTTAGCGGATGTTATGAATGCAGGAACATAAGGCAGTTAGAAGAAAGGCAGGCTTAAAAAAAGGTATTTAAATAATTAACATGCATTTTTATCCCACCTCGGTTTTTAGACCTTTCAGGATTTTTTGGGGGAGCTAGGTAGGCGAGGGGTGGTGAAGGATGAAATCCTGGCTAATTCAACCGCTATAGTAGACCTCGGATTGCTGCAGGCGACAACTACATTTTGTTCCCATCAACCGGACCGAGTAGTTAAAAAGACCGATTTAAAATTGTGTGTTTGCTTAGTTCAGATTAGTGAATGATTGCAGTATTATTGCCTTGACTTGTGTGAATTTTTTTATCAGTGGGCATGAAAAAGGCTTTTCCCCCCATTTCTCCTAAGCAGTTTGTTGATTGGTGAGGTTCTAGGTATGTTCTTTAAACATGGTTATTTTTTACATGCTCTTTACTCTTATTTTCTCCTCAGCTGGAAAATCCACCACAGATGAGGAGCTTGAAGAGATGCTTGAGAGTGGCAACCCTTCCATCTTCACATCTGATGTATGTATTATGTGCTCTGCATTGGTCTTGAAAGTTCTCTTGTCCTGTGCACAGTGATATTAAGCATTGCTCCTTCTCCCTCAAAGATCATTTCAGACTCCCAGATCACCCGCCAAGCACTCAACGAGATCGAGGCGCGTCACCAAGACATCATGAAGCTGGAGTCCAGCATACGAGAGCTCCATGACATGTTCGTTGACATGGCTATGTTGGTGGAGACACAGGTACACTTCAAATTTGTGTGTGCTTCTTTGTTTTGTTACCTTTCGGGCACCGACTTGTATAGAGCTTGTTTTGTGAATGAATTCTCTCCTGGCCTTCCATCAATCTTCTTTCTGACGGAAGTGGGAGACAAAAGACATTACATATTATAAGACACATTTTACAAAGCTAGTTGATGTGACTGTTGTGTTTTAAGTTGATACAGACTCAATGGTTTGCTGGTGTACTTGCCAGATGTACAAGGCAGATGAATTTCTAAACCCATCTTCTGGACTATGAAATCTCACCGCAGGTTGACAGTCACTTAGTTTCCTTCAAAACTCTTTGCTTCGGTCACAGACAATACCAGAGAATAGCTCCGCTGTGTGTTAACAACACAGTATGGGACTTGAAGCTAAGCAAAGTATGCATGACACATTTTCTATAGTACTTGCCTAATGAGTCGGTATTTGCTCAGTTCAGTCCCTGTTTGCCCTCATTATCTTCTGAAACTGCCTTCGACGGGATGTCTGTCGAAGGACAGTGCTATAGATCACATCAGATCTTTGATCGTGAACAGAACGAGGTCAAAGGTCTTGGTATCGGGCATGGCACAATGGTTGACTTAGGCCATTATTCAGCACTTTTTCTTCTAGTATTCCCCAACATGACTTCTTAGACCTTCTTCAGCCCAGTTACAGAGTCCCCAAGATCAACAATGACACTTTGACTTGACTTTTCAAACCAAGTTGTGGAAATCTGGAAAATTATGCCCCATGATCAACACACCTCTACCCGCTCTTTCTTTTCTGAAAATATTAAAAACCTGGCTTGTCAACTCCTTTAATTGATATTTGGCTATTCTTCGGAGTTTTGCCACCAAGATGTCATAATGGGTGTAGTGCAATTTACAATTTCTTTAGAAAAAAGGTTTTAAAAAAATGTCTCACTCAAGACTTCACAATTCCCTTTCATTCATGTTGGGATGTCTCAATAGATCCATCCGTGAGAATATTCCCTTTCTATTCTTGGATGCCTCCACAAATTCTCCACATGTTATGTCTTGCACCCGTTAGAGCCTTTCATTCCGTTCCCCCTACTCCTCATGTTTGTTTTCTCACATCAAATTACAGCAGAAGCGTTGAATCTTTACTACAAGGTGAAACCACCTTAAAATAATAACCGTTCTGAAAATGAAAGTGCTGCTACCATCAGATGATTTCATTATGACTATAATCCGTTAACATCCTTTTGTTGTGCTTGTTGCCATCGCCTACAGTGCATTTCAGTATAAAGCGTTGTTACTGGAAGAAAAAGGTCGGAGAATAGATTCCAAAAAAACAGTGCGAAAGTTCAGTTTCTCGTGAATTCCCACCTACAGTGTACTATGAAAAGACTGACTGTTTTTTTTAACAAAATGTGAATTGCAGTCTAGATTTTGAGCTTCAAATTTACATTAGAAATATTACCATTGGGTAAGGTACTCCTCCGGAATTAATGACTGGGTGGAGTCAGTATGCCTGACTCCTAATACTAGGATGATGATGCTGGAATCGCTACCTGCGGCCGCAGGTGATTGAGGTTATCCTTGCTTCTTGGGGTGTATCCCCATACGACACGTCTTTCTGTGATCTTGCACTTGCGTTGGCCCAGCAAGTGTGTGTAGTGTGAAGAATTAAGGGGTCATTTGCAGTCTTATTGGCGTTCAGTTGCTTACCTCACCCCTCTCTGTTCAAGACCCCAATTGATGCATTTTTTTGCAGGGGATGTCTTACATGTTTCATATTGCTACAGAGAGAACTTAGCGCTCTCGTTTTTGAAGTCTGCTCCATTTCAACCCCTGCTCAGCTGCACTCAAAACTGCGTTTTCTGGTGGCATCTCTTCATCTCCTCTTGTCAGTGAGCTGCAAGCACTCTGTGCCCACCGTCCCTGTACCTATTTCTGCCAGACATGTTCAATATCAAAACTGAAGAGGCTAGCCTGCCTTGAGTGTTACCTTGCTTCATATGATGCAGCCCGTTATACTCCCCTCCCCCATCCCAATGAAGAGGAGTGATTCCATTGGTGGTACCCTTGTAGGACAGTCAGATTTTGTATCAACAGGATGGAGTTCAGATCTGATGATCAGCTCAGATATGTGGACAGGGAAAAGGGCAAAGTGATACAAAAATGAACTGTCTCAGTGGATCATACTCTGCATTGCATCTTGTATGCCACGGTTCGCCTGCGAGAAAGGAATCAAGACTCATTCCACCAGAGCAGAGGCATCTGCCTCGGCTGTGACCAGGGGAGTGCCTATATCAGAGATATGTTGTGTGGTGACATGTACGTCCCTTCACACATTAGTTAAGCATTATTGCTAAGACTTAGAGGCGGAAGGGGTGGTCCTTTTGCTCTTTCTCTGCTGCCCTATTTTCTAGTCTAACCACTCCTTCAGCCCCTTCGCCAGGGAGAGGGTATTGCAGCGGTGTCTATTCAAAGGTGAGGCTTCTCTGGTAGACAAAGCTTTGGTAGCTGTTTTTTGGTGGCTACTCTACCTGCAGACTCCTTTCCCATTTCACCCACATACCCTTCCTGTAGGATGGTGATCGTCATCTGTTGAATAATAGGGTTCCCCTTTAGTATTGTTTTACTGCGCGCTCACTGTCCAATTCAGCTGTCCTTGTCTCTGCTTCAAAGGGCTTGTAAAAACTGAATGAGGGACTGACCTAGGTTGCCGGGGTGGTGCTATATGGCTTCAGTGACGTCGTACCTGCCTTGCAACCGACGTTAAGAGTCAGCTGTTGCCACCTACTGTGCAGGAGAGCAGTGCATAATTTCTAGATCAGCCTGGTGGCAGAAAGGTATTCAAAAAGTGAGGTATCTGCAGATATTAACAACCTTTCTGATATATTCTTCTAAGGTAAGTAACTTTTTCGTTGAGTCCGTCACTTCATGTACAGATGTGGTCTGCCTCTGTGAACTTTGCCCTTTTATGCACTATTGAACCACCATTGGAAAAAAATGGACATCCTGGGGGGGGGGAGAATCTGAAAGGTTTTTACCTTGAGAGTTTCTGGATTAAAATGGGGAACAGGATAATTTCTCCTCCTGACCATAAAAAGAGGTCCTATGACCATCCTTAACCTGCATGCTCCTCTGTGATAATACACAGAGGGACAAACTGCATTAGTTCTTGATGCTTTCATGGCTTTATAGTTAAGGCGTGCCTTGCGCCTAACCCTAGGTTACTGCATCATGGAAAGTGGTTTGGTTTTGGGCACCCCTCTAAATATTACTATCAAAACATGTTGGCTTCATTACACTGACAGGCCCAAAAAGGGCGGAACACATCTGTCCGTATCTATAGGAATTTGTTTGGATTCTTTAAGCTAAAGTGGGATGTTCCTTTCTACAACTGTCCACATGGTTTCTTTCTGAGCATATTTTTTCAATTTCTGAATTTGTTGAGCGCTGTTGATTGCCTAGGTTTTATGTTAGTGCTCTGGAGGAAGGACAACTAACTGTTTGGTGAAGGCACACGGAAGGTGAGTCCAACTGGAAGGTCAGAGCCCTTATCCCATATTTCTCGGTCATAACCCACAAATTAAAAAGCCAGTCTGAATAGTTCAATCTTTAATGGTTTCCTGAAACAATGGTGGTTTGGATAGGATCTAAAAGTACGACCATGGCCCTTCTGTAGTCTGGGAGCCTTTTCGCCCATGGATCTGAACTGTGGTATCCTCTTAGTCATTTATGGATCAGGTGGGTGCATTGATCTGAGTTTTCTATCTTGGGCACAGTGTGAAGCTATTTTTTGCAAGCGTTAATGTCATCTACCCAGTAGACTTTGTTTGCATAAAAGGGCTGCATTTTGATCGGTGTGAGTTGCCAGGCTCAGACCCCTATTTAGCGAAAATGTATTTGCTTAACAGTGTGGCTTACAGCCCACCATCACCAAGGCACATCAGTTTCTGGTCAGTCTCTCCACTTACATCTGCATTGGGAATAGATTTTTTAATTTTATTTGTGATTTCTCTTTTTAATTTGTTAAAACCATTACAATTCTTAAGTACAGGTGTTGTAGCACGACATACATCCAACTGAGTTAAAAGCATTGCACTTATTCGAGAAATACGTTTAAACCTGGCATTTTAAGAATGGCTGTTTTGTTCTTTGTAATGATGGTCAGTCCCATCCTATCTTTTTCCTATGTTGTCATCTACCATTGCACAAATCTGCTGGGTATTGGGCAACAATTTCTTGCTGTGCCACGGTCTTCAATGCTACTTAGGTTTCAAGTTAGTTCTTTGAAACAGCTGATGTAACCCATTACTTATGTTTGAGCGCTTACAAACTTCACAACTCTGAATCATATGTCATGTATCCTTCCTAATGTCAGCACACGTAAAGTACCTGATCTGTACTCATGTGAATGAGTTTAACACTCTACACGACACTCCTCACCATACATGCCCATGTTCAAGGGCATGCTTTGCTACACCACTGACATTTTCAATGGCCATGCCACATCTAGGGTCATTATAAACAAAATGAATCCATTTAACAAAAAAGGAAAGAGTCTCCCTAAGATGGTTGGGAACACCCTGGTTGTTTTGGTACCCCCTCACACACCAACAAGCCCCTTGGTGTCATGCTTCATCATAGGGGTCCTCGCACATCTCTACGGGATGTGGCGTGCTGCGACCTACGGTTACGTGGGGGCACTTATAACGGCTATGTGTGGTGTAGGTGAGGGAGTTTTTTATTTTCAGCGACAATTTGCAAACATCTGGTGAAGCACATCCTCCAGATAAGGAGGCAAAGCACACAACTCCTTCCATATCTGGGCAACTGGCTCATCAAAAGTTTCAACGCACGTTCGGCCACCGCACACCTACTTCATCAACTAGGCTTTACAATCAGCACCTTACCTAGGGATGAATCTCAATTCACAACTAGGTGTAGCTTAGCCAAACACTGCCAGGATACAAACATTCCAAGCACTCATTCCTCAGTGTTGACCAGGTCAACAACTAACCGAACAGGCATGCTTCTCCTCTGGAAGAAGTTTTCATGTATAGCCATATTTGTAAAAATGTAAAATGAAACCTCTAAGAGGTATCAAGTTTCAATCTTTATTTCGATCAATTAGACCATCAAAGATTTACAAATAATCACAATCATTTTAAAACATTGGTTATAAAATTAGGACTAGCAATATAAAAGTAGTCCATCAGCAATAAGCTGAGAAACATGAATGAAATAAAAATAAAATGAAATGAAATTGTTATGGGCCCAGCTCCGCTTTCAAGATGCGGGTACGGATAAACCACATGGCTGTGAGATATTTCGCCAGTGCAAAGACAGTTGGAGGTGAGACATCAGTTTTTAAAATTTTGTACATGGGGGAGAACTGTCTGCAACCAAAGTTTTTGATAAGGGGGACAAGCCAGTATTTTCTGATGTCTTGGTAGGCCTTGCAGAATAGAACCACATGTAAGTCACTTTCCACAGCGAGGGCACATGCCAGGCATTGCTTAGTAGTTGGTGGCGTTGTCCAGGAGCTGGTGAAAGACCTATTACTTCATGCCATACTCAGCATGCATCCGTTACAGCAGTGCTTACTGCACCATTAGACTTAAGCGGAGGGTCAATTAGAAGAGCTAATGTTGATCGGCTGTCAAGCTTGCCACTCCCTGCGGTGATGGAACAACAACCTGTTAATAAACCCCCCCAGTTCCGGAGAAGACATTAACAACGGAGGCCTCCCTTACGGAGTAGGGAGGGCATTCCCAATATCTCACTGTCCAGGGCCACTGGACACCCAGTCAGAGAGATCTCCACATAAATCACCTAGAGTTACTAGCTGTTCACCGAGCTCTCAAAAGCCCTCCTTACCTAATTAGCAAGGTAGTCCTCATCAAGATGGACGTA
Source organism: Lissotriton vulgaris (assembly GCF_964263255.1). NCBI lineage: Eukaryota > Metazoa > Chordata > Amphibia > Caudata > Salamandridae > Lissotriton > Lissotriton vulgaris. The sequence goes on from NC_141699.1 coordinate 25,209,402, forward strand.
CTATCTCCAAAAGCGGAGGGGGGTTTCGTGAGGCACTAAGTCCCCATAGCTTTCTCAGTTAGACCAGACTTTTTGGCAGTGGACTCTGTGATACAACATTTACCTGTTAGCGGAGTATCTCGCAGGAGTGGAAAAGACTTTGTGGATCTCTTCTGCAAGGGACACCAACAAGTCTACGAGTGGGGAATTCCACCCACAAGTCCTCCTCCAATACTTTCAGCTTTGAGGCCAACCACATAGACCTCTTTGCCACAGCAGAACATGCAAAATGCCCAAACTTTGCCTCCCTGTTCCCACAATCTAAGGGCAATGCACTATGGATGAGTTGGTCCAGGATGTTTGCTTACGCTTCTGAGCCTCTCCCTTCTTCCATTTCTGGTTTGCAAGCTTAGGCAGACATCTCTCACCCTCATCCTGGTGGCTCCCACATGGGCGCTGCAACCATGGTTCACCACAATTCTCTAAATGTCGTAGTTCCTCACACTTGTAAAAAGAGTGGGGTTGTGTCCTTACTGTGGCCGGGTAGGAGATCGTCTCAATGTTAAACAAATAAGGAACCCGGTCACTGTTGAATTCTGCCGCTTTTTTATTTTGAGCAGATTGTCACCCTAAGGTATTTAATCCTTGGGTGTTGTATATATTTTTTTAGTACAAGTTACATCACTTTGTAGGTTTCTCAAATAGTCTGAGGTTTTACTCGTTGCTGTACAAAAACATAAATTTCCACATGTACTATAAACACTTTTTACAAATCACAAAACAATTGGACAATACATTAATACATTACACAAAACACTTTCCAAAAAACACTTTCCACAATATTCTAGGCTGTACCCTACCAACTAATTATGACGCCAGACCCATGTTATCCTGATTTTGTCTAATCTAGGACTGGTCACGCAAAGGCATGAAACTTAATAGGTAGTATTTCATGTGGTAAATCAAAAACATTCTAGTGGCCTTTTGCGGAATATACAGTCGTGATTTCAACGACCACAACTAAGCCGACGCGTTTCCAAGCCTGTTTCTCATTCATCGGGCTTTTCTTCAGGGCTTTTAGTTGGGTACCTTCCTGAGTTGCATATGCAAATCTGTTGTGGTGGGTTCGGACTCTTGGCTGGCGGTTTGATTATTGTTTATTATTTTTCTTAGTCATGAATGCTGATGTGCCTCGACTGAGTGTGCCCTGGCTTCCTGCCAACCAGGAACCCAGGGCACCCAGGGTTTTAGGGAAGGAACACAGGCCCTGCTACCCAGGGCCTGTGTTCCTTCCCTAAAACTATGCTGAAACAAAAAGACCCAATTGGCATCTCTGGCCACCTGTCAATGGTACCCAGGGCATGGTGACCAGAGAAGACCCCTGAGGGCTGCAGCACTTATTGTGCCACCACAGGGGCCCTGTACCCTGGCACCCACTCACTGCCTTTGCAGGATGAGTGCCTAAGTACAGAACTAAAACAAGAGTCGACATGGCACACATCCCTATGTGCCATGCCCACAGAACCCACTGCCACTTAATGTAAAATGCACCAGAGGGCATCTTAGAGATGCCCTCCAAAACCCGAACCTACAATCCACGTCTGGGCTGAGTGGCTGCAGAGGCTGCCACACAGCAGATATGTTGCTGGACCCCTGGGTAGGAGAGCCCCCGTTCTCCTGGGCCTGCAACAATGCACATCCTGGGCGAGGTGCTAGGTCTCCTCCCCCAGGATGGACAGGGGGAAGCTTCAAAGGCATGCCGCCTCTGTGAGCCTCCCCAGACCATTTGCTGTACCCAGCAACCAGCCCCCCCAGTCCTGACCCCCACTCTGGCGGGAAAAACCACGTCAGGAAGGGGTGTGTGCCAACCTTTGCCAACTCCACCCCTTAGGTGGAGGAGGTGAAGTACGACCCCGGGCTCAGGCCATCTTGTAGATGGGGAGCCCTGCCCAATCCCAGCTAGGCTCCTACCCCCCTCCCACAGGAGAGGAGCAGGCTAGGGGGTGTACTCACCCCAGGACAGTGACCCATTGGTCCCTGTCCTTGCCCTACCTGTTACGCCCCTAAATTTAGTATTTAGGGGCTCCCTGAACCTCCCTTCCTCAGATTCCGATACCAAGAAGAAGAAAGAAGATCAAGAAGACGACGGCCCGCCGTTCAGCTGCTGACAACAGGACAACAACAACTGACTTGGACCCATCCCTACCGACCTGCTGATCCTGGAACCTGCTCCTGCCTAAACCCGGCGACTCCCGCGGACAGCCACCTCTGGACACCCAGAGAACCTGCCTGCCTTGACCCTCTTGAAGATTGGAACTCCCATCAGCAGAGGCTCTGCTGCAACAACCCCCCTGGGGCCAGTCTGGAAGCTCCGCACCAGCCCACTCTGCATCCACCGAGCCCGGGCCGGGCCCAACCGAACCAAGACCACGAAGACATCCTCCGGCGACTGGGACCCGAAGTCCAGTGCCCAAAGACCCACCTCCATGAACCAGACGATGTCTGCAGACTCAGAACCAGGGGCCACCCCAACCGCGACCAGCTGAGGGTAAGCTTTTCACACACACAAGGACACCCCTGCACCCGGCACCCTACAGCCCCCTGTGCCTCCCTCTGGGGTACCTACCTGTGCTCCAACATCCCCACATACCTCTCGAAGTGCTGGTCGCCCCTGGAGATTGTCCGTCCCCGAGCCTGCAGCCTTTGTTCCCTTTTCAAGATCCTCATTGGATAACATTGAGCGCCCGACGGCTCAATAGCACCCTGCACCCAGCCGCCGAGTGCTGCTGGCTGTGACCTCTTGTCCTATCCTACTTCCCCCTTTGCACTGAGCAAGCGACCTGGAGCCCAGCTCCCAGAGCGTGGCAGAGCGTGGCCTCCTTGAATCAAATTCAAGACCCTCATTATGTCCTTCAAAATCCTCAAACTCAACACCCCCCCTCTGCTTCGACCCCTTCTCACTCCCTACGCGCCGTCACGGAACCTAAGATCCTCCAACCAAAACCTTCTATGCGTCCCACGCATAAAACTCTGCCGCATGGGCGGCCGCTCCTTCAGGTTCCTTGGAGCCAAGCTGTGGAATGACTTGCCACAACACATTCGCTCCATAGATAGCCTACCGGCATTCCGGAAAGCAGTGAAAACGTTTCTATTCCCTTGCCTGTAACCCCCCCTTCATCCTGGTTTCTCCCCGCTCAGGCTAGGATCTGGGTTCTTAGCGCCGGGACGCCTCATTGCTTGGGCAGCTGTTGCGCTTTACCAAAACTATAGAATAGAATAGAATAGCCAGCAGCCACCAACTGAAGGCCCCCTTTCACTCATTGGATATCATTGGGCCTACCTACCTCTGCACCTGGCCGCCCCTGTGCCACTGGGACTGATCTAACTGTACTTTCCTGGCCCTGGGGGACCCCTGAGTCTATGCCCAGAACCTTAACTTCAACAACCAAGTACTCACCTGGAAACCGGTAATTCACTTACTTGCAATTGGATAACATTGACCCATTTTGACTCTAAAAATTTCAAAGTGTGAAGTTTTGAAAACTGAAAATATACCTATAAAATCAGCCAAAGCCCAAATTCCGAAGTACTCACCTGGAATCAGGGGACAAGCCAGTACTGTACCTTTCAGCCCAGTACTGAACCGCAAAAGTAATCCTTACCGGGTTTACTAGTAATCTGTATTTTCTCTGTAGGAACCCATTGTCTGCTTTTCTATGAAATTTCTTCCAAGTGTCTACTTTTGAAAACTGCAAATATTCTTTAAAAATCATACGAAATACTGAAACGCAATTACCTACCTGTTTTGAGTTAAGCCCCCAGAGCTGGCCCTAGGAGATCAGTGCTGGGTTACAAAAGTAATGCGATCGTACTTTACCTGCAACCTGAATTTCCTCCCATTGAATAACATTGTGAGATTTACATTGAAAAGTTTGTAAGTGTGAACTTTTAAAACAACTTTATATTCATGAAAATTCACTACAGTAACTAAAACGTTTTTGCTAATCTGGTTTCAGCTTAGACCCCAGGACTGAATCTAAGACCTAGTCCTGGAACCTCCAAAGTAATCCATAAAGTAATCTAGTGTAAATATATGTAAAATCCCATTGAGCTCAATGCTATAGTGTGTGTTAGGATTCTGTTGCTTACTACCTATACTGTATTCACTGTGTGCACAAACTTTATTGCACCTTTGCAAAGTATTACCTGAGAGTACTCATGACTTGAAGTATATTTTTATAACTGTTGGTTCTAAAAATAAAACAACTATATCTTTGGATATAACAACAATTGGCCTGAAGTTCAGTCCTTGAGTGTGTGAAACCTTTTGCTGACTGAGTGTGTGCAACAAATGCTTTACACTGTCCTCTGGTACTGCCTTACTGCTCGACCAAGCTACCACTTTGGAGAGTGAGGTCAGTTCTGACTTTAACTTCTGTTATACCTCTGGGGTTGGTGGACTCTATACACACTGTACTTCATTATACTCCAGTATATTTTTAGAGCCACTTTCTCACAGGTGAATACTTTGATGCTGGGTGCAGAAGAGGTCACGGTGTGGTCTGAAATTTATCACCCATGTGAGATGGTTTGTGAATAAAGAGTTATGCCACTGGCTGAATATTAGCCAACGGCCATGCCGAAAAGCCCAGCAGCGTGACTGATGCAACAAGATGTATTGTACAATAGAATGGCGGCTTTAGCAATGACTACAGTAACATGCAATTAAAATCCTTGAAAAATTTCTGTAAAAACCTGAAAAAAAAACTGATAAATGATTGTGTCACTTTATCTTTGCTTATCGTAGTTCTTAATGACCCACCACACATTAGGAGGTAGGTTGTGACAACTTTCATACGATGAACATTTATTTTGAGTGCTTAGTAGACTTTTGCTCTTTGTTTAAAAGAGCCAACCATGGAATAAGGAATCAAAGATGACCCTTTTTCGATGTTTGTGCAAAAACGTGTTAAATGCCAACCTTTATTCGTATTTCACATGCTTGCCCTTGAGAGAAGTGATTGATTAAGGTTTTTAAAAAAAATGTCCGTGAATACACCTTTGGAGTCTTTGTTTAAATTAAATTACTGTGAGGAAGTTATGGTCCAGCTTGAATGATGGTGATAGAAATGTTTTCCATAAGTTCTTTCTTCTGTAATGTTTTGCTATTTATTGCTGCCTCTGCTCTGTCTGAAGTACAGAATCCCAGGTAATCTTTCTCTCTTTCTCTGTATCTGTTTGTCATTTAGAACTATTGTTCCATCGGCCAAGTCCCATCATACATAGACATTCTCTGGCATTCTGAGGAGTCATACCTAAAAACAAAAATAACTTTTCTATTTCCCCTGTTGTTGTGTGAGTTCAGTGAAATAAAATAGAGCAGCAGCTCTGCTGCCCTAAACATAAATGAGCTAAACAAACATGGGGCGGGCTCTTTATGCGCCAAGAAACCATTGCACATCAATTTGCAAAGAGTGCTGCCCTAGTGACATTGGTGGCCTTTTGAAGATGTGGGATTTCTTCTGCAACAAACATGAAAGCGCCTCACAAGTAGGAGTACATTCTCAAGTTTGGATGTCACTGAACATACATTTATACTTCAAAGAGCAACATTCTGTCCCAACTTAGCAGTTGTTTACCAGTTTATACAATTTGCTGAATCACACTCCAACAATTGGGGGAGCAGCGTAGACGCTGTGTCCCTTTATAATACAGTTACAAAGGTTTCTTGGGCACAAAATTTGCCAATTCTCGGAAAGGCCCTGTGAAACACCTATCTGAACTCTTCCGTCTTCCAGGAACGGAAAGTCTGTTCTTAAAATTTGTTCCCATTACATGTCTAATTACGGCCTTGATGCCTGCCTCTTCCTCATCTTCACGTTAGGCCCTCATATTTCCCTGTCTCTTGCTTCAGTCCATGTGAATGCAATTCTAGGAATTAAGAATTAAATTAATTCTCATCAATTTAATTCATCCTCATATCTCCATGTCCATCTCTCCTGTCTGGAAATGCATCTAGGATGCTACCAAAGCAGCTGATTTGTTCTCTGTCTTCTAGGGTGAAATGATCAATAACATTGAGAAGAACGTGTCGAGTGCAGAGGTCTACGTGGAACGTGCCAAAGAGGAAACAAAAAAGGCTGTCAAATACCAGAGTAAAGCTCGACGGGTGAGTCCTGAAACGGTTTATTCCTGAAATGCGACCTTGGCTTTAGGTTCATATGTCTGTATGTTATTATGATTGTGTTTATTGTTGATTATGAACAGGCTTTGTTGGAGTAGGGTGCCCTGGAAGGGGGAACACTAGTCTCTGCTGGTTCCCGAGGAGGATCCGCTCCTTTTAAAGAAAGTAAAACATCCTCTTTTAGTTTGTGATTGGCCCAAGAGTTCTCTGGGGCCGTCTGTGCCTCCTTGTGCCCTCGGAGACGGTTGAGCACAGTTATAACAGTGGCTACAAAGAAGAACCCAGGGGAGTATCTTCAGCTGCCACCTTGAGCACTTGGTCTCCTGCAGCTGGTAGTGGCTGGTGCAAACCTGGACTATTGGCAGAAGTGGTAGTTGTTGTATGAGCTGTTATCTGGAGGGAGTGGTACAAGTTGCAGCTGCTGGCAGTGGTGCCTTGTTGCCCATTGTGATGGTTGTAATGGGACTGTGGGAGGCGGAAGCTTGTGCCTCTGGCAGCATAGGTTGGTAGATTGAGTGTAAGAAATTGGGTTATTAATTGAGGGGGGAGGGGTGGGTAGGTACCCACATCTAGTAATAACCACAATCCTTGTCACAGTGAACTCTGAATGTCACCAGATTAACCGAAGATCTACCTCTGGTCGATAAAGCACAGAGCCAATAAGCTTACCTTAAAAGCAATGTGTAAAGTATGTATGCAGTGCTAAAACATTAATAAAGTTGAAATGCAAAACCCCAAAATAGAGTAATAGAGTATGATTTAATAAAAAAAAGTACACCAAAGTTACACAAATCCAATTTGGGGATTTATAGATATGAATTTTGAAATGTTTAAGTAAAAATAACCCTAATAAGCACAAAGTGCCAGTGATAGTCACTAGTTGTGATAGAACAGGACCTATGCACAATCTGACACTGACTGCGATGGAGCACGGATAAGGTAGACCAACCAGGTTCCTCCTAAGCAAAGGATTATACCTTCTGACTTTATCCCTTTAAGTCTGAATTCACCACGAGTACAGCCTGCATTACACACAAAATTCTCCATCAGAATACACCGACCTACCTCGCTAGCAAACTTACTAAAGCCGGTTGCTCCCGTTCCTTGAGAAGTACTAACACCCTCCTTCTTATCCCCCCCTTCTAAAAAAGAAAACCACCCAGTCTGGATCCTTTTCCGGCAACGCTCCTTGCATTTGGAATGCCCTTCCAACTGACCTTCGCTGCAACCCTTCCTACTCTAATTTAAAAAAAGAACTCAAACTACATCTCCTCAATAAATACTGGGGACCCTAATCCATATCTGTTCTCTTCCACTGGCTACATCTGTCCAACCCTAGATGCATTCGCCCTCCCTTGCCTCTCTCGCCCTTCCTCCTCGTCACTTCCCCCTCCTGTTTACCACCTTCACTCCTCCTTGCTCCCCCCTTCCCTTGTCCACCCTCAGCCCGCATCCCCTCCAACCCCCCCACCCCACTTCTGCCCCTCCCGCTTCTCTTCCTTACCAACCTAACGGACCACTAACCTCCCTATCCTGACTCCGCAATTTTCCGGCTCTTTTTTCAATTTGTGCCTTTTTGATATTTTTGATTTATCACATCTTACACATTTTGTTGTGCTTTTTTCCCATATTTTTCATTTTGAAATCTGTCAGGCGGAGACCTATATGTTGTTTATATACATTGATGCTATGTATGTCCCCTGTCTTATTGACCTTTCTTGTCTCTAAAATGTAAAGCGCTCTGATACCCCCGGGTCCAGCAAGCGCTATATAAAACCTCTATAATAAATAAATAAATAAATTTAGAGACTCACATGGTGGCAGGTGGCAGGCAGAGGCAACACCAGGGCCCAGTCCAGGTCCAGGTGCCACTGGTCAGCCGGGCAGGTAGAGTAAAAGGCCTCTTATAGATTGTTATGTCTCTGTAGCTTTAGCAGGTCGTCACCCTTAATGAACCTTTAAGTCCATGTCTTTGTCCTGGGTACCAGAGGAGGGAAGATTCTAAGCTATTCTCAGGTTTCATTCAGCAGGTTCAGTCTTCTGATCATCCACAGGTCTAGGAGTGTTCTAAAGTGTTATCTTGTCATATTATGTGAATTTGAGGAGTGTGGCTAATTATTTGTGAGGGTATCCAGGTGCTGAATGGGGCAGGACTGAGGGGGGAGGAAATGAATATGCCTGATTAGTCTGGAAGAGCCACATTTTGAGGTTCCTTCTGCTGTCCATGAGGGAGGGGGAGGTCCTTAAGTGTTTAGAGAGGTCGTTCCAGCTCTTGGCTGTTAGGTATGAGAAGGAGCGTCCTCCGCTTCTGGTCTTCTTGACGCAAGGGAGGTGTGCTCTTGCCTGGGACGTAGATCGAAGGTGTCTGGTGGGTTGGTCCACTGGTTACATCTGTCTGACCCTAGATGCATTCGCCCTCCCTTTTTTAGCCCTACTCGCCCTTCCTCCTCGTCACTCCCTGTTTACCACCTTCACTCCTCCTTGCTCCCCCCTTCCCTTGTCCACCCTCAGCCCGCATCCCCTCCAACCCCCCCTCCCCACTTCTGCCCCTCCCGCTTCTCTTCCTTACCAACCTAACGGACCATTAACCTCCCTATCCTGACTCTGCAATTTTTTTGATATTTTTGATTTATTCACATCTTTCACATTTTGTTGTGCTTATTTCCCATATTTATCATTTTGAAATCTGTTCAGGCTGAGACTTATATGTTGTTTATATACATTGATGCTATGTATGTCCCCTGTCTTATTGACCTTTCTTGTCTCTAAAATGTAAAGCGCTCTGATACCCCTGGGTCCAGCCAGCGCTATATAAAACCTCTGAAATAAAAATAAAATAAATGAGTTTCTTGGGATCTGAGCTCTGCGTGGTTTGGTGGGAATCTAACTCGTTGAGTTTTTTCTGCGTGGAAGAAGGATATCCACGTGAGGGACAGTCTGCAGTTACCAAAGCGCTGATGCTTTCTAATGGGTGACTTGTGGCTCGAGGATGCTGCCATTTCTCCTCAGTTGAGAATGCTTCTGATGCATGTGTGACTGCATTGAGAGCTGTCCAGGAGATCTAGGTGGTCTGCAAGTTGGGTATTGGTGGATTTCTCAATAGGTACCTGGAGATGCCACATTTACGCCTGGCACCAACTAGTGGTTGGGCCCCGACACCTGTAGACCCCTTAACCAATGGGGCAAGTGTTCCGGGTACACACTCTACCCACTTTGACCAAAGACTTCAGCCATCTTGAAAATGGCCAATCTAAACTTGTGCTGGGGGCTGTGTGTGTGTGTGGGGGGGGGTGCACTGTGGTAATCCCAGTGTTCTCCCACATCTAAAAACAAACCCCAGTTTTAGGCAGTACCTCAAATACTCAGGGACTGAGTTCTGGTAGGACAAAGCTGAACTTTCAGCAACCTGGCAGCGGTTACACCCAGATTGTTTTGGCATTCTGTTGCAGGACTTAACACTCCAGCAGGATCTGACACTGTGATGTCAACAAGAGGCCCACAGTGGCGTAGGATGGTCTGGCGGGGGTGGGGGGGGGGGGGCATAGAAGGGTGCAGCCTTTGAGGTTAATTGCATCTGCTTTTCACAGGGTAGGCCTTTTTGAAGATATTTTAGTACTTGTGTCCAACCTACAGGCCATCCTATTAAGTGCACAACAGCACCTCCCAAGTTCCTCTGTCCCTGTCCTCGGATCAGCTTCACACCTCATCCACCCCCTCTCCTCTTGAAATGTTAATTTGTGGCTGGCAGAAGGGAGAGAGAAAAATGGCAATCTATCTTCCTGGGACTTCAGGCAAGACAGCGGTGACTTTCTAAAAGTCATCTTTCCATACTACTTATTACAAATCCAACTTCACCAGTGAACTGTGCTTGTAATAAATGTTTCAAAAAGTCCAGAAATTACTTTTAGCTGTTTCCTATGTGCAGATAACATGTATTAAACATATTGTATACCAGTGTTTTCCTATGTAACAGTGAAAATAGCTTAAGAGCATTTTCACTGTAAAGACATGTTTATTAAACGTTTACACATCCTCCTGAAAAATACTTTGCATCCTCCTCCGTGGACAATAAGGCCTATTTAGCAGGTAACTTAAAAGTATTTAAAAGGAAAGTTAACAGCTGGCAAAAAGGAATTATTTTTACAAGTCAAATTTGCATTTTAAACCTTCACAGCAAAGCTACTAGTGGGCCTGGAGACATGCTTTGCAGTGCCACAGCAGTGGATGGCACATTAAGCGCTGCAGTCCACTAGTATTTAATATACCAGCACTGGGTACGTTTGGACCATACTCAGGACTTCTCGGCAAATTAAATTAACCAATCTGGTTTACAACCAATTTCATCGTGTTGAACGGAGGAGCACAAGCACTTTACCACAGGTGAGCAGGGGTAAAGAGCACAGAGTCCTATAGCCAGCCAAAATAGGGTTCAGTGAAAAGGCAAAATTAATCTGGGCTAACCCTGTAAAGAGGCACATTTCCCAACACTGAGCTCGGGACTTGTAGCTGGTGAATTTATCTGTTGTTGCATGAATGGTGGGTGGAAGCTTGAGATGTAGGAAGGAGTAGCTGCGTCGTCTGAAAGAAATGTCTGTGATGAAAGGGCAGATTTGTTGCGAGTGTGATGGTGATCTTCCTGAAGCATGTGTGAAGGGTATAGATTCTATACATTGTAAGTAAAGTATCATTTCAGTGTTAGACCAGGAGCAGCACGTTGACTCTGTTTACGCTCAATAAGAAGATTTATGTCCACAAAATCAGGAAAAGTAGTTGCCATTTTACCTTTACCTGGATGGCATGCTGGAATGCGGGCGTGCTACAGTCAGTCGCAGAGATCGGTCACCCTACTTTCATCCCTGGATCTTTACATGGGTGAACTCCAGTCCCACCTGCGCAGAGGGTGCCCTTCATCGGGATCGTCCTGGACATATTGGCGTTTAGGGTCTTTCCACCCCCACACCAAGTCATTGCCATTCAGCGTATGATCCAGATCTTTCCTGCTCAATTCTGTGTTTCGGGATGATACCTGCTGGTACATGCGGGCCTTGCAGTGGAGAATTTCATTTCCAATGGGTGCAGCTCTAGTGCTGCCTATCGGACAACTTCTGCATCTCGAAGGAGACAGCCCAGGCCCTGGAGTGGTGCCAGGTCGACACTAGCATATCTTGCGGCAGAACATTCTCCCTATCCTTACCAGGCTCTCAGTAATGACAGATGCATAGTCTCTGGGTTGCAGTGGTCACCTAGGAGACGTGGAGACCAAGGGTCTCTGGCCCCCAGTGGGATCAGAGTTTCACATCAGGACCTTTGGAGCTTTAGGTCATCCTTATGGTGATGTAGGCATTTCTCCTGCCCATCAGTGTGAGGGCTGGTGCATATCCTGATAAACGACATGACCGCCAAGTAGGGCTGCATGGGTTTTGGACCTTGTGCCAGGAGTCACTACACCTTTGGAAATGGCTTAACTATCAGGAGATCTCCCTGGTGGGTCTGTCATCTGGCAGGACTGCTCAGCGCCAAGGCAGATGAGCGCAGCAGGTTTTATATTAAAGACCACGAATGGGATTTTTACACCAGAGTGGAAACAAAATGTTTGACCAGTGGGACGTTCCTTGGCTGGATCTGTTCGCCACCTGCAAGTCTGCTTCCTGTAACAATTACTGCACGCTAGAGTTCCAGCCAAGGCGCTACATTTCATCTGCAGTGAGGTGCAGAACTCCTGTACACCTTTCCACTGCTACCTCTCCTGCCTCGATTCTACTGAAGATCACATTAAGCTGGACCCAAGTCATGGTGATAGATCCAGATCAAGCCAGGCAAGTGGGGTATCCTGATCTCTGGTCTAAGCATCAGGGCCAGGTCCTGTATCCGATCTCCTCAACCCACACTTCCATGCGTGGAGATTGAGCGGCCCCCAACAGCAGTTTACACTTATCTACTGAAGTGTTAGATGTCTTTCAGCTAAATCTTTCTTTGAGTGAAATTTGTGACCTGGTGTGGGTATCATCAGTTTCATCCACAACAGGCCAAGTTATCGGGCATTTTGCTTTTTAGGTCTCGGCTAGCCGCGCGGAAGCGCGTCTCCGCCGAGATCTTTTGTTAGCGAGTGTGCTTCCCAGGAGACAGTTCCGGCCGCGCGCATCCTTGGAGCCGATTTGAAACGGGAACGCGCGCTGTGGCCAGGCGCTGTCTCCTGGGAAGCTCAAGCACCACACACGCATGCGCATACACACACACAAGCGCCCATGCACGCACGCACGCACATACATACATACAGAGACACCCCCCCTGACACATACACACACTCGCGCACACACACAAGTGCACCGAGGCCCCCCTTCCCTCCCTCCCTCCCTCCCCCGCCGTCACCGTCGCACACATACATACATACACACACGAGCATACACGCACACACACAAGTGCACCAAGCCCCCCCAGCCTTTTGGAACTTACCTGGCCAATGTCGGGGACTCTGCTCTCAGCACGCGGCGCCCAATCTCCTGCTGGCGCGGCCCCGGGGCTCCACACCGCTCAGAGGAGCCCCGGGCGCGAGACGCATTTGACTCCGCCTGCCTCCTCTTCCGGTCTGGACGTGGCCCCGCCCCCGTCACAGGCGACCGTGCCTGACTTCCGGGGCGGCCGCGGCGGGATTCCGGGGGCATTTAGGATGCTCTCTCAGCTTGCACTGGGCACACTCCTTAGTTACTGCAGTCAAAATAATGCTCATGAGTCACGTCTTTGGTAACCCCTCTCTCCCTTCGAGTAATTCTCCAGCAGCGATTTCTGCACCCGAGGCCATCGCCTGTGACTGCCTCTCCATCTCCTGACACCCCATCCATCTCTGCTCTCCCCTCGTGCACCCTTCTAATTCTCAGGTCTGCTTCTTTTGAAATCATCCTTTATTGTAGCTAAAACTGAACATACACCGCCAGCTGCTCTTGCATCTATGGTGCATACTTTTAATTTATCCTGCTGTATTTATGTATTCGGAGACTCTCCTTGCTGCATGACGCTCTCTAGCGCCCCTTCCCGGTGGTCGTTCGTGGCAAGAATGTTAAATAACTAAATACAAGTAAATACATAATGCTTCTAACGTGCACTTATTGTCATGTCGCAGAATTATACCCAACATCAGCCTTGTTCACGCTGTGGGTGGCTGGTCACAGTCAGGTTTAGCGAGGCGTGGTGAACATCAACTGTTCGAGGTTCAGGCCGGTGGTGCACGGGTAGCTTGGGGACAAGCGTGCACCGGAAGCCGAGGGTGACGTGCACCTCAGATAGTGTGGCTCGGTGATGGACATGCTGCTGACTTAGGTTCAGGCCGGTGGTGCACGAGCAGCTAGGGGACAGGCGTGCACCGGAAACCGCGGGTGAGGTCACGTGCACCTTCCGCAGGCGTGGCGCGTTGAAGGAATCTGCTGACTTTAGCGCTGCGCGAGGACGCCAGGCCAGCTTTGGCGAAGTGAGTGCAGAGTAGTGAGTAGTGAGTGCAGAGTAGTGAGTAGTGAGTGCAGAGTAGTGAGTGCAGAGTAGTGAGTAGTGAGTGCAGAGTAGTGAGTGCAGAGTAGTGAGTGCAGAGTAGTGAGTGCAGAGTAGTGAGTGCAGAGTAGTGAGTGCAGGGTAGTGAGTGCAGGGTAGTGAGTGCAGGGTAGTGAGTGCAGGGTAGTGAGTGCAGGGTAGTGAGTGCAGGGTAGTGAGTGCAGGGTAGTGAGTGCAGGGTAGTGAGTAGTGAGTGCAGAGTAGTGAGTAGTGAGTGCAGAGTAGTGAGTAGTGAGTGCAGAGTAGTGAGTAGTGAGTGCAGAGTAGTGAGTGCAGAGTAGTGAGTAGTGAGTGCAGAGTAGTGAGTAGTGAGTGCAGAGTAGTGAGTAGTGAGTGCAGAGTAGTGAGTGCAGAGTAGTGAGTGCAGAGTAGTGAGTGCAGAGTAGTGAGTGCAGAGTAGTGAGTGCAGAGTAGTGAGTGCAGAGTAGTGAGTGCAGAGTAGTGAGTAGTGAGTGCAGAGTAGTGAGTAGTGAGTGCAGAGTAGTGAGTGCAGAGTAGTGAGTAGTGAGTGCAGAGTAGTGAGTGCAGAGTAGTGAGTAGTGAGTGCAGAGTAGTGAGTAGTGAGTGCAGAGTAGTGAGTAGTGAGTGCAGAGTAGTGAGTGCAGAGTAGTGAGTAGTGAGTGCAGAGTAGTGAGTGCAGAGTAGTGAGTAGTGAGTGCAGAGTAGTGAGTAGTGAGTGCAGAGTAGTGAGTAGTGAGTGCAGAGTAGTGAGTGCAGAGTAGTGAGTGCAGGGTAGTGAGTGCAGGGTAGTGAGTGCAGGGTAGTGAGTGCAGGGTAGTGAGTGCAGGGTAGTGAGTGCAGGGTAGTGAGTGCAGGGTAGTGAGTGCAGGGTAGTGAGTGCAGGGTAGTGAGTGCAGGGTAGTGAGTAGTGAGTGCAGAGTAGTGAGTAGTGAGTGCAGAGTAGTGAGTAGTGAGTAGTGAGTGGTGAGTAGTGAGTGCAGAGTAGTGAGTGCAGAGTAGTGAGTAGTGAGTGCAGAGTAGTGAGTAGTGAGTGCAGAGTAGTGAGTAGTGAGTGCAGAGTAGTGAGTAGTGAGTGCAGAGTAGTGAGTGCAGAGTAGTGAGTGCAGAGTAGTGAGTGCAGAGTAGTGAGTGCAGAGTAGTGAGTGCAGAGTAGTGAGTGCAGAGTAGTGAGTAGTGAGTGCAGAGTAGTGAGTAGTGAGTGCAGAGTAGTGAGTAGTGAGTGCAGAGTAGTGAGTGCAGAGTAGTGAGTGCAGAGTAGTGAGTAGTGAGTGCAGAGTAGTGAGTAGTGAGTGCAGAGTAGTGAGTAGTGAGTGCAGAGTAGTGAGTAGTGAGTGCAGAGTAGTGAGTAGTGAGTGCAGAGTAGTGAGTAGTGAGTGCAGAGTAGTGAGTAGTGAGTGCAGAGTAGTGAGTGCAGAGTAGTGAGTAGTCAGTAGTGAGTGCAGAGTAGTGAGTAGTCAGTAGTGAGTGCAGAGTAGTGAGTAGTCAGTAGTGAGTGCAGAGTAGTGAGTAGTCAGTAGTGAGTGCAGAGTAGTGAGTAGTAAGTAGTGAGTGCAGAGTAGTGAGTAGTAAGTAGTGAGTGCAGAGTAGTGAGTAGTGAGTGCAGAGTAGTGAGTAGTGAGTGCAGAGTAGTGAGTAGTGAGTGCAGAGTAGTGAGTGCAGAGTAGTGAGTGCAGAGTAGTGAGTAGTGAGTGCAGAGTAGTGAGTAGTGAGTGCAGAGTAGTGAGTGCAGAGTAGTGAGTAGTGAGTGCAGAGTAGTGAGTGCAGAGTAGTGAGTAGTGAGTAGTGAGTGCAGAGTAGTGAGTAGTGAGTGCAGAGTAGTGCGTGCAGGGTAGTGAGTGCAGGGTAGTGAGTGCAGGGTAGTGAGTGCAGGGTAGTGAGTGCAGGGTAGTGAGTGCAGGGTAGTGAGTGCAGGGTAGTGAGTGCAGGGTAGTGAGTGCAGGGTAGTGAGTGCAGGGTAGTGAGTAGTGAGTGCAGAGTAGTGAGTGCAGAGTAGTGAGTGCAGAGTAGTGAGTGCAGAGTAGTGAGTGCAGAGTAGTGAGTGCAGGGTAGTGAGTGCAGGGTAGTGAGTGCAGGGTAGTGAGTGCAGGGTAGTGAGTGCAGGGTAGTGAGTGCAGGGTAGTGAGTGCAGGGTAGTGAGTGCAGGGTAGTGAGTGCAGGGTAGTGAGTGCAGGGTAGTGAGTAGTGAGTGCAGAGTAGTGAGTAGTGAGTGCAGAGTAGTGAGTAGTGAGTGCAGAGTAGTGAGTAGTGAGTGCAGAGTAGTGAGTAGTGAGTGCAGAGTAGTGAGTAGTGAGTGCAGAGTAGTGAGTAGTGTGCAGAGTAGTGAGTAGTGAGTGCAGAGTAGTGAGTGCAGAGTAGTGAGTGCAGAGTAGTGAGTGCAGGGTAGTGAGTGCAGGGTAGTGAGTGCAGGGTAGTGAGTGCAGGGTAGTGAGTGCAGGGTAGTGAGTGCAGGGTAGTGAGTGCAGGGTAGTGAGTGCAGGGTAGTGAGTGCAGGGTAGTGAGTGCAGGGTAGTGAGTAGTGAGTGCAGAGTAGTGAGTGCAGAGTAGTGAGTGCAGGGTAGTGAGTGCAGGGTAGTGAGTGCAGGGTAGTGAGTGCAGGGTAGTGAGTGCAGGGTAGTGAGTGCAGGGTAGTGAGTGCAGGGTAGTGAGTGCAGAGTAGTGAGGAGTGAGTGCTGAGTGCAGAGTAGTGAGTGCAGAGTAGTGAGTAGTGAGTGCAGAGTAGTGAGTAGTGAGTGCAGAGTAGTGAGTAGTGAGTGCAGAGTAGTGAGTGCAGAGTAGTGAGTGCAGAGTAGTGAGTAGTGAGTAGTGAGTGCAGAGTAGTGAGTAGTGAGTGCAGAGTAGTGAGTAGTGAGTGCAGAGTAGTGAGTAGTGAGTGCAGAGTAGTGAGTGCAGAGTAGTGAGTAGTGAGTGCAGAGTAGTGAGTGCAGAGTAGTGAGTAGTGAGTGCAGAGTAGTGAGTAGTGAGTGCAGAGTAGTGAGTAGTGAGTGCAGAGTAGTGAGTGCAGAGTAGTGAGTAGTGAGTGCAGAGTAGTGAGTAGTGAGTGCAGAGTAGTGAGTAGTGAGTGCAGAGTAGTGAGTGCAGAGTAGTGAGTGCAGGGTAGTGAGTGCAGGGTAGTGAGTGCAGGGTAGTGAGTGCAGGGTAGTGAGTGCAGGGTAGTGAGTGCAGGGTAGTGAGTGCAGGGTAGTGAGTGCAGGGTAGTGAGTGCAGGGTAGTGAGTGCAGAGTAGTGAGGAGTGAGTGCTGAGTGCAGAGTAGTGAGTGCAGAGTAGTGAGTAGTGAGTGCAGAGTAGTGAGTAGTGAGTGCAGAGTAGTGAGTAGTGAGTGCAGAGTAGTGAGTAGTGAGTGCAGAGTAGTGAGTGCAGAGTAGTGAGTAGTGAGTAGTGAGTGCAGAGTAGTGAGTAGTGAGTGCAGAGTAGTGAGTAGTGAGTGCAGAGTAGTGAGTAGTGAGTGCAGAGTAGTGAGTGCAGAGTAGTGAGTAGTGAGTGCAGAGTAGTGAGTGCAGAGTAGTGAGTAGTGAGTGCAGAGTAGTGAGTGCAGAGTAGTGAGTAGTGAGTGCAGAGTAGTGAGTAGTGAGTGCAGAGTAGTGAGTAGTGAGTGCAGAGTAGTGAGTGCAGAGTAGTGAGTAGTGAGTGCAGAGTAGTGAGTAGTGAGTGCAGAGTAGTGAGTAGTGAGTGCAGAGTAGTGAGTAGTGAGTGCAGAGTAGTGAGTAGTGAGTGCAGAGTAGTGAGTAGTGAGTGCAGAGTAGTGAGTAGTGTGCAGAGTAGTGAGTAGTGAGTGCAGAGTAGTGAGTGCAGAGTAGTGAGTGCAGAGTAGTGAGTGCAGGGTAGTGAGTGCAGGGTAGTGAGTGCAGGGTAGTGAGTGCAGGGTAGTGAGTGCAGGGTAGTGAGTGCAGGGTAGTGAGTGCAGGGTAGTGAGTGCAGGGTAGTGAGTGCAGGGTAGTGAGTAGTGAGTGCAGAGTAGTGAGTGCAGAGTAGTGAGTGCAGGGTAGTGAGTGCAGGGTAGTGAGTGCAGGGTAGTGAGTGCAGGGTAGTGAGTGCAGGGTAGTGAGTGCAGGGTAGTGAGTGCAGGGTAGTGAGTGCAGAGTAGTGAGGAGTGAGTGCTGAGTGCAGAGTAGTGAGTGCAGAGTAGTGAGTAGTGAGTGCAGAGTAGTGAGTAGTGAGTGCAGAGTAGTGAGTAGTGAGTGCAGAGTAGTGAGTGCAGAGTAGTGAGTGCAGAGTAGTGAGTAGTGAGTAGTGAGTGCAGAGTAGTGAGTAGTGAGTGCAGAGTAGTGAGTAGTGAGTGCAGAGTAGTGAGTAGTGAGTGCAGAGTAGTGAGTGCAGAGTAGTGAGTAGTGAGTGCAGAGTAGTGAGTGCAGAGTAGTGAGTAGTGAGTGCAGAGTAGTGAGTAGTGAGTGCAGAGTAGTGAGTAGTGAGTGCAGAGTAGTGAGTGCAGAGTAGTGAGTAGTGAGTGCAGAGTAGTGAGTAGTGAGTGCAGAGTAGTGAGTGCAGAGTAGTGAGTAGTGAGTGCAGAGTAGTGAGTGCAGAGTAGTGAGTAGTGAGTGCAGAGTAGTGAGTAGTGAGTGCAGAGTAGTGAGTGCAGAGTAGTGAGTAGTGAGTGCAGAGTAGTGAGTAGTGAGTGCAGAGTAGTGAGTAGTGAGTGCAGAGTAGTGAGTAGTGAGTGCAGAGTAGTGAGTAGTGAGTAGTGAGTAGTGAGTGCAGAGTAGTGAGTAGTGAGTGCAGAGTAGTGAGTAGTGAGTGCAGAGTAGTGAGTGCAGAGTAGTGAGTAGTGAGTAGTGAGTGCAGAGTAGTGAGTAGTGAGTGCAGAGTAGTGAGTAGTGAGTGCAGAGTAGTGAGTGCAGAGTAGTGAGTAGTGAGTGCAGAGTAGTGAGTAGTGAGTGCAGAGTAGTGAGTGCAGAGTAGTGAGTAGTGAGTGCAGAGTAGTGAGTAGTGAGTGCAGAGTAGTGAGTAGTGAGTGCAGAGTAGTGAGTGGTGAGTAGTGAGTAGTGAGTGCAGAGTAGTGAGTAGTGAGTGCAGGGTAGTGAGTAGTGACTGCAGGGTAGTGAGTGCAGGGTAGTGAGTGCAGGGTAGTGAGTGCAGGGTAGTGAGTGCAGGGTAGTGAGTGCAGGGTAGTGAGTGCGTGAGTGCTGAGTGCAGAGTAGTGAGTAGTGAGTGCAGAGTAGTGAGTAGTGAGTGCAGAGTAGTGAGTAGTGAGTAGTGAGTGCAGAGTAGTGAGTGCAGAGTAGTGAGTGCAGAGTAGTGAGTGCAGAGTAGTGAGTGCAGAGTAGTGAGTAGTGAGTGCAGAGTAGTGAGTGCAGAGTAGTGAGTAGTGAGTGCAGAGTAGTGAGTGCAGAGTAGTGAGTGCAGAGTAGTGAGTAGTGAGTGCAGAGTAGTGAGTAGTGAGTGCAGAGTAGTGAGTAGTGAGTGCAGAGTAGTGAGTGCAGAGTAGTGAGTGCAGAGTAGTGAGTGCAGAGTAGTGAGTGCAGAGTAGTGAGTGCAGAGTAGTGAGTGCAGAGTAGTGAGTGCAGAGTAGTGAGTGCAGAGTAGTGAGTGCAGAGTAGTGAGTGCAGAGTAGTGAGTGCAGAGTAGTGAGTGCAGAGTAGTGAGTGCAGAGTAGTGAGTGCAGAGTAGTGAGTGCAGAGTAGTGAGTGCAGAGTAGTGAGTGCAGAGTAGTGAGTGCAGAGTAGTGAGTGCAGAGTAGTGAGTGCAGAGTAGTGAGTGCAGAGTAGTGAGTGCAGAGTAGTGAGTGCAGAGTAGTGAGTGCAGAGTAGTGAGTGCAGAGTAGTGAGTGCAGAGTAGTGAGTGCAGAGTAGTGAGTGCAGAGTAGTGAGTGCAGAGTAGTGAGTGCAGAGTAGTGAGTGCAGAGTAGTGAGTGCAGAGTAGTGAGTGCAGAGTAGTGAGTGCAGAGTAGTGAGTGCAGAGTAGTGAGTGCAGAGTAGTGAGTGCAGAGTAGTGAGTGCAGAGTAGTGAGTGCAGAGTAGTGAGTGCAGAGTAGTGAGTGCAGAGTAGTGAGTGCAGAGTAGTGAGTGCAGAGTAGTGAGTGCAGAGTAGTGAGTGCAGAGTAGTGAGTGCAGAGTAGTGAGTGCAGAGTAGTGAGTGCAGAGTAGTGAGTGCAGAGTAGTGAGTGCAGAGTAGTGAGTGCAGAGTAGTGAGTGCAGAGTAGTGAGTGCAGAGTAGTGAGTGCAGAGTAGTGAGTGCAGAGTAGTGAGTGCAGAGTAGTGAGTGCAGAGTAGTGAGTGCAGAGTAGTGAGTGCAGAGTAGTGAGTGCAGAGTAGTGAGTGCAGAGAGAGTGTGCAGAGAGAGTGTGCAGAGTAGTGAGTGCAGAGTAGTGAGTGCAGAGTAGTGAGTGCAGAGTAGTGAGTGCAGAGAGAGTGTGCAGAGAGAGTGTGCAGAGAGAGTGTGCAGAGAGAGTGAGTGCAGAGAGAGTGTGCAGAGCAGTGAGTGCAGAGAGAGTGTGCAGAGAGAGTGTGCAGAGAGAGTGTGCAGAGTAGTGAGTGCAGAGTAGTGAGTGCAGAGTAGTGAGTGCAGAGTAGTGAGTGCAGAGTAGTGAGTGCAGAGTAGTGAGTGCAGAGTAGTGAGTGCAGAGTAGTGAGTGCAGAGAGAGTGTGCAGAGAGAGTGTGCAGAGAGAGTGTGCAGAGAGAGTGTGCAGAGAGAGTGTGCAGAGAGAGTGAGTGCAGAGAGAGTGTGCAGAGCAGTGAGTGCAGACTGTGTGCAGAGCAGTGAGTGCAGACTGTGTGCAGAGCAGTGAGTGCAGAGTGAGTGTGCAGAGCAGTGAGTGCAGAGTGAGTGTGCAGAGCATTGTGTGCTGTTGAGTGCAGAGTGCTGTGTATTGGCAATGTTAATGACAATGCCATTTAGTTTTGATTTAAAGAAAAAAAAATGTCATGAGCAATGCCAATAGCTCTACCTTTAATGATGCCGAGACCATTGCATTGCAAATGCTTGTTATTTTTGGCCCCCAGTGCTTTGCGGTTGGCATAATTAAAGGTTCTATGTTGGCTCTCTGAATTTTTTTGAAACCTTTTTATTTGCTTTTGAAGACATACCATACATTGCAGTCATGTATGCATACCATGTGTTATACGCAGCTGTACAGTATGCGCACTGTTCCATACAATTCCAGACTACACCTTGTCGTATTGCAGGGCACAATATAGGGATGACATAAACAGCCAAGACCAATTGACAGGACAGTAGAGTAGTATACAGACCCACATATAGTGACGTATTACTATGTGCTTGTAACAGTCACGTTTGGTGTCCACCATGTGTCTATTATCCCTATAGGGGGGGGGGGGGGGCTCAGTTGAGTGCTGAGGTCATCGGAAGAGCCAGGTCTTGAGGTTCTCCTGTATTCAATCTTTCATAGATTCACATGCTTGTATCTTCCCCGTCGTCATGGTGGGAGTCTCCCGGTAAATAATAACCATAGCAGTAGAAGAAAAAACTGCCTGGAAACCATAGAATAGTGAAACCATAGGTAACCTCTCCTCCTCATTATGTGTCCCAAACTACAGCCAATCAGCTGCCAGCACCAGCCTACACCATTCCCAGCAGAGCCACCATACCTCAGATTTCCAACTGCCTTTGTGTGAGGAGTCTCCCTGAGCTTAGCCCAGTTTTTCTCTCTTCATTGAACTTTTGACCTTCACAGTTGGAAGTCCAGTACTGTTTTGTCAGGATTATTACATTCAAAATGTCTGAAGGCTCCACATAGAGACTTTTCAGAGCTTGCAGGTCCTGTGGCAAGGCCAGATTATTTTCTGAGGACCCACACAAGGAATGCTTGAACTGCTTGTACCCTAAGCCTATCCCTAAGGACTGCAAATATTGCCGGACCTTCTCTGCCAAAACCCTTAAGGATAGAGAAGCTTGCCTCCTATTATGGCTTCAAAAGAGAAATTCAACAGACTCTGAGTCTGAGAGGGAAGCCAAGGGACACACTTCTAAGAAACAGAAAAGAGGGTCCTCTGAGGAAAAAGGAGATGTGAAGAAACAAAAAGCAGGAAAAAACAAGGAAGGTGAACCTTCTTCTTCTCTCCCTCCAACTCCTCTCAAGCCTTCCTCAGAAAAGAAGGCTCCGTCGTCGCTTCAGTCGACGAAATCTGCTGAAATTCCAGTCAGATCTCGGATGAGGCCGTCGAAGACGACCATCTCGTCGACGACTAAGACAGCTTCGTCGACATTGACGAGAACTCCGTCGATGGTGAGTACCAGACCCTCGTTGATGGCAAGATCTTCGTTGACGACCATCCCGTCGACGATGCAGCTGATGGTTCCGTCGACGGCCCCGTCGACGACGAGAAAACCGTCGACGATGCCTGCATCTCCAACGATGATGACTTCAACCTACATCTCCATAAAAAGGATTGCTCCGTCGACTGGTTCGTCGGCGAGCAAAAAAGGAGAGTTTTCCACGCCGAAGATTTCACCTCTACTTCCCTCTACCATACTGGATTGCCAGGAATCTGAGGAGGAAGGTCCCTATGGCGTTGCCTATAGTCCTTCGCAGCTTCATATTAAAAGCCAGGACTCGGATGAGGAAGACTTTCAAGAGGTCCAGGAGCATTTGTCTTTCAAAGATCGCCCGTTCAGACGCCAAAACAGATATGAGTCTTTTCATCAGGCTTACCACTGAGGACGAAGAGAAAGTGGATACATCTGTTCCGGAAGAAGCTATGCCAGTACCCGTATCTTTGATATCAGACTTAAGACACATGATTGACAGCTATTACCGTCGCTTTCCGGAAGATAATGCTACAGCCTCTTCCACTGCCTCTGCTACAGTCTCTCAACCTGTAAAAGAAACACCCCTGGTTCAGCCACCTCCTCCACCTCAATGGTCGGATGTCCAAAAGGTTATTACAATTCGGGATGATTTGAATGATTCCGATCATGACGATCAAGAGGAGGAAGGAGAAATTCCTCAAGATGATGTGGTTGGGGATGAATGGGACCAATATATTGTTCCAACTTCCCCGGTGTCACCATTGCCTCAAGCAAGCTCTCCACCAGAGGACATAGCCAGCTTTCACGATCTGATCGGAAAAGCGGCTAAGAGATTCCAACTTACTATGCCAGTTAAGGAAAGCAGATGTTTTCTTTACGACTTCAAAAAGTCTTCTAGGAAGTCTGTAAGAGCCATTCCAATTATTCAACATGTCTGGGATGAAAGACTCAAGCCGATGAAGAATCCAGCTTCAGTTCCAGCATCTACACCCAAGCTGGATAAGAAGTATCGTGCTACAGAAACGGCTGAATGTATGACATTGTTCTACATTCTGTCCAACTGTGTTTTTTGCAATTTTCACCCCGAGTGTGCTGGGTATACTCAGACGTGAGTCCCAGGCTCTCCACACCACTGGAGTCAAGCTATCCAGGCTGAATGAAGGCTGATAGCCAGAAACCGGTCCTTGGATGCTTGATTCCGGTCTGGGAAAGACATGGCTTGGTAGTTCGGACTGGACTGTTCCCATGGGGCACAGGGTCAGAGCTGATTTGCATATAGCCAGTGTCTAACCCAGGGTGGTGTGGAGTGCAAAAAAACGATGGATTTAGGCCCAGATCCTTGTACTGGGGTGAATGTATGACATTGTTCTACATTCTGTCCATCAACTGTGTTTTTTACAGAAACGGCTCCAGCATGTCTTATTGGTCATCCTCGACCGGAGTCGGTTGTGACTCAAGCAGCGCAGAAGCGCTCCAAGAACCCAATGGCAACATGCTTTGCACCCCCTGATAAGGAGGGCAAGAAAATAGACGGCATAGGTAAACGCTTTGCAGTCATGGCAGCAGCTATAATCAAAGCGTCTAACGCGATGCACTTCTGAGCCGGTTTAATAGACAGATGTGGTCTGACATCGCACTACTACTGTATCATCTTCCGGATGACAAGAAAGAGGAGGCGAATTCCATTCTGCAGGATGGAGCCAGTGCAGCGTCGGAGTCCATAGACATAGCAATGAACATAGCGTCTATTGCTTATCGCCAGATGGGTGGGGCGGTAGCCCTACGGAGGCAAGGATGGCTCAAGGCCACATCCTTTAGACCTGAGGTCCAGTCTAAAATCTTGGACATGCCATTTGATGGCGAAAGCCTTTTCGGTAAGCATATTGATGAGGCGCTGCAGGGGATTAAAGCAGACACTGACACTGCTAGAACCTTGGGATCATTGCAGCAAGGCCGTTATCAGTCATTTCGTGGCAGAGGATCAAGAGGACATTTTCAACAGCGTTCCTCTTACCAATCTAATAGGTACCAACCGTACAATCAGCAGGGATACCGTCAGTACTCCTCCAACCAGCAGTATCTGTCCTCGAATACTTTTTTCCAACAACAAGGAAGGAGAAAATCTGCTGCCAGAGGAAAACAAGACTAGTCGCAGATAGTGATGTTCTTCAGGCGCCTACAACACCATTTCAGATCAACCAGTTCCACTACCTCCCTCAGTTTCTTCCGCATTCGCAGTCCATAACATCGGACTGAAGGGTATTAGACATCATTACACAGGGTCACACCCTGGAATTCTCACAAAAACCTCCAAATCGTCCCCCTCTCTGCAGAGGTCAACAACATCTAGCAGCTCTCAAAGCAGCTCTCAAAGCAGAGATCTTATCACTCATACTGAAAGGAGCGATAGAGGAAGTCCCATCAGACCAGCAGGGAACATGCTTTTATTCACATTTCTTCCTAATAAGGAAAAAGCATTCTTCAAAATGGAGGTAGGTACTGGACCTCAGAGAGCTGAACAAATACATAAAGAAAATTTCATTCCGCATGCTGTCCTTACAGGAAGTTCTTCTACTGCTTCGCAAGGGAGACTACATGGTCTCTCTAGACCTGTTGGATGCATACTTCCACATTCCGATCCACAAAAAAAACACAAAAAGTATCTTCGAGTCATGGTGGTGGGGCGCCATTACCAATTCAAGGTGTTGCCTTTCGGTCTGAAGTCTGCCCCCAGAGTATTTACAAAAATCATGGCTCCAATAGCGGCACATCTAAGGCAGCAAGGTCTCCAAATTTTCCCTTATTTGGACGACTTGTTGATAAAAGGACCATCGTACTAAGCAACACAAAGATCTTTATGGATTTGCATGGATCTTTTTCAAAGATTAGGCCTTTGGATAAACAGAGAAGTAATTTCTTCTTCCAACACGTTCCCTACAATTCCTAGGAGCAATCTTAAAAACTCAGGGAGTAAAAGCGTACCCATCAGAGGAACGAGTAACAAAAATCATGAATCTGACTGCATCTCTGACATCAAAAAAGTTCACTTCCATACGGATATTCAAGTCATTACTGGGAATAATGTCCTCCTGTATCCCATTGATTCCCAACTGCCGTTGGCAGATGAGACCAATGGGTTCAAGCTCTGAGTTCCTTCGACGACAAGCTGGTCTTAACCTGTCAGATGAAACTAGCAATGTCATGGTGGGGTATCGGGAGCAACCTGACAAAGGGCCTGTTATTCGAACCACAATCGCCAAGTTATATCATGACATCAGACGCTTCATTACGAGGTTGGGGAGCACATCTGCAGGACCTAGAGATTCAAGGCCTTTGGTCTTCCCAAGAGGCAAAACTTCACATCAATCTCTTGGAATTGAAAGCTGTTTCCCTGGCCTTCAGGTCTTTCTTCCCAGAATCCAAGTGTTAGACGGACCGGGAGGGTCGGCCGAGGTTACGGGGAGAGGTCTCCAGGGAGAGCCGTCTCCAACGACTGTACAGATAAGTAACTTCCCCCCCACAGACGGACACCACACAAGGTTGAAGGTTAACGAGACTTTATATGCAATTCTTAGGTTACGATGATGGATACAAGGAGGTCTGGACTCAGGGGTCCCCTCGGTTCTAGTCTCTGGTTTAGGAAAGGGGTAGCGGGACAGTCTTAGTTACCAATGAGTACAAAATAGCTCTCAATCCTCGAGCTCGGCGTTCTAGATGATCGGGCCGTGGAGGAGCCAAGCAGGTCCCGAGATGGATGAAGGAAGGACGACGGTCCGCGGCGGAGCCTGCAGGTCCCGGTGGAAGATGACGGTTACAACGGTCCGCGGCCACGCCAGCAGATCCCGACGACGATGAAGGATGAAGGTTACGACGACTGTGGCAGCGCCAACAGGCAGGACGATGGTGCACAGGACAGAGCTATGGCAGCGCCAGTAGTCCGTCCAGGATGAGTTCCTCTTTACGTCTCTCGACTCCAAGATACAACTGCCTTCCTGCTCTGGAGCTGCCCCAGTTATAGGGCTGGTGTGCTTTGATGTCCGGACCCTCGCACTTGGAGGTCGGGAGGTCCGGGATGGGGGAGTCCAGACACCCAGCAGGGGGGTGGAGCCAGCGCCCGGGGAGGCGATGGGCGAGCGGCACTTGGTGGGGGAGAGCCATCGGCACCTCTTTCTCCCATTGACTTGCCAAGTAGTCCGCTCACCTCCTGGGTGGATGGTGGTGCCGGGATGTCTGAGGCCGGGCCAGGCCCAGGGTTGAGGTCGATCGGGGGCCAGGCGGCCTCGTGGTGGAGTGTCCAAGATGGCGCCCCAGGATGGGCGCGTGGGCCGGCAGTGGATCGGACCCACGAGGTCGACATGCTCGAGGGCAGGGGTCCCTGAGGGGACGGAGGACGTGCAATGGTGGTGTGTGGTACTTGCGTGACCGGGCTCGGGCCTGGTTGGGCCGGGGGAGAGCGGCCCTTCATGTGGCCTGTCCAACATGCGTCCCCCCCAGCTGAAGGCGGGGAGAGTTACCCATCCTCTTGGGGACTCTCCTCGTCGAGGCGGAAGAACCGGGACAGGCCATCCGCGTTGGCGTGATCTGGCCCAGGCCGGTGTTCAACTGTGAAGTCCATACCTTGTAGGGAGATGGACCAGCGTAGTAACTTTGGGTTTTCCCCCCGCATCTGCATCAGCCACTGCAGGGGTCGGTGGTCGGTCTGCACCCGAAAGTGGGTGCCGAAAAGGTAGGGCCGGAGTTTCTTGAGGGCCCATACCACAGCGAAGGCCTCCCTCTCTATGGTGCTCCAGCGTTGCTCCCGTGGTAGGAGTCTCCGGCTGATGAAGGCCACCGGTTGATCAAGGCCTTCGGTGTTCACTTGAGACAGGACTGCCCCAATGCCCTGGTCGGAGGCGTCCGTCTGGACGACGAACTCCTGGCTGTAGTCTGGGGCCTGGAGCACAGGGGCGGAACACATGGCGGCCTTTAATTGTTCAAATGCAGTTTGACACTCTGGGGTCCAGGTGACTTTCTTGGGTTGGTTCTTTGACGTGAGTTCTGTGAGGGGCCCCACTATGGTACCATAGTCTTTTACGAACCTTCGGTAGTAGCCCGTGAGGCCCAGGAAGGCTCGTACCTCGGTTTGGGTGATGGGGGGCTGCCAGGCCTGGATGGCGGCAATTTTCAGCTGTAGCGGGGCCACTAGGCCGCTTCCCACCTGGTGTCCGAGGTAGGTTACAGACCCTTGCCCAATTTGACACTTGCTGGCCTTGATCGTGAGGCCAGCTCGCTGAAGGGCTTGCAGCACTGCTCGGAGGTGGTGGAGGTGCTCGGTCCAATGGTGGCTGTATACAGCGATGTCGTGTAGGTAGGCGGCGCTGAATCCTTCGAGCCCCGCTAGGACCTGATTGACGAGCCGTTGGAATGTTGCTGGGGCATTCTTCATGCCGAAGGGCATGACCGTGAAATGGTAATGGCCATCGGGGGTGGAGAAGGCAGAACGTTCTTGCGCCCGGGGTGTGAGGCCGATCTGCCAATAGCCTGCTGTCAGGTCGAAGATGCTGAGGTAGCGGGCAGCTCCCATTCGGTCGACTAGTTCATCTGCCCGGGGGATGGGGTGCGCGTCTGTTCTGGTGACCGCATTCAAGCCCCGGTAGTCGACGCAGAACCGGAGTTCTGGTGTGGTGCCGGGGGCAGCTGCTTTGGGGACCAGTACGACAGGGCTGGCCCAGGGACTGTCTGAGGGCTCGATGACCCCGATCGTGAGCATCTTGGCTATTTCTTCCTGGATGCAGGCCCGTACCCGGTCTGGCACGCGGTAGGCTCGGTGGCGGATAGGGGGGCTGTCCCCGGTATCCACATCGTGCACACACCAGGAAGTGACACCCGGGGTGAGGGAGAACAGGCTGGCGAACTGTGATAGGAGGGCTTGACACTCCTGGCGTTGTTCTCTGGTGAGGGCCTCTGAGAGCCGGACCCCATCCACGGAGCCGTCTTGCTCTTGAGTCCGTAGGAGGTCAGGGAGAGGCTCGGAGTCTTCTTCAACCCCAGTGTCTGTGGCCATCAGGAGGCTGAGCTCTGTTCGCACAAAGTGGGGCTTTAGTCTGTTAGCGTGGAGGACCCGGAGAGGGTTCCGGGAGGATTCCATGTCGATGAGATAAGTGGCAGGACCCTTGCGCTCTATTACTTTGAAGGGCCCCGTCCATTTGTCTTGCAGGGCGCATGGCTCAGTGGGGGACATCACCCATACCTGTTGGCCAGGTTCGAATTCAATGGATGAGGCGTTCTGGTCATACCATTTTTTCATGTCCTCTTGACTGGCCTCTAGGTTGGCCTTCGCTAGTTCTCTGAACCGCCGGGTCTGGTTGCGGAGGGTGAGGAGGTACCGGAAGACATCTGGAGGGTTCTTTAGCGGAGGCATCTCCCAGCCTTCTTTGACGAGACTGAGCGGCCCTCGCACTGGGTGTCCATATAGCAGTTCAAATGGGCTGAAGCCCAGGGATTTCTGGGGGACTTCTCGATACGCGAAGAGGAGGCACGGCAGCAGCACATCCCACTGGCGACGGAGGGGCTCTTCCAACCCCCCGATCATTCCCTTTAGCGTGCGGTTGAACCGCTCAACGAGTCCGTTCCCTTGAGGGTGATAGGGGGTTGTGAATCTGTAGGTGACCCCGCACTGTTGCCAGAGGGACTTCATATATTTGGAAATAAAGTTCGTGCCTCTGTCGCTGACGACTTCTCGGGGGAAGCCCACACGGGAGAAGATCCCCATCAGGGCCCGGCCGACCACCGGGGCTGTCACAGTTCGCAGAGGAACAGCCTCAGGGTAGCGGGTGGCGTGGTCCACTAGCACCAGGATGAATCGATGGCCTTGTTTTGTGCGTGGGTCCAAGGGCCCCACAATGTCTATTCCGACTCTCTCAAACGGGGTAGTGACCACGGGAAAAGGTTGCAGGGGAGCCTTTAGTTTGCGGCCGCTCTTCCCACTGGCTTGGCACGTGGGGCAAGATCGGCAATGCTGGTGCACATCGTTTCTCATTTTGGGCCAGAAGAAGTGGGTCACTAGGCGACTGTAGGTTTTATCTTGTCCCAGATGTCCTGCCAGGGGGACATCGTGGGCCAGGTTTAACAGGAAGTCTCTGAAACGGAGGGGTACCACTAGTACTCGGTTGCTCCCCAGCTCGGCGATTCTTTGCTCGCTGTACAGCAGATCATTGTCCCAGTAGACCCAATGAGTTCCGGGGGTATCCCCTGCGCTTTGGGCGAGCGCTTGCTGGCGGAGTCCCTCGAGGGAGGGACAGGTCTTCTGTTCTTTGCGAAATTGTTCTTGCGTGGGCCCCCCTTCTTGAGGCCACTGGTCGAGGTTAGCGAGGTCGGTAGATTGAGCTGGTTCGGCGGGAATGTTACGGTCGGTGTTTTCGGCCGGGGCGACCGGAGGCGGTGGCGCCGGCCATTCGGGTTCTTCTGGCTGGTGGTTGGCACGGGCGGCCATGGAACGGGTGGTGACGCACGCCCAGTCTGGGACGCCCAACATCCCCAGGTGTTCCTTTCGCTCCACGGCGGCCCACGGAGAGCTTTCCAGGTCATTGCCCAGGAGGCAGTCTACGGGGGCATCGTCTCGGACCGTCACTTTCAACATGCCGGAGACCCCCCCCCATTCGAAGGGGACGCAGGCCATCCGACACAGGCTCTCCGAGTTATCGGCTGATCGTACAGGGCAGAGAATGTTCGGTAGATACTGTTCTGGGGCCACCAGGTGACAGCGGACGGCTGTTACACTGGCCCCGGTGTCACGAAGGGCTTCGGCCTGGTGTCCATTGATGCTCACCCATTGGCTGTACTTCCGGGTGTTAGCGGGTAGGGGGACCCGCGGGACCATGTCTTTCCCCCCTAAGCAGGCTAGAGTCATGGCGGCTGGCTCCCACTCTTGATGCTCTTGTTCGTACTCTTCCTGTTCCTCGGAGATCTGTTCTTCCCCTAGGGCTGCAGCGGCCACTTGGCGGGGTCTTGGGCTCTGGTACTGCGGGCAGTTTGGGTCGTTCGCATAGTGGCCGACTCGTTGACATCGGTGACACGTGACATTGGCTCTGTACCCCGGTCGCGCTGGGGTGCTGCCCCGGTTGGCCGGGGGGGTGGTGTTGGTAGCGGGGGCGACCGGGGCGTTGTCTCTTCCTCGCCCTTGGCCCCCTCCTCCTCCTCTGGGTCGGTGCTGACCATTGTTGTTCCGGTTCTGTTCGTAGGACCCATTCCGGCCCACTCTGGTGATCTCCCACCGGTCAGCTTCGGCTGCGAGCTGCCGGGGATCCGTTAACTTGCTGTCGAGGAGGTGTTGGCGGAGTTCAATGAAGCAATTGTTCGACAGATGCTCCCATACCATCAGGTTAAATAGTTGCTCGTAGGTCGTGACGTTGCTTCCTCGGATCCAGCCCTCGAAGGCTCGGCTAAAGTATGTTACATAGTCCACCCAAGTTGTACCCGGGATGCGGGTGCAGTCTCGGAACCTCTGACGGTACATCTCGGGTGTGAGACCATAGCGGGTGAGGAGGGCCGCTTTCATATGGTCGTAGGAGGTCATCTGGTGGTCCGGGAGCTGTAGTAGGGTGTCGCGGCCCTCATTGAGGAATCTTCCCCAGAGACCGGCTCCCCAGTCGCTTCTATCGATCCGGTGTGCAGTCATAGCGATTTCATAGGCTTTAAACCATTGCTGGATGTCGTCCTCTCTGAAGTATTCTCGGACAACATCCTTGGGGATGTGTACCTTTTTGTCTGTGGCCCCTGGGGTGGGGGGTCGCTCGGGCACCCCTGCTTCTTTATTCTGCTTGCGTAGGTTGATCTCGGCTAGGTTTCGTTCGTGTTCGTACGCTAGTTTTTTTTCCTCGAGCTCCCTTTGTCTCTGTTTCTCCTCTCTTTCTTCTCGGAGACGCAGGTGCTCTAAGTTGATTTTTTGTTCGGCCAACTTAAGTTCAACGTCCATTTTAAGTCGGGCCATTTCTAGTT
This sequence comes from Lissotriton vulgaris, assembly GCF_964263255.1. NCBI lineage: Eukaryota > Metazoa > Chordata > Amphibia > Caudata > Salamandridae > Lissotriton > Lissotriton vulgaris. Next base: position 25,240,242 of record NC_141699.1, read on the forward strand.
CGTGTAGTCGGGTCCTTTCTCTTTCCTGGATCTCGTCTTGCGAGAGACCCGTTCTTTGCTCTTCCGGGGCCGTGGTCGTTTTTTCTACGGTGCTTTGATCAGGGGTTCCGGCAGCCCCGGTTTCTGCCCAAGATTCTAGGGCATGCTTAAAATCGTCCTTGGTACTCAGTCCGGTGGTAGCGATACCCAGTTCGATGCAGAATTGTTTAAGTTCACGATGGTTGTACTCCCCCAATTTCTCCATTTGGAATTTCTCGGTTGATCCGCTCTCTTTCGTGGTCATTGTGACTCCGTCGTGGGGTGAGCTACTCTCTGTACGTTTATGCGGTGATTCGGATCGCGCCGCTGGCCACCAATGTTAGACGGACCGGGAGGGTCGGCCGAGGTTACGGGGAGAGGTCTCCAGGGAGAGCCGTCTCCAACGACTGTACAGATAAGTAACTTCCCCCCCACAGACGGACACCACACAAGGTTGAAGGTTAACGAGACTTTATATGCAATTCTTAGGTTACGATGATGGATACAAGGAGGTCTGGACTCAGGGGTCCCCTCGGTTCTAGTCTCTGGTTTAGGAAAGGGGTAGCGGGACAGTCTTAGTTACCAATGAGTACAAAATAGCTCTCAATCCTCGAGCTCGGCGTTCTAGATGATCGGGCCGTGGAGGAGCCAAGCAGGTCCCGAGATGGATGAAGGAAGGACGACGGTCCGCGGCGGAGCCTGCAGGTCCCGGTGGAAGATGACGGTTACAACGGTCCGCGGCCACGCCAGCAGATCCCAACGACGATGAAGGATGAAGGTTACAACGACTGTGGCAGCGCCAACAGGCAGGACGATGGTGCACAGGACAGAGCTATGGCAGCGCCAGTAGTCCGTCCAGGATGAGTTCCTCTTTACGTCTCTCGACTCCAAGATACAACTGCCTTCCTGCTCTGGAGCTGCCCCAGTTATAGGGCTGGTGTGCTTTGATGTCCGGACCCTCGCACTTGGAGGTCGGGAGGTCCGGGATGGGGGAGTCCAGACACCCAGCAGGGGGGTGGAGCCAGCGCCCGGGGAGGCGATGGGCGAGCGGCACTTGGTGGGGGAGAGCCATCGGCACCTCTTTCTCCCATTGACCTGCCAAGTAGTCCGCTCACCTCCTGGGTGGATGGTGGTGCCGGGATGTCTGAGGCCGGGCCAGGCCCAGGGTTGAGGTCGATCGGGGGCCAGGCGGCCTCGTGGTGGAGTGTCCAAGATGGCGCCCCAGGATGGGCGCGTGGGCCGGCAGTGGATCGGACCCACGAGGTCGACATGCTCGAGGGCAGGGGTCCCTGAGGGGACGGAGGACGTGCAATGGTGGTGTGTGGTACTTGCGTGACCGGGCTCGGGCCTGGTTGGGCCGGGGGAGAGCGGCCCTTCATGTGGCCTGTCCAACACCAAGGTTCATCGGTCTTAGTGCGGACGGACAGCACTACAACAATGTTTTATCTTCGCAAGCAGGGTGGCACAAGATCAAAGCCCCTATCGACACAGGCACAAAAAATCTGGACTTGGCTTCTGCGTCACAAAATATCTCTGCAAGTGGAACATGTTCCAGGGATAGAAAACACAAAAGCGGATCTGTTAAGCAGGTCTTCCGGCATTTGCCACGAGTGGGAACTATGTCAAGTCCAACTGAATCGGATTTTCAACTTGTGGGGCAAGCCAAGTTTGGACCTGTTCCCAACTCAGAGCAACAAAAAGTGCAAGCATTATGCCAGCAGGTTCCCTCAGCAGGGTTCGAGAGGGAATGCTCTTTATCTCCGATTGACAGGGATGTTTGCTTATGCCTACCCTCCCTTTATCCTAATTCCGAGAATATTAAGAAAGATTAGATCGGAACCTTGCCAAATAATTCTAATAGCCCCAACCTGGCCGAGGCAGTTTTGGTATACAGAACTTCTCCAAGGATACAGTTCCCAATAATCAGGGATTTGATTTCCATGAACAGAGGCCAAGTACTTAATCCACAATTGACCTCTCTAAAATTGTCGGCTTGGAACCTTTTGAGCACGAATTCCAGTCATTAGATATCCCTCCGGAATGTCGTGAAATATTGAAAAGTTCCGCAGCGCTGTCTACCGACAAGACATATACTGCGAAATGGAAACGTTTCTGTAATTGGTGCCTTGCTCATACAGTGCATCCCTTCTCGTCTTCACCTGAGCACATTCTTCCTTATTTGCTGCATTTAGCCAGATCAGGACTTTCGCATTCTTCTATTAAAGTCCATCTAGCAGCAATATCCAGATACCGAAGATCTCCAGGTCGCCCATCTCTGTGGTCATCTCTGTGGTCCCAAAGATTAATCAAGGAATTTTTAAAAGGGTTATTCAGAAGGTTTCCTCCAGTTAAGCGTCCTCCACCTCCATGGCAGCTTAACACAGTCTTGTCACAACTCATGGAAGCTCAGTTTGAGCCAATCCACAAATCGGAATTTCAATTCCGGTCATGGAAAGTAGCATTACTCCTGGCACTCACATCAGCCAGGAGAGTCGGCGAAATCCAAGCCTTTTCAATACAGGATCCCTTCATACAATTCAGGCCAGATAAGGTGATGCTAAGAACTAATCCGAAATTTGTTCTTAAAATACCCTCTTGCTTTCATCTAAATGAACCGGTGATCCTTCCTACATACTTCAAAAATCCTTCTACAGCGGCTGAAAAGGCTCTTCATACTTTGGACATTGGCAGATGTCTAAAGTTCTACATTGAAAAGACAAAATCCTTTCGCAAATCGAACCAATTGTTTGTTGCGTACTCAGGGCCCAGAAAAGGCCTGGCCCTTTCAAGATCCTCCATCTCTAGATGGATTGCATCCGCCATCGTCTTCTGTCAAGAGAAAGCAGGAAGACCTCTCGACAGGAAAGTCTGTGCTCACGATACACGGAAGATGGCAACGTCTTCTGCATTGTTCTCAGGAGTACCCCTTCCAGACATATGCAGATCAGCAACCTGGTCGAATGTTCATACATTCACCAAACATTACTGTCTGGACACAGAATGGAAAGCAGATGCAGCAGTGGGACAAGCAGTTCTGCGACATCTTTTTAAATAAGGTACATGTTTATCAATTTCTACTGTTTTTCTATAATGGTGTTTGATGCACAAATGACTTTAATGACAAAGGTCGCTTGTTTGCACCTTTTTTGATTCTTAAGGAGTTCTTTTTCTAAAAGGAGTTTATGGCACACAGCCCCGAGAAAAAAGGGGGTCTAGCCTAGAATCGCTCTGACAACAAGGACTGCTATCTACTCTGATACAAGCATGTGAATCTATGAAAGATTGAATACTGGAGAAAGAACTAGTTACTTACCTGTACACTATGGTTCTCCAGTATTATCTTTCATAGATTCACATGCGCCCGCCCACCTCCCCGTTTCTGCTAGGTAGACCGCCTTTTATCTCTGGTTTCCTGCATAGCTCAATCTTGGGCTGTTGGAAATCTGAGGTGTGATGGCTCTGCTGGGAATGGTGTAGGCTGGTGCTGGCAGCTGATTGGCTGTAGTTTGGGCCACATAATGAGGAGGAGAGGTTACCTATGGTTTCACTACTCTATGGTTTCCAGGCAGTTTTTTCTTCTACTGCTATGGTTATTATTTACCGGTAGACTCCCACCATGATGAAGGGGAAGATACAAGCATGTGAATCTATGAAAGATAATACTGGAGAACAATAGTGTACAGGTAAGTAACTAGTTCTTTCTTCCTGAACTGGGGCAATGTGGGAGATTGGTGGAGGGGGAAGGTGTTCCAGGCTTTGGCTGCGAGGTAGGAGACGGACTTACCTCCCATTCTGGTCTTGTTGATACATGGGACGGTGGCCAGAGAGCTGGGCTGATCAGAGGTGTCTTTTGGGAGCATTGAAGGAGAGGTGGCTATTCTGGTATGAGGGTCCGGTGTTGTGAAGGGGCTAGTATGCATGGCTGAGTAGTTTAAAGGTTATTCTACTTTTGACTGGAAGCCAGTGGAGATCGCAGAGGTGTTGGGTGATGTGACTGCGACAGGGATGTCATGGATCAGTCTGGCTGCGGTGTTCTGGACAGTCTGGAGTTTGCGAAGGAGTTTTTTTTTTGGTTCCAGCGTAGAGTGTTGCTGTATTCCAGTCTTGCTGATGTGAGCGTTTGTGACAATTTTTCTGGATTCTGATGTGATCCATCTGAACGTCTTTAGAAGCATGCGGAGGGTGTTGAAGCAGGTCGATGATATGGCGTTGATCTGGCGGTTCATTGTGAGCGATCTCTACTATGATGCCGAGGTTTCATGAGTGGTCCGTCTGGTTTGGGGGATTTTCAGGGGTGGAAGGCCGCTAGGATTCGTTCCATGCAGAGGGGGTGGAGCCAATGATGAGGACTTCTGTCTTTTCTGAGTTTAGTTTCAGGCAGTTGCTGTTCATCCAGGTGGCGGTGGCTTTAATCCTTCCCTGTTTGGTGATATTGGGCTCATTGGTGAGGGAGAGGATCAGCATGGTGTTGTCGGCGTAAGAGATGATGTTGAGCCTGTGGTTCCTGACGATTGTTGTGAGGTGCATGTAGATGTTGAAGATGGTGGGGCTGAGTGAGGAGCCCTGGGGTACTCCACAGTTGGTCTCTGTTGGTCTGAGAGGCAGGGAGGGAGTCTGGCCCACTGAGTTCTGCCCGTGAAGAAAGAGCGTATCTAGTTGAGGACCTTGCCATGGATGCTGGCGTCGTGGAGTCTGGTGGCTAGGGAGCAGTGTGAGACTGTCTCAAATGCAGCCAAGAGGTCAAGGAGAATGAGGGCTGCCGCTTTGCCCTGGTCGAGGAGTTATCTGATGTTGTTGGTGGCGGCGAGTAGGGCGGTCTCAATGTGCTGGTTGATTCGGAATCAGGATTGAGAGATGTCCAGGATGTTAGCTTCGATGAAGTTTGCTAGCTGGGTGTCGATGCCTTTTCGATGACCTTGGCTGTGAATTGAAGCGGGGAGATGGGCCTGAAGCTCTTGAGGTCCGTCGGGTCCATGGAGGGTTTCTTTAGGAGAGGATTGACTTTGGTGTGTTTCCTGTTGTATGGGAAGGTGTCCGGCTCAAAAGAGGAGTGGATCGTCCAACGTAGTTCAGTGTGATGGCAGAGGCGGGAAGATGTGGTGTGGACAGGGGTCTGAGGGTGCTCTGGAGTAGGTACTTTCCATGGTCTTCAATGTGTTTTCTGTCATGAGCGGGATCCAATTGAGCAGGGTCTGTTTGGGGGCGTCGCATGAGGGTGAGCTGGAGCGGTGGCGTGGTCTTGGTTGTCAAAGATGTCGTAGGTCATCTTAATCTGAATCCCCAGGCCCTGCCCCTCTCCCTCCCAGTCTCTTTTGCCTCCTTGTTGTCTTTCGCTTTGCAGCTCTGCAGGGCCTGGGCTGTAGTAGGGGGTGTTTGTTGCAGCCTGGGAGGCTTGGCTGCCGCAGAAGCATCGCACCCCCTGCATTAGGGTCATATCTGTGCACTCCGTGCTTCTCCAAGGCACTCTGTCAGAGTCAATATCATGGGGGCTTCATTCCCGGCTGCAAGAGATGCCTGCGGTCTGGGCACTGGATACAAAGTCCCAAAGGTCGCCCCACCAGAGGGAGGGCCAGTGTTACAGGTGAGTGACTTTGTATGGCTTGTCCTGTTTCACAGTCTGCTTCTCTGCAGTGTGTCTGCGCATCCACCTGTGCGCTTTTGTCGACTAAAAGCATCGCTAGCGTCTCTGCGCAGCTGTAACCCTCTCCTCTCTCAACAGAAAAAGTGGATCATCCTCCTGCTGGTCCTCGTGGCGCTCGGCCTCCTCGCCTTAATTATCGGTCTGTCGGTCGGCATTAAATGACACGCAGCCCGCCGCTTCTAGGCGCTTCACCCCTGCCGCTGCGGCAGTAAGTAGCTAACTTCATGTGCTTGGGGCTGCCGCAAGGGACGCCGGGTACTGCCACGGATGGGAAATGCTGCCGTAGAGCCATAGGAAGCAGTTTTGGTGGGATCAGCAGTACAGCCCTAAGGTGCATGGAATGGATAATCATTTGTTGGGTTTTTACTTCTCTCTAACCTGGCCTGCATTTCCTATTCCTTCCAGTAGGCGGCGTCCCTGGCTGCGGCATAACTGCATCTTTCATGTGTTTTTGCTTGCTACTGTAACTGTTGTTTGTTTTTTTGCTCAGATAATGTACTGTTGACGTGAATTTACACTTTTCTCCCAAGAACGATTCTGTTCCGAATATGTGTGTAAGATGAGGGAAGGGGGAGGGGGAGGGGGAGAGGGAAGTTTGACGAATATGTGAGAGAATGGCGGGTGAGATTGAAAAGACCACCTGTTAATTTGATAATATTTTTGCCTTCAGTGAATTCTTTAAACTGGGGAAGGTTGCCATCTAGTGGCCAGATCTCGTTAATTGTGCTCGATTAAGCCTGAAAACCTGGCTTGACCACAATATCCAATGTAAGATTAAGGCGGAAACTGACATTTCTCCAGTGAAGAACCCCTCCTTTAGGCCTTCTTCAGGACAGTTCACCCCAAAACCGAAACACCCCACTATTAGATGACGGTGCCAGCACAGCTCACCCTGGACCAGTGGCTCCCAAACTTTAGAACGAGACTTTCGCAAGCCCACACACCTTTAATGTTCATCTTCAGTTTTGCTTTCCGGACTGCTGGATACATACAGTTTACAGGTATTTGCATTCTGTTGTGTTGCAAAAAAACGACATCCCAAAATTGTCACATAATTCACTTCTAAAACTCAACACTTTGAAGCTAGGGAAATAGAAGTAAACACCAGTCATGTTAAAAGAATAATCAGCAGCTTTTCAGAAAACACAGCTGGACTTCTGCCTCTGTCGTGAAGCACCGCAAATGTGGCAAGATATACACATGCGATCTGATAGAGACGTCTAGCCGCAGATTCCTTAACTTACAATATGCCCCTGCGTCAGAATGGCCCGGAAAACTTAGCGCAGCAGCACCTCTGCGTGCCGGGGTCGGCGCCGCACAGCTCCACCCTGACGTCATCCATGGACGTGACATCAGCGGAGTCATATATGCCCTGCTCCGGCGTGCCAGCATCAGTTTTCTTCTTTTTCGCGTCACAACGCAGATCCTGGAAACCAGCAGTTCCTGGCCTACTTGGTGCCTTCTCGACCTCGTTGGTGTCGTACCGGAGCAGTGTACAATGCCCTCCGAGTTCAAAGCCTCTGAGGCCTGTGCGCATCAGATGACCGGCACTGACCCGCACCTTATTTGCATGTGGTGCACCACAATTCCAAGCAATGCGGCGACTGTCAACCGATGAAGCCCAAGTCCCTTCGGGAACGCCGTATGAAGCTGTTGGCCGTGTGACTATCTGGCCCAGCTTCTTCTCGTCGCTGTTCTCCCTCTCCAGAGGGGGCTCGCTCCCCCCACCAGCACCCTAAAAGAGGTAAGCGGGTCACAAGCGCCTCTTAGGTCCTCCTCTCGTAGGCGTGCCGCTGGCACCCACTCCTCTCGTACAAGGTCAGCTACGGGCGCCCGGAGGTCACCTCCTCCATACCCTCCTTTCCCAGGAGTTGGAGCGAGGCGTGCCCAAATAAAGGCCTACTCCCAGGCTCTTCAGGCAAACTTTGAGCCCCCCTCTCTTTCTGGCGCTCCTTTGGGCCCCACAGAGGTGAGGGTGCCCAGGCTGGGCCCTCGTCGGCGGATCTTTCCCTGACCAGGGGCCGTGGCCAGACCGTCCTGGTCGCTCTTGCACACTCTGCCAGTCAGCGCATAGCCCTGGGCGGCTTCCTGCACGGACGGCAAAAGCGGCGCCGGCGATGCCGGCTACGCCGGGTTCGACGCCAAGCTAGCACTGCCAGTCAACGCATAGCCCTGTGCAGCTTCCTGCGCGGATGGCGGGGGCGGCGTCGATGACGCCGAGCTTGGAGCTGAGCCCCACGTCGGACAAGCCCACACCCAGCTCTAAGCCTGAGCCCACGTCTGGGGTAATGCTTCGGTCGATGCCTAGGTTGCGTCCCCAGTGGAGACCGTCGACGTCCGGTCGACTCTGACACAGCGCCCACGACGCCGCTGTCGTCGACGCATCCCTCGCCGCCGGTGCCCATCCATTCATCGACATCCGCATCCATGCATGGGGTTGACCTTCATCCGGATTCCTTGCTTCTGTCTCCTCAGCGGGGTCGGGAGACACCGGTCTCTGCTAAAGCCCTTTCGGATGCTGCTGCTTCCCCTGGTCGGGAGCCACTGGTGCAGGTCCCTAGTGTGGCATGGCCTTCGGTTCGTTCCCCAGCCCTGCTCTTTATGGCAACTGGGAGGATCAGTCTCCAACCGTCTCCTACGGATGGCCTCTTGTCCCCTCCTAGGGTGACTACTGAGCTAGGGGCCGCCTATGCACGGACTATCAACCGGGCAGCTGCTATCCTTGGCTTTCAGCCTCCTGTGGTACCCCTCATTCCTGGTCCCTTAATGGATTTGCTTCATCTTGAGTCCATTACCGTGGAGCCCTTGCTACCCCTTGGGGGCTCTTTATTAGAGATACTGCGTGCCGCATGGGCACGGCCCTCTTCCGGGGCCCCGGTTGATCGGGCTAATTCTAGTAGGCACTTCTCCGCCTTGGGGGATCCACTTTGTCTATCCCTCCAACCTACTGCTCAGGCGGCTTTTGAGTTGCAGGACTCCTCCAGTTTGCCCTTGTTTCCTCTCACCCGGGATTCCAGATGGCTGGATACATGTGGAAGACAGCTTTTTGCTTCTTCTAGCGCGGCCATTCGCGCTTTAAACACTACATGCATGTTTGCATATGCGTCCTCTGCACTCTGGGACTCCGTGGCTAACCATCTTCCTTCCCTTCCGGAGAAATTGCGCCCTGAGTTACTCAGTCTGGTCCTTTATGGCAAGGAAATGGCTAATTTTACAATACGCTGCTCCCTGGACACCACAGACTTTGTGGGCCAGGCTCTTGCACGGTCGGTGGCTTTGCGCCGTCATGCCTGGATGCGTGACAGTCGCTTCCCTGATAATATTTGGGAGAGCATCCGAGACATGCCGTTTAATGGGATAGACCTTTTTTGGTCCCACACTGACTTGGTGATCTCCAGGCTTCTGTCAGGGCTGCCGTAATTATGCAGTGCCACTGACCAATTGGCTTTTCTTCTTCATTGGGGTCTTCCTTTAGGACCAGTTCTTATCGGAGGCAGGTTGGTGCCTCTGTATTGTCTGTATAGCCGTCGGGCTGGGTTGTTTTTGTTTTCAAGTCCTCTGATTGTCTATTTTGCCAAAGAGGACCCCCCCTTATTGCCAGGGGGTAACCCTTGCCCTATGTGGGGATATTGGCGGGCGACAGGTGTCTGCCTTTGCCTTCTTACGCTCCTGTGGAGTTTCCATTATCGGTATCCCTCTAGGGCTCACATACCTCCCTTTTACGGCATCCCGCAGGGTCACATCGATTCGGTTGTCTGTAGTGATCAGACCCAAGGTCTAGGTCTATGTTAGGTTGTAGCTACCTCATATGGCCTGGCATATTCCTTTTGCCCTCTGGCTGTTGGTGCAGCCCCTTCTGGGCTGTTCTCCCAAGTAAGGAGTTGCTGTGGGCCTCTCTGTTGTAGGTTGTTATGGTCTTTTGGCTTATTCCCCAACAGTTTTCCCCCACATCCCGCTGCTTTCGCGCAGGGATCTCTAAGTCCCACTAACATTCTTCGGTAGGGCAGACTCGTAGAGACGGTTCTCCTTGAACCCCTTTCTTCCTGTCATCTAGGACCCGGGAGTTGGTCCTTAGTACTCTCTTGTTCGGCTCGTCTTTCTTTACAAAAAAAAAAAATTGTCCTGCGAGGGAACTAGTTCGAGGCATGTGGGCTGCTGAATTCATATCTGTGCATAGATCGCCGCCTAGTGTTGGGTCCGGATGATTGCACATTGTTGTCCTGGAAGAGTCTTCGAAGTATCACGAGATAGGTGGCTCCTCCCCTGGACTACAGTGCGCATGGGCATCAACTCCATCCCCAGATTGTTTTTTTCCGCCATTGGGTTCGGATGTGTTTCGGTTCCCTCTGTCGGAATCGATAATTGTTTAACTTTCTTTACTTGAGACCAAAAGGTCTTTAGGACTCGCGTCGGTATTGTCTATCGTTCGGGCTTGTTTGTTTATCGGCTCCGAACCATTGCTACCCTTCCGCGTGCTTTCGGCGCGGACGGGCCTACACGACGCTCCAGACTACTTCATCATGGAACGAAGTCCATTTAAGAGGTGCCCGGTGTGTGCCTCAAAGTACCCGCATATCGACGTGCACCCAGTGTGCAATAAGTGCTTGTCACCGGACCACGACGAGGCCAAGTGTATGGCCTGCTCCAAGTTCCGATCGAAAAAGGCTCTCAAGCTCCGCTGGGCCGCAAGACTGCAGGCCCAGAGTTCGGCACCCACTCCAGCGAACATCTTCGAGGAGGATGTAGACGACGACACCATCCAGAATATCTCGGACTCTAACCCGGCGTCGGAGGTCGAGGAGGACTACGACGCGGAAGACGAGGAGTTCGAGGAAGTCGTCGAGGAGGTAGGGGACGACGACGGGGCCATTGCCACCGTAGAGGATAGCTCGGAGGAGGAGCTTCCTCACACTGACTCGGGGGCCAGTTCACATTCTAAGGCCCAGGCCGAGGGATCACCTTTGGGCCTTACCCAAAGCCTTGATTCCCGTCCCACGGCTCCGCCTTCCGGCCCGGCCACGGACATTGGTGCGGCACCACTTCCGGTGCAGAAACCGAAAGTGAAACCATCGGTGTCGACGCCACCCGTATCGAAACCGAAAGCGCAAGTCGCACTGGTTGGGTCGAAGACTTCGGAGGCCTCGGCGCCGAAGAAATCCAAGGTGGCCGTCGAGCTCAAGAGCCACGCCAAAATGGCCGATCCGAAGACTACGGTGTCGAAGCCGAAGGCGAAGTTGCCCGACGCGGCTGCGTCGGCGCCGAAGTTGGTCGACGCTCTGAAGAGACGCCCCGACACCTAGAAGGTCGTCGACCATAAGATGGCCCCGAAGAAGCGGCAGGACAACCCCAAGTCTCTAACTGCACCGCTTCCACTTGACAAGTCAAAGGGGGAGCTGCGTCGGCTCCGAAGACTGCGTCCTTGGTTGCCGACCCAAACCCGGCTTCGGAAGATTCTCTCGAGCCGGTCCATCCCTCCACCTCGTTCACCAAGAAGGTCACGGAGTCCCTCCAGCGTATTCGGGGGGGGGGGGGGGCGCGGCGGTCGAGCCAAAGGACACTGTGCCGCCCAAGCCTCTACAGAAACCGGCGAAGGCGCAGACACCGATTCTCTTCACGTTGCTGCCGAAGACGGCGCCGAAGGCTTTCACTGCGAAACCTGGGGCCGGAGTGCCCTTGAAGTTAACTTCGACGCCGAAGGCATCGGTGGTTCCAAGCCCGCGCCACCAACCACTGGCGGAGGAAGAGCGTCGAGAGGTGATCATCGACGCCAACACAGGCAAACTCTCTCTCCTTAAACGGAAGATCACCCCGGAGCCGGCTTTGGAACATTTCCACATCCCACTTAAAAAGAAGTTGGACTCTGCAGGTGCATCTGCCCCTATGGAGCCTGCATCTCCACAAAGTCAGGAACTCTCACCCACTCATTCTAATGTCGAGGAGGGTGATGGAAACGATGAGGATGAGTATGCTTATCCAGTTTACTCAGACCCAGAGGATGTGACTGAGCCATGGTCCGCCGGGGGGGATCCTGGGGACCCTCATTCGGGACAGGAGCCGCAGCTTTTTGCAGCAAAGACTTCTCCAACAGAAGACTCTGCGGCCTTCAACGCTCTAATTGAAAGAGCTGCAGCCAATCATGACGTCGATCTCCATGCAGACCCAGTCGACGTCGATTTTCCTTTTGACACCTTTTCAGTGGCTGAAAAAACTGTTAAGATATTGCCGATGCTCAAAGGGGTGTTAAAACATGCGCCAGAGGTTTTCAAGGAGCCCACCCGGGCAAGAGTCATTAATCCTCGTATTGACAAAAAGTACAAGGCAGCGCCCACTGATCCAACATATATCAAAGGACAGTTGCCACTGGACTCTTTGGTTGTCTCCAATGCACGCAAAAGAGCCAACTCACAGACTACGGGTGATGCTCCTCCCCCAGACAAGGAATCAAAAGTATTTTAGGCTTCGGGGAAACGTATTGCTGCGCAGGCAGCCAATATGTGGCGCATATCCAACACGCAGGCGCTCCTTGCACGCTACGACAGGGCACACTACGACACTTTAGAGACCCTTCTACAGCACTTGCCAGATCAGTATAAGGAGGCAGCTGAAATGTTGATTTAGGAGGGCAAGCTTATCACCAACGCTTCAATTAAGTGTGCTCTGGATGTGGCTGATACCGCATCACGAGCAATAAACACTAGCGTTCTACTGCGTAGACATGCATGGCTCAGAATATCAGGCTTTAAACCAGACATTCAAACTACCATCCTAAACCAAACTGTCAATCCAGACCACCTGTTTGTCCCAGAAGTGGACGCCACCCTCGAAAAAATGAAAAAAGACACTGACACTGCTAAATCTATGGGTGCCCTGCAGTCCCAGCAGTTTCGGGGTGGCTCCTTTCGCCGCTCCAATAACAGAGGCACCTCAAGGGGTCAAGCGTCACAATCCACGCAATTCTATAAGAGTAACACCCAATCCTCATATACCAACAAGGGTCGGGGTGGATACCGTGGCAACAACGTCAAAGGCAGAGGACGTGGAAATAACAGCTCCAGGTCCTCCACCGCCAGCAAACAGTGACGCCTTGTCACTGCCCCCCGACCACGCAACACCGGTCGGGGGGAGACTCCAGCAGTTCCTGCCCGTGTGGAAGTCCATCACCACGGACAGGTGGGTCAGATCTCTTATCCAATACGGTTATTGTCTGGAGCTCACATCCACTCCACCCAACATACCCCCAAAAAGCCGTCCTATGTCCGGCGAGCACTTGCACTTGTTGCAGCAGGAAGTCAACGTCATGCTGCAAAAAGGTGCAATAGAGCTTGTTCCCCTGCAGGAAACGGGTACAGGAGTTTACTCCCTGTACTTTCTAATTCCAAAGAATGACGGATCCCTCAGGCCCATCCTGGACCTCAGACCTCTCAACATGTACATTCTGTCAGAACATTTCCATATGCTCACGCTGCAGCAGGTTCTCCCACTGCTTCAGCAAGGGGACTTCCTGCCGACTCTGGACCTCAAGGATGCGTACTTTCACATTCCCCTGCATCCTTCACACAGAAAGTACCTAAGGTTCACCATTCAAAACCAGCACTACCAGTTCAAGGTTTTGCCATTTGGGGTCACCACAGCGCCCAGGGTCTTCACAAAGTGCCTAGCGACGGTGGCGGCGCATCTGAGACGTCAGAACATCCATGTCTACCCCTATCTGGACGACTGGCTCATTCAAGCAAAGTCGGCCCAGCAGTGCGCCGACCACGTGTCCCACACCATTCACCTTCTGCACGATCTGGGGTTCTCACTGAATTACCCAAAATCCCATCTCCAGCCCGCCCACATACGGCAGTATCTGGGTGCGACCATAAACACTCTGGCGGCCACTGCACAGCCGAATTCAGTGAGAGTCGACAGCATTCAGTCGCTGATCCAAAGATTCAGACCTCAGCACTCGCTTCCAGCAAGAGTGTTCATGCAGTTGATAGGCATGATGGCCTCCTGCATCTCCATTGTCCCGCACGCGAGACTACATATGCGCCCGCTTCAGGAGTGCTTAGCACGTCAGTGGACTCAGGCTCATGGGCAGTTGAAAGACCTAGTGTTGGTGAGCGGTCGGGCATTCAACTCTCTGCATTGGTGGAATCCACAAAACCTTTGCAAGGGCCGACCGTTTCAAGAGCCTGTGCCGCAGATCATCCTGACGACTGACGCTTCTCTCCAGGGTTGGGGAGCGCATGTACTCCAATACACAGTGCAGGGACTATGGACACTACAGCAGAAGAAGATGCACATCAATGTGCTAGAACTGATGGCGATCTTCATGGCCTTAAAGGCATTCAAAGTACATCTGTGCAACAAGGTCGTGTTGATCCGGACGGACAACATGACAGCCATGTACTACATTCAGAAACAGGGGGGAACACACAATCCGCAGCTGTCTCATCTGGCTCAGAGCATGTGGAAGTGGGCCATTCAGAGGAACATCTTCCTCATGGCAGAACACCTTCCAGGCAAAGACAATCAGATGGCGGACCTGCTCAGCAGGCACAGCCACCAAATGCACGAGTGGGAGATACATCCATCAGTACTCCAGCCGTACTTCCAAAGATGGGGTCATCTAGAGATAGACCTGTTCGCCACAAGGGAGAACGCAAAATGCCAAAGCTTCGCCGCCAGGTTCCCACACCCGCAATCGCAGGGCAATGCGATATGGATGAACTGGTCAGGCAGATTTGCGTACGCTATTCCCCCAGCACCCCTGATACCGCTGGTGGCGCGCAAGCTCAGGCAGCACTCGATGACTCTCCTCCTAGTTGCTCCAACGTGGGCTCGCCAACCATGGTACATCACGTTTCTGGAACTTTCCGTGGTACCGCATCAAAGGCTTCATCTCACACCCAGCCTTCTGACGCAGAGCCATGGCGACATTCAGCACCCAGATCCGCAACAGCTCAACCTGGCGATCTGGCTTCTGAGGTCCTAGAGTTTGGCTACCTTAACCTTCCTCCCAATTGCATGGACATCATTCGGGAGGCAAGAAAGCCCACTACTAGAGCATGTTATGCGGCCAAATGGAAGCGGTTTGTCATTTATTGCGCAAACCACAACATTAATCCACTAGATGCTTCCATTCAGAACATCATCTGTTACCTGTTCCATCTGTACCAGTGTAATTTGGCGTATACTTCCATCCGCATTCACCTGTCTGCGATGGCCGCATACCTCCAGAATAGACAGCACCTTTCACTTTTCAAAGTGCCTGCTATCAAAGCTTTTCTGGAAGGACTCAAAAGGGTCATTCCACCACGGACTCCACCAGCTCCAGAATGGAACCTCAATATGGTTCTTACAAGACTGACGGGTCCTCCCTTTGAGCCACTACATTTTTGCGAACTTCAGTTCTTGACTTGGAAAGTGGCTTTCTTAGTAGCAATTACATCGCTACGGAGGGTGAGTGAGCTTCAGGCCCTTACAATCCAAGAGCCTTTCTTTCAGGTTCATGCTAACAGGGTAGTGCTCCGCACTAACCCTAAATTTCTACCCAAGGTTGTGTCTCAGTTCCACATAAACCAAACAATTGAGTTGCCGGTGTTTTTTCAAAATCCTGAGTCACTGGCGGAGCGGATGCTCCACACCCTTGACGTTAAAAGGGCCCTAATGTATTACATTGATAGGACCAAGGATTTTAGAAAAACTAAGCAGCTTTTTGTTGCCTTTGCGCCACACCACAAAGGTAACGCTATTTCCAAGGCTGGTATTGCTAGGTGGATCGTGAAATGTATTCAGATCTGTTATGCGAAGGCAAAACGCACTCTTACAATTCCACCAAGAGCCCACTCCACCAGAAAGTTAGGGGCCTCTATGGCCTTCCTTGGAAACATTCCCTTAGAGGACATATGTAGAGCAGCCACATGGTCTACCACACATACATTTACTAAACATTACTGTGTAGACGTGCACTCTAAACAGCAGGCAGCTGTAGGACAGGCTGTTCTCAAGACACTTTTCCAAACTGCTGCAGCTGGCACGGGCGGCCGCCGCTAATGGAGGGACTGCTATGTATTCTATGCACAGATATGAATTCAGCAGCCCACATGCCTCGAACTGCAAATGCTACTTACCAGTATGCATCTGTTCTTGGCATGTAGGGCTGCTGACATTCATATCGCCCGCCCTCCTCCCCGGCGCCTGTAGCAGCTGCAGTGTTTACATATCATTTCATGGCATGGTCATCATTCACTGAGTTCACTCCATCTCGGCCACAATGGCTAAAAACAATCTGGGGATGGAGTCGATGCCCATGCGCACTGTAGTCCAGGGGAGGAGCCACCTATCTCATGATACTTCGAAGACTCTTCCAGGACAACAATGTGCAATCATCCGGACCCAACACTAGGCGGCGATCTATGAACAGATATGAATGTCAGCAGCCCTACATGCCAATAACAGAAGCATACTGGTAAGTAGCATTTGCATTATTTCTCTTCCGGATTGACGGCAGACGCTGCTTATAGCCTGGACTAGTCCCACTTTCTGTATAACTGTGGGTACTTTTGAGCGTACCCTAGTGCCTGGCTTTGGCCGGGTTTCAGCATCTTATTGCGGCGGTTTCTGCGCCATGTTCTTCCTCGTGGCTTGTGCGGCCCGTTGCCTTCTTGCTATTGGGCGCATCTCATTCTTTCCTGCTGTCGTGCTTCCTGGTGTTCCTCCTGGCTGCATCTGAGTGTCTTTCAGGCTGTGTAGGGGCATCCTTTTGATGGTTTCCACATGTCTGATTGGCAAGGGTCTCCAAAGTACTCTTCTTCTGTGGTACATGTGAGGGCGCTGTGCGTTCTTTCCACCATGCCACTTAGCCAGTCCTTTGCGTTGGGTGTCGACTGCCGCATCCTGCGGTTCTTTCACGCCATGTGGTTCAGTTCTATTCCCTGCAAGGTGCTGAACTCTCTTTTCATGCCAGTTTCTTTTCTAGGTGTGTTTTTGTTCCATGCCGACCCATGCTGGGCAGGGGTCAGTATCCTGCTTCCTTCATATCCTTACAGGAGCAGGTTCAACAGTGTTTACGCTTTTCAAGTTGTTTGGATGGGGCTAGCTCTGGCTTCTTGTCGACACCTTGGATCGTGTGGATCCTTCATGCCTCTTTGGTTGTCTTCTTTTGACGTTTGACCTTTGTCCATTGCGCACAAGCGTTCTGGCTTGGCGTTTTTCCTTCTCTCATCCCCTCTAAATACAAGGTTTTCGTGTTATTTTGGATGGGCTGTGGTGCCCTACCCTTGATGCCCGCTCTCTCAGGGCATAGGGGTCTGTTGGTTGGCTGCACTGTAATTCCTGTCCCACTGTGTTTCCCTCTTTGGTTGACAGCACTCTTTTGGTAATTTATTGACGAATACGTCAATAAATTAGTGGCGTATAGTCGCACTCCTGCCTCCTCTATGGGTATGGTTTTGGTATCCATTCTAAGTTAAGGAATCTGCGACTAGACGTCTCTATCAGATAAACAAGTTACTTACCTTCGGTCTAGCCGCAGACTCCTTAACGCCCGCCCGTCCTCTCCGTCCTGCGACAACCTTTTCAGGTTGGGCTTCTTGCCTTCGCCTCCCTTTGGGTGGATTTACTCCTCTGCTGGGTGACGTTGTCGCTTCTCTCGGACTCACGATGCTACATTCTGTCTCGTGGCTCTGTTCTACCCTTCCTTGTATTTAGACTGTAGGCCCGTATGCCATGTGTCTTTTACAACCCTTACCCTGGGTTGTCCGTTGAGTCTCAATCCTTTCTTCTACAGCTTGACGTTTCTTGCCTCCCCTGCACTCTACTGATTACAATCTCTGGCAATGTTACATTCAGTAGTCCCTTATTCAGTTCCGACGTCTCCTTTTGGGTGACACCTTATGGTAGTTGTCATTACTCCTGGGTTCTGGACTGGTTGTCCTTCACTGTCTTATATTGTGGTTGCAGCCTTTCTGCCAGCTGCTATGATGGTTCACCAAGAACCTATGGTTCAATGGTAAGTCTCGCGCCTCTGGGGGCACAGGCTCACACAGGCCAAGGGTTTGAATCCTGCCTATGCCCTGCATCCGCTTCTGCCTCAAGGGGAGGTTTTGGTCTTAACAATTGCTGGGGTCCCTCCCAGAGTGGTGCTCTGTTCTTTCCCTTTCACCCTTAGTTTACAATATACGGTGCCTGGCACTGTATTTCTATGGTGATGTTTTTCACCATACCTTGTTTTTTTCTTTTTCTGCACACTGTTCCCATATTTTCACAGTTTTTGGTAGTGGCTTCGCGTTCTGACGTGGAAGTCTTCTGATGAAAACTGATGTTAGCGTGCCGGGGCATAAATGGCTCCATTGACGTCACATCTTTTGCTGTGCCACTCGCTTTGTGCCTTATTCTTTTGCTGTGCCACTCGCTTTGCATATTGTTGCCTGATTGTGCTGCCCAGTCGATATTGCCTGTTAGATCGTGCCCAATCTCGTCCTGTTCCCACTTGTGGCTTGCAGCCATCTTGTTGTTTGTTTGTTGTGCCTCCCAGCCCGGCCCTCCACCCGCTCCCGCCTCCCAGCTTCTCCGCCCTCCCACAGAGAGTGCAGGCTCTACCTTTGCAGCTTCAGCGCTGTGACCGTCCGGAGCCTCTCTGAAGCGGTCGCTCCCTCGCTGCTCCCTGCTTCCCCCACACGTGGTATCGTAGCGCTGAAATCTGCCTCGCACTGCTTCTATCCTTGCACAGCCATAGCAACGCTTATTGCCAGACTTGAGCGCACTGAGTAGAATCATCGCAGCGCTTCTTAAGCAGACCATGATTAGCATTGTATTGTGCCTTATTCTTTTGCTGTGCCACTCGCTTTGTGCCTTATTCTTTTGCTGTGCCACTCGCTTTGCATATTGTTGCCTGATTGTGCTGCCCAGTCGATATTGCCTGTTAGATCGTGCCCAATCTCGTCCTGTTCCCACTTGTGGCTTGCAGCCATCTTGTTGTTTGTTTGTTGTGCCTCCCAGCCCGGCCCTCCACCCGCTCCCGCCTCCCAGCTGCTCCGCCCTCGCCCTCCCCCCTCCTCCATCCACATATGACAGATGCTTCCGCGCGCAGCGTTCACGCGCAGCGGTCGCTCCCCATGCGCGCCGAAGGCGCGCCAAAGGTAAGCCAGTCTACGCCAGTCCGCGCCTGGACCGCGCCCAGCGCCAGACCCCCTGGCCCTCGCAAAACCCACTCCACTCACTTAACTTATGACGCCGCTACTCTCCTTGCCCTTAACCCCGGACGCACCCCACAATGTTGCGTAGCTACCCCAAAACACACCCACGGTCCATTCGCCTGCCACTCCTGCAAGTTCGCCTGCATCAGGACCCATGCCAAATCCTCTCCCTCTAAACACAACTCCAACTCTAACCACCTAAAGTGTATCCTGCTGAACACCAGATCGATCCACAAACATGCCACTGAACTCTGGGACCTTCTCGACACTACATCACCGGACGTCGCCTTCCTTACAGAAACCTGGATGAACGCCTCATCAGCACCCGACATCGCCATAGCCATACCGGACACCTACAAGATCATCCGAAAGGACCGCACCAACCAAACAGGTGGAGGCATCGCCATCGCCCATAAGAACACCATCCGAATCACGACCAGCTCCGACAACAACCTCGCGACCGCTGAACACCTTCAGAGAAGTTTTCAGGCCTTTTATCCCTTTTTTCACGTTCAGTGGAACAGTGTACGAATGCCTTCGGGCTTCAAGATGTGTCCCTCTTGTGCACGTCCCATGTCGGCGACGGACCCTCACCCAATTTGCATGTGGTTCCTGGGTGAGCACCACGACTCTGAGAGCTGCGACGCCTGCCAGCACCTTGAGCCTAAGTCATTGCGGGAGCGCTGGATGAAGTTGCTGTCGGTGCGCTTATCCAGGTCGGTGTCCTCTAAGCGTCGGTCTCCAATCTCGGAAGCAGGGAACCACCGGTTTCGTCTGTGGCATAGTCTTTCGCCGCGGACCCTTGGGCGTGGCTCACCAGCTGGTCAGTCCATCAGTTTGTCTCTGAGGCCTTGTCCTCCCGCTGGGAAGTGCGCCCCCGCCTGTCGCCTCCCTACCTGTTGTTTCCCGGCGCGGAGGAGACTAGGTTTCAAATGACAGCCTACGCTGCGACTCTGCAGGCTTCTTTTGCCCCGTTCTCCACCTCCTGAGACGTCCGCAAATCCCTTGCCTCGCGCGGGGACTTCTGCGGAGTCGCGGGCGCCGAAGGTTTAGGCTCCAGTTAGTAGGAGAGTGGCGTCGCCGGGGTGTGGTCCTTCGGGGCTTCCCTCTTCGGCACTTAGCGTCCCTGTTTCGATGCAAAGCCCTACGGGGCTCCCAGTGACGTCGCAGGTGATCGCCGGGACCCCGGGCTTGTCCCCGGGTCCCTCTCGGCTCTCTGAGCAGGCAGCTGCCTCACCAGAGGTCGATCCAGCGCCACTTCGGCGCCAGGGGCCCTCCTTACCGGCTCCGGTGGAGTCACGGGTAGAGGCAGGGACCTGGGGGGCTTTCCTGAGTCCTCCTCGGCATGGTTGGCTGCTACGTCTGAGGCCGAGCTGGCGCCATTTCGGTGCCGGTCCCTCGCTGTTCTGGCGTCGACCCCGCCTCACTATCATGGTGAGCACGTGGTAGCTGGAGTCTGGCCGGCGCCACGAGTGGCCACTCTGGAGCAGATCAGGCGCCGATGGCGGACTCCACTGATCCGCGCCAGGTTCTGGATTTGTCTCCTGAAGTCCCTTTGTCTCCTGAGGTCTGTCATCTGTTGGTGTGTTACTCCCCAGAGACAGGGCACAGTGTAGTTGCCTTTTGCCGCCCCCACGGCCAAAATCCTCGAACCCTTCTTTCCGTGGCTCGAGGCTTGCTTCTCCACCGGCCTCCCCACCTTCCCCTGAGGCCCCTCAGGTCCCTCATTCCTCTGTGGATCCTCCTCTACGCCGGGGCTGGCCGCTTCCCCCTGTACTTGGGGATGGGCGGCTCAGTCTTCAACCACGGAGGAATTGCTTTCCCCTTCGCGGTGCCCTACTGAGGCCAGTGTTAACTTTGTTTGGGCTATTTCCACGGCTTTTGGTATTCTGAGGATGGGTGAACCTGTCACACGACCTCTTGGAGATTCTCCACCAGGGCTCTGGTGGACTGGATTTGTTCCTTTCTTTTGAAGAGTCACTCCATAATTCTCTTATGGTGGCTTGGAGGCGCCCTGCCACGGACGATCCGGTGCCTCAGGCACTACTGCACCGCCATCGTCCTGCTCCGCACGACCCGGTCTGTCTTTCTTTCCACCCTTCTACTCAAGGCGCTCTACTGCGTAATGCCTTCCTGTGTTTGCCTGTGGTGGTGGCCCGGTGGTTAGATGCATGGGGACGTAATGTCTTCGCTTCTTCCAGTTCTGCCTTGAGAGCGCTTAACACTTTGTGTGTGTTGACCAGGGCTACTTCTAGCCTGTGGGATTCTGTGGAGTCCGTTCTTTCTCATGTCTCTCATGAGGGTGCCCGTGCTAATCTGCGGGCCCATGTGTTGGATGGTAGAGAGTTGGCCGCGTTTATTCTTCGTGCAGATTTAGATGTTGCTGATGCTATTCTGTGGCTCTCCGTCCCCATGCTTGGCTCCACAATGCTGTTTTTCCTGACAATATTAGGGAGCGTCTGGTCGACCTCCCTTTTAACGGGGTCCTGCTGTTTAATACTCATGCAGACTCAACCATCCAGCTTCGTCTTGCGGGGCTTCATCGTCGTCGTCCACCTCCTCAGTAGGTGGTTTGTGGATCCTTTGGGTCTTAGTGGGAGGTGTTATCCCACTGCTCCTGGAATCAGGTGTGGGGTGACCGTTACACTTTCTGTGAGAGATACTGTACACTCAGGTGCCTGAGTTGGCCTACCCTGGTTCAGCCACCGTTGGCAAGAGTTTTCTTTTTGGCTGCTTACTAAGCCTTCTGTAGTTTTTGCCGCGGGGTTTCTAATTTGTTCTCTGATGCAGGATTTCTTTCCTAAGAGTGATTCCCATACTTCTTGGGCCGTGTCCTACCCTACGTGGGGTATTTGTAGCTATTGGATAGCCTGCCTTATACTGGGAAGGGTTGGACTTCCCCTAGCGGGTTCCTTGCCCTTCCTGGTGTTGCTGTATGCCGCTTATGCATTTTCTTGGGCAGCTGCAGTGTTGGGCGGTGTTCTGCCTTGGTTTGCTGTTGGCCTGGTCCTCTGTCTGGTGTCCAGAAGGGTTATTTTCCTGTGTTAACGACTTGGTTCGTCATACTTGTTTCTCCTCTTGTTTTCAGGCTGGTTGCTGGTTGGCACCAAGCGGCTCCCGCCGGTTCTTCTGGTCCACGGCAAGGGCCTTGGAGTGAGGCCTGGCGCCCCTGCTTCTGGTTTTTCGGGAGCCTTGTGAGACTGTTTTTCTCTTCCACCGCCCTATTACTGTGGCGCTGTTCGGACTGGCCTGTTGACATCTAGCTGTGATGAGTTCGCCCGCCCTCTTAACTGGGTGTGTTCCCAGTGGAGGGCTCTTGCCTTCGTTTCTGCTCTTCTCCTTGGAGTCTCTGGGTTACTCTTCTTCCTTGGTACCTCTCTGCGTTGCCTGTACCGGGGGGTTTCGGTGGAGGTCCCTGGTACATCAGCTGTTGGCCTCTTTTTGTATTGCCTGTACCTGGGGCTTCCGTTGGAGGGCCCTGGTACATTGGCTGCTGACTTTCTTTCCTTTCGTATTTCCTGTACCTATGGCTTCCGATGGAGGTCCCTGGTACAATGGCTACTAGTCTCCTCTCTTCTTGCCTGTACCTGGGACTACCGGTGGAGGTCCCTGGTACATTGGCTGATGGTCTCCTTTCGTATAGACCTTCCCTTCCTTCTTGGTGAGGGCGGGCTGCTGCTTGTCGTGGTGACACATTCCCTGTGGAGCGGTGTACTCCGTGACGCGGCGGTTCTAGTCTGCTTCGGGGTGAGGGGGGATTGGGCTCTTTCCCCTGTCCCTGTGGCTCATCCCCTGTTGGGGAGGACTGGGTTATTTCCCTATTCTGCCTATTTTTTCCCCTGTCGAGGTCTTGGGTCCGCCTGAGCTGGAGAGGTCCTCTTGCAGACCCTCCTCCCCTTTGGGTATGGCTAGGGTATCTATTCTACATTAAGGAATCTGCGGCTAGTAGTCTCTATCAGATGTACAAGTTACTTACCTACGGTAACGATGAATCTGATAAAGACGATTCGAGCTGCAGATTTCTTCACAACCCGCTCTTCCTCCCCGTTCTGCGAGGGCCCTGTGGGTCTTCTGCACTCACCTGCCTCTGGGCGGTTGCCTTTTGCGTGTGTCTTTCTTACTCCCTCCTTCGGGGGATGCTCGCCTTCTTGTTCCATTCTGGACTTTATAGGCACTTCTGCGCCCCTGCACTCTGGTCTCCAGTGTGGGGTTCGCTTGTGCTTCCTCTTTCCTTTGTTACTTGCACTTCTGGCTTTGGCAGTCCTTGGGGTTGAGGTGCCTTGGCTGGTCTCGACTTTGGCGTTCGGGAGACTTTCTCCCTGCTGGTGTTGTCTGAGGTTGAATGGTCATTGCTCTACGTTCTGACCTTTGTGTCCCTTTATGTTCCGGCAGTGGCTGCAGACTTCTGGGTCTGCTGTTTCACATGCTTCTGCCCCGGGGAGGCTGTTGTATTTGTTTGCAGGCTTGCTTTCTAGTAGTGGTGCCCTGTTCTTTCACTCCAGATCTTGGTGCCTAAGTACCTAGCTCTATTCTGGATGGTTCTGTTCCCCACCATTGTTTATTTCCCTTCTGTTTAGCGGGGCTTTTTCGCACACTGTTACAGTATTCTCACAGTTTTTGTTAGTGATGGCTCCGCGTTGTGGCGCGGAAAAGTTCTCCAAAGAAAACTGACGTAGGCGCGCCTGTGTGGGAATTATATATCCTCGCTGACGTCACAGACGCGGAGGACGTCAGGGCGGAGTCACATGGTGCCCGCCCCCGGCGCACAGGGATGCTGTGGCAAAAAGTTTTCCGGTTCCAGTCTCACACCTGGAGATAATTCTACGTTAAGGAATCTGCGGCTAGAATCGTCTCTACCAGATACATCATTACCAAAGGTAAGTAACTCGTACTTCAGGCATAATACCCTCAGACCGATCTCCATCAAGTCTGTAATCTGTGTTTCTCCCCCCAGCAAAACCAGGCTGATTGCGACTTTTACCCTAAAAGAAAACTCTTCTTGACAGTCTGTCTCCTGCGCTGCGCTTTGAGGCGGAGGTCGTTCCGGCATCTGTTGCGGCGCCGGTCGACGTGGACCTGCCCGGGTCACGGTCTCTACGGCGCCTGGCCAGCGTCTGGTTGCTGATCCGTCTTCGGACGCCCCCTCCTCTCCGAGGGCTCGGCAGTTGATGGTTTCGTCTTTTCCGGAGACGGCTTGCTGCGTCGTGGCTTTTCCCCCCGGCGTCGTCCAAGGAAGGCTCCTTGCCGTCACCGCGACCGCAGTCTTCGCCGGAGGTGCCTCAGGTCCCCCATTCCTCTGCCCCTTTCCCCCCCTTCCGGTCTTGGCCTTTTCTTCCTCCGGTGGGACTGGAGCACGGCCGCCTTAGCTTGCAGCCATCGCCCACAGAGGAGCTGATTTCCCCACCGTAGGGTCCTACGGAGTCGGGTGCTGCCTTCGCTCGGGCTGTTTCTACAGCTGCGGGTATCCTGCATGGGCGATTTAGCTGCCTATTTCCCCACGGATCATCTTCTGAAGGTCCTCCATTGGGGTTCTGGTGGCCAGGAGCTGTTTCTTCCCTTCGAGGCTAAGCTCAACACTTCACTCTTGAGGGGCTTGGGGGCGGCCCGCCACGGGGGACCCGGTGCCCCAACAACTTTTGCACCGACACCACCCTGCGCCGCATGACCCTGTCTGTCTTTCCCTTAAGTCCTTCTACCAGGGGTCCTCTTCTACAGACTGCCTTTCCCTTTGCCTGTGTTGATCTGCAGCACCAAGTGTTGGATGGCCGGGAGCTGGCGTCTTTCATCCTTCACTCTGCTCTGGACATTTCGGAGGTGCTTGGTCGTACAATGGCTTCTTCTGTGGCTCTTCGCCGATATGCCTGGCTCCAGGATAGTGTGTTCCCGGAAAAAGTTCGGGAGCGGTTGGTGGACCTTCCTTTTGAAGGCACTCTTTTGTTCCATGTCCCTGCAGACTCTGCCATTCAGAAGTTTCTGGTGGGGCTTCGTCCTCCGCCTCCTCCCCCCCCCCCCTTCAGTGACCGGTGAGTCATTCTAGTTTGAGAGGTGTTCTTCTATTGTGTTCTTGGGCTTTGTTGCGGGTAGCCCCGGTTGTGTGGGATTATTGCGCCTTCCGGTCCTTTTGTGGGACTTTGGTGCTGTTGGCTGCTGGTCCAGACCCCTTTTGGATTGTAATTTTGGCTGTTGGTCAGCCGTGTGGGCCCTCAGATTAGGCCTTCTGTGTATTCTTTTTGGCTGATTGGCGAGCCATCTGCGCTTCCTACGCGAGTCTTCTTTGTTGTCCTCTGCTGCGGATATTTTATCCTAAGAGGCTTCCCATGTTCTTGGGACGTACATGCCCTATGTGGGGTAGTGATAGCTATTATATAGCCCTATCACTTGCTGGGGAGGTGTGATCGTCCTTTGGGCCTCTGCTCTCCGTGGCATCACGGTATGTTGCGGGTGCGATCTCCTCTTTCTTCTTCCATCTGTCCTTTTAGCAGTGCAACTGTCCCTGTCTTGTCCGCTGCTTGAGGCTGGGGTTCCACTACTTAGTGGATTGGTTCCGTCTGGGGAGATCCCCTTTTGGGGTCGTTCGGGATGGTTTACTAGTCCTGCCCCTTGTTCTGAGCTTTGTTCTGAGCCTGGCGTAGTCCGGGCATTTAGTTCAGTGGCATTTAGTTCCGTGGCGTTTTCAGCACCTGGCTGCCCTGCCTGCTCTTCTGTGGCCAGCGACCTTGGGCCTGGGCTGTTAAAGGTCTCGTTCTCCTTCTACCGCATGCCTTCTTGCTGCGGCGCTGTTCTGTCTTGACTTTGAGCCGTGAGGGGCTCGGCGGCCCTCTTAACTGGGTTGTTCCCGGTTGAGGGCTTTGCTGTACTTCTACCCCTTCTCCTTGGAGTCTGTAAGTGGCTCTTCTTCCTCTGTGTTGTCTGTACCTTGGGGCTTCCGGAGGAGGTCCTTGGTACGTTGACTGGGCTTGAGGTGGTCTGGCCTCCCTTGTTTTACCCTTGCTTCTCCTGTGGTGGAGGCTGGGTTGTCCCCTTGTCGTCATGACACATCCTCTGTGGGGTTGGTGTTCCTCCACAATGCTGAGGTTTTCTTTAGCTCAGGGCCTGTGACTCATCCCCTGTTGTGGTGGACAGGGCTATTTTATTACCTGTCCACGTGACTGGTCCCCTGTTGGGCTTGTGCTCGTGTGAAGCTTGAGAGGTCCTCTCGCAGACCCTCCTCCCCTTTGGGTATGGCTAGGGTATCTATTCTACGTTAAGGAATCTGCGGCTAGTAGTCACTATCAGATGTACGAGTTACTTCCCTTCGGTAATGATGCATCTGGTAGAGACGATTCTAGCCGCAGATTCCTTCACGACCCACTCCGTGTAAACGCTCTCGCAGATGGTGATTGATAAGTATGTGACCAGAATGACTATTCCGCTTAGGAGCACAGAAACACACAACGGACACGATGGCTCGTGAACTTTAACATCGCTGCTGGGTCTCTGTGATGCACTACACGCGGGAATGGGAAACAGTGGAATTTACCTGCAGTGCTTGTATGAACTGCCATCTCGCCAACGCGTAAGTGCTCTTTACAATAAAATGCATACTATACCTAATGTCGACCCGCATCCGTCTGAAATGATGTCTAAATTGCTGTCAGCTCGTAGGCAAACGCTATAAATATGAATGAAAGAAACACCACGAAAAATCTACGGGAGGCGTGTCTTTTCTTTTTAGCAGCGAGTATTTAAAATTAGATAGCCCATCTGCTTTAATAAACTTTCAGTCACGACTAGCATTCTGTTCTGTTAATCATTTACCCACTATTCTTAAAAGAAAATCTGAGCAATACCATGAAATGTAATTATGGGCATATTTGGCCTTATTCAGCAAGTCATGAATTTCCGAACTGACCAGGGTAATAAAGCTAGCCCAAAAGTTCACTTGCACAGGTGAGGTGACAACTGCGAAGCACACATAAAGATTGTTTAATTTAAAGAAAAAAAGCACAGCGAAATTGCAGTGATCTATAATAAAATACATTACCAGTAAGCACCCCTATCCACAGCACGACACAAAAGGGCATTGTGCACCAATATATTAACATCAGGTGAATAAAGAAATGACAACACATTACAGATAAATAAACAATGAACTAAAACCAATGCACCGCATCAACACTATAAGACTGGTACAAACTGAACTTCCGGATAAGACACCTCACCACAGTACTGAGAGCATGTATGTACACAAGGCTATAGATAAGGATACCAGCTCAGATGCTCAGCACGACAAGTACTCGACCAAGGGAATATTTATTTCACAAAGCACACACGTTGCCCCACAATCAATAAAACACAAACTAAATTGGAAGAATTCATGCAAGAAAAAATCAATTCCCAAACATTTGCTGCCATCTACTGGCCATAGATTCACTGCTGGGCTCTGTGAGACTGACTGTGTGTGAGTGTCATTTAAACAGAATCCTATCGGCGCAGACTCCGAGTCCTGGCCCTAGATGCATTCTTGCTTTTCAGAACGGCATTTTGTACATAATTACCTTCGATGCTAGCTGTCATCTAACCCCTAAACCCTTGTTCCTCTTTTCCTCCTTCTCTCTCCTTCTTTCCACTTGCACCGCTTTCTATTCCTTCGCTCCCTTTTCTCACCTTTCTTTGCTTTCCTCTCAGCCCCACCTCTCCTCCATTTGCTGTTGCCCTGTAATCCCCCTTTCATGTAGTCGCGAGGCAGGCTCAGTGAGCCCCTTTGGGGATGGGGCCAGACTGCGGAGATACAGCATGGATTGCAAATAATTTAAATTTTCCCATAAACTCGGGATTGGGCGCCTGATCCCCGAATCAAACACACAGCTATCGATTCCGCTTAATTTGTCCTTTTTAAGTTATTTCTCTCCATGCTGCAGACCGGGAGTAATTCTATAAAGTGATTCCTCTGCCTGCCCAAGCGTCCTGGAGGCCCTAATCCACTAGCCCAAGCTTCACAAAGACAGTATTGCGCCATTCTAAGCTTCTTAAAGACAGTACTGTGTCATCACAAGCTTCCCAGAGACATTACAGCCCCATCACAAGCTCCTGGAGGCACTAATGTGCTATTTCAAGCTTCCTAGAGGCACCACCAGCCGTCCGTGCACGCTTTCACCAGGCACACACACTACCAGCCAGCAGTGCACACTTCCACAGGGCACACACACCACCAGCCGTCAGTGCACACTTCCACCAGGCACACACACCACCAGCCGTCAGTACACACTTTCACCTGGCACACACACCACCAGCCATCAGTGCACACTTCCACCAGGCACACACACCACCAGCCATCAGTGCACGCTTCCACCAGGCACACACACACTACCAGCCGTCAGTGCACGCTTTCACCAGGCACACACACCACCAGCCATCAGTGCACCATTTCTACAGGCACACACACCACCAGCCATCAGTGCACACATCAATTGTTAACGCATTCACAATTAACTATTGTAGCAATTGCAGTATGGCGCACTTTACTTTTAAACCTATTCATCTAAAGCGCAGCATGCCACCATTGCTACAAAAATTAATACAATTTTTTTTGGCCTACCATTTATAGACTTTTATTGCAATTGGTGTTGCAATATTTAGCAATGCCAATAGCTCAAACTTAATTAATGTAAAATGTAAAAATGTAAATTGATACTTGTATAGCGCACTACTCACCCGCAAGGTTCTCAAGGCGCTTGTACGAATACCGCTGTGGAACCCATCCTGGCTTTCCCTGTGAGGCATCCACTCCTGGGCACCCCCAGGGTGAATGCCAGGCATCCTTAGCGTTGTGGGGGCCGTTGAGGAGATTAAGCAAGCTATTGCCCAGAGTTGCAGAGTGGGACTCCATGATTGGAATAGGCACCGAGGCGAGAATTATCAGGTCCGTGGAATTTTGAGCCCAAGACCCACCGAGGCGGGGAATTGAACCCTGGTCCCGGGCTAGACCTCTGCATCAGGGTCTGCCGCTCTAACCATTGAGCCACATTTCTCCACTTGCATTGCAAATGCTTGTTTAGGCATGTGTTCAGTAAGCAGTCTGTTTTCTAGCGGGTGGATTCCGGTATATCCTTACCTGAGGGAATAACAGACCCTAGGGCATGACTGATTTGCAAGTACCAGAATTTCTCTGTGGGCGCTAAATCATATTGGGTTTGAAGCTGGTCAAATGACAATACAGCACCTCCTTTCCATAGGTCTACCACCGTGGAGATACCTATCAGGTCCCACGCTCTGAAACCCTTACTATTGCTAAGTCTGCCCAGTCGTCGTGAGGACCAAAGCGGAGTCATTTGAGTAATAGTGTCCTTGCATTTAAGATGGGTCTGAACTGCATACCAAAGGCCTACTGTGTGTGCCGTTGGGCCAAGAAGAGGCGAGGTGCCTCTTTTATCATATAGTGCGGTGAATATTCCTGCCTCTCCCAACTCATACCTGTCTGCTTGGAATGCTGGTTCTGTTTGGGGCGCGTGTAACCACTGATTTATTATTTTTAATTGGGCCGCCCAGTAATATAGCTGAATGTCCGGGAGGGCAACACCTCCGTCATACCAGCCCCTAATTAACTTGCCACGTGATATGCGTGCTGGTTTATTACCCCAGAGCAGGCCCGAGAGTAATGCATCTATCATTTTGAAATACTTTAAGGGGACAGGAAACTGGGTATTTTCCAAGACGTACAACAGTTCGCAAATATTCAAGAGCACTATGTTAGATCGTTTGGCCGAAGTCAAGTATAAAAGTATATTGTCCGCATATAAAGATATGCGGTCTTCCTACGTTGCAGTCCAGTGTAGCCCCCTAATCATGGGGTCCCACCGAATCCAGGCCGCCAGTGGCTCCAATGCCAACGCAAAAAGCAAAGGAGACAGCGGGCAGCCCTGGCGCATACCACAACCCAGTGGGAAGTCCCTAGAAATAAGGCGGATGGCCACGACATGTGCTAAGGTTTGTGAGTATAGTAGTTTCACTCATGAACAAAATTTGGGTCCAAAGCCGAGATGCCGGAGGACCGCGAACAAATAAGACCACTCCACCATGTTGAACGCCATTCGAGCATCCAAAGAAAGGATGACTGCTGGCTCCTGGAGACATGGCATTCGTGCCACTACTGCGTGGACCCTTCGTAGATTAAGGGTGGTGTTCCTATTGGGCATGAACCCGGATTGGTCCGGGTGGATCAGTGTCTCAAGATGTGGGGTTAGCCGGTTGGAAATCATTTTAGCCAGAATCTTGGCTTCTTCGTTGAGCAAGGATATTAGACGGTATGATGAACACTCAACTGGGGGTTTGCCAGGTTTTGGCACTGCAATTATGGTAGCCATTTGCTGGTCAAGCGGCAATTCCCCTGTCTCCAAGCTGTTTAGAAACATTGTGATGAGATGCAGGCCGTTAGGTCAGACTTGCGTTTATAAAGTTCAATGGGGATCCCATTAGGTCCCACAGCTTTCCCTGACTGCAGAGAGTGGACGGCTGAGAGGATTTCATCTCTCGTAAAGTCGGCTTCTAGAAGTAGGGCCTCGTCCTCTGATAGAGCCGGCATTCGGATATCCTTAATATATGTTTGTGCCTCCTCTGTTGTCATTTGAGAGTTAGAAGTATAAACTTGTTCAAAATATTGAGCCAAGGTGTCAACTTTGTCTTCAGGGGTAGTGACAATTGCGCCAGCCGGGGTGCAGAGTTGAGCAATCATCCTCTCTGCTCTTTCCCTCTTGTCCAACCAGGCCAAGAGTTTGCCCGCCTTGTCTCCTACTTCATATACAGTGTGTCTCATAGCTTGGAGCCACAATTTAACTTGTTCCCCTTGGTATTCTCTAAGCATGCACTGTTTAAGACGCAGATTTTGGGCAGCCTCCGCAGTGGGGTTCTGCTCATGCTGTGCCTGGAGCACGGGCAGTTCAGCCTCAAGAGCATCTAATTCGCCTCTTGCCGCGCGTCTATGGCCCGTTTTTGAGGCAATAGCTTGTCCTCACACTATAGCCTTGTATGCTTCCCACAAGACACCAGGGGACTGTACAGAGTTCACATTATCTTGAAAATAGTGCTTTGTGACTGATTATTTCCTAACGGATTTTAGGGACTTGCAAGGAGCCCGAGGAATTAAGAAGAATTTGCTTTTTCACTTTGATGTGCATCGTATATCCCAGGAAGACAGGCGAGTGGTTGGATATGCCCCGAGGCCATACCTCAACCTCAGTCAAGTGGGGCAGGCTGTCTGCAGAAATAAGAAAGTAATCTATACGGGAGGCTATTATGCTCTCCTGACTGGAAAGTGTAGCAGCGCTCCATGGAGTGTCTATATCTCCACCCGTCTGTGAGGCCCAGGGCGTCAAGAAACCCAGTCATACGGGAACTACCCATCCCCGCTGTCCTAAAAGGATATCGGTCCATGGCCCCATCCATTACTGTATTAAAATCTCCTCCCACAAGCAGTTCTCCCTCCAGTAGGCCCAATAAGAATGTGCTAAGCGCCGGAAAAACTACAAAGTGGAGGGCAGGGGGGATGTACACCGACACAATATTGAACCGTTTTCCCTCCCATTGACATGATATGGCAGCGAACCGCCCCTGTGCATCTGTCCAAGTGTGATGTATGATCAGTGGAAATTGCTTACGCGCCAGAATGCCAACCCCTCTAGAACCTGTTGAAAACTCAGAATGCGCTACCATTCTGTATCCCCAGCGGTCCATAGCTTTACATGTTGAACCCATCAGGTGTGTTTATTGTAATAATGCTACCGCTGGCGCAGATCGCCGCAGATATTGCAACACCAGCCCTCTTTCGATTCTGTCCCCCAAACCATGCACACTCCAAGTGAGTACGGTCAAGGGGAGATACTGGGGTTGTAGAGGGGACATCAGTACCATTTTTGGTGCATGCCGACATTGTTCCTACCGCCATAAGTAGTACATCTTTTCAAACCATCCCCAATACAGCACAGCCTTGCAGTATTACCATGTACATTTTCTTCAAATCTTTGCCCTGAACATAAAACAGTAAAACTTTGAACAAATCGCAAAAACTATTGTGTCCCACCCTCCCCCGCCCTGCCTCCCTGCTTGACGGATTCACAACTACCCGCCACCCCAACAAAGCAGAGTGCTTACTACCCTTTCCCAGTTCTTTGAAGGGGGTAAGAGAAGGTGACCCCTGCCCTTCTACCTCCCGTTGCATCAAAGGTGTCAGTGACCCCAATTCTATTGCAAGTATCAATTACTTCTAAATGAGAAATACATCGCCCAATACGCAAAACCTTCTCCGCAGCTAATTTCCCACTATGGGTTATTTAACAGTACCTGGGAGCAACATTGCACCGTGTCTTCGCCGTCACATCTACGTACAAAACAATATAGTATTACCAAAGAGGAAATAGTCTTGATGAAGCCAGGTCATGGCTTCTCCACTAGCCGCTGTATCATTTTACTACAGACATCATATCCGTTGCGGAGGGTATGTGTTCATTCTTGTTCCATGTCATCTCGTTGTGTCGCGGCTCGTGATGTCCATTGCGGCCTGGCCGCGAGGCCCGTCACCATTCATCCAGCCAGTCCTGTACTTCCGCAGGTGTGGAGAAAAACCACGCTTTCCCTTCAGCTTCGACTCTTAGTTTGGCAGGGAACAGCATGGAGTATTTTATTGCATGTTCCCGAAGAGCTTTCTTCAAGTCGAGGAACCCCCTGTGCTGTTTTGTAACTGCAGCAGTGTAGTCTGGGAAGATTGTTATGGCTGCATTATCTATTCGGAGCGGCGGGCCGTCCGAGCGGCTTGTAGGATGACATACCGGTCTCTAAAGTTAAAAATACGTGCCAGGATAGGCCGCGGGGGGCTCCCGGTTTTGATCTGCCACCTGAGACCCGGTGTCCCCTCTCAACAGAGAAGAAGTTGGACAGCCCCTTTGGCTGAAGATGCTTTGTTATCAGGTCCTCTACAAAAAGGTCAAGGGCCGGGCCTCCTGTTGTCTTCGGCACACCAATAAGGTGGATATTATTGCGCCTCGACCGCCCTTCTTGATCCTCGAGGCGGGCCCCTAGTAGTTTATTGTCTGCCTCTAGCTGCTGTACCTCTGTCTTAAGGGTGGAGGTGTCAGTCGAGAGGGCCACCGTTGTGGTCTCATCCTCACCCACCCTGGTGGACATTTTACTAAAATCAGCTCGAATCAAGGATACATCAACCGTAAGGGTCCTCAGTCTCGAGTCCACCTTATTCAGAGCGACCATAATGTCTTTCAGGGTCACCTATTGCGGGGTGTTTCCAGGCGCTCCTGCAGGCGACATCTTTTTCGTGCGCCTCACCCTGTGACTTGGTGAACACAAATTTGTCAAGCTTCCCCTGGCTGGCTTCCTTCGTGTTTCTTCCACTCATGGTAGCGGTCCACAGGACAATTCCGTCTAATTCAGGGCCCACCACCGCTTGCATGACAGGTCTCTGTGCCCCCTCAGCCAGATATGTAATACAGTCTCTCACTCCAAGGGGGGGGAGGGGGTGGGTGAGGAGGTAAAAAGGAGTCCCGCCTAGATACCTATGTAGCCAGCCCGCCGCCCAGCAATTTTCTCCTCAGGCCGCACACTCACCACCTGCCAGGGGCCGAGTGCCTACAGTCTATATCGAACAAGACAGTCTCAGGTGGGAGGGAGGGGGGGCGATCCGCCGCTGCAATATCACCGGTAGCTTGTTGTCCCTGAAGGGTGTGACATCCACAGTGTGCACCCCCCAGGTACTCCACGCAGTCACACCGCTCAGTGTCACCTCAGAGTCAAGCGCAGTGAGTAGTCGAAAGCACGCCGCCTCAAGATGGCGGTGCAGGGTTCTCCATATTCTGTCGCTGCGGTATCACCGGCAGCTTGTTGTCCCAGAAGGGTGTGACATCCACAGTGTGGTCCCCCTAGGTATTCCACGCAAACACAGCGCTCAGTGCCATCATAGTGTCAAGCGCCGTGAGTAGTTGAAAGCGCACTGTCTCAAAATGGCTGTGCAGGGTTCTCCGTAATCCTCACCGCCTGGATAATCGTTATGCACCCCCACCAGGAGGACTCGATCGGCTCCGCAGAGGTCTCCTATGCCCGGCGCAGGACAGCGCCACTCACCGCCACTAAAAGATTAGTTGGGGGGAGCGCACCGGCCGTCGGCACATCTGCTTCTCCCCGATACGGCTCTCAGGCTGCCAACGTCGGGCACCCTCTCCACTGTGAGTCCCGGCAGCCGCTCTTTGCTTGGCATCATATCTCTGCATTCCGGCCCCCAGGAGCAACGTATATCACCGGAACCGGCACCGGATAGAGCCGCCCACCTTCCGCCGTGTTCCTGCAGTTCCTGGGCAAGTATGAGTTCGCGGATTAGTGAACGGATTTACTGGGCCCGGTATCAGGACCCCGGAGCCTCTCTAGGCTGCGGCCATACTCTTCGGCTGCAAGCCACGCCCCCCTGATCATAGTTTTGACAACCAGGATATGCAGGAGGCATCCTGTGCTTCACAGAGCCCAGAGACTCATACAAAGGGGCTGAATAGTGGTGCCCCAGGCTGGACTTCTTTGTCCCCACCCACTAGTAATAGGGATTGGTGACAAAAGCCCTGTTTTATCGGGCATCAGTGAGGAAGGACATTTCTCAAATTGTCTGGAGAACCTCAAAGTCCGTGGAATAGGTGCAAATAGCATTAGATGAATGTCATGCCATAATATAGACCTGTTCAATACAGTGATGTGACTGCCATGCTCTGTT
Source organism: Lissotriton vulgaris (assembly GCF_964263255.1). Classification (NCBI taxonomy): domain Eukaryota; kingdom Metazoa; phylum Chordata; class Amphibia; order Caudata; family Salamandridae; genus Lissotriton; species Lissotriton vulgaris. The sequence continues at coordinate 25,274,821 of NC_141699.1, forward strand.
CAGGGAATCTGGTGGTAGGTGGACCTCATCAAGTGGATCTGACCATTACAGAGGAAACTGAAAATACTGCATCTTTGCCAGCTATGGTTAAATTTCTTCTTTGCGCGTTTTCTCCAGTTCCACTGATTGCGAGGGTAGTACTGAAATCTTGCAAAGATCCTAGAGTCCAATATGATGCACAGGAATTAAAAATGTGGTTCACACTTCAGGAGAAAGTGCTTTGTAATAAGGCTGATGGGGTACAGATTCTGCATGATGATCCAGCATTTCCAAACTTGACCGCTGCTTTCGACTTTTTAAATCGGCCATCTTGGCATCACAGAAGAAAGTAAAGCGATTCAGAGTATGGCCAGGGTGGGCTCGACACGAACAGCATTCTCAAGTAACATGGACAAGGTTCTGTACCGCAGGTCCAAAGTCCCTCACCCCGTTGTCAGTGCCGGCTTTTTCAGATATGACCATATTTAAAGAATGTATCAGAATAGGGCCGGAACCCTGTTTGATGAAGATAGACGCTGGAGGTGTATCTGGGTGTAGAAGGCAATTGTCCAGCTTAGGTTTCATTTCAGAAAGGGAGTTAAATGTAGGTACACTGCTACTTTGGGGCTAGAGGATCAGCAGCATGGAATGGCCAGCCCCTCGAGCACAAGCACATTTCACAGAAGACAATATTATATTATCCCTGACCGTGGTGGATTAGCAGTATGCAAGCATTTTCCATCCTAAGACCCATTTCTATGGTCTTTCAAAGTGAAGGATTTTCTGTAAACAGTCGCCTGATATGACTCGGGCAGTTTGCCATGCCGCTTTGCTTTGCCGTTGGGGGTGTTTAGGATAATAGAAGGATAAAAGCATGGTTGAGGCAGGATCCACTGCTCCGCATGTGGGAGCGCCACAAAAGAGCATCTGCAAAGCAGCCACATGGCAGATGTTACATGCTTCCATCAAGCATTGCTGCCTGGATTTCCAGTCCTGAAGAGAAGCATCTTTCCGACAAACCTCGTTCCAAATCTTCTGAAGAACGTGAGCCTGGCTCCCGCTTTCCTTGTTTACATGGCTTTTATTCAAACTCAAAGCGTATGAATGTTTCAAGATGCAATGTAGGAAAGAGAAGGTTAAGTAAATGTAACTACATTTCTCAGATATAAACATTTATAGATTTGCAGGCAACCCTTGATCTATTGTGCTGCTTCGTAAGAGGAAATCGCTGCACACTTGTGCTTTACAGCGTATAATAGGTATTTGGGGACTTGACTAAACGTCTCACACTTATTACCCAGAATGTAAGGCTTGAAAAATGAGCGGGGTAGTTTATTCTTAAATGCATCATTTTAATATTGTTAGCTAATTTGATGCCACAGACTTCCAGTCTGAGAGGGTCAACTTAAAAGCATGTGAATCTATTCTATTCTGTGCATAGTGCTGACGAACTGCTCAGATAATGTGGTCAGTATTTTTTCTAATCGAGCTGATGCTCTGTAAATAAAAACTGCATCTCTACTGCAGTCCTATCCTGGGCCGTGTTTGGGTCCAGGGTGTCCATCACTCAGTCTGAGGCGAGGCAGCATCCCTGCCCCTTCAAAGATACAAGCCGGTTTCAGTAATCTGCAAACCTGCTACCGAGACTACCCCTATGCGTTCACTACCCATTGGACTGTGCTTCTCGGACCAAAGACACCTTTCGTCAGGTCATGTTAACAAACATAATGGACTAGAGCTCATTTTTGTGTCTGACTGGGGCACGAGGGTTATCCTATTCTTATATTTCTCAGCCCTTTCCATTATACAGCCCACTTCTCAGCCCCTAAGTTTCACCCTGATTATAAGGTGCTTACATGTGCAAGCGGCACCGAAGCGGACTGAGGTGAAAGGAGCTATGTTTGCATTTTGGAGGTGAAGCCTCCCTGCGGCTGTCTAGAGTAAGTCCACTCTGTGGCCAATAGCTTAGGTTTCCAGGGTTCCTCTCCCTGGTGAAAGGTTGTTTCACTGTCTCACTACTGAGTAGACCTGATTATCATAGAAGGCTTGGGTTTCACATCCTTTTCATGGATCGTGGACGATGTTCTCAACCTTCACCTCTCGGTGAAGTTTGACAGCGCAGGGCGATGGCCACAAAGTCACAAGAGACCGTAAAGCTACCAGGACTGTGTTCTTTCAAGCTGCCATTCAATAATGAAGGTAACTGTGTCGTCACTTGTTACTTTGTTATCTATTACTTACCTCATTTAGCCACTCAAGTGGACGATTGGCATGCCTACTTGCTAGCCGTTCTGGTTAATAGAAACACCTTGGCTGAAGCATGATTTATACAGTGCTGCTCTTATGACACTGCAATGGAACTGTGAACTTACATACACGTGAAACACAGCATCCTTGAGACAATCTTCCTTTCAATCGTGTCTGCAATAAATATGAATGTTGTGTTTTTCTTTCCTTCCATAGTTCTCTCTCTTTCAGGTAGAGATTCTCACCACGTTTATGCCTGAGTGCAGCAATCGAGAGGGGACAATAACCAGTTAAACGTCGTCAAGAGCCTAGTTGTATTCCGTATGCAGCATTCTTCATAACGCTTGATCTGCTGGTCGAAATCTGCAAAACACACAAAATGATGGACGGAATGTTGCACAATGGCAAAATATTCACCCTCAGTCACAGATCTGTGTTTAATCCATCATTTTGCTCACCAAGCCACCCCAATTCAGACATGCCCATATGCAAATCAGTCTTGACCCTGTGCCTTATGGGAACAGTCCAGACCAAACTGCCAAGCCATGACTTTCCTGGAACGGAATCAAGCATCCTAGGACCGGTTTCTGGCTATCAGCCGTCATCAGCCAGGATAGCTTGACTCCAGTGGTTCACTGAGCACGGGACCCACGTCTGGGCATACCCTTCCCACATAGGGCGAACAGCAAAACACTCAAGATGACGGACGGAATGTTGCACATTGGCAAAACATTCACCCCCAGTCACAGATCTGGGTTTAATCCATCGTTATTTTGCTCACCAAGCCACCCCAGTTCAGACAATCAGTCTTGACCCTGTGCCTCATGGGAACAGTCCAGCCCGAACTGCCAAGCCAGGGCCTCCCTGGACCGGAAACAAGCATCCTAGGACCAGTTTTGGGGTTTCACCCCTCTTCAGCCAGGATAGCTTGACTCCAGTGGTGTAGTGAGCACAAAATCTGCAGCAGAGAGTGCATCCTGTGGCCGATATAGCAAATCCATCATTATACAGAACATAAAGCTGATTTTTCATCCATTATCCCAAATGTATGAAGGATTCCTAGAGCTGATCTACACAGGAAGACACCCTTTTTTCTGTTTTGTGAATGCCTCTCACCGCTTAATGCCCTGTTTGTATAGTTTGTTCGATTGTCCTATCCTTTTTTCAGGCCAATTCTTTTTCCAGCATCCAGTCCCCTTTGGAGCTTCATACCCATGTACTGGGGATAAGGCTGCTTTTTAGGTCTTGCGACCTATCAATGCGCGCATGCGCATTGAGCGGAGCGAGAATTCAAGTGCTCAAAATGCTCGTCAAACCAAGGGCTTTTTGGTGCGGTTTTCTTTGAGTTCACGTGAATCACGTGACCAAACAAGCACGCGCATCAGCCTCCCTCCCTCCTAATTGCATTTTTTCACGGCCGCAAGCACATCAAAGGGCTTCTCCCAGCGTGTGCTCTGCGGCTTCTCCTCCCCTAATTATTCATGGCTGGCTGGTGGCCGGCCGTACTTTCAGTTTCCCGGCTGCTCTTGTTTCAAACAGTTGTGCATCCTGAGAGTGCATACTACCTCAAAAGTCTACTTGGTGTTCCTAAAATCCTGCATGAAAATATTGAACTTGATTTCCGATTGTCGCGTCTCCTTATTTTCTTTTGAATTCATGCCTCCTCACACTGAGTTCAGCCCATTATAACTCATGTGCTTGTATGCCTTAATCTGTTATTGTATTTCTACAAATTCCCTACACCTCATTTCAAAGATCGCAACGTGTCCTTTGAAAGTCGTACTCTGCAACCTAGCAATGCATAATCTCATCAACTAATCCCACCAACTAACGGCATTAATTCACAATACCTCCCGCCCGTCACTACTGAAGTACTGATCACACCTGTCTCCTACTAATTTAATCCACCTCAGACACTAGAGTAAATGCACTGATGATCTCCTTAAGAGAACAAGGTCAATCCAAGTTACTAACAACAACCAATTACTACCATGTGTTCCGGAGCAGCGTGCGCCCAGGCATAAGGCACTTCAACGCCTCATCAGGGGTAGGTAGCACTATTTAAATACATTTATAATAAACAATTCTCGACATTGTAAGGATTTCGGTGAGAGGTGTAATGAGTGCCACACACCTGGTGGCTGGACTGACTAGTAGTGTGACAAATGTCCACCTTCAGGTCAGGTCGTGTTTCAGCACATTGTTTTGTTACAAACCCGTTTCCAACCCAGCTAATCGCATCCTTGACTGACTAGAAAGAGTTTTAAATCCCTTCCTAGACCCTTTGATTTGTAAAGAAGTGAGAATTGTTTTCAATGATATACCATGGGGAGCAGCGTACCGCCTAGCTAGAAAATAAGTGTCACTCCAAATATCTCGCATTAGGTATATGAATGTTACACAAGCACGTTCAAAACATGAGAATGTCACACAAAGTCTAGATAAATCGATCCATGGTATGTATGCTTGATTTCGATTACCTAATCTGAACTCTATAAAGGTAACTGCTCACTTTCTCTAGATGATAGACGAAACACCACGCTTCATATGACCCTAGCGCCTGGATCACTTGCCTTATCTGCTGCACACATCACCGAGTCATCTGTATGTAAAGCATGACTCACCTTATCTGAAAGCTTGAGCGACATTTCTTTTCTTATTTGACGGGTATTTTCAGATGAAAACCTGGCGCTGAAACATGATGAAGCAAGCCCAAACCACACTGCTCTCTTCCCTGACCGAAGCCAACAGGAAGCAAGCAACAAGACTGGATTACCATATCGGATCCATTGCACGCGCTCACAACAAGAGACACTAGTCCCCGGAATGTGCGCCGACTGAGCCAGCCTCATTTCTCGCGCTAGATTTCTCTTAAAGAGCTACAGTGCCAATAGTGTTCACTTCATGTGCCCCCGCAGGGGCTACCATAAGCTTCTGTTCCAGTTGAACCTTTTTGAGCGTGTTGCTGTTAACTTGAGAAATGGCTTGGTGCATTCGACGTTTCCATGGTGTTGGCGAGCGGTGAAAACCCCCTTATTAATTTACATGTCGGCTTTCTAATGACGGTGGGGGTTATTTAGTATACAACGGCGCAAAAATTACTAACAAAAATGGTCCTCCCGTCCGACGATTAAGTTGCATGAAGGAAGACTGCATTTAGAAATCTGTGGTTTTAGATTGGGAGGCGAATTACCAGGGCAGTGAAGTGAAGTGATTTATCATAATAACAGAGACGTTTTAAGGCATGGGCGAAGTGGGCAATTGCCCAGGACCTCTACTCTCCAAATGCAATGTTCTTGGATTTTCGTCACAATAAAATACACTGAACATAATCTTCACAAAATTTATTTACAAACGTTTAAGCTATTGCCATTATAAATTACAATAACTTTTATTTAAGTATTAATTATTTACAAAATTAAAAGCCATTGTTATTTGTAATATCAATACATCTAAGTCACGTAAATACAACACACATTGCATTACAAATGCTATAGGTGTCACATTTGCGAAAGTTAAAACTACTGACATTGTAACTGACAAAGCTATTAATTTTGCTATTTTCAAAACCAACACATAAATTAAAAAAGTGTTATTTACAATACCAATCGCTCAAACTTTCCTAATGCGAAAAGTTAAAAGTATATGCATTGTAAATCACAAAACAAAAAAATAAAATGTCATTTAGAAAACCAATTGCTCAAACTTTCCTACTGCGAGACCTATTGGCAACGCCAGTGCTTGTTTATACTATCACCGTAAGTCCCTCTTGTCATATGTGAGACTTATGCGTGGACGGTGCCCTGCCCGTCTGTAACTATTGTGTTGGATGTTCCAGTCATGGTTGATGACCATATACACTAGTCAATGTTGAGGAACATTGTTGGTTGGACCTGCTGAGCATCGCGTCTGCCATCCCCTTTCGAATGTTTAGGATTGCAAGCCTTTGCAGACAGGGGCGTAGAACCAAAGGATCTGAAAGGAAAGACAGGAACAAGGCAGTCAGTTTAGCTACTTGTGTCACCTTTTTCCTACAGTTTATACAGCCATGCGTCCCTCCTGGCATGACCTGTGCTTTGTGTCCTCAAATCTACATCCTGTGTATGATCGAGAAATAAGAAGCGGAATCAATCGAGGTTGCGTGGCATCTGGGAGACTGGTACCCAGGCAGTTAAAGGGCTCGTCTTTCCATGCTTGTGCAGCAGCTTTCTGAAGGAATGAGGACAAGGTTTACCTTTTGTATCATTTTTTTTATCCCTTGAAATATTCACTTGATTTGAAAGTGTTTGCATGTTTATATTTGGTGGTACAATTCCGACGATGGAGATTTCATCCATTTCTTGTAGAAAAGCTGTGTCTGGTTGGATCTTTGATTGGTACAGGGATTAAGATGGACATTGACTAAAGCCTTTCATTGTTAAAGTTAGTTGGTCTTTGCTGAGGTAACATTTTATTGTAGCTCCATTTTTTTTTTATTTTTGCAAAATGTTCTTTTTTATTGTAGTCGTTTAATGTCCGTCTCTGAATACCACCTAGTACGTGCAAAGCAACACAAAAGCAGAATGTCCATTGTATGCCTTAGTTATGTACATTTTAAACAAGTGGTATTATGTAGAAACCTTTGATGTGCAAGCAAAGACCAATTTATTTTATTTGCCTTTCAGAAAATGATGTACGTTGCTGTCTGTGTAGTCATCTTGCTTGTGCTCCTTGGAGTTATCCTAGCATCAACGCTGTCCTAGCGAGTGCAGCCCAGGGTCTTCAAGGCGCTCTTCAGAGATTCCAGACAGCATCCGACTCACCGACTGGCAGCGACTAATTCTACGATACATTGTACATGAGTTTTCACAGCACTTTGTTCTGCTGTGCGTGAATGTTTTGTTTAATGCCAGTGAAGCTTGCTAATTAACCAAAATATCCAGAAAAGAGGGCGGGCGAGAGCGAGGTGGCGGCAGGTTGTTTTAGAAGCATCTCTGCTGGATAATCTCGCTTAATCAATATTTATTGTTGTTATATCCCAAGAGAAGATCTTCAAATTCCTTTTTCTAACTCGATGTCTTAAAATTATGTACTCATATAGGCAGTGTGGTTGTAGAACTGATTGTCTTTGATGTAGCTTTTTACATGCTCTGCTAACAGTCAATGAAGGACAATTTCTGTATATGTCTTAAGATCTAGTTCATGGTAAGCATCGGAGCGGTGTGAAAAATCTGGGAAGAGTTGTGCTGCGAGTGTTGCAGCATTTGCCTATGAACCATTCGTGCCTTAACACGGTTTACTTTTTTGTATGGAAACTGCCCATTTTAAAATCATTTTAAGCGGTATAATAACATTCTTTAAAAAACTGTTTTCTTACATTCATATGAGGAAGTGTATAGCAGCTGCAGGGAAATACATACTCCCAGGCTATGCTAGCCTTTAAGTGACTACATTTATTTCAATAATCAAACACGGAGCACTCCGTTGACAGTAACTTCTTCTTACCTAGTGCCTTACCTTCTGGCAAATAGCACACTTTCTCATCTAGAGTAAATGGTCTAATTCCACCATAATTTTTTTTCAATATATATTATGTTCATCCCACCAAAGGGACAGAAAGAAAACTTGACATCAGAACACAATTATTTATTTCGCGAAATTCTTTCTCTAGTTGTTGGGATTGCTGAAAAGTAAAATGGCCGCTTTTCAGAGGCTTATATTCTTCATTTTTTAAAATAAGATATTGGCACCTTGACTGTCTGCAGTGAACCAGGTGCTCTTTCTTTAGATTTCAATGATGCATTCAGTGCGGCCATTATTTAAAGTATTTCAAAGGTTTGAATCTCATATATTCAAGATCGGTTAGAGAAGCTGAGCTGGGGTTGAACAAAGATTTCTTTAACTATGAGAGTACTTGATCCTCTGATGTTTTTGTCAGAAATATCCTGTGAGGATTTATCTATTGATCGCTGAATTGAAAAGACTCAAGTGTTACATATACAAGTAAATATTTTCTAATGTAGTGAGTGACTTATGCTAGCTTTAACTTTTTCATTGGAACCAGATTCTGAATGAACTTTATATTTCAGGTATCCTTTTTTTCACCTATGTATTTTTTGTACTAAACCATTTTAATGTAATTTCTATGACTTCTTAAGCCTGTTAATTGTATTCAACCAGTCTTTGATAGAGAAAAGTTCAAATGAGACAGGACCATAGTTGACCAACATTCCGAAGTTGAACTCGTCAATGCCTTAATAATTCCAGCTGTAATCATCCCATTATGATAGTGCCTTGTACGAATCCTATAAAGTAAACTGTTTAGCTTTATATTCTAATACACTAAAGTAACTTGTAAATTGTTTATATGATAAGCAATTTGTGTCTTAACGTAAGTATGCTCCCTTACTTACACAATATTTACATTATGAAATGTCCACCCTATTGTAAAGGGTGTGTTCTGTGCAATGCTGTATATCTAAACTGTGAACGTTCTCATTAGTACAGTAGTGTGTTAGCCTAAAGAAATATTAATGTTGGATCATCTTAAACAATCTTTTTAAGCCTTTGTGATGCATTTGCTTGCTGTGCTTTATAAAATGAATGGTAAAAGTGTCTTATTCTAAAGTTTTGCTGTTGCACATTGATATTGGCTCATTCTGGCCTACAAATTCAGATTTAAAAAAAATGTTAATTTTCGGTAATGTTGTGTACATAAGATTTATCATTTCTGATTATGTACGTTTGTACATCAGTTTGTTACCAGACCGGAGTTCTCTGTTACTCACAATTTTAAGACCTACTATTTGTTTCTTTCCTGGTATCATGCATCAAGGAACTATGTTTGTTTTTTAAACTGTTTTTTCTTCAGCCCACCGCTGCAATCATGCGCCTTGAATTTTCCCTTCATGATTTCAGACAAATGCAACCCAACCCACAAAGTGGTAGCACACTGTCACTCCAAATGGTTGTATGATTGTATGAATTGCCTTGAGACGCGGAAAAATCAAGCGTAGTTATTATGCAACTGCCTCTTTCAACAAGCCATTGTTACAGCTTTCCAGCAAGGTCCACTTTGAGTGTAAATTGTATTTATTTGTATTTGCTGAAATGTACTTTGGAAGACCACGTGTGTTTGTCTGAAATTGTTTTGTAACACTACATCCATGCTTCAAGCGGGTTTGATTTTTATAGATTCCATTTTTGTGAATGAAAAAAGTCAAAGGGTTTCTTTTGGATACACATACCAAAAAGTGTCTTATGTTGAATGCATTTTAGGGTGTTCTAGTGCAGACAAAAGATATTTTTATTTTCATGGTCAGATAGTTTTATGTGTTGTGTATATATTTATATATGTATATTGTTCTGTCAGAATGTATTTATTGCTGTACCCACACTCTTTAAATATAGCTGTTTTAAAGTTGCAGGTAGGGCAGTAAAGGACTGTGATGAAATGCAGGCAATTACACTTATGAGTCTTAAGCAGCTCATTGTTTCACTCCAGGCCTGTTTGTTGCTTACATATAATGCACCCGAAGTCTCTGAAAGGTTTTTACTCCATCAATTAACACAAGATCTCTGGCTTCTGTATGTAACCCCCTAACTGTGACTTGTACTTAGTCCTCAATATCCTCACACTCATGGCAGTGCCTTAGTATTTAACACTATCAATTTGTTTCTATAAAATGAACAAATATTCGAGATATGCTAATAAATTTTGCTAATAAAATTACCTTGTTTTTTCTGGTTTTGCAATCAATACCATTTTTGTTCAGATACATTTGCTATTGTTTGCTAAAAGTAGCTTTATTGCCTCAATTTTCTTAACCTTATTTCTAATCATTGTCTTTTATTTTTATCTATTTTCATATCCATGTTCTCTCTTTAACCAGCCTACTAGAGTTGTCATTGCCATTAAATCAACAGGTGGTGTGCTGTATTTTTTTCCAATTTGAACATCTGTTAGGTACTCCTTCTGATTCCTTTCTGGGAGGAATTAACAATTGCACATTCCTTTGTTGTTGATCTGAGACACTGCTCGCGGTCCCTTCAGCTTTTGAGCACACATACAATTCACATTGACCTGGCAGTGTTATGGTAGTCACAGCAGTAAGTATTTTTTCTGTTTTCAATCTCTAGCTCCACCCCCTGATGCCTTCATTATCTATTCTGCAATAATTGTTTTATTGTAAAGTGCACTTCATAAACTTAAACAGTCTTTCCGCATAATTATAAAACATACTAACAGATCTTTGCAGAAAACTTCAATTTATTTTTCAACACATCTATGTAGCCTACTTTTTAAAATCCATTTCTCTGGCTGCAGATGCGTAGAATAGGAGTAACATGAGCAACAAGGGATGTTGCCTATTACTCACCACTGACATCAATTCTGAGTACCCTTTTCAAATCTCCTCACTGTCAGACTTCCCTTCCTGGCAATGCCTGTTCCGATCTCTGTCCTCCTATGGCTTACTGTGCCTGGTTGCATAATAGCTCCCTATCTTACTCCAATAATTTCTGTTGAGTCTTATCTGTGGAATGTCCAGCCGGTCAACAGTGCTCAAGCAGCTGACTTCTCTCTTTGAGAATTAAGAAGGCTTAGTTTGGACTTTTCTCCAATTCCCAGGTTGGTTCTCTAAATACAGTCAAGTTTTATTCACCAAGCAGATTAGACAAGAATTTTACTTCCTTGGAGTGCCTTTTTAGAAGTTTTCAGTGAATGAATGAGAAACTATCCAGCACTCTACTACCCAAAGGCATCTTGGCGCTGCAAGCAAGGATACAGTCCTCGAACAACGGGATAAGCTCAGAGTAACCAGCCAAGTCTTAAGGCATTTCCTAAAAATTAAACGACCCTCAATGGAATTTATTTCTCAAGGTAGTGAGTTCAAGAGCTTTGCCATAAAGTTAAGGAAGGGAGTTACCACCTCAACGTACTTCTTCAAACCCTAGGAACGTGACTTCTCTCTCACTATTCGATCTCATATGATGTACAGGGATATACCACTGAAACCTCATGGCAATGAAACTGGAACCTACATTTTATGCTTTGTGTTCCAACCTAGTGCTTTAAACATGGCCCTTTCGTGGACTAAAAGCCGGTGGAGCATATGCAGTTCCCTGTCTACTTACTGATGCCTAGTTAGATTAAAAATGAGGCAGGGTGCTGCATCATGCGCCACTTGAAGTTTAGATTTCAGTGCCTATTTTATCCCCCAATACAGGACATTGTAATAATCGAGGCAGGAGGCAATCAAGGCTGTCTTGCGTGATATGATGGGAATTAAAGGAACAATGTTGATATGATAAGAGACTTCTGGCTGCAAATTCCTTACCTAAGAATTATCCCCAAAAGTCAGGCTGAATCTGGTCGCTTTTTGATCGGACTGGCAGAGAAGCGGTAGCAATATTCAAGCAGATAAGAAGAAAGGTAAGTTGATGTCTGTTTTTACAACCAGCTGCACCCTCTCCCAACAGTGACAAGTCTTTTGTTTCAAGATTACTTTCTGAGGATTACTTAGCTGTAGTTAATCTGTAGTGCAAAAAAGCTGACCCTGTCCATGTGCGAGGCCATGGCAGAGATCTCACGGCCAGGAGTATACATGAGTGAAGGGTGAATAACTAAATTCAGAGCGGTCCATTCAGATTGTTTGAAACTGCTCCTGAGGATGGGACTCACCTATTGACTGAAGTTGCATGAAGAACCCAGCTCCCGAGTCCACGTTCCCAGCTCCCGAGTCCACGGTCCCAGCTCCCGATGTCCACGGTCCCAGCTCCCGATGTCCACGGTCCCAGCTCCCGATGTCCACGGTCCCAGCTCCCGAGTCCACGGTCCCAGCTCACATAAAAGAATAAAAAATTGAAAATTCTATTCCTTTCTTAATAAACTGGAGCGATTCTTAGCTGCAATTGAAAGACGTTACTCGATCCAAGCTAGAATGTCACTTTTGAAGATACTTTATTATAATGCAAATGGTTTGAACAAATGTTGAAAAAACGGTGGTGATGGCTTGGCTCTAACATCATAAGCCAGATATTTTTCTACAAGAGACGCATTTTGTTAAATCAAAAGAACAGATATAGTTATCTATAGGGATGCATACATAATTTTTCTATTTGTGCATACAATACAGCAAAGTCCAGCAAATGCACAAAAGCACACCTATACACTGTTACTTTTATCCTCTATCAATATTATTGCAGAAAAAAAATCTAATTATGAAATTTCATTGGCAGATTTCCAAGCAATAATCCACAGTTGTTGCTGTATCAGGTCACTCTAATTTTATTCCTTTCATAGAAAAAAATATGACAGCAGCCGACGCACGTTTCGTCCTCTTGGACTTCCTCAAGGCTTTTTTCTTTTTGAAGGTATGTCTTGAAGTGTTAAATTTCAATTAGAAGACTATCTGCCTCTTGATTCAATAGCAAGCGGCTCTTTAAGTCTGGGTAGACCACATGTTAATGGTATTCAAAAAACCTCTATCAGTTGGTTGCCATGTGCCCCGTATTATTCAAGTGCTGACTCTTCATCTGGGAGACGTTGTCACCTTGTTAAGTGAACGCAGTTATGACCGCATCCCGGTTAGTACCCGAACCTCCGACAATCCACAGGGTTTGTCGGAGGTTCGGGTACTAACCTGGATGCGGTCATAACTGCGTTCACTTACCAAGGTGACAACGTCTCCCAGAGTGACAGATGTTTTTTGAATACCATTAACATGTGGTCTACCCAGGCTTAAAGAGTCGCTTGCTATCGAATCGAGAGAGCAAAAGACACAATTGATGGACGAAATGCAGAACAAATCATAACATTCACCCCCAGTCAAGAGATTTGAGTGAAATCCATCATTCTTTTGCTCACCATGCCACCCCAGTTTAGACCTGGCCATACGCAAATCAATCTTGACCCTGTGCCTCATGGGAACAGTCCAGCCCGAACTGCCAAGCCAGGTCTTTCCTGGACTGGAAACAAGCATCCTAGGACCGGTTTTAGGGTTTCACCCCTCTTCAGCCAGGATAGCTTGATTCCAGTGACACAGTGAGCCCGGGGCCCACGTCTAGGCATACCTAGCGCACTTAGAGCGAGAAAGCAAGACATACAACTGATGGACGGAATGCAGAACAAATCAAAACATTCACCCCCAGTTACAGATCTGGGTTTAATCCAACATTCTTTTGCTCACCACGCCACCCCAGTTTAGACCTGACCATATGCAAATCAGTCTTGACCCTGCACCCAGTGGGAACAGTCCAGCCTAAACTGCCAAGCCAGGTCCTCCCTGGACCGGAAACAAACATCCTAGGACCGGTTTCGGGGTTTCACCCCTCTTCAGCCAGGATAGCTTGAGAGAGAGGCAGACAGAGTCTAAACAAATAGCCTTGAGAAAGTCCAGGAGGTCGAAACGCGTGTCGGCTGCTGTCATCTTTTTTTTCTATGAAAGGAAGAAAAAATAGTGACCTGATACACCAACCACTGTGGATTATTGCTTGGAAATCTGCCAACGAAACTTCATAATTTGATGATTTTTTCTTCAGTAATATTGATCGAGGACAAACGTAACAGTGTGTAGGTGTGCGTTGGTGCATTTAACGGACATTGTGTTCTGGGCTGCATTTTTGCGAGTCCAGTGGACTAACGTGGGTGGGTATTTCAGCACCATGGAAGCACCCTTAAAAAATAATGAGTTTGAAAAAGAATTAGTAATCAACAGGTAGGGAGGAGGAATTCTAGTCCATTCAGTTCCCCAATTCAATATACCACATAACCAAGTGAGAGAATGGGCACTTGTAACTACGTAACCCAATTGAATCGCCCTCATAAACGCCATGTTGATTGTGCGGTGTATATCGTTTTTTTCCGCCCCACATACGCGTTACGGCATTATCATTGGGTGTCCAAATTTGTGCTGTATGCCAGCCCCAAACCTGAGGCAACCTCCAGTATGAGTAGTAGTGTCCAGAGATAGGAGGGCACCCCCAAAAAGAAACGAAGGGTAATTGGAAGGCTGTGTCTAAAAAGCAAGACTTCACCAGAAACGATTTTTAATTTAAGAATGGTGAGGTTTTGTTATTAAAAGATGGTGGGTGTAAACATAGATCGAGTTACTAGATCTCTTTATATCACTTATTGACAAAGTCGACATGTTTCTGCTTCATTTTGCCCAGCCGGGTCTACGGAGCATTCGTCAGGACAGACAAAACGAACAACAAATCAGTCACTTACACAATTTGTGAAGTACTTAGTAGTGTTAGTCTTAAACACTCTGTTTCTAGTTTGGATACGTTTCCTGAAAATAGAAGAAACAGAGAAAACATACATGCAGATAAGGGGGTACAAGTGCAGCACTTTGTACAAATCTCAAATTGAGAAATTTCAAAAAAGCGTGTCAATATTGTGCACTACATTCATTAGAGCAGTCCCAGTAGAGACCGCCATGGCTGAATCTACACTTTGAGGCGAAATGAGTCAGTAGCAATGATGTAACGATGCATATAAGTTGGATGGAATCTCATAATTTAACTAAGTTCTATAGTATGACCTTATGTTGGGCCCATTAATAAACTGTGTACTATTTGGAAAAATATTGCGTCAGCATGGTAAAAGCAAATCTCGGATCCACCAATTAACGACAGGCGCGGTGATTATGTAGTGCTGTGGCGGTTCACGGTACTTCTCACTACCATATAGACTTGCTCATTAGTAAGTGGTCGTCGGTCTAAAGTTACACAAAGGTTGTATATGACAAAGATATTTTCTGTATCCCTATGAGGACGCATGGCGTGATGGCGACTGATTACGCTCTAGCTCGTGTGTGGCGATAAAAGAAAGCGTGAAGTTTACCTTTTGTATGGAAACTACGAATTTCAGCAGGGAGCGTTAGGACTCTCTGGTCCTGAGCTGGAACAAAGAGGGGGAGGAAAAATAAGTCGGCATTCGTCTTACCGCTCGTCAATAGGGCTGAGAGAGTATTCTGCTGCCGTCATTCTCACCCGCAGGAAGGAAAGTCTCCCTGTCTTGTGCTGGCTCTGCCCCTGGACATCGGAGACTGGTTTCCTCATCCTTTTCTATTGTGGCAATAGAAAGGGGACTGTGCGTGTTTTCAAAGCGAAGCAAACTTTATTCAGTGCTTAATATTAAGAGGCTGTATCTATCAGTGCCATTAGTATTTATTAAGCCATAATTTAGGTGTACAGTAGATGGTCTCACTCCAATAAAGTGTTTCCACTACTAGGTTAAACTAGTAATAAAATATTTTTGTGAAATGATTCAGGGGAAAAAAAGATAACCCCTCTCATGATCTAACACATGTTACACTGAGAGGTATACGGCAATTGTCTGAGTAAGGCCATATATCTGAAAACAGTTAGGAAGTCGGATTTTATTCTTCAAGGCTCGTGGATTGGTCCCAAGTCAAGAGGCTGATAGCTATCAGGTTACGAGTTCCCTACCAGGTTTCCCAATACATCTGTTTGTGTGTGAAATCCACAGTAAACAAAATCCTCTTATCTGTAACTCTGTGTATCCTACGCAAATTGGTGCCACGGTATATTAACATTCAATCCTGTAACCGGTTCACCCATCTCTGTTCTTTTTCGAACAGTACTTTTTCAACATTGGTGGTTTTATCATTGAGAATTTCTATTACAGTCCATCTTAAGTCTTCAACTTTGTGGCCAACTTCAATGAAATGGGAACACAGTTTGGTGGTATTTTTCTTTAATTTGATGTTACTTTTGTGTTCTCCAATTCTCGTTTTTATTTTTCTGAAGGTCATCCCTATATACTTTTTGTCACAGGGGCACCAAATCATGTAAATTACATGGGTAGAATTACAATTTGTGTGCTGTTGTTGTGTCCAGTTTAGGGAGTCTGTAAGTTGGAGAGATTTTGTCTTAGTTGTTAGTTTGCATACTAAACAGGTGCCACATGGATAATGGCCGGTCACAGGGATCATTTCTGTGTTTCTTGTTTGAGTGGGTTTATTATATTTCACTGGTCGTGTATGCACAAGTAGATCCTTGAGATTACGTGTCCGTTTATTTGCAAATCTGGGTTTTAGCCAGTGGAATTTCCCTGTTGGGAGGATTCGCCTGTTTTTGTTGACTAGTTTCTGTATATCATATGTCGCTGGACAGTATGTAGTGACACACGTCACAAGGTCTGGAATTGGTTCTTTTGCATTTGTTTGCAGGAGGCACTCTCTTAGCTGATGTTGTGCCCTTTTACGACACTTGGATATCGTCGTTGGTGTGTAGTCCCTGTCCCTCAATTTTAGACTCAATTCCTGGGCTTGTAGCCTATAGTCACTTTCTTTGCTACAATTTCGTTTCAGCCTCTGGAATTGGCTGTATGGTAAATTGTCCCGTAATGGTTTTGGTGAAAGCTTTTATATGACGGGAGGCTATTTTTCGCTGTAGGCTTAGTATGTTTTTGTTTCCATCTTTCCTCCTTCAATGAAGATTGTCAAATCAAGGAAGTCCAGATTGGTGTTATTAGATGTAGATGTGAATTTTAGCCATTTGTCTCTTCCATTGAGCCAGTCGATAAATGAGTTAAGATCCTTGTTGATTTGCCAGATCAAAAGGATGTCATCTATGTACCGTTTCCAGTATAATATACTGGAAACGAAACGATTGGTGTAATTGAGTACAAAACGACTCTCAAACTCGCTTACATAGAGACCTGCTACCGAAGGGGCAAATGCAATGCCCATGGAAGTTCCATGGCATTGCAAAAACAAATTCCCATCATATTCAGTCAGGAAAAGATGCATCCTTATTCGAAAGAAGATTACACAACACCTGACCCAGGTTCAGACAATGATTCTACAAGGTGGAACTCCTCAGATACTTCAGAAGGAAGTTCAGAAGTCCTGACCCCCAAGAGAGGGCGTAATAACTACCGCTATCAACGCCCCTGAAGAGGGAATAAATGGTAGAGACCATATGTTCGAGGCATGTGGGCCGCTAAATTCATATCTTATGCATAGATCGCCGCCTAGTGTTGGGTCCGGATGATTGCACCTTGTTGTCCTGGAAGAGTCATTGAAGTATCACAAGATAGGTGGCTCCTCCCCTGGACTACAGTGCGCATGGGCATCCTCTCCATCCTTAGATTGTTTTTTTCCGCCATTGGGTTCGGATGTGTTCCGTGACTCTCGTTCGGAACCTATGGGAAAAACTTGTTTTCTTCAGGCCAAAAGGCCTCTTTAAGCGTCGGTATTGTACTTCGTTCGTTCTGAGTTAACTTATCCGGTTTCCCGGATACTTGAGCACGTGTGCTCCCAGCTTTTAGGCCTGATCGATGATTGACATCGACGATGGAATTCCAGGCCCCGTTTAAACGTTGCCCAGTCTGTAACGCGAAGTACCCTCTCTCAGACGTGCACCCTGTGTGCAACAGATGTCTGTCTCCAGACCACGACGAGGAGAGTTGCTTGGCCTGTTCGAAATTCAGGTCAGAAGAGGCGCTCGCTCTTCGACGTGAGGCGAGACTACCGGCGCGGAGAGCGTCGGATGTGGAGGATATCTTCGAGACTGGGGACGACGAGGGCTTCCAAGAGGAGGAACCGGAGCACTTCTCCGACCCGGCCTCCTGTCAAGAATCTTACTACGGAGAAGAGGTAGACGATGAGAACATCGAAGACGATGAAGCCGTCGAGGTAAGAGACGACTGTATGGCCATTGGAGCCGCAGAGGGCGGCTCCAGCGATGAGCAAGACCCGACCGAACCTTGGGGGGGCGAAAGTGACACTGTCTTGTGAAAGGCTCAGGTCGAAGCATCGCCGGAAGGCCTTAGCCAAGATCTTTATACTCATTCTACAGCCCCGCAACCTGGCCCGGCTAAGAATATTTCAGAGACTTCGGTGGGTACGCCTTCGAAACCGAAACTGGAACTGGTCAAACCAGTATACGTTTCGCTAAGCCTCGTTCCATCGGATCCTAAGAAGGCTCGAAGTGTCATTGCCCCTCTGGGGTCACAAAAGGGTGCCAACCCGAAGATCGGTACATCCAAGAAGGTGCCAAAGGCCCAAAGAGACGGAGCGACGTCATCTAAGGCTGCCCTCGGGGGCGTGGACACTGAAGACGGACTTGAGTCACAGCCGCCCCTCAGTCCGGAAGCATACAAGTTGATGCTGGTGAAGGTTCTCCAAGCCAAGCACAAAATGGCCGCGTTGGAACGTGACGCATCAAGCCGCGGCCATTTTGGGGATCCCAGCGCGACACCTGGCTCGTAGTTGGCGATGGCCGTGAAAAAAGTCAAACAGCCATCGGGGCCTCCACCTATAGTTTTTGGACTGCCTCCGACTGCAAGACCTAAAGCGTCTAAACCGGCACAGGGCACCGACCCTGGTAAAATGATGCCAAAACTTAAGGGAACGACGCCACTCCTGAAGGCGTCGGTTCCACTCCACCTTCTTCTGAAAGCTCAAAGAAGTTGTACATTGACTCTGCAACCGGAAGACTCACCCTTTTCAAACGGAAGATCTTGCCGGAGAAGCCAATGGAATCCTATCAAATTCCACTCAAAAGGAAAAGAGACTCTGCTTCCTCGCCAGTTCTTTTCGAGTCCGTAAGGCCTTATGGACAAGCCTTTACTCATTCCCCCACACGCACTGAGGATGGTGGGGGTGATGACCAGAATGACGAGCAATTCAACTATCCTGATGAATCTAATCAGGATGACTCGCAGGATGTGCTCGACGATCAAGGCACGGCGGACACCCAGTCTTACCAAGTGAAGACCGCCCCCGCAGAGGATACTGCGGCGTTCAACGCTCTACTTGAAAGGGCGGCGTTAAACCATGATGTGGTCATGCATGCAGACCCAGTTGAGGAGGACTTTCTGTTGGATACCTTCTCTACGTTGGACAGATCAGTGAAGACGCTGCAGATGCTGAAGGGTGTCCTTAAGCTCACCAATGACATTTTCAAGGACACAACCAGAGCGAGGGTGGTGAACCCACGTATTGAAAAGAAATACAGGCCTGCTCCTGTGGACCCTACGTATATCAGGGGTCAATTGCCATTGGACTCTTTGGTGGTCTCCAATGCCCGGAAGAGGGCGAACTCACAAACGAGTGGTGATGCTCCTCCCCCAGACAAAGAATCTAAAGTGTTAGAAGCCTTTGGGAAGCGGGTTGCTGCGCAGGCGGAGAATATTTGGAGAATAGCCAATACACAAGCTCTACTGGCTAGATACGATAGGGCTCACTATGATACCTTAGAGCAATTGTTGCAACACTTGCCTGATGCATATAGAGAGGGGGCGGAAATGTTGATTCAGGAAGGGAAACTGATATCAAACGCTTCTACCAAGTGTGCCCTAGATTCAGCAGACACTGCAGCCAGGGCCATTAACACTAGTGTAATGCTAAGGAGGCAGGCATGGTTACGAATTTCAGGGTTTAAGCCAGAAATACAATCAAGTTTGCTCAATCACCCGGTTAACCCAGATTTCTTGTTTGGGCCTGACGTTGACACAATTCTTGAGAAGATCAAGAAGGATACCGAGACGGTAAGTCTATGGGGGCCTTGCAGTCTCAACAGTTCGGAGGGGGTTCTTATCGTCGCTCAGCTGTAGAGGGCCGTCAAGGGGCAAACATCTCAGCAAACACAATACAATAAAGGTGGTGCACAGACCACCTTCAACAAAAACAATAGAGGTGGATACCGTGGTAACAGCACCAAAGGCAGAGGACGTGGAAATAATAACACCAGGTCCTCAGCAAATACCAAACAGTGACGTCTTGTCACTGCCCCTGAAGAACAAGTTACTTACCTTCGGTATCGATATATCTGTAAGAAACATTAGTTAGTGTTAGATTCCTTACCTTAGAATATCCCCAGGCGTCAGTCTGGATCCGGAAACTTTTGCGTAGCAGTACCCCTGCGCGTCGGTAGGCGTCGTCTGCAGGCGTCCCCTGCGGCTCCGCGTCCGTCGTTGGCGTCGTGCGCCGTGATGACGTCGCTGGAGTATATAGACGCCGCCTCCGCGCGCTGACGTCAGTTCTTTGCACACAGCATTTCCGCGCCAGGAGACGCAGAGCCATGAGAGAACCAACACTGGTGCCATGTAAAACTAGGGCCCTGAAAGGGATGACCTTAACCCTAGGTATCAGTTCGCAGAACGGGGAGGATGGGTGTGTTCGGTAAGGAATCTAACACTAACTAATGTTTCTTACAGATATATCGTTACCGAAGGTAAGTAACTTGTTCATCTGAAAGAAACACGTTAGTGTTAGATTCCTTACCTTAGAATACATACCCCAGCAATACCAACCCCGGAGGTGGGTCTGCGAACCAATACAATACTACACCAGAAAGTCCTGGAGGACAGAACGGCCAAAGAAGCCATCCCTCCGGACTTGACTGTCTAGGCAGTAGTGCCTCGCAAATGTGTGCAGCGAGGCCCACGTAGCCGCTTGGCAAATGTCCTGCAAGGGGACTCCCCGGCCCAGGGCAGTAGTAGCCGCCGTGGCCCGAGTGGAATGGGCCCTCAGCCCAACAGGAGGCTCCTTCCGAGCCAAAGAGTAGCACGCTTTGATGCAGAGGACGACCCATCGAGAGATGGTTCGTTTACAAACCGCCCGTCCCTTCTTCGCACCCACGTAGCCAACAAACAGTTGGTCATCCACCCGGAACTGGCGTGTGCGATCCATGTAGAATGAAAGCGCACGTTTTGGGTCCAGACGGTGGAGCCGCTCTTCATCCTTTGAAGGATGCGGAGGCGGGAAGAAGGAAGGGAGGGTGATGGACTGCCCGATGTGAAAGGCCGAAACAACCTTGGGCAGGAAAGAAGGTCTAGTCCTCAGAACCACCTTATCAGGATGAATGGACAGGAAAGGAGGTTGGACAGAAAGAGCCTGGAGCTCACTCACTCTCCTGGCAGAGGTGATGGCAACCAGGAAAGCCGTCTTTAAAGTCAGGAGACGGAGAGGACAAGAATGAAGGGGCTCAAAGGGAGCACACATCAGGAAGGTCAGAACCAGGTTCAAATCCCACTGAGGCATCACAAACGGAACAGGTGGAAACATGTGAGTGATGCCTTTTAAGAACCGAGTTACAATCGGGGATTTGAACAAAGAAGGCTGATCAGGAAGCCTCAAAAAGGCTGAAAGGGCAGAAAGGTAGCCCTTGATAGTGCCCAGAGCAGAGCCCTGCTGGGCAAGAGAAAGAAGAAACAGAAGAACCTCCGAAAGAGGGGCAGAGAGAGGATCCACAGCCTTTGCTGTGCACCATGCCACAAATCTGTTCCACCGACAGGTGTATACCGACTTAGTGGAGGGACGCCTGGCTGCCAGAATAACATCACAGACTTCAGGAGGCAAGTCAAATGGCCTCAGCTGTCGCCGCTCAATCTCCAAGCATGGAGGTGGAGACTGGACAGGTTCGGGTGGAGGACCGTCCCCTGCTGCTGCGACAGAAGGTCCTCCTGAAGGGGCAGGCGGATCGGGGGACCGACTGACATGCTGAGTAGCTCGGGATACCAGTATCTTCGAGCCCAGTCCGGAGCCACAAGGATAACTTGGGCCCGGTCGCGCCTGATCTTCTTCAGCACTCTGGGCAGAAGTGGTATAGGCGGAAAGGCGTATAACAGACCGCAACTCCACTCGCGCCGAAAGGCGTCGCCGTGCGAGTGCCGTCTTGGAAACTCCAACGCGCAGAACTGATGACATTGCGCGTTCTCTTCTGTGGCGAATAGATCTAACCAAGGCTCTCCCCATTGCAGAAAGATGCCTTGCGCCACGTCCGAGTTCAGACGCCATTCGTGATCCATCGAGCACCGACGGCTGAGTTCGTCTTCCCTGGCGTTCAGAGAACCTGCCAGGTGTTGAACCGTCAGAGTCACGCCCTGACGTTCCAGCCATTGCCAGAGGCGCAGAGCCTCCAGGCAAAGGGTCCACGACCCCACTCCGCCCTGTTTGTTGCAGTACCACATGGCGGTGGTGTTGTCGGTGAACACCTGCACTACACTCCCGTTGACAAAGGGGAGGAATGCCTTCAGTGCCAGACGAATCGCCCGCAGCTCCAACAGGTTGATATGGAGCCGGGACTCCGCCGGAGACCAGATGCCTCTGATCTCTGCCTCTCCCAAGTGGCCACCCCAGCCCTGGAGGGACGCGTCCATCACGACAACGTGCTCCGGTTGGGGAAGGGAGAGGGACTTGCCCCTGACCCAATCGCGGTCCGTAAGCCACCACTGCAGTTGTCTCGCAGTGCCCTCCGAGATCAAGACGTGGTCGGACAGGTTGCCCTGATGCTGGGCCCACTGAAACTTCAGGTCCCACTGCAGAGCCCGCATCCGCCACCGGGCGTGATGCACCAGAAGGATGCAGGAAGCCATCAGTCCCAGCAGCCGCAGCGTCAACCTGACCGAAACTCGGGATAGCGGCTGAAAGATGGGAATCAAAGCCTGAATATCCCGAACCCGCCGTTCCGGAGGATAAACCCGAAACTGTGCCGAGTCCAGAACCGCTCCGATGAAAAGGAGCTTTTGAGAGGGACACAGGTGTGATTTCGGCACATTGATGGAGAACCCCAGGTCGTGCAAGAGGTCCGCCGTCATCTGGAGGTGGTGGACGACTGTCTGGGGCGAGCCCGCCTTCAACAACCAGTCGTCTAGGTAGGGGAAGACTGAAACCCCTAACCTGCGCAGATGGGCTGCGACCACCGCCATCACCTTTGTGAACACCCGTGGGGCGCTGGTAAGGCCGAAGGGGAGCACGATAAACTGAAAGTGCTCCAGGCCTACCGTGAACCGCAGGTAACGCCGGTGGGCCGGCAGGACGGGGATGTGAAAATAGGCGTCCTGCAAGTCCAACGCTACCATCCAGTCTTGCGGGTCTAGAGCAGCCAAGACCTGAGCTAACGTCAACATCTTGAACTTCTCCTTCCGGAGGAAGCCGTTGACGTTCCTTAGATCCAAGATAGGACGTAGGCCCCCCTTGTCCTTCTTGGGCACCAGAAAGTAGTGGGAATAACAACCACGCCCTACTTCTGGCCCAGGAACGCGCTCGATGGCCCCCTTGGCCAAGAGGGCCGTAACTTCCTCCTGCAGAAGTGTCAAGTGGTCCCCCGACACACGGTGGTTCTGCGGTGGCATGGCTGGAGGAGAGGTCTCGAAGGGGAGGGAGTAGCCCCTTCGGACAATTTGCAGCACCCACCTGTCCGAAGTGATTGTGCGCCAGTGAGCGTGGTGATGGCGAACCCTGCCACCCACTGGCGTCACATGGGGCCGAAAGCACGGACTAGGAGGATTTTGGGGTAGATGCTGCGGGGGAGGGTGTGGTCTGACCCCGCCGTTGTCCCCGACCGCCACCGCGTTGAAAGGATTGTTGCGGCGCGTGGCTGGCAGCACGTGTGGGGGCGCCCCTTCCTTGGCCACGAAAGGGGCGAAACGAACCCGGTTGCTGACGCTGGGTCGAGAGACCCAAGGACTTGGCCGTGACCCTGGAGTCCTTGAAGCGTTCCAGCGCGTGGTCCGCCTTGTCACCGAACAGGTGACAGCCATCAAACGGCATGTCCATCAATGTACTCTGGACATCTGCCGAAAAATTGGCGGATCTCAGCCAGGCGTGGCGACGAATCGCCACCGTCGTTGACATAGCTCTGCCTAGCGAGTCGGTCGTATCAAGACCACACCGTATTGAATATTTCGCTGCATCTCGGCCCTCAGCCACAGCCTGACCGAGTTTTGCCCGCACCTCCATGGGGCATTCTGGCAGCAGTTCCGCGACCGTATCCCACACAGAGTGGGTGTAGCGGCCCAAGAGGCAGGCGGTGTTGCAAGACCGCAGGCCCAAACTAATGGACGAGAAGACCTTCTTGCCAAATTGGTCATACCTCTTGGATTCCCGGTCGGGTGGGGCCGACGGGAATGCGGACTGGGAGGTCGAGGCCTGGATCACCAGACTCTCAGGAGTGGGGTGGGTAGACAGGAACTTGGGGTCGTCCGGACAAGGACGGTGGCGCCTGGCCACGTTCCGATCGACAGGCGCACCTGAAGCGGGCCTGGACCACGTGCCCAACAGAACGTCCGACAAGGCTTCATTAAACGGCAGCAGTGGCTCCTGTGGGCATGACTGCGGTTTGAAGACCTCGGTGAGGATGTTAGGCCTCACGGCCGCGACGGGGAGCTCAAGGTGTAAGGCCTTGGCAGCCCTCATCAGCACCACAGAATATGCAGCTCCCTCCACCGATGCCACGGAAGGAGGAGAGATCAAACCAGGGTTAGGAGAGTCGTCCAGACCACTGGCATCCCCCAAGTCACCTGTCCAGTCCGGGTC
Source organism: Lissotriton vulgaris (assembly GCF_964263255.1). Taxonomy (NCBI): domain Eukaryota; kingdom Metazoa; phylum Chordata; class Amphibia; order Caudata; family Salamandridae; genus Lissotriton; species Lissotriton vulgaris. Next base: position 25,299,321 of record NC_141699.1, read on the forward strand.
ATACTGGCACTCGTGTGACAGAGGGTCCTCGGACCCCTCCCAACCTTCACCGAACTCTTCATCCTCTCCGTATTCGGAGTCAACGATGTAGACCGGCTCCTCTGGGTTCATGGGCCCCATCGGCGCCGGGACCAGCGTCGTGCGACGCCCGTCCGGCCCCGCGTCCGGCGTCGGTGAAGGTAAGGGGACGGCGCCGCCCGGAGCCGGCGCCGGAGCCCCAGTGCCGCCCGAAGCCGGCACCGAGGAACCGGCGTCGCGCGGAGGCGGAGCCGCGGGCAACCCTGATGGAATCGGCGCCGGGTTGGATGGGCGTCCATCCGGCGTCGACCCCAAAGGCCCTAGCGGCGCCGGGATCGGCGGCGCCGGAATCGGAGCATCCGACGGCGTCGAGGTAGGGTCAGCAGAACCGCTAGGGCCCCCGGACGGGTTCACTGGGCCCGTAGGCGCCGTGGAACCCGCCGGAGGAGACAGGGCCCTCATGGCCATGAGGAACGCCTCTATCTCCTCAGGCGTCGCACCGTGCCCAGGGACCTGAGGGTATGGGGCAGGCCGCGCCGGCGACTCTCGCGGAGCCGCGGGGTTGGGGGTCACCCGAACCCCCGGCCGCATCGCGCGAGCGTCTGGGGGAGTCGGGGGTACGATGACGACGCCACGACTTCTTGTGTTTCTTACCTGACGAGGATGACGAGTGGTGTCGACTCCCGGAACGCTCGGCGCGGCCCCTCGACCGCTCCCTCGAACGCTCTCTCGACCTCCGGCCGGACCGGGACCGCTCCCGGTCCCGACGTGGGGCCGACACCCGGAGCTCCAGTAGCTTGCGGGACCGCTCCCGTCTAGCTTTGCTGGTGAGGGCCCGGCAGTCGACGCAGGAGTCCACGTCGTGGTCGGGGCCCAGACACCGGAGACAGAGGCGGTGATGGTCTGTGACCGACATCGTGCGCTCACAGTCATCACAGTGCTTGAACCCAGGCATCCTAACAGGCACAAAGTGATAATAATTCGAAAAAAAACTTGGTCAAAGACCGGAGTACTGCTCTTCAGATCTGCGTCCACTGGCGCGGAAAAAAGAAGAACTGACGTCAGCGCGCGGAGGCGGCGTCTATATACTCCAGCGACGTCATCACGGCGCACAACGCCAACGACGGACGCGGAGCCGCAGGGGACGCCTGCAGACGACGCCTACCGACGCGCAGGGGTACTGCTACGCAAAAGTTTCCGGATCCAGACTGACGCCTGGGGATATTCTAAGGTAAGGAATCTAACACTAACGTGTTTCTTTCAGATCCATATAACACCGGTCGGGGGACGACTCCAGCAGTTCCTGCCAGTCTGGGAAGGCATTACCACAGACAGGTGGGTGAGGCAACTTATCCAGTAAGGGTATTGTTTAGAACTGACATCCACTCCACCCGACATACCACCAAGACACCATCCTATGTCCGCAGAGCACTTAACCTTATTACAGCAAGAAGTGGCCAGCATGCTGCAAAAAGGGGCCATAGAACTGGTGCCTCTAGAGGAGCACGGAACAGGGGTGTACTCTCTCTATTTCTTAGACCCAAACAAGGACGGGTCTCTCAGACCCATTCTGGATCTGAGACCCTTGAACCTATACATCCTTTCAGAACATTTCCACATGCTGACTCTGCAGCAGGTCCTGTCGTTGCTCAGTCAGGGGGATTTCCTGGCAACTCTGGATCTGAAGGATGCATATTTCCATATACCCATACATCAGGCACACAGGAAATACCTCAGGTTCACTAGACAGAACAAGCATTACCAGTTCAAGGTACTACCCTTTGGAGTGACCACTGCTCCCAGAGTGTTCACCAAGTGCTTGGCGACAGTGGCGGCACACCTTCGGAGACAACACATTCATGTCTACCCTTACCTGGACGACTGGCTTATGCAAGTGAAGTCGGCCCAGCAGTGCGCCAGCCACGTGTCCCGCACAATACATCTTCTGCACAGTTTGGGATTTTCTCTATGCTATCCCAAGTCGCATCTTCAACCAGCTCAAGTACAGCAATACTTGGGAGCGACGTTGGACACTGTGACAGCTACAGCCCAGCCAAACTCAGTGCGAATTGACAGCATGCAACTACTGATTCGCAAATTTAGACCACAACACTCACTACAGGCGCGAGTGTTCCTGCTGTTGATAGGCATGATGGCCTCCTGCATCTTCATAGTCCCACACGCGAGACTGCACATGCGTCCGCTCCAAGAGTGTTTAGCACAACAGTAGAATCAGGCTCAAGGACAATTGAAAGACCTAGTGTTGTTGACCGGTCGTGCATACAACTCTCTGCATTGGTGGAATCCACGCAACCTTTGCAAGGGACGACCGTTCCAAGAGCCTGTACCACAAATAGTGCTCACGACGGACGCATCCCTCCTGGGGTGGGGGGCGCATCTCCTTCATTATACTGTGCAGTGACTATGGTCGGATCAACAGAAGAAGATGTACATCAATCTGCTGGAATTGATGGCAATCTTCATGGCACTGAAGGCTTTCAAGATACATCTGTGCAACAAGGTTGTGTTGAACCGGACGACAACATGACAGCCATGTATTACATTCAGAAGCAGGGAGGTACTCACTCTCCACAGTTGTCACACTTGGCTCAGAGCATGTGGAAGTGAGCCATTCAGAGGAACATTTTCCTCATGGCGGAGCACCTCCCGGGCCAGGACAACCAGATGGCGGATCTGCTCAGCAGGCACAGCCATCAGGTGCACGAGTGGGAGATTCATTCATCGGTGCTGCAACCGTACTTCCAGCAGTGGGGACATCCAGACATCGACCTGTTCGCCACAAACTAGAACGCAAAATGCCCAAACTCGCCGCCAGGTTCCCACACCAGCCGTCTCAGGGCAATGCGATATGGATGAACTGGTCAGGCAGATTTGCGTACGCTTTTCCGCCGGCCCCGCTCATACCTCTGGTGGCACGGAAACTCAGACAGCACTCGATGGCTCTCATCCTGGTTGCTCCAACATGGGCGAGGCAAGCATGGTACACCACGTTCCTAGAACTTTCCGTAGTGCCTCATCAAAGACTGTGTCTTACACCCAGTCTTCTCACCCAGAGCCATGGCGAAGTTCAGCACCCAGATCCGCAACAGTTAAACCTCCTGAAGTCATGCAATTTGGGTATCTGAATCTGCCTCCTGATTGTATGGACATCATCAAGGAGGCAAGACGGCCTACCACTAGGGCCTGCTATGCTGCCAAATGGAAACGTTTTGTCATTTACTGTTCCAACCATGACATAAACCCGCTGGATGCATCAACACAGAACATTATTTGTTACCTGTTACATTTATACAGATGCAACTTGGCATACAGTTCTATACGTATTCATTTGGCGGCAATATCGGCTTACTTACAGAAACGGCCAACACCTTTCGCTGTTCCGAGTGCCAGCCATAAAGCCTTTTATGGAGGAACTCAAACGAGTCATCCCACCAAGAAGACCTCCTTCACCGGTCTGGAATCTTAATATAGTTTTGACCAGACTGATGGGACCTCCTTTCGAACCTCTCCACTCTTGCGAGATACAGTTCCTAAATTGGAAGGTTGCCTTCTTAGTAGCGATCACGTCGCTGAGACGGTTAGCGAGCTGCAAGCCCTAACCATTCAAGAACCTTTTATACAGGTTCACGCAAATAAGGTGGTGCTACGCACTAACCCTAAATTCATGCCCAATGTTGTTTCTCAGTTCCACATTAATCAAACTATTGAACTGCCAGTTTTCTTCCCTAATCCAGACTCAGTAGCAGAAAGATCACTGCACATGTTAGACGTCAAACGAGCTCTCCTGTATTATATCGACAGGACGAAGGATTTCAGGAAGACTAAACAACTTTTTGTTGCTTTCTCACCACAGCACAAAGGCAAACCCATTTCCAAATCCGGTATAGCAGATGGATTGTTATGTGTATTCAGATTTGTTATCAGAAGGCTAAACGCACACTAACAGTCCCCCCAAGGGCGCATTCCACACGCAAGCTAGAGGCATCCATGGCTTTCCTGGGTAACATTCCATTAGAGGACATATGTAGAGCAGCCACATGGAATAACATACATACATTCACCAAACACTACTGTGTTGATGTACATTCCAAGCAGCAAGCTGCTGTTGGACAGGCTGTTCTAAAGTCCCTCTTTCAGGCTGCTGCAGTTGGCTCAGGCAACCACCGCTAAGGGAGAAACTGCTATTTATTCTATGCACAAGATATGAATTTAGCGGCCCACATGCCTCGAACGGAATATGCTACTTACCAGTGTGCATCTGTTCTTGGCATGTAGGGCCGCTAACATTCATATCACCCGCCCATCCTCCCCGGTGCCTGTCGCAGCTGTAGTAGTCAGAATTATCTGTAACATGGTCATCAAGTATTGTATTGGACTCCATCTCTGCCACAATGGCGAAAAACAATCTAAGGATCTGACACTTCCTCTGACAATCCCTTAACCCTCTCTACCTTCCCTGCCCTGAACCCTATCTCATTAGCGGAATTCCCCACTCGCGTGAAATCTGGCTCCCCTAATGACTGCTGTCCGCCATCTGTCTTGCGGAGTATCTGCCTCAATCTACCTGACTGTATTCTACCCGTGCTGAATGGTTCACTCAGCAGTGGCATCGTCCCTAGCTCTCTCAAGGAGGCCATCCTAGTGCCCCTCCTCAAGAAACCTGGTGCCGACCCCGTGGAGCCATCGAATTATCGCCCCATCTCCCTTCTTCCCTGATTTTCAAAATTAATGGAGGCCCACGTCACCCGATGTCTGTCAAATTTTATCGAAGCCTCTTGTCACCTTGAGCCCAATCAAGCTGGCTTCAGACCTGCCCACTCTACTGAGGCCGTCATTTTGGCAGTCCTGGACACACTCCGGAGCAACGTGGATGCGGGGTCCCCCCAAGCCCTCGTACTCCTGGACCTGTCGGCCGCGTTCGACGCGTTGGACCATAACATCCTTCTCCACCGTGTTGGACAGGCAGGCATCCAGGGTACCGCTCTTAAGTGGGTCGAGTCCTTCCTGACTGGAAGAACACAGGCTGTCCGCCTGGGCCCCTACACCGCAACAAAAACTCCCACTACCTGCGGAGTCCCCCAGGGCTCCTCCCTCTCACCGCTCCTGTTCAACCTATACCTCCGGCCCTTGATCCACTCTCTTCAGAAATGGGACATCATTGTCTACAACTATGCCGACGATTTACAGATTGTCCTCCCGCTCAATTCACCTCATGCCATCAATACATTTCACGCAGTCATGATCCACATCCAACATTGGATGAACCGGAACCAACTGAAGCTAAACCCCGGGAAAACCGAGCTCCTCCTTCCTGGACTCAGCCATGCTCACTGGGGCCCGCAGTTCTGGCCCTCGGAGCTTGCCCCCCCCAGTCCCGGTCAAATCAGTGAAGAGTCTGGGAGTGATTATCGACACCGAACTGTCCCTCAAAGCCCAAGTGGGTGCGGTAATTTCATCTTGTTTGTACCCGCTCCGGAAGATCCGCAAAGTTTGCCACTTAACATCCGCTCGCGGCACCTACCCAAGTTGTCATCTCACTGGGGGGCGCTAGAGGGCGCACTGCAGAATGGCCGCACTGTTGTGAGGCTCCTGCTGCCCGGAGCTATTATCCGTCCAGGGATCCTGATTACCATCGATGCGCCCGGATCTGACCCTATAGATCTACTGGGATACCGACTGACCACCCACGGTCCAACTCCTGGCCCGATCGGAGGTTGCTGGCCGAAGTTACGAGGATTCCAAGTTTCCCCGACTTGCGCTCTGGAGGTCTGGTGTCCCTCGGCACGGCGTCGTCATTCATTTTTTATTTTTTTTTTATTTTTTTTAACTTTATTGATAAGGAGTACTAGTCACATTTCAAAATTACATGTACCATTTCACGGTGTCATATCGTAACGCTCCTGTGAACATTCTTAAGTACATTTTTGCATATTGTAGTCATATGTAGTACAATGGGTAAGTATGACCTTCTTCATGTTAATCAGTAAGAACCTTACTATAATTGTACATCGTAAATAAACATTCCCCCCCCCAACCGGTGTCATCAATGCCGATACAGTTCCAATTACCTCTCCTAGCAGCCATTTCCCTAGTGCTTGCACTGTTACATAGTCTAGTCAAGACACTACCTTTTTGTGCATTTATTCCGAGAAGGGTAGGCCCTCCATTCCACTCTGTCACTCCTCCTCCCCTTCCGAGCCCAGGTCATCCCCTTCTGGCAGCGGGTCACAGATCTCACCCCTATACACATTCCATGCTAGCCATATCTTGTTCCACTTGCGCGGTGCCGCGCGTAGGGTGTAAACCGCCCTCTCCGTGATCATCAGGATGTCCATACCTTTAGCCCATCTATTCGCTGTGGGTAGTTCTGGTGTACCCCATCTTTGCGCTATATCTCGCTTGGCCACTACCATGGCCAGCGTAGCCCAGATCAGTTCATATCGGCCTAGGTCATTGGGGTCCCAGATGCTTAGGAGGCATTTGCGAGGTTCCGGCAGTATGGAGATGTTAAGTGCCTGTGAGATTGTGCGCATTATCTTCGTCCAGAATTCACGTATGTGTGGGCATTCCCATAGGGTGTGAAATAATGTCCCCTCCTCCCCGCAGCCTCTCAAGCAAAAGGGATGTGGTGCTCTCTGTATCTTGTGGAGTAGTGTCCTGGTGTAGTATATGCGGTGTAGAATTTTTAGTTGTACCAATCTGAACCTGCTCGAGATTCCTGCCTCTCTCGGGGAGGCCAGCGCCTCATTCCACTCATTTTCATCTACCTCTCCTATTTCCTCCTCCCACCTTTCTTTGAGTTTCAGCGTGGGGTCCTTCAAATTATTGATCAGTTTTTTATATGTGAGTGAGGTCGCGCTTTGGATCATGAAGTCTGTTAGTAGCCTATCTTCTAGCGGGGAGGATTCTGGCAGAGTAGTATTTACTGGGATCGCACCCAGTAGTGCATGTCTAATTTGGACATAACGGAATGTTTCTGTGGGTCCGAGGTGATATTGCTGTTGTAGTTGTGGAAATGGTATTACTGTATCCTTGTCCCAAAGGTCCCCCACCGTGGAGATACCTATGGAGTCCCAACGTTCAAAGCCCTTACATCCCCTGAGATTACCTAATGATTTTGTGTCCCATAACGGTGTCATTCTAGTAATTTTTCCTGCCCATCCTAGGCGAGCCTGCGCTACGTGCCATAGGGTCGCTGTGTGCTTGGTCGGACCGATTAGATTTTTAAGTTGTTGTTTATTATAAAGTACTGAGAGCATGCTGTCCGCTCCAAGTTGCGCCCAATCTGCTCGATAGGCCGGGTCCTCTCTCGGGGTGTGGATCCAGTAGTTTATTACTTTAAGTTGGGCCGCCCAGTAATACAGCTGAATGTTGGGGAGTGCTATTCCTCCCTCGTACCAGCTTTTAACCAGTTTGTCGTACGCTATACGAGGTGGGCCCGTACCCCAGAGCAGTGTGGTGACTAGCGCCACGATCTGCCTGAAATATCTTGGTGGTACCAGATGTGGTGTGTTTTCCAAGACATAGAGGAGCCTCGGGAGTGCCATCATTTTGTACAGCGCCGCCCTTCCCAGGAGAGTCAGGGGTAGGGCTTCCCAGTGCTTGACGTCTGCCCGTAGGCGATCTATAGGTGGCTTTAGGTTACTGGCAAAGAAGTCTGTGTCTGTCCGCGTGATGACAATACCCAGGTATTTAAAGGAGGTCGTAGATATGGTCAGGGGGCAATCAGACCTCAGTCTCGGTGCCGGGCCTTTCAGTACGTACACGACTGATTTTGGCCAATTCAGGGTGTAACCCGACGAGTATCCGTGTGCATTACAAAGATCTAGCAGGGCTGGGATGCCCTCGTCAGGTGCCGTCATGTAGACTAGCATGTCGTCGGCATATAGCGAGACTTTGTCCTCCCATCCCCCTTCCCACTTGATACCTGCAAAGAGGGGAGTAGCCCTGATTTGAATCGCCAGGGGCTCTAGCACCAACGCAAAGAGCAAGGGCGACAAGGGACAACCTTGTCTGGTGCCCCTGCCCAATTGGAACCTCGGTGAAATGTGGCCATTGGCTACTACTTGAGCGACCGGCTTGGTATAGAGTAGCCGTACCCACGCTATGTATTTTGGCCCAAACCCCATACATTCCAACACCATGAAGAGGTACTCCCATTCCACTAGGTCGAACGCCATTTTAGCGTCGAGGGAGAGGATCACAGCCCTTTCTGAGAGGAGGTGTGTACGGGCCAGCACTCCATGTATTCTCCGGAGATTCAGCGCCGTGCTTCTGTGAGGCATAAAGCCTGACTGGTCAGGGTGGATTAGAGTACTTAGGTGCGGTTGCAGACGGGTGGCCAGAAGCTTAGCCAATATCTTTGCTTCGATATTAAGCAACGATATCGGGCGATATGAGGCCCTGTCAGTCGGGGGTTTCCCCGGCTTGGGTATTGCGACAATCGTGGCCGTGCGTTGGTCCAGTGGCAGTTCCATTTTGTCCCTGCTTTCTAGATACATGTTCAACAATGGGGCACTGAGTTCTGGCGCCATTGACTTGTACCATTCCACCGGTATCCCATTTGGACCCAGGGCCTTACCAGATTGTAAAGCCTGGATCGCCAGCTGAATCTCGTCTTCCGTTGGGTCTACCTCCAGGGCTAACATGTCTTCCTGTGTAATGCTGGGGACTGCTACGCCAGTCAGCGTCGCTGCCGCCATTTGTTTTGTGACTATATGGTCCGGAGTGTATACTGTTTGATAATGCCGAGCCAAGGCGCAAACTATTTCCTCTGGATGTGTCAGTGTCTGCCCATCCCCGGTGTGCAGTGTTGAAATGCCTTTCGTGCCATTCTCCCTCTTGTCCAGCCACGCCAGCATTTTGCCCGCTTTGTCGCCCACGTCGTATAGTCTGCACTTAGTGTCTGCAATGTAACCCTTTTCTGTCGTCCTAAGGTGTGCCTGGTACTGCTGCTGTCTTATCAGAAGTGTGTGCGTTGCGGCCGGGGAGGGGTCTGCCATGTGCGCAGTATTGGCCGCCTGGAGTGCTAGTTCCAATTCCGTAAGCTCCTTACGGGAGTCTCGCTTGTGCCCTGTTATTGCGGATATGGCCGCCCCCCGGAGGACTGTTTTATATGCTTCCCATAAGACTGACGGTGATGTCACCGTTCCCGTGTTTTCTGTAAAGTATTGTGTTGTCGTTAGCTTAAGCTTTTTCCGAATCTTTGGGACTTTCAAGAAATTCGGGTAGATTGGGTAGAGCCTAGCACATTTTCTTTCCCTGGTGGTAAGTGATAGAGCAATGGGGGAATGATCAGAAATGCCCCTGGATAGAATGTCCACTTTGTCCACCAGTCCCAGTCCCAACCCCAGGGCTAGAAAATAATCTATACGTGATAGGCTGTTATGTACGGCAGAGTAGTAGGTGTATTGAGCGTCCCCTGTATGTAGATGCCGCCAGATGTCTATTATGCCCAGGGCCTCCACAAAATCCGAGAATGAATTTGTGCCACGTGAGTGGGCTCTAGTAGGAAGGGTGTCTACCATTGGATCCATGATTGCGTTAAAGTCTCCCCCAATGATTGTATCCCCCTCAGGAAGGTTAAGAAGGAGATTGCTTAGGGCAGGTAGTGCCACAGAGTGGAGCGCCGGGGGGATATACACCGACACTATATTAAGGGTTCTGCCCTCCCACTGGCCATGTAGTGCCGCGAAGCGACCCTGATCATCCGCCACTCGGTGTGTTATAATAAAGGGAGATGATTTCTTTACCAGTATTCCTGTCCCCCTGGAACCAGTGGTGAACTCAGCATGTATCGCCATTGAGTAGCCACGTCTATTAAGAGCTTTACAAGTGGAACCTGCAAGGTGGGTTTCCTGTAGAAGGACTAGGTCTGGGCTTTGTCTCTTGATGGCCTGTAATACTAAGCCCCTTTTTATTTTGTCCCCTAGGCCCCTGACATTCCAGGTTAGCAAGCGCAATGGGGGAACTCCCATGCCTACAGGGGAACCTTCAGCAGGCGTGTTGCGAGGCGACCTGGCCATGGATTCGGTGCGGGAGCTTCGCACTAAGTGCGTCTCTAGTATGAACACAGGTAGTGCCATGTGCTAACCCGTGGAGGAAAATGGCGACAATCGAGGCAATGACATAGTGTGAGTGCTGCATGATGACGATGAACAAGAACATAACTTCAAACAAGAAAACTTCAATCCCGTCCCCCCTCCCTGCTACCCTGCTCCAAGGACGAACTCCCGCCCGCTTCCCCAACTTTGCAGAGTGCTTTGTCCCATCCCCGCTTATCTTACTTGCTTGTGGGGTTGGTGAGACCCCCCTAGTCACCGGCCAATGCCCGCCCTACTCAGCTCCCCCGGCTTCGAGCCCCCAAGGGCTATAAATATATTGTTCCACCTGCAGTCCGTTCAGCTCAGCCCCGTACAGGTTGTCCAGAGTCTAATGGGTCCCTTTCAAGATCCGATTCTAGTTCCGTCGCTTGTTCCCCATTCGTAGGACTGTTGGATTGATGAACTGCCGTCTCTCCGTTGCGTTGGTGTTGCCTGTCCCTGTGCGGGCGCTGGGGCTGCCCCACCTGCCTCCATCCATCAAGCCACTCCCTAGCCACTTCTGGTGCGTCGAAGAACCATGTCTTTCCTTCAGCCACTATGCGCAATTTGGCGGGGAATAGCATAGAGTATGGTAGACCCTTGTCTCGCAACGCCTTCTTCACTTCCGTGAACGATTTCCTTCGCCTAGCCACTTCCGCCGTGTAGTCCGGGAAAAAGGCCAAAGTCGAGTTCTGAATCTTTATAGGTGGAGAGACCCTTGCTGCCTGCAGAATTGCGTCCCTGTCGCGAAAGTTGAACAGTCTGGCTAGTACTGGTCGCGGGGTAGCACCCGGCTTAGCCGCTCCACCCGGAACCCTGTGTGCCCGTTCCACAGAAAAGAAGTGGGAGAGGCCTTTAGGTTTCAGTTGGGTTTTGATTAGGTCTTCAATGTACAAGTCCATCGCGGCCTTGCCCTCCGACTCCGGCAGGCCCAGGATGCGGACGTTGTTTCTCCTGGAACGCCCTTCCTGATCGTCGAGCTTCTCTTGCAGCTGTTTTGTGACTCTCTCCATGCGTTCCATGGCTACTTGCAGGTCCGAGGTGTCCTCAATGAGCGACTTCGTAACTACCTCCACTTGGGACACTCTTTCCGCCATTTTCTTGAAGTCCGCTCTGAGCAGAGATACCTCGGAGGAAATGGAGCCCACTGTTCGGACCTCGGTAAGGGTTTTCATGACGTCCTCCAAGGTTACCTTCGGGGTCCCACTCGGTTCTGAGGCTGTACCAGCAGAGTGGCGGCCGCCGCTCTGTGAGTGTCCAGACTGGTTGTATGCAAATTTATCCAGCTTCGCTTGGGTCGACGTACTCCTTGTACCCTTGCCCGCCATGCTGTCGCGCTGGTGGGGGTGGCAGATATCTTCGGCCGTCGGGTCAGTTCTGCCCTGTGTGACTTGCAGTTTTCCTGATCGCCAGGCAGTCCAATGTGCTCCCCACTAAGAGCAAGGGGCACCGTGCAGTCGCCACAGGGCCTAAGCAGGCTGATACCGGTAGCTGGAGTGGTCGGTACTTCGGCCTGTGAGGCGATCTTGCGCAGTTCTGTGCATTGACGCGTCTTGCCTTTGTGCCCCCTGTAGCGTTACTGATCGCTGCTTTGCTGCTGTTGAACACCGGTGGTACCCCGCGGGGTGCCCCTAAGCCCTCTCGTATGCCTGTAGGGTGAGATTGTTCATGCTGCAGGAGGGGGGCGCCACTGCAAGGCCCCCCACGGTGTCTTCCTTTCTGTCACCGGAGTCCAATTTGGCCCCCCGCTAACTCAGGGCGCAATCCGGGTCTATTATGGCGTGGGGGAACGGCGAGGCCCCCGGCTCCGAGTTCGCCGCACTACAGCTTGTACTGCACTGTTCGCTGCCTGACCTTCTTAAAATGGCGCCTCCCGGGGCTCCGAGATATCTTTGCTGCCACTGGCGTTCGCGCTGACTACAGGCAGTACCTGCAGTTAGTCTAGCTCCTTACCATCCCGCCGGGACTTGCAGAGGTGTTCGCCAGGCAGGCGGTGCGCGCTAGTACCTCCAGTGACAGGGACGCTTGCGGTCGGTCGGTCACACTCCGCCCTGGCCGAGGGGGGCAAACTTCCGCCCGGGCTCGCTGGCTACTTGAGGCCGGTGCTCTTGATCATGCGCAGGCCGTCGCTCGCTGCTGCAGGTGAAAGCAGTTCCCGGTGGCCGATCGTCACCGGGGTCGGATCTAGTTGTGCCTCTCGGTTCCCCGAGTCGATGTCGCTCCTTCGAGCGGGCGCAGGATCGGATTAATATGCGGATTTATGATGCAGGCCGGTTAGCCTGGAGGAGCTCCCGTTTTACGCTGCCGCCATGCTCAGCAGTTGGCCACGCCCCCCTTTTTTTTTTTTTTTTAAATATATTTTTATTGCAGGAATCAGTAAATCGTTACATAATCGACCAGCATTATAGCACAAGCAAAATCAATGAGACACAACCCTCCGTCCCCCCGCCGTAAGTTTCTTACACAGCCATTCAGCCCACAACCCTGGGGTCGGGCGGCGAAATTCAATGGGGGCTCAGAAGGATGTCGAAGCTGGTCCGGATGATCCACTGTCCGTCATCTGCTTTTCCAAACAAGCCTATAAACCCAGAAAGAAAAAACCCCACCCTCAAAAAACGCTACGAACCAAAGAAAACCCTACCCAACCCCGCCATCAGCGCACGGTAACAACCTCAACAGGATCTGCTAAGGGACCCACAGGGAAAGCAACAGATCTGAAAAGTGCAATCGTTTATCGGGACATGGGGCGAGCTGCTTCCTCACCTTCAGAGTCGCTGGGGGCGCAATAATCCCTAAGGGCCTGCACTAACGTCTTCCACTCCAGCGCTGCCTCCTGCGCCTTCTCATTACGCTGCCTCCAAGCTAGCTGGTATCTCAGCGTGCTTTCCCCCGCCGCCCACTTCAAAAGTTCGCTGTGCCATCGGCTTCCTGTCGGACCAACTCGTGCCTTCCAATTCCTGGTCACCTCTCGTTTAGCAAGGAGTAGCCCTAAATCGATGAACTTGCTGGATATTTTATTCTTGGGGGTATGAGGGAACCAGTGCAGGAGTCCCACCGCCGCGTCAAACGATAAGGATCTCCCCGTCACCTCCTCCAGGGTCTTCCCCACTTCTACCCTATAGGATGACAATCCCGGGCAGGCCCACAGCATGTGGAGAAGGTCCGCCTCCTGGGCCGGGCACCTGGGGCAGTCCGCCGAATTCGTAGCAAAATATCGCCTGATTTTCACCGGGGTCAGATATGCTCTATGGAGCACGTAATAGTGGACCAGTTGAAAGCGGGCGTGGCGTGTGCCCTTCCAGGCTCGCCGCACCAGCTGGGACCAGGTCGTCTCCGGGATCTCCTTGCCAATGTCCACCTCCCAGCGGTTTTTCAGAGTAGTGAGGGGAGCCAGCCCCTCATCGATCAGTCTGCCGTAAAGGCAAGTGACCGCCTTCACCGTGCCCGCAGACATCATCACGTATTGGCACACCGGAGATAAAGTGGGTTCCTCCTGCCCGCGTTGCCAGTGCGCCTGGATCGCTCGGACAAGGGCCGAGTGCAGCAGAAAGTCGCCGCGGGGGATCTTGAAGCGATCAATGAGCTCCTGAAAGGGCAAGAGCGCCCCGTCCTCGTATAGGTCCCCTATTAGCTGTAAGCCGGCGTCCTCCCAGTTCGCCAACCGTGACCAATCGCCGCCATGGGGCAAAGCCGTCAGCATCCCGAAAGGTATTTCGGGCGCATACGGTGTTCTCAGGTGGCCCCGGGCGTGAGCTCGGTTCCAACACAGGCGAACGGTCCGCTCCTCCAGCGACAAGTCCTGCAAGGCCAAACGTTGTCGCAGCGCTATGAAGGAGAGAACATGCCTGGCCATACCCGTCCCCCTTCTGTCTTCTGGGCCCCGGAATTCCCGGGCGATCTCCTGGGTGAAGGTCTGGAGCTGCGCCGCTAAATAATACTTTATAAAGTCCGGCACCGCAAGCCCACCCTCATCCTTCGGCCTCATCAGGGTCTTGAGGGCCACCCGTCGGCGGCCCGAGCCCCAGAGGAATCCGACTATCATTGATCGTAATAGTCGAAACGTGGCCGGTGGGACCCAGATCGGTAGTGTCCGGAAATAATATAACAACCGAGGAAGCGCCACCATTTTAAGCAAAGCGATCCGCCCTGCCACCGAGAGCGGTAGCGTGGCCCAGAAGTCCATACAGCCTCGAAGTGCTCGAGTGCCGCGGGCAATGTTCCCATCCAGGAGGTCAGATGGTTCATGATAGACGTACACCCCCAGGTACTTAAAGCAGTCGGGTTCCCATCTAATCTCCCTACTTAGGGTAGGGGTGGGGGTGCCCCTGCGAACCGGGAAAAGACAGGTCTTAGTCCAATTCACCCGGAGGCCCGAGACCTCCCCAAACTCCGTGAGCGCCGTCGCAGCTCCATGCAGGGCGGCGAGCGGGTCCTCTAGGAAGAGCAGCAGGTCGTCTGCATACAGCGAAATGTAGTGCGGGCCCGAAGGAGTCCATAGGCCCGTATAATGGGCTCCCGACCGGATATGCAGCGCAAGTGGCTCCACCGCCAGCGCAAAGAGAAGTGGGGATAACGAACATCCCTGCCTCGTGCCCCGTTCCACCGGATATTGTGAGGAAATCAGCGGTCCCGCCCGAACCCTGGCCGATGCTGAGGCATACAAAACCGTGGTCCATCTGATGAAGCCCTCACCGAGGCCGAACCTCCGTAGCACAGTGCAAAGGTAGTCCCATTCCAGGCTATCAAAAGCCTTCTCTAGGTCTACCGATAAGACAACCGGGCACGGGGCGTCCACAAGCGGCTCCCCTAGCAAGCGGAACAACCTGCGAATGTTCATGGTCGTGTTACGCCTGGGGATAAAGCCAGCTTGGTCCTCATGCACTAGGGAGTTCATGTGTCCCAGCAGCCTCGAGGCCAAGATGCTGCTCAGTATTTTATAGTCAACCGTCAGCATTGATAAGGGACGGTAAGACCCCGGGTCGGATGAGTCCCTTCCGGGCTTGAGGAGTGGAACCACCAACGCTTCGCACATCGAGCCCGGGAGTCGCCCGAGCCTCTTCGCCTCTCTGTATACTATCAATAACCTAGGGGCCAGGAGGTCAGCATAAGCTGCATAGAACTCCACAGGAAGGCCGTCCAGGCCCGGGGTCTTATTCCTCGCCATCCTTTTAATGGCGCTACGGATCTCTCCCAGTTCTATGTCGGACCCCAGGGCTTTCGCCACGTCCTGCTCCACTGTTCGGAGCTCCAGAGGCCGTAGATAATTATCAAGCAGGTCAGGGTCTCGGGTAGAGCGACTGCGGTACAAACGTTCGTAATATTGCCGGTAGCAGCTCAGAATCTCAGGCTGAGTGTACACCTCGGTTCCGTCTGCCTTGCGCATGGATGTCGTCAGTGAGGACTGACGCGTAGGGTTGGCTAGCCATGCCAGCAACGCGCTCGACCTATCCCCCTCTGCTATGGACCGAACCGTATAGGCCTTGTAGTCAAAACAGCGAAGCCGTTCGACCTCCGCCGCCACCGCCTCCTTCGCCTCCGCCGTGCGTACCTGTAATTCAGGGCGCCCGGGGCGGCGAATTTCCAGCTCGCGGAGTTTCCGGTCCGCTGCATCTAGGTCGGCGAGGATAATTCGCCTCATGCCGACCTTTTTAGAAATACAGTATCCCCTCACCACCACCTTAAAAGCGTCCCACTCTAACGCTCTCGAGCTCGCGGTGCCGCCGTTGGACGCAAAGTACTCTGAGATCTTATCACCTAGGTCCGCCCTGAAAACACTGTCCTCAAGGATCTCGGGCCGTAATTTCCAGGTGGGCACCGCAGGCGCCCCGGGAAACCAACGAAGGTCCAGCAGGAGGGGGTTATGGTCTGATATTGTCAAGGCGACGTTTTCCTCAGGATCTGTCGTGAAGTTATAAAGACCCACCTCTCGATACCTCCAATTCCGAATGTAATTACTACACAGAATCTTGGAGTGATCAAGCGGGGGGGAAAAGGGAGTTAGGAAGGGGACAGCAGGGAAGGAGATCTGGAAAGGAAAAGTTAGTAACAAAACATTCCGTAAATCTAAATTGACTTTGAAATCTAGAGCCAAAGCTGAATTATTCTGCAAACCCTGTTGCTTAATCACAGACACTGAAAACACATTAGACTTCTTGATACATTAGACTTCTTGATAATAAATACTAAATCTTTCACAACAACCTTTTCACCATATTGTTATTCTCTTGAGAATAGCGACAAAACATTCTTATCATAATTCTGTTATTCTCTTGTGAATTGCGACAGATTCTCTTTAAGCAAAAAACAAACTCACTCCTTAGTAAATAACCTCTTTACCAAAGCTTTGTGAGCAAACCAATACTAAATCACACTGCTATCTTTGTCTTCAGAGATAACTAAAACTCCTCTCGACCTTTTCTCCCCAAAGACATCTCAAAGAAAGAGTTGCGCAAAAACAAACAGTTTTAGAAATGAATGCACGCGCTTTCATATACTTTGCACCTTTAAGTTAAACATCTCTTGCCAGCAACCAGATGTAAACGCAGTTTTCAAAGAGCAAAATATACCAATGATTTCACGCTTCTGTGCTCTTAATTATTCCTCATAACACAAACTACTCGTTTTAACAAATAAATCAAGAAAGTAAACTCAAAAGACTTTAGCGCCAAGAAACAGGATTGATAAGTCCTACCTGTAGAGTACGACCTACTCTACTACCTAGAAGGACAAGACGTCCCCACAATGGCTCTTCCAACCGATAATCTTGCACTAAGAGCAAGCTGGATACTGACACGCCCCTTGGAAAACGATCCTCAAGGCCTCCGATGGAATTCTTCTTCAAAAGCAGCTGGAACTCTGCAAATGGGAGAGGGAGCAAGAAGAGAACACAGCCACTCCCCAGACGATTCCAGAATAGTGAGCACAGGAGCCAGGGCGCGGTCGCGTAAGCTAACGTGCTTACGGCGCCCACGTATGCGACCGGGCCACCAAACCTCACGCATTACGCGTGAGCATGCCAAACCTCACGCATTACGCGTGAGCATGCGAAACCTCACGCATTAGGCGGAAACACAGCAAACAGCAGCCAAAGGACAGGGAAACCTGCACAAACCTACAAACAGGGATGCAATTTAACGGCACAAGCAGGTTTGAAGCACATCAGCCACCAACGCCCTCCCAAAGAGGACTGATGCATTTTGCCACAAGGGCAACTCCGAATGCAGAGTGGGGCGGGCCCTAGACCACAAGCCACCCTAGCCCTGACATTACACCCCCCTCCCAAGAGTGGTCTAGGGCCCGGCTTTAGAGGGTGGAGGAGGTGGAAACGGCGTATCAAGCGTGGGGCATGAACATTTGCAGCCGGTTCCCAGGAATCATTTTCAGCACCGTATCCCTTCCAGGAGACAAGATACCATAACCTGGAACCCCGATGTCTAGAATCCAAAATGTCTTGCACCTCATACTCTCAATTACCATGAACCAAAATCGGAGCTGGACGGGGAGCCAGATTCTGAGTAGCAGGTTTAAGGAGGGAAGTATGAAACACTGGATGAATTCTTAGAGACTTAGGCAACAACAACTTGAATGTTACAGGGTTCACCTGTCGAAGAACTGGGTAAGGACCAATGTACTTAGGCTGAAACATGCTTTTGTGTTTGAAGTTCAAGTTCTTGGTAGACAACCAAACTTTATCCCCAGGGACATACACAGGACCTGAACGATGTTTCTTGTCATATTGCTCTTTGTATTTTTTCTTGCTTTGCAACAAGCGATCCTGAATTTGACGGTGAATAGTTTGCATGAGTTGTACAGAGTCTCTAACTGCTGGTACACCACCATCATCTTTAGCCATAGTCAATGGTATGGTGTTAGGTTCATAGCCATAGAGTGCCTGGAACGGAGAGGAACCGGTTGATGAATGTGGCGAAGTGTTATACGCAAATTCAGCAATCCAAAGCAAATCCAACCAAGATTTCTTAGAGTCCGTAACATAACATCTTAAGTATTGTTTCAAAGTTTGGTTCAGTCTTTCAGTCTGCCCATCAGTTTGGGGGTGATAACTAGTGGACATATTGGAAGTGATGTGTAGATCTTTGCACCATTGCTGCCAGAACTTGGAAGAGAATTGAGACCCTCGATCCGAAAGCAATACTGAAGGCAGTCCATGTAAGCGCACCACATGTCGCAGAAATATTTGTGCTAACTGTCCCGCAGTGGGTAGCTGTTTACAAGGGATGAAATGAGCATATTTGGTTAAACTGTCCACAACCACTAGAATCACAGTATGGTGTTGAATTGGTGGTAGATCAGTAATGAAGTCCAAAGAAATATGTTTCCATGGTTCAGTTGGTGTCGGAAGAACCTGTAGAAAACCTTTAGGCTTAGTGTGATCGGATTTAAATCTTGCACAGACCTCACAATCATTAGCCATTTTCAGCACATCCTTTTGCAGCGTTGGCCACCAAAACATCTTTTGTATTTTCTCCACAGTCTTCCGAGGGCCTGGGTGACCGGCCATAGGATGTGAATGTAACCAGTTAAATGCAGTTTCTTGTAATTGCAAAGAGGGCAGATAAACTTGTTTTCCATGGAAAGGTATCCCTTCTTTGATGGTTTGGTTAGCATTGGAGTTCAGCCATGTTTTCCACAGAGAAGAAGGAAAATTTTCATGAATATTCTCCAAAAATTGGTCTGCCGAAAGTACATTAATTACTTTGCCTGGATCGATTATTGGTTGAGGAGTTCCTTCAAAGCGATGC
This sequence comes from Lissotriton vulgaris, assembly GCF_964263255.1. Classification (NCBI taxonomy): domain Eukaryota; kingdom Metazoa; phylum Chordata; class Amphibia; order Caudata; family Salamandridae; genus Lissotriton; species Lissotriton vulgaris. Next base: position 25,318,201 of record NC_141699.1, read on the forward strand.
AAAGAAGAGTCTTTTCTGGACAAGGCATCAGCTTTCTTGTTGTCTTGGCCTGGACGGAAGGTAATTATGAAGTCATATTCGGCAAAGAACATCATCCACCTGAGTTGCCTCAGGGTCAACATTCTGGCTGAGCTCATAAACTGTAAATTTCTATGATCAGTGTACACGGTTACAGTAAATTTCGCTCCCATTATGTAATGTCTCCATTCTTTAAAGGCTTCTAGAATAGCTAATAGTTCTTTTTCAGCTATTACATAGTTTTGCTCTGCGGGATTTAGCTTTCGAGACATGTAGGCAACCGGATGCATTTGTCCAGTAGTGTGATGTCTTTGAGAGAGGATGGCTGCTATAGCTACATCAGAGGCGTCAGCTTCAATGATAAAGGGTTCCTCTACATTGGGATGCATGAGAACTGGAGCTTCAGTAAAGGCTTTTTTTAACTTCTGGAATGCAAGTTCAGCTTCTGTGGACCATTCAAAGTTCACCTTCTTTCTTAACAATCGTGTGATGGGAGCTACTACAGCAGAAAAGTGATCAATGAAGCGGCGGTAAAAATTTGCAAATCCCAAAAAGCACTGAATGTCTCGAACAGATGTCGGAGTGGGCCAATCAGCAACAGCCTTGATCTTTCTGTCTGTCATTTTCATGCCAGTTGGAGTGAGGAGGACTCCTAAAAATTCGACTTCATGAACATGGAAATCACATTTAGATAATTTGCAGTACAAATTATGAGATTGCAAGGTGCTCAAAACCTTTTTGACGTGACCTTCATGTTCAATTTCAGAATCTGAATAGATCAAAATATCGTCTATATAGACGATAACAAAGAGATCTAAAAACTCTTTCAAGGCATCATTCAAAAAAAACTGAAAAGCAGCTGGTGCATTGCACAACCCGAATGGCATCACCAAGTACTCAAACAATCCATATCGGGTTTTGAAAGCAGTCTTCCATTCATCCCCTTGTCTGATACGAACCAAATGGTAGGCTCCTCTGAGGTCCAACTTAGTGTAGATTTTTGCCTTTTTAACTTGGTCCAATAGAACAGGGATGAGAGGCAATGGGTACTTATTTTTGACTGTGATTTTGTTCAACGCCCTATAATCGATGCAAGCCCTCAATTCTCCATTAGCTTTCGGAATGAAAAATAAAGGAGACGCTGCCGGAGACTTGGAGGGACGGATGAATCCATTCTCTAGATATTGATCGAGATATTGTCTTAGATGTTGATTCTCTTTTTCAGATAAAGCATAAATGCGACAATTTGGTACACTAGATCCAGGTACAAGATCGATTTGACAGTCATAGCTTCGATGAGGAGGAAGGATGGCTGCCTTGGCTTCACTGAAAACTTCTGTGAAATCCTTGTAGGCTTTTGGTAACAATGTTTCTTTTTCCTCAGCTGTGGCCAATTGACTCAATATTGGTTTTGAGGTATTGAGACAAGACGAATGACAAAAATCAGATAGGAAAACCAGTTCTCTCTTTCGCCAATCTATGGTTGGGTTGTGTAAGCAAAGCCAAGGCATTCCTAAAATGAAACCATACTGAGGTGCTTGGATCACATCAAATTGAAGCTCTTCCTTATGTACTTGTTGCTTAGCATCTTCACAGAACAGAGCAACTTTAGATGTTTGCATGGTTACTGGACCTCCAGCTAGAATTTTTCCATCCACAGCTTGCACTATTTCTGGAGTCTCTTTTTGCTCACAGATGATTCCTAAACGTTGGGCTGTTTCTAAATCTACAAAATTTCCTGTAGCTCCAGAATCGACTAAAACTTCCATTTGGCATGTTTCATGAATTAACCTGATTTGTACAGCTAACCTGAAGTGAGCTTTATAGTTAGAAACGCATGAGTTCACAGAAGGGAAGGCAATAGTACCCAAGAGATCTCCCTTCAAACATCTTGGGCTAGTTAGTTTTCCGATTTTGGATCTGTTTTTTCCAGAGCAGCTGATTTACCAGAGTTAGGGAATTTTCCCTTTGGTTTCGTTAAACAGTCCTTCACGAAGTGACCTTTTCGACCACAATAAAGGCATTGTCCATTCTTTCGACGATTATCTTTCTCATCTTTAGACAATGGTTGTCTTAAAGTTCCTATTTCCATTGGCTCTGAACCAGTTTCTGAATTTGCAAATTGAGGCCTAGATTTAGCTTCTGATCTCCAACTTGGTTTATCCGTTCTTTTTTTATCTGATCTCCGTTCAGAGAGTCTATGGTCTAAGCGCAGCGTTAGATTAATCAATTCAGAGCAAATTACAGGTTGAGGATCAATTTGTGCCAGAACATCTTTTAGATCGTCCTTTAAACCTTGATAAAAGAGAGCTGCTCTTTTTTCCTCTGGCCAAGAAGTTTCAGCGATTAATCTGTTGAAATGAGACAGGTAAGATACAAGGTCCCTATTGCCTTGTTTCAGTTGAAGTAGTTCTCGATCAGCGGACAGAGTAACAGTTCTGCGATCAAAAACTTTTTCAAATTCCTCCACAAATCGTTTCCAATTGTAAAGCAAAGTGTCATCTTGTCTGACCAAAGGAACTGCCCAGTTTGCGGCATCTCCGGTCAAGTAGGAAATTAAAAACGCAATTTTAGACTGTGGGGTTGGAAACGCAGTAGGTCTACAAGCAAAATGCAACTCGATCTGAGTCAAAAAGATTTGCACCTTGGAGGGGTCCCCAGAAAAACGTTCAGGAGCTGCCAAAGGAATTTGAGGGGGCACAGTAACAGCTATGTTTGTATTTCCCCTACTAGCACCAGTTTCTTGAACCTCTTCCGGAAGAGGAGTATTCTGTAATTGAATATTTTCTACCTTAGCTGCTAACAAAGCAGTTACATCCATGGTTTCCTTTAAATCTGCTTGAATACGCATGATTGCAGACATTAAGTCATTGATGGTGGTCATTATGACTTCACGTACAGACCAGGAGGAAAAAATAATTCGTGGGCTCACTATTCTGTCAAGGCGACGTTTTCCTCAGGATCTGTCGTGAAGTTATAAAGACCCACCTCTCGATACCTCCAATTCCGAATGTAATTACTACACAGAATCTTGGAGTGATCAAGCGGGGGGGGAAAAGGGAGTTAGGAAGGGGACAGCAGGGAAGGAGATCTGGAAAGGAAAAGTTAGTAACAAAACATTCCGTAAATCTAAATTGACTTTGAAATCTAGAGCCAAAGCTGAATTATTCTGCAAACCCTGTTGCTTAATCACAGACACTGAAAACACATTAGACTTCTTGATACATTAGACTTCTTGATAATAAATACTAAATCTTTCACAACAACCTTTTCACCATATTGTTATTCTCTTGAGAATAGCGACAAAACATTCTTATCATAATTCTGTTATTCTCTTGTGAATTGCGACAGATTCTCTTTAAGCAAAAAACAAACTCACTCCTTAGTAAATAACCTCTTTACCAAAGCTTTGTGAGCAAACCAATACTAAATCACACTGCTATCTTTGTCTTCAGAGATAACTAAAACTCCTCTCGACCTTTTCTCCCCAAAGACATCTCAAAGAAAGAGTTGCGCAAAAACAAACAGTTTTAGAAATGAATGCACGCGCTTTCATATACTTTGCACCTTTAAGTTAAACATCTCTTGCCAGCAACCAGATGTAAACGCAGTTTTCAAAGAGCAAAATATACCAATGATTTCACGCTTCTGTGCTCTTAATTATTCCTCATAACACAAACTACTCGTTTTAACAAATAAATCAAGAAAGTAAACTCAAAAGACTTTAGCGCCAAGAAACAGGATTGATAAGTCCTACCTGTAGAGTACGACCTACTCTACTACCTAGAAGGACAAGACGTCCCCACAATGGCTCTTCCAACCGATAATCTTGCACTAAGAGCAAGCTGGATACTGACACACCCCTTGGAAAACGATCCTCAAGGCCTCCGATGGAATTCTTCTTCAAAAGCAGCTGGAACTCTGCAAATGGGAGAGGGAGCAAGAAGAGAACACAGCCACTCCCCAGACGATTCCAGAATAGTGAGCACAGGAGCCAGGGCGCGGTCGCGTAAGCTAACGTGCTTACGGCGCCCACGTATGCGACCGGGCCACCAAACCTCACGCATTACGCGTGAGCATGCCAAACCTCACGCATTACGCGTGAGCATGCGAAACCTCACGCATTAGGCGGAAACACAGCAAACAGCAGCCAAAGGACAGGGAAACCTGCACAAACCTACAAACAGGGATGCAATTTAACGGCACAAGCAGGTTTGAAGCACATCAGCCACCAACGCCCTCCCAAAGAGGACTGATGCATTTTGCCACAAGGGCAACTCCGAATGCAGAGTGGGGCGGGCCCTAGACCACAAGCCACCCTAGCCCTGACAGATATGGTTCTGGTCAAATATTCCGACCGGACCGCTGCCGAAACCAGTTCGGGCGAGCCAAGAAATCCGTCCAGTCTAACGTGCAACTCATGGAGGCTTGAAAAGTAGGAATAGTCCCTAGATGTGGGGTGTTGCGCCCTCCAGATATCCGTTAGACCCCAGTGAGTCTGCCAGTCCCTACGACCCTTAGCCATGCGACGAACCGGAGAATCGGGAAGGGGTGGATGCGAGCGGTCAGTGTCTACATCCACTACTGAGTTGAAATCTCCACCGAGCAGGAGGGGCCCGCAGAAGAAGTGGGCCAACGAGCCCGACAACCTGGAAAGGAAGGCGGTCTGGTCTATATTAGGAGCGTACACACAGCAAACGTTTAGGTCCCTCCCTCCCAAAGTGCCCGAAATGGCCACATAGCGCCCTTCTGGATCTATCACTGTTTTCGTGACCTGGAAGGGAACCCCAGCTCTAACCCAAATCAGCGCCCCTCTGGCATATGCGGAGTACGAAGCGCAAAAGACCTGCCCCCTCCATCTACGCTGTAGCGCCGCCCCTTCCGCCTTGTTCAGATGAGTCTCTTGCAGCAGCGCCATTTGTACCCCCATGTAGGAGAGTAGGGTCTGCAATCCTATGATCACCCAGATTTTTTGCTTTTGTTTCACTGGTTTACGACTTTCTCTGGCTGTGGGCCTGCCAATCAGACCCACAGCCTGGCTGTTCTCTTTCTAAATTACGATATGTACCCTAGGTGCATTTACCAATTGGTACTGGGCCACCTTATCAGACCCCGTAACGCAGGGCATAGGTGTACCCAGGGCCGCCAGGGGCTGCAGCATGTATTATGCCACCCCTGGCTGGCCTCCTAAATTTGACACAACTGGCTGCATGACAGCTGGGGCAAAGTCGTGTAATCACCCTTTGCTTTAGGTATAGTAGCTCTATATCTAACCATACAATGGACACCGAGTTCCTATCAGTCACTCCTATGGCAGGCCTTGACAATCCTGAAGGCAGAGTGCGTGGGCTCGTGTGAACTAGGTTCTGGCCCGAGCCGAGCCCGGTTGCAGCTTGCGGAATCAAGACCCAATGGCTGTTCCATGATAACGCGTACCACATCGGTAACTTCGGTGTCGCGTTATCAAGACATGTCGAGTAAGGTGTCATACGAATCGGGATGCTGCCCTCTCACCAACTCTGGCGACGAGGTTAGCATTCCGCCCTTCTAGAGGGACACGACATGTACGTAACTGTGAACCCCGGTTAAAGTTAACTAAAGCCTCAGCTCCACAAAATGGATGCTGCCACCACAGACACGAGTCTGACCTCCTGCTGCTGGGAGTCCTTCCAGCGAGGAGAGCTTGGACAAAGGGTTTCCTGTCGAGGGCGGTGTTCGCACGGTCCCAGACAGGGTTTGTGTATTCTGGGTAGGTAGGGCTTTTGCGAGAAGGTGACTGCGGAGTGGCACCCCGGTGCTCACTACGCATCTGCCGGTTAGAACCAGTTCCAGGGGCACCAGCCCTGGCCTGGGGAAAGTCCGGCAGGGGAGAGGGGTGTAACTACCCCCCTTCCTGGTCCCACCCTTAGGGCAGGACCTAGTCATGTACCCACCCCTTTCTTTAGAATAAAGGCCGGAGCGGGGACCCTTCCAAATTAGATCATCTTTGAATCAAGAATACTTTCTACGAAAGGACTTCGAGACTCTTCTCAAGATTTCTCCCTTGTGACTAAGGAGTAGTCACCCTGCATCAGCGGGCACCATCTAAGAACTCTGCGGTTTGCTGTAAGTCCTTCCTCAAGGAATCCGACGGCCCAGCTCGACGAGAACCGGCTTCCCTGGCACCTCTGACCTCTACCCACGTCATCAGCTCAGCTGTGATCTGTGGGTGCGACGAGACCTCGAGGGACCGGCCATCATCAGAACCTGAACGCTCTTAACCAGCACGACCATCGAAGCAATTCTCTGGTGAGTGCTCTGGGGTCCGAGAAGCCCCGACCCTGAGCCGCTCCAGCACCGAAGTGCAGTCTCCCAGCATCTCCACGATCTGCGTGGGGCCCTTCTGCTCGCTGCTCAGCACGTTGTCTGGTCACTAGCCGCTGGCTTGTGCCCTTCTGTGACGACATCCGACAATCAACACTGCTGGTCTGGTTGCTCCAGACTGGCCCTTGCTTCCATCTTTGCGAGAAGCACCCCGGACCCTCCTGGTCCACTCACGACGCCATCTTAGGCCCACCACGTGGCCCTGAGACCTGCCAAGGCTTGTTGCCCCATCCTGGGCCCAGCGACGCCGACAGCATCATCCTTCGTGGGACAGCTCGCACCTCCATCCTGGTCGCCGACAACGCCTCCTGGTCCGTGAGACTGCAGAGCCTAGCGTCGCCCACTCACCTGGCCGAGGTGACGGCCAACCGGTGCCTTCCTTGTACCCTCTGACTACTGGCTAGTAGTACGAACTTGGTCCCCTCTGCTTTCAGGTATCATCAATCTCTGATCCAGGCTTGGATCTCTACGAACTATTCATCACTGGTCGCCGGCCAGCAACTCCTTTTCTTCCGGCTCCTGGCTCGTCAGCGAAGACCCCGACGCCTGTAAGACTTGTGCAGCCGCAGCCCTCGTGGCTAGGTAACTCGGCATTTCGGTGCCTGCATAGCCTCTTTACTCTAGGGTCCCGAGTCCCTCGCTTCCGACTTGCCTTATCGGGTCCGCCCGAGACCTTAAACTTTCCGTGTCCTCGGACACTTGTTTTAATTGTGCACTTGAAGTATTTTCCTAAGAGATTTGGTTTGTGCTTAGTACCCTGTCCTCATAAAGAGTACAGGGCTGTTGTGATTCTTAATAAATATACTGTTTATTTTCATAACACTTGTGTGGTGTCCTTTCACTTGGTGTTCAAGGGGTACATGTGTGGTAAACAGCTGGCTTAACGCGCCCTCTCGAGTCTTTAGCCTTAGACTGCTCGTATCCACGCTACTAGGATAGCTGGTCTATAGGTTGACTTACAACCAATCACCATAAGGGTCGTTTGGAACGATACATAGCGGTCGCTAGAATAGCGAACGCTGCATATCGGGCCAACTTCTCACACCCCCTACGCACTAAATAAGCGTGGACTTTGTGACGCCTGGACATAGTATGAAGCCCCCGCACGTTCCAAGTAACACATTTCAGATTAGCAACATCAGCCATTGTCCCATATCGTTCTCGCAAAGTCTCCCCATCTGGGTCCCAACCAAGAGAGGATATCAATCATCCCAGCACTGATGGCGGCCATTTTCCCAAACCAAAACTTAACAACCCAAGAATGAACCAAACCCCCATCCACCCTCCCCAGAACAGGACCCAAATAGCACCATCTAGTTCCCATCCAAACCATACCCGCCAACAACCCACTATCCCCTACTAATCCTGCGGTCGCCACCGTAGGAAGGCCTTAAGGGCCAGGTGCGGGCCGGGCGGAGGCAGTGGGCCCTCGACGCTCAGGCCACCAGGACTAAAGCAAGCCCAAAACAGTGCCAAAAACCCTCTCGGGGCAAAAACAGGGCACCCCACCCTCCCTACCCCGGGAGTCAGCATCTATTGTCGGCAACCGCCACCCCCCCGCCGGGCCCCCTCCCAAAATGAAGTAGCTCACCCCGTTACCCCTGTCCATCCAGAAGGTCTTCCACCGATTTCGGTGTGATCACCGGTGTATGGACGCTATCAGTCACCGATTCCTCGGAGTCCGTCGGTGCCCCTTCGTCACCAGGGTCTGCTTCCTCCTCAATGGCATCGTCCCGTGAGCCAGACAGCGCAGTTAACACCTCCAGCCCTCCCCTCCGCTCCGTGGATGTCTCTGCAGTTGAGGGCCCCCCCGAGCGGCCACGGCGACTCCGAATCCTCTTGGACCGCCGTCTCTGCTCCGGCTCCGCCGCCTGCTGAGATGAGGAGCCGAAGCCATCTTTCCCTGCTCTATAGAGTTCAAGCCAGTTACAGACATCCTCCGGGGTATCAAAGAATTGAGTTTTGTCATCGACAATTATGCGCAGCCTTGTAGGATATAGGAGCGAGTACTGGATGCCCTCGCTCCTGAGCTCGCGCTTGACCGCCAGGAAGGAAAACCGTCTGCGTTGAGTTTCATAGGTGTAATCCGGGAAGATGTTCACCTGGCTGTTCGCCACTTTGAATGGACCATTATGTCTGGCGGCATTGAGGATGAAGTCTCTGTCCCTAAAGTGCAATAACCGTGCCACCACCGGCCTCGGGGCACGTCCCTGCTGCGGTGGCCTCGCCGGGACTCTATGGGCACGCTCCAGAGTGTAGAAGGAGGATAGACCCTCCGGGGCCACCGTGTCACGGAGCCAGGCCTCCAAGTATGCCACCATGTCGCCATCCTCAATCTTTTCCGGCAGGCCCACCACACGAATGTTGTTCCTCCTGTTACGGCCTTCCGCATCCTCCGCTCTCTGCTCCAGGGCCGTAATCCGGGATAGAGCATCCTTCATAGTCGCAGCCAAGGTTCGCTGCGCCGGCTCCAAGGTTTTCACCGAGCTCTCCACTTCCTTGACCCGGTCCGAAAGTTTGCCGTGGTCCGCTCTAAGGAGACCTAGGCTCGTCGCTACCTGGGCAATGTCCTGCTGGAGGGCCGAGCGCGTGGTCGCTATCGCCTCTAAGACGCGGTCAAATTGCTGTTGCATCGATGCACCACCAGAACTCTCTGGGTCCCCCCCTTCCTCTTTGTCCTGGGTCTCCGAGTCTGAGGCGGCTGGGGTAGTCCCCTTGGCTCCTCTAGGTTTCCCCATGTCGCCGGGAGCACTCCGTGTGGGCCCAGGAGCAGGCGTCTCCGAGTGCAGGCGCCGGCTATGACTCTCCCGGTTGCTGGGCCTCAGGTCGAGTGCCGGAGATCCCCGTCTCCAGGGCCTGGTGGATCTTCTCAGCTTCGGCTCGCGCCACCACCACGTCGTTCGAGGGCACCGAGGAGGAGGCGGAGACAATCGTCGCCAGGTCGGGCAGGCCCGCACGGCCGATAAAGTCCCGGGGTGAGGGTCACCAACTCCACCGGACGATTTGCGGCGCCAGAGGGTTGCGCCTCCCATGGAAGTGGGTCGGCCAGGAAAAGGTAGCCAAGTGCGGTGTAGGGCGTGGGGCCACCGCCGGGAACTCCAGACGTCCGCGTGCGGGATCCACTATAGCGTGGGCATCCGCCCAGCCGCCCATCCGAGTGCAATCCTCGTTGAAAGAGTCCGATCTGACCGATGTCCAGATCACATATCACTGGGAGATGGCAGAGCAGGGGGTGTGCTGCCGCTGGTGATGTTCCTCCAGTCTAATGGATCCGGCCAAGGGGACAATGAAGTCCGGGCGCCATGTTGGGTCGCACTCCGCAACTCCGCAAACTTCGATTTTTCGCCAGGACACCACTCGTTCAGACCGCGCCAAGGGCCCCGGCAGGTCTCCGTCGGGCCGATCAGCAGAATGCGGGGGCTGGGGTGCCCCGCAGCCTCCGATTTACAAGATAATCACGGGCTCAGTCCCGGAGCCGAGCTCTCAGGCGACCATCGCCATCGGCGCCCAAGCCACGCCCCCCGGCGTCATCATTCATGCCAGGCCGTGGCTCTGCACGTGGGGTGTAGGCCCTGCTCTGCCCCTCTCCACCGGGCCTGCTCGCTGGCCGATCGGGCGGGTTGCTACTTCTTTGCTATTGGACTGATCTCTTGGCTCCTACATCTGCCTGTCCAGATACCATTGCTCACGGAGGCATAGCGGATCTCCCTCTGGCTGCCTGGGAGTTCGCTCCTCGGGCCTGGGTGAGGGGATGGCCATCTTCTCGTCGTTGGGAGTGGCGGGGCGCGCTGGCCTGCTCGTGCCCCCACGGTCTCGGCTACTGTCCGGGCCCTGTGACCGGCCTGCATCCTACTGCTTACTTGCCCCGGACCCCTGACCATCATGGGGAAGCCGGACACTAAGCAATCCAAGTTGTCCTTTGACTCTGGAGGAGCTAGGAGGGGTACGCGGTTGCTCCATGAGGCTGGGACTTCGAGGTCTCCCCCCCCGCCTGTCACTGACAATGTGCCGCAGCCACCACCACCGGACTTTACCCAGATGATGCAGGAGATGAGGCAGGGGTTTGCCACGATAGTGGACAAGGTGGACAAGATATCGTCGCGCATGGATGCGGTAAACCAGAAGCTGGACTTGCATGAGGAGCGTCTGACGACGGCGGAACAGCGCATTTCGGACCACGACGACACGGCGGCCACCCATACCACCCAACTGGCGAGGATGGACAATATATTGCGTGTTATTGCCGCTAAGAATGAGGAGTTAGAGGCGAGGAGTAGGCGCAATAACGTTCGCATTGTAGGTGTGCCGGAGTCCACAAATGTGGGCAAAATGGAAATTTATGTCGAGAGACTACTGGTGGGCGCCATTGGGGCGGAAGCATTCTCGTCCCAGTTCATCGTTGAGAGAGCGCATCGGTCACTGGGACCTCGGCCGGCCTCTGGGGCCGCACCGCGCCCCATCGCGCGCCTTTTGAACTACCGTGACCGGGACGCGGTCCTCCGAGCTGCCCGCACTAATCGGGCCCTCTCCTTCGATGGGGTGTCTTTCACCATGTACCCTGACTTTACACCGATGGTGCAGGACCAGCGTCGTAAGTTTCTGGGGGTGAAAAAGAAACTTCGGGAACTCCAAGTGGACTACGCCTTGCTTTACCCTGCCAAACTTAGAGTGACGCACCAGGCTAAACAACATTTTTTCACCAACCCACAGCATGCTGAGGATTTTGCAAAGCGCCTCCAGCGCGAACGAGCGGCTGCAGATCGGGGAGGCGACCGAGACCCTGAGGATGAACACTCGGCGGCTGAGGAGGAGGTCGCCTGATTGTGGTGACTTTGGGTTTTGTTTCTGTTTTACTGGTGTTGGAACACTCTGGTCATCTGTCCTTTACACTGACTTCTACTGACTTCCTTGTCCGCATTGGTGACCTAACTGATATACGCTTTTATCTTTTGTTGGGGCGTGGGTCACGTCATGTCTGAGGTGAGAGTGTACGTATTGATTGCTGGGGTCGGTTTGGAACCGCAGGATGGTGCTATCTGGTATCGCGCTCTGGGCACCCACCCCCCCCCCGCGCTGTGCCTGGGGCCGTTTGATACCCGTTGGCTCGGACACTGGCGTGGTGTGAGGGTGTGGAATCGTGCACCTCTAGAAGGTTCCCCGAAGGGTGTGCCCCACTTGTATCTTTGGTTTGTACTCTAGTCCTTTGTTGGTTGACTGGATGTGTGTTGGGGAACGGGGGGTGGTGGGGGTACGCATGGCCTGATAGTTGGGGTGGCATCAGGTGGGAGGGTGGGGTGGGGATGCAGCTGACTGCACTTGCTTGCCCGGGCCTCGGGGGATCAGTGGTTGGATTGCTGCTATTGGCTGTCTGCACTGGCGCGGCTCTGTGCCTGCTACCTAGGCTGGCCCATTTATCATCTCGGCGGAGTTGATCCGGGGGCCCATGCCCCCGTCCGCCTTGAGCCAGTAAAGGATGGCCGCCATCTTTGGCAGCCGCGTGGCGGGGAATGCTTTGCACGAGGAACACGTGTGCTGGGCGCGGGCCGCTTGGGCTGGGTTGGCTGCGTGCTGCGCGTAGTGGTTGCTGAGTGCTTGTTGCAGGGTTGGTTCAGCTGGGGGGGGGGGTTGTTGTGGTTCTGGTTGTTGGGTTTGGAGATGGCTTGGATGTGTGTGGAGTGTATGTGGGTGGACGACTGCTCCCTAGGGTGTGGTCCTGTCGCTGGCTGATGCTGGGAGTTGGATGGTCAGTATTTGCTTACTGGGTCCTGTGGGGCCCGGAAGCTGGCTAATGTCGACTGCTGTTCTAGATCAGATATCGATTTTGTCATGGAATGTACGGGGACTTAATGATGCCAGGAAATGTCGCAGTGTGATCCAGTATCTGGACAGGCATGCTATTCATGTGGCCCTCCTCCAGGAGACGCATCTGCGCCCCGCCCCTTCCCCCAGCTTTGGTGGGAGGTGGGCTGCGGCCAGGATGTTTGCTTCCTATTCTTCTTATGCTCGTGGGGTTGTCATTCTTGTTAAAAGGTCGCTCGCATTTCAAGAACTAGGTTCTATGGGGGACCCTGAGGGGCGCTATGTGCTATTGTGGGGGCGGCTTGGGCAGAACACTGTACTGTTTGTTAATTGCTATGCTCCTAATGTCGAAACGCCAACCTTTTTCGTTACATTGTGGGGTCATGTGTTTGCTGTTGATGCCGCTTACATTGTGTGGGGGGGGATTTCAATCTTGCACTTCATGCCCAGTCGGATAGATCGGAAGGGAGCCCTCAGTATAATGTGCAAGCTAGGGACGTATTGCGTGGGATTGTGGAGGAGGCTGGGTTGATCGACAGCTGGAGGTACGCCCACCCTGCCGTTAAGGAGGGCACTCATTACACTACACATGCTCGTTCATGGGCGAGACTGGACTATGTGTTTTTGTCTAGAGGGTTGGTGGCTGGCCTGCGGGAGGCTACACATCTGGCTCGTACGTATTCTGATCACTGTCCGGTGAGGGCTGTTCTGTCCGTCCCCGGGCTGCGTAGGCCGCGTCCGCCTTGGCGCCTTTTTCCGACTGCGTTGCTTGACCCGGTGTTCAAGGAGGAGCTTGGCGAGGAGGTGGAGGCGTTCTTCCCTAGAAACAAGGGCTCTGCTGAAAGCGTCGAGGTTATATGGGAGGCGTTCAAGGTTACGATCCGAGGAGTCACTATCTCTAAAAGTTGTGGAATCCTCAAGCTAATTGTTCGGTCCCTCGAGGGCTTGGAAGCTAACTTGCGAGACTTAGAACGCAGGATGCAGGTTGACTCTGATCCCGATCTTCTGGTCCAGTTCCGTACTAAGCTCTCCGAATATGAAGAGGAGGCTGCTAGAGAGGCTAGACATAGGGGAAAGTACTGGACGGCGAGGCGATACTGTGAGGGGCAGCGGCCCGGAAAGGTCCTCGCTGCCCTTACTAGGCATCCGAGGCATGGGTCAGACGTGTTGGAGCTGGTATCGCCGGATGGCACTCACTGTCGGGACACTGCGGAGATTCAGCGTACTTTTATTGACCATTACGCACACCTGTACACGACACAGCAGACTGGTGAGACACGGTATGGCGGATTTCTTGACGAGCTGGCGCTCTGCTGGCTATCGGATGATCATCGAGCGTTCTTGGGTAGACCCCTGGAGGTGGAGGAGGTCAGGAATGCCATCATGGCGTTGAATAATGGAAAGGCCGCCGGGCTGGATGGCCTTCCTGCTGAATTTTATAAGTGTTATGTGGACACCATGGCCCCTGTTCTCCGTGAGGTGTTTGAGGAGTCCCTGGAGGAGGGGCGTCTGCCGGGCTCCATGCGGGAGGTCGCCATTATGTCGCTGCTCAAGCCGGGGAAGGATCCGGTTGATGTGGGCTCCTATAGGCCCCTCTCATTGCTCAACTGCGATGTCAAAATTCTTGCGAAGGTCTTGGCAGTGAGGCTTGCCGAGCTCATGCCCGTTATTGTACTACCTGATCAGTCGGGGTTTGTGCCCGGCCGTGCTACCTCCCACAATCTTCGCACCTTGTTTTCGCTTGTGTCGACCATTGCTCCTGATGTCCCGGTTGCCGCCATCTTTTTGGATGCCACTAAGGCGTTTGACTCCGTTGAGTGGGGCTATCTTATTGATGTTCTTTGTCGGATGGGCTTCCCCCGGATTTTCATCTCATGGGTCAAGCTCTTATACACTGATCCGATGGCGAGGGTGGTGGTGAATGGAGTGCTGTCCCCCTCGTTCCCGCTCACAAGAGGGACCCGACAGGGATGCCCCCTCTCGCCCCTCTTGTTTGCCATTGCCATTGAGCCGCTAGCCTGCAGGATTCGACAGCATCACCAGCAGAGCGCCTTTAATTGTCTCCAGCGGCAGGTCGGTATTTCTTTATACGCTGACGATGTTACACTTTATGTTAAAGACCCTGAGAACAACCTTAATGCACTCCTGCGAGAGTTGGTCGCTTTTGGGGGAGTCTCCGGTGTCCATATTAACTGGCGGAAGTCCCAGCTTTTCCCCCTCACTGCTGCTGTAGCTAGGTTTCCCCTTGATTACCCTCTGGAATGGTGTGATTCGGAGCTGCGATACCTTGGCATTGTCGTGTCATTGAATAGAGAAGAAACGGTTCGGCTTAATTATGGAGTGGCTATTAGTAAACTTGCAGATGACGTCACTAGATGGATGTCCTTGCCTCTCTCCATGGCCGGCAGGGCGTCACTTATCAAGATGGTAGTTCTGCCTCGCTTTCTGTACCTTTTTCAAAACCTTCCGTACCATCCTGGTGCTTATTTTTTTCGCAGACTTCGTTCTGAGCTCATACGATTGGTCTGGGGGGGCAAGCAGCCGCGGGTGGCTTGGGCTACCCTTACATTACCCTATTCTGATGGCGGTTTCAATATTCCTGACTTTGAGCTTTATTATCTTAGCGCTCAGATGCATTACGCTTACCACTGGATGCGCCCCACGCCGTTTATGCCCCAAATTGCTGCTGAACATTGGGTTGCCCACCCACTCCCGCTTGAGGGGATGGTACTGGGCAAGGTGTCAGATGTGGAAACGCCTCGCACGACGGTGACGTGCACGGTGGATGCTTGGAAACGGGTGGCTCAAGTGCTGGGCGTCTCCTTTCTTTATTCGCCGGCCCTGCCTCTGTCTTATCACCCTGATTTGTCTCTGTTGCTGGAAACGGGGTTCCAACGAATGTGTAGGCGGCTCGGTATCCTTTCGTGGGGTGACTTGTTTCATGAAGGTACCTTCCGTACGCAGGCTCATTTCTTCGGAGTGGCTGCATGCTCCCCTTTGGAGCTGTTCTACTTTGTCCGCTTGCGGCAGGGCATGCGTGCCTTGTTACCAGATTTCCCTTCGGAGCCGGAGGTTACCCTCCCCGTGCTGTTGGTATCTGATGGGCGACACCTGGTGTCGAAATTATATGGCGCTATTCGCAGACAGCGCTCGGTCCCGGCCAATCGGGTGCGCGAGCAGTGGGTCGCTGAATTGGGAGCCCCTATTACCGACGAGCAATGGACGTACTGCTGTGGACTCACAGCCAATGTTTCTTCCAGTTGTCGGCTTAAAATTATCCATTACAAATTTGTTCAGAGGTACTATTACACCCCGGCGAGGAAACTTCGGTTTCATTTAGCGGAGGATGACAGATGTGCTAGGTGTCATGCAGAGGGCGCTGACTTTCTGCACTTGGCTTGGAGTTGTGCGGGGGTGCTGGAATATTGGACTCAGGTCCAGGAAGCCCTGCAGATTATGGCTGAGGATGGGGTGGCATTGGACCCCTTGGTGATGTTGTTGGGTTATTCTAAGGACGTGCCTGCCTCTCACCGTAGATTTGTTGACGTGGCCTTGCTGTTAGCTAAGCGTAGGGTTGCTTGTTGCTGGGGTCGTGGCAGGGTACCGCGCTTCCAGGATTGGTTGACTGACCTCATATACTGTCAGGACCAATATAATATCTACTCTGAATTGATGCCTGTCAGGTGCAGGCCGAAGGACTTTTGGAGTCCGCTCCAGGTGTATCTCCTAACTAGAGCTGTGCAGGATTCTGATTCTGAACATGAGGACCGCGTTGGGGTTGGCTGACCGTAGCATGGTGGGCTGGGATTTCATTTTACACCGGTTGCTCCTCAAGTATCGGAGGAAAGGCTGGGCTGCTTCCTCTTACTGCGAGATTTTGGGAGCTGTGGCTCCTCCTATGGCACGTGGATGGATGGGGATTGAGATCATACCCCTGTCAGGATTTTCTTTTATTTGTTTTATTTTTTCTCCTATTGGCCCTTCTATCTGATTCTCCTTTGTTCTAGTCTCTGAGCACTAATAGAGTGTGACCATAATGTATTGTATTGTTAGCTTGTCTGTGCAAACTGGATCATTGCTCCCTTATATGCATTGTACATTTCGATGTGGATATATGTATTGACTGATATGTTACCCTGTACTTGTCTCATCACATTTTTTCGAGTCTGACGTACCACTGCGATGGCCATATGCGACTGTATGTATTGTGTATGCACTTCCTCTGTCCTTGCTTGTCTCCAAATAAAGGTTTAAAAAAAAAAATTTAAAAAAAAGTTGTCATCTCACTTGTACTTTCCCATCTGGACTTCTCCAACTCCCTCTACTACGGTCTCCCACAATCCCTGCTACATCGCCTTCAGGTAGTTCAGAACCAAGCGGCCCGCCTCATTCACAAAACCCCCAGATGGCAATCGGCCAATCCTCTACTTCACAGACTGCACTGGCTCCCAATAGGCCAAAGGGCAGCTTTCAAGGTGGCCTCCCTCACATTCAAAACCCTCCACTGTTCTGGCCCCGCGTTTCTCAAATCTTTAATTACTCCTCATCGTCCAACGCGCAACCTCCGATCAGCCCACCGTCATCTGCTAGTCACCCCAAAGCTAAAACCAAGAAATTCGGTGGTCGCCGCTTCTCCCACCTGGCTCCCGGGCTTTGGAATCTCCTCCCTCTCTCCATCAAATCCACCCCTTCTCTTCTGAACTTCAGAAAATCACTTAAAACTCACCTCTTCCCTCGGTTAAAACTCCGCCACTCACGCTTTCTCCCTCACTCACTCTGTCTTAAAGCGCCAGGAAACCTTTGGTGTCAGCGCGCTCTATCAATTGCACTTAAGATAAGATAAGATAAGGATGGAGTTGATGCCCATGCGCACTGTAGTCCAGGGGAGGAGCCACCTATCTCGTGATACTTCAAAGACTCTTCCAGGACAACAAGGTGCAATCATCCGGACCCAACACTAGGCGGCGATCTATGCACAAGATATGAATGTTAGCTGCCCTACATGCCAAGAACAGATGCATACTGGTAAGTAGCATATTCCTTACCGGGTAACCATGTGCCATTTTTCCAACCATATTTACCCCAGTATGCTGGATGGATGAACCCTTACAATCAGGCAATGTACCCATTGCCCCAGATGATAAACCAACATATGCCAGGTACAGAGAACTTACATCAACAGCCGACTTTTTTAGTAAGAGGCCAAAATCAACCACAGGGACGACGAAGAAATCTGACCTGGCAAGACCAGCAGCGGGACATGATGACACCGAGCATGTCCTCAGACAAACCCAGCACGAGCAAAAGCAGTCACTCATAGTGAACCTAACGGACATGACCCTATCTGAAGACCAAACCAGAGTAATTAACAAAGGTTTAGGATTCGTTCCGACCCCCCCTAGACACCTTCAAGTTGAAGTGTGAGTTGGCAGAATTCTGTAGATCTTTGAAATTGAAAGCTTATTTTGCAGATACAGAACCTTCACGAAATTCATTTGCAAATAAACGGACAAGTAATCTCAAGGATCGACTTGTGCGTAACCGACCAGTGAAATATAAGAAACCCACTCAAACAAGAAACACAGAAATGATCCCTGTTACCGGCCATTATCCATGTGGCACCTGTTTAGTATGCAAACTAACAACTAAGACAAAATCTCTACAACTTACAGACTCCCTAAACTGGACACCACGACAGCACACAAATTGTAATTCTACCCATGTATTTACATGATTTGGTGCCCCTGTGATAAAAAGTATATAGGGATGACCTGCAGAAAAATAAAAACGAGAATTGGAGAACACAAAAGTAACATCAAATTAAAGAAAAATACCACCAAACTGTATTCCCATTTCATTGAAGTTGGCCACAAAGTTGAAGACTTAAGATGGACTGTAATAGAAATTCTCAATGATAAAACCACCTATGTTGTAAAAGTACTGTTAGAAAAAGAACAGAGATGGGTGAACCGGTTACAGACACATCTGACCGGATTGAATGATAATATACCGTGGCACCAATTTGCGTAGGATACACAGAGTTACAGATAAGAGGATTTTGTTTACTGTGGATTTCACACACAAACAGATGTATTGGGAAACCTGGTAGGGAACTCGTAACCTGATGGCTATCAGCCTCTTGACTTGGGACCAATCCACGAGCCTTGAAGAATAAAATCCGACTTCCTAACCGTTTTCAGATATATATGGCCTTACTCAGACAATTGCCGTATACCTCTGAGTGCAACATGTGTTAGATCATGAGAGGGGTTATCTTTTTTCCCCTGAATCATTTCACCAAAATATTTTACCACTAGTTTAACCTAGTAGTGGAAACACTTTATTGGAGTGACACCATCTACTGTACACCTACATTATGGCTTAATAAATACTAATGGCACTGATAGATACAGCCTCTTAATATTGAGCACTGAATAAAGTTTGCTTCTCTTTGAAAATACGCACAGTCCCCTTTCTATCGCCACAATAGAAAAGGAAGAGAAAACCAGTCTCCGATGTCCAGGGGCAGAGCCAGCACAAGACAGGGAGACTTTCCTTCCTGCGGGTGAGAATGGCGGCAGCAGAATACTCTCTCAGCCCTATTGAGGAGCGGTAAGACGAATACCGACTTAATTTTCCTCCCCCTCTTTGTTCCAGCTCAGGACCAGAGAGTCCTAACGCTCCCTGCTGAAGTACGTAGTTTCCGTACAAAAGGTAAACTTCACGCTTTCTTTTGTCGCCACACACGGGCTAGAGCGTAATCAGTCACCATCACGCCATGCGTCCTCATAGGGATACAGAAAAGATCTTTGCCATATACAACCTTTGTGTAACTTTAGACAGACGACTACTTACTAATGAGTACGTCTATATGGTAGTGAGAAGTACCGTGAACCGCCACAGCCAGCGCTACTTGATCACCGCACCTGTTGTTAATTGTTGGATCCGAGATTTGCTTTTACCATGCTGCCACAATACTTTTCCAAATAGTACACAGTTTATTAATGGGTCCAACATAAGGTCGTACTATAGAACTTAGTTAGATCATGAGATTCCATCCAATTATATGCATCGTTACATCATTGCTACTGACTCATTTCGCCTCAAAGTGTAGATTCAGCCATGGCGGTCTCTTCTGGGACTGCTCTAATGAATGTAGTGCACAATATTGGCACGTTTTTTCGAAATTTCTCAATTTGAGATTTGTACAAAGTACTGAACTTGTACCCCCTTATCTGCATGTCTGTTTTCTCTGTTTCTTCTATTTCAGGAAACGTATCCAAACTAGAAACAGAGTGTTTAAGACTAACTCTACTGAGTACTTCACAAATTGTGTAAGTAACTGATTTGTTGTTCGTTTTGTCTGTCCTGACGAATGCTCCGTAGGCCCGGCTGGGCAAAATGGAGCAGAAACATGTCGACTTTGTCAATAAGTGATATAAAGAGATCTAGTAACTCGATCTATGTTTATACCCACCATCTGTTAATAACAAAACCTCACCATTCTTAAATTAAAAATCGTTTCTGGTGAAGTCTTGCTTTTTAGACACAGCCTTCCAATTACCCTTCGTTTCTTTTTGGGGGTGCCCTCCTATCTCTGGACACTACTACTCATACCAGAGGTTGCCTCAGGTTTGAGTCTGGCATACAGCACAATTCTGATAGATACATCTGCCGTGTGGATTCCTCACCTTGTGAATATCCCCCTTGCGTCAGCAACATTCGGAAATTCTTTTTTTCGTAGCCTCGCGCCGACGTGGATAGGACGTCACAGAGACACGGCTCCGCTCGCGACTCCGCTGACGTCACCGACGCCTATAACTGGCCCACGCCGGCGTGATGACATCAGTTCCCTTTTTTCCGCGTCGTCGACGCTAACGGTTATCGGGAATCTCTGTAGCCTACTGGTACATTGTTGCCATTTTGGTGGTTATTTCTGCTTCTCTGTATCCTGTTTCTTCGATAATGTCATCTAAGAAGACCGGCTTCAAGCCCTGCAGGGAGTGCGGTAAAATGATGTCCATTACCGACCCCCATGAAGACTGCATTTGGTGCTTAAGTTCCGACCATGATGTGGAGGATTGTTCTTCATGTCGCAAGATGAATCCGAAGGCCCTGAGGGAGAGAGAAGCCAAACTTCTGGTTGCGAAGGTGAAAGCTGGAAAGGAGAAGTCGTCGAGATCTCGTTCTCGAAGGGCGAGGTCGAAGTCCAGGGCGAGGTCGAGATCTTCTTCTCGAGAGAGGTCATCTTCGAAGTCGGCGGATCATGTTTCGAAGTCGAAGAAAAGGCACAAGAAGAGGAGATGTGAGTCCCGGCGTCGGTCCGGTAAGGAGTCGGGCTCGGGGTCGAGGTCACCGAAGAAGGTACGTTCGAAGGTGGTTACCCTCGAAGTCTCCGAGCATGAAGGTGAGGCCTCGCCTTCTGAGTCGCGTGGGCGATCTCCGTCTCCGGCTCCAGTACCCTCTCCGGCTCCGAATCCGTCTCCGGCGCCGTCCCCGGCCCGTGAAGAGGAAGAGGCCCGGGACGATGTGGATTCCGCGCCTGTCGAAGAGCCGAATCCGATCCCTCTTCAGGACCGGCCTGATGGTTTTCAGCCGCCCTTTCCTGCTCCAGGCCAGGACCCCTCTGCGTTTCTTAACGCAATGTATGGTGTCTTCTCAAGGGCATGGTACCCCTCCGGTGCGCCTTCGGGTCCCACGGGTCCATTGGCATTCAGCCTGGGAGTTCCTCACTCCTATCCTCCGGCTCCGTTTATGCCCTACATGCCGGCTTAAGTCGTCGACGCCGATTCCGGCGTCGCCTGCTCCTGATCATCCTCGAGGGCCGTCGGTTTCGGTACCGGCGCCGGCCCCGAATTCGTCGAAGCCGCTGGTGGATCCGGCTGCGAGGCGTGTTAAGGAGAGATCCAGAAGAGAAGCACAACGCCTTCTGGAGGAGCAGAGTTATATGGGCTCTCAGTCTGACGTTGAAGAAGGTGAGCTAGAAGAGAGCTGTTTTGAGGAATTGGGGGATTCTGGGACCCTAGATTTCTCTCCAGAGTGGGAGTTGCCCTCAGGCTCAGGTGCTCCATCTAAGGATATCCAGCCTTACCATCTGGTTATGAGAAAAGCTGCTGAGCTGCTTCAATTGACTCTGCCTACAGTGGAGTTCAAGCCTAACCTCCTCACAGAAGTCTTGCATTCTCCAAATTCGGTGGTTGAGCCTTTACTTCCATTCAATGGTGCCTTGACTGATCCTATTATGGAAGTTTGGAAGAAACCTTTGTCTGCTCCTGCGGTATCAAAGAGTGTTGCAAGGAGGTACAGGGCTGCCCCTGAGGACCCGGCTTTTCTCTCTTCACATCCTTCGCCGGAGAGCCTGGTCATTCAGGCTGCCTGTTCAAAGAAGAGTCTTAGTGCCTTTCCGCAGGTTCCTTGTGAGAAGGAGGCAAAGAAACAGGACCAGGTGGCAAAAAAGACCTTTTCATCGGCTAGTATGGCCTTAAAGTCAACTAATGCCACATGCCTAATGGGGAGGTATGTTCATGCTCTGATGGACTCCTTACGTATCCTGGCCCCTAAAATTCCTGACGCAAACCGAAAGGGTTTTGAGGAGGTGATTAATGACACTCAGGAGGCTGCCCGCCAGGTAATTCAAAGTGGTCTGGACACTGCTGACTCTGTGGCTCGTATTATGGGCACTGCTGTTGCGACAAGGAGATCTGCCTGGTTGAAGTCATCGGACTTTTCGGCTGATGTTCAGGCGACTCTGCTTGATCTCCCTTTTGATGGCTCAGGTCTCTTTGGTAAAAAGGCCGATGCTGCTCTTGAGCGTTTCAAGGATTGCAGGGCAACAGCGAAGTCCTTGGGCCTCCAGATCAGGGGCGCTTCTTCCGGCAGAAGGTTCAGGGGCTTTGGTCGCTCCTTTCGGAATTTCCGGCAAGGCCAACAGCAGCAGCAGCAGCAGCAGCAGCAGCAGCAAAATTCTATGTACAGATCGTACAGGGGAAAGCAAAGAGCGCGTCCTCGTGGACGTCAGCCCTCCTCTTCCTCCACCTCTTCCAACCCCCCTGCCGCAGAAAAGCAGCCCTAGATCCGCTATTCAGGATCATGTGGGTCCGGTTGGGGGTCGGCTTACCCATTTTCTACAGGATTGGGAATCGGTTACGTCAGATCTTTGGGTTCTCAATCTTGTAGAAAATGGGTATGCCCTTCCCTTTCGGGAATTCCCCCCTGTTTACCCTCCTTGTCAAGGTTTTTGCACCCAGGAACATCTGTCTCTTCTGCAGGAGGAAGTTCTAACTCTGTTACGAAAGGGTGCGATAGAGGTGGTTCCAGAGCAGGAAAGGGGTCAGGGATGCTACTCCCGGTATTTCCTGATCCCCAAGAAGGATGGCAGGCTTCGTCCTATCCTGGACCTCAGGATCTTGAATCTCTATCTGAAGCAGGAGAAATTCAAGATGCTCACCCTTGTTCAGGTTCTTCAAGCGTTGATGGAAGGAGACTGGATGGTGTCGCTCGACTTGCAGGAGGCGTATTTCCACATCCCAATCCTGAAGTCGCACAGGAAGTATCTCCGTTTCACGGTTGGGTCGCAGCACTACCAGTTTGCGGTCCTTCCGTTTGGTCTTACTACTGCGCCTCGAGTCTTCACCAAGGTGATGGCGGTGGTGGCAGCACATCTCAGGAGATCGGGGATACCTGTGTTTCCGTATCTAGACGACTGGCTGATCAAAGCGGAGTCGTCGGAGAAGGTGCTCCATCATCTGCAGGAGACAACTCAGTTGTTGTTCAGGTTGGGTTTTTCGATAAATGTACCCAAGTCTCACCTGGTGCCCTCCCAGCGCAACCTGTTCATAGGTGCCGTACTGGACACTACTGTTTGTCGCGCATTCCCTCCTCCTCAAAGGATTCGCGACATACAGGAAATGATTCCTTTGTTTTACCCTGGAGCGGTCGTTCCAGTCCTGAAGGCTCTTCGCCTGCTCGGTCTGATGGCTTCTTGCATTCTCCTGGTCAACCATGCACGCTGGCACATGAGGGCACTCCAGTGGTGTCTCCGCAGGCAGTGGTATCAGCACAACGGAGATCTCGGGGAGTCGGTGAAGATCTCCAGAGAAACTGCAGCGGATCTGTCTTGGTGGAGCGTGGAAGGCAACCTGTCGCAGGGGAAGCCTTTCCATCTACCTCCATCGGTGGCCACGGTGATTTCGGATGCATCCACTCTAGGGTGGGGTGCTCATCTGGGGGATCTGGAGGTCAAGGGTCTTTGGTCTCCAGAGGAAAGGTTGCTTCACATCAACCTTCTAGAGTTGCGGGCGATACGTTTGGCGCTCAAGGCCTTCCTCCCTTCCCTTCGCGGTCGGTCGATCCAAGTCCTGACGGACAACACGACCGCGATGTGGTACATCAACAAGCAGGGAGGAGTGGGGTCACAGTGTCTCTGCAGAGAGGCTCTGCGTCTCTGGTCCTGGGTTCAGGACCACCAGATTTGCCTGATGGCAAATCATCTGGCCGGAGTTCTGAACGTACGTGCGGACAGTCTCAGCCGGCAGTTCTCTGCCGACCACGAGTGGAGGCTTCATCCAGAGGTGGTTCGTCACGTCTTTCGGACGTGGGGGACCCCTCGGGTGGACCTGTTTGCCACTCGCGAGAATGCCCACTGCCCGTCATTCGGCAGTCTCCAGTATCCGATGCAAGGAGCCTTGGGGGATGCGTTTCAGTTGAGTTGGGGAAGTCAACTCCTTTACGCGTTTCCTCCCATACCCTTGATTCCTCGGGTTCTGAGGAAAATTCGCCAAGACCGGGCCCAAGTTCTATTGGTCGCCCCGGATTGGCCAAGAAGGGTGTGGTATACAGATCTACTCCACCTCTCCTCTCACCCGCCGCTCCGTCTCCCTCTCAGGGCAGACCTCCTCTCTCAGATGGAGGGGCAGGTTCTACACCCCCACCTCCAGACATTGCACCTTCATGCCTGGAGATTGAACGGGGCAACCTGATTTCCTATTCTCTCACACCTGATGTAGTGGATGTCATTTTGTCTGCTAGACGTGACTCCACTAAGACTGTCTATTCTTATAGATGGTCTAGGTTTGTTGTTTGGTGTGGTGAGAATGATATTGACCCGTTGAGAGCCCATTTATCAGATGTGCTCCGGTTTGCTCTCTCTTTGGCTCAACAGGGGCTGGCAGTTGCCACAGTTAAGGGCTATCTTTCGGCACTGTCAGCTTTTATTTGTTTGCCTGATCAGCCCTCTCTTTTTAAGTCACCTGTTGTCTTGAGATTTTTGAAGGGTCTTGTAAATAAGTTTCCTCCTACCCCTTTTATTGTACCTCAGTGGGACTTGAATCTTGTTCTGACTTTTCTGATGGGCTCTCCTTTTGAGCCTCTTCATAATTGTCCTATGAGTCTTTTAACCTTTAAGACAGTTTTCCTAGTTGCGATTACCTCGGCAAGGAGGGTGAGTGAGCTTCAAGCTCTTAGTTCCAAGCCCCCGTTCCTGACCATACATGCTGATCGGATGGTTCTAAGGACCAGGGCTGCTTTTCTTCCTAAGGTGGTGACTCCTTTCCACCTTGGTCAATCCATTACCCTCCCTACCTTTTATCCTCCCCCACACCCTTCCAAGGAGGAGGAGAGGTTGCACCGTCTGGACCCTAAGAGGGCGGTGTCTTTTTATTTGGACAGAACTAGAGACTGTCGCTTGGACGATCAACTCTTCATTGGCTTTGCTGGCTGCAAGAAGGGAAGAGCGGTCCATAAAAGGACTTTATCAAGATGGATCGTTCTGTGCATAAAGATCTGCTACTCTTTGGCCGGTAAGGAGCCTCCGGAGGGTATTAGAGCTCATTCCACTAGAGCTAAGTCATCTACCTCTGCTTTGGCTAGAGGTGTTCCTGTGGAGGACATTTGTAGGGCGGCAACCTGGTCTTCCCTCCATACTTTCGCAAAGCATTACTGCTTGGATACGGAAGTCAGGAGGGACGGCCACTTTGCGCGCTCTGTCCTTCAGGATTTCCTGGTTTAGAAGAGTGGACACCCTCCTCCGGGAGTGGGGACTGCTGTGGGACTCTATTCACAAGGTGAGGAATCCACACGGCAGATGTATCTATCAGAAGAACAAGTTACTTACCTTCGGTAACGCTTTTTCTGGTAGATACTATATCTGCCTGTGGATTCCTCACTGACCCACCCGCCTCCCCGTTGTCCACTCTTCTATGCCAGAGTTATTGTTCTGTAATGTATATTTGTTTTGATGTCAAGGAAATGTTTCATTTGCTTCCTGCATTTGCTTTACACTGTGTGTTTTGCCTTGACTATTGTATACTGTGTATGCTTTGTATATATCTACTGTCATTGGTCCGTCCGTGTGCCTCGATGGCACGGAAAAAAGGCGGAACTGATGTCATCACGCCGGCGTGGGCCTGTTATAGGCGTCGGTGACGTCAGCGGAGTCGCGAGCGGAGCCGTGTCTCTGTGACGTCCTATCCACGTCGGCGCGAGGCTACGAAAAAAAGAATTTCCGAATGTTGCTGACGCAAGGGGGATATTCACAAGGTGAGGAATCCACAGGCAGATATAGTATCTACCAGAAAAAGCGTTACCGAAGGTAAGTAACTTGTTCATCTAGACACCCAACGATAATGCCGTAACGCGTATGTGGGGCGGAAAAACGATATACACTGCACAATCAACATAGCGTTTATGAGGGTGATTCAATTTGAAAAAGAATTGTCATAACATGAGATAGTGATTTATAGTTGTGCAGATCTGTCAGCACATCCACTGTGTTTTTTCTTATATACAACAGCGAAGTAGGCTTTACTTTAGGAAAGGGTTCAACATCTCTGTACTAAAATATTTTACGGACAGCTTGGGACGTTGAATTTGTGCGACTATCTTATCATAGATTGTGTACAATATTTAACTAGTAAGGCTCCACTTAAGACCACCCTCAGACATTAAAACAATGAATGGTTACATGATAACAAAAATATTTATGATATGTTGATAATTGGGGTGGGTCTTATTTTATTCATATTATCAAGGGCATTCAGTAAACAAAAGCAACCTAAAATTGCAAAAATGATAGCGAAATTAAAAGAATAATTTGGTTTAGTAGAGCCATAAAGAGAACGCACTCCCCAGGCTTAAATGTTTACTTGTTTTTCAAAGAGATTTACTTCTGCAGCTTTATAGAGCTCCACCTGGCTGGACAAGGGGAAGGTTTTGTTTATTTCTTGTAGTGTCTTAACCATTCATCTACTGAATTAGTGTTGAAACTAGAAATATTAGTGTTGGCTTCCATGAGATGGCTATTGAATAAAATACTTCTGCAAGACAAATGGATATTTGAGATCAGGGAATCGATTGAGATAGTTTTAACGTAAAAAAAAAAAGATCCTTTGAATTGTTTGGGATTCCTCCAAGACTACGCTTAATGAAGGAATCATACCTTATTCAGCAGTACTAAGGAACCAGCAAGCAACATGTCACATAAAGTGCTTTAAACGTGGCTCATAGAGCCAAAAGTATGCAGCAAAGCAAGCAAAGGCAAGCGTATCTGGACAATGTGGAGGTAATCCTCAGTATGCACTATCTCCTTTGCCTCACTACATTCATTACAAGTACGCTCCCTCTAGCAGGCCTGTAATGCCCCTGCCTTCAACAAACCTAGTTTTCCCTATGCAGCTATAGCCTACCCATGCTGAGTCCCCAAATCGTCCAAGAGCCTCCAACAACCCACCAAGGATGGGTGGAGGGAATGTATAAATATAGCAAGGACAAGGAATCCAAACGTAATGGGGATTACGCAAGTAATCCGGACATTAATGCCTCATCCACTCTTCCTCAAGCCACTCTTGCTTCTGTGAGGTTATACCATAGAAAAGTGCTTGAGGCAAGTCAAAAAAACAATACCGCAATGACAAGTTCATGAAAAAAACGCACATGACATTTACAGGAACTAAAAGTAGACAACATTATCAACACATTTTTGAATCCACCCTGGTTTTCACATCTCTTTTTTGTAGCTGTCTTCCTTCCCTCCTGTGCACATGATCATGACCTGGAGCATGAGGTCCTTGCAGTGCTCGATTCCATATAAATGATGGGTATATTTCTGTCGCCAAATCAAAGGAGAGAGTGAGGACTAGGTAAGCTAGTTCGAATACCCAGGATTATATGTCAAAATCAAAAAGGACTAGCTATATTAGGGGGAGGGAGGGGGTGAGGACTCAGTGAAGTACGCGTGCCGGCAAACCCATTGGTTTGTTCATGAAGCCCTCACCCACCAACCTAGTTGGTGGCATGCTTCATCATCGGGCCCACCACAGTGACACCGAGTGTGTCATGGGTGTGCTTCGACGCCAGTTTACTGCGGAGCTGGTTTGTTTGCTGAGTGTGCAGTTTAGTGAGTGAGAAAGTGAAGGTTAAAAAGCTATACAGTGGGTCCCAGTACCCGAGGGTAAATAGATAAACTGTAATTACTGGGCTCCATTATGACAAAGAGTGCCGCAGACTCCTGAGCGACACCAGGAATTACAAATGCCTCAAAAAAGATCCAACTGAGGAGCTACGCAACGTCCTGGTTAAAAATGCCAGGGATGCAGAACAAATCTCAAAACAAGAAGCTGATTTCCTGTGTACCAAAAATGCCAGAATCCCATTGTATGGAGACTTTTACTTCCACGAACCAGCCCCATCCTTTGAACCTGAATTTCAGGTGATGGGTGACGAGGGAGTTTGGGAGGGGTCTGTAGACCCTCTAGTACAGGAGTGCCAGTCTCAGCAGGACTGGACATGTGAGCTTGGGGATGCCAGTGGACTGGACACTTCGCCAGACACTGGTTTGGTCTCCCCTCCAACCGTGGCTACGGAGGAGGGGTCTGCCTACAGTGTAGTGTTGACGCGGGCGGCCAAAGCATTGGGCCTAGAGCTCCCCGTTGCGGCCGTGAGGACTAACCTCCTCACTGAGGTCCTTAAACTGCAGGCAAGCTCAGCTTAGCCTCTGCTGCCGTTTAATGAGGCCTTGTGTGACGTTCTTTTGGGCACTTGGTCCAAGCCCGCTACAGGTCAGGCTGTAGATAGGAACGTGGCCACCCACCACCCCCCCCCCGAGAGCCTGGTTATCCAGGTCTCTACTTCCCAGACCGCGTTCCCGACGGCTCCGCCCGATCGGGAATTCAAGAGGTACGAACAATTCGGTAGGAAGGTGTTCTCAGATAGAACAACCCTCAAGCCTGCCCCATCTGAAGAACTCTGTCTTTCCTTGAACAACTATTTCATTAACAAAATTTCCACCATCAAGGCCAACATTCCCCCCCCCCTCCCTTTCCTTTGTAGACCCCCAATGTCCCCCTCCCAAGGGCGAACTTACCACCCTTCCACCTATCACTAGAGAAAGTCTGGCCGCCCTAGTGCCTCTGGTCAAGTCTGGTTCCCCTCTTGACCCTTGCCCGGCCCACATCCTTCGCCACATCTTTACTATCTGCCCGGATCCCCCCCTCCACCTCCTTAACAGCTCCCTCGCCCAAGGCGTAGTTCCGAACTCCCTGAAATCAGCGGTAATTGTGCCCATTTTAAAAAAACCTGGTGCTGATCCTTCTGTCCCCGCCAATTTTCGCCCCATCTCCCTCTTGCCATTTCTGGCCAAGGTGCTCGAGCGTCACGTCACCTGCGCTCTGAGCTCCTTTGTGGAGATGCATGGAGCCCTTGCCCCCCGCCAGGCCGGTTTCCGCCCCGCTCACTCCACGGAGTCCATTGTCATCTCGGTCCTGGACAACCTCAGGGAAGGTATGGACACCAATCAGCACCAGGCCCTTGTGCTCCTCGATCTTTCAGCCGCCTTTGACACGGTAGACCATACCATCTTGTTGTCCCGTGTCAGGGCGGCGGGGATCGGGGGGACCGCCCTGGTCTGGTTGTCCTCCTTCCTGAGTGATCGCACCCAGGCTGTCCGTCTGGGTGATTTCACAGCGGACGTCCGGAGAGTTCAGTGCGGGGTTCCCCAGCGTTCCTCCCTCTCCCCCCTTTTGTTCAATCTCTATCTTGCCTCTCTTATCTTTTCCCTTCAACAGATGGAGGTCGCCGTATTCAATTATGCGGATGACCTCCAGCTTGTTTTCAACCTGTCCTCTTCTCCCTCTTCTGTGCTAAACTTTCAATCTGTTATGCTCCATATCAGGGACTGGATGAACCACAATCACCTCAAGCTCAACCCTGACAAGACTGAGTTGGTGTTGACGGGCGGTTCATCCAGCCCCTGGTCCTCTCTCTTCTGGCCTCCCTCTTTTGGCACTCCCCCTACTCCCTCCTCCTCTGTTAAAACCCTAGGTATAAAAATCAATTCACAACTCACTCTTCACTCCCAGGTCAGCTCTGTGGTATCTTCTTCCTTTTTCTCCCTGCGAACTATTCGCAGAGTGTCTCGCTTCTTCTCCTTTCCTGCCCTCAAGCTTATAATCCTGGCCATGGTGGTGTCCCGCCTGGATTACGGCAATGCTTTATATGCCGGGATCCCCGCCTACAGCTTGCGGCGTCTTCAACAAATTCAGAACCAGGCGGCCCGCCTGGTCTTCAAGCTTCCTAAGTTTCACCATTCAACCCCCTCTTGAAATCTCTACACTGGCTCCCTGTGGGTACCAGGGTCCAATTCAAGCTTGCAACCTTGGCCTTTCGGGCCCGACTTGGCTTGGCCCCGGCCTTCATCTCATCCGAGATTACTCCATACATCCCTACTAGGGAACTGCGCTCGTCTTCTCAATCCCTCCTCTCTGTTCCCCGTTTCCGGAGAAAGAAGTGGGGAGGCTCTAAATTCGCGACCCTTGCCCCGACCCTTTGGAACTCCCTTCCCCTTGAACTTCGCACCATCACACAGTACCCTCAATTCCGTAAGCACCTTAAGACTTACCTGTTCAAGCAGTCTTTCGATTAATTTTCCCCCTCCTGCCTATTAGCTTTGGATCCAGTTAGAGTCAGCGCCAAGAAACCGCTGGTATACGTGCGCTCTAGAAATAATTTTAAATCAAAATCAAATCGTTACTGAGTTTGGGACTGCGGTCAGCCAATACCGCATGCCTCTTGGACCGCTACACCCACACTCTGTGGGACACGGTCGCAGACGTGCTGCCACAATGTCTGGAGGAGGCCCGGACTAAACTCGCCCAAGCCCTTGCGGAGGGTCGAGATGCGGCACGCTATTCCATCCGGTGTGGGCTGGATACCACGGACTCACTGGGCAGAGCGATGGCAACAACGGTGGCAGTTCGACGCCATGCCTAGTTGAGGACCGCTAACTTTTCAGCTGATGTCCAGGCCACCCTTCTGGACATGCCGTTTGATGGCCGTCGCCTCTTTGGCGACAAGGCAGACAATGCGCTTGAGCGTTTTAAGGACTCTCGGCCCCACGCCAGCAAACGGGTGCCTTTCGCTCCTTTCGTGGCCAAGGAAGGGGCTCTCCCACACGTGCTGCCAGCCACGCACAACAGACTAATACACAGCGCGGTGGCGGCCGTGGAAACCGCCGTGGCGGTTGTCGGGGACAACGGCGAGGCCAGTCCACACCTTCCCCTGCAGCATCCACCTCAAAACCCTCCTAGTCCGTGCTTTCAGGCCCATGTGACGCCGGTGGGGGGCAGGGTTCGCCATCACCACTTCCACTGGTGCACTGTCACGTTGGACATGTGGGTGCTGCAAATCGTCCGAAGGGGCTACTCCCTCCCCTTCGAGATGACCCCTCCAGCCATGCCACCGTAATACCATCACGTGTCGGGGGACCACTTGCAACTTCTGCAAGAGGAAGTTACGGCCCTCTTGGCCAAGGGGGCCATCGAGCGCGTTCCTGGGCCAGAAGTAGGGTGTGGTTGTTACTCCCACTACTTTCTGGTCCCCAAAAAGGGCAAAGGGGGCCTGCGCCCTATCTTGGACCTACGGAAGGTCAACGGCTTCCTCCGGAAGGAGAAGTTCAAAATGCTGAAATTGGCTCAGGTCTTAGCTGCCCTGGACCCAGGAAACTGGATGGTAGCGTTGGACTCCTATTTCCACATCCCCGTCCTGCTGGCCCACCGGCGCTACCTGCGGTTCACTGTAGGCCACGTGCACTTTCAGTTTACCGTGCTCCCCTTCGGCCTTACCAGCGCCCACAGGTGTTCACGAAAGTGATGACGGTGGTCGCAGCTCATCTGCGCAGGTTAGGGGTTTCAGTCTTCCCCTACCTCGACGACTGGTTGTTGAAAGCGGGCTCACCCCAGACAGTCGTCAGCCACCTCCAGACAATGGCAGACCTCCTGCACCAGCTGGGGTTTTCCATCAATGTGCCGAAGTCACAACTGTGCCCCTCTCAGAAGCTCCTCTTCATCGGAGCGGTCCTCGACTCGGCGCAGTTTCCGGTTTATCCTCCCGAACAGCGGGTCCGGGATATTCAGGCTCTGATTCCACTCTTTTAGACTTTATCCCGAGTCTCGGTCAGGTTGACGCTGCGGCTTCTGGGACTGATGGCCTCCTGCATCCTTCTTGTGCATCACGCCAGGTGGCGGATGCAGGCTCTGCAGTGGGACCTGAAGTTTCAGTGGGCCCAGCATCAGGGCAACCTGCCTGACCATGTCATGATCTCGGAGGGCACTGCGAGACAGCTGCAGTGGTGGCTCACGGACCGCG
Source organism: Lissotriton vulgaris (assembly GCF_964263255.1). NCBI lineage: Eukaryota > Metazoa > Chordata > Amphibia > Caudata > Salamandridae > Lissotriton > Lissotriton vulgaris. The sequence goes on from NC_141699.1 coordinate 25,350,016, forward strand.
ATTGGGTCAGCGGCAGATCCCTCTCCCTTCCCCAACCGGAGCACGTAGTTGTGACGGACGCGTCCCTCCAGGGCTGGGGAGGCCACATGGGAGAGGCGAAGATCAGAGGCCTCTAGTCTCCGGCGGAGTCCCGGCTCCATATCAACCTTCTGGAGCTGCGGGCGATTCGTCTAGCACTGAAGGCATTCCTCCCCTCTGTCCGGGGGATTGTAGTGCAGGTGTTCACGGATAACAACACCGCCATATGGTACTGCAACAAACCGGGCGGGGTGGGGTCGTGGACCCTCTGCCAGGAGGCTCTGGGCCTCTGGCAGTGGCTGGAACATCAGGGCGTGACCCTGGTGGTTCAACACCTGGCAGGTTCTCTGAACGCCAGGGCAGACGAGCTCAGCCGAAGGTGCATGATGGATCACGAATGGTGTCTGAACTCGGACGTGGTGCAAGGCCTCTTTCTGCAGTGGGGAGAGCCTTGGTTAGATCTATTCGCCACCGAAGAGAACGCGCAATGTCATCAGTTCTGTGCCTTGGAATTTCCAAGGCAGCACTTGCTCGGGGACGCTTTTCTTCGTGAGTGGAGTTGCGGTCTGTTGTACACCATCCGCCTATACCACTTCTGCCCAGAGTGCTGAAGAAAATTAAGCGCGACCAGGCCCAAGTCATCCTTGTGGCTCCGGATTGGGCGCGAAGGTACTGGTATCCCGAGCTGCTTAGTATGTCAGTCGATCCCCCGATTCGTCTGCCTCTTCAGGAGGACCTTCTGTCGCAGCAGCAGGGGACGGTCCTCCACCCGAACCTGTCCAGTCTCCACCTCCATGCTTGGAGATTGAGCGGCGACAGTTGAGGCCATTTGACTTGCCTCCTGAAGTCTGTAATGTCAATCTGGCAGCCAGGCGTCCCTCCACGAAGTCGGTATACGCCTGCAGGTGGAACAGATTTGTGGCATGGTGCAGAGCAAAGGCTGTGGATCCTCTCAATGCCCCTCTTTCTGAGGTTGTCCTCTTCCTTCTTTCTCTTGCCCAGCAGGGCTCTGCTCTGGGCACTATCAAGGGCTACCTTTCTGCCCTTTCCGCCTTCTTAAGGCTACCTGATCAGCCTTCTTTGTTCAAGTCCCCGATTGTTAACAGATTCTTGTAGGGCATCACTCATATGTTCCCTCCTGTTCCTTTTGTGATGCCCCAGTGGGACTTGAACCTGGTTCTAACTTACCTGATGTGCGCTCCTTTTGAGCCGCTTCATAACTGTCCTCTCAGTCTTCTTACTTTCAAGACTGCGTTCCTGGTTGCCATCACCTCTGCCAGGAGAGTGAGTGAGCTCCAGGCTCTTTCTTCTAAACCTCCTTTCCTTTCTGTCCATCCGGAGAAGGTTGTGTTGCGGACAAAGCCCTCTTTCCTGCCCAAGGTAGTTACAGCCCTCCACATCGGGCAGTCCATCATCTTGCCCACCTTCTTTCCGCCTCCGCATCCCTCGAAAGAGGAAGAGAGGCTCCACCGTCTGGAACCAAAACGTGCGCTCTCTTACTATCTGGATCGTACACGCCAGTTCCGGGTGGATGACCAACTCTTTGTTGGTTACGTGGGCACTAAGAAAGGACAGTCGTTGCACAAGTGGACCATCTCTCGGTGGATCGTGTTGTGAATCCAGGTGTGTTACTCTTTGGCTAAAAAGGAACCTCCTGTTGGGCTGAGGGCCTACTCCACTCCGGCCACTGCAACTACTACTGCCCTGGGCCGAGGAGTCCCCTTGCAGGACATTTGTCAGGCAGCTACGTGGGCCTCGCTGCACACGTTCGCAAGATACTACTGCCTGGACAGCCAAGTCCGGAGGGATGGCTTCTTTGGCCGTTCCGTCCTCCAGGACTTTCTGGTGTGATTATTGGTTCGCAGACCCACCAATGGGGTTGGTATTGCTGGGGTATCTATTCTAAGGTAAGGAATCTATCACTAACGTGTCTCTTTCAGATGCATAAGTTACTACTTGTGTAACAATATATCTGTAAGAGACATTAGTTAGTGATAGATTCCTTACCGACATACCCATCCTCCCCGTTCTGCATACCGATATCTAGGGTTAAGGTTATCTCCTTTCAGGGCCCTAGTTTCATGGCACCAGTGTTGGTTCTATCATGGCTCTGCGTATCTGGCGCGGAAAAGCTGTGTATAAGAACTGACGTCAGCGCGCGAGGGCGGCGTCTATGTACTCTGGCGACGTCATTCCGGCTCTAACGCCGACGACGGACGCGGAGCCGCGGACGACGCCTACCGACGCGCAGGGGTATTGCTACGCCAAAGTTTCCGGATCCAGTCTGACGCCTGGGGATATTCGAAGGTAAGGAATCAATCACTAACTAATGTCTCTTACGGATATATCGTTACACAAGTAGTAACTTGTGCTTTGAGTTTGTTGGTGTTTTTCACATTAAAGGCTCTTGGCCTGCATAGTCTTGGCATCCTGCTGTGTTTTCATGGGATCTTGAGATGGTTTTGGTCAGAGGATCATATCGAATATCCAGGGGCATGGGGCTGTAGTTTGTTGTAGTGCTATTTTTGAGGAGGCTCAGGATTTACAGTGGGAGCTAGAGCAGAGATTCATCGTTGGTGAGATGCTGTCCTGTTGCTGCTTCACTGGTACCAGTCATGTCGCAGTGTTCTGGATAGCTTAGAGGTGGGGTTGACTGTGTGGACAGCGCAGGGTGCAGGGATTTATTTTAGTCTTGAGTTGAACGTAGACTCGCCTCTCCTTGGTGGCTTATGGAGAAGAGGCGTCTGAGAATGGAGAAGTAGTGGTGGATCACTGAGGTCATCTGAGAGTCAACATGGATTTTAAATTCAGGAATAACTTCTCATTTTTTGCCTTAGTGAGAGGAGTATGTTTGACCAAGGTTGATTTGTGTGACTTTAGTTGGTTGGAGGGTGGTTATGGGCTTGGTGTCAAGCAGCATTAGTTTCACTTTGCTTCCAATGACTTTAAGGAAACTCTCTGCCACGCAGAGGCCAAGGCCAGTCAGGGAGGTTTCCCATCACAGCCGAAGATCAAACCCTGACCTGATAACCTGTCGTCACCACAGTTGAGTTTGCTGCCATCATGAAAACTGTCCCCTCTGACACTTTCCCCCAATACGTCTTCCCCAAAGGGCTCCTACCGATCAGTGGATCACTAGACCGTTGCATCTCCCTCCACCACCCGCCCAGACACCTCTGCTCTGCAAAAGTCCTACTCACACATCCCACGCATATGCAGAACCAGATCAGGAGGAATGGTGCTCGCTTACATCACTTCTGTGAGAAGTTGGCCTGGCATATGCTGTCCACTAGTTATAGTGGGCACCTTGCACCAGTCCAAACGACCCTTATTGATGGTAGGATTAAGACAACCTTTATTTATCCTAGTGGTGGCTATGGAAAGCAGCCTTCAGGCTAAGTCTTGGAGGAGTGTAAAGCAGCCTTGTTTACCAGATTATAACCTCTTGAATGAGCAAATGAAACGGGAGCCACACAAGGTATATATAAAATATATGTATTTATTACTAAACACTCTCCACTAACCTCTTTATGAGATTAGAGAACAAGATACACAATATCAACACATTAGAACGTAAGTAAATAGCACAATATACAATGGGCCCCAGGGGGAGACCAAACCATATATTAAGAAAGTGGTATAAGAACCATGACTTGACTAGACTCAGTGCCTAGAGCACATAGAATTGTTGGGAACCACCCAAGCTAGTGACACAGGGGACCCACGGGGGACGCGTGTAGTGTGAGAACGCAGCCGCAAGCTCCATAAAATCCTATGAGAAAGTCGCAGTTAGGATTTTAAAGATTAAGGACACTTCGGAGAGGACTTGGAGCAAACCCTTTTAGACTTGGAAGGTTCTAAAGCCAGCACCCATGTGAGCACTGGAGTACTCATGTTACCTCACCCAGGGATGCCGGGTGTATAGGTGCCAAATGGTGTTGGGAATCGTCGCTGTTTCCAATGGCGAGTTGCTGCAAAGTGCTGATGCTGTTAAAAGGAAAAGTGTCCGGTGCAATCCAAGCCTGGATCAGAGATATGAAGAACCTGAAAGCAGAGGGGACAGAGTCTTGGTCACTTCAGGGTGACCAGGGGCATGGTAGTCCAATGCCCATCAATGTTTGGTGGTTCAGGTGCGATGAGGTGAAGCTTGACTCCGCTGCCATGTGGACCAGGAAATGTCGACAATGACCAGAGTCCACAGGCAAGCTGTCTCACAAAGGATGTCGAGTACTGGGGGGGGTCGGTGGCCAGATCAGAGACCAGCAAGCCTTGGCAACAGCAACCCATGCGGTGGGAGTAAAAAGGCTTCGGGATGGACCAGCAAGGTCCAAGTCACTGCCCAAGCAATGGAGAGTCAGGGCACGTCTGGAGCAACCAGGTAAGCCCATTCAAAGTTACATTAACCTTAAAGTTAAAGTACCCTTCTCGGGGACCCACAAGTTGGCGGACAAGGGATCGCAAAGGAACCTCAAGAGTAATCACTAAATACCAGCCCACTGGTCACTCGTGGAGTGTAGGCCAGGAATCTTCAGTGGAATCACTGCTCGGGTCTGGACTGCAAGTAGCCCAAAGCACAGCCTCCGGGATTGCCAAGAAGCATATGCAGCTGCATATGGTCATGCTATCTAGGAGTTTGGGTTGCACGGTCCCCACGAGGGCTTAGGATCTCAGGTTTGCTGAGAGCACGCCTCAGCCTCTGGGAAGCTTGGAAACCCACCTCCTGTGTTGCAAAGTCTTCAGAGTACTTCAGGAACTGTGTAGTTGTATACCGGACAGATGCGTCTTTGGTGCCTGCCTTCCAGGGGATAAACTCCTTTACTCCAAGGAGGATTCTTCGGTCATCCAACGAAGTGTAGAAGTGAAGTTCCAGGATTTTGTAGCAGAGTTTCGTCCAGATAAATCTTAAGTTCTTTAGTCGGGGTTCCTACTTTATACCCAAGGAAGGGGTGGGACAAACTCTGGGGACCCACCAATGGGAGGGTCAGGACAGAGGGGTAGCTACACCCATATCCTTTGTCCAGTTTCTCACCAGAGCAGGGGCTGATAGCCCCTGCAACTGGTTTGAGCTGGACTATGCTCAGGGACACCAAATGTGCCCCCAGTGCAGACATCAAAGCACTCTTGGAATGCACCCCGCCCCCCCCGCCCCAATTCCATATAGCCTTTCTGGGAGGTGGTCACATCTCCCTGTGACAGGAAGCCTATTGTCCAGGCCTCCCCTGCCAGAGTTTTGTCCAGAAGCTGGAGGGCAGACTTGTGTCTGTGGCATCCATTTTGTGATGCCAGGGTCGAGGAAAGCTGGTACCAGATAGCCCGGTGCCCCACACTAGTGGTTCCACCATGGAGGAATCATACCTCCCACAGCAGTTACTGGTGTGGAGGTATGATTCCAAGGTGTTTGACACCAAACACGACATGGTTCTGTGCAGCCGTTTTAAAGTTATCATTTACTGCGAGGTTATAATGCACTTAAAAGTATATGGTCTAGGCTGCATCACTAACAATGCCCGAGGATTGATTCTGAAGGCTGCAGAGGGGCTCTGCTCATGCATGGGGACCCTTTCACACAAAACCCAGCACCCTGCCTTCAGGATTGATAAGGCCTGCCATAGGGGTAACTGATAGGTTTATATGTGTAGTGATATAGGGAACCTATATCTGAGTAAGGGGTGCATACACCACCTTACACAGGCTGCTGTATCAGACCTGTTGTATCATTTTGTATGGTCTCTCAGGGGTGGCATAATATATGCTGCAGCCCCTGAGAGGCATCTGGGGTACCTATGCCCTGGGTACATAGGATACCATATACTACAGACTTGTAAGGGTACCCCAGAATCCAATATGGAGTGTACCTAAAGTACAGGAACAACCGATTTAGGTAGAAAGCAGATAGTCTGGGGTCCTGAATAGCAGGATCCCAGCCAAACTAAGTCGAAAACATGGAAAACACCAGGAAAAAAGTGTGGGTAACCATGCAGTCAGATTCCACCTTCCTACAACTTCTAAAGTGTGGAACACCCCCTCTCCACCTCAGAGCCTCCTCCTCTCTGCTTCAATTCCACAAGAAACTGAAGACCTGGCATTTCAAATAACCAACCTACCATAGGCAGGGCATTGGCACGCACACCTGTTCAGCAGCTGGATTCCCTGACTGGTGATAGTCCGCTTTACAAATGCATGTAAAATAACATGAGATACACTTTGGTTTACCTGAACTTCACACTGATGGGATCAGCAGGACATGCTTCCAATTTGGTGGGTTTGCAGGACTTAATTCCACATTTGTAAGTGACCAAGAGTATGTTTTCTAGTTGGCGGTTTACTTGGTGCATGTTTGCCTGTCCGTCACCCTTTGGTGTTATACTTCACTTATATTTCAACATTGACTGAGACTGGGAGTGCCTATCCCCATTGACTACTAGGTAGTACATGTGTCCGGGTGGCGGCTTCCTAGAACACATTTCCTTCTTGGTTGTCTACCATGAGTGTTTTCCCTGTTTGCGGTTTCCAAGCATGTACTAACCTGTTGGAGTGTTCTCTGCTATGTGTCTGTCTGCTGGTTGGTGCACTGTGATGTGTTTCCATTTAGGGGGATATCTGGTGGGGTGGTTAGCCTGCATTGCACTCTAACTTAGGGGTGGGGCCAGGTGTGTATATGCAGATGGATGTAGCCGGGGTGCATTGAACGGTGGTGAGTTACTCGAGGCGCCCTTTTCTCTTAGTGGATTATCTAGCTTAGGTTTGCTGGTTGGCATTTCATAGCCAGAGGTTCTCTGGGATCACTTGCCTTGTTTGTGCTTACTTTGTATGGTCACAATGCAGGTTACCACTTGGAGAAAGCCACAAACCTCAAGCCTACCCCAGATGAGGGTAGTCCTGTGTTCTAGTGGTACGCGTTCCATAAAATAGAATAGAGAGGGGAAAGCAGGCTAAGGCGTATGTGCAAATGGTCTCTGTTTTCACATAAGCCCTCTTACTTGAATATGTTTGCTTAGTATTGTTATATGTAATATAAACCAACACATTTAAACCTATTTTGACTTGTCCCCGTGTCAGCTGCCTAGTTATTTCATTTTGGTCTGTAAAATGTATATTTTGTCCTGAAATGTTCTTATTGAATAAACTCTGCTAGGAATTCTTCAAAAGAGCTTTATACAGTATCCTGCAGTGCGCATTGAACAAAAGATTAATAACATCTACCAATCTCTTTCAAATAAGGTGGCAATGACAAAACTAGCCCTTCCAGAAATTTTAGCTAGTACTCAGCCTAACACCTGGGAGTTTTATTTTTATTCCTGCTGCCCCTGAACAAGTGTTGGGTCTGATTAATAGGATTAAATCCGGATCTCCAGAGGACCCCTCCCCCATTGCTTTATTGTCGCCATGGCTCCAATACACTTTGCTCCTATTACAGACCTATGTACCTTTCATTCAATCTGGCAGCCCCTCCCATTAAATGGAAAGCCGCTTAGGTCAGACCCCTTCTCAAAAACCTATGGCTGACCCTACAGACTTGCAAAACGACAGACTAACATCATTGCTCCCTTTTCTCTGAAAAGTTACAGAGTCTTTGGTAAACCAACAATTGATATCTTTTTTTTAATCCATCTCCTTTTTAGATTCCTACCAGTCAGGCTTCCGTGCCTCTTATAGCACAGAGTCAGCCTTAGTGGAGGCCACTGACACAATCAGACTTGCGTTAGCTCGGGGGAAACCAGGTATGCTAATTCTTCTATCAGCTAAGCTTGATACCATCTCAATCCTAATCCAGAGATTGGTGTCAGCTTTAAAGGCCTGAAATGAGTGGAACACTTTTTATCGTAGCGAACTCTTACAATACAATTGATCTCTACAACTCTAAAACTATGGTGTTTGTTAAAGGGGTGCCACAGGGATTGATTTTGAGCCGCACTCTCTTTAACATATATGGGACTCCCCTGGCCAAGCTTATTAGGTCATGCAGCTTCCATACGATTTCATACACTGACGACACGCAACTTGTCATCACTATGGATCCTAATCTGGAATTTACCAAAATCTAATTTGAAACCAGTATGCTAAAAATTGTCTTCTGGATGACTGCTAATGTCCTTCAACTTAACACCAGTAAGAGAGACGTTTTACTCTTTAGAAAGGCACACAACTGGTGGAGATCCGAGCTGGGACTGTCCCTGACTCCCAAAAAATTGGCAAAAAATGTGGGTGTCCTCGTGGACGATAATTTTTCCATGAATGAGCATGTTAAATGTATCTCTGGGACTTGTTGCAGTCTGATGCACATGCTTAGGAAAGCCTTTCACTGGGTTCCTTTGCGTACAATGAAAACCCTAGTCCAGGCGATGATAGTGAGCCTCCTGGACTATGGGAATTCCCTTATTGATGCAATTAATGATGGCCTTTTCGCTAGACCAGTGGTACAGAACATGGCACCGCACCGCGCCTCGTCTGTAATCTTCCCCTGCGATCTTCCTGTGAACTTGTATTATGCTCTCTCCACTGGCCTCCCCTAAACAAGAATTTGCAATGCAATAAGTCTCACATTTGCGAGAGTTTTAAGCTATTGGCATTGTAAATGCCTTTCATTTATCTGTTTTGATAATTAACACATAAATAAGAGGCATTGTCATTTTACAATGCCAAAAACTCACTCTTGTAAATGCAAGACCTATTTGATTTCAAAGAAGGGGCCACCATTGTTCCGGGCTGCTTGAAACATGAAGGCATGCTTGGTGCGTTGAATGCTGCAGGAAAGCATTTCCTGCCTGTAGTAGGAGAAATTATTTAAAGAAAATGGTGCCAACAAGCTAAATAAAACATAACGTGTAACAGAAGTCAAAGGGCCAATCTTCATGTGAGGTTACAAATGAAGATAAGGCGGTGTTAGACCTGGCACCATTGGCGTGGGTCTTCCTTCCATTTTTGCTGTTGCCTCACACGTTTTTGCTAGTGTTAGATGCTTTGGGCGCTGTGCCACTGCTGTCCAGTGCCATAGTGCAAGTGCTCCCTATTGTAAATTGATGTATTAATCTGTGGTTCCATGTTTGCCTATTTGGTTTACTTGTCAGACCCTAGTCTAGTGCACTGAGTGTGCCCAGGGCATGTAAAGCCAAATGCTGCTGGTGGGCCTGCGCAAAAACAACAGTTGATGGACAGAATGCAGAACAATGTCATACATCACCCCGTACAGAGATCTGGGCCTAATTCCATTGTTGTTTTGTACTCCACACCACCCCAGTTCAGACATGGCCATATGCAAATCAGCCTTGACCCTGTGCCTCATGGGAACAGTCCAGCCCGAACTGCCAAGCCATGTCTTTCCTGGACCGGAATCAAGCATCCTAGGACCGGTTTCTGGCTATCAGCCGTCTTCAGCCAGGATAGCTTGACTCCAGTGGTGTGGAGAGCATGGGACTCACGTCTGAGCATACCCATCCCACTCGGGTGACCAATGCAAAAACAACAGTTGATGGACAAAATGCAGAACAATGTCATACATTCACCCCAGTACAGAGATCTGGGCCTAAATCACGGGTTGTGCCACCCACAGAAGCGGCCTTGTGAAATGTGTCTAAGGTCTGCCATTGCAGAGCCTGTGTGCAGTCTGGTACTGTCATGCTGACTGGGCACGTACACCCACTTGCCAGTCCCTAAACCTTCCCTTTTTTTCATATCAGTCACTCCTATGGTAGGCCTAAGGGCAGGGTGCATTTAGTATAAGGTAGAACAAGCCCTGATATGTGTGGCATGTCCTAATAGTGAATTACAGCCATTTTCGTTTTTCACTATTGCAAGGCTACCTGTTCTCCATAGACCAGAATGGGCTGTTAGAATTGTTACATTTTATAATCCTAACAGGCTCAGAGAACATGGTAGAAATTCGAGTTTAGTATGCCTCAACTCGGACTAATAAAATACATATTTCAGTGAAGTTGGTTTTAATATTCTGTGTTTGCAAATACCACTTTTAGAAAATAGTTATTTACTTGCCTAACCATTCTGGGGCCCGACCACGAGGACAAGTTGTACCTTGCGCCTCGAGCTCCGGCAGTCGGCCCATGCCGTTCGAGGTCCCGGTGCAGAAGGAGGGCAAGGGACCGGTCGCTGGGCCGGAGTCATCACAGCTCGGCGAGTCGACACCACTCGTCGGGCTCCAAGTCCTCAGGTAAGAGGCACAAGAAGTGGAAGAGGTGACATCGCTCTTCTGACTCCCCCCGACGCTCGCGCGATGCGGCCAGGGGTTCGGGTGACATCGCCACGCGGCTCAGCCGGAGCCGCAGGTGTCGCGGCCTGCTCCATACCCGCCGGTCCCTGGGCAGAACGTGATGCCGGAGGAGGTGGATGCCTTCCTCATGGCCATGAGGTCGCTCTCTCCTCCGTTGGGTTCTGCGATGCCTTCGGGCCACGCGGCCCCGACTGGGAGTCCAAGCGGTCCGGGTGCTTCGGCCCCGGCGCCGTCGAAGACTTCGGTCCCGACGCCGCAAGGTCCCACTGGATCTGGATCCGGGTCGCCGCTGGTCGACCTAACGACCCCGCTGGCGTCGGCCCCTAGGATGTCATCCCCGGCGTCGTCCCCGAATGACGCCATCCCTGGCCCACCCCTCGGTCCGGATCCGTCGTCGGAGAGGCGGAGTTCTTGGAGGATCCGGGTCCATCCTTTACACCTGATTTTCAGGACTGAACACAGGAACTCGGGGGAAGCCAGTGTCCTGGATACCTCCCCAGACACTGGTTTTGTCTCCTATCCTACCGTGGCCACGGAGGAGGGGGCAGCTTATAGTGTGGTGCTGACAAGGGCGGCCAAGGCCTTGGCTCTTGAGCTCCCCTTCACAAAGGTGAGGTCTAACATCCTCACAGTGGTCCTTAAACCGCAGGTAAGCTCTCCAGATCCTCTACTGCTGTTTAATGAGGCTCTCACGGACATCTTGTTGGGCACCTGGTCCAGGCCCGCTACAGGTCCCCCTGTAGATAGGAACGTCGCTAGGTGCCACCTCCCTGCTCCGGGCGACCCTAATTTCTTGTCCACTCACTCCACCCCCGAGAGCCTGGTTATCCAGGCCTCTACTTCCCAATCCTCATTCCCGACGGCACCACCAGATCGGGAATCCAAGAGGTATGAACAGTTCAGAAAGAAAATGTTCTCCTCCCTTAGTTTGGGGTTGCGGTCGGTCAACACCGTGTGCCTCTTTGTGGGACACGGTTGCGGCGTGCTACCTGAGTGCCCGGAGGGAGCACAGGCGAAACTAGCTCAAGCCCTCGCAGGGGGAAGAGACGCAGCGCGGTACTCCATACGATGTTGACTGGATACCACGGATTCGCTAGGAAGAGCAATTTCCACGTCTGTGGCGGTTCGCCGCCACGCCTGGCTGAGGTCCGCCAACTTTTCGGCCGATGTCCAAAACACCCTTATGGATATGCCGTTCGATGGCAGCCACCTCTTTGGTGGCAAGGCAGATCATGCGCTGGAACGCTTCAAGGACTCCAGGGCTACAGCCAAGTCCTTGGGCCTGTCGGCCCGCGTCCACAATCTTCTGCCCAGCGCTCCTTTTGTGGCCACGGAAGGGGTGCTCCCACACGTCCTGCCAGCCACGGGCCGGAGACTAACATTCAGCGTGGTGGCGGACGTGGTTACCGTCGCAGCAGTAACAGGGGACAACGGCGCGGCCAGTCCACATCCACCCCCACAGCATCCGCCTCAAAGCCTTCCTAGTCCGAGCTTTCAGGCCCATTTAACGCCAGTGGGGGGCAGGGTTCGCCAATACCTCCTCCACTGGCGCACCATCACATCGGACAGGTGGGTGCTGCAAATCGTCCAAAGGGGCTACTCCCTCCCCTCCGAGGCGACCCCTCCAGCCATGCCACCGCAGTACCACAGCGTGTCGGGGGATCACTTGCAACTTCTGCAAGAGGAAGTATCGGCCCTCATGGCCAAGAGGGCCATCGAGCACTTTCCTGGGCCAGAAGTAGGATGTGGTTGTTACTCCCACTACTTTCTGGTTCGTAAGAAGGGCAAGTGGCGGCCTACGCATTATCTTGGACCTAAGGAACGTCAACGGCTTCCTCCGGAAGGAGAAGTTCAAGATGCTGACTTTGGCTCAAGTCTTAGCTGCCCTGGACCCGGGAGACTGGATGATAGCGTTGGACTTGCAGGACGCATATTTTCACATCCCCGTCCTGCCGGACCACCGGCGCTACCTGCGGTTCACGGTAGACCAAGAGCACTTTCAGTTTACCGTGCTCCCCTTTGGCATTACCAGTGCCCCACAGGTGTTCACGAAAATGATGGCGGTGGTCGCAGCTTATCTGCGCAGGTTAGGGGTTTCAGTCTTCCCCTACCTCGACGACTAGTTGTTGAAGGCGGGTTCGCCCCAGACAGTCGTCAGCCACCTCCAGACTATGGCCGACCTCCTGCACCTGCTGGGGTTCTCCATCAATGTGCCGAAGTCACACCTGTGCCCGTCTCAGAAGCTCCTCTTCATCCAAGCGGTTCTAGACTCGGCGCAGTTTCGGGTTTATCCTCCCGAACAGGGGTTCGGGATATTCAGGCTCTGATTCCGATCTTTCAGGCGTTATCCCGAGTCTTGGTCAGGTTGACGCTGCGGCTTCTGGGGCTGATGGCCTCCTGCATAGTTCTGGTGCATCACGCCCAGTGGCGGATGCAGGCTCTGCAGTGGGACCTGAAGTTTCAGTGGGCCCAGCATCAGGACAACTTGTCCGACCATGTCTTGATCTCGGAGGGCACTGCAAGACAGTTGCAGTGGTGGCTCACGGACTACGATTGGGTCAGCGGCAGATCCCTCTCCCTACCCCAACCGGAGCACGTAGTCCTGATGGACGCGTCCCTCCAGGGCTTGGGGGGGCCACATGGGAGAGGCGGAGATCAGGGGCCTCTGGTCTCCGGCGGAGTCCCGGCTCCACATCAACCTTCTGGAGCTGCGGGCGATCCGGCTTGCACTGAAGGCATTCCTCCCCTCTGTCCGGGGGAGTGTAGTGCAAGTGTTCACGGACAACACCTCTGCCATGTGGTACTGCAACAAACGGGGCCGGGTGGGATCGTGGACCCTATGGCAGGAGGCTCTGCGCCTCTGGAAGTGGCTGGAACATCAGGGCGTGACCCTGGTGGTTCAACACCTGGCAGGTTCCCTCAACGTCACGGCGGATGAACTGAGCCGTCGGTGCATGATGGATCACGAATGGCGTCTGAACTCGGACGTGGCGCAAGGCCTCTTTCAGCAGTGGGGAGAGCCTTGAATAGATCTATTCGCCACAGGAGAGAACGCGCAGTGTCATCAGTTCTGCGCGTTGGAATTTTCAAGGCGACACTCGCTCGGAGACGCTTTTCGTCGCGAGTGGAGTAGCGGGCTGTTGTACGCGTTTCCGCCTATACCACTTCTGCCCAGAGTGCTGAAGAAGATCAGACGCGACCGGGCCAAAGTCATCCTTGTGGCTCAGGACTGGGCACAAAGATACTGGTATCCCGAGCTACTCAGCATGTCTGTCGATCCCCCGATTCGTCTGCCTCTTCAGGAGGACCTTCTGTCGCAGCAGCAGGGGACGGTCCTCCACCCGAACCTGTCCAGTCTCCACTTACATGGGTGGAGATTGAGCGGCGGCAGTTGAGGCCATTTGACTTGCCTCCTGAAGTCTGTAATGTGATTCTAGCAGCCAGGTAGCCCACCACAAAATCGGTATACGCCTGCAGGTGGAACAAATCTGTGGCATGGTACACAGCAAAGACTGTGGATCCCCTTTCTGCCCCTCTTTCAGAGGTTCTCCTCTTTTTTTTTTCTCTTGCCCAGCAGGGCTCTGCTCTGGGCACTCTAAAGGGCTACCTCTCTGCCATTTCTGCCTTCTTAAGGCTCCCTGATCAGCCCTCTTTGTTCAAGTCCCCAGTTGTAAATAGGTTTTTGAAGGGCATCACTCATATGTTCCCTCCTGTTCCTTTCGTGCCTCAGTGGGACTTGAACCTTGTTCTGACTTATCTGATGTGCGCTCCCTTCGAGCCACTTCATAACTGTCCTCTTCATCTCCTTACTCTTAAGACTGCATTCCTGGTTGCCATCACCTCTGCCAGGAGAGTGAGTGAGCTCCAGGCTCTTTCTTTTCAACCTCCTTTCCTTTCTGTCCATCCGGACAAAGTTGTGTTGCGGACGCGACCCTCTTTCCTGCCCAAAGTAGTAACAGCCTTCCACACGGGCAGTCCATCACTTTGCCCACCTTCGAAAGAGGAAGAGAGGCTCCACCGTCTGGACCCAAAACGTGCGCTCTCATTCTATCTGGACCGCACACGCCAGTTCCGGGTGGATGACCAACTCTTTTTTGGTTACGTGGGCGCTAAGAAGGGACGGGCGGTGCACAAACGGACCATTTCTCGATGGGTCGTCTTGTGCATCTAGGCTTTTTACTCTTTGGCTCGAAAGGAGCCTTCTGTGGGGCTACGTGCCATCCACTTGGGCCACTGCAGCTACTACTGCCCTGGGTCAGGGAGTCCCCTTGCAGGACATCTGTCAGGCAGCTACCTGGGCCTCGCTGCACACGTTCGAAAGACTACTGCCTGGACAGCCAAGTCCAGAGAGATGGCTTTTTCGGCTGTTCCGTTCTCCAGGACTTCCTGGTGTGATCATTGGTTCGCAGACCCACCACCGGGGTTGGTATTGCCAGGGTATCTATTCTAAGGTAAGGAATCTAATACGAACATGTTTCTTTCAGATGCACAAGTTACTTACCTTCAGTAACGATATATCTGTAAGAAACCGTAGTTAGTATTAGATTCCTTACCGCCCCACCCATCCCCCCCGTTTTGCAAACCGATATCTAGGGTTAAGGTCATCCCCTTTCAGGGCCCTAGTTTTTATGGCACCAGTGTTAGTTTTAATCATGGCTCTGCGTTTCTGGCGTGGAAAAGCTGTGTATAAGAACTGACGTCCGAGCGTGAGGGCGGTGTATAAGTACTCCGACGACTTCATCCCGGTGCCGACGACGGACGTGGAGCCACAGACAATGCCTACCAACGCGCAGGGGTACTGCTACGCAAAATTTTCCGGATCCAGTCTGACGCCTCGGGATATTCTATGGTAAGGAATCTAATACTAACTACTGTTTCTTACAGATATATCGTTACCGAAGGTAAGTAACTTGTGCATCTGCATCTAGATGGGAGGGAGAATTTGCACCTGAACCTTGAATAGGGCTGTGCCTGCCTTCCACAATGCTGGCTCCACCCCCTGGGGAGCGGCTGATGTCTCTGCCCTGCACACTGAAAGAAGAGAAGGAATCCTGTCAACAAAGTGCTCCAGGACTGTACTTGCCTTCCTCAATGCTGGCTCCACCACCTGTGGGGTGTCTGATGGGCATGCCCTGCTCTGTGAAAGGAAAGAAGAAGTCTGTTAAACAAAGTGTTCAGGAACTGGTTTGGAGTAAGCACAGGCCCCTCTCCCCTCCGAGAACAAAGGATTTGGGGGTATAAATATTGGGACCCTGATCCCATGAAATTAGATCACTTTTGGACTACAAGAAGAACCCTTCACTGAGGAGAGGAACCTGAAGAAACTGAGGAGAGACTATTCCCAAGCTGAAGTGCTGCTTGGGGGATTTGCCTGCAGTGGTTGCCTTACTGCCAAAGGAAGGAGAAAGGAACTTTATGTACTTTACTTTCAATTTGTGAAGGATCTCCAAGGGCTTGGAAGAGAGCTTGCCTGCTGCTGAAGTCTCAGGGACAACAGACTTCAACCCCCTGCTCCCCAGAGTCTTTTTGGAAGTGCCTGCTGCTGTTTCGGGCCTTCTGAGGGACTGCGTGTCGCAGGGAGCTGGAAGCACGACTCAACGAGAAGAAGCGTGTCACCGTCGTTGTGCCTGCCGTCACAACTCCAAAGGAGGGTGTCGCCGCTGGAACTGTTGCACTGCTCCGCATCGGAGAGAAGCGTGCCACAAAGAAGAGGAAGCGTGTCGCTGCTGCCGCATCTCAGAAGGAGGGTGACGCCGCTGTAGTTGTCGCACTGCACCGCATCAGGAGAAGAATCTAGCAACGAGGTCAGAGCGTGTCATCGTCGCTGTGCCTGCCGTCGCAACTCTGAAGGAGGGTGTCACCGCTGGAACGGTCGCATTGCACCGCATTGACCAAGAGCACCTCTCATCCCCGAGAAGATTGCCGCCATCGGAGCTGCTGCCGTCGCACCTTGGGTGTCACCGTTGTAGTCCAATCTGACAGGAAGGCTGTGGAAAACCCCAGCCTGAGTGGAGCACAGCTTTGGACTGGAAAGTCTCAATAGGCTAATGAGCTCTCAGGCACGTTGATTTATCATACCATGGTAAATCATATGTAATCGTTCAAGAAATGTGGATCAACATTGTTTAAAAATGTGCACTTAATTTCAATGCATACATAAACTGAAAAACATGTTTAAATATACATGGATAAACCCCACATCAATGAGTTAATGCATTCAACTAGTTTTATAAACACACTCCCAATGCATTTCGGGTTCAGAAAAGGAACCCCCCGTCAGGACATTAATGTGACTGAATAAGTAGAAGTTTTGCTTGTACAGCTGTCCTCCGCAGGGTCCTGCAACACAATAAATGTTGATGTAACTGGCGCATTACTATTTACAATGTGATAGAAATTAGAATTTGCACTCTAAAAAAGACTGAGAGAAGATAAGTTAAATAGAGTGTAGAGAACCCAAATATAGCTCCACTGTGAGTAGTAGGTATACCTAATATAAAATGCCCTGTGTTGTGGTGTAAAACATAGTTCCCCAATCTTCAGTGTTATCAAATGGGCACTGACTCCCAAATTTTTATCGTAATAATGATGTGTGAAGAGTTTTATGAAGAATTCATGCAAAAAATTCTGAACCGAAGCAATTCTTACCCTCCGACCAGCTGCCAGGCTTGTAACTAAACAAAAAGGTTGCAACCTTAATACATATTTTAAACGTCAAACCGGGGCGGTATATTCATGAGACAAATATACAGACAATTTGAAATGTTCTTATCCGTCTAGGTGAAAACAAAAGTGACTGCCTCTCTATGTGCTTGCAACTGTTGTAGATAAAATACGTGTCCTCTGTCTAGAAAATATATGACATCATGAGGCTCTAAATGATGTGAGTCAAGACTATCACCAGTCTGATTTAGGTAAATGCGGTAAAAGCAAAAGAAGCCTCACCGTTTATAAGTGAAGCGTTATGCTGAATCCGAAAGTGGCAACCAAATGTTTATCCTACGAGTATATCCATTTGCTGAAAAGTAAATTAATGCCGTGTTAAAAAACGCTTGCGATTCGTAAGAGGGACTTGCGTAAAAAACACTGTTCCGAACTTAACCCCCTGACGACGGCCCCCATCTGTCATGCACTACGGCGCTCGTGTGCTGATGACGGCTGGGGGTCGTCATAAACCTGCCCACTCGCGATTTTGCCTCACAGGCGCGGAATCGCGGCAGCATGCAAGGGGTTAAAAAGCAAAGATTCTCACCGTCTTATTGTGAGGATTAAGAACACGACCGCACATGGTGCCGCCTCCCGTTCACTTGTTCTTTCCGGGTTTCACACGAGTGATCCAGCATCCATTGCTTATATAAAACGACCGCATTGTGTTGAAACGATGCGTCCACGTGATACATTGTTTCAACCAACTTTATTGCCACATTATCCTAATATCTATCATGAAAGATGAATGCTGACTGTGTGCTTCCTTTGAGAAATCACTAAAAAACGATAGCTTGTCAGTTCGTGTGTCTCTCACTACATTACCAAGATTTCTGATATAAGCCTATTTGCACCTCGTGCTCTTCTATTAAATAGAAAAACTATTGTGTGTCTTTTAAAGGACTCTCTGATGGCTCGTACAGTCTTCAAACTAAATCGTCCGCACCCTTAATGTTACGATAATATGGGCATGTTCCCATTTTGGGTACGTTAATGAGCTGTGTGTGAATTTTGAATGTTCATTCTGGACGGCATTATCCTGAAGTATACCTGAACATAACTCTTATGAAATGTGCAACAAGCAAACAGAAAGGGTGAATATGTTAAAGAATAAATAGGCTAGGAAGGGTGACTATGTTAAAGAAAAGAGTTCAAATTCTTTACAGAGTCAGCAATAATTAAATGAATATACATATTTCAAAGAAAGCATAACATTTCGTAATGATCATTCAACCCACCTGGGGTCACTGTCTCTAGTGATTTTATCCAGTATGTTTCTCTGCGTGCTAATGCTGTGTTTATGGCAATGTCTGAGCTAGATCTTATCTGTTCGAGAACGTTGAAACGTAACTGAGGTATGGTATGTGCGGCATGTAACAAATGTGCTACGAGAGGAGATGTAGTGTTCTTGTTCCGGATTCTGCTCTTGTGTTCTATTATCCATGTTTTGATTTGGCGACTGGTCCTCCCCACATAAATCAAACCACAGGGGCATTTAATCGCATAAATCACTTTCTCCGTGTTACAGTTTGAAGTGTGTTGTAATTTAATTTTCTTCCCTGTATATGGGTGCATGACAACTCGCCCTGAATCACATTACCACATTGTCCAACGTTATAGCATTTTCTCATGCCTTTGTGTATCTGTTTTGTCTCAATTTTTTGGGATTTCAGTAATTCACGTAGATTTCTTGATCTGCTGTGTGCGAATAGTGGTAGCCCTTCAAAAAGATCTACAAAATGTGGTTCGTGGGCAATGATCTCCCAACGTTTTCTAATTATCGCTTTTATCCGTGATGCTTGTGTTGAGTATTTTAATACAAAAACTTCTAGTTTCTGCAATTGTTTCACACTAGGCTTAAGTAGTTCTTCTCTTGATTTTAAAGCAGTCTTCTGTAAGGCTGTTTTTAGTACATCAGGTGGATATCCTCTTTTCTCATATCTCTTCACCTGATCTTGAATCTGATTTAAGCAATCCGTAGCATGAAATGAAATGAATTTGTACCTGTAAAGCGCACTTATTCCCCAATTGGGGTTTCCTGGCGCTGTACGCATACCGCTGTGGAACCCGTCCTGGCTTTTCCCGGTGAAAAGTAAAGAAATTGATTTCTCATTGGTAAAGAAGATGCCAGCAACCTCCATTCCATGGCCTCTAAGCCTTCGTTGTGGGCTATTGATGTGTACAAAGCTGCCACATCGATTGTACACAGTAAAATGTCATCATTGGATACTTCTTGCACAGCTTCCAATTTCAGTAAACAGTCAGTTGCATCTTTTAGGTAAGTTTCCCACGATTGGACCAATGGTTGTAAATGGTAATCCACATAGTAACCTACTGCTTCATGGATGGAATTGCGCCCAGCCACTATGGATCGAAAAGGTGGTTTGACACTGTCTTTGTGCATTTTGGGCAACATGTAAATTTGGGGAATACTGGGTGTTTGATTTATTGAAAACGTTCCAGTATTTTGGTCAATAATCCCATCATTTACTGCTTTTGTCATAATGTCAGTCAACAAGGTGACTAACTCTTTGGTTGGATCTTGGTCCAATGTGATATAGGTGTCCTGATCTTGTATGTGTAGGTCTACGCTCTGGTTAAAATTCTGTATCAACAACTACCAACGCTCCACCTTTGTCGGCGGGTTGAAAAACAATAGACATCTCTTGTCTCAAAGAATTCAAAATCCTGAGTTCCTTAGGTGTTATATTAGATTTGGCTGCTTTGTTGTATCCAATGTCTTGAAGATCCTTCTTCACTAAAAGTTCAAACGTGTCCAAAGATTTATGAGTGATAGGCGACATGAACTTTCTTTTAGTACGAAATGCTTTTGATTCTTGACTTTGCTCTTCATTGTTTGGCAATATAGAAAAAAAACATTGAAGGTGTAGTTTTCTTATGAACTTGAAAAAGGAAACTTCTGTTTCCAAACTTTTAAAGGAATATGTCGGTACAAAAGAAATTCCCTTGTTGAGAACCCGGAGTTCATCTCTATTCAAAGTTCTTTTAGAAATATTCATAACTAAAGATTCTACTTCTTCTGGTCCCTCCTGGGCCTGCCCGACTCTTGAACTTTTTTTGGATTTTCCCCTTCCGGTGCGGGTTCTTGTACTGTTGAAATTTTGTCTCGTGGTACCGTCAACATCTGGGCCTCCGCTAAAAAAGACGGCTGCGAGCTTGACATGGAAACAATTGCATGTGGGGGTACACTTGTTTATGATCGTGCAGCGGCTGGTTTCGGATGTTGTACTGTCAGATCTTGATATGTGACTATGCTTTCCTCAGATGAATTGGCATTTGGTTTTTTGAAAAAACCTTTCTGCGCATAGGTCTCAGCCCAAGAGTACACCTCATCTAGTTTGTAGTCAATAGTGTCCCTACTAAATTTGCGAATTTTTCGCTCATGCACTTCCTTTGCATGCTTATCCAAATTTGTATTGATGTCTTCCAAAACTTTGTTCCAGTCCTCTTGATCCATATTTCGAGAAATCTTATCCTTTAATTTATTAATGTCATTCGAGAAATCTTTCAGGATTGCTTAAATCTCCTCAATAATTAAAAGAATCAAGTTGAGAGAACATTTGTTCAATATTGCATACCACCGAGACATGAAGGCTTTGTTGAACTTGAAGAACATGGGTCTCAAGCCTATACGTAATCCTCTAGGAATCCTTTTGACTTTATGGTATTCTATAAGAGTTGTGGCCTGAAGGCACTGGTTTATCTCCTTTCTCAGTAAATATTCCAATTGTCGTAATAGTTGTGTTGTGTTGCCTGGGGAGGACCCAAAGTCCCGAACTTCTCTGTCTAGTCAATATATAGCTACTGCTTCATCAGTAGTGTATGCTTTTGTTTCAGCTTGGTTAGTGGTAAGGTCTGCTATATCCTTCCAAGACATTATGAGGGAACGGGTGCAAATTACACTAATGGGCCTGAATGAACAAACTACTGAATGTAAAAGTGTTTTTCCACACCTAATTGTAAATATAATAAAGTATAGTTAAGTACAGAGTGAATCAATTTAAAAAAATATGCGTGCTTCCACAAATGTCCAGTCGCTGCTGTAGTCCACGCATCAGACCGAGAACTTCTCGCATCCCCGAGAAGCGTGCCACATCTGGGAGATCTTCAGGTCTTTATTTCTTTGTATCTGAACTTTTCTGCATTCCCATCGCTGCGACATTGCTTGTCGTGGAAGCGCTACGCAACCTATGGTACATTGACGCAAAGCGTTGCATCAAAGAACTGAACTGAACTAAGCTTAAATCTACCATCTTAAAGTAATAGTATTGTGTTTTTTTGTCGTTTATGGTCTTTTGGGAACTCTATATAAAGCATACTTATTTTTTATATAAAACCTGAGTGGTGTCCATTTGTAATGTTGTCACTGGGTTACTGTATGTGGTCACAACTGCTTAACTTACAACGCCTCTGAAGTAAAGCCCTTCTGCTCGTGCAGGGGGTGAACAGGGGTTATTTTAGGAGTGTAATCCCCTTATCCTGACTAGAGGAGAGGGTCCCTGCTTCTCACAAGTACCTACCTGTGCCAACTAGAGACCCCCAAATCTAACAGGCGGTATTAAGGAGGGACTAACAAGCCAATTAATGAATCTGAAGCCAGCCAGTACAAAGGTCAGTGACACAAGCCAATGAAAAATATGGGTGGAGAGAGGGCGGGGCTTCAAGTACATACTCCAATACAGCATGCCTCGCAGATTATAGCAAGCCCTGTCCAGGCTCGACCTAAGAGCACTTTTTAAACATGTGTTTGGTTTTCAAATCATTGAAGGGAAGGAACCATGTTTTCTTAAAAACAAGTTTTAATCATATATCCCGGCACGTCTACTTAGATCCAGTGAAGCTACTATTGCTATGCCCCAGACGTATTCGTACAGCCAGTTATGGAGGCCGTTCCTTTTCTTTGTTAGCTTCCAAACACTGTAATCAGTTACTGTTACTGCTAGACTCTTGCTCAGACTTATTCTGTTATAAGAAATCCTTGAAAACATAACTGTTTGATTTTTAATCATCTTATGGAATTGTTACCTGTATAGACTCTTTCGACGCTGAGAGAGCCCCTTGGGGAAGATTCTTACGCTTACTAAATCTATAAATAAATAAAACGTCATGAATGTTGACTGTGTCTGGAATTCTTACAATCCCTGCCTAGACTTCTCCATAGCAGATAGTCCGCAAACGCCCGGTCAATCCACCCCGTACCCCCAACGTTCATAATGACAGTGTCTCTCTCACAGGACACAGCTTCAGTACTGGGGGTACATTTCCAACAGCAGCTGCCATCTTGCAATGACCCTGGGGGGTGCACACCTTTTCAGTGCAGCTCCTCTGACCTCCGGCTCTGATACACGTGCTCCAGCCTACGATGAAGAGGGGGTGCACCATAGTTGCTCTTACTTTTGTTCTTCTAATGTCTCAAATATTTTCTTCGCTTTCTGCAAGTCGTCTTAAGGCACCTTCACACCGTAGAAGACTTGCATCCCCTGCAGTGCTCCTAAGGGGACAGTGAAGACTCCATCCCTTGTTTCCTCCGATGCTCTGCTGAGTCTGGTAACCAGTTAGAGCCTCTGACTGTGATTAACAGAGGTTCTGGCCGGCCTCAGTAATCTCTGCTCCGGTTGTAAGTATGAGCGGAGTCTGTGCACAGCAGTGATAGCTTCCCACGGCTCTCGTGTCAGTTACCACCCTCTTGATATGGGGCTCAGCCCCGCAGGAGGGTGTGGGGGTGGATATGCCCCCACAGCTTGAAGACCCCTGCATTCATTTCACTCTGGGTGAGATGGAAGGGGGGCACCTCTCTAATCTTCCAAAACACTTGTATACTGGTGGGGGCTCAACCACTAAACTTTCAAGATATCTCTACCATGCCAGGTGGGCTACCCCCAAAACTGACACACATCGGGGAGGGGGCGAGGGCTCCCTTGGCGCGGGCCACGCCCGGGCATGCCCGGGCCGCGTCCGGGTCAAGGGCGGGCCCGTCTGCGCCCGTCAGCGGCCGGAAGAGGCTGGGCTGGGCCACCGCACTGAGGAGTAAAGTTCTTCCTGTCCATCATCGCGAATATATAGGTTTATAGGAAGATTTAAGGTACTGTCTCCTTTCCTCCTACATAGAAAATACATATATTAAGTAAATGGAAAAGCGAAAGGGTGTAGCTGGCACATTGGACGCTTTTTTAATAAGGGCAGAAACTTTGTTATCCCATGAAATTCATCTGACAGAGTGGCGCCTTTCACTAGATCCCGCTACACTGCAGAGGCACCTAATATCTGGTGGTACTTCATTTGTACCAGAGACTGTTAATCAGGATCAGGAGGTTCTATCCAACCTTGCCACAAATGCTCCACTAAGTACTGTCCCCTTATCCCTCGCTCCTGACGTAACATCGAGCTCTCCAGTAATCCAGAATAGAGCTACTAGGTCCAAGACAGTAAAGAATTCGGACCCATACAAGAGAAAAGAAAGAAGGACACTGGGGCAAGAAAAACTAAGGGCAAAGAAAATACTGTAACTCCTCTAATTGTTAAATATACTTCGGTAGGCACGCAGACTGAGATGACCTCAATTGTGATAACGAAGCCTACAGCTAATACTAGTTCAAAGGAAGTCATGACTGATCAGCCTGCGGGAATAAATGACCCAGGATTAGGTTCAGCGTTAACATGTATCTGTGACTTGGCTGATAAAAACATTTCTATGCTGTGGGACAAAATGTGTATGCTTGAGTCTGTAATTAATACCCCAAGTAATAATATTATGAGCCAATTGCCAACTGGAGGGGATAGAGAAGATACAAGGGCAATGAGGGGAAATTGTTTGTCAGCTATTAAAGAAGTAAATATTGATAAAACACAGGATAAACCTATGCCTAGAAATACTGGGAGTGACCAAGTGGATGGACCAGCAATAGGGTCACAGGAACTAGCTACCCATAGCACACAATGAAGGCAAGCAACATCCTTAGACGGGGCCAAGGGTGATAGTGTTTCTAGAAGAAGTGAGGGAGCTAATGACTCCCCAGAACCCCTGGCTCCTAATAAGGAGATATTGCAACTCCCCCCCCCCCCCAGTATCATGCCCCTATGTTTTAATACTGACTGGAGTTCCAGCATTAAGGAGTGGCCGGAAGGAAAACTGGGTAGAACTAAGGAATAAAACCCTAGATTGGCTGGTAAGACATAAGAGGCTCCACCCTAAAGATGCTAACGAGATATTAATGGTTAGGTGGGTAGGGAACTCCGCCAAGAATATAAGAGGTTACTGCATTGTGGTCAATTTTTGTAGGCCAAGTATGGTCCATCGCTTACTGCAACACTACAATGCAACTTTTACACCCAAGACTGAGATTAGTGCTCTACCTTTAGGATATTTCTTTAGGCAACATGGGGAGGTCAGAGATGGGGGATTTCAACCGCTTAGTCAATTTAACAGATTTCAGGCCCTGTCAGACCTGGATTCCCAGGATTGACATCTACCTGGAGCAGGTCAGGATATGGATAGCTTAGCAACCAGAATATCTTGAGGCCTTGTAACTGAGGATGACGAAATAGTCGGAGTGAACCCTGGTGGTGCCCTAAATGATCTTATAGAGCTAGGCATTCCAAGTATTAATAATACGGCCCCAAAGGTGTCCCTTAGTATTCATGTAGAGGGTCCGTGTGTTAATTTTAATAACACTGAGATTGAGACCGATTGTAGGACCTGTGGTAGGGGTCAAGAATATGTAACAGTTCAAAAAAAGATGTATGATAAAAAAGTATTGATTGTAAACCAGGGTGACAAAGTTACAGGACACCATAATATAGATAATGTCAAGTCAAGTCAAGTCAAGTCAAGTCAAAAAGCTTTATTTCGATAAAAGTTAATTACCATAAAAGCAGAACAATAAATATATAATAAAGAGAAAAATTCTATATCTTTAGACCAAGCGATAATTTCATAACTTATTTGGTCAGCAATGCATAAAAGAAGTGGAAAGTTAAAAAACAGAATTAAACAGCTTGTTTTCGCTTTTTGGCTCGGATAGCCCAAGCCCAAGATAAAAATTTGGCTAGGGCACAGGCATAGGGTACATAACTGTCCGAGACAAGTATCCTAATTGCCACATCATGGCTCCTGGTACCCAGCTGTCGGCATAGGTTTTTCAGCCACGCCCTTCTAGGATTAGCATATTCTTTGCAAACAAACAAAAAATGCGCCAAAGTCTCTGGGTTGGCAAGGCACGATGGGCATAAGTCGGTATTACCGATACAGGTTTTCCATTTCTTAGTAAAAGTATTCAATGGCAGAGTACCCGTTCTGAATCTAAAATACAAGGCCCGGGCGAAGGGTTTCTCAATTATGTCCAGATAGGGTTCCCGCCTGGGGCAGTCTTTAAACAACAAGAAGACCTCAGTTAATTTGCCAAGAGACGTGCTGGAATGTCTATGGGAGCAAATCCAGTCCCGGTAGAGCTTTTTGAGCATTTGCTTAGGGGGTGAGGTTCTACTTGTCCACGATTCATGTAGGCCCAAATTGGTCAGAAGAATTTGCATGTCTTTTAACCACTTGATTTTGTGCCAATTCGGGGATGCCATAATTTCTTTAAGACCTCTGGCGTATCCGCTAAGTTCTTCTACCCGCCAGATGCGGGCCCATAATAGTAGCGGACGAAATTTCGCAGTTTCACCAATCTGGGTGCAGCCAAGGTCCATAAATAAAGGGAGTAGTGGGGTACTTTGTGGAAGGGACATTAGTTGTCTGCAGAAATTGTTCTCGGATTTTTGCAGGGCTTCGGTAGATGAAAAGCCCCAAAGTTCCGCTCCATAAAGGGCAGAGCTGACACCTTTGGCTGCATAGATCTCAAGAACTGTTCCTATTGGTTTTGTAGAACTGGAACGTTGTTCTCTTAAAAGGGCACCTGAGATCCTTTTGTGGTTCAGCAGCATTTTGTCGAAGTGGGGCGTCCAATCCATTCTGTCTGAAAGGCGTATCCCAAGGTAATCGAACACTTTTACCCTTTCCAAGAGCTCGGTGTTTAGGGTAGGGGAACGCACGTGTTGTTTTGGAGGATTGAGGACGAGGTACTTTGTTTTGTTGGTATTTATTACCAGGCCTCGATCGGTACAGAATGATTGGAAATTGTCCAAGAGTCGCTGGAGTCCCATTGGGGTTTTGGAGATTAGGAGCGTATCATCCGCGAAGAGGAGGGTTGGTATACGTTCACCCGCCAGGGATGGTTCGTCAGATGGAGATTTGAGAAGATGCTCGACCACCCCATTGATGTACAGAGAAAAAAGGGTGGGAGCCAGAACACATCCCTGGCGGACCCCTCTCTCGACTGGAATACTGCCCGTTTTCTCCCCTCCAGGGCCCCACCTAACTTGGGCAAAGCTGTCCTGATGTAGCCTAACCAAAAGGGACAGTAAATACTGTGGCAGCCCCATGTCGGCCAAAACCTTCCACAACAAGTCCCTAGGGACAAGGTCAAAGGCAATCTTTAGATCGATAAATGCGAGATAAAGACTGCCCTTGCCTATGACTACAACCTTCCAGTAAACCATCATGAGCCTGAATGCTTGCTCAATCGTTCCAGTGCCTACCCTGAAACCAGCCTGGAAGTCGGTAAGGATTTTATTTTCTTCTACCCAGTTGAGGATTCTGAGTAAGAGAACTTTACCGACCACTTTTTGGCTGATATCAAGCAAGCTGATCGGTCTGTAATTAGATGGATCGTCCCTTGGACCTTTCTTATGCATGGGGACCACCTCCGCCCCCTTCCATGATAAAGGAATGGGGGCACCCCTACAGATGGCAACGAGGAGGGAGTGGATCAATTTGCCCCATCAGATTTTAACAGATCCCCAGGGATGCCATCTGGTCCAGCAGCTTTTTGTGGAATAATAGAGTTTATTGCATATTCCACTTCCTTTAATGTAAAGTCAGGGTCACTGGGGAAAAGCAAATAATTTATGTAAGGAGAAGACAAAGCAAGCCCTCCTTCATTAGGTCCTTTGTGGCAAGAATAAAGTTTGGAAAAGTGAGCCTCCCACGCCTGACCCGGGATATTACACGTTATAAGGT
This sequence comes from Lissotriton vulgaris, assembly GCF_964263255.1. Classification (NCBI taxonomy): domain Eukaryota; kingdom Metazoa; phylum Chordata; class Amphibia; order Caudata; family Salamandridae; genus Lissotriton; species Lissotriton vulgaris. The sequence continues at coordinate 25,377,042 of NC_141699.1, forward strand.
CACTATCTGGTCTATTGCGTGCCCTTATAGTATCCCAGAAGCATTTGGAGTCTTTTTTCATACTTGCTTCCTTGAGGGTTAGCCAATAGGCGTCATCCCACTCCCTTTTAGCTAGGCACAGGGCTTTTTTATGTTCACTTCTGGCTGTTTGGATTGATTGAAGGGACTTCCCTTTAACTGCCTCTATTAAGCATGATTTGGCCTTCCTGCAAGTTGCCGAGTACCAGTCATGCCTGCCTTTAGGTTTGGATATGGGTTTAGGTTTCCCAACAGACCCTTGCACCCAAAAAAGGTCCTCTATGGTTTTTATGGCTGCTTCAAAGATAGTAGTAACCTTATCTGCTGCCTTGGTTAGGTCGATGGAGCCAATTTCATCCTGCGTGCCCCTGACCACTTCATTTATGGTGGATAGTTTGTCAGTGTTACACATAATCTTGCACCACTTAAGGCGCCTACCGCAGGACGAGACAGTAATTTCCTGTGGACAGGTCCGTGGGGCTAACGACGCTTCAGGGAACCAAGGATTTTTTAGAGTTAAATAAAGTGAATTGTGATCACTCTCTATAGTGGGAATAACAACCATATCAACTACCGAACTCCATAGTCCCATATCCAGCAGAATATAGTCGATTCTTGTGGAGTGACCAACTCTGTTGAAGGTAGGGGCACCCAGCAGATCCGAACGTGTACGTCCGTTTGCTGCTCTTAATCCGAACTCAAAAGTGAGTGCATTTAGGTGTATTGCACTATGAGTCCAGCGCTTGATAGGTGGGATAGTAAGGGTAGGAACACCCCACCTGCTATCCTCTTCTCCTAGGTCAGGTATCCCTTCTAGGGGGAGTGGTTCATATGTACAGTTGAAGTCCCCTGCTATTATAGTGTGACCAAGGCCACTATTCACCCCCAATTGGGTCTCGAGCTCCGTTACTGTTGGTGAAATGCACCCATTTTTAGTACCTCTAACATAAACATTGTAGAGATCAATAGATATTCCCCCACGTGGGCCAGATAAGGAGAGACCAAGGATATCTGGGGTACCTGCCTTCTTTGAGGATATCCGGCAGTTAAGCAGAACGCTTACCCAGATAATAAGCCCCCCTGATGGCCGCCCCTTCCCTGCCTTGGGTTTTACGGCTGATGTAAAGAAAGTAACAAACCCGACACGGTGCAGAGGTTCCATAGCCCATGTCTCTTGGAATATACAGATCTTGTGGGAGTCGACCAGGGCATTCCACTCCGGGAGGCCTAATTTCCTAGAAATCCCTGCGAGATTCCAGCTAAGGATTTTTAGCTCACCATCTATTAGGTCACCATGTAGAGTGTCAGATGTTTGTGAATTAAGTAGAACTACACTGTCGCTAATAGGTATATTGGGATGCAGTGTAGGTGATGACGCGACAGGACATGTGGGGAAGGATGTAGTTGTCAATACATCCTCCAAGTCATTAATGATAGAAGGGGAGAGGTTATCTAAACCTCCCATAGGGGTGAGTCAATCTACCTCGTCCAGTACACAGTACCTATTAGGGTGAGCAAACTGTGAATATGAAGGGTCATAGGAAGAAGGCAGATCCTGCCATGGCTGTTGCCATTGATTGTTAGCAGGTAGTTGAGGCTGATGGAATTGCTGCCACTGCTGTGCCGGTTGATATAAGGGTGGTGGGGGGTGGGAGGGTTGTCGCCACTGGAAGCCAGCATATTGCGAGAATAGAGATGGAAAGTTTAGTGGCTGGTGCCAGTGTTTGGTGGCATGCTGCAGGGGATATACAGGCCCTCTATTATTTGCAAAAGTAGGCCGATGAGAATTTAGTCTAGACTGATTAGGGAGGAAGTAGGACAAGGGGAGTGGATTAATTTGGGTGGCAGGGCCACTATTGGGTGCATTACAAATGTAACTCACTGCCCCTATATCCCTAAAATTAACTGTAATGACATCCCCTGGTATTGTTTTCTTACTCCTACCCACCCAGTCCCCTCTACGCACAGTGAGAATTTCCCCGCTCACATTATTGGGTAGGGGTCTGTGTAATTGGAGCCACTGAGCGCATTTGTTTCTTAGCTCCACAAATGACTCTTTGACACCCTCCTTCAGTGGGGGAACGGCAGTCAGCACAACCACAAAAGGAGAGACTTCTGGGGGCAGGCTGATTGATTAATAACGTGCCTGCTTGGACTTGGGGGCTTCAGAGTCATCTGTGGGGTTAGACACTGGGGGATTCGTAGGTTTCCCTGTGGAATCCTTTGCATGGGAGATGGTGGATTTGTTACCAGCTGCTGGTTGCTGCAAGGTCAAAGTATCACTCACCACCTTTAGGGTGGAAAGAAGTGGAGGTTGGGCGGAATTGTTCCCTGAATGGGACAAGTGTGGTACAGGTGGGTCCTTGGTAGATGAGGGTGTTTTCGCCTTATTGGGTGCATTTTTAGGAAGCTTGACAGACAGTTGGGGGTTGGGGAGTGAATCTTTAGACCCTTGTAACTGGACAGACCCAGGCTCGTTCATCTTATTGGGCCATTTCGCATTGATAAGCGACGTGAGCCTGTCAAGTTTAGAGATCAAAGGTTTTATTTGGGCAGCTATTGTAGTCTCAAGGTCCTGCTTAAGGTCTGTAACCATATTTTCGACCCAGCAGGGGATACCTGATGCCAGGTGTGGGGTGGGTGATACCAAATTGTGGTTTCTAGTTTTGGTTTTAGGTTTTTCCTTGGGCTTAGTTTTAGGCACAGCCTTTAATGATGTATTGGCAACCTTGCCCACAAAGTCACTAGGTACGGAGGGAGTCGACCTAGCAGTCAACTCATCCAGACCTGGCTCCATCTTTTCTGGTGTCTGGCAGGCTACTAGGTCTGGGGTCGCCTCCAGGTCCACAAAGGACGGATCCGTGTCCGAACGAGTGACCGACAAGTCGACAGCACTCGGCACCGTAACTGTGCCAGTGGTGGACAAGGGTAGAGGTAGGGAACAGTTGGTCAGGGGTTGGTGGGAAGGCGAGTTTGCGTTTGCAAGGGAGCCCAGGGAAGAACGCTTGGCATGCATAAGGTCCAGAGAGACTCTTTTCTCCAACAATACAATGCTCTTATCAATAGTCTCATTCACCCGTGAGATAAAAAGGTCAATAGGGCCAGTCACTTGGGTTACCCCCATGGCTTTTTTGGTACAGCTTCTAGTTTTGTGACGCATAGTTGACATCTGCACAACAGGACCAGATGCCAAATGGGGCCTTAAAAAGGTAAGCGATGAGATGACAGTACCTTGGTGATGGTTGCAGGGCGATGATACAGGGGTGATGATACAGGGGTTCAGGGCCTGGGCCGTCCTCTGCCGTCCTTGAACGGCCTTAAACGGCCCGCTCTTTGCCCGGTCTTCGCCCCGGCCTTTGCCCCGCGTGCGCGTTGCCCACGCAAGTTATGAAGGTAGGACAGGAGAAGGGGGCGGGAAGAGGACCAGCTGCGGCCGATCCACGCCGCTAGGAACGCTGGTCCTCGCAGTCCCGCCTCTACCCTTGTTGGCCAGCTGTCAAACTCCAAGGGACGCGTTGGTGCACAATGCACGTGTGGGGAAGCAGGAAATTATTTCACCAGGAGAAGGCCTTGCCTACGAGCGGCTCCCGCGAAGCGGGGGCCGCGAGGCGTGACAGAAAGGTCGGGCAGCAGCAACTCGGGAACAGCGCTTCCTTGAAGAAAGGGTCACAGGGCTCACTCGCTCCACGGAGATTTTAAGAGGAGGAGGAGGGGGCGGGAAGAGGACCAGCTGCGGCTGATCCACGCCGCTAGGAACGCTGGTCCTCGCAGTCCCGCCTCTACCCTTGTTGGCCAGCTGTCAAACTCCAAGGGACGCGTTGGTGCACAATGCACGTGTGGGGAAGCAGGAAATTATTTCACCAGGAGAAGTCCTTGCCTACGAGCGGCACCCGCGAAGCGGGGGCCGCGAGGCGTGACAGAAAGGTCGGGCAGCAGCAACTCGGGAACAGCGCTTCCTTGAAGAAAGGGTCACAGGGCTCACTCGCTCCACGGAGATTTTAAGAGGAGGAGGAGGGGGCGGGAAGAGGACCAGCTGCGGCCGATCCACGCCGCTAGGAACGCTGGTCCTCACAGTCCCGCCTCTACCCTTGTTGGCCAGCTGTCAAACTCCAAGGGACGCGTTGGTGCACAATGCACGTGTGGGGTAGCAGGAAATTATTTCACCAGGAGAAGTCCTTGCCTACGAGCGGCACCCGCGAAGCGAGGGCCGCGAGGCGTGACAGAAAGGTCGGGCAGCAGCAACTCGGGAACAGCGCTTCCTTGAAGAAAGGGTCATATAGATAATGATCCGTGTACTAACATTGAGTGCCCACAGCAATTGGAAATTAACACTATGAGGATAAATGGTAATCTATCTGATGAAGGGTGTAAGCCTAAAAAAAAGTTAACTTCTTGGAACACAGCTGGAATTAGAACAAATTTAAGCGATCCAATGTGGCAGGAGTATATTGGTCACAGTGAAATTGTGTTGTTCCAGGAAACATGGGCTGTGGAAAGCCCCTTTAAAGTAGGTTTTAAAACCTTTAATGTACCCGCCACCACCTTAATCAGAGGAAGACCCTCTGGAGGGCTTGTTACTTGGACAAAAATCACCCTAGGTGTTGATTTCAAGCAAAGTTGATACCCTTAGCCAAGACATACTGGGAGTCAAGTTCTTGGGATCAAATAAAAGGGAAGTTCATATCCTGAATGTATATAGTGGACCAAGCGTTGCTAGCAAAGAAGTGGAAGTCATTGAGCACCTAGATTACATTATATCTACGATCAACCAGGGAGCTCTGATAATTATTGGGGGCGATTTTAACCGCAAATCGGAACCAGTAGCAGGACTTGAAAACATTTTCGAGGCTGAGGACAGTGCAAATAACATCCCAGCATTGGAGAGTGGCCCTGTAGGGCAATGCACACATGCTGTAGCGCAGTTATTGCGGTTGATTGCAGCCCATGGTCTCCGTGCCTGTAATGGGTGTTTACCCTCTGAAAGTCCAAATCAACCAACATTCCGGCGGGCAGTTGTAAAAGTTATATAGATTACGTATTGGTCTCCATCCCATTCTGGTTTATGGTAAATGATCTTGTAGTTGAAGATCGCATGGAGAGCGAGCATTACCCCGTGTGTTTGACGCACTCTGCTTCCCTCTTTCAGTTAACTTCCCTAGCGAGAAGTGGCCTCACACATACTGCAATTGAGCATGTGCTGTCAAATAACCGTAGAGCACTTAAATGGCCTGTAGTATTAGGGAATAAAAATACTGTTAAAAAATCGGAGACATATGTAGAAATAGTCTCTCCACACATTAACCTACCAATAAAGAAAATTCTGATCATGCAGATGCATGATAATATGGTAGAAGGCCTTGAGCAAAATCTGACTAAAATCTTAAAGCTTTCCAAAAACAAAAAAGGGACATCAGATCTATCCTCCCAAGGCCATTCATGGTATAATAAAGAATGCTGTAATGCTAAAAAAAGATCTGATGGAGGCAATAAAAAGTAAGGATATTCTAGTCTTAATGGAGAAAAGGAGGTGCTATAAGGATGTATTATTCAAGGCAAGGAAAAGCTGGGACGATAACATCTGTTCCGAGCTGTTAGATGCGTGCAAAGCAAACGGCCAAGCCACGTTTTGGTGCCTGATATCCAAGGGTAATAGAAACGGGGGTTGCAGCAGTTTTTTTCCTTGATGCTAATACCTGGGAATCCCATTTCTCTCAACTGTATTCAACTGCTAATAATGAGGTCAATTTTGGTAGTGATGATATAATCGCTAACCCAAGAGAGATACCCTTGTCTTTTAGTATGTCTGAAACATTGGAAGCAATAAAGGCAATAAAACCAGGGACAGCACCGGGCTGGATAAAATTCCTGGTGATCTATGGAGACATGAGAAGGAGATATGGGCCCCCTACATTAACCTCTTGTGAAATGCCATTGCATTGGGCGCACAGATTCCCGAAACATGGCGGGGCGCAGAGATTGTAACCATTTTTAAAAAAGGGGACCATCAGAACCCAGCGCATTACAGACCGATTAGTCTAATCGATGTCCTACAAAAGGTTTTTGCAAGACAAATTTTATATATACTGATTACCTGGATTGGGGAAAATAGCATCCTAACCTAGTACCAGGCAGATTTTAGGGAAAAAATTAGCACAATCGACCAGGTTGTTAGATTACTTTGTATTATTTGGAAGTATGTTAAAGTTAAAAAGGCGCACTTGTATATTGCGTTTGTCGACCTCAGGGCAGCTTTCGACCTTGTCCCCAGAAATCCTCTGTGGAAATCAATAAGGGACTTCTTGGTGCATATTATTAGACGGCACGAGGGTAACTTTGCCAGGGTTAGACAGGGACCAAATGGCGAACTGACAGACCGTATACATATAAACGGTTGTAAGACAAGGGTGTGTGCTTGCCTCCACGTTGTTCTCTTTGTATGTGAACGACATTCCAGAATGCCTCTTGGGCTGTTAACATGATTTTCCCAAGTTGGGGGGGCTTGTGTACCTGCACTCTTGTTTGCAGACGATACGATTTTAATATCCCAGACACCAAAAGGCCTCCAAAATGTACTTAATACTTTTGGAATCTACTGTAAAACCAAGGGACTGGAGATTAATTCTACCAAAACAAAATATATGGCAGTTAATCCGCATAAATCTTTTAGAAAACCCTAAACTGTCAAAACTGAAAGGATAGAATATGTGCCCAATTTTAATTATTTAGGCATTACTCTAGACACTAAATTAGATTGGAAACCACAGTTGGACAAAAGTAAAACAATTCTCTTCCAGAATTTAGTTCCGATAACGAGGAAACATTAGCTGTCTCTCCAGAATTGGAGTTATATAAGTACAAGGTACAATCTGCTTGCCTCTACGGGGCAGAATTATGGGTATACGCAGTGAAAAATACCTTTATGGCTCAAGAGAATATTTTTCTGGGCCCCCGCGCTCATTAGATAGGAGAGGATTGACTCACCTGTTACAAATGGGGGTGGGGTCGCACACTACTCACACACCGGCGGTGTCGCCCCTAAGGACTCTGGTCAATGTAGTAAAGTGTTTGCGATGCATCATCTTTCGATCTTCTGCTATCTTCGCTGTCTTCGCCATCCCTGGACACGTGTTTCGGGGTACTACCCCTCATCAGCAGGGATAGGCCGTGTACTGGGGTTGCCGATGGCTGCCAATATCTGCCAGGTATAGTACCACTCAGGCGCGTAGGTGCGGGATCCCAGGCTCGTCAGCCCGCTGCTCAAGGGAGCTTTCAAGTTACAAATGGGGGTGGAGTTGCACACTACTCACACACCGGCGGTGTCGCCCCTAAGGACTCTGGTCAATGTAGTAAAGTGTTCGCGATGCATCATCTTTCGATCTTCTGCTATCTTCGCTGTCTTCGCCATCCCTGGACACGTGTTTCGGGGTATTACCCCTCATCAGCAGGGATAGGCCGTGTACTGGGGTTGCCGATGGCTGCCAATATCTGCCAGGTATAGTACCACTCAGGCGCGTAGGTGCGGGATCCCAGGCTCGTCAGCCCACTGCTCAAGGGAGCTTTAAAGTGTGTCTAGAGATCAGCACCATCTGTGCCAACTTTGGCGAAACACTCGACAACATTTCTACGAGGCGAACTACCAGAGACTGCATTACCCAGAATGCCAGGGGCGAACCTTGCCTGATAGGTGAGCGGTGTGCTCCCAGACCTGCTGTTTATTTAAAAGTACTCCTGTGAGTCATGGAGCTGACGAGCTTGTGGACGAAGCACCTGCACGCCAGTGAGCGGTACCTGACCTGATACGATTTTGGCAACCTACTCAGCAAACCCCTAAAACTAAGTCTGTAATCTCTACTGATGAAGGTTAATGAACCAGAAACACCGGTGTCTAGAGATCAGCACCATCTGTGCCAACTTTGGCGAAACACTCGACAGCATTTCTACGAGGCGAACTACCAGAGACTGCATTACCCAGAATGCCAGGGGCAAACCTTGCCTGATAGGTGAGCGGTGTGCTCCCAGACCTGCTGTTGACTCACCTGTTACCGAGCCGCCATTGAGTAAAAGAGGTCACTTGCTCCGGGGACTGGCTGGGGGCGCATTGTTCCGGTCACCGCCGGTGGCGGACGAACAACACACCCTGTGTGTGCGACCGTCTGCCGCAGGTGGCCGTGGCTAGCGCTGTCCTCCCCTGGTTGCCGGGAGACCTGCTCATAGCGTTGGCGAGAAAGTGGATTCCCTAACATTTATCTATAATTTCTTCACCAATGTAGGGCACCTACTATTGATGCGCCTACACTACATGTCTGCCCCTGTTGAGGTCCCTCTCACCAAGAAGAGAGGTGAGTCATGAAGTGCTATGAGCCACCAGGGCAGGGTTGCTTTTAATTTCCTCACACTGAATGGGACCATAACAGCATGATTGAGAGTAGTGATTTTGGAGTTTGGCTGAGAGTTTTTAATGTTTTTATTATTATAGACTACAAATTGTCTCACATTGTTTGTGTCGCATTGAGGAGGTGTGGACCACTTGGGAGACTAATGTATTCAACGTTGAGTCACTTTTAAGACAACGCTCTAATAGTGGACTATACCGTTTTCTCCACATTCCTTGTCTCCACAGGTACTTTTTGAGCAACTACATGACTTCCCTGACTTGTAGTAACTACTGATTGGTAGCATATCATTAGAAGCACCATTCAGTGTAGATATTACACAACACCTTCACTGTTTTTACACCCTTTTTGGTCCTGAAGAATTGCCACGGTATATTTTTAACCAACAGGGCAAGAAACATGTTGACCCAGAGAGTAGAGCAGTGTAGCCACTGATCACCCTTGCCACAGGGACCGGCCACTCTATAATTCTAATTTTAGCAAGGTGGATTACCAGCCAGAATAAATATTTGTACTTGGAATATCCAACCTTTTTTAACCATCCACGCACTCACTGCACCATCTAGTATCTACACACACACGGGCCACACACCCACTTCATCCTACGGCAAAGGAACAAAAGATCTCCGATAAAGAGCCCCTTCGCGGGTGCCCGTTGGACATTGCAACGCCGGTCCAACAAGGAGCAGGTCCAGATGATGAAGCATGACACCTAGCTTGTGTGAGGACCCTAGTTCCGCAAAAGCTGGATCCCCCATCCCACTTCCGCTTCCTTTCCTACCCCCTACCACCACCCTCAATACTGATTGGTGGTTGGTTCCCTTTCCAGAGGAACAGCTCCCCTTCGCTTTGTTGAGCAATATTTTTCCTAGGAAATTATAAAGTATCCCTAAGCGCACTCCGTTATTAACTGTAGTAATGGATCTACACATTCATCGTACTGATGATGATGCAGCTTTACAGCCATTATTGTTTTGGGTCCACCTGTGGTCAACAGACGAACGTGTCCATTATAGAGAAGGTCTACAGGACATTTTTAAAGTCAGAAATAGCACAAAGTTGGCATGGTTGAATCATATCAAGGACTGGTTTACTAAATTGGGGTTGAGACATTTTTGGAAGGACCCAGAAGGTTTGACCTTGAGTTCCAAAAAACTGTTGAAACAAACCTACTGTACGTATATTCAAGATTCTCTCTCATACAATCCTAAACTAGGCACCTTATCTTTAAGGTACCTTACTGTGATACCAAATAGTAAATTTGAGTCTTTTATGGACGAAATCCAACCAGGACTTGCCAAATCTCTGTATTTAAAATGTTGTTATGGTATTTTGCAAATTAATGCAAATCCCACTAAATAGGTGTGTAATGAAGAAAAGGGAAACAATGGCTGTTGTGAATTTTGCAATACAGGTGTTAAAGAGAATGAAGTACACGTGTTATTCTTCTGCCCCGCCTATATTTATGCTCGGAAAAAATGGATTAAACCAATTTGTCGGCTTCTGAGATTCAGACGCTGTAGTGAGGCTGAAAGAATATTGCAAACAGATACGGCACAACCTATTGTGTTTAGTGGAAGTAGATCCCTTTTCTGTGAAGACCTAATAAGAAGGAGAAGGGGCTTGAAGTTTTAGTTATTTTTGTGATTAAGTCCGTGTTAAGAAAACAATAATAATAACCTAAGACGTTTCCTATAATTTGATTGGTTTGGATCCTTGTATATAATGCAGAACGTTTTAAATGTATTTTAAGAAAAGGAAATAACATCATTTAAGAACTGGTAATATTGTGAAGTTATGTTAAAATGGCATTTGTGAAGGATGTTCTATGTATTTTAGAATCCAAAATCGTATTTATTGTTTTAACTTTTAGGAAAACCTTTGTTGGGACTTCGATTAGTACTTATAATTGTGTCTGAATAGACAGGTTGTGAATTGAATGAATTGACTTATGATTGTTTTTTTATATTGTATGTAATCTTTTATGGTTTTTTATAATCGAAATAAAGATTATTGATTGATTGACAAACATCTGTGTACAAAGGATCGCTCATGCCAGGCGCATCGGTAAACAGACAAACATCTGTATTAGAAGGATCGCTCATGCCAGGCGCATCGGTAAACTGACAAACATCTGTATTAGAAGGGTCGCTCATTCCAGGCGCTTTCCCAAACTGACAAACATCTGTGTTCGAAGGATTATTCCTGCCAGGCATGCCCCTAAACTGACAAACATCTGTGTTTGAAGGATCACTCCTCCAGGCGCGCCCCCAAACTGACAAACATCTGTGTTTGAAGGATTATTTCTGCCAGGCGCGCCCCTAAACTGACAAACATCTGTGTTTGAAGGATCACTCCTCCAGGCGCGCCCCCAAACTGACAAACATCTGTGTTTGAAGGATTATTTCTGCCAGGCATGCCCCTAAACTGACAAACATCTGTGTTTGAAGGATTATTCCTGCCAGGCATGCCCCTAAACTGACAAACATCTGTGTTTGAAGGATCACTCCTGCCAGGCGCACCCCCAAACTGACAAACATCTGTGTTTGAGATCACTCCGGCCAGGCGCGCCCCCAAACTGACAAACATCTGTGTTTGAGATCACTCCTGCCAGGCGCGCCCCCAAACTGACAAACATCTGTGTTCGAAGGATTATTCCTGCCAGGCATGCCCCTACACTGACAAACATCTGTGTTTGAAGGATTATTCCTGCCAGGCATGCCCCTAAACTGACAAACATCTGTGTTTGAAGGATCACTCCTGCCAGGCGCACCCCCAAACTGACAAACATCTGTGTTTGAGATCACTCCGGCCAGGCGCGCCCCCAAACTGACAAACATCTGTGTTTGAGATCACTCCTGCCAGGCGCGCCCCCAAACTGACAAACATCTGTGTTTGAAGGATTATTCCTGCCAGGCATGCCCCTAAACTGACAAACATCTGTGTTTGAAGGATCACTCCTGCCAGGCGCACCCCCAAACTGACAAACATCTGTGTTTGAGATCACTCCGGCCAGGCGCGCCCCCAAACTGACAAACATCTGTGTTTGAGATCACTCCTGCCAGGCGCGCCCCCAAACTGACAAACATCTGTGTTTGAAGGATTATTCCTGCCAGGCGTGCCCCTAAACTGACAAACATCTATGTTTGAAGGATCACTCTTGCCAGGCGCGCCCCCAAACTGACAAACATCTGTGTTTGAGATCACTCCTGCCATGCGCGCCCCTAAACTGACAAACATCTGTGTTTGAAGGATCACTCCTGCCAGGCGCGCCCCCAAACTGACAAACATCTGTGTTTGAAGGATCACTCCTGCCAGGCGCGCCCCCAAACTGACAAACATCTGTGTTTGAGATCACTCCTGCCATGTGCGCCCCCAAACTGACAAACATCTGTGTTTGAGATCACTCCTGCCAGGCGCGCCCCCAAACTGACAAACATCTGTGTTTGAGATCACTCCTGCCAGGCGTGCCCCTAAACTGACAAACATCTGTGTTTGAAGGATCACTCCTGCCAGGCGCTCCCCCAAACTGACAAACATCTGTGTTTGAGATCACTCCTGCCATGCGCGCCCCTAAACTGACCAACATCTGTGTTTGAAGGATCACTCCTGCCAGGCGCGCCCCCAAACTGACAAACATCTGTGTTTGAGATCACTCCTGCCATGCGCGCCGCTAAACTGACAAACATCTGTGTTTGAAGGATCACTCCTGCCAGGCGCGCCCCCAAACTGACAAACATCTGTGTTTGAGATCACTCCTGCCATGCGCGCCCCTAAACTGACAAACATCTGTGTTTGAAGGATCACTCCTGCCAGGCGCGCCCCCAAACTGACAAACATCTGTGTTTGAAGGATCACTCCTGCCAGGCGCGCCCCCAAACTGACAAACATCTGTGTTTGAGATCACTCCTGCCAGGCGCGCCCCCAAACTGACAAACATCTGTGTTTGAAGGATCACTCCTGCCAGGCGCGCCCCCAAACTGACAAACATCTGTGTTAGAAGGATCACGCCTGCCAGGCGCGCCCCCAAACTGACAAACATCTGTGTTAGAAGGATCACGCCTGCCAGGCGCGCCCCCAAACTGACAAACATCTGTGTTAGAAGGATCACGCCTGCCATGCGCGCCCCCAAACTGACAAACATCTGTGTTTGAAGGATCACGCCTGCCAGGCCCTCGGACCCCAATAACTGCGAGCGCTTTTGCTTTCCCCGCTCCTCTCTCTTGCACACCACCCGGGAATCCCACTGAAATAATCCTCTTTAGGTGCTTAATGTGACTCGTGCAGGCCACGAACTCGGGTAACCCCCCTTCCTGGCCAACGAGAAAGTAGAAAGTGGGAGGGCAGCTTTCATTTACATCGTGGGTACTCACTGTAATGTTGGGGGCCCTGGGCCCTCATGCTAGAGAATGACTGACGCAGACACCAACAGCTACATAGTGCAACTGGCCTAGAGCACGTGTGCTCGGTCCCTTTTATTAAAGCTGTGTCACCTGACCAGTGACATCAGTGGTGGGTGGGTGTTCAGTGTGCTGGCTTACAGAGCACTAGACTGCTGACCGTGATTCTGGATCACTACACTCACGAACATTTTCCCAGGGGCCACAGATTTGGTTTGTGATGTCACTGAGGGCCGCATTGATATGAGTGAGGTGAGGTCGGGGTTTGAGCTAAGGTGGGTTTATGGGAAGATAGGCGTGTACATTTAGTGTCTGAAGTGCACAATGTGAAACTAAAACCTTGGGATTCACCGCGGCTTCTTCCCTCAACCAAACTGTGTGATCTCAGGAAATTATTTTATTTCATGTTCTTCATTAGCAGACAAGGACCTCGAAATACATGACTCCAGAATGTGTGCTGTACACAGCCTTCTCTGGTGTTTGATTTGATGTACTATATGGTGTTGGTGCTTACTAGAAACCCCAGCCCCCAAAAGGTGCATTTGACAACTGACGTCCCTCTTTGTACACAACTGACCTGGTTATTAGAGTGTAGGGAAGAAGGAATGTTTCTCAATTCATCTGTGAAATATCACTTTAAGTAAGAATACTTTCTTTGATGATAATTTATCTGTAAACAAATGTTTGCGGGCTTCTTTAACATATTTTTTATGTTAATGCGAGTCACGTAAACATTAGCGCAGCGCTGCTCTTTAGTTTTAAATACGTTGAAATAAAAAAACAGCTCTTGAAGGCCTGGTTGTTTTAGTTGTGGTTGGGCTGTGTTGGCTAAGCGCCCCGATATACCTGCGGGTATGAGTCGTTGCGCTGTATCAAGTGAAAATAACAAAACATAGGGGCAGATTTACAAGCCCCTTGTGCCACATTTATGCTGCTGTTGTACCACGTGTGTGACGCAGCGGCGGCTTAACGCTAGCGCCATGCTGCGACAGATTTACAACTTGACGCATCTAGGGAGATGCATCACGTTGTGAAGCCCTGCGCCACATGAAACCTGCGTCAGGTTTCGCATGTGGGCGTTCCTTCAGAAAAGTGCCTGAGTGAAATCTACAAGATTTCACTCAGTCAGTTTTCCAACGCCGCTGCGTCAAAACCCTGCGCCTGCTTGAAGCAGGTGTAAGGCTTGACGCACCACGTTGTGTATGGGCAGGCCATGAGCATTGCTGGAGTTGTGTCGCGCTTGCGACATGACTCCAGCAATGCGCCACCTTTCCGACGAGAGATGCGTCACGCACCTGTTTATCCTTCCGCCATGGTGCAGCGCCTCTGTGGTGGCGTAAGGGTAACTTGCATGAGGCATCTTATCTGGCGCCTCCCTGCTGATTTGCAGGGATGCGCCAGTCGTCATAAATCTTCCCCATATTCTTTAATTTTCCAAGTGGTGAGTGGCCCCCTGAGAAGGCTTCGCGAACCTGAAGGGGTCCCGGGACCCAAGGTTCAGAACCAGTGCTGGACAGAGCTAAGATGTTGCTATAAAAGGCCGAGATCCGTGGGTGCTGCTCGAAGCGAGGAGGCCTGGGGTCTGCGATAGTAAAAGGCGGGAACAGAGTAAGTTGTATTTCCGGTTCAGAATACACCGAGGTAGTGGTGTACTCTGGAGACATCCCGCTGGCAGACTCTCAGGATGTACCACTCAGTCCCCCTCTCCCCCCAATTTTCTTCCGCCTTCCACTCTGAAGTGGGCCCGTTTCTCCACCTAGTGCCCCTAACCATGAGGGCCCATCCCGGGCCATCGGCTATTTGTCTATAGCGCCTTGAGGCCGTGCTGGGGGTGAACAGGCGCAGTACAAACATGCCTGTCCTGTCAGGCGCCCTCAGGTAGCAGCCTTACATGACAATCCGCAGCCTGGCTGTCCCCGCACCGCCCTCGTGTCTATAAATAAGGGTCTCCCTTGTGCCCAGGGGCAGAGGGTCAATCCTGGCACCTGTTGTGTCGCCGGCAGTGACGGGCGGTGCGACGTGGGGTGGGAGGGCAGCGGCGTCCCGGCGGCCAGCAGAGACCCCTCTGCAGAGGGCACGGCTCTGGGGGGCACGGGGGGCAGAGACTGGTGCCAGGCTGACGGAGGGCACTTTCACACCAGTTCACACCTTGGACAGCGCTGGCATGGTGAGTGCGGGGGGCTCAGTGGGGTCGTCTGCAGGGCTCCTCTCAAGGTCAGACTGTTATTGTGTTTCTATTTGTGTGTTGTACCGTGTCGGTTGCGGGTATCCACGCACGGGCAGTGTGTAAGGCTTCCCCCGGGCTGTGCTGGCCAGGGATTGGCAGTGTGGTTGAAAGCAGGCAGTTATAGTGTTAGTAATTACCGTAACAAGCACTTTATGATTCAAAGCATACCCTTTATAGCGCTTTCACACGCAAGGCACAGACAGGTGCCAGCACTGTCCAAATCGACGAAACTGCTTTCAGCGACATTGGAATGATGAAGCACATGTGCAGCCCCTCTGATAAGCACGTGTGCCCTGCGAGTTCTGTGCAGCAGGTGCTAACCCTCTGAGCTGTAAGGAGAGAAAATCTGAGTTCAGTCTGGCAGCTGCCACCTTTTAAATGTGACTTTATTGCATGCTTTTGCCAATGTTTACTGTCACCTCCGAACCTTCACCCCCGTCTAAGTTAATGGTTTCTCCCATTGCCAAAGAGTGTTATGACTTTTGTTTTTAAACTGTATATAGTCTTGTCGGAGAGGCACCGTGCCCGAAAGAGCATACTCCAAGTTGTCATACAGATGTTACTATTGTGCGCCACTGGGGCGAGAACAAGATAAAAACAGGCAAAGTGAATTGGCGCCATTTTTTGTTGACGCACAACAGAGAGGTGGTTCAAACCATGGGAGGTGTTTTGCACCAAGGCAGGAATGGACCACACGGTTTGTGACAACATCTGCAACACGCGCACAGCTGCCACAGTTGTGTCACCCTGAAGTAAATGGGCCAGATGTATGAA
This sequence comes from Lissotriton vulgaris, assembly GCF_964263255.1. NCBI lineage: Eukaryota > Metazoa > Chordata > Amphibia > Caudata > Salamandridae > Lissotriton > Lissotriton vulgaris. Next base: position 25,392,854 of record NC_141699.1, read on the forward strand.
CACATTTCCCCATAAACACAGAATGGGTAGAAGTACTGTTTGATACATTTGTCCCAAGAAAACTAAAGCGACCATGTCTGGGAGAAAGGATTGGAGGGTTAGGGGTTGGGGATGGCGAGGGGTTTACACCTCCTGTATGTACTGCAGCGCCTCTGGACCCTGAGATAAAGGTTTTTACTTTTGTGGAGGGTTTAGGGCAGCGGTCGAAGTGCAGTAAAAAAAAGTATGTGAACTGTGATGCTGCATGCAGTGGGGGCGGGGTCAAAGGTGTGGCTAAAAGAAAATATTCAGTACGTTTTTTGGCCTTTTAGGGTCCGGTAGCTACAGAGGAAATAACGCGCAGCTCCCATGAAAAATAAATAAAATTGTTGGCACTCCGTGGGAAATGCAATACTCTCTGAATAATGGGGGATAGAGACAAGGAACGCAACAGCGAAAACAAACTCACCTTACTGATCCCCCCGCCAGCTGAGAAGATGAGGGGCCGGGCGACCCTAACCACAACTAGAAATCAGAGAGGGGGTGCGAATGTCTTAAAAGTAGCAATTAGCCCACTATTTAATCCAGTATTATCCTTGGGTATTACCATTACAGGCTCTACTTTGGGATTACGTATTTGTGAACAATTTCAGAAAAATACGGGTGTCAATGACGATTGTGCTCGGCTACCTCCAAGACTTACCAAGGGAAGTGTCGTAGCATCCAGGGAACGAGCCCGCGGAGCTCACGAGACACCACGGGAAGATCTTTAGGGAGTGACTGATGGCCAAAGTGCCAGGTTGGATCATAAAAGCCAACCAACATCTGCTCCAGGACTGTTCATGGCCTTTCCAGGCTGCTGGAAGACCAAGATACAATCACCTTCTTGCAGAATTTTGAAATTCTAATGTTCCAGGAAACTTGGAAAATGGATAATACGGCCATTATTGGTTATCAAAAACGTGGACTCTCAATTTATGTCTCATTATGTCTCACTGGATATAGATGCAAAAAACTCAGGAAATTGTCTTCCAACTAACATGGCTTCTATGCATTAAAATGTATCTTCAAACCCAATTCTTTTATGGATTTCTATTGGAGTAGGAAGAGATCAAATCAAATAATCCATCTTTCCATCCTCCGGGAAGCCTATCAAACTTTGATACATCAGCACCCTGCAACCAGTTTAATTATCTTAGCACCTACATACTCTCTAGGAATGTCTGACATAATTCAAGTACAGATATAGTCAAGACGTGCTGCACCCACGACTAAAATCTGACCTAATGTTGTTGCACGAACACAATACAGCAAGTGTGCCAACACATAAAAACTCAAAACAGAATTCTATGTTTGACTGGACTATAATCTCCAAGGTTTAGCATCTGGAATTGGTGGGTTTCACGTGGCTCCTCGAGTAGAAAGTGATCATAATCCCCAAATTATACCTTGACTTTAGCAGCTCAACATCAGCCAATGTTGGAGAAGCATGCGCATATTGTGCTCTCCAACTTTCTTGAATCCCACAATTTGCTGCATTCCACCCAATCCGGCTTCCGTACCAACTTAAGCACCGAAACGGCGCTTTTGGAAGTGTCGGAGGCAATCAAGGAGGTACTGGATTCAGGAGGCAAAGCTATGCTTGTGATGCTTGACCTGTCGGCGGCTTTTGACACCGTCCCCCATGAGGGTCTCCTCGCCAGACTTCATGAGATCGGTCTGAGGGGAACGGTGCTCAGCTGGTTTAGATCTTTTTTAGCTGGCCGCCGACAAAAGGTCTGGGCCTCTCCTTGCTCTGCCGTGATGCCGCCATTGGGAGTCGGAGTCCCGCAGGGCTCAGTGTTGAGCCCGACTCTTTTCAACATCTTCATGACCCCTCTGGCGGCACTGGCGGAGTCTTTTGGGGCCCAGATCGTATCCTATGCCGATGATACCCAGCTCCTCTTTACGTGTGGGAAAGGAGCAGATTTTGACGGAGAGAGTATCCGTGGGTGCCGAGAAAGTCGTAAACCAGTGAAACAAAAGCAAAAAGTCCGGGTGATCATAGGATTGCAGACCCTACTCTCCTACATGACCCCCCCACCCCCCCTCCCAAACGTTGGGACAATAAGCTAACCTTGACCAGGTGAGTCTTCTTGTTCTAAGTGGAAATACCTGGAGAGCCCATCTGCATTGCCATGATCAGTGCCAGGTCTATGCTCCACTGTGAAGTCCATCCCCTGTAGGGAAATGGACCACCTAAGCAGTTTGGGGTTTTCACCCTTCATCTGATTTAGCCATAGGAGGGGCTTATGGTCGGTCTGAATCTTGAAATGAGTGCCAAACAAGTATGGCCTCAGTTTCTTCAGGGCCCACACCACAGCGAAGGCCTCCCTCTCTATAGCTGACCAATTTTTCTCTCTGGGGGTCAGCCGTCTGCTTATAAAAGCAATGGGCTGGTCATTACCATCAAAATTCAGTTGAGATAGAACAGCTCGCACACGCAACTCAGAAGCATCTGTTTGGACAATGAATGGTTTGGAGTAGTCTGCACTCTTGAGGATAGGTGCCGTGCACATGGCCTGTTTTAGGTCATCGAATGCTTTTTGACAGCTCGCTGTCCACTGAACCTTTTTTGGCATTTTCTTACTCGTCAGTTCATTGAGTGGAGTCACAATCGATCCGTAATTCCTGACGAACTTCCGGTAGTAACCAGTCAGGCCCAAGAAAGCTCAAACCTGAGTCTGGGTGGTTGGAGGAGCCCAGTCCCTGATTGACTGTATCTTGCTCTCCAGTGGTTGAACTTGGCCTCCACCGACAAGGTGGCCCAAGTATACAACCTGTGCCTGCCCTATCTGGCACTTGGTAGCCTTGATAGTGAGACCTGCTGCTTGCAGAGCCTCTAACACTTTCCGCAGGTGGACCAGGTGATCCTCCCAGGTGGAGCTAAAGACAGCGATATCGTCAAGATACGCCGCACAGAAGTCATCCAGCCCAGTGAGAACGTGATTCACCAACCGTTGGAAGGTGGCAGGTGCATTTTTCAAACCAAAGGGCATCACCACGAACTGATAATACCCACCAGGGGTAGAAAATGCGGTCTTAGGCTTGGCGTCCTCAGCTAACCTGATTTGCCAATACCCAGCTGTCAGGTCAAACGTACTTAAGTAGTTGGCCTAAGCCAATCTATCGATAAGCTCGTCTGCCCTTGGTATTGGGTGGGCATCAGTCTTAGTGACTGCATTGAGACCCCTGTAGTCTACGCAGAACCTCATCTCTTTCTTACCGCCCGGGGTGTGAGGTTTCGGCACTAGAACTACGGGACTAGCCCAAGGGCTATCCGAGGGTTCAATGACTCCCAGCTCCAACATTTTCTGCACTTCACTCTTGATGCAGTCTCTAACGTGATCGGGCTGCCTGTAGATTTTACTCTTGACGGGCAAGCTGTCACCAGTGTCAACCTCATGGTTGCACCAATTGGTCTGACTGGGTGTTAGAGAGAACATATGCCGGAAGGATTGAAGAACTTGTTTACAATCCTCCTGTTGATGTTCGGAGAGGCTGCCACAAAAGACAACACCGTCTACCGATCCATCGTCAGGATTCTGAGTGAGCAGGTCGGGGAGAGGGTCACTCTCCTCCTCCTGTCCCTCATCTATGGCCATGAGCAAACTCATGTCCTTCCTGTCGACATATGCTTTGAGCCTGTTGACATGGAGCACCCTGTGGGGGCTCCGGGTTGTTCCAAGGTCTACCAGGTAGGTGACCTCTCCCTTTTTCTCCAGGATGGTGTAGGGCCCGGACCATTTGTCCTTGAGTGCTGCTGGGGCCACTGGCTCCAACACCCACACCTTCTGTCCGGGCTGGTAAACAGTCAAGACAGCCTTTTGGTCATGGCAAGCTTTTTGGAGTTCTTGGCTGGCCTTAAGGTTTTCGGGTGCCTTCTCCATGTATTCAGCCATCCGCGAGCGGAGGCCAAGCACATAGTCCACTATGCTGGTTGCAGGCTTTTTGAGAGGTCTCTCCCATCCTTCCTTCACCAAACACAGGGGTCCTCTTACAGGATGCCCGTACAAAAGTTCAAAAGGGCTGTAGCCAACCCCCTTCTGTGGGACTTCTCTGTAAGCGAATAAAATGCAGGGGATCAGGACGTCCCATCTACGCCGAAGCTTTTCAGGTAGTCCATGAATCATCCCTTTCAGGGTCCTGTTGAATCTCTCAACAAGCCCATTGCATTGTGGATGATAGGGTGTAGTGAACTTGTAGTTGACACCACATTCCTTCCACATAGCAGTTAAGTAGCTCGACATGAAGTTTGCACCTCTGTCGGAGACGACCTCCTTAGGGAAGCCCACTCTGGAGAATACTCCAACTAGGGCTCTTGCCACCACAGGGGCTGTAGTGGTCCTAAGGGGAATAGCTTCAGGATACCTGGTGGCATGATCCACTACCACCAGTATAAACTTGTGCCCTGATGCTGTTGGTGGTTCCATGGGACCGACAATGTCAATCCCCACCCGTTCAAAGGGCACCCCCACCACAGGCATTGGTATAAGGGGGGCCTTTGTCGTGCCACCTGACTTACCACTGGCTTGGCAAGTGACACAGGAGCGGCAAAACTCCTTGGTATCTTCGTTCATGTGAGGCCAGTGAAAGTGCGAGACAAGCCTGTCCCACGTCTTCGTCTAGCCTAAGTGTCCTGCTAAGGGAATCTCGTGGGCCAAGGTAAGGAGGAAACCACGCTGAGACAAGGGGATAACCAGCCTCCTGGTCATGCCAGGCTTGGGGTCTCTTGCCTCAGTGTACAGGAGTCCATCTTCCCAGTATACCTTGTGGGTACCGGTGGCGTTCCCAGCAGCCTCAGCAGCAGCCTGCTGTCTGAGGGGTTCAAGGGAAGGGCAGTCTAACTGGTCCTTCCCCAGGTCTTCTCGTGTGGGTCCCCCTGAGCCCAGAAACTCAACTTGATCAAGTTCGAGTTCTTTAGGTTCAGTTTCCCGCAATTCCTGGAGGTCAGCCTCCTCTGAGACTTGATCCTCGACCTGGGGCAAGGGGGAAGGCGAGGCCTTAACCCGACTGCTCTTCTTCTTGGGAGGTGTCTGGTCCGTTGTTCCAGGATCCAGCACCTGTTCAGTGGGGCATCGTCTGACCTGTGACCTGTGTAGGAGAGTAGGGTCTGCAATCCCATGATCACCCAGATTTTTTGCTTTTGTTTCACTGGTTTACGACTTTCTCTGGCTGTGGGCCTGCCAATCAGACCCACAGCCTGGCTGTTCTCTTTCTAAATTACGAGATGTACCCTAGGTGCATTTACCAATTGGTACTGGGCCACCTTATCAGACCCCGTAACGCAGGGCATAGGTGTACCCTGGGCCGCCAGGGGCTGCAGCATGTATTATGCCACCCCTGGCTGGCCTCCTAAATTTGACACAACTGGCTGCATGACAGCTGGGGCGAAGTCGTGTAATCACACTTTGCTTTAGATATAGTAGCCCTATATCTAACCATACGATGGACACTCGAGTTCCTATCAGTCACTCCTATGGCAGGCCTTGACAATCCTGAAGGCAGAGTGCATGGGCTCGTGTGAACTAGGCTCTGGCCCGAGCCGAGCCCGGTTGCAGCTTGCGGAACCAAGATCCAATGGCTGTTCCATGGTAACGCGTACCACATCGGTAACTTCGGTGTCGCGTTATCAAGACATGTCGAGTAAGGTGTCATACGAATCGGGATGCTGCCCTCTCACCAACTCTGGCGACGAGGTTAGCATTCCGCCCTTCTAGAGGGACACGACATGTACGTAACTGTGAACCCCAGTTAAAGTTAACTAAAGCCTCAGCTCCACAAAATGGATGCTGCCACCACAGACACGAGTCTGACCTCCTGCTGCTGGGAGTCCTTCCAGCGAGGAGCGCTTGGACAAAGGGTTTCCTGTCAAGGGCGGTGTTCGCACCGTCCCAGACAGGGTTTGTGTATTCTGGGTAGGTAGGGCTTTTGTGAGAAGGTGACTGCGGAGTGGCACCCCGGTGCTCACTACGCATCTGCCGGTCAGAACCAGTTCCAGGGGCGCCAGCCCTGGCCTGGGGAAAGTCCGGCAGGGGAGAGGGGTGTAACTACCCCCCTTCCTGGTCCCACCCTTAGGGCAGGACCTAGTCATGTACCCACCCCTTTCTTTAGAATAAAGGCCGGAGCGGGGACCCTTCCAAATTAGATCATCTTTGAATCAAGAACTACTTTCTACGAAAGGACACTCAAGACTCTTCTCAAGATTTCTCCCTTGTGACTAAGGAGTAGTCACCCTGCATCAGCGGGCACCATCTAAGAACTCTGCGGTTTGCTGTAAGTCCTTCCTCAAGGAATCCGACGGCCCAGCTCGACGAGAACCGGCTTCCCTGGCACCTCTGACCTCTACCCACGTCATCAGCTCAGCTGTGATCTGTGGGTGCGACGAGACCTCGAGGGACCGGCCATCATCAGAACCTGCACGCTCTTAACCAGCACGACCTTCGAAGCAATTCCCTGGTGAGTGCTCTGGGGTCCGAGAAGCCCCGACCCTGAGCCGCTCCAGCACCGAAGTGCAGTCCCCCAGCATCTCCACGATCTGCGTGGGGCCCTTCTGCTCGCTGCTCAGCACGTTGTCTGGTCACTAGCCGCTGGCTTGTGCCCTTCCTTGACGACGACCGACAAACAACTCTGCTGGTCTGGTTGCTCCAGACTGGCCCTTGCTTCCATCTTTGCGAGAAGCACCCCGGACCCTCCTGGTCCACTCAAGACGCCATCTTAGGCCCACCACGTGGCCCTGAGATCTGCCAAGGCTTGTTGCCCCATCCTGGGCCCAGCGACGCCGACAGCATCATCCTTCGTGGGACAGCTCGCACCTCCACCGTGGTCGCCGACAACGCCTCCTGGTCCGTGAGACTGCAGAGCCTAGCGTCGCCCACTCACCTGGTCGAGGTGACGGCCAACCGGTGCCCTCCTGGTACCCTCTGACTACTGGCTAGTAGTACGAACTTGCTCCCCTCTGCTTTCAGGTATCATCAATCTCTGATCCAGGCTTGGATCTCTACGAACTATTCATCACTGGTCGCCGGCCAGCAACTCCTTTTCTTCCGGCTCCTGGCTCGTCAGCGAAGACCCCGACGCCTGTAAGACTTGTGCAGCCGCAGCCCTCGTGGCTAGGTAACACGGCATTTCGGTGCCTGCATAGCCTCTTTACTCTAGGGTCCCGAGTCCCTCGCTTCCGACTTGCCTTATCGGGTCCGCCCGAGACCTTAAACTTTCCGTGTCCTCGGACACTTGTTTTAATTGTGCACTTGAAGTATTTTCCTAAGAGATTTGGTTTGTGCTTAGTACCCTGTCCTCATAAAGAGTCCAGGGCTGTTGTGAATCTTAATAAATATCCTGTTTATTTTCATAACACTTGTGTGGTGTCCTTTCACTGGGTGTTCAAGGGGTACATGTGTGGTAAACAGCTGGCTTAACGCGCCCTCTAGAGTCTTTAGCCTTAGACTGCTCGTATCCACGCTACTAGGATAGCTGGTCTATAGGTTGACTTACAACCAAACACCATAAGGGTCGTTGGAACGATACATAGCGGTCGCTAGAATAGCGAACGTTGCATATCGGGCCAACTTCTCACATTGGTGAGCAGCGGTTGGGATTTGAGCTTGCTGTTGTTTTACCACACGTATCCTAAGAATATCTTGTTGAAAGATCACATAAGTACTATTAGTACATATAACTAAAGCTTAGAATACTCTGAGTTCTACTGAACCAGCTGTTGTAGCTCCTCAAGGCTTAGCACACCTTGGCTGCAACTCTTAGCAAGGGAACAGTAGGTAAACACGTAGTGTAGGTAGGTGCATCACTTACACCACACTAGAAACAGTATGTCGGACAAAGGAGGAAACTCTGAGTCTCCCCTTGTGTCAGTTGACCCTCCACAGGTCATCCCTTCAAGATATACTGTGCTGAGCTTCAAGGAGTTAAGACAGGTGTGTCACTCCCGGAAGATCAAGCAGGGGTCTAACCCCACCACGTCCTTTCTGATTGGTCTCTTGGAGACTTATGATGCCAGAAAAGCTGAGACCCGTCTTAGCTCTTCTAATCCAGAAGGAGACATGCCTCCCCTCGAGGGAACCAGAGACGATCCTGACCTCATCCACCTCGCAACTGAGAACGAAGATGTGGAGGATGATGAGGATGAGGATCCCTCTGGGGATGAGGCAGATAAGGGACAGGTAGAAGTCGTTAGACTAAGCAGGTCCAACTTAAGCAAACATGATAGTGGTACTGGGGGACCCCCGGCACTACTGTCAGGTCCGCTTAACATTGGGAATGGACGAGCCCGATCTCTGTCAAGAGACTCTGGCAGATCCCTTCAAACCAATGGCTCTCGCAACTCTTCGCAAAGAGGGATGACGTCCCCTCAGCGGAGAGTGTACGAAGCTAAGGAAAGGGCAGCTAATCTGAGGATCGAAAGGGAAGAACTTGCCCTGGCCAAAGAGAGGCTTGCCTTTACGAGAGAGCAACAGTTAAGTGGGGTAGTCCCCACTGGTGGCAGCAATGTACCTAGCAATAGGGAAAAGAGTTTCGATACGAAACACCTTGGTAAGATAGTGCCCCCCTTTAAACAAGGGGACGACATCCACAAATGGATTACTGCTTTGGAGAGGGCCTGCACGGTGCAAGGTGTTCCCCAGAGTCAGTGGGCAGCTATCTTGTGGCTCTCCTTTGAAGGTAAAGGAAGAGACAAGCTCCTCACCACAAGGGTGGAGGATGCGAACAATTACCAAGTCTTGAAAAATACACTCGTTGAAGGGTTCGGCCTAAACACTGAGCAGTACAGGGTGCTGTTCAGGGATACCCAGAAAACGCAGTCTCAAGATTGGTCTGACTTTGTCGATTGTGCCACTAAGGCTTTTGAGGGCTGGTTGCTGGGCAGTAAGGTTACTGATTACAAAGGATTGTATAATTTGATGATGAGAGAACAAATTTTAAACAATTGTCAGAACCAGTTGTTGCATCAGCATCTTGTCGACTCGGATCTGACCTCTCCCCAAGAATTGGGAAAGAAGGCAGACAGATGGGTTCGTACGAGAGTTAAACAGAACCAGGGCCAGAATCAAGGTGGTCAGAAGAAAGCAGACCAGAAGGGTAAAGATTCTAAGGGGGAACAAAATGACCAGAAGTCTTCGACAGGTCCCCAACAACCCAAAGAGGGTGGGGGTCAGGCTCCCCAAAAGAAGAAAGAAGGCCAATCCAAAAGATGGTGCCAGTACTGTAAAAGTAAATCTCACTGGTTTAGTGAGTGCACCAAGAAAGGAGGAGGGCAGACTCCTGCCACTGCAGCCCCTAAGGCACCTGTGCCCCCTAGTACAGTCAGCAGTGGTAGTGCGCCTCCCAAGGGTTTAGTAGGGTTAACCCTGGGTTCTGAGGGGCGTGACAACTTAGTTGGCACACTCACTCAGGCTGTCCTTGTCAGTACAGGGGACGCGGACGTGTCCCCTGACATAAGTCCCAATACCTTGGGCAAATACAGACAGACGCCTTTCATAAATGGAAAGATGGCTCAGGCCTATAGGGACACTTGTGCCAGCGTCACCATGGTGACGCCTAACTTTGTGGACCCTGGACAGATCATGCCAGGTACAGAATTCCTGGTGACCAATGCAAGCAATGTCACTACCAATCACAGTATGGCAATTGTAGCTTTCTCCTGGGGAGGGGTAACTGGCCAAAAGAAGGTTGTAGTTAGTCCAGACCTCCCAGTGGATTGTTTGTTGGGCAATGATTTGGAGTCATCACAATGGTCAGAAGTGGAGCACCGGACTCACATGGAAATGTTAGGTTTGCCAGCACATGTGTTCGCTGTGACCAGGTCACAGGTCAGGAAATGCCCCACTGAACAGGTGCTGGATCCTGGAACAACGGACCAGACACCTCCCAAGAAAAAGAGCAGTAGGGTTAAGGCTGCGCCTTCCCCCTTGCCCCAGGTCGTGGATCAAGTCTCAGAGGAGGCTGACCTACAGGAATTGAGGGAAACTGAGCCTAGGGAGTTCGAACTTGATCAAGTTGAATTCTTGGGTTCAGGGGGACCCTCAAGGGAAGACCTGGGGAAGGACCAGTTAGACTGCCCATCTCTTGAACCCCTCAGACAGCAGGCTGCTGCTGAGGCTGCTGGGAACGCCACAGGTACCCACAAGGTATACTGGGAAGATGGACTCCTGTACACTGAGTCAAGAGACCCCAAGCCTGGCATGACCAGGAGGCTGGTTGTACCCTTGTCTCAGCGTGGTTTCCTACTTACCTTGGCCCACGAGATTCCCTTAGCAGGTCACTTGGGCCAGACGAAAACGTGGGACAGGCTTGTCTCACACTTTCACTGGCCTCATATGAACGAAGATACCAAGGAGTTTTGCCGCTCCTGTGAGGTTCCGTGACAATTGTAAGTGGTGTTTTTTGACTCGCACGAATATGGTCGAGTCTGGTATCTATGAACCGCAAATGACGAGTTTAGTAAGTGTGCGCAGTTTCGCTGTGCTAACTTAAACCGTTCGTTTGTTATGTGGGTTTTTCATCTGTACCCACGGGTTCCATCTTAGATACGGCATCCATTTTGTCTCTTGCCCTCAAGTAGCCAGCGAACGGACGCTGTCCGCTTCGCGACCCTGGGACTCCCAAGATATTGGCGGAAGACACATGTTCTTTGTAAGTGTCTTTATGACAAGAGGGATGCTACTGTAAGGCAGATGGTGCCGCTCGAGGCTCATCTTGCCGCACGGGCTTATTGTCTCAGCCGTGCATCTCATTAGGCGCGTCCCTTTGATGCCTGTATCTCGTGTCTCTCGATACCTCCCCTTTTACACCCTTTCCGATCTCCCCACTGTCTCCGTCTTCCTCTGCACCTGTCTTTGTTCCTATTTCGATCTACTTTACTGCTGATTGGAATTTGCTAATGGTGGGAAGATGGGTTTTTACAGTTGGGAACCGCCAAATGTTTCCGCACTTATGTTCCGGACCTTGTGTGTTTCAAAGTGACCAAAGCGACCCCACTCGATGCTAATTGTGGGAACCGGGTTGTAAACTTTTGTGTTCCATGTTATCCTATGGGTAAAAACTGTATAAAAGGAGCGATCCACAGAACCAATTTGAAGCAGTCTCCCCGAACTACACTTGATGTACTTCCTGTGACTTCTGTGTTCCCTGCAGCAAATAAACCTTGAATCTTTGACGCCGAAGGAAGTGTCCCGTGTCTCTGTGACTTGTACGCCGGAGCAGGTTACCCACGAAGGTTTCAGGTGTTGTGCCCTGGCACCGCTGGGTCCAAAAGAACCCAGTCCTTCAGTTGGCGCCCAACGTGGGGCTGCATCAGTGGTACCGGTCCAAGCCCGACGATCGTGAGGAACTTCGTGTGAAATCTCCGAGGGAAGGTGCACCCCGCTTCATCGATCTTGTTGTCGAAATAAGTGGCCCGAAGACTTTTCCCGCGAAGATTCCCGCCTCCTGACGGCTGCGACGGACTGCTGCCCTGACTGTAGACCTGTTTTGGCGCCTGGCGTAGACCTTGGTATAGCGAGACGATTGACGGGCCTTCCTGAGGACGCCATCGATCTTTGAGTTAAGTATTTTGTGGGTCGCTCCCAGAGTTCTTGGTTGTTGACACTTTAGCGAGTGTCTTTGTTGTGCACGCTGTGTGAGTGTTTTCGTCGGTGACACTTTGCTAGCGTACTTTGTTGTTGTATTATTTGACGACTGCAGCCGCCAAAAAACCGAGGGTTTTGTTCTTTGCTGGGACTTGGTAAATCCCGTAACCCTTGAAGTTTGTGAAACTCGGCTAGTGTGCAAGATGCCTGGTCGCAGTACTTTGTTCAGTTGTTTTAGACCTTGTGGTGCGGATTCCCTGCTGGAGGACTCGTGTCCGATACCTCCGGTTGGAACTCCTACTTATGACTTATATAGCAAACATGGGCTAGGCCCGATTGCTTTTAACGATTATTGGGTTAAATATACAAAGAAAGACGGCGATCTTCGTTGGCCACCTCACGGTAGCTTCGAGGCGTCGATCTTAGATAATTTAGAAATAAAGTTGTTCGAACGTAAATCAAGGCCGGCCATGTTTGATGCCTTTCGGTTGTGGCGCAAAGAAGCCCGACAGAAAGAAATCAGACAGAATAAACGTAGTCAGCGAGATACTGTTGCTACTATAGTGAAGAAAGCTGAGCAGTTTCAGCGTGATAAGGAGGATAAGGATAAGGAAGTGTTTGAGAGATTACAACGTATGTCCATAGATAAATGCTATCCTGCTTTGCCTACGGAGTCGGATAAGAAGGAAGAGGCAGTTGAGGATCCTTTAATGTCCTATCTTATGAAGTCGCCACCTCCGTACGTACAGGGTACCGCGGCTCCTGTGGTCCCTGCCGTACCTGTTCTTCCACCTATTGTTCCTCCACCAGTTCCTCAACCTGCACCCGCTCTTCCGACTGTTCCTGCTCTTTTATCTGTTTCTATTCCTACTGCTCCTCCGCTTCCACATACTCCTGCTCCCGCTACTGCTCCTGTGTTGTTAACCCCTGTTGTTGCTACTGTCTCTACTCCTTCTCTTGTTAGTCCTGTGTCTTACTCTTCTCCCTCTACTCGTAATCGTAATTCTCCCCTTGCGACAAACTTCTTTCAGTCGCTCGGACCTGTTTTTGGGTCTGCTGGAGCTGATGGTCCTCAGAGACGTAGTCAGCTTCCTGGTAACAGAGAACGTGTTGCACTATATAATATGGCGATGGGTTGGATGGTAAACCCTCTTAGAAATCCACCCCGTGTTGTCCTTGAAACGTTTAGTCAATTCAACGTACCAACTCAGAGATATGTGTTTGATGAAATGTGCAAGTTCCTTCATGATCAGATAGCGGCCAACGCGCCTGACGAGGTGCTGACCGCTCTGTCTGAACTTCGGCTTCAGTTCGCAACTGGACTGATAGTAGATACTAATGTCCGACGTGCTATTGAGCGGTTGCTATCTCTTCGTCCCGCTCCTATTCCTCATGCATTGTTTGTTGAGGATATTGAAAAACAAGACGAGTCTGGCCAATATCCTATGCGTGAAGTTCCGCCGGTTTGGATATCAGCTGATCCTAATGCTGCCCCTCCGATATTGGCACATTTTGAGAGAGTGTGGATACACCTCCCATGGAAACGATCGGAAGTGCTTCAGGTGAAACAATCTTTGCCCGATCCTCGTAAAAATCCTACTGGGTATTATAAGGAATTATCGCAGCTCGTAGATGCTACGGTGATGAATCTTGCTGATATCGATATGTTGTTTGGCAACGTCGTACCACAACCGGTATGGGCTAAGATTCGTCACCAAGATCACGCAAATGAATTAGGTGGTGATTGGGCTGCCATTACAGCGGCAGACGCTGGACAAGTGGCTGCTACTAAACCCGATCAGTTGATTGCTGCTCTTCCCCAGCGAATCATTGCATTAATGAAAACGCTTATGCCAGCCATGAGGGTAAATTGGGACAAGTTGTCAGCCTGTAAGCAGAAGAAAGATGAGAGTGTTTCCGATTTCTTTACGAGGTTCGAGGAAGCATTCATTGATCATAGTGGACAGGATATGGGTACTGAGGGTGGACAGAGGTTGTTTGTGGATAAATTCGTGTCGAACTTGTTGCCCGATCTGAGCAATAAATTAAAGAATTCAGAGAGTGCATGGGCCGTTTCTACCTCAGCTCAGATATTGGCTACGGCACAATATTACGAGAATAGAGAGAAAGAGGAAAATGACCGTGCTGATAAAAAGACGAAAGAGCTAAAAACTAAAGTGTTGTTACAACAAGCGTATCCGCCGCGTTCTAATCTGAATGCGCCTCAGCAGAATAGATCACAGTCGCAATCGAATCGATCGCAGTCGCGTAATGATTCCTCTTTCCAAAGATCTTCATTAGGGTACAATCAATGTGCTTATTGTAGACGGGAGGGACACATTAAATTCAATTGTCCTGCTTTAAATGAACGTAATAGTGGCAATTCGTCTAAAGGAGGCCGTGGTGGTTCACAGCACGCATCACGTGGTAGAGGTCGTGGTGCTCAGAATGATCGCTCTGACCATTCATCAAATTCTAATAACTGTTTCGATCAACGTGGATCATCGCAAGGACGATCTGCGCAGTACAATGTAGACGATTATTACGTCGATCAGGGAACTGACGATAGTAATTATTAGGACAGCCAAAGACAAGGGGAGGGAGTGGTATCAGTTCCGGTTGATCAGAGAGGGCCTTACGTCGCAGTTGCTACATCCGGCGTCGTTGAGCCTTTTCTGTTGGACACTGGTGCAGCGAAAAGTTCTATTATGCATTCGAAACTCCCTGGCGCACCTTTGTCTGGCTTAACAAATGTTTCCGTTGGATTCTCTGGCGCCCCCGTTAGCAATCCAGTTTCGCGCCCTTTGCCCCTTAAGATTGGGCCTCGTGAGCTCCAAGCTCCGTTGATTTTGACTACTGGTTGTGGTGAGAATCTTTTGGGTCTGGATTTGCTCAAACGTTTGTATGCAACTTTGTATTGTTCTCCTGCGGGTGTAAAGCTTACGTTAGGAGAGAGGGTAGTCTCTCCCATGTATTTGTCCCTCGATAAGCTTCCACCGGAATTGAGTTCTCTTCCTGCATCTTTGTGGGCGACGGGTCCAAATGACGTGGGCCTACTTGATATCTCCCCTTATGTTGTTCAGTTGAAATCGAATGTGCGATTACCGCGTATTCCCCAATATCGTATCTCCCTTGATGGTGAACGAGCTTTGTTAGCGATCATCTATGACTTGATCGAGAAAGATGTTATTGAGGAGACTCGGGGAAACGTGTGCAATAGCCCTGTACTGCCAATTCTTAAACGTACTGATCCTACCAAACCGCCTGTTTATCGTTTTGTTATCGATTTACGGGAGGTAAATAAAATTGTGGTTCCTCAATTCCCTGTTGTGCCTGACATCACGGCGCTACTGACTCTGATTCCAGCTACTGCATCATGGTTTTCGGTGATTGATTTGAAAAATGCATTTTTCAGCATCCCGATTGCCGAAGAGAGCAGGGACCTTTTCGGTTTCTCTCTTGGTGGACGTAGCTTCCGGTTCAAACGCGCTCCTCAGGGCTACTGTGAAAGTCCATCGATTTACAGTCAAGCTTTGAAGGGTCAACTGGATGCGTTTAGGTTGCCGGTTGGTGCGGCTTTAATCCAATACGTCGATGACTTATTGGTGGCTGCTGATACTCAGGACATTTGCAAAATTGCTACTGTGTCGTTGCTGCAACATCTCTGTGAGTTAAATCACAAGGTGTCACCTTCTAAACTCCAATATTGTTGTCAAGAAGTAACCTATCTAGGTCACTTATTGTCAAAGGAGGGACGGAGATTGACCCCAGAGAGAATTGCAGCGATTGCGCGAATGGCTGTGCCACAAACCCAAAGAGATGTGCGTGCCTTTCTAGGTATCACGTCGTACTGCAGGCAGTGGATTCCTAATTTTTCATTGCTAGCGAAACCGTTGGTGGCTCTTACGTGCAAGGATGTTTCAACCCCTTTACCATGGACGGAAGAATGTCAGAAAAGTTTTTCTGAATTACGTGATTCATTGTGTTCGGCTCCTGTGTTAGGTACCCCTGATTACAGCAAGCCGTTCACGTTATATGTTCACGAGAGGGAAGGTTGTGCTTTGAGTGTTCTAACGCAACCTTTTGGTGGTAAGCAACGTCCATGTGCATATTTTTCCTCGACTTTAGACCCAGTAGCTAGAGCATTGCCGAGTTGTTTGAGAGCAACTGCGGCAGCTGCGGTCTCCATCCGACAATCAGCAGGATTGGTCATGGATAATATGCTTACAGTGATGGTTCCGCATGCAGTCGATACTCTTTTAAATCGAACGAAAACTCAGCACTTGACGAGTGCGAGGTTATCTGGGTACGAATTGACGCTCTTGGCAAGCCACATTCAGATAAAACGTTGTAATGTCCTCAATCCGGCAACTTTGTTACCAATTAGTGCAGAGTCAGATGAAGTAGCAGAACATGACTGTTACTTGCGGACGGAAGAGGAAACAAAAGGTCGTGTGGACCTTAAAAACACCCCATTGGAAGACCCGGATGGCACCCTGTATGTGGATGGGTCATGTTTTAAGTTGCCGAATGGCGATGTGACTACCGCTTATGCTGTTGTAACATTGAATACTGTTGTTGAGACTGCAAGATTGAATCAGAATTCTGCCCAAGCTGCAGAGCTGATCGCTCTTACTAGAGCATGTGTGTTAGCAAAAGGTAAACGTGTGAATGTGTACACCGATAGCCAGTACGCTTTCGGTGTAGCGCATAGTTTTGGACGATTGTGGCGAGAGCGTGGTTTCTTGACGTCGCATGGCACGAAAATCCAGCATGGCCAGCTTGTGAACGATCTTTTGGATGCATTGACTCTACCTGCGCAAGTTGCAATTGTTAAGTGTAGTGCGCATCGTAAAGTGACGGATGATGTTGGTCGTGGTAATGCGTTTGCAGACGAGATTGCTAAGGAGACTGCCCGGAACCTTAGCACTCGAATGTATGTGACGAGTTCGGTTAGGTGGCCTGCAGAATCAAGTATGTGTGAAAATACTATAGAGAGCGTGAAAGCAATTCAGAATGAGGCCACCGACACTGAAAAGATGAAGTGGAAAGAAAGTACGGGAAAGTTGGATGTGAATGGTTGCTGGATTGATTTGTCGGATCAGAAAAGATGGATGTTGCCTGATGCGTATGTGCTGGCCGTTGTGACAATGGCACATGGGTTAGCACATATTAGCGCGAAAGGCATTTGCAAGTTGCTGGCTGATGTGTGGAAGAATGATGGCATTACGAAGTGTGCTGAACGTCTGGTGAAGAATTGTATGGTGTGTATAATGTACAATCCTGGCAAAGGAACCCCAACTCCCCCTGGCAGTTTTGCTCCTCCTTCGTATCCCTTTGAGGTGATCCAATTGGACTTCATCCATATGGAGCGATGCAATAACCTGAAATACGTTTTGGTTGTGGTTTGCGCATTCTCCCGATGGATCGAGGCCTATCCCCTCAAAGACAATACTGCTTTGTCTACTGCGAAAATCCTACTGAAGGAATACTTTCCTCGGTATGGAATGCCTAGAGTCGTGTGGTCAGATAACGGAAGTGAGTTTGTTGGAAGTGTGATGAAGAGTGTGTGTAAGGGCCTTGGAATTAATCAAAAATTCCATAGCGCCAATCATCCCCAGTCAGCTGGATTGGTTGAGGGGTACAATGGCACCCTTAAACTAAAACTAGCGAAGATTCAGGCTACGACTGGACTTTCGTGGCCTGATGCTTTGCCCCTAGCATTACTGTCAACTAGGGCGACTGTACACTCCCGAATAGGGCTTAGCCCCTATGAGATAGTGTTCGGCCGTCCTGCGAATGTGTGGGGGGTTCCTAGGCCAGGAATATTCTCTGATCTTGAGTATCCGATGTTGATTGACTACTTACATGACTTGACTGCTAAACTGAGGTTAATTCACCAACAGGTTTACGACGCCTTGCCGACGCAGACGGAGGGTCCAGGCCACCAGCTCCAGCCCGGGGACTGGGTGGTTACTCGTAACTTCTCACGCAAGAATAATCTGGACCCCCGATTCACCGGACCTTACCAGGTACTCCTGGCCACGAGGACTGCCGTTCGTCTTGAGGGGCGGAAAAATTGGGTACATGCTACCCATTGTAAGCGAGTCCCTATTCCTTTGCCGGCAGACCCGTGGGTAAGGAAAGGCATTGCGTCAACAGAAACAGAAACATTGCCGGCGTTTGTACCTTTTAGCGACGCACAGCTTGTTGGAGAACCCTCAGCGCAGCAGAAAGCCACAGTTGAACACTTGTCAGCAAAAGACTCAAGACCAGATCAACCAACTGATCAGCAGGACGCTGTCTCTTCAACGGATCCTTTGTTCGACGAGCAGACACGTCCCGGGAAACATCGATATTCTTTGCGATCTCACACTAAGGACAAATAAAATTTTCTTGCTTTGCTGAAATTGACAACTGCAATATCTTCGTTTCCCATGATCAACTTTGAACATTCGTATCATTGAAAAGTTTTTGTACATATATCAAGCTTCTTCCTTGTATCTTTTTCCTTCCACAGCTGAGAGATATTGTGCTTGTATATACATATTGTGTATTGAAGGCCGTAGGGCCGCGCGCGTACTTCCTTCTGGACAGTAGGTCTTGACGCTAGGTTAAAGGCCGTCAGTTCCTAGGAACCCCTGGGGATTGACTATTGCTGCACAGAACGAAGTGCGTCAAGAAACGTTGCGGACGGTCGTAGGGAATGGCATTTTCGAAGCTGAATGATTTGGAAGGAGCTCAGGCGTACAGATTTAAGCTGCAGCAACTCAGTCGTACCAAATGTTTTGTATTCCAACTATTTGTGTTGTTTCTAACTGCTTCTGCATTTTTGGCGGGTGGGGTGTATTACACTATGTCTTACTTCTTACTTGCTACCCCTACTCCTACTCCTTACCCTAATCTTACTTCGACTGCTTCTCCTCATTCCTTTCATATGTTACCGGAACACGAGCAGGCTAGACGTGTAGAATTCCGCAACAATTCCTTTATTCAGCTCCTCCATCAGCATCAGTTAGTGGTTAACACTACTAATTGTTGGGTGTGTGGGTTGATGCCACATACTACGGGTAAGGGAATTCCATATCTGGTATTACCGTATAGTTCCCAAGGGTCAGCTCGAGCATTCCAAACAATGTTTCGAAGCGCACTGGGTTTCCACCCCACTCAAGAACAACGTTCCCCCTACTCTGGTCCTACCTCGTATCAGAGGCTGCTATCGATGGCAATAGAGGATATGGAAGATGAGATCCATGATCCTTTTCTTATCCCTGAAGAAGAGGTACAAACCTATAGGGTCCTAAGTAGAGGGGAATATAGTATGTTCACTAGTGAAAAGCAGCTTAAAAGCTCGCCTCCAATATGGGTCGTACCCCACACTGGTAATCTTTGTCTTATGGGTCGTGGTTCGCAAGCCCCACTTGGAGCAAGTGCTTGCACTGAAAGTTACGTTCTGCCAATGTTCTCGTCCCCTGTGTTTCTGGCTGCCAAGGGTACCTACTTTATTTGTTATGATCGTGCATACACATGGTTGCCCGCAGACTTCATGGGCTCATGTTTTATTGCAAATTTGTTGCCTCCGACGTTCACTGTAGATGCCGATTATCATAAGACTAGAGTTGTACGAGGCGTAATTAGCGAAGAGGATACTGCCGGTCAAGAGGCAGGAGACTTTTTCAAGGGTTTCCTCCCGTTTTGGGGACCTATGGTTAATAGTAGGAACCTGAGACAGTTGACTCGAGTGGTAGAATCGACAGCTAATATTACTGCCAGTGCCCTTGGTAATATCACCACAGAACTTCAGGCGGAGAGACTTATGACGTTACAAAACCGTATGGTTTTAGATGTCGTCTTAGCAGATCGCGGTGGGGTATGCAAAGTGATCCATTCGAGCTGCTGCATTTTCATTCCAGATAATGCTCCTACTGTCTATCAAGCCATCTCGAAGTTGCATAAGATCTCCGAATCCATACACGTGGATGTAGGGGATTGGACGCTACTTGGATGGTTTTGGGGCCTGATGTCGACTTGGGGTTGGAAGATTCTGATGATCATCGGGGTTGTGGTAGTGTTCCTGTTCACGTGTTGCCTTTGCGTGCAGTGTGGTCCTGCCTTATGTGGCCTCTGTGCTACGACGTGTATGAGACAACCATCTGCTACCAAGGGGACTCGGTTGGACAGAGCTATGCTACAACAACATCTTGATGGTCTGATGAATATCGAATATGATTCCGACTAGTGCTTGCCTACATGAGGGCAAAAGGAGCGTCTGAGGTTCCGTGACAATTGTAAGTGGTGTTTTTTGACTCGCACGAATATGGTCGAGTCTGGTATCTATGAACCGCAAATGACGAGTTTAGTAAGTGTGCGCAGTTTCGCTGTGCTAACTTAAACCGTTCGTTTGTTATGTGGGTTTTTCATCTGTACCCACGGGTTCCATCTTAGATACGGCATCCATTTTGTCTCTTGCCCTCAAGTAGCCAGCGAACGGACGCTGTCCGCTTCGCGACCCTGGGACTCCCAAGATATTGGCGGAAGACACATGTTCTTTGTAAGTGTCTTTATGACAAGAGGGATGCTACTGTAAGGCAGATGGTGCCGCTCGAGGCTCATCTTGCCGCACGGGCTTATTGTCTCAGCCGTGCATCTCATTAGGCGCGTCCCTTTGATGCCTGTATCTCGTGTCTCTCGATACCTCCCCTTTTACACCCTTTCCGATCTCCCCACTGTCTCCGTCTTCCTCTGCACCTGTCTTTGTTCCTATTTCGATCTACTTTACTGCTGATTGGAATTTGCTAATGGTGGGAGGATGGGTTTTTACAGTTGGGAACCGCCAAATGTTTCCGCACTTATGTTCCGGACCTTGTGTGTTTCAAAGTGACCAAAGCGACCCCACTCGATGCTAATTGTGGGAACCGGGTTGTAAACTTTTGTGTTCCATGTTATCCTATGGGTAAAAACTGTATAAAAGGAGCGATCCACAGAACCAATTTGAAGCAGTCTCCCCGAACTACACTTGATGTACTTCCTGTGACTTCTGTGTTCCCTGCAGCAAATAAACCTTGAATCTTTGACGCCGAAGGAAGTGTCCCGTGTCTCTGTGACTTGTACGCCGGAGCAGGTTACCCACGAAGGTTTCAGGTGTTGTGCCCTGGCACCGCTGGGTCCAAAAGAACCCAGTCCTTCACCTGTGTCACTTGCCAAGCCAGTGGTAAGTCAGGTGGCACGACGAAGGCCCCCCTTATACCAATGCCTGTGGTGGGGGTGCCCTTTGAACGGGTGGGGATCGACATCGTCGGTCCCATGGAACCACCAACAGCATCAGGGCACAAGTTTATACTGGTGGTAGTGGATCATGCCACCAGGTATCCTGAAGCTATTCCCCTTAGGACCACTACAGCACCTGTTGTGGCAAGAGCCCTAGTTGGAGTATTCTCCAGAGTGGGCTTCCCTAAGGAGGTCGTCTCCGACAGAGGTGCAAACTTTATGTCGAGCTACTTAACTGCTATGTGGAAGGAATGTGGTGGCAACTACAAGTTCACTACTCCCTATCATCCACAATGCAATGGGCTTGTTGAGAGATTCAACAGGACCCTTAAAGGGATGATTCATGGACTACCTGAAAAGCTTCGGCGTAGATGGGACGTCCTGATCCCCTGCCTCTTGTTCGCCTACAGAGAAGTCCCACAGAAGGGGGTTGGCTACAGCCCTTTTGAACTTTTGTACGGGCATCCTGTAAGAGGACCCCTGTGTTTGGTGAAGGAAGGATGGGAGAGACCTCTCAAAAAGCCTGCAGCCAACATAGTGGACTATGTGCTTGGCCTCCGCTCGCGGATGGCTGAATACATGGAGAAGGCATCTGAAAACCTTAAGGCCAGCCAAGAACTCCAAAAAGCTTGGCATGACCAAAAGGCTGTCTTGACTGTTTACCAGCCCGGACAGAAGGTGTGGGTGTTGGAGCCGGTGGCCCCAGCAGCACTCAAGGACAAATGGTCCGTGCCCTACACCATCCTGGAGAAAAAGGGAGAGGTCACCTACCTGGTCGACCTGGGAACTCCCCGGAGCCCCCACAGGGTGCTTCATGTCAACAGGCTCAAGGCATATGTCGACAGGAAGGACATGAGTTTGCTCATGGCCCTAGATGAGGGACAGGAAGAAGAGAGTGACCCTCTCCCCGACCTGCTCACTCAGAATCCTGACGATGGATCGGTAGATGGTGTTGTCTTTTGTGGCAGCCTCTCCGAACATCAACAGAGCGACTGTAAACAGGTTCTTCAGTCGTTCAGACATATGTTTTCTCTAACACCCAGTCAGACCGATTGGTGCACCCATGAGGTTGACACTGGTGACAGCTTGCCCGTTAAGAGTAAAATCTACCGGCAGCCTGATCATGTTAGAGACTGCATCAAGAGTGAAGTGCAGAAAATGTTGGAGCTGGGAGTCATTGAACCCTCGGGTAGCCCTTGGGCTAGTCCCGTAGTTCTAGTGCCGAAACCTCACACCCAGGGTGGTAAGAGAGAGATGAGGTTTTGCGTAGACTGCAGGGGTCTCAATGCAGTCACTAAGACTGACGCCCACCCAATACCAAGGGCAGACGAGCTTATCGATAGATTGGCTTCGGCCAACTACTTAAGTACGTTTGACCTGACAGCTGGGTATTGGCAAATCAGGTTAGCTGAGGACGCCAAGCCTAAAACCGCATTTTCAACCCCTGGTGGGCATTATCAGTTCGTGGTGATGCCCTTTGGTCTGAAAAATGCACCTGCCACCTTCCATAGGTTGGTGAATCAAGTCCTTACTGGGCTGGATGACTTCTGTGCGGCGTATCTTGACGATATTGCTGTCTTTAGCTCCACCTGGGAGGATCACCTGGTCCACCTGCGGAAAGCGTTAGAGGCTCTGCAAGCAGCAGGCCTCACTATCAAGGCTACCAAGTGCCAGATAGGGCAGACACAGGTTGTATACCTGGGCCACCTTGTAGGTGGAGGCCAGGTTCAGCCACTGGAGAGCAAGATACAGTCAATCAGGGACTGGGCTCCTCCAACCACCCAGACTCAGGTTCGAGCTTTCTTGGGCCTGACTGGATACTACCGGAAGTTTGTCAGGAACTATGGTTCCATCGTGACACCATTAAACGAACTGACAAGCAAGAAAATGCCAAAAAAGGTTCAGTGGACAGCGAGCTGTCAAAAAGCATTCGATGACCTAAAGCAGGCCATGTGCACGGCGCCTATCCTCAAGAGTCCGGACTACTCCAAACCATTCATTGTCCAAACAGATGCTTCTGAGTTGGGTGTGGGAGCTGTTCTTTCTCAACTGAATTTTGATGGTCAAGACCAGCCCATTGCTTTTATAAGCAGAAGGCTGACCCCTAGAGAGAAGAATTGGTCAGCTATTGAGAGGGAGGCCTTTGCTGTGGTTTGGGCCCTGAAGAAGCTGAGGCCATACTTGTTTGGCACTCACTTCAAGATTCAGACCGACCATAAGCCCCTCTTGTGGCTAAATCAGATGAAGGGTGAAAACCCCAAACTGCTAAGATGGTCCATTTCCCTACAGGGGATGGACTTTACAGTGGAACATAGACCTGGTACTGATCATGGCAATGCCGATGGGCTCTCCAGATATTTCCACTTAGAGCAAGAAGACTCACCTGGTCAAGGTTAGCTTATTGTTCCGACGTTTGGGGGGGGGTCATGTAGGAGAGTAGGGTCTGCAATCCCATGATCACCCAGATTTTTTGCTTTTGTTTCACTGGTTTACGACTTTCTCTGGCTGTGGGCCTGCCAATCAGACCCACAGCCTGGCTGTTCTCTTTCTAAATTACGAGATGTACCCTAGGTGCATTTACCAATTGGTACTGGGCCACCTTATCAGACCCCGTAACGCAGGGCATAGGTGTACCCAGGGCCGCCAGGGGCTGCAGCATGTATTATGCCACCCCTGGCTGGCCTCCTAAATTTGACACAACTGGCTGCATGACAGCTGGGGCGAAGTCGTGTAATCACACTTTGCTTTAGATATAGTAGCCCTATATCTAACCATACGATGGACACTCGAGTTCCTATCAGTCACTCCTATGGCAGGCCTTGACAATCCTGAAGGCAGAGTGCATGGGCTCGTGTGAACTAGGCTCTGGCCCGAGCCGAGCGCGGTTGCAGCTTGCGGAACCAAGATCCAATGGCTGTTCCATGGTAACGCGTACCACATCGGTAACTTCGGTGTCGCGTTATCAAGACATGTCGAGTAAGGTGTCATACGAATCGGGATGCTGCCCTCTCACCAACTCTGGCGACGAGGTTAGCATTCCCCCCTTCTAGAGGGACACGACATGTACGTAACTGTGAACCCCGGTTAAAGTTAACTAAAGCCTCAGCTCCACAAAATGGATGCTGCCACCACAGTCACGAGTCTGACCTCCTGCTGCTGGGAGTCCTTCCAGCGAGGAGCGCTTGGACAAAGGGTTTCCTGTCGAGGGCGGTGTTCGCACCGTCCCAGACAGGGTTTGTGTATTCTGGGTAGGTAGGGCTTTTGCGAGAAGGTGACTGCGGAGTGGCACCCCGGTGCTCACTACGCATCTGCCGGTCAGAACCAGTTCCAGGGGCGCCAGCCCTGGCCTGGGGAAAGTCCGGCAGGGGAGAGGGGTGTAACTACCCCCCTTCCTGGTCCCACCCTTAGGGCAGGACCTAGTCATGTACCCACCCCTTTCTTTAGAATAAAGGCCGGAGCGGGGACCCTTCCAAATTAGATCATCTTTGAATCAAGAACTACTTTCTACGAAAGGACACTCAAGACTCTTCTCAAGATTTCTCCCTTGTGACTAAGGAGTAGTCACCCTGCATCAGCGGGCACCATCTAAGAACTCTGCGGTTTGCTGTAAGTCCTTCCTCAAGGAATCCGACGGCCCAGCTCGACGAGAACCGGCTTCCCTGGCACCTCTGACCTCTACCCACGTCATCAGCTCAGCTGTGATCTGTGGGTGCGACGAGACCTCGAGGGACCGGCCATCATCAGAACCTGCACGCTCTTAACCAGCACGACCTTCGAAGCAATTCCCTGGTGAGTGCTCTGGGGTCCGAGAAGCCCCGACCCTGAGCCGCTCCAGCACCGAAGTGCAGTCCCCCAGCATCTCCACGATCTGCGTGGGGCCCTTCTGCTCGCTGCTCAGCACGTTGTCTGGTCACTAGCCGCTGGCTTGTGCCCTTCCTTGACGACGACCGACAAACAACTCTGCTGGTCTGGTTGCTCCAGACTGGCCCTTGCTTCCATCTTTGCGAGAAGCACCCCGGACCCTCCTGGTCCACTCAAGACGCCATCTTAGGCCCACCACGTGGCCCTGAGATCTGCCAAGGCTTGTTGCCCCATCCTGGGCCCAGCGACGCCGACAGCATCATCCTTCGTGGGACAGCTCGCACCTCCACCGTGGTCGCCGACAACGCCTCCTGGTCCGTGAGACTGCAGAGCCTAGCGTCGCCCAGTCACCTGGTCGAGGTGACGGCCAACCGGTGCCCTCCTGGTTCCCTCTGACTACTGGCTAGTAGTACAAACTTGGTCCCCTCTGCTTTCAGGTATCATCAATCTCTGATCCAGGCTTGGATCTCTACGAACTATTCATCACTGGTCGCCGGCCAGCAACTCCTTTTCTTCCGGCTCCTGGCTCGTCAGCGAAGACCCCGACGCCTGTAAGACTTGTGCAGCCGCAGCCCTCGTGGCTAGGTAACTCAGCATTTCGGTGCCTGCATAGCCTCTTTACTCTAGGGTCCCGAGTCCCTCGCTTCCGACTTGCCTTATCGGGTCCGCCCGAGACCTTAAACTTTCCGTGTCCTCGGACACTTGTTTTAATTGTGCACTTGAAGTATTTTCCTAAGAGATTTGGTTTGTGCTTAGTACCCTGTCCTCATAAAGAGTCCAGGGCTGTTGTGAATCTTAATAAATATCCTGTTTATTTTCATAACACTTGTGTGGTGTCCTTTCACTGGGTGTTCAAGGGGTACATGTGTGGTAAACAGCTGGCTTAACGCGCCCTCTAGAGTCTTTAGCCTTAGACTGCTCGTATCCACGCTACTAGGATAGCTGGTCTATAGGTTGACTTACAACCAAACACCATAAGGGTCGTTGGAACGATACATAGCGGTCGCTAGAATAGCGAACGTTGCATATCGGGCCAACTTCTCACAACCTGGTCACAGCAAACACGTGTGCTGGCAAGCCTAACATCTCCATGTGAGTCCGTTGCTCCACTTCTGACCATTGTGATGACTCCAAATCATTGCCCAACAAACAATCCACTGGGAGGTCTGAACTAACAACAACCTTTTTCTGTCCATTTACCCCTCCCCAGGAGAAAGCAACAATCACCATACTATGACTGGTAGTGACGTTGCTGGCATTGGTCACCAGGAAATCTGTACCTGGCATGATCTGTCCAGGGTCCACAAAGTTAGGCGTCACCATGGTGACGCTGGCACAAGTGTCCCTATAGGCCTGAGCCATTCTTCCATTTATTAAAGGCGTCTGTCGGTATTTGCCCAAAGTATTGGGACTGACATCAGGGGATATATCCACATCCCCTGTACAGACAAGGACAGCCTGAGTGAGTGTACCAACTAAGCTGTCACACCCCTCAGAACCCAAGGTTAACCCAACTAGTCCCTTGGGAGGCGCACTACTACTGCTGGCTGTACTAGGGGGCACAGGTGCCTTAGGGGCTGCAGTAGCAGGAGTCTGCCCTCCTTTCTTGGTGCACTCACTAAACCAGTGAGTTTTACTTTTACAGTATTGGCACCACCTTTTCGATTGGCCTTCTTGATTCTTCTTTTTCTGGGAAGCCTGACCCCCCCCCTCTTTGGGTTGTTGGGGACCTGTCGAAGACTTCTGGTCATTTTGTTCCCCCTTAGAATCTTTACCCTTCTGGTCTGCTTTCTTCTGACCACCTTGATTCTGGCCCTGGTTCTGTTTAACTCTTGTTCTGACCCATCTGTCTGCCTTCTTTCCCAATTCTTGGGGAGAGGTCAGATCCGAGTCGACAAGGTGCTGATGCAACAACTGGTTCTGACAATTGTTTAAAATCTGTTCTTGCATGATCAAATTATACAATCCTGTGTAATCAGTAACCTTACTGCCCAGCAACCAGCCCTCCAAAGCCTTAGTGGCACAATCAACGAAATCAGACCAGTCCTGAGACTGAGTTTTCTGGGTATCCCTGAACAGCAACCTGTACTGCTCAGTGGTTAGGCCGAACCCATCAATTAGTGTGTTCTTCAGGACCTGGTAATTGTTAGCGTCCTCTACTCTAGTAGTGAGGAGCTTATCTCTACCTTTACCTTCAAAGGAGAGCCACAAGATAGCTGCCCACTGACTCTGGGGGATGCACTGTACAGTGCAGGCCCGCTCCAAAGCAGTAATCCATTTGTGGATGTCGTCCCCTTGCTTAAAGGGGGGCACTATCTTATTCAGGTGCTTAGTGTCTAAACTCCTGCGTTCCCGTGGGGAAATGCTGCCACCAGTGGGAATTGTCCTACTTAATTCTTGCTCTCGAGCAAAGGCGAGTCTTTCTTTGGCTAGGGCAAGTTCTTCCCTCTCGATCCGCAGATTGACTTCCCGCTCCTTCGCTTCGTACACTCTCCTCTGAGGGGATGTCATCCCTCTTCGAGCAGAGCCTCGAGAGCCGTTGGTTCGAATGGATCTATTAGAGCCTCTCGACAGAGACCTAACTTGTCCGTTCCCAATGTTTAGCTGGCCCGAGAGAGGCCCCAGGGGTCTCCTAGTACCATTCTCGTGCCGGCTTAAGTTGTCCTGGGTTAGCTGACTAACTATGACTGGACCTTTGTCTGCCTCGTCCCCAGATGTCTCTGGCTCCTCGTCCTCCTCTTCACCTTCTGCGGAGAGATGGATAAGGTCAGGGTCACCTGTGGTTCCCTCGAAGGGGGGCATATCCACTTCTGGATGAGAAGGGTCGGTGTTACCCGCCCTCCTTGCATCATAAGTCTCCAAGAGACCAACCAGAAACGGGATGGTAGGGTTTGCACCCTGTTTTAACTTCCGAGATGTACAGATCTGTCGCATCTCTTGGAAGCTAAGTGCAGCATATCTGGAGGTGACCTGTGGAAGGTCGACTGACACAAGGGGAGACTCAGAGTTTCCTTCTTTGTCTGACATGCTGCTTCTAGTGTGGTGTAAGTGATGCACCTACCTACACTATATGTTTACCTACTGATCCCTTGCTAAGAGTTGTAGCCAAGGTGTGCTAAGCCTTGAGGAGCTACAACAGCTGGTTCAGTAGAACTCAGAGTATTCTAAGCTAAGTTATATGTACCTGGAGTACTTATGCGATCTTTCACAAGATATTCTTAGGATATGCGTGGTAAAACAACAGCAAGCTCAAATCCCAACCGCTGCTCGGATCTATGACAGAATTTCGACAGACAGAATTTCGACCTACACAAATATCGGCGTAATTATATCGATAGCAAAAATATCGACGCCCTATGTACAACATGGTAAGTACCAAAATATCGAAAATTTAATATCGATGTAAAAAATATCGTTGTTAAATATATCGATTTTTTTTAAATTTAAAATAACATAAAAAAACTGTAAATAATACATAATAATTACTTAAACATATTTAAATATATGTAATAATTGTTAAAAAAAAATAATAATACATATTTAATTAAAAAAAAATGAATCATATATAATATATAATTACTTAACAATAATTACTATTCCCACTCCAGTGGGTGCAACAGTAGGGAAAACTGACCCTGAACACTAAAAATACCCCTTTACCCAAAAACCTAAAACTGACCCTGAACCCTAAAAATACCCCTTTACCCAAAAACCTAAAACTGACCCTGAACCCTAAAAATACCCCTTTACCCAAAAACTGAAAACTGACCCTGAACCCTAAAAATACCCCTTTACCCAAAAACTGAAAACTGACCCTGAACCCTAAAAATACCCCTTTACCCAAAAACTGAAAACTGACCCTGAACCCTAAAAATACCCCTTTACCCATAAACTGAAAACTGACCCTGAACCCTAAAAATACCCCTTTACCAAAGAACTGAAAACTGACCCTGAACCCTAAAAATACCCCTTTACCAAAGAACTGAAAACTGACCCTGAACCCAAAAAATACCCCTTTACCCAAAAACTGAAAACTGACCCTGAACCCTAAAAATACCCCTTTACCCAAAAACTGAAAACTGACCCTGAACCCTAAAAATACCCCTTTACCCAAAAACTGAAAACTGACCCTGAACCCTAAAAATTCCCCTTTACCCAAAAACTGAAAACTGACCCTGAACCCTAAAAATACCCCTTTACCCAAAAACTGAAAACTGACCCTGAACCCTAAAAATACCCCTTTACCCAAAAACTGAAAACTGACCCTGAACCCTAAAAATTCCCCTTTACCCAAAAACTGAAAACTGACCCTGAACCCTAAAAATACCCCTTTACCCAAAAACTGAAAACTGACCCTGAACCCTAAAAATACCCCTTTACCCAAAAACTGAAAACTGACCCTGAACCCTAAAAATACCCCTTTACCCAAAATTAATTAATATTACAAATAAATTACTTCCCACCCTATTCCCCTATAAACCCACAACCCGCTCCAGTAGTAAAACATATAATTTAGTTAAAAATATACATAAATTATCAATTAATTAATCAATTAATCAATTAAAATAAATCATTGCCAATTAATATTTAATTGCAAAATAAATTAATAATTGAAAAATAATTATTTAATTACAAATAAATTACTTCCCACCCTATTCCCCTATAAACCCACAACCCACCGTGGTAGTAAAACATAATTTAGTTAAAAATATACATAAATTATCAATTAATTAATCAATTAATCAATTTAAATAAATAATTGCCAATTAATATTTAATTGCAAAATAAATTAATCATTGAAAAATTAATTATTTAATTACAAATAAATTACTTCCCACCCTATTCCCCTATAAACCCACAACCCGCTGTGGTAGTAAAACATATTATTTACTCTTATATATTTTTAAATTATAAAAACATATTAAACACATATTATAACAATTAATTTAAATACTTAACTTATATTTCTAACACATATTAGTAAATCGAAATTACTTACATCGATATATATGCTATCGATATAAGTAATTTCGATATTACTTACCTTAGGGTCGATATTCTGGCCATCGATATTCTGGACATCGATATTCTGTCCCATCGATATTAGCAACTCGATATTAGTGTAGGTCGAAATTAAAAACTCGATATTTTGACTGTTTACCCCGCTGCTCACCAATGTGAGAAGTTGGCCCGATATGCAGTGTTCACTATTCTAGTGACCACTATGTATCGTTCCAAACGACCCTTATGGTGATTGGTTGTAAGTCAACCTTAGACCAGCTATCCTAGTAGCGTGGATACGAGCAGTCTTCGGGCTAAACTCTAGAGGGCGTGTTAAGCCAGCTGTTATACCATCACATACCCCTTGAACACCAAGTGAAATGACACCACACAAGTGTTATGAAAATAAACGGTATATTTATTAGAATCACAACAGCCCTGTACTCTTTATGAGGACAGGGTACTAAGCACAGAACAAAACTCTTAGGAAAATACTTCAAGTGCACAATCAATACAAGTGCCCGAGGGCACGGAAGGTTTAGTGGTCTCGGGCGGACCCGATAAGGCAAGTCGGAAGCGAGGGACTCAGGACCCTTAAGTAAGGAGGCTATGCGGGCACCGAAATGCCGGAGTTACCTAGCCACAAGGGCTGTGGCTGCACAAGTCTTACAGGCGTCGGGGGTCTTCGCTGACGAGCCAGGAGCCCGAAGGAAGGAGTTGCTGGCCGGCGACCAGTGTAGAATAGTTCGTAGAGATCCAAGCCTGGATCAGAGATTGATAATACCTGAAAGCAGAGGGGACCAAGTTCGTACTACTAGCCAGTAGTCAGAGGGTACCAGGAAGGCACCGGATGGCCGTCACCTCGTCTAGGTGAGTGGGCGACGCTAGGCTCTGCAGTCTCACGGACCAGGAGGCGTTGTCGGCGACCAGGATGGAGGTGCGAGCTGTCCCACGAAGGTTGATGCTGTCGGCGTTGCTGGGCCCAGGATTGGGGCAACAAGCCTTGGCAGATTTCAGGGCCACGAGGTGGGCCGAAAATGGCGTCTTGAGTGGACCAGGAGGGTCCGGGGTGCTCCTCTCGGAAAAGGGAGCAAGGGCCGGTCTGGAGCAACCAGACCAGCAGCGTTGGTTGTCGGATGTCGTCAAGGAGATCACAAGCCAGCGGCTAGTGATCGGACAACGTGCTGAGCGGCGAGCAGAAGGGCCCCACGCAGATCGTGGAGATGCTGGGAGGCTGCACTTCGGTGCTGGAGCTGCTCAGGATCGGGGCTTCTCGGACCCCAGAGCACTCACCAGAGGATTCCTTCGGTGGTCGTGCTGGATTAAGAAAGCGGGCAGGTTTTGATGATGGCCGGTCCCTCGAGGTCTCGTCGCACCCACAGATCTCAGCTGAGCTGACGATGTGGGTAGAGGTCAGAGGTGCCAGGGAAGCCGGTTCTCGTCGAGCTGGGTCGTCGGATTCCTGAGGAAGGACTTGCAGCAAACCGCAGAGTTCTTAGATGGTGCCTGCGGATGCAGGGTGACTACTCCTTAGCCACAAGGGAGAAATCTTGAGAAGAGTCTCGAATGTCCTTTCGTAGAAAGTAGTTCTTGATTCAAAGATGATCTAATTTGGAAGGGTCCCCGCTCCGGCCTTTATCCTAAAGAAAGGGGTGGGTACATGACTAGGTCCTGCCCTAGGGGTGGGACCAGGAAGGGGGGTAGTTACACCCCTCTCCCCCTGCTGGACTTTCCCCAGGTCAGGGGCTGCGCGCCCCTGGAACTGGTTCTAGCCGGCAGATGCGTAGTGAGCACTGGGGTGCCACTCCGCAGTCACCTTCTTGCAAAGCCCTACCTACCCAGAATACACAAACCCTGTCTGGGACGGTGCGAACACCGCCCTTGACAGGAAACCCTTTGTCCGAGCTCTCCTCGCTGGAAGGACTCCCAGCAGCAGGAGGTCAGACTCGTGTCTGTGGTGGCAGCGTCCATTTTGTGGAGCTGAGGCTTCAGTTAACTTTAACCGGGGTTCACAGTTACGTACATGTCGTGTCCCTCTAGAAGGGCGGAATGCTAACCTCGCCGCCAGTATTGGTGAGGGGGCAGCATCCCGATTCGTATGACACCTTACTCGACATGTCTTGATAACGCGATACCGAAGTTACCGATATGATACGCGTTATCATGGAACAGCCTCTGGGTCTTGGTTCCGCAAGCTGCAACCGGGCTCGGCTCATGCCAGAGCCCAATTCACACGGTTCCATGCACTCTGCCTTCAGGATTGTCAAGGCCTGCCATAGGAGTGACTGATAGGAACTCGGGTGTCCATTTTAAGGTTAGGTATAGGGATACTATACCTACAGCAACGGGCGAGTACGCCACGTTGCCCCAGCTGTCGTGCAGCCAGTTGTGTCAGATTTAGATGGCCATCCAGGGGTGGCATAATACATGCTTCAGCTCCTGGTAGGCACTGGGTACACCGATGCCCTGAGTTACAGGGTCTGACAGGGTGGCCCAGTTCCAATTGGGTAATGCACCTAGGGTACACACAGCAATTTAGTGAGAGAACAGCTAGGCTGTGGGTCTGATTGGCAGGCCCACAGCCCGAGAAAGTCGTAAACCAGTGAAACAAAAGCAAAAAGTCCGGGTGATCATAGGATTGCAGACCCTACTCTACTACAACAGCCTCAAGTGCAACTCAGATAAATCTGAGGTACTCTTCTTCGGCTGCCGGTCGGACCCAGATTGGCAGGAATGGTGGTCTGTCAACATGTTTCCTCCAGCAGGCTCATATCCCAGCTAGCCAAGAATCTGGGGATTAAGATCGATAATGGTCTGACGTTGAGATCACAGATCCTGGGCCTAACGGGTACATGCTTTGGCCTCCTCAGGATGCTCCGCAATATTCTCCCTCTGCTCCCAGTAGATCATAGGAAGATCACGGTTCAGGCCTTAATTGGCTCGAGACTGGACTATTCCAATGTCCTTTATCTCAGCTTGCCGGAGTATCTCTTGCAACGGCTGCAGGTGGTCCAGAACTCGGCAGCACGGGACATTTTTGGCCTCTACGGGCGAGCTAGAACCTCCGGCCTCCTGCAGTCACTTCATTGGCTGCCTATCCGGAAGCGGATAGTTTTTAAGGCCTTAACCTTGGCCCACAAGGCTCTTCACGCTTCTGGAGCGAAATATCTCCAAAAGAGGCTAGCCTTCTACTGTGCCCGATCCCTGAGTTCCGAGTCTCTGTTCCTTGCCGCGGTCCCTCGAGTAAAAAGGGCACGTATTGGGGGCCGGTCTTTCAGGCTGTTGGCGCCACAGCTCTGGAACACTCTGCCCGTGGCACTGCGCAGTACCTCCAATCTGTTGGCTTTCAGGAGGGCCTTAAAACTTGGCTTTTTGCTCTTTAGATACGCTCTTTTCTTTTAATTTCTGCTCCTTTTATTTTCATTGTTGTGTTTTCTGCTACAGGTTTACAATAAAGCGCCGGGACACTCCTTGGAGTAGCCGTGCGCTATAAAAGATTCATATAACATAACAAAGTCAAGAATTCTACAACAAATGCCAACCGCTTTTAATTTAAAAAGGCTGATACGGCAGCCATCGCAGCAGCCCAAGAGCGTGGCCTTTGCAGAAATCAAATAAATTCGGTACTCAGCAAAATTGGATTCGGAGGTACTATGGTAGAATTTTGGCCCTGTTTATATTCTTCACTAATAACACATTTCTCAGTTAAAACAAAATCCAGGAGTCGCCCAATCAGGCCAATTTATAATAGGTGGTATTCGCACAAGCTATATCTTCAAAAGAAGGCTCTCAAAAAGGCAACTAGAGCAATATATAAGCAACCAAATTCTGCTTGCAAAATTTCCTAAATGGGCTCCCTAAAATGCCTGAGAAGAATGTATAAGCCGGAGATTTGGAAGGCAAAAATGGCCCGCCCTGAGGAAATATGGAAACAGCTGCTTTATGCCTGTAAAACCAACAACACAAAAGCCTTTTGGGGAACAATGAATGATTTGGAATATGGTAGCAAGAGAGCGAACAGCGATAACCTTTTCGGAATCTGGTTGGTCGACCTTCGTCTCCAAGCTTTATGGGACCTGGCCTGAAACTCATATCGGAACCCGCGTCCAATGGATTATTCCAGCCACCTTAACCGACTCAGGTCATGGGTGCAAGGAGAACGAAATGCCTTGAGATGAAAATTCATTATTAATTGAGTCTAATAATGAGGAACTGATAAAAACAACAATAGGTGGGATTAGATCAAAAGACGCACCCGCCCCAACGATATTCCCAACGTCGCTTTCAAAGCTAACACAGATCTCTGGGCAAGTATTTTAACTCTGTTATTTACAGATGTGGCAACAACAAAATTGGTTCTGAAATCCTGGCAAGGGAGTATTATATATCCTATTTACAAGAGCGGCCCAGCAGATAATCCGGCCAATTATCGGCCGATAGCCTTAACCGATGTAGAGGCGAACGTTTTTGCAACATGCCTACTTAAGGATTTGGAAGAGTGGGCCATATCATCAAACAAAATACAATTTTTTTTATCTGGATTCCTAAGAGATCAATCAACAATCACAAATCTGCCGTCACTCACATTACTAGTGGAGAGGGCATTATATAAAGGCCAAAAGTAGCATATCTGTTTTGCTGATTTGAAGTCCGCTTTCGACTCTGTTCCCCGTAATTTACTCTGGTCAAAATTCTCTGCTTGGGGTGTGCCGCAGAAATTATTGGGCATGATTATACTGTTATACACAAACATATGGGTCCAGGTAAAATTGGGGGTTGCAGCTTATAACTCGTCATTCTGAAACCTTTAGCTGATTGAAACAAGACTGTGTATTAGCCGCATGTCTTTTTAATCTTTTTATGGCTGACCTATTGCTCCATTTGCAGAAAGTTAATGCCCATTCTCCAAATCTTTCAGGCTTCAATATAAAACACCTACAG
Organism: Lissotriton vulgaris; assembly: GCF_964263255.1. Taxonomy (NCBI): domain Eukaryota; kingdom Metazoa; phylum Chordata; class Amphibia; order Caudata; family Salamandridae; genus Lissotriton; species Lissotriton vulgaris. Next base: position 25,427,524 of record NC_141699.1, read on the forward strand.
AACGCTGATGACACCATATTCCTCAGCCAGACACCAATAGGCCTTCAACGGCTGATAGATTCATTTAATACCTATATTATAGCTAATAGTTTACAAATGAATATAAAGAAACACAAAATAATGTTGAAAGGTCAATTTAAACCTGGGATGAGAGAATGGAAAGCAAATGGGCCAGTGATTGAATCTGTAAAGTGCTCTAAGTATCTAGGAATCACATTAGATAAATCATTTTTCTAATCTAGAGCCACAGCGCTTTCATTTGCTTTTAGAACATTGCGAGATAAGCTTTCATGTGGCAGCCATGAGTACTTAATAGAAACTATGAAGGCAAAGCGGATCGCCTCTTTGACCTATGGGGCAGTCATTTTGTGAGGCAAAGGCTCCAAAGTTCTGGACAATCTACAAATTGTAAATTTTAAATCTACTTTTATGATTCAGTAAAATATTGGATCTGCCAATGTCTGCCTGCAGTTTGACCTGATAAGCCAAAGCCTAGTGAGACAATCGACCTTCTTTAATGTTTATATTCCCTGTATCAATCCGACCCTGTTACTGAAGCAAATCTGTGTTGGCAAGAACTTATAAAATATGACTGTGCAAATGTTAGGAGACACCACTTATCTGAGAGCCTCCATACTTTTGCATTTCAGCCTTGTGGTAATTTGGATATAAACAAAACCTCTATAAGAAACATTTAACCCTTTCGCTGCGGCGGCTATTCCGCCGCAGCGCTAACGGGGCGGGGCGGCCGCATGTTGGTGACAGAACCGCTCCGTCACCAGCTGCGGTTGAGCTGTGCTGGTGACGGAGCGGTTCCGTCATGACCCACCCCGCTCAATACAACTGCCGCGCAGGCGCGAAATCAGCGCCGCGCAGGCGCGGTGGCCGGGCCATGACGGAACCGCTCCGTCATCAGCACAGCCCAACCGTAGCTGATGACGGAGCGGTTCCATCATCAGCAGGGGAGGGGTTACATCGATCACCGAACTCTCTATCCTTACTGCTGGAGGAAGAGGCCCTCGCAGGAGAAAAGCATGCCTGGCCGGGCATTAACTCGTTTTTATAAAATAGAACCCCCAACCACATTTATGGACTCACAACCTTTTATAAGAGATCAGTTTCGGAGGTTAAGATTTGGTTGATACCCAACAAAGGATGGAATTCCATTCTGGATGCAAAAATGAACAGCGAACAGTTTCCGACTCTGTGGTGTCCCACACAAAACTCTTTTCACATTGGGTGCAGCGCCGTTTCTACCATTAGGCAAGACTAGGCGGCCGCCTAGGGCGGCAAAAAGGTGTGCATCTGCCCCGCTTACTACAAGTGCGGCAAGCTTTGCTGAGACCTGCTTTTATCGACCAGGGGGTGGGAAAATGCCGCCAAGCTATAATATGTTGCCTCTCCGGGAAATCGGCCCGTCTAACCGCCCAATTTGTAAGTTCATTCTTCTAGCTGATAATATGATGAACCGGGATTTAAAACCCCGTAGACCGGTTGAAGTGCAGTAATGATTTGTAAGCACTTAGGCACTTTATTGATCTGATCATGCATCAGTTCATTGAACCACAGTGTTTGAAGTTTTATTTGAGTCATGAAATGTGGTGGTATTGATGCGTGTATGCAAATAAGTCGTATTCCGCCCTAAATATTTCTCTAGACCAAACTGAAGCCAAGTAACAATAAAGGAAGCACGTAGGAACTTTACTGTTTAGGACTCGATATCAACTGAGGTTGAATGAAGTGCTGATTTGCAGGCATGGAGGCACTTTATTGAATCTCTATTTGCTTATTGAGCTACAGTGTTTATATTTACCTGACTTATGAAGTGTGATTTTACCTATGTGTATACACAGTGCCAATGTCCCAAGATGGTGTGTCGATGTCCAGAATTTAGAATCAATATTCTCACAGACCAATGTGGAGTGTAACAAAGAGATGTAAGCATGGAGTCACTTTATTACTCATCCATCTATTCAATTAACATTCACTTTTATACATCATTTTATGCATTTCTGTAGGTATGGTTTTATACTTTCCTTGATTGTTATAATTTTTTATTAATCAGACAATATATTACTTACAGTGGGAAATGCACTTATAGTACATTTTGAAACCTCTATTACTTAGTGCACTGAAGAGGTCTGTGTTTAACCGGAGAACAACAAAATTACATCTTGGTTGGTGCAGTGGAGAACAAAGACTTGTGTATTTTTAGTGCTACGAGGTCACATTCTGTGACAGAAAGCACTGTGAATATGTAAGTCAGTATTTTAAACTTGCATCACACACAGTATGAGATAGACTGCTACAAAATGTGCAAAAAGGTTTAATGAAAAAATGGTGCTTTCAAAATATAGATTTTAGTAATCCAGGACTGTATGCAATGCAATTTTTTTCCCATTACTGTCCCTTCAACACCCCCAGGGGTAGTATGTACGGGTTCCCACGCAACTCCCATGGATTTTGATGCAGTCCCAGACCATTACTGGTAGAACTCGGAAGGAATCAAAATGCGACATCTTTATTTCTTCTTGTTTCTTCCTCTTTCTATGCAGCAGGCATAGACATAGAAAGATGCCTCAGGGGATTGTTTTCGTACAGGAGGGTGCCCCTTGAATAGATGAGACGGGATGTTCTCCTTCCTTACCTGCTCAGAATAGATTCAACTTCCTCTATTTGAAGATTGATATATTGTCCGGTACAATTTTCAGACACATGTCTGGCTGTCTTAGTACATTTGGCAGCTCCCAGCTGGCTGTCAGCAGCTTTCCTCCTGCCCACGCCTAATGTTTATACATAAAACCAAATAAATATTATAAGTTGCTGTTAAGCTACTTATAAAACTGTGCTGTATTTCTTATCTCCTAAAGCCAATGCCGCTAATTAATAAGCATAAATTACACATAATTCTAAAATGCAGATAGAAAAAAAGACATAATTAGCTCATTAGCAACTTGAGAATTCAGCGTTAAAAAGCAAAGGGTTATAAAAGCCAAATAAAGTTTCCCTGCCAAACCTAAATCAAATGGGGATGGCCTTGTCTTGCCTTCTTCCGGTGATGGTGGCAAAGACATGCCGTCACTTGGTTCAGGCTTTGCCCGTGTCCGTCCAGCGCAGCCGGACTGTTGTAAGTGCTCTATAGCGTGAAGACAATTAAGGGCCCTCCTCTGCTCCTGTCCCAGAGCCTGCACAGGATTCTGGGACTTGGAGTCCCCTGTGACAAGTCCCTGGCATCCCACAGAAGATGACCAATGGGCAATCTCTGAAGAGTAAGAGAAAGCTCTCTTTCAAATAAATCAGATATATTAACAGTTAATAGTACCAGGAGGCTCCCTATTGATAATGGGAGATTGCACCGAGAACAAGGTACCTCTTCTATGAAAACACCATTACATGGGAGACAGGCATAGCATTTATGACCAAAGATACAACTGAACAAGATGGAGGACCAAAGGTGGTTCGTTGGACAGACAGATGCGACAGTGTCGCTCTGTAATTCTCTCCGGCGCTATCACTACAAAACGACTTTCTTCGCCTTCCGAGTCCCAGGACTATATTAAATTGTATTTTGCTGATGTTCCCTCTTCGAAGGTCTTGAGGCTCAGGGCTCGCGGAATTCTTTTTAATTGATCTGGAATCCTGTTTACGTTCAAGTCTCCATTCCCACCACATTTGTCCTGCGCGAGGTGTTTGCCAGCTGGCCCTAATTTAGATCAATAACCGCCTCCTAACATTCCTTATCTTGAAACGGTCTTAACTGAGATCCATTGATTGACCACCCGTCCACCACTGGACTGATAGAAGACATTAGACAAGGATAAGCCATGCGCTGGTCACCTCTCTTAATACCTTTTACCCTGAGATGTTCCTGTGTATTTAGAACAAAGCAAAGAGCCATGGAGAAGATCTGAAAGTCCGAAGATCAAAGTCTTTAGCGTTCTTGAATTGATGTCTTCATTAATAATCTTGAGATTTCAAAGTTTGATAAATGGTCGTAGTTTTTCCTCAATGTAATCAGCACATAATTTATTACAAAATTGTGATCCAAGTTCAGTCCCAAAAATTGTTGACTCCACAGCTCAATCCCTAGAATTGTTGAGTCCACAGCCCAATCCCTACAATCGTTGATCCACAGCCCAATCCCTACAATCACTGAGTCCACAGCCCAGTCCCTACAATCACTGAGTCCACAGCCCAATCCCTACAATCGTTGATCCACAGCCCAATCCCTACAATCGTTGATCCACAGCCCAATCCCTACAAACGTTGAGTCCACAGCCCAATCCCTACAATCATTGAGTCCACAGCCTAATCCCTAGAATTGTTGCGTCCACAGCCCAATCCCTTCAATCGTTGAGTCCACAGCCCAATCCCTACAATCGCTGAGTCCACAGCCCAATTCCTACAATCGTTGAGTCCACAGCCCAATCCCTACAATCGTTGAGTCCACAGCCCAATCCCTACAATCACTGAGTCCACAGCCCAATCCCTACAAACGTTGATCCACAGCCCAATCCCTACAATCGTTGATCCACAGCCCAATCCCTACAAACGTTGAGTCCACAGCCCAATCCCTACAATCACTGAGTCCACAGCCCAATCCCTACAATCGTTGATCCACAGCCCAATCCCTACAATCAATGATCCACAGCCCAATCCCTACAATCGTTGACTCCACAGCTCAATCCCTACAATTGTCACGTCCACAGCCCAATCCCTACAATCATTGAGTCCACAGCCCAATCCCTAGAATTGTTGCGTCCACAGCCCAATCCCTACAATCGCTGAGTCCACAGCCCAATCCCTACAATCGCTGAGTCCACAGCCCAATCCCTACAATCATTGAGTCCACAGCCCAATCCCTAGAATTGTTGCGTCCACAGCCCAATCCCTACAATCGCTGAGTCCACAGCCCAATCCCTACAGTCGTGGATCCACAGCCCAATCCCTACAATTGTTGACTCCATAACACATTCCCTGCAATTGTTGAGTCCACAGCCCAATCCCTAGAATTGTTGCCTCCACAGCCCAATCCCTACAATCGCTGAGTCCACAGCCCAATCCCTACAGTCGTGGATCCACAGCCCAATCCTTAGAATCGTTGACTCCATAACACATTCCCTGAAATTGTTGAGTCCACAGCCCAATCCCTACAATTGTCGCAGCCACAGCCCAATCCCTACAATCGTTGACTCCACAGCCCAATCCCTACAATCATTGAGTCCACAACCCAATCCCTAGAATTGTTAAGTCCACAGCCCAATCCCTACAATTGTTGACTCCACGGCCCAATCCCTACAATCCTTGACTCCACAGCCCAATCCCTACAATCGCTGAGTCCAGAGCCCAATCCCTACAATCGTTGAGTCCACAGCCCACAGCCCAATTCCTACAGTCGTTGAATCCACAGCCCAATCCCTGCAACGTTGAGTCAACAGCCCAATCCCTGCAACGTTGAGTCAACAGCCCAATCCCTACAACGTTGAGTCCACAGCCCAATCCCTACATCGTTGACTCCACAGCTCAATCCCTACAATCATTGACTCCACAGCCCAATCCCTACAATCGTTGAGTCCACAGCCCACAGCCCAATTCCTACACTCGTTGAATCCACAGCCCAATCCCTACAACGTTGAGTCCACTGCCCAATCCCTACAACGTTGAGTCCACAGCCCAATCCCTACATCGTTGACTCCACAGCTCAATCCCTACAATCATTGAGTCCCAGCCCAATCCCTACAATCATTGAGTCCCAGCCCAATCCCTACAATTGTCACGTCCACAGCCCAATCCCTACAATCATTGAGTCCACAGCCCAATCCCTACAATCATTGAGTCCCAGCCCAATCCCTACAATCGTTGACTCCACAGCCCAATCCCTACAATTGTCACGTCTACAGCCCAATCCCTACAATCGTTGACTCCACAGCCCAATCCCTAGAATTGTTGCATCCACAGGCCAATCCCTACAACGTTGAGTCCACAGCTCAATCCCTACAATCGTTGAGTCCACAGCCCAATCCCTACAACATTGAGTCCACAGCCCAATCCCTACAACATTGAGTCCACAGCCCAATCCCTACATCGTTGACTCCACAGCTCAATCCATACAATCGTTGAGTCCCAGCCCAATCCCTACAATCATTGAGTCCACAGCCCAATCCCTACATCGTTGACTCCACAGCTCAATCCTTACAATCGTTGAGTCCCAGCCCAATCCCTACAATCATTGAGCCCCAGCCCAATACCTACAATTGTCACGTCCACAGCCCAATCCCTAAAATCATTGAGTCCACAGCCCAATCACTACATCGTTGACTCCACAGCTCAATCCGTACAATCGTTGAGTCCCAGCCCAATCCCTACAATCATTGAGTCCCAGCCCAATCCCTACAATTGTCACGTCCACAGCCCAATCCCTACAATCGTTGAGTCCACAGCCCAATCCCTACAACGTTGAGTCCACAGCTCAATCCCTACAATCGTTGAGTCCACAGCCAACATGTCTCTTGCCTGCCTACCGCTTTCTCAAGGCTCAAACTGTGTTTTAATGATAAATATATTCCAGCGCATTAATTCTAAAGTCAAGTTGCCAGTAAGCTTTCAGTTAAAAAATGCAGTTGCTTTCACATACATCTTAAAAGCAGATTATGCACTGCATATAAAATTCCATGCATGTACGGGTAAACTATAATAATAAGTGATAGGAAAATTAATCTGGAAATTATGATATCCCCCAGTAAAATACAGGCTTCAGATGAGGTCTTTTGACTGCAAACTATCCTCACAAAACGATTCAGTAAACTTTTTTATGTACTAATTGGTGTGGTGGTTACACTGATGAAAACTATGACCAATTATCAAACTCATGGACTTTATGGTTAATCAAGGAGACCTTAATTTAAGAGCACTAAGACTTTCATTGTATGACCTTGTGATCACCCCTACTGGCTCTTGACTAGAATCATGTTTGTTCCAGCATGCAATATTAAACCTTAACTTAAGTAGCAATGCCAATAAAGACCCCTCTAACTGGGCCGGCCCTTCTTTTAGCGCCATAGCAGCAAGTCATTATAGCTGGACCCCATCTGATAGGGGTGTTGTACCTTCCCAAGGGCGTTCTTCTCAATTCCAATTATGGTTACTTTCATCAAATGCGTCCTGCTTAAATGGTCCACAGCCGGATCCCTACATCGTTGACTCCACAGCTCAATCCCTACAATCACTGAGTCCCAGCCCAATCACTACAATCATTGAGTCCCAGCCCAATCCCTACAATTGTCACGTCCACAGCCCAATCCCTACAATCATTGAGTCCACAGCCCAATCCCTACAATCATTGAGTCCCAGCCCAATCCCTACAATCGTTGACTCCACAGCCCAATCCCTACAATCATTGAGTCCACAGCCCAATCCCTACAACATTGAGTCCACAGCCCAATCCCTAGAATTGTTGCATCCACAGGCCAATCCCTACAACGTTGAGTCCACAGCTCAATCCCTACAATCATTGAGTCCACAGCCCAATCCCTACAACATTGAGTCCACAGCCCAATCCCTACAACATTGAGTCCACAGCCCAATCCCTACATCGTTGACTCCACAGCTCAATCCCTACAATCGTTGAGTCCCAGTTCAATCCCTACAATCATTGAGTCCACAGCCCAATTCCTACATCGTTGACTCCACAGCTCAATCCCTACAATCGTTGAGTCCCAGCCCAATCCCTACAATCATTGAGCCCCAGCCCAATACCTACAATTGTCACGTCCACAGCCCAATCCCTAAAATCATTGAGTCCACAGCCCAATCACTACATCGTTGACTCCACAGCTCAATCCGTACAATCGTTGAGTCCCAGCCCAATCCCTACAATCATTGAGTCCCAGCCCAATCCCTACAATTGTCACGTCCACAGCCCAATCCCTACAATCGTTGACTCCACAGCCCAATCCCTAGAATTGTTGCGTCCACAGCCCAATCCCTACAATTGTTGAGTCCACAGCCCAATCCCTACAACGTTGAGTCCACAGCTCAATCCCTACAATCGTTGAGTCCACAGACAACTTGTCTCTCGCTGGCCTACCGCTTTCTCAAGGCTCAAACTGTGTTTTAATGATAATTATATTTCAGCACATTAATTCTAAAGTCAAGTTGCCAGTAAGCTTTCAGTTAAAAAATGCAGTTGCTTTCACATGCATCTTAAAAGCAGATTATGCACTGCATATAAAATTCCATGCATGTACGGGTAAACTATAATAATAAATGATAGGAAAATTGATCTGGAAATTATGATATCCCCCAGTAAAATACAGGCTTCAGATGAGGTCTTTTGATGCAAACTATCCTCACAAAACGATTCAGTAAACTTTTTTATGTACTAATTGGTGTGGTGGTTACACTGATGAAAACTATGACCAATTATCAAACTCATGGACTTTATGGTTAATCAAGTAGACCTTAATTTAAGAGCACTAAGACTTTCATCGTATGACTTTGTGATCACCCCTACTGGCTCTTGACTAGAATCATGTTTGTTCCAGCATGCAATATTAAACCTTAACTTAAGTAGCAATGCCAATAAAGACCCCGCTGACTGGGCCGGCCCTTCTTCTAGCGCCATAGCAGCAAGTCATTATAGCTGGACCCCATCTGATAGGGGTGTTGTACCTTCCCTGGGGCGTTCTTCTCAATTCCAATTACGGTTACTTTCATCAAATGCGTCCTGCTTAAATGGCAAACTTGCCGATCCTTAATGGGGGGGTCATTGAGCAACATCCTATATGAATGTTCCAGGGCATATGGCATTTGCGTCGCTATTTAGAACGGGTTATTTGACTTTCAGTATCGAAGCTACCCATCTGAGTGTGGCTGCCCTTTAGGAGGCATATTAATCTGAGATAAAATTCAATGGATTTTAAAATAAGGAAGCTAGATATAGTTTCATCTGACGTCTTAGGATTGCAAAGGAGGGAAAGTAACATCTAACAGAAGGGCTTGCAGTTAAATTATGCAATGTTTTAAATTGTTGCACCCTTAAAAATAAAGAATCAGTCTCTTTACAAATTCTTGAGGAGCACATAGACCTTGCCAATGATAATCATTCACTTATAATTGCAGACGATTTTACCTTACGTATGGATCGTTAGAATGTATGCGCATCTTTCTGAAGTATAGGACGTGATCTGCGGCATTCCAGCTTTGGAAGCTAAACCAAGAAGGAGCTAGACCGCTTCGGCCATGTAACTGGAATCCTTAACCCTTAATCATGGCCATTCTTCCTACAATGGTCAAATACACTCAGGCAGAAAGAAGGGATACACACTCAAAAGGGGCGGCTGCAAAAGAAGAATCAACAATATCATTTTAGATCTTAAATGATGCCTGTCTCTCCATGATTTGGTGGTCGCATTGTGTTTCAATAAAGATCTTGATGCTTTGATTTTGACAATTAAGGATATCCTGATTCAGGGTCTGGAATCGGGATATCCTTCATGCGCCGTTGATGGCTGTTCAATGGCCGCGGTGCTTCTGTGAATGAGCTTAGCCTCTATCTCAGCTCCGAAGAAGAATGATAACAGATCCCTCTGGCACATGATAACGCATGGTTGTCTACATCCAAATACCAGCTTTGAGTACTCCATTCAATAACTTATCTGGGTCCAGAATTCCAGAATTGAACTTTCCTGCTGGCCACAGACCTCGAGTCAACTGCCGGCATTAATAGTCACTCTGACCCAATAAATGTTCTTTATATGACACTCGTTGATAATCTTAAATGTGGAAAGACTCAGTTTCTGACAAGATTACAAGTGATCTTTATCGTTCAGAAGACCTGATTGCGGCACTCTATATTATCTAATGTCATTTTGGCTGCTGCTAATAGAACTGATCATGGAAGGTGAACACAATTATCCCCATATATAAAACGGGTAACAGGGAAAATCCGGCCACTGCAGCTGGATAAGTCTAATGCCAAGCAACCAATTGGTGATAGTGCGCTCTAGAAATACTTTTATAACATAACATAACATAACAATATCAAAATAATCTTTTGCAGACAAGTCTTCGACAAACTGAAAGATTGGGTGTTGGAAACAATGATCTTGTCACCACTACAGGTGGATTTAAGGTCAACACTTGGCCAAGTCTTTCCCTTTGCTTTAACACAGGGATACTCAAAGTACGGCCCAGGCGCTGCATCCGGCCTTCCTGACCTTTAATTGCAGCCTCCTGGTGAACAGCAGCACTGGGCTGTTGTTCATTGACAGAGCAGGTACATTCAGGACGCTGTGAAACGGGCATACTTTATTTGCAGGTTAACTAAACTAAAGGTAATGAAGCAAATAATGTTTTCTAGACAACTTATCTTTATCATGCATCTGCTTTGCATCCCCCTATGCCCACCTTTCAACACCCAAACCTCCCCTGCTGGCATTGGTGCGGCCCTCAGGAAGCCACAGACAGTACATTGTAGCCCCCCGGGAAATGTTTGTGAGCACACATGCTTTAACACATTGGACGTGTGTGCCCTCCATAAACAATGTCTATTTGTGGCCGTTGGTGTTCTTAGGGCTGCATTTTACTTGGTGCTCAGGTATCAGCCGAGGGATGCTCTCAGATGTATGGGTTGCACCTTCTAGGAGTGCTAACTCTCTCCTCCTGAAACCACAGATCTTTCACAAAAAGAGAATGTGTCACTTAGCTTTCTCCGGCTGTGAACCGAAGATCTGGAACCCTCCCCCACCAGAAATATGCAGAATCTCCTCCAAGGTTGCCTTCAAATTGGAAGTAAAATGATTCCTCATGAACAAGTTCTTACCTTAAAAGGGTCTCGGATAGTCTGCTATGCATTGGACTTACACCCTAAGCTTTGCGCTGGGTTTATTCTTCTTTAATAATCATTTCTCAATATCTCAAAAACACAAATTGTATGCACGACAGGATTATGCCCTAATGATAGTCGAGTGACCCCAGAAGCCAAATACCTCGGTATTAAAATCAGATTGTCTCTTCATGATCTGGTTATGGTCAATTGGACCGATATTATACAATCAACAAAACAACAACTAGAGAAACTCGAATGCTTACATTTATCTATGGTGGGACGACGCAATGTGCTTAAAATGTCCATACTACCTAAAGTATTGTATTTCTTTAGATCAGTACCACTTGAGGTACCACCCCTAGAAGTGCGGAAACTTCAAGCAACGGTTGAAAGATTTTTATGGGGATGGAAATCACCGCGTCGGGCATCTAAATTTATGACACTTCCTATGTTGAGGGGAGGTTGGGGCGTCCCAAACTTTGTATTATATTATTTGTCTTGTTTGTTACAGAATATTAAGTTTGCTGTAAATGGGATCGACCCACCTCAATTTGAGGACCCTGATATTTTTTATTTATTACTTGGCCCACAAGCACGACAGATGCTTCTTCGTTTTTACGAACCTAGCTACTACAAGAGAACCAAATTTAAGCTGGTGTTAACTGCTTTTAAGGGTTGGCGTACGATTAGCAAAATTATGCATTTGCGTCACATTAACTATCACACTCCTTGCGACTCCCCGGAACTGCTACCATCTGTATTTTGGGACTATAGAATGCATATTTGGGGTGAAAAAGGCTTAAAAATGGTTGGCTCGTTGTTTAAAGACGGTGTAATGTCATCTTTTCAAGAGCTTAAAGATACCTATGCAATTCAACAGAGCGATTTCTTTAAGTATCTACAGCTACGAGACTTTATCTCTAAACATTTAAATTTAATACCTATCCTGCCCAATGGGCTACTGGCAATTCTCAATAAACCGACACGGATTGGTATTATATATAACTATCTACTCGATCTACATCAAGATGACCTGGTGCTGCAGGAGTCCAAATGGTCGATGAGGTTAGATTCTAGCTCTGTACCTTTACAAGATTCTATTAACACTGCGGCTGAAATTATTCTATCGGCGAATTTACGTTCTCAGCACTACAAAACTGTATTTAATCTTTACCATACTCCTGCAAAAATGGCAAAATGGGGCAATAGTTATAATGGGAAATGTTTTAGATGCCAAACTAACATGGCTGACATTGTTCATATATTTGCTGATTGTAGTGCGCTAAATCCATTTTTTGCATCCATTGTACAATTTCTCTCAAATGTTTTAAAAGCTGATGTCATAATCTCCAGGGAAATGATTATCTTTGGTTTATCTAGTGACTTGGATGTGTTCTTATCGTATCGTAAGTTCAGATACTTGCTATTCATGGTTAAGGCAGTTGCTCGCCTTTGCATTGCTTCAATGTGGTTGAAACCGGAAGCTCCAGCTTATGAGATGTGGAGAGCAAAATTCTACAATGTGTTTTACTTGGAATACAACCTATATTGTACTAAGTCAATTAAGAAAAAGCAAAGGGGGATCAAGGTCTGGCAGGCGATGATTGATCATATGGGGGTTGAGGAATGATGTAAGTATGTATCGAGATCAATGAAGGTTTATACTGTAGCGTAATATCAAAATTGTTTTATATTTGGTAATACTCATTTACTGTATTGTTTTTATTTATGTATAGTCTCTATTGCTTTCCCCCGTCTTTTGGAAGTGTATAACTGTATAATTGTATTATGAATATTAAAATGATATCGGTTTTGAACTGAACCAATAAAAATTAAAAAAAAAAAAAATCATTTGCCCCCCCCCCCAGTTTGCTATGTACCAGTTATTATCTTATTCTTTGTTGTCCCCTTTCGATTGTAACCTTTTTGTTTTGTATGCCCATTTGATTTGTTTGGGTGGTATTCCTTTTGATGCCTGTACGCAAACTGTTTCAATCCTTTGCCTCAAGTTGTAAAGCGCTCTGATATTCTTCGGGATCATGTTCACGCTATATAAAACTTTATAAATAAATGGGTCTTCCTGCTAAACGTTTGTCAATAATGAGAGCACGTACCGGTACTTATGCCCTAGAGCTACGGGGAACTACAGGGGAGATGACTGAACGAGCAGCTACTCAAAGAGGAGTGTGTCAAGGTGGGGTGCTAGCTCTGGCATTCTATTCCCCTTATATTAACAATGTAATTGACTGTGAAAATTACTCCCCAAAACTGTACGATTCAAAGGGCCCTGCAGTGCTATTTGCAGATGATACTTTTATTTTCAAAAGCTTCCCGGGGTCTTCAAATCTTAATACGTTTACAGAATTCTGCAAACATCGGGGTTTGGAGATTAATATCATGAGAACAATATATGTGGTCTTCAACCGACAATCATGATATGAGGGTAGGTTAAAGCTGGGGAATGATTAACTTGAGTCAACAATTTTATTATAAGGGTATAACATGGTGCGTTCATTTGCTTGGGACCCCAAATTCTGTAGAATAGCATGATAGTGCAGTATAGAGCTTCTCAATTTCGGTCGGTGTCCCCGGCCATGCAAGTCTACAGATCAGAAACTCAAGGCACCGTCCTTTCCAAGGCTAAGATCTGGGGATCCCATAGTGCACGCGATCTGACCGTAATGGAAAATAAAATGTTAAGATCTACAGCCAATATGCCTCAAAGCAGACTTACGTTACCTCTATTCTTAGGAATGGATCTTTAAAGAATTGAACATATTCCCAACATAGAACCCCTGCTATACTTGCTGAGGATTTAGTAAACAGTTGAAATATACTCATACAGGGAGGATCTTTGTGAGTTAATGATCCAGGATAGAGCCTGAACTCTCCTGGGGTTTGAATGTGTGATCAGGACTCTGTTCCTTGGGTTTGCAAGTGTTGTGGGATAACCCTAGAAGTATTACAGGAGCACCTGCAAACTTGCTGCAGTCTAAATGCTGGTCTGTTGTTTTGGAAAGCTGGTAAGCAGGCTCCAGGCAAGATGACCTGGTTAGTAAGCCTCTTAACTTCAAAGCAGTCCCCAAATTGGGGCATTTTTAGATAACACCACAATTTGCACATTCTTTGATCAAGGGACATTACATCTTATCAGCTTGAGTTGTAAATGGAGGTGGGTAAGAGGGGGGCCTACTTGCAAACTGTAATAGAGAAGCAATTTCAACTCAATGAAGCTTTATTTCTGTCAGTTTGACCATTAAATCATTTGTACAATAACTTTCATTTCATTCGATTTATGATAAAACAAATAAAAAATATACATTCATCATATGACATTGTATGTAACCTGCAGCAGTCTGTATTGCAATAATCCTAAAATCACTGTCTACATTAAAGTGAGTGTGCCGTACATATATATAATTTACAATATCGTATTTATTAAGCTCGTTCTCTATCTCACAGATCAACTATTCAAACAAAAAAAATATATAAATTGTAAAAAGTGCTGTATCAGTCAATAAGGAGGCTATTACGTCATCACTGGCTACATTAAAGTGTGTGTGCAATATATAAATGTACAATTTGCAATGCCAAATTTAATAAGCCCGTACTCTATCTCACGGATTAACCATTCACGGAGAATAAAATATATATATTTTTTTATTACATAAAATACTTGTATCAATCAATGCGAAGGCTGTTAGCATTATCATAGGCCCTTATACCATATAGAGAAGCAGTGGCTGTCCTTTTGCGCTGTTTACCACCAGCTGAGGTGCTAAAGTGGAAACGCCTGTGATGCATGAACGTGGGCATAAGACATTACCGAACAGCTTTATGGATTTTTAAAATGGATGCCCAGGATACTATTGTATTGGTGTGGTGCTAGACATTGAACAAGTTGGGGTTTTTCTTATATTAATAGCCCGTAGCACCGCAACATATTGTAATGTTTTGTAATGCAAAAACTTGATTTTAAGTGTTGATACATGCAGCCATTCTTGACTTTTGATTACGTATTTATTGTATAGTCTATGTATACTTGTAAGCTTTGTGAGTTTTTTTCCCCCTAAAATAAACAATTAATGGGTAAGGCTTTGAGAAGAGTTATGTCATTGCTCTAGGAGCATTGGCAAAGCTAATGGGGCAGCAGGCAAGCAGTGGCAAAGTGAGACCAAGTTGGTTTGCAGTACTTGTCCTTGAAGTCTTAAACAGACACAACATGCCCTATGAGACAAATAGTATCACAGTTTAACTTAAACGCTACACATCACACCGTTCCTAAATGGTAATGTTGTTATTTAATCCTCAGATATTAACATCCATATTATTATCAAAGGGCCCGATTCACAGAACTAACTTAAGACAAAATCCTAAACTTACTAACATTTTGATATTCACAGAAGGCACTTACTCATTTCAGTATTCACAGAAGTTAGGAGTCCTAAATACCCTCTGTGAAAACCGAAAGTCTTAACGTTAGGATTTTTCTGAGTTTAGGAGTAGTAAAGTTAGGACTCCTAAACTGAGAAAAATCCTAACTTTAAGACTTTCGGTATTCACGGAAGGCATTTAGGAGTCCTAACTTCTGGGAATACCGAAATGAGTAAGTGCCTTCTGTGAATACCAAAATGAGTAAGTGCCTTCTGTGAATACCAAAATGGTAGTAAGTTTAGTATTTTGTCTTAAGTTAGTTCGGTGAATCGGGCCCAAAATGTTTGATATCCTATTGGCTCTAAAATCTTCCATCACTGCAAGGGATGCCAAAACTGATCCCAAGCCTAAGCCTACAGTTTCTACTGATTATGACAACTCAAGTTCACCCACCCTCTCTCCCCCTCCTCATCATTATCAACCACAAGACTCTCAGTCAATGAAACCAGAGTATAAATTAAGACAGGCATCACTACAGCTTCTAATATAACTACTCCTACATTGATAAATAATGAAATACTGTTAATTATCAAACCCATAACCTTCCCGCTAGCTGCCGCAAACATGTCAATCAACCTCCCTGTCCTGTCCCGCTACACCAATCCAACAGCGCACAATCTAACTCTACCAAAAGGCTCACGCCCGCCCATCACTATCAAACTCAGGTGGGGTACATTTACTCTCTCATGCTTCACTTCATCCATTTAATACTGACCAGAGCACAGGTCGCTTATCCTCTGTAGGGAAATGGGGCTTGGCCTATTGCTTACTGTCTAGTGTGACTCAAAAACCCAAATCTCTTATGCATTGCCAAGGAAACGAGTCTGTAGATACTGATGATTATTAGTTTGGCTCTAGCATAGCCGGGAGAGAGGTCACCCCGTTCCTTTCTGTGAAGGAATGGCGGCCAGGCATCACAGAGTGCCAACACTTTCTGGATTAGGCGGCTTACGCAAGCAAAGAAAGTGCTATGCGGCAGCATGCTGATAATGAACTACAATCCCCAGCGAGCCACAGCCGTTGGCATGTTCTGGTGAGACAGTGGCCATCTTGGATTATCGGGTACATCCCTTTCGGTTCATGGCATCCTTTGCGAGGCAACCGTGATACAATGTTGCTGCAGCCAGGACCTCGCTATATGGATCTAAGATGTCTTTCGACAGACTTACTGCTTCCTACTCATTTGTATTTGTGGACATTGGAAACAGAGAGAAGTATTCTGAAAGTTCATGTTGCTGATGAAAGTGATCTTTAAACAGTTTTCTTGAGAATTCATTTGAACTCTTCTACAAATTAGGGTTGCTACATTATTGTAAGGGTTCCTGTGACAGAACAGGAAGGATCCCTAGATTGAACATTTGTGAACGTCATATACAAGGGATTAGATTTCTAGTATGCACATACAAAGTGTTCAGAATAGAGAGCTACAGGATGTTCACATTGTTGGTTATTTTCCAGTTCTAGTCAAGCAGAAACTATAACTCAACAGCCACAAGATACCGTAGAGTGGTGAAACTTGAGGTAGTTATTCGAAAAACAGGGAAAAGTGATAGTTTATATATATATATATATATATATACTGCTGAACTGAATTACACCAAATTTAGCAAAAAGCTAGATGTTGGTCCAGAAATTGTGCTTTTTGAGATTTGGTGTAAATCCATTAAGTAGTTTATGAGATATTAAAGGGCAAAAAAATGTAGCTATCTAGGGACGTGGATCCCTCTGATGATCCAACAGACCCCCTCCTGACATCTCATTGGTTGCCAACACTTCTACCAGAAATTGTGTTGGCAGCCATCTTGGGACTCAGCTTCAAGTCGAGTCCCACAATAATGTAAAAAATAAAGAAAGGGGGCAGGGTAAGAATACCCTGACCCCCTAGGAGTGGTGGCGGAGACCTGCCGGGGCTTAAAAGCATTTTTTCCATTCAATTGTGCTGCAAATCTGTGGCAACATTGGAAAAAAAGAAAGCGCAGCTTCCCAAACATCTTTTGCAGGAAATCCACAGGTGGGTTACATCCTGGGGGCATGTAAAAAAATAAAGGAGGGGGTTTATAAAAACCCTGGAGACCACCACCTACCTAGGGTATTAATAATACATTTTGCGGGAGGCCACACAGACTCTCCCTGGTTCCAGCATCGCCACCTCCTCGGGGCGTGGGCTCCCTCTGGCCCCGTGGTGCTTCACCTCTCCGGGGCTAAATTAAAAGGCATGGGGTCCTTGCAGACCTCTCCGTGCCCTGGGGACCACCCCCTCCTGGGGCATAACTTTAAAAATCAAGAGGGAGGCCGCATGGCCCCCTCCAGAGCCATGTAAAGCCCCAAAGACCACCCACCCAGGGCAGGCCCTATGACAAAGGTCGGGGGCTGTGCAGGTCCCCCTCCTGGTGCCATACATGGCCCTGGGGACCATCCCCCCCGGGCTGGCTCCTGCTATGTCCTGGGGGGCCCAACCCCGGAACATAGCTGTTTGCTGCAGCTTGGCAAGAGTTTTCCCGCCAAGCCAAAGCAAACGCTTCGTTTTCAGCAAGCAAGAGTGGAGAAATGCTTTCGCTTGCTGGAAGTGGAGTATTTTCTTTGACACACAGGGAGATGCATGTTTATCAGCTCCCTGTATTTCAAAGCAATGCCAGCTCCCGCAAGAGACGGGGACCTGGCAGGGACCACAAGGGCATTCGGCTCCTCTCACGCTGTCCAACGGGGATGCCAGGCCCTGGGTGATGGGGTCCCCAGGGCTAAAATTGGCCCTTGGGGGGTGGGGGGGGCAGCACCCCTCACCTTTAACAATAAAAGAAAAAGCAGGCCCCCAGGTGATGGGGTCCCAGGGGCCAAAATCAGCACGGGGAGAGTGGCCATGTGCCCCCATCCCCTAAATATTATTTTTTAAAAGGCCGGGCCCTGGGGGATGGCCTGGAAGGGGGGCCTTGCGGCTCCCCTCCCTCCTTCCAAAAACTCCTGGCCCCGGGGGATGGGGTTCCCTGAGGCTGAAATCGGCCCAGGGAAGAGGGGACACAGTGCCCCTTTTCTGAATAAAACAAATAAACGTGAAAAAAAGAGATGGCCTGGCAAGTTGTTGGAGGCTCTGCCCCCTTTCACCACCACTCTGCAAATGTGCCTACTGGTGCACTACTAGTTGGGGATGAAGTCTCCTTGGCTTCTGAGGGTCTTTGGGGGCCAACTACTCCTCCTGTTACCTCCAGTATGTCCAACACAGTGGGCATGCTGAGAGGTCATCGGAGGCTACACCTCCTTTATCCACCACTCTGAAAACACGCCTCCTGATGCACTTCTGGTTGGGGATGAAGTCCCCATGGATGCTGAGGGTCCTTGGTGGGCCAACAAGCCATCCTGTTAGCTCCAGTAAGTCCCACACAGCGGGATTGCTAAGAGGTCTTCGGAGACCATGCCCCCTTTCTCCACCACTCTGCAATTGTGCCTCCTTGCACACTACTGGCTTGGGAATGAAGTCCCCTTGGATGCAGAGGGTCCTTGGGGGCCAAGAACTCCTCCCGTTACCTCCAGTAAGTACCAAACAGCAGGATTGCTGTAAGCTGGTCATAGGCCCTGCCCCCTTTCTGCACCACTGCAAACATGACTGCTAGTTAAAAAACCCATACAAATTCACTGACGAAACCAAAGGTTACAGGGACGATACAGTTAGGAAATAGAATTTGAAAAACCTTAGAAATTCAATGAAAAAATGAAAGGTTATAGGGACGTTATAGTTAGTAAACAGAATTTTAAAAAAACATAAAAAATTCCCTGAAAAAACAAAGGTTACAGGGATGTTATATCTAGGCTCGGATTTCACTCGGACAAAATCATAGAAATTCAGCAGTTATAGTTATGTGAGCTAACTATAACTTACACACACGCAATACACTGCTTATGACCTCACATATTACATCACTCATGACATGGTCAGTGAAATGTCTGATGACATCACTGATGACATCATCCACTGAACCATTCACACAACCACTCACACCCCATGCAACCTCTTGTGCACCCACTCACACAACCACTCACATACTCACACACCCACTCACTCCTCCACAGAGGCACTCGTCACCCACACATTCACTTTACAGCCACTCACAAAACCATTCACTTATCCTTACAGCCACTCATACAACCAGTCACTCAATAAAACGTCCCTGTAACCTTTGTTTTTTTCAGTTAAAAAATATATATACGATATACGTATACGTTTTGTATAAAGGTACGTGTTCATATTCACTGGAAAAAACAAAGGTTACAGGGACATTATATTTAGGCTCACATTTCACTTGTGAAAAACCATAGAAATTCAGCAGCTATAGTTCCCTGAGCTAACCATAACTTATGCCCCCACAATGCACTGTTTATGACGTCAAATATTACATCACTCATGACATGGTCAGTGGCATCACTCATGACGTCACTGATGGTATCTCAAATTACATCACTGATGGCATCATTCAGTAAGTGTAAGTGTTTTCTAAGAGTTTATGATTGTTAAACATATATACTAAGCTACTACAAAAGTTAAATAAATATACTAGGGGTACTACTAATGAGTGATGCTACTTCTAACATATATTATGTGAGTGTCTGTGTGTATCCGTGTCTGAGTGGCTGTATGGGTGTGTGTGTGGGTTTATAACTGGGTGTGTGAGTGAGTGAGTGGCTGTATTAGAGAGTGAGTGGGTGTGTAAGTGACTGTATGGGTGAGTGAATGGACATCTGAATGGCTGCATAAGTGAGTAACGGGGTGTGTAAGTAGTTGTATCGGTGAGTGAGTGGCTGTTTGACTGAATGTTTGGTTAAGTGAGTTGGTGAGTTGGTGGGTGGGTGGCTGTATTGGAGAATGAGTGTCTGTGTAAATGGCTGTATGGGCAAGTGAGCAGATGTATGAGTGCTTGTATGGGTGTGTGAATGGTATGTAAGTGGTTGTGTGGGTGAGTGAGTGAGTGTGTGAGTGTTTGTATGGGTGAGTGAGTGGATGTATAGGTGAATAAGTGGGTGCGTGACTAGCTGAATGGGTAAGTGTGTGGCTGTGTGAGTGGCTGTATGAGTGAGTGACTGGTTGCATGAGTAGCTGTGTAGGTGAGTGAGTGGTTATGTGAGTGGCTCTATGGATGAGTGAGTAGTTGTGTGAGTGCTTGTATGGGTCTGTGAATGGGTATGTGAGTGGTTGTGTGGGTATTTGGGTGGGTGTATGAGATGTGAGTGGGTGTCTTAGCTGTTCGGTAGATGATGTCATCAGTGAAGTCATCAGTGATGTCATCAGTGATGTCATCAGTGATGTCACTGACCATGTCATGAGTGATATAATATGTGAGGTCAGAAGCAGTGCATTGCAGGGGCATATGTTATAATTAGCTTAGGTAACTATAACTGCTGAATTTCTAATGGTTTGTACAACTGAAATGTGAGCCTAACCATAATGTCCCTGTAACCTTCATTTTCTTCAGTGAATTTCTAAGCTTTTTTTATTTTCTATTTAGTAACTGTAACATCCCTGTAACTTTGTGTTCTTCCATTGAATTTCTGTATTTGTTTTAAAATATATATGCTAACTATAACGTCACTAGATTTGTGAATGAACAGCAGAGGTCTATCTTTGTAATTAGAGAAACACATAATTGATTCTTGGTTGGAGCAGTGGAGAACAGTAGCTTGTGTATGTTTAGTACTAATATGCCTCAATCTGTGACAGAAAGCACTGTGACTATATAATTCATTCTTTTAAGCTTACATTACACACAGTATAAAACTGGATGGTACAAAATGCTCAAACAGTTTTAAAATAACATAAAGTCGCTTCCAATATACATATTTTAGTAATAACCAGAGTGTACATGGCACAATTTATTTTACAACTGTCCTTTCAAAGCATACACTTCACTTCTCAGCTAGTATCTCCCTTCCAATAGAAGTCATGAAGCAGTCTGCAGGAGGATTCAAGTGGTTCCATCAATTAAAGCCAATGCCGGCATCTCAGCAGTCTTAACATTTGCAGATAAGCAGACATTCCTGCATGAATGCTTGTAAAATTGTCTGCCCCTTCCTTCACCTGAAAGCACTTACATTGAAGGTAAAACATTTCACTCAAGCAATTAACTGCCTTTCATTTTGAAAAATGCCTCCTTCTGCTCTAGCCTTCTTTTGTGTGCTACTCCTCCTTGCCTACAAAATGGTTAGAGTGTGGATTGTGGGTCACAGCTTTGTGTTTTGTGCTAGAGAGTGTGCCAGAAAGAGTGGCATTGACATAGATTGTGCTAGCCTAATGTGGGCAACACTTGTATTGTCCAGAGAAGGTTAAAGTGACATCATTTGCTACCTTTGGAAAAAAGCCTTGCGGATTGCCAACACCCTGATGTCATAATTGTGCACTGTGACTTAGACACCCTCACTGGGGTAGGACTGGAAATCCTAATGAAAGATACCTTTGCTCAAATAATGGTAATTTTCCCTCTGACTGTCTTGGTGTTCTTCAACAAATAGAAGAGGCAGAAATGGAAGTGGTCTAACAAATTCTGCCCACAGATAGACAAAGCCAGGAAACATGTCAATAAAACTGGTTCCGTGTTCATCAGAGACCATAATAGATAGTAGATAATAGTAGATAGTATATAATTGATGGGTTCTATCTACCACAATAACTTGCGCTGTGACTTGGATAGCATCTATAGAAGTGATGAAGTTCACTTCACAGAGAAATGCATCAGAGTGTTCCTCAACAACTTGAAAGACTGCATTTATTTGTATGTGTAGTTATCATCCACAGACAATAAACACAAAGGCTCTTCTCAGAGCCACCCTATTTCCCAAACACTGGCTAATTTTATTTTTAAATCCATTTTAAGTTATTTTTTTAATTCACAAATGTCACAAATTCACAAAACAGAAGCAGACATTCAACAGATTTTAAATCACACCTACATAAGTGACTGTGCATCTGCCTGGGTGCATTAGTGTCTGTATGAGTCTGTCAATGAGTACATGACTGTCTGAGTGGATCTGTGAGTGAGTGCATGAGTCTCTGAATGGGTTTGTGAGTGAGTGGATGAGCCTCTGAGTGGGTTTGTGAGTGAGTTCAGGAGTCTATTAGTCTGGTGTGAGTGGTTGCGTGAGTGTCTGAGTAGGTCTCAGCTTGAGTGAATGAGTCTTGGAGTGGGCCTGTAGTGAGTGGATGAGTCTCTGAGTGGGTCTGTGAAAGGCTACATGAGTATCTAAGTAGATCTGTGAGTGGTCGCATGAGTGTCTGAGTGGGTCTCTGCTTGAGTGCATGAGTCTCGGTGTGGGTTTGTGAGTGAGTACAGGAGTCTCTCAGTAGATCTGTGAGGGAGTGCATAAGTCTCTGAGTGGGCCTGTGAATGAGTGCATGAGTCTATCAGTGTGTGTGTGAGTGGTTGCATGAGTGTCTGAGTAGGTCTCTGCTTGAGTGCATGAGTCTTGGAATGGGTCTGTAGTCAGTGGATGAGTCTCTGGGTGGGTCTGTGAAAGGGTACATGTGTATCTAAGTAGATCTGTGAGTGGTAGCATGAGTGTCTGAGTGGGTCTCTGCTTGAGTGCATGAGTCTCGGTGTGGGTCTGTAGTGAGTGGATGAGTCTCTGGGTGGGTCTGTGAAAGGGTACATGTGTATCTAAGTAGATCTGTGAGTGGTCGCATGAGTGTCTGAGTGGGTCTCTGCTTGAGTGCATGAGTCTCGGTGTGGGTCTGTAGTGAGTGGATGAGTCTCTGAGTGGGTCTGTGAATGAGTATGTGAGAAACTGAGTCATTCTGCAAGTGAGTCTCTGAGTTCATCTGTGAGTGAGTGCATGAGTCTATCAAAGGGTGTGTGAGTGTCAGAGTGGGTTTGCGAGTGGTTGCATGAGTGTCAGAGGGGGTGTGTGAGTGTCTGAATGGATCTGTAAGTGGGTGCATGAGTGTCAGATGGAGTCTGTGAGTGAGTGCCTGAGTGGGTCTGTGAGTGGATTTGTTGATGTCTCAGTGGGTCTCTGACAGGGTGCATGAGTGTCTGAGTGGGTCTGTAAATGAGTGTTTGATTGGGTCTGTGAGTGGGTGCTTGAATCTCTGATTGGGTTTGTAGGTGGGTGTAACTGTGTGAGTCAGTTTTTGAGGGAGTACATTAGTACCTGAGTATCTGAATGTATTATGAAAAAATTTTTTTGCAGATTTTTGTGAAGTCGTTGCAACATTACACGGGGGCCACCCTGAGCATCACGGGCACATTTGCGAATATCGCACGGGAAAAATATTTTTTCAACATGTTTTACACATAAGTGCTCCCACAAACACTACTATATGACACCCATGGGGTCAGGGTATCTCTACCCTGAACCCTTTGCCACTTTTGATCTTTAGTTTCAGCCAGGGGACCATGTCCTATTACTTTAAATGGTGGCCACAACTTTCTGCTAAGGTTGGGGCCAGCCAATCACGGCATTCCTGTTGACACACGCATTCACGATTCGTCGCAAAATAGTTTCAAACCATTTGTTCACCTATACAAATTTGTTTTTCCTTTAATATCTCAAAAACTACTGAACAAATTTACACCAAATAACAAAAAGAGCGCTTTCTGGACTAAAAGCCACCTTTCTGCCAAATTTGGTGTAATTCCATCTAGTTGTTTGGGCTGTAGTCATGTTCAAAATCCCTATGGGAATAAACATGAGAATCACACTTTTTTAGAGCCCCCATTTTTACCGGCCCCTGCTTGAGGAATCACCTCGAAACTTTTCATGCACAACAAGACCCAACTTGACACTTTTTTGGGAAGGATTTGTGAAGATTCTTGAAACGGCACCAAAGATATAGTCAAGTCAAAAAACATTATATATTTATGCTTTTTCCATAGAAAGAGCCTTTTGTAGTTGTCTAATAATGAAATGAATGAATGAAATGAAAATTGCACTTATATAGCGCTATCTACCCGGAGGCCTCATAGCGCTTGTGACTGAAAGCTTAGTTAACGCAGGCTCGGGCAGATCAGCAGAGTTTAGCCCTGTTTGACAAACCTTCCCCCAAAAATGGTTCACCCATCTTAGCTCCTTCCTGGAAAGTTTTGAGGTGATCCACCAAGTGGGGGAAGGGGGGAGTTGATAAAAAAGGGGTCCGAAGACCATGTTTAGCTTAGGGTTGGCTTCTTGCGGGGGCTTGGCCGCAGGGCTATGGGCAACCCCTCACCATGCATGATTGTAGGCCCTGCTTAGCGTAGAGTTGGCTGCCTCTACAAGGATTGGCCACAGAGCCTGGCCTTATGGCCAACCCCCCACTGCGCATGGCCAAAGTCGGAGCAAGCATGGGATTGACTGCATGTGGGGGGGTTGGGACTGTGCACCATGGGGGGTTGGATTTATGTATCATGATTAAATACTACTTTACTTTTTTTTTAAACCTAGAAATTCACTGAAAAAAGCAAAGTTTAAAGTAACGTTATAGTTAGGTGAATTTGTCAGTGACAAAATTATTGTTTTGAAAAAAAAAAGCTCAAAAATTCACCAGTTGTAGTTGGCAGAGCTAACTATAACTTGCGTCCCCACCATGCACTGCTTATGACCTCCCATATTACATCACTCATGACTTGTTCTATAACATCATTTATGACATTACTGATGGCATCTCAAACGCCACTCCCCCGGGCCAGCTCACTTTCTGTGTCCCGGGGAGCCCATGACCTGCACACATTAGTTTCCCTACCGGCACTAATGCGTAAAGGAAACCAGCCCTTTGCTTCTCTCTACCGGATGCTTTTTTAAATCTCCTGCCAAACAAGAGCAAACACTATGTCTGTTTTTTAATTCTTTTTGAATGATTACTGTAAAATAATCCAGTACTTTGTGGTTCACTGATAGTAGAAAGGTGCTTTTGTTTCTTAAACCCATTTAGGTTCCTCTCTTCTTTATGGGACTTTTCTACAGCAGCATTTTTTTTTAAATTACGCAATCTTACATTACTCATAAATTTGAAGAAGCTTATCTGTTGCTCAAATTCATTGGAGTGGTATGTATGAACACAAAATGTACCCTTCTGTAATGTGTTTATTTAACTTGTCATAAGTTGATATTTGTAGATGTAGATTATTTAATTGTTTTCTTCTACATTTTGTGGTTCCTGGTTAACATCCTTTGTTCCTTCTTGATTGGTTGCTCCTTTTCTTTTGTTTCCGTGTCCCCTCCAGGTTCGACATTGATATCTGGGCTCTCCTTAAGAAAGAGACACCAGAAGTTTATGGAATGAGTTTGTCTGATGTTGATGTATTGAGATTACTTGAGAGGCCATTCCGTCAGGATTTTGATCTGGGTGCCCTGAGTCGCTTTCTGATGAGGAGATTTCTCCTTTAGTGGATCTTGTGGAAGGCGATTTCTTTTGTCTCCTCCTAGCGTAGACCTCCACCCAACTATAGTCTTCTCCCAAATCATAATCTACAGAGACCCTTTTAAACTTTCTGATCGTTCTTTCATTTATCTCTTCGGTGTAACGATTTGGATATTGATGTATCTAAATGTCATATCCATTCTTCCTTCTCCATCTTGTTCAATATTTAGTGTTTCAATTGGTTGATTTCTTTGTTTAAATTATCCAGTAATTTTGATGTCTTCTACAATAAGAAGAAGGAAGTCCAACAAACATTTATTTAAAACTGCATACCAACCATCTATGAATTTAGAGTTTTTTTTTCACAGTGTAGGTCTGAGTGGGACCCTTAAATTTCTAGGTATTCGCTGGATCATGTGATGGCTTGCAATCTATGGTTGATTTCTCTTTTTGAAGACAAATAGTAATTGATGCAACTTTGTATTGATCCAGTGCTTGTTGTGGTGGTCTTTATTTCTCCTATAAGCGAGAAAATGTGTTGGGCCTCATCTGATGAGAAGCCAAATGTGTTGGCTCTGTTGTCTGTTAAGGTTGAGATTTCATCATATGACACCTTGATAACTGGGTGCTATTGTCTACTGATCAGACAAATGTAGAATGACAAAAAGATTGACAAATGCACTTCTTTATTGAGCAGGTCTAGTTGAGCTGTAGTGTCTGAATCAAAGTTAGTTGGGTGCATGAGGGTATCGCCCTGTGATCTTGGGCGTAAGTCAAAAATGATGTGAATGTGCTTTCCCTGGCTGGGTGCAACGCCCCCTACATTCCCTTCTCTGATAGGTCAATCATAGCACAATAAATTGCGCCACTTCTTGGTACAGTTTTCCAATGAATTATCAATCTTCACTCATAGGACCTAATTTCTGAGAAAACAGCGATGCGTCACTTTTCATTGCACCCTCCTTGAGACACCAATGATGCGTCATATTTAAAGTATGACGCATCATGTAGCCAGGAGTTACAGATACGTCAGTATTTCTGACGTATCTGTAGGCGCAAAAATGACGCATTGCTGGAGTGTGTCACAAAAGTGATGCAACTCCAGCAATGGGTCATTTCACATGGGCAAGTCCCATGTGAAATGTGCCTGCGTCAGTCTTACGCCTGCCATGAGGCAGGCGAAAGATATTGACGCATTTGCGTCCTAGAAGTGGTGCATTGAAATCTTATAGTTTTCACTGTGTCACTTCTACACCCTTTCTTGCATCAGACCGCCCCCCCCCCCCCTGCATACATTATACCTGGCGCAGGTATAAAGTGGTGCAGGGTTTTACATAAATGACGCATCTAACTAGATGCGTCACTTTGTAAATATGGTGCAACAAGGCTAATTTTTTACGCTGCTGGTGCATCACAAAAAGTGACGCATCGGCGAGGAAAAGTGACGCACTGCCTCATAAATGAGGCCCCAAGGTGTTTCTATAATTTCTTATCATTCTGCATGGGTCTTCTTTCACAGATACACAATGTAGTCATCCCACTAGTTGATCATGGTACGCTCAAGCACTTCCTTTATCCCAATGCATTTGGTGCCTTGCCCTTCTTCAGGGAACATATAACCCAGAGGATGAATGGTAAAACAATGAATAACCAACTGAGTTTCAGAAATGCAGTACACAACAGAAATATATCTTAAATCCAATTTTTACACATAAGGGTGGTGTGGGGGGGGAAACAATGCAAT
The DNA here is from genome assembly GCF_964263255.1 of Lissotriton vulgaris. NCBI lineage: Eukaryota > Metazoa > Chordata > Amphibia > Caudata > Salamandridae > Lissotriton > Lissotriton vulgaris. Next base: position 25,454,842 of record NC_141699.1, read on the forward strand.
ATTTCTAGGAGGACGCATCCACATAATTCTAAGAGGACGCATCCACATAATTCTAGGAGGACGCATCCACATAATTCTAGGAGGACGCATCCACATAATTCTAGGAGGACGCATCCGCATAATTCTAGGAGGATGCATCTACATAATTCTAGGAGGACGCATCCGCATAATTCTAGGAGGATGCATCCACATAATTCTAGGAGGACGCATTCACATAATTCTAGGAGGACGCATCCACATAATTCTAGGAGGATGCATCCACATAATTCTAGGAGGACGCATCCACATAATTCTAGGAGGACGCATCCACATAATTCTAGGAGGACGCCTCCGCATAATTCTAGTCAAGTCAAGTCAGAAATTTGTATAGCGCTCTACTCACCCAGAGGGTCTCAAGGCGCTTAAGGGAAAGGGGTTCGTTACTGATCGAATAGCCAGGTCTTGAGTTGCTTCCTGAAGGAGAGGTCTTTCTGGGTAGAACGGAGGTGAGAGGGGAGGGAGTTCCAGGTCTTGGCCGCCAGGTATGAGAAGGATCTTCCTCTCATGGTGGCTTTTCGGATACGTGGGATCACGGCGAGGGCTAGGTTGGACGAACCTAGTTGGCGGGTGGCGGTGTAAAAGGATAGGCGATTGTTGAGGTAGCTGGGTCCTAGGTTGTGGAGGGCTTTGTGAGCGTGAGGGAGGAGACGGAACGTGATTCTCTTGTTGACAGGGAGCCAGTGCAGGTCTCTCAGGTGTTCTGATATGTGGTTGTGTCGAGGTATGTCCAGGATGAGTCGGGCGGAGGCGTCCTGAATGCGTTGAAGTCTTTTCTGCAATTTGGCTGTGGTTCCGGTGTAGAGGGTTTTTCCGTAGTCTAGTCGGCTGGTGACGAGTGCTTGGGTGACCATTTTCCTAGTTTCGGTGGGGATCCATCAGAAGATCTTACGGAGCATGCGTAGGATGTTAAAACAAGATGATGAGACGGCGTTGACTGGTTTGGTCATGGAGTGGGAGGAGTCTAGGATGAAACCTAAGTTGCGAGCATGGTCCGTTGGTTTGGGTGCGCTGCCTAGGGCCGGGGGCCACCATGAGTCGTCCCAGGCAGAGGGGGATGTTCCTAGGATGAGGACTTCCGTCTTGTCCGAGTTCAGTTTTAGGCGGCTGTTCTTCATCCATTCGGCTACGTCTTTCATCCCTTCGTGTAGGATAGTTTTGGCGGTGGTAGGGTCTTTGGTGAGGGAAAGGATCAATTGAGTGTCGTTAGCATAGGAGAGGATGTTTAGGTTGTGTTGGCGTGCGATGGATGCAAGGGGGCTCATGTAGATGTTGAAGAGGGTGGGGCTGAGCGAAGATCCTTGTGGTACTCCACAGATGACTTTGGTGGCCTCTGAACTGAAAGGGGGGAGACGGACTCTTTGGGTTCTTCCGGTGAGGAACGAGATGATCCAGTCCAATGCTTTATCTTGTAATTCGATGTTCCTGAGGCGTTGCACTAGGGTGTGGTGGCATACCGCGTCGAACGCTGCGGAAATATCCAGGAGGATGAGGGCCGCTGTTTCCCCGTTGTCGAGCAGTGTCTGGATGTCGTCCGTAGCTGCGATGAGGGTGGTCTCTTTGCTGTGGTTAGCTTCGAAGCCGGACTGTGAGGGGTCAAGGGAGCCGTTGGACTCAAGGAAGGCGGCGAGCTGGTTGTTGATGGTCTTCTCAATGACTTTGGCGGGGAATGGGAGGAGAGAGATGGGGCGGTATTTCTTAAGCTCGGTGGGGTCAGCAGAAGGTTTCTTTAGGAGAGCGCTGAGTTCGGCATGCTTCCAGCTTTCCGGGAAGGTAGCGGTGTTGAAGGAGCAGTTGATGATATCTCGGAGTTGGGGTGCGATGACGGAGTCGGCCTTATTGAAGATGTGGTGGGGGCAAGGGTCGGTTGGAGATCCAGAGTGGATGGAGTTCATCATGCGGATGGTGTCTTCGGTGCTGATTGGGGTCCAGGCGCAGAGGGTGGTGGTAGGGGGCTTCAGTTCAGAGGTAGGGGGAGAGGATAGGTCGCTGAAGCTGTCATGTATGTCTGCGATCTTGCTGTGGAAGAACGAGGCTAGAGAATCGCATAGATCTTGAGAGGCAGTGATGTCGTTGTTGCCGACGCTGGGATTGTTGAGCTCGTTGACGATGCTGAAGAGTTCTTTGCTTTTGTGGGCGTTGTTGTCTAGTTGGTCTTTAAATGCTGACTTCTTAGTGGTGCGGATCAGCTGGTGGTGTTTGCGGGTGGCGTTCTTGAAGGCGGTCATGTTGTCTGCAGGTGGGTTTTTTCTCCAGGTTTTCTCGAGGGTGCGGCAGTTCTTTTTGGAGTTCTTGAGGTCGTCGTTGAACCAGGAGGCTCTTTTGCTTCCTGGTTTATTGGGACGGTTTTTCAGGGGTGCTAGTTCGTCAGCGCAGTGGGTTATCTATTGTGCGAGATTGAAGGCTGCTTGATTTGGGTCCATAGATCTGGTGGGAGGGTTTTGGTTCAGTGATGTGGTGAGCTGGTGGAGGGTAATTTTGTTCCAGTTTCTGCGGGGGACCTGTTGCGGGTGGTGGTGGATCGTTGTCTTTCTGAAGCTGAAGTGGACGCAGCTATGGTCTGTCCAGTGGAGTCCTGTGGTGTGATTAAAGGAGATGTGTTTGCTGGAGGAGAAGATTGGGTCGAGCGTGTGTCCGGCGTAGTGGGTGGGGGTGTTTACCAGCTGTTTGAGTCCGAGATTGGCGAGGTTATCAAGCAGGATGGTGGTGTTGTTGTCGTTGTTATTCTCCAGGTGAAAGTTGAGGTCTCCTAGGAGAATGTAGTCCTCGGAAGGGAGAGCGTGTGGGCTGACAATGTCAGCGATGTCTTCGCAGAATTGTGTACGGGGTCCTGAGGGTCTGTATATGAGGGTGCCTCTGAGTGTTGTCTTGGGGTCGGTGTGTATCTGGAAGTGGAGGTGTTCGGTGGCAATGAGGGTGTCGTCGGAGCTGGTCGAGATGCAGATGGTGTTCTTGTGGACAATCGTGATACCTCCTCCTGTTTTGTTGATGCGGTCTCTTCGGATGATCTTGTATCCGTCCGGGATGGCTATGGCGATGTCTGGTGCTGATGAAGCGTTCATCCATGTTTCCGTGAGAAAGGCGACGTCCGGAGTTGTGGTGTCGAGTAGGTTCCATAGCTCAATGGCGTGTCTGTGGACCGAGCGGGTGTTGAGCAGGATGCACTTCAGGTGGTTGTTGTTTGAGCTCTGTTTGGCGATATTGGTTGTAGTGTGGGTCCTGATGCAGCAGTACTTGCAGGATTGGCAGGTGAAGGGTCCATGGGTAGGTCCTGGTGCGGCTCAGTGGCAGTCGGGGAGTCGGCCAGTGTTGAGTGCAGTGAGGGATGCGGCGTCGTATGGTAGGCGGGAAGGGTGGCTTTTGCGGGGGCCAGGGGGTCTGGCGCTGGGCACGGTCCAGGCGCGGACGGGCGTAGACGGGCTTACCTTTGGCGCGCCTGCTGCGCGTGAACGCTGCGCGGTTGCCACTCTGCCATAAGTGGAGAGTGGAGGGGGGCGGAGCGAGGGAGGAGCAGCTGGGAGGCGGGAGCGGGGTGGCGAGTGGGTCGGGGAGGAGCAGTGATGCAGGAGGGACGGGGGTTGGGCTGAGCGGCGGCAGGGAGCGGGGTGGAGGGGCGCAGGGCACAACAACAGGAATACAGTAACTGAAACCAAAACCGGAGGGGCACAGCGGGCAGCAGTGGCGGCAGCAATCACGGGGCACAACAATAACAATGCAGACAATGCAACAGTTACGATACTGGGCAATATTGGACTAAATTGAATACTGCACAATACCGGATCCTTGGCGAGCTCAGGGGCACAGCAGCTCAGGGGCACACCAGAGGCACAGCGGGCAGCGAAGGATGCAGCACTCTGGGGTCAGGCATGAGGCAGGTGGAGCGACCGGCTCTGACCAGGTCAGGTCGGGTCACAGCTCACCATCTCGCTGGTGCAGACCTTAGGCTACTCTTGGGAGGGAGGAGCAGCTGGGAGGCGGGAGCGGGGTGGCGAGTGGGTCGGGGAGGAGCGGTGATGCAGGAGGGAACGAAGGTTGGGCTGAGCGGCGGCAGGGAGCGGGGTGGAGGGGCGCAGGGCACAACAACAGGAATACAGTAACTGAAACCGAAACCGAAACCGGAGGGGCACAGCGGGCAGCGGTGGCGGCAGCAATCACGGGGCACAACAATACCAATGCAGACAATGCAACAGTTACGATACTGGGCAATATTGGACTAAATTGAATACTGCACAATACCGGATCCTTGGCGAGCTCAGGGGCACAGCAGCTCAGGGGCACACCAGAGGCACAGCGGGCAGCGAAGGCGGCAGCACTCTGGGGTCACGCACGAGGCGGGTGGAGCGACCGGCTCTGACCAGGTCATAATTCTAGGAGGACGCATCCACTTCATTCTAGGAGGACGCATCCACATAATTCTAGGAGGACGCATCCACATAATTCTAGGAGGACGCATCCACATCATTCTGGACCTGAACATGTTTGAGAATCCACGTGTTAATATTTTGTTTAAAAGCCCAGGCTTACAGAAGTTAATTACTATCGCTGCCTGACACCCTCTTTTAAAAAGGATTGTAATGGTTGCAGGTTTTTGTACAGATGTATTTTTACGTTATTATTTCCGGTTCCCATTAAGGCCCGGTTCGAGTGGGTGGGCCAGGACCACCCAAACAAGAGCCTTGGCCCTCGCAGTGAGGAAATGAAGGCCAGTAGAAAATGGCATCTTTAATTTAAAGCGTTCCCCTGAACGTTGATTTTTCTTCCTTTCTGGGAGTTGCGTAATTGGGCCTAGGCTCTTTCTCACAGGCACCCCCAATCACGCACCTCCTTTTAGAAGGTGGGCAGTGTTGTGCAGGTACAGTTGGACATCTTTATTTGGCACCAAATAACTTCCATCCTGCTGTGTATTCAGCACTGGAGAAAAGAAGTTTGATTATCCTTATTCACCTTTCCTGACCCCTGCAGCTGCTTATCAGATCAGATTGTGACACAAAGTTTGACTAAACTAGTAGGTAAGAGAATATGCTACTATTTGTTCTTATTTTTAAAATCTGCACAGGCCCAGCAAGGCACATATTTTGTGTTTGCTTCATTTACATAGTTTTTTCATTATCATGACCATCAATGCAAGACAACAATAAAAATGTCCAGATAACTGGTGAATAATGATCCTGCTGGAGAGCAATCCTTTGTCTGTTGGTAGTTTTGAAATGCAGATAAGCTGTATTTTATGTGGATAGCTCAGTAGGTTACTACCCTTGTCACAGAGATTATTTTGCGTACTAGAATGATTTTTTGCTGGAATAATGAAAGTGGAGCTGGATGGTGGCTGATATGGGGCCGGGGCCCAAGGTCAAGTGGGAGATAAGGTGCACAGGAGAGGGGTGGAAGAAAAGTGGATAATCGGGACTGGAATATCTTGTGTTGAAGCCCTGCCTGCTGGAATTTGAGGGTTTGCACTTCGGTCCAGACATTATTCTTAGTTTCAAATGACTCTCCACATGCTCTGTATACACACAGAATCGATCTGTCGTATCATGGTGACTATACGATAGCTACGTCTTAATAAAGGATACAAATATTGGGCATGTGCTACATTAAAAGCAGAAACGTGTAACAGGGTCGCTGTGCGTTTATTTTGTGTAGAACTAAAACCCAGGTGAGTAATGACTTCCTTGTGAGATGGGAGCGCTCACAGTAGCACAAGGGAGGGGGGGGGGGGTCTGTCCGTGCAGTCTGTCCCTCCTGTGGATGGCACAGGTTTACTGTTTGCCTCTGTACTTTGAGAGACTTTGGGGGAGGGGTATAATCGCTTCTCTCAGCCACTGCACAATTGAGCGAGGTTTGTCTGAAGTGGTGAACGGACTCTGCTTCAGTCTGTGACAACTTCCGGCATTTCAAGGTCCTTGATCTACAGTAAGTACAGCGTCTGTGCATTTATTGATCCCAGTAAGGTTCTATTTGTCTAAGTGGCGTAACGAAACTTGAGGGGGCCCCCGTGCAAACTACATGGAGGGCCCCCCCCATTCTCCGTGCCAGTCTTGACCTCTCAGGCCAGCGACCCGCCATACTGCAGGGGATGCGGAGCTATTGTTACGCCACTGTCACCAATACAGCCGTTAATAGTAACACTGGATGGTGGAGTTAAAGGTTGGGCTTAGTCTGCCCGCAGGCTATCATAGGTGGTGGTCCATTCATTACAGGGTCCCTGCCATCAGTACGCCGGGGAAGTTTGCCCAATTTTTGGTGGGTTTCCTGATGCAGACTCCTGTCATGATATACAACGCCGGATCCACTCATCGTTCAGTTTTGACAAAAGTGCATCCACTGATCCTTCTCGTTTCCGTTTTAAAACATTAGACAATGCGACAATGCAGTATTTCAAAAGCAGATGTAACGACAAAGAGCACATTTTGATAATACATTTTTATAAGTAGACCATAGCAATCTTAAGAGGCATTGCATAGCTTCATACACACTTAGACCCCAATTCCATCACAGTCTCTCTCTCTCTTTCTCTCTCTCTCTCTCTCTCTCTCTCTCTATCTCTCGCTCGCTCGCTCTCTCTCTCTCTCTCTCTCTCTCTCTCTCTCAGTCAGTCTCTTTCTCTCAGTCAATCAGTCTATCTCTCTCTGTCATTCAGTCTCAGTCAGTCAGTCTCTCTTAGTCAGTCAGTCTGTCAGTCAGTCAGTCTCTCTTTCTCTATGTCAGTCTGTCAGTCAGTCGGTCTCTCTCTCTCTCTGTCAGTCAGTCTCTCTCTCTCTCAGTCAGCCAGTCTATCTCTCTCTGTCATTCAGTCTCACTCAGTCAGTCAGTCTCTCTCAGTCAGTCAGTCTGTCAGTCAGTCAGTCAGTCACTCTCTCTCTGTCAGTCTGTCAGTCACTCGGTCTCTCTTTCTCTGTCAGTCTCTCTCAGTCAGTCCTTCTCTCTGTCAGTCTCTCTTTCAGTCCCTCTCTCTGTCAGTCTCTCTATCAGTCCCTCTCTCTGTCAGTCTCTCTATCTCTCTCTTTCTGTCAGTCTCTCTTAGTCAGTCAGTCTCTCTCTCAGTCAGTCTATCTCTTTCTGTCAGCCAGTCTCTCTTTTTCTGTCAGTCAGTCTCTCACAGTCTCTCTCTGTCAGTTTCTCTCGGTCAGTCAGTCTCTCTCTTTCAGTCAGCCAGTCTCTCTCTATCTATCAGTCAGTCTCTCTCTCTGTCAGTCAGTCTCTCTGTTAGTCTCTCTCTCTGTCTGCCAGTCTCTCTCTCTGTCAGAATCTCAGTCTCTCTCTCTCTCTCTCTCTCTGTCTCTCTCTGTCAGTCAGTCTCTCTCTGTCAGTCTCTCTCTAAGTATTGTATTGTATTGTGGCATACTTATATAGCGCAACCTGTCACCACCAAGGGCATCCTGGCGCTTTGACCCGTACTCAATGAAAACAGTAGCTCAGCCTATCCTGGGGAAAAGATGAGTCTTTAAAGCCTTTCTGAAGGAGAGGAAATCTCCAAGGCTTCTCAAGGATAAAGGCAGAGAGTTCCAGAGTTTGGCTGCCGCTACTCTGAAAGAGCGGCCCCCCATCCTCACTCTCTGGAATCGTGGGACTACCAGTAGCCTGGATGACGAAGAGCGTAAAGCTCTAGATGGACAGTACCAGGCAAACATTCGCCGCAACGGAATGGGGCCTAGCTCGTGGATAGCCCTGAACACAATACATGCTGCTTTGTAGCGCACCCGAAGATGAACTGGCAGCCAATGAAGTTCTCGCAGTGCTGCCGTAGATGAACTATGGTAAGGGAGAGAAAGGGCGAGTTTGCCTGCGATGTTTTGCACCCTTTGCAACTTGCCCAAGAGTGTTACCGGGGCCTCCAGAAGTAGTGCGTTACAATAGTCAAGTCGACTTAGGATGGTACAACGCACTACTTCTGGTCTGGCTTGCACAGGGAGGAGAGGAAGGACCTTGCGCAGCATACGAATCAGCATCATACATGTTGACGAGATCTTATTCACATGTAGATCCAACTGCAGGTTAGGCCCAAAAGTGACGCCTAAATTGCGCGCTGATTGTGCCGCAGACACCGTCTCTGAGAAGGACGGAGGCCAGAAGTCCACTGGAAGGTCACGAGGAATTCGATCAGTGGAGCAATGTAAAACCTCCGTCTTAGTTCCGTTGAACTGTAACGAGTTCAGCCGGAGCCATTCCGCTGTCGCCTGCATGCACCGATGAAAAGTCTCCAATGTGACTGCCTCCTGTCCCTCCAGAGAGAAGACCAGCTGGGTATCGTCTGCATAATTAAATGCAGAGATACCAAAGGTTTTAATGAGCTGGACTAGGGGGCGGAGGTAGACATTGAAGAGTATAGGGCTGATGGCCGAGCCCTGAGGTACTCCTTGTCCCACTCTCCGTTCCTCCGAGCTGAAGGGGGGTAAAGAAACCCGTTGCTGACGGCAGTCCAAATAGGAGATTAACCAACCCCTGGCCTTGTCCCTGACCCCGCATTCCTCCAGCCTAGAAATCAGGGTGGGATGGCTGACCGTGTCGAACGCGGCCGACATGTCGAGCAGCACCAGAAATGCTGCCCGACCACTGTCGACTCGCGCCCGCAGATTGTCTAACACGGTCACCAACGCGGATTCCGTCCCATGTGCTGGGCGGAAGCCGAATTGCGTCTCATCCAACCAGCTGTTCCCTTCTAGGAAACTGGACAGAGCACGGGTGACCAACTTTTCCATAATTTTAACCGGAAAAGGGAGCAGGGAGATTGGCCGGTAGTTAGAGAGGCAGGCAGGGTCGAGCGTAGGTTTTTTTAGAAGCGGGGATACCACTGCCTTCTTCCAGCAGCTTGGAACAGTAGCAGTCTCGAATGACTGACAGCAGATGGCGTGCAGGGGCTGGAAGAGGTCCTCTTGAAACACCCTCCAGAGTCTGGGGGGGAGAGGGTCCAAAGGCGAGCCAGAAGAAATCGTTAGGGCTAGATCGCCGAACTCCTTCAAGGATGGAAGGGGAAAACTACTCAGCTGGGGTCGACTGGCCTCGCACGCCGGAGCTCCCAAACTGAGGGCTGGCTCCAAGGAAGGAGAAAAATGACTTCTCTGCTGGGGTCGACTGGCAGCAGTCTCCGGAGCTCCCAAGCAGAGAGCCTGATCCAAAGTGGGGGTAGAGGAGCCACTCAGCTGGGGTCGACTGGCCTCGCTCGCCGGAGCTCCCAGACTGAGAGCTGGCTCCACCGGAAAAGGGAGAAGGCTACCCTGCTGAGGTCGACTGGCTACAATTGCCGGAGCTCCCGAGCAGGGAGCCGAATCAGGGGCCGCGAGGGAAGAGCAGTTCAGATGGGGTCGACTGGCCGCAGTCGCCGGAGCTCCCAAGCTGAGAGCCTGATCCAACAGAAGCAAAGGAGGGCTACTCAGCTGGGGTCGACTGGCTTCCGCCGCCGGAGCTCCCGGGCTGGAAGGCTGCTCAACTGGTCGGGGTCGACTGGAGGGCGAGACCGGAGCTTCCTGACAGAGAATAGTAGCCCTCTGCAGGGGTCGACTGGCCATTTCCTCCGGAGCTCCCTCCTCAGTGGTAGAGTTCCGTGGGTCCTGCAGACCTGCTAGGATTTTACGAATTTTTTCCTCAAAGGCATCCGCCAGAGAGTCACAAAGAGCTTGCGACGAGGGAACAGCGCTGGCCACACAAGTCGGATGAGCCAGGTCCTTAACGATTTTAAAGAGGGCCTGAGCCTTGTTTGGGGCCTGATTCAGAGTAAGTTCAAGGAAGGTCGCTTTTGCTATTTTAATTTGAGCTTTATATTTGTGCATGGCAGACTTAAATGCAATTTTCTCGGAGTCTAGGTACTGCTTCCTCCATGCCCTTTCCGCGCGTTTACAGTCGAGTTTGAGCTGGCGAAGTTCGCTCGTGTACCAAGGACTAGCTCGGTTCACTCTCCCTCGCGACTTCCGAAGGGGCGCTAACTTATCCAGCGAACTAGCTATGGACTGACAGAAGAGGGTATAACTGTCTTCAACTGTATTGCCCAGTTTGAAGTCCTTATCTAAGATGTTCGGCAAAGGGACATTGTTTAAGATGCGGGACCAAGGTCTCTCTAGCTTAGCTAGAGGTAATCCAGCCTTACGCGAAGTAGGGTCCTCCGACCAAAGGGAAAACCTAATCAGAAAATGATCCGTCCAATATTGGCACTTGATGTCCACAAATGATGCCCATTGAGGATCCGCGAACACCAAGTCCAAAATGTGGCCTTTCCGATGCGTGGCGGCATTCACCAGCTGTACTAAATTAAGATCTGTACACGCTTGGCTAAGAGAGAAGAAAGCATTGTCCAACGAACTGCCTGCCCACAGATTGAAATCACCAAGAACTAATAACCTGGAATGGGAGCTGGCAAGTTCATAAATTAGGTCAATGAAAAGAGGAATGGAAGGTGCTGGTCCCGGGGGGCGATAACAGAGGACACCCGAGCAGCACAGCGACTCCTGCTGTTTAACTGAGAAACCCAGCAGTTCAAATCCCGGTACCTCTCGAATCTTTAACTGGGAGAGGGTGAGCGAGTCTCTATGGATGAATCCAATTCCCCCTCCTCGGTTAAGTGGGCGCGGTGTGTGGCTGATTTTATATCCTGTAGGGCAGGCTAAGCCCAGCTCGACCTCACAGTCCTCCCGAGTCCACGTTTCAGTAAGAAAGAGGACATCGAGCTGTTCAGACTCAATGAGGAAGGCTATTTCCGTGTGGTGCTTGCAGAGAGATCTGACATTAAGCAGACCACAGATGATTGGCTTGGAAGTAGACGATCTAACCGGGTCCTGCCCAGGTCTGAGTTCAATAAGCTCACTCCGAGTGTAAGCTATGCGGGTTGGACCGGAGGGGCCAGAGGTAGCGGCCCTAAGCGCGTCCGTTGCGCGAACGGGCGCAAACGGGCTTACCTCTGGCGCACCTCCGGCGCCCCTACGGCGCCCCCGCTGCGCACCGTCGCTGCGCACTGGTCTAGCGGCCATCTTAAATGGCCGGTAGGGTGTCACGTGGGTCCTGGCAGGGCGAGTGTCTCTCCCTCACCAAGATGGCGCTGAGAGTGGAAGGACTTCTCCCCACTCCAAGATGGCGCTCACAACCGGCGCGAAGATGCTGCAGAGCCCCCGAGTCCCTTCTAGCCCACAAGTGTGGGTTTGTGGCAAATTATGATGAGGGTAAGGCTCCCTTATTTCCCCCTAAGCGGTAGAAGTATTAATTAAAAGCGCGAAGCGCTCGGCGCAATTTACATAAAACGAGGCAAGTAAGCTAAAAATTCTACAAGCAAAGAGCTATATGCGCGCAGCGCTGGAGCAGCGTTAGCACAGAGCACAAGTCGAAATCTGCCTAAGCGAGGTAGGAGGTCCTACTAATATTACCTCCTCCTCCAATGCGTGGGTCCTGGCAGGGCGAGTGTCTCTCCCTCACCAAGATGGCGCTGAGAGTGGAAGGACTTCTCCCCACTCCAAGATGGCGCTCACAACCGGCGCGAAGATGCTGCAGAGCCCCCGAGTCCCTTCTAGCCCACAAGTGTGGGTTTGTGGCAAATTATGATGAGGGTAAGGCTCCCTTATTTCCCCCTAAGCGGTAGAAGTATTAATTAAAAGCGCGAAGCGCTCGGCGCAATTTACATAAAACGAGGCAAGTAAGCTAAAAATTCTACAAGCAAAGAGCTATATGCGCGCAGCGCTGGAGCAGCGTTAGCACAGAGCACAAGTCGAAATCTGCCTAAGCGAGGTAGGAGGTCCTACTAATATTACCTCCTCCTCCAATGCGTGGGTCCTGGCAGGGCGAGTGTCTCTCCCTCACCAAGATGGCGCTGAGAGTGGAAGGACTTCTCCCCACTCCAAGATGGCGCTCACAACCGGCGCGAAGATGCTGCAGAGCCCCCGAGTCCCTTCTAGCCCACAAGTGTGGGTTTGTGGCAAATTATGATGAGGGTAAGGCTCCCTTACTTCCCCCTAAGCGGTAGAAGTATTAATTAAAAGCGCGAAGCGCTCGGCGCAATTTACATAAAACGAGGCAAGTAAGCTAAAAATTCTACAAGCAAAGAGCTATATGCGCGCAGCGCTGGAGCAGCGTTAGCACAGAGCACAAGTCGAAATCTGCCTAAGCGAGGTAGGAGGTCCTACTAATATTACCTCCTCCTCCAATGCGTGGGTCCTGGCAGGGCGAGTGTCTCTCCCTCACCAAGATGGCGCTGAGAGTGGAAGGACTTCTCCCCACTCCAAGATGGCGCTCACAACCGGCGCGAAGATGCTGCAGAGCCCCCGAGTCCCTTCTAGCCCACAAGTGTGGGTTTGTGGCAAATTATGATGAGGGTAAGGCTCCCTTACTTCCCCCTAAGCGGTAGAAGTATTAATTAAAAGCGCGAAGCGCTCGGCGCAATTTACATAAAACGAGGCAAGTAAGCTAAAAATTCTACAAGCAAAGAGCTATATGCGCGCAGCGCTGGAGCAGCGTTAGCACAGAGCACAAGTCGAAATCTGCCTAAGCGAGGTAGGAGGTCCTACTAATATTACCTCCTCCTCCAATGCGTGGGTCCTGGCAGGGCGAGTGTCTCTCCCTCACCAAGATGGCGCTGAGAGTGGAAGGACTTCTCCCCACTCCAAGATGGCGCTCACAACCGGCGCGAAGATGCTGCAGAGCCCCCGAGTCCCTTCTAGCCCACAAGTGTGGGTTTGTGGCAAATTATGATGAGGGTAAGGCTCCCTTATTTCCCCCTAAGCGGTAGAAGTATTAATTAAAAGCGCAAAGCGCTCGGCGCAATTTACATAAAACGAGGCAAGTAAGCTAAAAATTCTACAAGCAAAGAGCTATATGCGCGCAGCGCTGGAGCAGCGTTAGCACAGAGCACAAGTCGAAATCTGCCTAAGCGAGGTAGGAGGTCCTACTAATATTACCTCCTCCTCCAATGCGTGGGTCCTGGCAGGGCGAGTGTCTCTCCCTCACCAAGATGGCGCTGAGAGTGGAAGGACTTCTCCCCACTCCAAGATGGCGCTCACAACCGGCGCGAAGATGCTGCAGAGCCCCCGAGTCCCTTCTAGCCCACAAGTGTGGGTTTGTGGCAAATTATGATGAGGGTAAGGCTCCCTTATTTCCCCCTAAGCGGTAGAAGTATTAATTAAAAGCGCAAAGCGCTCGGCGCAATTTACATAAAACGAGGCAAGTAAGCTAAAAATTCTACAAGCAAAGAGCTATATGCGCGCAGCGCTGGAGCAGCGTTAGCACAGAGCACAAGTCGAAATCTGCCTAAGCGAGGTAGGAGGTCCTACTAATATTACCTCCTCCTCCAATGCGTGGGTCCTGGCAGGGCGAGTGTCTCTCCCTCACCAAGATGGCGCTGAGAGTGGAAGGACTTCTCCCCACTCCAAGATGGCGCTCACAACCGGCGCGAAGATGCTGCAGAGCCCCCGAGTCCCTTCTAGCCCACAAGTGTGGGTTTGTGGCAAATTATGATGAGGGTAAGGCTCCCTTATTTCCCCCTAAGCGGTAGAAGTATTAATTAAAAGCGCGAAGCGCTCGGCGCAATTTACATAAAACGAGGCAAGTAAGCTAAAAATTCTACAAGCAAAGAGCTATATGCGCGCAGCGCTGGAGCAGCGTTAGCACAGAGCACAAGTCGAAATCTGCCTAAGCGAGGTAGGAGGTCCTACTAATATTACCTCCTCCTCCAATGCGTGGGTCCTGGCAGGGCGAGTGTCTCTCCCTCACCAAGATGGCGCTGAGAGTGGAAGGACTTCTCCCCACTCCAAGATGGCGCTCACAACCGGCGCGAAGATGCTGCAGAGCCCCCGAGTCCCTTCTAGCCCACAAGTGTGGGTTTGTGGCAAATTATGATGAGGGTAAGGCTCCCTTATTTCCCCCTAAGCGGTAGAAGTATTAATTAAAAGCGCGAAGCGCTCGGCGCAATTTACATAAAACGAGGCAAGTAAGCTAAAAATTCTACAAGCAAAGAGCTATATGCGCGCAGCGCTGGAGCAGCGTTAGCACAGAGCACAAGTCGAAATCTCTCTCTCAATCAGTCTCTCAAAGTCAGTCAGTCTCTCTCTCTCCTAGTCAGTCAGTCTCTCTCTTAGTCAGTCTCTCTCTTAGTCAGTGTCTCTCTCTGTCAGTCCCTCTCTCTGTCAGTCTCTCTCTCTCAGTCAGTCAGTCCCTTTCTCTCAGTCAGTCAGTCTATCTCTCTCTGTCATTTAGTTTCTCTCAGTCATTCTGTCAGTCAGTCAGCCCCTCTCTCTCTGTCAGTCTGTCAGTCAGTCGGTCTCTCTCTCAGTCAGTCAGTCTCTCTCAGTAAGTCAGTCTGTCAGTCAGTCAGTCTCTCTCTCTCTCTCTCTCTCAGTCAGTCTGTCAGTCAGTCGCCCTCTCTCTCTCTCTGTCAGTCTCTCTCAGTCAGTCCCTCACTCTGTCAGTCCATCTCTCTGTCAGTCTCTCTCTCAGTCAGTCTCTCTCTCAGTCAGTCTCTCTCAATCAGTCTCTCTCAGTCAGTCTCTCTCAGTCAGTCTCTCTCGCTTAGTCAGTCAGTCTCTCTCTTAGTCAGTCTCTCTCTTAGTCAGTCTCTCTCTTAGTCAGTCTCTCTCTGTGTCGGTCCCTCTTTCTGCAAGTCTCTCAGTCTCTCTCTCTCAGTCAGACCCTCTCCCTGTCAGCCCCTCTCTCTATCGCTCTCTCTCTCAGCCTCTCTCTCTCAGTCCCTCTCTCTCAGTCTCTCTCTCTTTCTCTGTCAGTCAGTCTTCCAGACAGTCTCTCTCCCCCTCTGTCAGTTTCTCTCAGTCAGTCATTCTCTCTCTCTCTCAGTCAGCCAGTCTTTCTCAGTCAGTCTCTCTCTCAGTCAGTGACTCTCTCTGTCAGTCAGTCTCTCTCTCTGTCAGTCAGTCTCTTTCTGTGAGTCTTTCTCTCTCAGACAGTCTCTCTCTCTGTCGGTCAGTCTCACTTTCTCAGTCAGTCTCTCTGTCAGTCTCTGTCAGCCAGTCTCTCTCTCCTAGTAAGTCTCTCTCTCTCAATCAGTCTCTCTGAGTCAGTCAGCAGGGCCGGCTCTAGGCTCATGGTGGCCCTGTGCAGGGAGCGTAGGTGGGGTCCCCGGAAGAGGGGGTCCGGACCGTAGTAGGGCTAAGATTGACGGCCCTGGGACCCAAACTGCTGGCTGGCTGGGCAAGCAAGTGAAACTGAAAACAACAACGCTGCCATTACTGTTATTTCTCACTCTGCGTTATCCCCAGCACAGCATGCTCTCACTCGCAGGAGCGTAGCTAGAGCTTGTGGCGCCCGGGGCTATCCCTCAGAGTGCCGCCCCAGGGGATATGGGAGTGGGGGGGTAGTACCGTCGCTAATAGTTACCTCGATCATTCAAGGTGCATGCACATACATGACACAGTCCAGGTCTACACAGTTGTGAATACACCGGTGACCGGCCGTACAAGGGAGAACACACAGACTGCCATCCTGCAGAATTTCAGGAAGGGCCTAAAAACATGGTTATTTGATTAACGTCCCTGATCAGCAGCACCGCCCCCACCCCCCAGCGCCTAGATACCCCCACAGGTGATAAGTAGCGCTATGCAAATCCTGTTTGTCAGTGGCATAATAGGGCTGGGACGGAGTAATAGTCGAGTTGGGAACAAAAGCAGGTGACGGGTCATGTGCGTGCAGCACGCACTTTCAGATTGCCAGGGCCGCGCGGGCGGCACTGGTGGCCCGTTGCGAACGCTGCGGCCCTTATAATTTATTTGGGGACACTGTGTCCCCAAGTAAATTATAACAGCCGCAACGGCCACCAGCATAGCTGCCAAGGTTTCAGACAGCTATGTGTGACATTTTCATAATTTCAGTGTTTTTATGAATGACATTTCAATGACTATGAGTGACACTATCTCCTTCACCACTGACCAGTGTCACCCGACCATCACCGGCGCGGCCCAAACATAGCTGCCAAGTTTTCAGTATGCACAAGTAACATTTCTGTTTTCAAGATGGGTATAAGTGATTTTCACATCTCCTGTGCAACACCTTCAGTGATACTTTATAAGGAGCAGTGGTTTAAGAAAATGTAAGGTCCAAAACGAAAATCTTTTTTTATTTTTTATTAAGTGGTGTAGTAACTGGATTAAATACACCACAGTACACAGCACAAGCCTGGACTGGGGCTGTT
The DNA here is from genome assembly GCF_964263255.1 of Lissotriton vulgaris. Lineage (NCBI taxonomy): Eukaryota > Metazoa > Chordata > Amphibia > Caudata > Salamandridae > Lissotriton > Lissotriton vulgaris. The sequence continues at coordinate 25,470,989 of NC_141699.1, forward strand.
GGCAGATTGGGCAGGTCAAGGTCACACTCAAACGCTTGTGCGGTCTCCTGACCGAAAAAAGCCCGGGATCGGGAGAGTGGACAAGCACTGTGCACCCTTTCCTGAAACCATGTGATCAGAGGGCAAGAGCTGCGAAGCGTTTTTTTTTTTTTACAACAATCTCAGGTAAGTAATCTGTGGGGGTTTAGGAAGGCATACCAACACCCTCGACCTTGACCCTCCCTACAACACTGTAAGGGTCGGGTCAGATGGCACAAAGTCTGCTGTTGGCGGCGCTGAAAAGAAAAACAAAGATGCTGCCCGGCGTCATTCTGTCTGTGGGGCCAATCTGCGAAGTGTGTGACAATGGTGGTAGGTAGTTAACGCTGACAAAGACGGTGGCAAGTGGCTGAAACAACTGTCTACTTACAGTGATGGTTTGCAGCCGGAAGCGCTATTGGCACGTCGATGACTCGCACTGCAAGGGGAATCCTGGGTGCTCATGACGCCACGAGTGAGCCCCCAAGGAATCTGCCTTAGACTTCGCTCCAGGTTGCTGCTGACCTCCTGGCAGTCCGGCCGGCGCTGTAAATCCTCAGTGAGGCCGGTCAGTCATGGCTCTTCATTAACCCGCCCACTGCACTTATTCCCTCTGCCGGCTCGGACATTGACTAAAGAAGGGATGCAGCGGTAGCCCTCATTATAATGGCCTACAAGCAGAGTGTAATTTAAACAAACACATTAAGATTACCAAATATAAAGCACGAGTCACTCAGTGAGTGTCCTGTGTCATCGCCAGTTTTGTGAAATTAATTCACTGGGTCACTCTCGGCTCCTTGCCGGTCTGGGCTGACAACTGACAAGCAGTTATGAATTGTGAAGGCGGCCCGCCCGGGGTTATTGTGGCACCGCAGAGCCAAGACTTTCAGCACTGTGCACCTGGCGAGGACTGACTCAGATTGAGTCCCCCGCCGTTCTGCATCACTTCCTCTTCGTCCAGATGGACGGGCGGTCACATCCGGATTATAATCCGTGTGCCACAGGGATTGACAGCATCCACTGCCGAGAGGGCAGGCTCCGCTCCCCCTCCCCCGGGTAATTGCCAACAGTTAGTGTGTGCAAACCACGCAGCGCGCTGCTATAGCAGCCTGGAGCCAGGCACGACACATTACAGCCGGGTAGAATTGCAAAGCGCAGATCATGGCTCTTTAACTGCTTATTAACTCAACCCGGCAAACCGCTCCTGCAGTACTTTCTCCGAGCAGCAGAGCCCACCAGAGCACAGGCGCCGCACCTATTGCGTGATACTTGGCACTGGCAGGAAGGCACCAGTGCCGCGGCCACCCTCAAAATTGTGCCGCCTGGGGCGGACCGCCCCCACCCCCACCCCCTAGCTACGCTGGTGCTCACTCGAGCAGGGAAACCAGCACCAAGCATCTGCTTCAGTTGCCTGCGTCACACCCCGCGCTAGTACCATCTTCTCTCTGAAGTTATTTTTTGCATGTCGGACTCGGAGTAAGAAGAAGGGCAACAATTTATTTTGGCTTTTATTTCGGCTCCCACTAGACTACCTAGGATGCAGTGATTTAAGTTAGCAAAAGATGGGTTGCGACTCAAGAAATCTATGTCTCCAAGTGCCATTGCTAGCCGGGGTTCGAGCCGGAGGCTGCCAAATCCTGCCAGGGGGCCGCCAGTGCCACGAACGATCCTTCCAATCCTCGTCGTGGCGGCCCCTGGAGTTTGGCGGCCCTGTGCAGGTGCACACTTTGCACATGCCTAGGGCCGGCCCTGCAGTCAGTCTCTCTCTTAGTCAGTCTCTCTCAGTCAGTCATTCTCTCTCTACCTCAGTCAGTCTCTCTCTCTGTCAGTCCGTCTCTGTCAGTCAGTCTCTCTCTCTCTCTCTCTCTCTCTGTCAGTCTATCTCTCTGTCAGTCAGTCTCAGTCTCTCTCTCTGTCAGTCAGTATCTCTGTACCTCAGTCAGTCAGTCTCTGTCAGTCAGTCAGTCTCTCTCTCTCTGTCAGTCAGTCTGACTCTCAATCAGTCTCTCTCTCTCTGTCAGTCAGTCAGTCACTCTCTCAGTCAGCCAGTCTCTCGGTCAGTCAGTATTCAGTCTCTGAGTCAGTCAGTCAGTCTCTACTCTCTCTCCATTTTCTCTCTCAACTCTGTCCACTCTATCTCTACTGTCTCTCTCTCCACTGTCTCTCCACTGTCTCTCTCTCCACTTTCTCTCTCTACTCTCTCTCCACTCTCTCACTATCTCTCTCTCCACTGTCTCCATCCACTGTCTCCCTCCACTCTCTCTCTACTCTCTCTCCACTCTCCTGCTCCACCCTCTCTCCCTTCTCTCTCTCTCTCTACTCTCTCTCTCTACTGTCTCTCTCCACTCTGTCTCTACTCTCTCTCCACTTTTCCTCTCTCCACTTTCCCCACTCTCTCTCTCCACTGTCTCCCTCCACTCTCTCTCTACTCTCTCTCCACTCTCTCTCCACTCTCTCTCCACTCTCTCTCTCTCCAATCTCTCCACTCTCTCTCCACTCTCTCTCCGCTCTCTATCCACTCTCTCTCTCCACTGTCTCTCTCTCCACTCTCTCTCTCTCCACTCTCTCCACTGTCTCGCCACGCTCTCTCCACTCTCTCTCTCTCCACTCTCTCAATCTCTCTCCTCTCTCTCTCTACTCTCTCCACTCTCTCTCTCTCTCTCCACTGTCTCTCTCCACTCTCTCTCTCCACTCTCTCTCTCTCCACTCTCTCTCTCTCCACTCTCTCCCCCTCTCCCTCACAAAGTAGTGTGCGTTCCATGGGCGTCCGCAGAAATGTTTCCAGGGGGGGGGGCATATTTTTAACTTCATCACCATCCCCCTTGCACCCTTCTCCCCCTCCCCCTTGCACCCATCTCCCCCTCCCCCTTGTACCCTACTCCACCTCTGCCTTGCACCCTTTTCTACCTTGCACCATTCTCCCCTTTGCCTTACACCATTCTCCCCTCTGCCTTGCACCCTTCTCCCCTCTGCCTTGCACCCTTCTCCCCTCTGCCCTGGACCCTTCTCCCCTCTGCCTTGCACCCTTCTCCTCTCTGCCTTGCACCCTTCTCCCCTCTGCCTTGCACCCTTCTCCCCTCCGCCTTGCAACCTTCTCCCCTTCCGCCTTGCACCCTTCTCCTCTCCGCCTTGCACCCTTCTCCCCTCCGCCTTGCACCCTTCTCCTCTCTGCCTTGCACTCTTCTCCTCTCTACCCTGCACCCTTCTCCCCTCTGCCTTGCACCCTTCTCCCCTCTGCCTTGCACCATTCTCCCCTCTGCCTTGCACCCTTCTCCCCTCTGCCTTGCACCCTTCTCCCCTCTGCCTTGCACCGTTCTCCTCTCTGCCTTGCACTCTACTCCACCTCCACCTTGCACCCTTTTCTACCTTGCACCCTTCTCCCCTCTGCCTTGCATCATTATCCCCTCCCCCTTGCACCCTTCTCCCCCTCTCTCTTGTACCCTACTCCACCTCCGCCTTGCACCCTTTTCTACCTTGCACCATTCTCCCCTCTGCCTTACACCTTTCTCCCCTCTGCCTTGTACCCTTCTCCCCTCTGCCTTGCACCCTTCTCTACCTTGCACTCTTCTCCCCTTCGCCTTGCACCCTTCTCCTCTCTGCCTTGCACCCTTCTCCGCTCTGCCTTGCACCCTTCTCCTCTCTGCCTTGCACCCTTCTCCCCTCTGCCTTGCAGCCTTCTCACCCTCTGCCTTGCACCCTTCTCCTCTCTGCCTTGCACCCTTCTCCCCTCTGCCTTGTTCCCTTCTCCCCTCTGCCTTGCACCCTTCTCCTCTCTGCCTTGCACCCTTCTCCTCTCTGCCTTGCACCCTTCTCCCCCTGCCCGTTGCACCCTTCTCCCCCTCCCCGTTGCACCCTCCTCCCCTCTGCCTTGCACCCTCCTCCCCTCTGCCTTGCACCCTTCTCCCCTCTGCCTTGCACCCTTCTCCTCTCTGCCTTGCACCCTTCTCCCCTCTGCCTTGCAGCCTTCTCACCCTCTACCTTGCACCCTTCTCCTCTCTGCCTTGCGCCCTTCTCTTCTCTGCCTTGCACCCTTGTCCCCCCCGCCTTGTACCCTTCTCCCCTCTGCCTTGCACCCTCCTCTTCTCTGCCTTGCACCCTTCTCTTCTCTGCCTTGCACCCTTCTCCCCTCTGCCTTGTATCCCTTCTCCCCTCTGCCTTGCACCCTTCTCTTCTCTGCCTTGCACTCTTCTCTTCTCTGCCTTGCACCCTTCTCCCCCTCTGCCTTGCACCCTTCTCTACCTTGCACCCTTCTCCTCTCTGCCTTGCGCCCTTCTCTTCTCTGCCTTGCACCCTTCTTCCCTCTGCCTTGCACCCTTCTCCCCCTCCGCCTTGCACCCTTCTCTGCCTTGTACCCTTTTCCCCTCTGCCTTGCACCCTTCTCCTCTCCGCCTTGCACTCTTCTCCCCTCTGCCTTGCACCCTTCTCGACCCCCCCCCCCCACCACCCACTCCCCCTCTCCCTGCAGATGCCCATGGTGTGTTCTAACAAGAGTGCTTACCTGAGGGCCCCATTTTGCTGCCTCATCCCTTCTCATATGAGCATTGCCCTGGAGAATGCAGTCTCTGGGGGCCCCCACCCCATCCATGTCCCCGTCTCTTCTCTTGTGGGGTGTGGGGTGGCTTTGCTTATGGAGAGGAGAGAGTTGGGGCCGGGCTCTGTGCTGCCTCAGAGTAACAGTGGAGACTGCCGTCTCTGGGGCCCCCATCCTTGTCCCGGGCCTGGCTCCTCTGACTGAAGAGAAACAATGTTGATACTTCGTTTCTCTTCAATCGGAGGTAGGGGGTGAGGGGCTCAGAGCAGGCTGCAACTGCTTCAGACACAGGAGACACAGCTCTCAGAAGAGCTGAGGGGCCCGGGGCCCCCTTCATTAACTGAAGAGAGTGCCCCCCCCCCCGTACTACGGGGGCTGCGGGGCGTTTGTTACGCCCCTGATTTGTCTCTTGTAGGGCTGCTGGTAACCCGGCACACACAAGTGCTGTTCACTTCCTAGTTTTCATTCTGTTTTCTTGTCCTCTGCTTGATCACTGACACTCACCCTCTCTTCCTGATTATGTAAATGAGTGCATGCCTGGAGGGTCCTAGGTGCGCTGCTGTGATCGGGGGATTGGTGAAACAGTCGCGTGAACACGCACGTGTGCTGGTGATTGGTGAAACAGTCGCATGAATACACACGCGTGCTGGTGATTGGTGAAACAGTCGCGTGAACACACACGCGTGCTGGTGATTGGTGAAACAGTCATGTGAACTCACACGTGCTGGTGATTGGTGAAACAGTCGCATGAATACACACGCGTGCTGGTGATTGGTGAAACAGTCGCGTGAACACACACGTGTGCTGGTGATTGGTGAAACAGTCGCATGAATACACACGCGTGCTGGTGATTGGTGAAACAGTCGCGTGAACACACACGCGTGCTGGTGATTGGTGAAACAGTCATGTGAACACACACACGTGCTGGTGATTGGTGAAACAGTCGCATGAACACACACGTGCTGGTGATTGGTGAAACAGTCACGTGAACACACAAGCGGTGATTGGTGAAACATTCGCGTGAACACACATGCGTGCTGGTGATTGGTGAAACAGTCGCGTGACCACACATGCGTGCTGGTGATTAGTGAAACAGTCATGTGAACACACACGTGCTGGTGATTGGTGAAACAGGCACATGAACACACAAGGGGTGATTGGTGAAACAGTCGTGTGAACACACACGCGTGCTGGTGATTGGTGAAACAGTCGCGTGAACACACACCCGTGCTGGTGATTGGTGAAACAGTCGCGTGAACACACACACATGCTGGTGATTAGTGAAACAGTTGCTTGAACACACACTCATGCTGGTGATTGGTGAAACAGTCGCGTGAACACACACGCGTGCTGGTGATTGGTGAAACAGTCGCATGAACACACACGCATGCTGGTGATTAGTGAAACAGTCGCGTGAATACACACGCGTGCTGGTGATTGGTGAAACAGTCGCGTGAACACACACGCGTGCTGGTGATTGGTGAAACAGTCGCGTGAACACACACGCATGCTGGTGATTAGTGAAACAGTCGCGTGAGCACACACGCATGCTGGTGATTGGTGAAACAGTCACGTGAACACACACGCGTGCTGGTGATTGGTGAAACAGTCGCGTGAACACACACGCATGCTGGTGATTAGTGAAACAGTCGCGTGAACACACACGCATGCTGGTGATTAGTGAAACAGTCGCGTGAACACACACACGTGCTGGTGATTGGTGAAATATTCGCGTGAACACACACGCGTGCTGGTGATTAGTGAAACAGTCACGTGAGCACACACGAGTGCTGGTGATTGCATTAGTGAGAGTCATGGTTCACAATGGTGTGAGTAGACACGGAGGTATATTTGTGTAAATGGAGCAACGCCACAGGCTTTTTACACTATATTATTGTTCCTCCCAAATATGTGCAATGGCATACATGGAACAATTTTAACCCCAGGATTATTAAAATGAATCCTTTTTTTAACCAGGTTCTTACCAGCCTGGCATGTAGATGTATGTCCAAGCAAGTAAACACATTGAAAACATTGTGGAACCTTGGATTACTTTACGAAAACTAAAGCAAAAAAAAAGTAACCGTGAAGAAATCACTTAAAACGTTTTGTAACTGTCTAAATCATATCTAAACGAATATTGATACTGAGCGACAATTGCCATGGTGCAAAAGAATACTGTGAATTTTTACACAGATTTCGTTTTCACCGACCACGCGTTCACCCTTCCATTATAGGAAAAAGTAAACACATGGGCGGGATTCATTTCTCAGAAAAATGCAACCCTGCTTACCAGCTGCGCTGCTGCGCGCTGCCAGAATTCCATTCCATGCAACTACACCAAACCCCACTAATAATGCAGTTCTATCTGTGGAGGGTCTCCCTGCACTGATCCGACGTCATGTGGGTGTCCTTGTACAACTGTGCCCTGTTCGCTTCTGTCGAACTGGTTCTGGTTTCCCACTGTGGACTCCACAATCTGCTGAAATTCCCTCCTGGTGGCAATCATGCGGGCAAGTAGCGCAAGTTTCCTCCCGCACATTCGGCTGATTTTGATTTTGATTAGGCCAAGGCAAACAAGCATTGGTAAAGAGCCATATCGTGCATTTTTAAAGGCGAGACCTATTGGCTTTGCCAGCGCTTGTTTGTCATACAATCCACCAGAAAGCGCTTCCCCATTTCTGGAACTTTCCCCAGACAGACATTCCTCACCAGGGTTTGTTTGGAGAAGGCCTGCGAGAAACAAGGGAGACGCTTGACAACCTCACAAGCGATACTGATCTTTTAATGAAAGGGAGAGCAGAGAAATCTTGTTTCAAGCACATGGGGGCTGCAGTTTTCTTCTGCGTGATGGGAATTGGAGTCAGCCTAAAATATAACTTTAACAAATCCAGTGTGGCAGCGCGCGGCGCAGCAGCTCTAGAAGAAAGCAGGCTCCTGCTTCAACAGCTGTGGGTGCTGTGAGTAATGTGTTGGACTCCAGGTCTCTCTGCCAAGCTATTTATAAAGATGGTTTCTGCAGCACGGTTTCAGTGGTAGCAGCAGAGGCGGCACAGCACCGGTGTATTTAAACTCTGTAAATACACAAGGCAGATCCCATGATGCACCTTGCCAGGTGCCAGATCTAAGAGCTGCACAGGGGCAGTTACAGGCTGCAGGGGCACAACCAGTGTGTCATGGGTCCTAGTGCAAGGAAGGAAGCGGACCCCCTAACTGCGGGTTGAACTGTGAAATACAGTAATAACCAGTGTTCAATGGGACCCTCAAGCCTCTGGGCCCGGTGCCACTGCACCTGCTGCACCCTTGAATCTATGCCCCTGATAGGTGGTCCTGGCCATTCAGTGCCCAGTGAGGTGGATGGGGGCATCACTCTGGGATATTGAATTGTTTGTGTTTGCAGAAGAAGGGATCTCGTGGGGTGCAGTTCACCAGGCCAGCAGTTGTCAACTTAGATGGATTGTGTGTTCAGTGCTTATTTTGAAAAAGAATAAGAGCGGTGGCCAAAGTTGTGCCCAGAAGTCTGCAGCTTGGGCCGTCGAAGGCTGGTGCGCCGAATCCCAAATCAAATCAAATCATAAACATTTATTGAGCGCACATATCACTCGAGAGTCTCATGGCGTGGTGGATGTCTCTGGGAAGATAAGACTTCGATGCAGCTAGAGGTCGAACAACCATGTCTTTAGATTCCTACGAAAATGATTGTGATCACTTATGGTGCGTAGGTGTAAAGGTAATTTATTCCAGAAAGACGGAGCAAGGAAGGAGAAAGAACTCCCTCCACCAGTAGAGGTGCGTACTCTGGGAGACACAAGGAGCGCTTGATTGCTGGATCCCAAGGTTCTACTAGGGTGGTACCAGGTTAGTTTTTTTGCCCAGAAAGCTGGGCCTTTTACGTGCATGTTCTTATGCGTCAAGCAAAGTACCTTAAAACGTATGCGTTTTCGTACAGGCAACCAGTGCAAAAGTTTCAAACTGGGAGCCGATGGAGATCTGGAGGGAAGATCAAGGACTAGTCTAGCTGCAGTATTCCGCAGAACCTGCATCTTAGATAGAAGATTTTCATTGGTGGAGGCCAATAGGGCATTCCCATAGTCCATACGGTTGATGATAAGTCCCTGGACTAGGGGTTTTCTTGCCTCAAGTGGAATCCACTTAACAATTTTACGCAGGCTACGCATAATTCCAAAGCAAGCACCAAAGGTCTTATTGACATGGTCTTTCATTGACAGTTTATTGTCCAATTGGAAATCCAGATTTCTCACGGGCTGACTCGGAGTAGGACAAAGGCCGAGGTTAGAGGGCCACCAGTCTGGTGTCCAATACTCATCCGCCTTGCCAAAAAGTACAATCTCCATTTTCCCACCATTCAACTGAAGATGGTTAGTGCTCATCCACTCCTCAATTAGAGACATAGTCTTTGAAGCGCAACTTGGTTTCAGATGGATCAGGACCAAGGGTGACCAAGATCTGAGTGTCGTTAGCATAAGAGACAACCTTAAAACCATACGATCGAATCACTTTGACCAAAGGGGTCACATAAAGATTAAAACGTGTTGGACCCAAAATGGAATCCTGTGGTACTCCCATCTTAACTGATCTACTACGAGAATTTGTACACCCCACCTGTATTATCATAGCATGATCAGTTAGGTAGTTCTTAAGCCACGGGAGAGCCTTTCCTCTGACACCAATCTCCCAGAGCCGGCGTTCTGAAATGCTATGGGAGATGGTGTCGAACGCTGCAGATAAGTCGAGCAGGACAAGGATAGATGACTGCCCTCTATCTAATGCCCACCTGATGTTATCAGTTACCTCCAACAAAGCTATTTCAGTGCTATGGGCGAGCCGAAAACCCGATTGAGAAGGGTCGAGCAGTCCATGGCTCTCAAGGTGGGCAACAAGCTGTTTATTGACCAGGAACTCAAGCATTTTACCGAAATGGGGAAACAGCGATATAGGACGATAATTACTTAGGAGTTTGGGTCTGCAGTAGATTTCTTTAATATGGGCCTGACCCTGGCGATTTTCCAAGATGTGGGAAATTTCGATTCTGACAAAGATTTATTAAATAAATCAGTGAGGCAGTCGAGGAGCACAGGGGCTACCATAGGGAAGATTTTTGGAGACAAAGGGTCGATGGGGGAACCCATTTTTACTTTAATAAGGGCCTGAGTCACCTCTGCAGAGCAACACTGGGTGAATTCCTCCAATATATGAGGAGGGTCGAAAGGATTTAACGGAATATTCCCCAAGTCATTACAGTTATCAGGCACTGGAAAAGAGGTATGCGTAGTTTTGATTCCACCTCATGCCTCTTTCATTCATCGCAAGATATTCACTCCCCTCTACCTCTCTTTTGCAGGTTCCAGCTCTCTCCCTATGTCACAGCTTTCCCGTCTTTCTCTTCTCCTTTCTTCCATGTGTGTGTTTTCCCTCTCTCGCTCTGGGTCCAAGTCTGATGAGCAAAAATAAGTACCCGTCACCAAAACTGAGTGCCTGTGGACCCCACCTACAACCACCGGCTCAAATCAGAACTGGCCGTGTCTGTGCCAGACGTCACTTGAGGCAAAATGATAGTGGACCAAGCCTCGCTTGTATGCCGGCATGGCGGATCGGGCATCCCTTATGTTAATTCAGAAGGTAGACCACCAAGCAGAAGTCCATATTCGCAAACAACACAATTAATGTCTCCCAAGTGTAGGGTATCTTCTCTCAGAGCGGGATATTTCTGCACTTTTTCAGTCTTGGACCACCATGAATGGCATGACGCCGACCAGAAGAGCTGCCGGTGAGAATGGTGCAGGGAACGCCTTCAATAAACCAGCCCCTACAATGCCTTTCCAATGAGCGCTGGGTTCACGGTGATGCTTAAGCTGGCCGCAGAGCTGGCTGTGCCTTCATCTGGACACTGCATCCCCAAAGATTCAAAATGAGGCAAGAGAACAGAGTCGGCCGGATCCATCTATTGTTGACCGATGTTCCATCGATACCCGCGCCTATATTAGGTAAGAAGTCTGTAGGTCTTTGAAAGTCAACACATTGTGTTGTCCTAACTTTGTGCCAGTACTGGAGCAGCCTCCCCCTCCATATCTGGACTTCACCCTCTCTTTATGAATTCAGAAGGCGACTGAAGACCTGTGTTTCAACGGTGGCCACCCGAGCAGCCTGGCTCTCAGCGCCTGGATATCCTCGTGGGGGATAAGCTTGGCTTTATAAATCCTGATTGGTTGATTGTATACTTCTCCTCTCGCCCTCTTAGGCAGGGTGCCACCCTCCCATCCTCCCAGCAGGCTTTCCATGGATGTCAATGGGGTCTCTTGGTCTGCAAATCTTCATCCGTTTCGAAAGCAAGGATTGGCAAAGCCAGTATCTCTACTCCTAATGTGCTGATGCAAGCAAACCGCACGTGCTGTTGTCTATGTGTGAATGTGGCTGCACTTTCAAGCCAGACCTGTTGACTTTGCACTTGCATCAATCTGTGTAACTTTTGTAACGATGTAACCTGCAACTATGGTTTGATACTCATGTAAAGCGCTCTGATACCTCTGGGTCTAGCCAGCGCTATATAAAACCTTTAAAATAGAAAAAAAACAAATAAATAAAAGCTTATGATGGATGGAACCACAAAGAGCATCTTACATGGGTGACCTGCCGTGCCAGCCAGTGTTCACGATTCAGTGCTGTCCCTGGCCTGGGGCGTCTCAGTCCTTCAGCGCCATGTTGGGCGGGGGTTTGTGAGGCCATAAGAGTCCATGCAGGGGAAGGAGAGGTGTAGCAGGCGGCCAAGCTTTGTGAGGGGTTCTCATAGCGGGGAACCAACCTCTTTTGGTAGATTGAGCGGGGGAACACGACTGCACTTCCGGCATCCCCTGGCTCCCACTCTCGTCCACTCTTCGCCTTGGTGGTGCGAACAGTAATGGTTGAAGTTGGAATTATGTTCTGAATGGATCACTTAGGGTCAAAGGACAGTGAGGTTGCTATGTCATGGTTGCGCCAGTACTCAGAATACCAAAGTACATGATTGCATTCATCAAGCCCACTGGAGACTCTGTTGAATAACTATAGTTAAAGAAAGACTTATCCAATAAGTGCCAGGGGGAGTCAATCTATTTTTATTTACCACTTGTAATGCTCTATAGTGTATCCCCTTGTAGTCTTGTAATTGTTTCTCTCTTTTTCGCCTTATTCCATGTGGCGAGGTTATTTGTTCAATTATATCCAGGGGATGTCATCGTTCAAGGCCTTCCTATGTGTGGATACATGGAAAACCCAATGTTCTTCTTTGAAAATGGCTTCCTGTCTCATGAGGGGATGTGTCTCAAGGACTGTCCATCGCAGGTCATCTGAGGAGTGGCCAGCTGTGAGAATCTGTGCACTCATTTTGGTGCTAGATTTTTTACACCTTACATTACTGCGATGCTCTGTGATTCTCACCTTAACCTCCCTATATTTTTCATCTGACAAGGGTAGGTTATCCTGTAAATGAAATGACGTGAATTACACTTTGAGTGCTTTTTTGTGTCCACATAAGAATATCATTGAGCTGAATGACCTTAGTAGCCTCAGTTAAGGCACATACATTGCATTGTCCACATGGGTGACGGACGGCTGGGGGCAAATTCCATAGTGGCTTCTGCGAGGAGGCTCTGAACTTTTTGGACCTCGTGTAGATAAGCACATCCTTCAGATTAGCTGTTCTTTTGTTTGCAAGTCTTGGGGGAGCTCACGATGGGGCTTCCAATTTGCAGGATATTCCAATGTATTTGGATGATTAGGGCTCGCGCAGCGAGAGTCCTTTTGTCCAGGGTTCCGAAATGGACCCTGGAATTGTACACGCTCGTGCGTGTGTTTTTATTTCAGTCTGCTGTTATTGGGCTTTGAGTGCGTATTTTTTTAAAACAGAGCACGCAATAGGCCAAAGGCGGGCGCATTGCTCCGCCCATGGCCTATTGGTGTCTGTTACGCACACCAAAGCCCATGTGGTTTCAATTATCATGCCCAGACACGGGCGCGATAATTGAATCAATATGGATGGCTGTGGCGAGCGCGCGGGCGCACCATTCGCGTCTTTCTCTACTTCCAAAAGCGATTGCTTTTGGTTTCGCGATCGCTTTACTTGTGGCTTTGAGGCTCCAATACACTTTGACTCTACAGTACACATTTTATCCACCGCACACGCGGATATGAGGTTCGCTCAGCATGTTACGTATGTGGATAAAATGCGTACCATTGAACTGGTCAACAGCAACACCTGGTATTGCAGACATCATTAATCTGTGCGCGGTATAAAAACGCGTTAAAGAGTCTGTAAGTGTGTGTCCTTTCTTCTAAGTCAGCAGAGTCTGAGGACTGATACCACCACTCTGTGAAACCTCAGGCCGCAGCTCTGACGCTTATATTCCATCAGCAGACGGGCACCGGCAGTGCCACCTTGGCACAGTCCAGTCTTGCGCTCAAATACTCTGCTCACCTGGAATCCTGACGCGGGCTCAATGGGCTCCTGGACGCGTGAACGTCTCTCGCTAATTATCGGTAGTGGGGGGGGAGTGAGGAGGAGGGGCTGCTGTGCTCCGCCCATCTCACCTCCGAGACGGGGCGCTTTTCTATGTGCTATTTGTATCTTAACACGAATCCTAAACCCTACTGCCCCCTCTGAGCCCCGCAGCGAGCAGGTGGTGGCCCCCATTGATGCTCTCTGGAGCTCTACGGGCTGCACAAGAAGGAACTCCTCATAGCTGGCACACAATGACCCATATGTTCTTTAGTGCAGAACATTAGGGATTTTTGGGCACTATGCAGTTTCTGTATTTATGTGAAGCTGGAGCCCGTGTCTGTTTGAGTGCTGCTTGTGTGGACCCTTTACCAACGGTGAGGAAACGTGAGGCGTCTGTGGGGACTGTCAGTGTCACAGCAGAGGGCAGAATGAGACGCGGAGATGCAGCTACCAGTAGCATCCTTTGGACAGGGTAGGCTGCCGCTGGGCAGCGATGGCATGAACCAAGGCTGGCTCGCGTACCACACTGCTTCTTGAAGCACACTCACTCTCACCCCGCGTGCTTGTTGGGCCAGGGCATGGCCAAGGCCGGCACCCCTACGGAGCCCTGCCCCTGGATAGGGCCACAATCAAGAGAGCAACTATTGTGAGGCGAGTTTGTAAAACTCATGTGACCTTACAGAACATTACAGTGTAAAGGGAGTCTAGCATTCCCACGTCACAGGGTGACGCACTGCTTAAAACAACCCTCGTGCTCCCTGACGACAGCCAGGTGGACACAGGACATGCACCGAGAGTTACCACGGGCACAGCAAGGCGCTGCCAGGGTTAAACCAAGGACTAGCATTGCCGTAAGGTGCAGGTAGACACGTGGGCCCCGCCGCCGGTAACACTGAGCTGGGAGCAGAGCTCGGTAGAAGCCTTCCTATGTCCAAGTGGACGCACGAGGCCTGCTTATGTCCATGTCTGTTTATTCCGAATATACCGAGAAGACCTGATTATATTCAACTTCACCTGATCGAAGAACTTCATTACCTTTAGAGGCATTCACAGGCAGGATGCTGTGCAGAGGAAAGCTCTGACAACTGCACGAGGTAGCAAACTATGTGCAGAATTCACTATTTGCACATAATGGGAATACCGCCTACCAATGCCAGGTCTAAGTGGGCACATCCTCTATATTTAACTTCAAGTACTCTGGACACGGACTGCTATTTTTTCACACTTTCTGCTGAAAGGTTAATGCTATGGAGAAGGCGTGTTTTGCGCCTTCATGTCTAAAGAAGGCCTTTTATTCTCAGTGTTCTAATTTAAACCATCGTCATTACCATCCAAGGTCACAGGTGAACGTGCCTCACCTTCCGGCCGCTACCACTTGCTTTAATGGTTTCTTATTGCTTCTTGTGATAAGAATTCATATTATCTGCTTTCCAACATGGCTGTTTTTTTTGCTCTGTGGAATGAATTCCCAGATGTGCACTGAGGTCATTTTTTTTATTTCAGGGCTGCGGCTAGCTCTAGAGAGTTTCAGAGTTACTTCCATGTGATATAATCTTACATTGCTGAATGCATCCTGTGTAGATGGCCAAGATTTATATCGCTTGCTTGACACTGTCCTTTTTATTGAATCTAATCTTTATATTTTTCTTGTTTAAGTAAACATTGCCCAGGGCAATATATTCATCCATTCCACCCACTCCTTTCTATTTTGCATGGAATCTGAAACAATGCGCCTGTTTTGTGTATCGCCGATAAATATCAACCTTGAAGCATGGAAAGACCAGCATTTGCAATGCAATAGGTCTCGCATTATTAAAGTTTGACCTATTAGTGTTGCATTATTTAGCAATGCCAATAGCTCAAACTTTAATAATGCGAGACCAATTGCATTGCAAGTGCTTGTTTTTTGTATGGTGTTGGATTCAGGAGTTAAGGTGGTAACACAAGTCAGTACATCGGATCTGGAGGTCTCACAGGGTTCTAATATGGCCTCCCTGTTGTTGCGTGCTCATTTTTGTGCAGGTTTTATACACTTGATAGAATACTGGTGACTCGCCGAGTGGCCGGCTAACTCATCAGCTTGCCCCTTGTAATCGCAAACTTCACTGCAGTTGCGACATAGTCTCAAAAACTGCCCATAAAGTAAATGATCCCGCAGGGCTCTGGGATGGTGGCTCCTGTATAGGAGTAGGGTGTGACTAGCAGTGGGTTTTGTTTTTAAAGGTGTTTGTGTGCCATTTCCAGTGGTCGAAGTGGGCGGGATTGGCAGGGCACGGCCCCTACTTTTTTTTATTTAATAGAATCCATTCCTGTACTTTTTTATTTTAAAAATGCGTCCCCGCATGGCTCCTGGTTGAAAGCCTTTTCCACAATTCTTGATGGCAGTGGGAGCAAAGTTCTGGGCCTATAATCTTTAAGCTCATTGGGATCAGCTGAAAGTTTCTGTAGTGAGAGCTTTCTCCCAATCCTGGGGTGCCTGGCAGATGCAGTCACTCTATTGCACAGCTCAGTAAACTGTGGGACCCCTTGCTTTGATGCAACCTGCAGCGGGGAGGGGTCAGTCGGAGAGCCGGATCTGGTGGTCAGGACAAGATCCTGAACAGAAGATTTAGGGCCAGATGTGAAGTTCTGAAATAAAGAGCCCTGGTGGGAGCGAGAGGCAATGTCAGACCAGAATCAGGGATTCGGGGTGCGTCCAGAGCGAACTCCAGGTACATGTCTACATTTTGTTTTCTAAAAAGGGGGGTCAATTATCACACAAAGACGGTGAGGCACGATTGGGGGGAGTGTTAACGTCGGTAGAAAAAGAAAAACTTACATATGGTGGAAAGCTTTCTTGAGAGGTTGTTAGGTTTTTCAATTTTCAGAAGTCTAGTAATCAGCTTAAACAGGCTTAATTAAAGCAATGCAGTCCTGAATGGTAAGCCTGTATCTAGTTTTATCTTTCCTACATGTGGGGTGGCCCCAAAAGCCAGGTGCGACCCGTGGCTTGCTCTTTGAGACCCCTGGCACTGCCTTTGCGACCCCTGGCCTCAGAGGAGGCACAATCAGTGCCAATAACACAAGGGCAGCTCCACTTTCCTTGTTTTCTGTCAATGTTTTATCACTCTAATAGTGAATATATGTTATTATTCACTATTAGTGTAATAAAGAATGAATTTCAATTTGCTGGAATATGACCCTCCCCGGCAGCTGAGGTAAGTAAAAAATGAAAGTAAAGGTGAAGTGGCGTGCGATGTCACCTCTGCTACCCCTGGCATTCTGGTGCATTGACGTTGGTGCACGTGAGCCACTGATGTCGAGAAGAGTCAATCCAGAGGAAGTGCCCCATTGCTGGTCTCCCTGGGTGCTGATGATGCGTTTCGGCGCATACGCCCATCTACTTCGACATCCGTTACTGGACCAAGAATGAGAGGTTGGGAAGTAGAGCGTTCCTATGCTCTCTCCTCAGGGGTTCCATCTTCTATGACAGGAACCCCTGAATTTCAGGGAGACCTCATGACATCAACATCACTTATTAAAAAAGAATGAGTAGAACTCAGCCAGTTTGCAATTCGAGAAGGTCTGCTCCTGCTTCTCTGAAACAAAAGGAAGAAAAGTGTGCTTAAAGAACAGTCACCCAGGCCCTCGTCACCAGCAGGCTGGACTACGGAAACGCCCTCTACGCAGGAACGTCGGCCAAGCTCCTGAGACGGCTGCAACGCATCCAGAACGCCTTGGCAAGTCTGATCCTCGACATCCCCCGCCGCAGCCACATCACACCCCACCTGAGAGACCTGCACTGGCTCCAGGTCAACAAGAGGATCTCCTTCAAGCTTCTCCTCCACGTGCACAAAGCTCTCCACAAGAGCGGCCCAGCATACCTCAACAGTTGTTTAAACTTCTACAACCTCACCCGCCAGCTCCGCTCCGCTGGCCTCGCCCGCGCCACAGTCCCTCGCACCTGAAGAACAGCCGCCGGCGGCAGATCCTTCTCCTACCTCGCCGCCAAGACCTGGAACACCCTCCCCACCAACCTATGGCAGACCCAAGACCTACTCGCCTTCAGAAGACTCCTCAAGACCTGGCTCTTCAAGCAGTAGCAGCACCCTCCCTCCCCATAGCGCCTTGAGACCCTCATGGGTGAGTAGTGCACTTTATAATTGTCCTGATTGATTGATTGATTGATTGATTGTACTTTATTTTTTTGCTTTCAACATTCCTTTTTTTTAATCCAGCCACAACAATAGCGATGACATATATATGATACCTTAAACGCCTTTATCTGAATTATTATTCCTTGGATGCCGTGAACACTGTGACTGTTCTGGAATCGACTTTTCCATTTTTATTGTTTTTGTCCTGTCAGACTCTAATATTCCTATTCCCTGCTGTATTCAGATTCATCTACTTCTTTCATAGAAAGTGTGAAGTTTTAAGAATATGTTGAAATGCTAAAAATGGCTGCACCCAATGTATCGAGTTGCCACATTTGTCTCCATAATTGTTTTGTCTTGTTGCTTGTTTAGTGTCTGCCTGTCCCGCTATTGTTTTCAGGATACAAAACAATTTTGATAATTAGATTGTGGAAAAGCAGTTTTCTGCAGAAGACCTTCGAGTACTGCTTGGCGGTAGTCGCCTCTGAACCATTCAATAATTATCAAATAAAGAGGCGGGCGCTGGAAACTGGAAAGCAGGAAACGAGTTTTTATTTCTCCAGAGCAAAGCACGTCAGATCGGACAAGCAGGGTATCGTCTCGAGGTGCTCTAACTGCATCTCTGTGGCCAGGCTACTTATACTGTAGTTTATTGCTTTATTGCATGAAGACACATTCTTAACATTACTTTGAAGTACAGTAAGATGTCCTTGGAATCCCCGCTTCAGGCCCGTTCCCACACGTATTCACAGTAGAGGCCCCCACCCCAATCTCTGCAAGTGATGACTATCGCGCAGCTGGACATTCCGCTGGGAACCGAAATGTGTGCAATCGGTCGGATCTCATGGGGTGGTGACACTGATTAATCCCGGCTTCTTTGATGAAAGGCGAGATTCTACAGTAGGGGGGGGGGGCAATAAACTGCATCCGCAGGGCTAGGTGATGGCCTAGGATCGGGTCGGACAATCGGGTACAGAGGAAGGGGTTATCAAAGGGGCTGTTCAAGTGAAAGGGATGAAAGAGTATATGCGTCCGGCACGGGAAGTGGCTCCAGGGCAGGGTCGCTCTGTAGATGTGTTTATGGTTCAGGCATGTGTGCATGAGGGCTGTCAGCGCGCGGGGATGTCAGCGAGGTCAGGGAGACGTGCAGGCGATTGGCGATGTATGAAATGGCCATGGTGTCTAAGATGGCTGCCGCTTACGCGCTCGTACGGGCCCAGGTTTGGACAAAATGGCGCCAGCAATGTTCACATCGAAATCTAATTTTCCACAAGATACTATAAATCCCAAGTATCAGAACACATTTTAGAGAGGGGCTTTGTGCCAGGGCTACCGAGAAAGAGGTCCCGCCAGTTTGCAGCACCAACCTCAGAGAGGCGACAGTGGGAAGAAGTGGCCTCCAGCTGTTTCCTGTTTATGTTCCACTCTTGAGCAAGCTACGACAGGAAGTAGCGAGCTCGCTGTTTTATAGCGAATACGCAGGTGTGCTGTGTGAACTATTTCTGAAACTTTAGCGTAGGTGTAGAGATTGAGGGAGTTAGGACGATCAGAGTTCAATACAAATTTTTGATTTCTTAAAATCTGTTTTCATTTTCCATAATGTGTTTCGCTGCATTACTTTTGATATTCTGTGTGCTTACCATTCATATTTTATGCACCAGACAAGAATTTTCAAATAAACATTTTAAAATACTTCCCTTGTCTTAGTGCCATACACGAGTCTGTTACTCAGTTATGAAAGAGGGTTTAGATTTCCACCTTGTCCCTTAGCTCATCTTGTGAGACTGGTCGTTACCAGGAAACACTTCCTACACAACAATGCTCAGCGGGTTGTGTCCGGGTGGCAGTCCAACTGGATTTCCAGTTTGTATTGCTACAAGGCATAAATCCTTGCACGAGGAGTTAGCAGGCACATACCACTTGCTTCTGCAGCCCCTGCGGGGACTGGGGAACCCCTCAACTCTTCAGGGGCCCAAGAGCAATGAATGTTTGTGAGCTATGGGAGACTTAGGGGCCCCTCAACTCATTCTGCAAGTGGGGCCGCCATTGTGCATTCCGTCACTGGGGGTTAGACATCCAACCCCTGTGATTCTGGGGGGTGATTGGGAGGTTGTCTCCAGAGAAGGTGACAGTGCAAACTTCTATTTATCCACCCATGGAGAAAAGTCTCCCTCTGCACCTCCATCAGCTGTTTTGGGGGTATTCCACTTCCAACCCCACCCTGGAAACAAATTTACTCCTACCTTTGGAAGGAGAAAATCTCTCATGTTATCCATGGAGGGGATGTGTCTTAAAAGAATTGTGACCACCAAGAAGGTCACAGGTTTGTGGGTGTTCAACAAATGCCTCTGTCCACCGTAGAACACCCACCCAGCGCCCTATGCCTAACTATACACCATCCTACCATTACAGCAGTTATGCACCCAACATAGTATTTACTATAAGTGAGTAAATGCCCTTGCAAGTTTAAAGTCACACTTGTGTAGTGTAAACATGAATTTTCAGAGCAGCTCGCGCCGTTGGCACCCCTTAACTAAACCTAGGTGTACAAAAGGCTTTGTGACTCCCCCACCCCAGGCTCCCTGAGGCGGAGCCCCCCCTGTCCCCCAGCATGAGACATGTGTGCCCCCTTCTTATGGAACACCCCAGTGATGTTTGCGTCTGCCACAGCGCGCCCACAGACAGCGTTTTGCAGAACAGATGCACGAGGCACTAATCGCGTGTGATTCACACGTTTGTTTGGCCTGCGCCGGCTGCCGTAGGTAGCTGCAGAATGTCGAATATATTTATATTACCCGTGTCTGTGATCCGCGCTGAGTAACCGCTATTAATATTGTTGCTAGGTGACGTGTACACACGCTGATTTCGGCGATGCCCGTTTCAAACAGTAGAGTTGATGTGGGTCTATATTCAGTGTTTTTGGTTTTCCTTTGCTAATGTTCACTAAGTACCCGCAGTGCCACCGTGACCCGTGACCCGTTTCTGAGAGTTGATTCGGGCTTCGTATCCCTACTCTGGAAAGTCACTTCAATCCCGGAGATGTTGCTACAGCCAGCCTCTAGGGGGCTCAGCGGACCAGATTGACCTTCCCATAGCCCTGAGCTGCTTTTTGAGGGTGAATTGTAGTTTTCTTCAACTGTTCATCAAATGTTAAGCTATGTTATGTTACTTTATGTTCTGTCGCTTTGTATAGCGCACTAATCACCTGTGAGGGCATCCAGGCGCTTGAGCAGGTGAGTGCTCCCCCTGGGTTTCCAATATCAATCAATCAATCATTCAGGGGCTGTAAAGCGCGCTACTCACCTGTGAGGGTCTCAAGGCGCTGGGGGTGGTGGGTGGAGGGGAAGCAGCTCCGGATCAGTCGAAGAACCCGGTCTTGAGGTCCTTCCTGAAAGTGTGCAGAGTGGGGGAGCGTCTGATGTTGACTGGGAGGTGGGAGCTCGTTCCATGCCTTGAGGCTCTTCCTGAAGGTGTGCAGAGTGGGGGAGCGTCGCCGGACACACACTCGACGCCGTCTTCTCATCCTGCAAAGACATCGACTTCAGCCACGCCACAGAGCTTCAATGGACGGACCACAGCTGCGTCCACTTCACCTTCAAGAGAACGACGACCCACCACCACCAGCAACAGGCCGCCCGCAGAAGCTGGAACAAGATCACAGCAGACCAGCTCGCCACCTCCCTGAGCCAGCACCCTCCTGCCAGCTCAGCGAACCCCAGCCAGGCCGCCAACAACCTCACAAAGTGGATCAGCAACTGCGCGGACGAACTCGCCCCGCTGAGGACCCCGCCCAGCAGACCCGGCAGCAAGAAAGCCCCGTGGTTCACCGACGAACTCAAGAGCTCCAAGAAGAACTGCCGAGCCCTCGAGAAAGTCTGGAGAAGGGATCCTACACCGGACAACAGGACCACCTTCAAGCTAGCCACCCGGAAGCACCACCAGCTGATCCGCGCCGCCAAGAAAACTGCTTTCAAGGACCGGCTGGACAACAACGCACACAACTGCAAGGAACTCTTCAACATCGTGAAAGAGCTCTCCAACCCCAGCGCAGGAAACAACGACATCACCCCATCGCAAGACCTCTGCAACTCCCTCGCTTCATACTTCCACAACAAGATCGCGGACATACACAACAGCTTCAACAACCAACCAACGCACACCAAGACCGAACAACCACCCCTCACCACCACCCTCCACACCTGGACTCCGATCAGCACCGAAGACACCATCCGCACGATAAACTCCATCCACTCCGGATCACCGACCGACCCCTGCCCTCACCACGTCTTCAACAAGGCTGACGCTGTCATCGCACCCCACCTGCGAGACATCATCAACACATCCTTCGACACCGCCACCTTCCCTGAGAGCTGGAAGCACGCCGAACTCAGCGCTCTACTCAAGAAACCCACAGCGGACCCCACCGAACTCAAGAATTACCGCCCCATCTCGCTCCTCCCGTTTCCAGCCAAAGTCATCGAGAAGACCGTCAACAAGCAGATGGCCGCCTTCCTCGAGACGAATGGATCCCTCGACCCCTCACAGTCCGGCTTCCGAGCCAATCACAGCACCGAGACCGCCCTCATCGCCGCCACCGATGACATTCGAGCCCTGATGGACAACGGAGAAACAGCGGCCCTCATCCTCCTAGACCTCTCCGCAGCATTCGACACTGTCTGCCACCGCACCCTAGTACAGCGCCTCAGCAACGTCGGAATCCAGGACAAGGCGCTGGAATGGATCATCTCCTTCCTCGACGGGAGAACACAGAGAGTCCGTCTACCACCGTACAAGTCAGAGGCCACCGATGTCATCTGCGGCGTCCCTCAAGGATCCTCTCTGAGCCCCACCCTCTTCAACGTCTACATGAGCCCCCTCGCGGCCATCGCACGCCAACACAACCTCAACATAATCTCCTACGCCGACGACACCCAGCTGATCCTCTCCCTGACCAACGACCCCGCCGCCGCCAGAGCCAACCTGCACGAAGGGATGAAAGAGGTAGCCGCGTGGATGACGACCAGCCGCCTGAAGCTGAACTCGGACAAGACGGAGGTCCTCATCCTGGGCTCCTCACCCTCCGCCTGGGACGACTCCTGGTGGCCTCCCGCCCTGGGCACCGCACCCAAACCGACAGACCATGCACGCAACCTGGGCTTCATCCTGGACTCCTCCCTCTCCATGACCAGGCAAGTCAACGCCGTCTCCTCGGCGTGCTTCAACATCCTACGCATGCTACGGAAGATCTTCTGGTGGATCCCCACCGAGACCAGGAAGACCGTCACCCAGGCCCTCGTCACCAGCCGACTGGACTACGGCAACGCCCTCTACGCCGGTACCACCGCCAAGCTCCAGAAGAGACTCCAGCGGATCCAGAACGCCTCAGCCAGACTCATCCTCGACATCCCACGAACCAGCCACATCTCCGGACATCTGAGAGACCTGCACTGGCTCCCCGTCAACAAAAGAATCACCTTCCGCCTCCTCACCCACGCACACAAAGCCCTACACGATCAAGGCCCGGGCTACCTCAACAGCCGAGTCAACTTCTACGCTCCCAAACGCCACCTCCGATCAGCCAACCTCGCCCTCGCCGCCGTCCCCCGCATCCGAAGAGCGACTACAGGAGGAAGGTCCTTCTCCTACCTGGCCGCCAAGACCTGGAACTCCCTCCCGACCGACCTGCGCCTGACCCAAGACCACCTCTCCTTCAGGAAGAAGCTGAAGACATGGCTGTTCGAGCAGTAGCGGCACCCCCCCACCCCCAGCGCCTTGAGACCCTACGGGTATGTAGTGCGCTCTATAAATGTCATTGATTGATTGATTGATTGATGTTGACTGGGAGGTGGGAGCTCGTTCCATGCCTTGAGGCTCTTCCTGAAGGTGTGCAGAGTGGGGGAGCTTCTGATGTTGACTGGGAGGTGGGAGCTCGTTCCAGGTCTTGAGGCTCTTCCTGAAGGTGTGCTGGGTGGGGGAGCGTCTGATGTTGATTGGGAACTCGTTCCAGGCCTTGAGGCTCTTCCTGAAGGTGTGCAGAGTAGGGGAGCGTCTGATGTGGACTGGGAGCTCGTTCCAGGCCTTAAGGCTCTTCCTGAAGGTGTGCTGGGTGGGGGAGCGTCTGACGTGACTGGGAGGTGGGAGCTTATTCCAGGTCTTGAGGCTCTTCCTGAAAGTGTGCAGGGTCGGGGAGCGTCTGATGTGGACTGGGAGCTCGTTCCAGGTCTTGAGGCTCTTCCTGAAGGTGTGCAGAGTAGGGGAGCGTCTGATGTGGACTGGGAGCTCGTTCCAGGTCTTGAGGCTCTTCCTGAAGAGGTGCAGAGTCGGGGAGCGTCTGATGCTGACTGGGAGCTCGTTCCAGGTCTTGAGGCTCTTCCTGAAGGTGTGCAGAGTAGGGGAGCGTCTGATGTGGACTGGGAGCTCGTTCCAGGTCTTGAGGCTCATCCTGAAGGTGTGCAGAGTAGGGGAGCGTCTGATGTGGACTGGGAGCTCGTTCCAGGTCTTGAGGCTCTTCCTGAAGGTGTGCAGAGTGGGGGAGCGTCTGATTTTGACTGGGAGCTCGTTCCAGGTCTTGAGGCTCTTCCTGAAGGTGTGCTGGGTGGGGGAGCGTCTGATGTGACTCGGAGCTCGTTCCAGGTCTTGAGGCTCTTCCTGAAGGTGTGCTGGGTGGGGGAGCGTCTGATGTGACTGGGAGGTGGGAGCTTATTCCAGGTCTTGAGGCTCTCCCTGAAAGTGTGCAGGGTCGGGAGCGTCTGATGTGGACTGGGAGCTCGTTCCAGGTCTTGAGGCTCTTCCTGAAGGTGTGCAGAGTACGGGAGCGTCTGATGTTGACTGGGAGCTCGTTCCAGGTCTTGAGGCTCTTCCTGAAGGAGTGCAGGGTAGGGAAGCGTCTGATGTTGACTGGGAGGTGGGAGCCCGTTCCAGGCCTTGAGGCTCTTCCTGAAGGTGTGCAGAGTGGGGGAGCGTCTGATGTTGATTGGGAGCTCGTTCCAGGTCTCAAGGCTCTTCCTGAAGGTGTGCAGAGTGGGGGAGCTTCTGATGTTGACTGGGAGCTCATTCCAGGTCTTGAGGCTCATCCTGAAGGTGTGCACAGTAGGGGAGCGTCTGATGTGGACTGGGAGCTCGTTCCAGGTCTTGAGGCTCTTCCTGAAGAGGTGCAGAGTCGGGGAGCATCTGATGCTGACTGGGAGCTCGTTCCAGGTCTTGAGGCTCTTCCTGGAGGTGTGCAGAGTGGGGGAGCGTCTGATGTTGACTGGGAGCTCGTTCCAGGTCTTGAGGCTCTTCCTGAAGGAGTGCAGGGTAGGGGAGCGTCTGATGTTGACTGGGAGGTGGGAGCTCGTTCCAGGTCTTGAGGCTCTTCCTGAAGGTGTGCAGAGTAGGGGAGCGTCTGATGTGGACTGGGAGCTCGTTCCAGGTCTTGAGGCTCTTCCTGAAGGTGTGCAGAGTGGGGGAGCTTCTGATGTTGACTGGGAGCTCATTCCAGGTCTTGAGGCTCATCCTGAAGGTGTGCAGAGTGGGGGAGCGTCTGATGTTGACTGGGAGCTCGTTCCAGGTCTTGAGGCTCTTCCTGAAGGAGTGCAGGGTAGGGGAGCGTCTGATGTTGACTGGGAGGTGGGAGCTCGTTCCAGGTCTTGAGGCTCTTCCTGAAGGTGTGCAGAGTGGGGGAGCGTCTGATGTGGACTGGGAGCTCGTTCCAGGTCTTGAGGCTCTTCCTGAAGGTGTGCTGGGTGGGGGAGCGTCTGATGTTGACTGGGAGGTGGGAGCTCGTTCCAGGTCTTGAGGCTCTTCCTGAAGGTGTGCAGAGTGGGGGAGCGTCTGATGTGGACTGGGAGCTCGTTCCAGGTCTTGAGGCTCTTCCTGAAGGTGTGCTGGGTGGGGGAGCGTCTGATGTGACTGGGAGGTGGGAGCTTATTCCAGGTCTTGAGGCTCTTCCTGAAAGTGTGCAGGGTCGGGGAGCGTCTGATGTGGACTGGGAGCTCGTTCCAGGTCTTGAGGCTCTTCCTGAAGGAGTGCAGGGTAGGGGAGCATCTGATGTTGACTGGGAGGTGGGAGCTCGTTCCAGGTCTTGAGGCTCTTCCTGAAGAGGTGCAGAGTCGGGGAGCGTCTGATGCTGACTGGGAGCTCGTTTCAGGTCTTGAGGATCTTGCTGAAGGTGTGCAGAGTAGGGGAGCGTCTGATGTGGACTGGGAGCTCGTTCCAGGTCTTGAGGCTCTTCCTGAAGGTGTGCAGAGTGGGGGAGCGTCTGATGTTGACTGGGAGCTCGTTCCAGGTCTTGAGGCTCTTCCTGAAGGAGTGCAGGGTAGGGGAGCGTCTGATGTTCACTGGGAGCTCGTTCCAGGTCTTGAGGCTCTTCCTGAAGGAGTGCAGGGTAGGGGAGCGTCTGATGTTCACTGGGAGCTCGTTCCAGGTCTTGAGGCTCTTCGTGAAGGTGTGCAGAGTGGGGGAGCGTCTGATGTTGACTGGGAGCTCGTTCCAGGTCTTGAGGCTCTTCCTGAAGGAGTGCAGGGTAGGGGAGCGTCTGATGTTCACTGGGAGCTCGTTCCAGGTCTTGAGGCTCTTCCTGAAGGAGTGCAGGGTAGGGGAGCGTCTGATGTTCACTGGGAGCTCGTTCCAGGTCTTGAGGCTCTTCGTGAAGGTGTGCAGCGTGGGGGAGCGTCTGATGTTCACTGGGAGCTCGTTCCAGGTCTTGAGGCTCTTCCTGAAGGTGTGCAGGGTCGGGGAGTGTCTGATGTTCACTGGGAGCTCGTTCCAGGTCTTGAGGCTCTTCTTGAAGGTGTGCAGGGTCGGGGAGTGTCTGATGTTGACTGGGAGCTCGTTCCAGGTCTCGAGGCTCTTCCTGAAGGTGTGCAGCGTGGGGGAGCGTCTGATGTGGACTGGGAGCTCGTTCCAGGTCTTGAGGCTCTTCCTGAAGGTGTGCAGAGTGGGGGAGCGTCTGATGTTGACTGGGAGCTCGTTCCAGGTCTTGAGGCTCTTCCTGAAGGAGTGCAGGGTAGGGGAGCGTCTGATGTTGACTGGGAGGTGGGAGCTCGTTCCAGGTCTAGGCCGCGATTTTGGAGAAAGCTCTCCTGCGTGTTCTGTTTCTGCGGATGCGAGGGACCTCGGCCAGGGCGAGGTCGGAGGAGCGGAGGTTCCTCTTGGGTGCGTGGAAGGATACTCTGTTGTTGAGGTATTTGGGACCGATGTTGTTTAGGGATTTGTAGGCGTGGGTGAGGAGTTTGAAGGTGACCCTCTTCTCGACAGGGAGCCAGAGGAGGCCTCGTAGGTGATGGGTCATGTGCTCATGATGCAGTGTCCCTAGGAGGCTGTCTGGCTGCGGCGTTCTGGATGGTTTGAGTTTGTGAAGACAAATTCTGTTGATTCCGGCGTTCACGAGTCTCTCAGTGACTTTGGCTGCGAAGGGGAGGAGAGAGATGGGCCGGTAGTATTTCAGGTCCGTAGGGTCGACGGTGGTATTTTGAGGAGGGGTTTCACCTCCACCCATTTTCAGTCATCGGGGCAGATGCCGGCTCTGAGGGAGGTGTTGATCATATGTCCTAATTCGGGTGCGATGGCAGCGGTGGCCCTGTGGATGATGTGCGGTGGGCAGGGGTCTGTAGGGGCTCCTGAGTGCGTTTTCTTCATGGTCGTGGTGATGTGCTCGACGGTCGGGGGTTCCAGAACGTAATGGTAGGTTTATCGGCGGTGATAGGGAGGGGGGCGCTGTCCTGTGCTTGTTCGCTGAAGTTGTTGTACAGGGCCTTGATCTTCAGATGCAAATAGGAGCTAAGCTTGTTGCAGAGTTTTACTATTTACTGGTCTAGTGTCAGGGTCTGCCCGAGCACAACAATCCATGTCTCATTAACTAATCCCCGTCCAGACTATCTGTAGGTTCGCACCATTCTTTCCTGAGGCTATCTTATCTGCTGTCCTTCGCCATTCCCTCCATGAACTCTCTGATTCCACAACTGTCCTTCTTAAACATGTGTTTCTTCACCTGCAAGTTGGATTGTGTGGGTTCATTTGCAAATAGCTTAAGGGGTTGGGTAACAACACAGCCGACAACCAAGCTTGTTTGAAGTTACGTAATACTTTGCTTTCCGAGCCCCTCGCATTTGTCTGATTTGTATGTCTTGGGATTGTTCATTGTGTATCTCAAATGTGCCACGGAGTTCGAGAGCAGTCTCCTTTGAACATACTTTCTGTACTTCATGGACAACTGTGCTGGCTGCAGCTAATAAAATACGATCTTCTATGCCAACGGAGTGTCCGGTGTCTCTGTTTGACCAGGCAGGAGAACTCGAAGATTTAGGCGTACCCTGCGCCGCCGGGCCCTTAAGGCTCTGGTTCTTCAGCGTCTGGCTTTTTGAAGTTCAGTGGTGAACCAAGCAGCTTTTAGAGGACGTTGTTTGGCAGGGTACCGCAGGGGCGCAAGCTTGTCGGCGCAGCAGGAGACCCAGTGGTGAAATTCCCTGGCTGTGGAGTTGGTGTCGATTGTGGCGCTGGGGGGGTCTTGGAGGAGGGTGGAGTTGAGGTGATCCTATGTGGCCTTGCTCAAGTTCCGTCGTGGCGGGCGCAGGGCAGGCTTTGGTGCGGTGGTGGTGTTGAAGGTGAAATGGACGCAGTGGTGATCCGTCCAGATGGGCTGGGTGGTGTGGCTGAAACAGATGCTTGATCCTCCAGCGAAGATGGGGTTGAGGGTGTGACCCGCTCTGTGGGTGGGCGTGTTGACGAGCTGCTTCAGTCCTAGGTTGGCTAGGTTGTCGAGGAGAGTGGTGGAGTCGGGGTCGTTGCTGTTGTCGAGGTGGAAGTTCAGGTCTCCAAGAAAGATGTAGTCCATGGATGGGATGGAATGCTCTGCGGCAAGCTCGGCGATGGTGGTTGCTGGCTGGGTGCGAGGTCCTGGCGGTCTGTATATGAGGGTGCCCCATAGCGTGGTCATGGGGCTGGTCTGAATCTGGAAGAGGAGGTATTCTGTGTTGGAGTGGGGGTCACTCGTGCTGGATGTGGAGAGTCAGAGGGGGTTCTTGTGTGCGATGGCGAGTTCTCCTCCTGGGCGGTGCAGTCGAACCTTTCTCTGGATCTTGTAGCCATCCGGGATAGCCGTGGCGACATCGGGCGAGAGGGTGTCGATCAGGTCCCAGATTTTGATGGTGTGTTGGTGCAGGGAGAGCACTTTGAGGAGGATGCAGGTCAGGGTTTCGGCGGTGCGTGCATCAGGCGGTCCTTCGGCGGCTGTGGGAGCCTTGTCGATGGTAAAGGATCTGCAGAAGAGTCTACACAAGAACTGCCCATGGGTCGTGGTCGGCAAGGATCTTGCCCAGTCAGCGTGTCTTCTGGGATTGAGAGTGTGGAGGGTGGCTGAGTCGTAGCGGCGGTATTCAGGTGAGCCAGGGTATCTGGCACTGGTCATGGTTGGGTCGCGGTTGGTATCAAATGAGCTTTGCTTTCTGCTTCTTTAACAGTCTATTTTCAACAAGAATCCCCCACCCAAGCCAGATGGTCATAGAAACAGAAGGGATGAAGAACAGAACCTGACAGCCAGGTTGTGTATGCCTTCACCCCTCCCCCTTATCCCTCCTCCCCCCCCACTGACCCCCCCACAGGGTTAGACAAAGGAAGCAGGCTATGATGGCAGAGGAGGAAGTGGGGGGCTCCCCTCCTTGTTGACCAGACCGGAAGCCACTTCTGGATCTGTCAGATGTGTTTGATATGGCTAACCTTTGCTAAACTTGGACCATCTGTCCACACACTGGTGACAGACAGCACTTAATTTGAGCTGGTAGCTTAAAGTATTCGGCACTGGTACTTGTTAGAGGGCCTGGACTTTTTGTTGGGGTCAGACAGGAACCCAAAAGCAGGAGTGGCAAAAATGTTCAAGCAAATCCCAGCTTCCTTCATGTATTTTTCTTTCCTTCCTCTTTCTCTCTCTCGCGCCTGCTGACACAAGCCCTGGAGACAGGGGCAGTGGTGTCCATCTTCAAAATCTTGTCCCCAATGGGGTCAGCTCCCCAGGGAAATGAACAATGGGATAAAGGGCCAATCTGGCCATAACTAGGTCTTGCCTACCACCAGCGCAAGCTGTCTGCTTGCAAAAAGACCTATGTCAGCTTCCAGTGGTCTTAGAGCCCGCCCATTGCTTACCATTGGCTGGCTTTACTGCACATTCATTTACTTGCTTTTTATTTGTCAGTTTGTGTGTTTTTTCCCTCCATGGGAGCATGGTCTCATTTAATTTTTAGGTCCAGAGTAAGCGTACAACCTGTTGTATACTTTACTATACATATATTTCCGTGGGCCAAATGCCATTCCTTGCTTCTCATTGGTTTGTTTCAATGTCCTTTAAAAATCCTTGCTTACTAGTGTCCAGTCCTGCCTCTTTGTCCCTCCTTTTTCCCTCTCCAAGGAGGAGGGACTTCGTACAATATCATTACGCTTTGCTCTGTTGATCTGCTGGGGGGGGCTATTTTATTATGTTTTCAACCTCGTGTTAAACTGTGGGTGCTCAGAAGTAGCTGCTTACATTTTATTTCATCTTTCACCCTCCTAGATTTGTTTGGGTCTGCCTCGGACTTGTGTTCACGCACATTCGTGCGTTTCCCTTCCTAGTACATTTTTTACTGCTTCCTGTGTTTCTGCTCCTAGATCATGTGCACTTTGGTTTGTTAATTAATTGGAGCTCTTTGTCTAACTCTTCGCCCAGAACAACCACAAGAGCACCCTGAAGGAATACCACCAGAACATAAGAAACTCCCTCCTCCCCACCATGCACGTAGGCTTAATGGGTTGGGTATGGCTCCGACGCTGGATTCCAACAACAAGCATTAGCGGCACGTTAACAGGCAGTGATGTCACTTCCTGAGTGTCCTCTCATAGAGCGCGTGCACTTTCGTTTCATCTCAAACGTGAACGAGATTTTTATTCAGAATACAGATAAATGGTTGCTCTCCTTACCCCCTCTACTGCTCCCAATCACCTGCAGCGAGCCCAACGCCAGGGCAAATGAGAGCTCCCGACATCCAGGGGTTCCTCTGTTGGTCGCGCCTCCTGTTTCTAGTCCACGGCCGCCTCCAGTCCATGCATAGGTTTCCGCAGAGCTGCCTAGATAAACTGCGCTCTCTGCTCCCACTTGACCATACATGCCAATAGACCCGATTCAGACGAGAGACTACCGACTTTTCAAGCCAAAAATGGCTTTACTTTAGCTGTCTCCTGCCAGAAATTGTATTTTCTACAATAGAAGTCAATGGGGAATTTTCATTCTCCCGATTTTTTATTTTAAATCTCTCACGTCCCTGTCCTAAAATGTTGGCATGTATGCGTGACTGCCTTTACAGTTATTTAACTAACAAACATTCCTGGCAGTCAAGACGCGCCTCCCAGTCCGGAGATAAAATACATGAAGGGGCAGATTTACAAGCCCCTTGCGCCACCTTTGCGTCACTTTTCCCATGTTAAAAATGACGCAAAATGGCGCACGGGGCTTGTAAATCTGCCCCAAAATGTGTTATTCTGAGCTAACACCGGATTGGAGATGTCGAACTTATGCTGCAGTACCTGAATTTATTATATAGACTAATTACTTGTCCTGCTATAATTTCGTATATTAAATGGAGGTAAATTGCAACAGGTATTAAATGATTCCACTTGGTCTGTGGACTCTAAATGAATACGGCATCCATCTTGGACCCTCTTTTAACTAAAGCGAGGAGCTCTTCGGCAGCTCGAAAGCAGGGTTTGAGACAAAGCAGGGGAAATTGTTAGGTATTTCATAAAGCACGATTATTCTGCCGCTACTTAACAGTGATGGATTTTAGCCAATCTTCGATTTAGTTACATCGCATTTATAGAATAAACGTGAAAAAATGTTCAATGAATGTCGTATATTTTAAGTGCCTTTTTGCTATCATTATAAAATGACAATGGGAGCTTAGTCGCAATATTGGGAAAACAATGTATGCGTCAGGGTTGAATAAATTGTGGGGCATATTATCAAGCACGGCGTTAAAATTATTGCTGCTTTAGCGGCAGAAAACGTCCGCTAAAGCGGCGATAATGGGCTTGTCGCCGCTTTAGCAGTCGTTTTCTGCTGCTGAAGCGGCGATAATTTTAACGCCCGTCCTTGATAATATGCCCCTGTGTGTTAAAAAAATGCAGCATAATCTGGCATATCCTGTGGAACTATTATTTTGCTTTTTTTGTCTTGTAAATACATTAACTGCCTGGGCAAGTGTTTGACCTCATTAGTACTAGTTTTAACACCTGAATACAGCAATGAGCACCTGAAAGTTGATGAGTAGTTAACCTTTTCCAAGCAGGTACCAATGCAAGGCACAACCTTGTGAAACGTTTCATAAATCACTTTTAATCCTTTTTTGTAAGGAAGAAACAACAATTTTTTTAAATGAAATGTACCAGCTATGCACCAGGTGGGGGATTATGCGGCAAACAGGGTACATCCACAAATGGCCTAATTCCAGTGGACACGACAGTAACTCCCTCAGTCAGTGAGGCCTATGTAAATATCAACAAGGTTAACATACAACATGTGGTCCTGCCAAACTCCACTGCATTGTCCTCTCTGCTAAGGTTTCCAGTGATTGCCACTTTTGAGTGATATTGTTGTGACATATTCAGTGCTTCCCACCTTCATTGCAGTCTGAGAACACACACTTAGTTCAGGCATGCCACAAAGCAGGCTTCTTGCTAATGGTAACTTTAAGTTCCTAACTAAATGACTTAGGGTTTAACAACATTTCTTCAACCCAACACCCATAAGCAAAAGCATCAAAGCGACTTGACTTGGATGCTTAAAATAATTGACTTTAGAGTAAGCAACCAACTCAAGATAAAGTTCTTATTTATGCGTTTTTCCAATGCGGGAGTATCATAAACCGTTGTAAATGAACCAAAACATAAAATGATAAAATAATGATTACACCGTCCCAGGAACTGTCTAACTCAGTTGGCCTCGTTGCAAACACTCTCCCTGTGGAGTAGGTTGCATAACCATTCTTTGCTTAATGCTTCTTTGCAGGTTTTATTTGCGTATGGTAGTGGAAGTCATACTCTGATGTGGGGGAGGTACAGTCTAAACCCGGAGCACTTTTTGAGATTGTGAGTCTAGTACTCAGTGTGTAGATGTTTGTTGCACTCTTAATTATTGTGTTAATACATGTTTGTTGCCTTGATAGTGGTGCTGATTGGACACAGCTCTTGCAAACGACCTAGAGTATTATCTTCATCACAAAATATGGTGATGGCCTCAGCCTTGACAGCATCTTCAGTTAAGATTTTAGGGCTGTGACTTTGTTCCCAGTGGTAATTTTCCATTCTTAGTCCTCTAGACAGTGCTGCAGCTTCTTCCTTGGTCCCAACGGTAATTCCTCATTCTAGGTCCTGTAGACAGTGCTACAGCTGTTTCTCTGGTCCCAGTGGTAACTCCTCATTCTTAAACCTCTAAGCAGTGCTGCTAGCTGCTTCTCTGGTCCCGGAGGTAATTCCTCATTCTAAGTCCTATAGACAGTGCTGCTAGCTGCTACTGTGGTCCCGTCTGTAATTCCTCATTCTAAGTCCTCTAGGCAGTGCTGCAGCTGTTTCTCTGGCCACAGTGGTAATTCCTCATTCTAAGTGCTCTACACAGTGCTGTTAGCTGCTTCTCTGTTCCCAGTGGTAATTCCTCATTCTAAGTCTTCTACACAGTGCTGCAGCTTCTTCCTTGGTCCCAATGGTAATTCCTCATTCTAGGTCCTGTAGACAGTGCTACAGCTGCTTCTCTGGTCCCAGTGGTAATTCCTCATTTTTAAACCTCTAGGCAGTGCTGCTAGCTGCTTCTCTGTTTCCAGAGGTAATTCCTCATTCTAAGTCCTATAGACAGTGCTGCTAGCTACTATTGTGGTCCCTTCTATAATTCCTCATACTAAGTCCTCTAGGCAGTGCTGTAGCTGTGTCTCTGGCCACAGTGGTAATTCCTCATTCTAAATCCTCTACACAGTGCTATTAGCTGCTTCTCTGTTCCCAGTGGTAATTCCTCATTCTAAGTCCTCTAGGTAGTGCTGCTAGCTGCTACTCTTGTTTAGGGGGTAATTCCACAGTCAAAGAGCCTCTAGGCAATGCTGCAGCTGTGTCTCTGTTCCCAGTGGTAATTCCTCATTCTTTGTCGTCTAGGCTGTGCTGCTAGCTGCTTCTCTGGTTGCGTCTGTCATTTCTCATTCTAAGTCCTCTAGCCAGTGCTGCTAGCTGCTTCTCTGCTCCCATCAGTAACTCCCCCATTCTAAATGATCTAGGCAGTGTTGCAACTGTGCTTCTGGCCACAGTGGTAATCCCTCATTCTTAATCCTTTAGGCAGTGCTGCCCGCTTTATCTTTGTTCCTGTCAGTAATTCCTCATTATAAGTCCTCTAGACATTGCTGCAGCTGTGTCTCTGTTCATAGATCCACTACACTCCAAACCAAAACACACAGATAAGACGTTGTCATTTACAGCGCCAATAGCTCTAACTTTGACAAATGTGAGACCTTTTGCATTGCAAATGCTTGTTCTTTCTGCTGTTTAATTTTCATGCATTACTTTTCTCTTTTTAGTTAAATAGTCCATGAAAATGTCAGTTTTTTTCCAGCAGTCTCTTCCCCTCTCTGCTGTGGTCTTTGTTGTTCTCGCTCGCTCATGTGCTTCTCACCTGCCCCACTCTTTGCTGCACCTGCCCTTGTGTATTTCCCCTCTACCTTGCATTCATGTGTAGCTCTCCCCTGCTCTATGTTGCCCTCCCCACCCACCCAGCCCCCATTGAGACCGAGTCTAATATATATCTGTGCTGCATGGGAGACTACGGCCCCTCATTGCATTCTGGAGAGGAGCTCATTATTTTGCATTATGCCTCTGGTGCACCTTGCTTTTCACCCAGTACTTATCCTCCTGTGTACTTATCCCCCTGCATACTTACCCCCTACCCTACTTGCTGCTTCTGCCACTCTCTGTTAAGAATCACCCCACCCACTCCCTCAGTGTTGCATCCAGCCCTACCTCAGTTTTGCTTCTTTTGCTCCTGTGTTACTGCCCCTTGTTTTTGCCCTCTGTGTGGCTGCCCCACACCCACACCCTCCCGTGTTGCTTGCTTCCCCCACCTGCTTTTAAAAAAAAATGCCTTTGCGCTGCTGACTTTTTCATTTACAGATCCAACTTGGTTCGGTTAATAAAAAGAAAAAAAACGATGCACCCTCGTCATTTTATGCACATGAATGGTGCGTGCACCTACAAAATGATGCAGGCAGCATCATATCTCATTTAAAAAAACATTTCCTCTTAGGCCTGCTGTACAGCATTGGGGATGCTGTACATTATTGTTAAAATTCATTCCACAGTCAACAAGTCCCAAAGGGAATACCTATTTGTTTTGCCAATGATTGTTTGTGTGTGTACTCCTGCAGCTGCAGTCCCAGTCTTTCATGATTAGAGGCTGAATGTGATTTAATGCAAACCTGGGCAGAATTTCGATTACGCTAGAATAATCAGTCATTTTGGTAATTCTGTGGTACTCTTTGATGCAAAAAATACTGATAATGATTCGATTTCTCCTGATTGGGTAATTACGAGTAATCATACTTGCTATTCGTGTTCTGCTGCATTAAGCTCAATCATTTATGACAAACGCATCCTTGTATCCATCCATTTTGGATGAGAGGTGGGTATTTTTCCTCTTAGAAATAGCGCTAAAACAGAATTACTCTTCTCGCAAAATTCAAGTGGAATCACCCAGAATTCTTAGGTAGTTCCACATGACTACACAACACGGGATTCTGTGCTTTATGCCCACCCCTAAATTATTGCCAGTAACTCCCAGCAGAATCTTAATGGTGGGCAGACCCACCGGCTGTCAAGGATGCTGTTGGTCAGCTAATGACAGCTCGTACTACCCGCGAGCCATTGGGTCTTCGAATGTACCATGCCCCAGACTTCAACTTACTCAGCATCTGATCTTTCGTTAGTAAGAACAGCATATGGAAAATATTAAAAAACAGAAAATTCCTAAATTTGTTTGCAACAGTTTAATGTGTAAAATCTATACCTACGTTTGTCATGTACCGCAGTACCACAAGCTGCTAAAACCGTGTCGTTTTTTTGTGTGATTCTGGATTTTAGCTTTAATTTGAAGATAGAACAAGGACATTATTGTTCCAAACCCCACCACCATTACGATTCAGGCATAACTGCACACTCTGTGCCCAGGCCTGAAGCCAAGATCAATCTTCTATTACAAACGCCCTTGATGCGTCCACAATGTTCTTCTGACTTGTAAAAGGGCTTGAGCAATCCTTCCTGAATTACAGAAAGGACAGCGCTTGGAGGGGCGGAGTCTCCTATCTCTGCTTCAGAAAGGAATGTATCCGTGATTTATGACCACAATTGTGATTTGAGACTGTTGATGAGTTATTGGCCCCCGACTTGGGGTAGTAACCGATTTGTAAAGCGAAAGGTGTCCCAATAAAATGATGTTGAGTGGCCTCTGTGGAAGCGGACAATGACCCAGCAGATCACAGCATGTTTTCACTGTTGTCCTCTCAAGCAAGAACCGTATTTATTTAATTCTTTTTAACTATGAAGAAGGAACTCCTGTCCCTTTAATGGCAATGTGTTTGACATTTGGGATTGAACATTCAAAGACAGGGGTCTGTTGTCCCTTGCAGGCCTCCATCCACAAATTCGTAGCCAATGACACCTCAAGGTCATTAACACCTGGTTTTGGAGATTGTTCTAAATAGGACTCAAAATGTAATGTAATGTAATGTAATGTAATGTAAGGGACATTTCTACCGCGCAACTTCCACTCCAAGGAGTATCTTGGCGCTCACACAACTCAGATGGGAGAGTTGGAAGGGAAAAGGATGTCCTGATTTCTGCACACACATTACACTAAGGTCCTGCACAAGGCGTCAGGCAAAGAAAAGATCCAAGTTTTCAATGCCTTCCTGAAGGGAGCTTCTTGGGAGAAAGACCGCAAGGAGGGGGGAAGTTTGTTCCAGGCTTTAGTTCCCAGTACAAAGATGGATTTGCCACCCTTTGTGGCCAGTTTGAAATGAGGTGGAGTAAGTAAGTTCTGGCTTGCGGATCTCAGACAACGCGCTGGATAGTATCTTTTAAACCCATTTCGTAGATAGGTTGGGCCACGTTGGTGGAATGCCCTAAAAGTGATTAAGAGAAGTTTGAATAGAATTCTTTTCCCTATTGGCAGCCAATGTAGAGTGTTTAAGGCTGCTGAGGCTGACGATTTACGGGGCAGACGCAGTACGAGGCAGGCTGCCGCATTTTGGACCATCTGTAATTTGTGGAGAACGGTTTTGTTTGCTCCGACATAGAGTCCATTACAATAGTCCAGCCTAGAATTTATTAAGGCTACTGCGACTGTTTTCCTCGCCGATAGAGGGAGAAGATCAAAGAACTTCCTAAGTGCTTTTATAATTTGAAAGCACGTGCCTGCTACTGCTACAGCCTGGGGTTTAAAGGATAAGTGGTTGTCAAATTTAACGCCCAGATTGCGGGCGGATGCAATTGTGTTGGGTGGCACTTCAGCATCTGATGGCCAGCATGCTGTGGGGGAGAAAAGATTGTGGTTCCCTATAGGTAGAATTTCCGTTTTTCCGGCGTTGCACTTTAAATGGTTGTTGTTCATCCATTTAAAAGTTGCTGCAAGACAGTCCCTAAGGTCTTCCTCGGCACCTGGCCGTTCCCTATCCAACACCAAAATCAGTTGGGTGTCGTCAGCGTATGAAATAGAACTGATCCTGAATGACGCGATCAGATTCATCAGAGGTGCCATATATAGATTGAAAAGAGCAGGGCTCAAACTAGAGCCCTGTGGCACCCCCGAGCTGACGTTTTTAGCCTCAGATTGATAAGGGCCTAGCACTGTTATTTGGCGTCTGTCGGTAAGGAAGTTCCTACACCAGGCCAACACCTGTCCTCCTACCCCTGCGGCAGCCAACCGGTCCACTAAGATGTTATGGGACACGGTATCAAAGGCTGCCGACAGGTCAAGTAGGGTAAGGACGGCCTTTTTTCCTTGATCCATTGCTGCCCTTAAAGTTTCTGCGGTGTATAATAGGGCTGATTCGGTAGAGTGTTCTGACCGAAATCCTGACTGATTAGGATGGAGAACGTTATTCTTCTCCAAAAAGTTAGTCAGTTGACTATTGACAAACTTTTCAGTCAGCTTGAATAGAACGGGTAACAAGGAAATCGGGCGTAGGTTGGAAAGGGTAGTAGGATCGGCAAGGGCTTTTTTTTGGAGTGGCTTAACAGCTGCCAGTTTCCAGTCGTTAGGGATACTTGCTGTTGCTAGAGAGGAATTGATGATATTGTTAATCATTGGATTAACCATCTCTATTAGAAGATGCAACACCGGAGGGGGGCAGGGATCAAAAGGGGAACCCGATTTGCTGGCTAAGATGGCTTTGGCAGTTTCCTCCAAGGGTACTGGGGCGAACTCATCAAGGCGGAGGGAGGAAGTCGTCTTCACTATCTCTTCAGCATCCATCGTTGCAGTAGCTCCCGATGGGAAGGTCTTTGTAATGGTCAGGATTTTGTTATCAAAATAGTCAGATATCGCATTGCAGAGTTCTTGCGATGGAGGAATCTCTTGCGATAGAGCTGAAGGATTCATGAAATCTTTAACAATCTTGAAAATCCGCTTATTGGGCCCGATTGACAGAACTAACTTAAGACAAAATCCTAAACTTACTACTTTTGGTATTCACAGAAGTTAGGATTTTGTCTTAAGACAGACTTAAGACAGACTTAGGTTAGGATTCTGTCTTAAATCTGTCTTAAGACAAACTTTTTTTTAAAAAAAACTTTATTTTTGTCGCAGACAATGATAGCATATAACAGTTGCGCCGACAGCCACAAGAAAGCAACGACATTATGTCAAAGAACATACTTCTGTGTACACGGCCCATCAGCCCACAACCCGAAGGCCGGGCGGCGGTAGCTGGTAGCATGTAAGCCAGGTCATGAACCTAGCCATGGAACTGCGCGGCAGGATATTCTGATCTGCTTTTCTTTTTCTTTAATACAGGTTACCCCCCAACTCCCCAAAGGAACCCCTCCCCCCAAAACTTCGGCATTCATGACTAAAACATGTTTACACAGGTCGTTCACCTCATTATGGCACTCCTATCGGCAGATATAGCAGCGGTCATTACGTAAATTAGGAATAACACCGTGAGATACCAAACACAATTCCTCCCAGTTGTAACCTACATGTGCGTGTGCGGTCAGGCACTCCCCCAACTCACTGCCCTCCCCCACCCTCCCCACCGCCCTCATCCTCAGACCCTGTATCCCCAGGGGTGAACAACTCCGCACTCGTACCATCCGAGTCTTCGGCTGCCTCTCCCACCACTGGCATCATTCTCCACGCAAGCAGGTCGTCCTGCAGCTTCACATCTCTACGCACGGTTTGCATGAAGGTTTCCTCTGCCAGGGACCATTCCCCCACATCTCTAAGCCACTGTGACATCTCTGGGGCCCTCTGTCCCATCCACGTGATGGCCACCCTCCTACTTGCCAGTACTAAAAGTAGTTGTAACATTTTGTAGGGCAGATTACACTTCCTGGGCTTGGGGACTAAGGCTAACAAGCAGTGAAGGGGGGTCAGTTCCATCCGGAGTTCAGTAACTTTACAAATATGCGCCACCACCGACTGCCAGAAGGCGTAAACCAATGGGCAGTCCCACGCCAGATGAAGGAAGGAGGCACCCGGCGCGCCACACCTAGGGCAGTTATCGCGCTTGTCCGGGGCAATACGCTTCAAGGCAACCGGAGTCACATATGTTCGGTGTAAAAAGTTAAAGTGTGTCAGTTTGAACCGTGCATTGCACGACACCTTCCGGGTGAGGGTACCAATGCGTTTGCGCTGTGTCGGGTCTAAAGCAACCCCCAGGTCAGCCTCCCAGGCCGCCCACGCCGGTGGAACCGGTGGGGTGGAGTCCTGCCGCATGGCTGAGTACAATAGGGTTATCAGCCTCCTGCCCCTACCACAAGAAAGGATAATATTGAGGGTATGGGACACAGGGGGCGCATCAGGGAATTGCGGCCAAGTATCCCGTGCCATTGCATGGAGGCCCCTGTAGTGTAGGAACTGTCCCTCACCGAGTCCGAACGTCTCCGTCGCCCGTTCGATAGATAGAAACGTGTCGTCCGGGTAGAGATCTGCCAACAGCTCGCACCCACCCGCTCTCCAGTCATGGAAAGGCATGTGTACCTCCATGTCCACCACTGGGGCCATGATCCATATCGGCAGCTCCCTGTGAAAGGGGGCCCTCCGTAGGATTTTTTCCACAATGCGCTGCCAAATGGCTGCGGTGTGGCGCACTATGTACGGCAGCGCCGCATCCGCGCCCCTGCCGCGCATCAGGGCCATCTGTACTGCTCTTTCATCCGCACTCCCCGCAAGGAGCCGTAGTTCCCAGGTGTCCGCATCCGCGAACCACCTGGCAGCTGGCAACAGCTGAGCTGCATAGTAGTAGAGGTCGAATCTCGGCGCCTCCAACCCCCCCTCCTCCCAGCTGCGGACAACCGTGTGTAAGGCAACTCTACTACGCCTGCCCGCCCAGAGTAAGGACGTAAGGAGAGTATTAAGAGTGCGGAACATCCGCGGGGGAAGTGGGCACAGTGAATTCTGCAACACATACAGCACCCGCGGCAGCATCACCATTTTCGCCACTGCCAGTCGTCCCATCAGGGAGAGAGGCAATGTGTTCCAGAATGCCACCGATTGTTGTAGGGAGTGCACTACCCTATCCGCATTGCGGGCCAGCAATTGTTCGTCCGACGACGCTACCTGTATCCCCAGATAGCGGAAGGCTTCCAGTTCCCACCGCAGACCCAGGTGTGGCAAGTCCCCGCGCGCGTCCACATTACATCCCGCTAGGGGGAAGATCAGGGACTTCCCTGCATTGATACGCAGGCCCGAAGCTGCGCCAAAACGGTCCAGTAGCCGTAGCAAAACCGGTAGCGCGTCCTGCGGAGATGTTAAATAAAACAGAGCATCGTCCGCATACAAGGACACCGTGTGGACATTACTCCCCACTTTGATTCCCCATTGGGCCATTGTGGTACGGACTTCCACCGCCAATGGCTCAATTGCCAGGGCGAACAGGAGCGGCGAGAGGGGGCATCCCTGACGGGTGCCTCTCTCCAACGCCCAGTCCTCCGAGCGTGCAGCCCCAAGTTTGACCCTGGCTCGAGGCGCCCGATACAGTATCTGGATCCACTTGCGAAACACGGGCCCCAATCCCACCTGTTGAAGCACCTCTGATAGGTACCCCCAGCTAACCGTATCAAATGCCTTGGCCAAGTCTATCGAAACCAGGACCTGGGGATCCTCTCTACCGCGCACCTCATGCATAACATGGGTTAATCGCCGCAGATTCATCGCGGTGTTGCGTCCGGGGATGAACCCACACTGGTCCTGGTGAACCAACTGGGCCATGTGCGGCGCCAACCGAGCGGCTAAGAGTTTGGTCAGGATCTTGACATCCGTGTTAATCATTGTGATAGGGCGGTATGCCGCGGGGTCACAACCATAACCACCCGGCTTTAGAAGCATGCAGATCTCACCCTGGTACATCGTGGGCGGAAGAGCTCCATCCTCCAGCGCTGTAAGGAAGACCTGGAGGAGGAGGGGGCCGAGGACGTCTCCGAATGCGTGGTAGAACTCGGAAGGAAACCCGTCTCCTCCTGGGGATTTCGCCGTCGGTAGGCTGGCCATAGCCACCCGCACTTCGTGGAGGGTCAAAGCCCCATCCAATTCTTCCGCTGCATCGCTCGGAAGGGCCGGAAGAGTCACTCCTCGGAGGTAAGGCTGATAGGATGCTTCCGTGACCAGCGGGTCTGCCGTATACACCTGCTGCAGGTGGGTTTTGAGAACCCGCAATATACCGGACTCCGAATGCACCATGACCCCATCAGGGCCCCTCAGGGCCAGTATCCGAACCGGGGCGATTCTTTCCTCAAAATCCAGGCCAATAATCGGCCGGATTTGTCCCCCTCCCTGTGGAGACGCTGTCTAAATTGACCCAGCGTGTATCTGTCGAGGCGCGTAAGTATATCGTGTACTTGCTCCTGGGCTTCCCGCTCCAGGGCCAGTTCCGGTTCCCCAGGATTTGGTGAGGCCTGGCGAGTCCGCAGGGTGTCTTCAGCCTCCCGCAGTTCGCGGGTCAGCTGTCGGCGGACCCCATAAGTAAGAGCCATGCATTCACCCCGCACCACTGCCTTCAGAGCGTCCCATTTCGTCGACAGGGGCACGTCGTCCCCCTCCCAGTTCAGGTCGACGTAGTTAGTGAGTGTAGTCTGCACATGATCTCTACCCAATGGGTCCTGCAGTAAGTCCGCAGGCATCCGCCATGTACGGGGGCGGCAAGGCTGGTCGATGTCCTGCGTAGCGCACAACACCGGGGAGTGGTCAGACAAGAAGCGGGCCAGATGGGTGACCTTTAGGGAATACGACGCGTCTATATTCGCGGCGAGGACCCTATCTAGTCTGCTATGGGTGTCGTGTGTAGGAGTGTAACAGGTGTACAGTTTCTGTGACGGGTGACTCTGACGCCACACATCTACTGCTCCCAAGTTCGCCATGACCTCGCGCAGTCTCGCCGTCATGCGAGGTTTCGTCCCCGCTCGGGGAGGATGTCTATCTAGGACCGGGTCCAAGACACAGTTAAAGTCTCCGAACCACAGGAGAGGGCTGTCCACGTCCGACACTAAGACGTCTTGCATTTGTGGGTAGAAGGTCGCGTCGTCTACGTTG
This sequence comes from Lissotriton vulgaris, assembly GCF_964263255.1. NCBI lineage: Eukaryota > Metazoa > Chordata > Amphibia > Caudata > Salamandridae > Lissotriton > Lissotriton vulgaris. The sequence goes on from NC_141699.1 coordinate 25,512,946, forward strand.
GGCGCATATGTATTAAGGAGTGTAAGGTCCCTGCCATTCAACTTCACCCTCAGCAGCAGGTACCTGCCCTCAATGTCCGCTTCCGCATACTGTACCGCGAGGGGGACCCCGGGTGCCACCCAGATCAAGACCCCACGCGCATATGTCGAAAAGGAAGAGTGAAAGACCTGACCCCGCCATTTTTTAGCTAGCTTTTGCGCCCCCTCCTCATTCAGATGCGTTTCTTGTAAACACGCAATCGAAATGCCATGCCTCCGAAGGAAGGACAGGACCCTATATCGTTTGGTACAAGTGCCCAACCCACGCACATTCCACGTTAAGAATTTGTATCCCATGTTTCCTGTAAGTGCCCCGCCGGGCCATGCAGTCTGCTGCCAAAATACCGCCTCCTAGGGGCCTGAACAGTGATACACATGATGCCTATACCAACATTTTTAAACAGTACCCCCCCATCCTCCCCCCCCTCAACATTGCAACATTTGCAGAACACTCCCCCCACCCACAAGCAGGATAACGACAACAACCCAACCTGTCAACCCACCCTTCCCCCGCTGGTGCCAGGACGTGCACAGCCTCCCCACACACCCCTCACAACACATCACACACCCACACAACAACGAACTGCATACACCCCCCCCCCCAGCTCCCCGCAAGACCCAATGCTCACATTGAGTACGCCCGGCTCCGGTCCAGCTGTAGTCGACCATACAGGACCAAGTCCGACAGTAGCACCCTCGCCTCCCAAATATCAATCAATTCCCACATTGCAAATCTACCGGCCCCCGTCTTCCCCCCACTATGCAAAGTCTGGTGGCTCCGGGTACAATGTCACTCCAGTGTCCACCTATACCCCTCTCCACCCCGGGAGCCACCGCAGCCATCCAAAGACAAAGTACATAGGGCTCCTACATCACCTCAGGGTGGGCCATTCACCTCCAGGGCCCCAGCTCCCCCAGTCTCCTGAATCACCAGGTCCGACGGTGCCATGTCCCTCACCGCAGCTGGTATCGTGTCCGGGACCAGGATTTCCGCAGGTTCCAGCGGATTTTGAGACTCCGCCCCGGCCCCCTGCAGCAAGGGTTCCAGGAGCATTCCGCCGTCAGCCCCCTCCGTGATTCTAGGTTCCTCCGTGTGCTCCGACGTGGAGCGTCGTCTCCGTCCACCCCGGGGCCTCCGCTGCCGCTGGGGACGGCTCCCCCAAGTCTCCTTGGACCCACCACGGGCTCCCGGTGGAACCCCGTCTCCCCTAACTTCCAGCCATTCCCAGACTTCCTCCGGGGATTCAAAGAAGTGTGCCTTGCCCTGAGCCAGCACCTTGAGTTTGGCGGGATACAGCAACATATATTGTAACTGCATCGCCCGGAGCTTCTGCTTAACCCCCAGAAAGGATTTCCTCATCTCCTGAACCTGATGGGTATAGTCTGGGTATATTGAAATCCGGCTGTTTTCAATGGCCAGGTCCGGCTTTTCCCTCGCCGCTCGCAGGATGCAGTCTCGATCCCGATAATTCAATATCTTGGCAATCAGAGCTCGCGGTGGGGCCCCCGGTTGTGGTGGGGGAACCAGGGCTCGATGAGCTCTCTCGATGACAAACACTTCTGAGAGACCCTGCGGGCACAGCTTCGCTCTAATCCATGTTTCCAGAAAGCGTTCAGGGTCTCCAGCCTCCAGTCTCTCCGGGACCCCTAGGACTCTAATGTTGCTGCAACGCGCCCTCCCTTCTGCGCCCTCAGCTCTCCGTTCCAGGGCACCAGTCGTCGCCGTAAGGTGTGTGACCGTCTTCCGGAGAGAGGCCACCTCCCCCTGTAGCTGCTCGATATTGGCCTCCGCATCTGTGACTTTGTCCGCCACCTTACGGAGGTCTGTTCGCAGGAGGTTGACGTCGATGGAGACTGTTTCAATTTGCCTCTCCAGCGCTGAGTGGGAGCCCTGAATAGCCTTTAGGAGTTCCGCACGGGAGGGCTCACCGGGGTCCCCCGGCTCCTCATCCTGGCCCGATTGGCGTGTAATCCTTTGGGGCGGCAGTCTTTGCGTGGTGTACTGGGTGATCGTATTGGCCTGTGACGAGCGGGACGCCCTGTCTTTACGCATCCTCGGAATGATCCCAATGCGGGGATGGCCTGCCTGTAGAGTAGCAGCAAGTCCACCTCCGCCTCCACCCAGTCGGTGGAAAGTTCCGTGTGGAGTCGCGCTCGAGCTCACACCCTTGCACAGTCAGTTGGGCGTCCCCACTCCCCCAACACTCCCGTCGCAGGCAAGTCCCAGGGACCGCAGGCACCGTCAGGAAGCGTCGTGCACCGGCAAGGGGAAATCTGGCAACCACACCTCGCCGGCGGCGCGATCTCGTCGAGGGTCCCTGTGGCCCCCAGCGGGTGCGGCGCTGTGTCCCTTCGTCCAGCCGGACCCCACAGGAAGCAGGCCACTCTATTCTCAGCACCCGGCTTGTGTGGGCGGCGTAGTTCGTATGCCCCGATCTCCCAGCCAGCAGTCAGGTAGGGGGGGGGCCCTCAAGGCGCTCCACCCCGGCACCGCAATCAGGAGCCCAATCTGCGCCCCTCGACCAGTATTACCTCCAGAGGCCCAGGGCCCCTCCGAGAGTCAATGGGGGGATCTCGCCCCTCCTCCCCGCACTCCAGGAGGCAGGTAGGCCCGGGAGAACTGGGCCGGCCCCGCGTAGTCTGACAGGGGCTTAGTGTTTGTGCCTGCACCATCCGCGCCGCTCGTCTGCGCTCCTCCGGGCCCCCAGCCTGCTCTCACCCCACTGTCAAGCAGTCTCCGCCGGGACCCAGACCTGCAGACGCCGCCGGTCACTCACAGTCCCCACAGCTCGACGGCCGACTTCAAGATGGCGGCCCGGTGGGGGAGGGGCACGCTCCGGTTCTCGGCTCTCCCGTCGCTCCTCCGCTCCAGGATGGCAGACCTTCCCCCAGGCAGGCAGCGGCACAGCTGGGCAAGCGCACGTCAGGGCGCCCTCACGGATCCGGAGCCCCCTGACCGTCACTCGGTGCCCGCGGCCTGCTTCACCGGGGCCGAATTTCCTCCCGGGGCGTCCCTCGGTCCAGCGCCGCCTACCACGCCTCCGCTCACGGCGCCGTCCCCCGGGTCAGGGTCCAGACCCGGGACAAGCTCTGCGATCTCCCCGCAGGCCCTCCGTGGCACTCCAGGATAGGGCCTCCCCCGGCCGACCAGGCCCAGACCCCGGGCTCGCGTAGGCGTGGCGGCCGCTTCCGGATCACCGGGGCTGCTCCGCGGCCACTCGGCTACTCCTGCCGGCTGGAATTCGGCAAGGATGGTCCCCGCAGCTTCAGCGATATCTCCGGTCGATCAGGGCTGCTCACCGGAGCCTGGGCAGGATATTAAACAGGATTTACGGGTCCGCAGGACGGGAGCTGGCAGAGCTCACGTCCTGTCGGCCATGCTGCTTGGCCACGCCCCTCGCCTTAAGACAAACTTAAGACAAAATCCTAACTTCTGTGAACACCAAAAGTAGTAAGTTTAGGATTTTGTCTTAAGTTAGTTCTGTGAATCTGGCCCTTTGAGATGCACTCTCCGGAGTACAAAGATCACTGTAAAAATTAACAAACTCCTTTAAAATATCCTTATCTTTGAGCAATGAAATGCCTTTAAAGTTATGCAGGGAATCAATATTGGAACTTTGTTTCCCAATTTTGAGATAGCTAGGTAATAGGCCCTTTACTTTATTACTTTCAACATAATAATGAGCACTACTTTTAAGTAATAGAGAAGAGGCATATTTGTAGAAAGTTCATTAAAATGTAATTTGTCTTGAAGCAAGTCTTTTAGGGTATTTTCAGACTAGGAAGAATAACATTGATTTTGTAATGTTTTTCATAGAAGAGAGTAATGCGTTGTGTTTCTTCACTTGCATAAACATTTTCCATGATACATACTTAATTATTAATCCTCAGGCACCCGCCTTAAAAGTATCCCAAAGGAGCTGAGGCTGAGGTATGAGGTCAATATGAATCCCAAAAACCTCAGACATCAAAATACAATTGAAGAGGTGAATTGTGCATCTTCTAGAGAAGAATTGGTAAACCTCCACCTTTTCAATTTGACAGTAGGACGGGCCAAGTCCAAATCAGTAACCACTGGTGCATGATCAGAAAGCAACATGGGACCATTACTAGTATCTGGCATGTATTGGGATAACTGGGTGCTAAGAATAATGTGGTCTAACCTATTGAGTGATGCGTGTGCATGAGAATAATATGTGTGTTCTCTTGAAGTGGGATTACAAAGTCTCCAAGAGTCAATCAGGGCCCTTGGGATAGAGTGGAACAGAATTGTTTATGCATTTCGTAGAGGATGAAAGAAATTCATGAAATAGATTAATCATTTAATTGCAATCACCCCTAAAATAAAATAAGTATCATCATATTGAATGCATTTATAAGGACAACAGACCAAAAACGATAGTCTATCGTGTAGGATCATAAATACTGTAACACGATTTTATTAATAAGAAACCTTACAATAATCCATCTGCCTTCATTGTCGATTTCCTGAGACCTTACAGTAAAATTCAATGTTTTGCAGCTTAGAATAATAGCACCATTTTTTAAATTAGATGTTGGAGATACAAAAACAAAACTCACCCAACCATGTTTAAGTTTTAAAGTTTCAAGTTCCCTATGGAGAGTTTCTTGCAGTAGAACGAAATCACGATGATACTTTCTTTTTTTGGGGGGGGGGGGAAGTTTTATATATAACGCGAACTAGACCCAAAGGTATCACAGCGCTTTAAGTGAGCACCAGTTCCATTACAGACAGACACATTCATTTTTTTGTTAGGCACAGGGAGATTAAGTGATTCTCCTAGAATCCCAGGATGTTGAGCATCCCTGCCCAGAATCGAACCCAGTTCTGAGGTCAGCCACTCCAGCCGTTAGGCCACATCCTTTTCCTTATACTTGGCTAAGTGAGATAAAACTCTCTGGTGCATATGTACAAGCCCCTATCGCCACTACAACATCATTTTTTATGACGCTGTGGTGGCTTTGCCTTATTTACAAGGCAGTGTTAAGACACTTAACGTCACTTAACGCTGTTTTGGAAATGAGGCCCCCTTCGCGCTATGCTTAGCGTGAAAGGGGAGGGCAGTGGGTGTTTGTGGTGGGCCTTCCACTGCAACACCCATTGATTTTGACGCTGCCCCCTATTTACAAGGGCTGCGTGAATAGGAGTCAGTGCCAAAATTAGGACTAGGGAAAACCTTGTCTTAAACAGGTGAAACGAGGAGAAATGCATTATTTCTCCTCAATTTTTCTTTTTCCACGTATGCTGCCTTGTGGAGCATATATGGAAAAAGCAAAATGCCTTGGATTGTTTATGTACGGGAAGGTCTCCATTCCTGTACATAAACGATCTTTAAAAAATGCCATTTGACTTCCATGTGTGCTGTATTAAGCAGCACACATAGATTTGACAATATGGCATTTAAAAACTGTTTATGTACAGGAAGGTGGACCTTACTGTACATAAAAGATCTTTCCCCTGAACGCAGACACCCTTGCACTATGGTGCAAGGGAGCTTGCGTTGGCGCTTTGCTGCTAAGTGTAGTGCCAGCGCAGAGGGAAACGCCAGGCTGCACCATATTCTTATAAATATGGTGCAGCCTTAAGTTTCTGAAGTGGCGGAGTGAGGCGTTAAGCCATGACGGCTAATGCCTCACTCTGCCACTTCCTTGAACATATGCCCCAAAGTCTTTTTAAGGGATTGATAAAACCTTTAACATTCCTTGGGGGTACAATGAACATTTTTTAGAATGAGATATAAACTACTTGAGTGTTCATCCAAAAACACAGGAAGAACGAACCGGAAACAGTCCATGGAGGAAACGATCAAAAGGAAAAGTTATGTTGAGAGGAGCGGAGACAGGAAAGAAGGGATACAAAGATGAAAAAAAGAAAAGAGAATTACGGAGATTAAATATAGAGAAAAAAGACCATACATATCAAACAAATGACGAGTGAAATAACATACCTTGATGAGTTGACTAAAAAGAAAATGGGGTTGGTGAAAACAACTAATGTAGATGGCACATCCAGCGAGCAAGACGCATCGACGACTGAAAAATGTACATATATTTTAGGAGACGGAGACAAATACAAAAGCCAGTACTTGAAATAATAAAACACAAAAGGAGAGAGTTACTATACAACAAGAATACTTTGAGAACATTGAAAACCAAATAATGTGTGAAGTAACCATTTGACTCTTAACCCCTTGCGTGCTGATGACGGCCCCCGTCCGTCATGCAGCATGGTACTCATGTGCTGATGACGGCTGGGGGCCGTCATAAACCCGCCCACTCTTTAAAAGCGCCGCACAGGTTCAGAATCGCGGCCGCACGCAAGGGGTTAAAGCCAACGTAAGTAAAACAACCATGTTAGAGCCATATTAACGTTTAGAAGGTCTAGCTGTATCCATGGTATCAATCCTGTGAGCTTGTAGACATTTCTGAGATTTACAGGGTCATCATGCATGATAGTTCTGTCTTGATCTGCCATTTTGAAGAAGCATGGATCAAGTAAATTATAACAGTCTCCTTAGGAGTGAAGAGCAGGGCGAAATCCAAGGGACTCCTTCAGTCTATTGGAAGTAACCTTCAAAACATCTTGAGTGATGAAAATCTTTTTCCCTGACCAGAGTAACTCCTTTTTGGATTTTCCAGCAATTAGAACTTTTAGAAATCCGTGACTTCTAGAAAAAAGACAATAACTCCTCTAGGTTTAGGGAAAGAGGTAGTGGAATGTGAATGTTGCTCAAGTATGTGCGCTCTCCAAATGTTCAATTATGTAGACAGCAGTAAATCAGTAATGCGGTAAACATAAAATGAATAAAGAGACTGGAGCTTTACCTTCAATTCCTTCTGCAAGGCCATGAATACGTTAGTTATTGCGTCTACTTCTGTTTTCTAAGTCCTCTGACTGTGGCTTTAAAAGGGTTATCTCCTTTTTGAGAGAAGCAATTTTATTTGTTTCATCTTGAGTGCCACTTACTCTCTTATCTACAAAAAAACAAATGCCGAAGGCAACGTGTTGTTTGGACCCTGTGAAGCCACTATTGAAGTATTGTGAGGTGATACCCTTGAAGGCACAGACTTGGAGAGGGACACTTTGGTGGAAAGTTTCAGCTTTCCTTGATCTGCCCTAAACTCTATGTACAGAAGAAGAGGTACGTTGAAAATGAACTGGTAAGGAGCATTAAATAAAAGAAACATAAAAGAAGCTCCAGAAAGATAAATTATTGAGATGGATAGACCCTGTTCATAAAACCCTCTAAAAAGAAGGAGAGCATTCGACATTTCAACAAGAAAATCGTATGACAGGGCCTCAGCGTTCCGTGCCGGTCATGCTGAAATGTCATAAAATGGCTGCTGCTTCTCTCACAGAGACCAGGCGCAGGAGACACCATATATATGACTGCAGGCTGCCAAAACATAAGAAGTTGGCATCTTGCTTACCTCCAGAAGTTTGCCCGCTGAATTCTTCTCATTATGTGCTTATATATACCCTCAACAGCATCGGCCAAGGTAAAAACACGCTCTGTTGCAACGCGGAGGGCCGTGCTCATGTGCCCATCATCCCCAGCAACCAAGTCAGGCCTTGCCACCTAATTTGGACCCAACCATATGCAAATCTATCATAAACCTGCTCTGATAGGAGCACTCCAGCCCGAACTGCCAGGCCAGGAACTCCCTGATTAGAGAACACAAGCAACCCAAGACCGGTTTCGCCTTGAGTTGAGTTCTACATTCGGGTGTAGCTTGGTTCCAGTGGCACAGAGAGCACCCGTCCTGTACATTACCCTGTTTTTGCCCCCGGTTTCGTTCCCACCCATCGTACATAGTACCTCATTGCCCTCTCCACCCTCACACCTGTTTTGCATGTGATGTTTACCTCTTGCATCCTCTCACAGCTGACTGTCTCAGCATTCCTCTCACCTCCATCTCTGTCTTTCTTCCACGAGCTGGTGTCCGCTCCACCTCTTGCCCTCTCAATTTATGTCTCTCTCTTCACCTTTCTGCCTTGTCTTGCGTTTTTCCTTGCTCTGTCTCCCTTGAGACCTCCTGTCCACCCATCTCTCCGTTGACCTCGTCAGTGGCCACAGTAGAGGGGCTTGAGGGGCATGCAGGGCCTGATTCACAGAACTTACTTAAGACAAAATCCTAAACTTACTACTTTTGGTATCACAGAAGGCATTCAGTAGTAGTAAAGTTAGGATTTTGTCTTCAGTCTATCTTAAGTCTGTCTTAAGTCTGTCCTAAGTCAGTCTTAAGTCTGTCTTAAGTCAAACTTAAGACAAAATCCTAACTTTACTACTACTAAAGGCCTTCTGTGAATACCAAAAGTAGTGGGACAGACTTAAGACAGACTTAAGACAGACTTAAGACAAACTTAGGATAGACTTAAGACACACAGATTTTGTCATAAGTTAGTTCTGTGAATCGGGCCCCCAGTGCCCATACTTTTTTAACTTAAAAAATACCATTCCCCCACTTCTTGTGAAAAGTTAACCCCCCGGACGGTTAATTTTGATAGTTTAAATGCTTTATCTGGAGTGTACAGCAGTGATTCTCCTGGGCTGTGATACCGAGGGAGGGGCAGAGAGCTAAACACGCCTTCCTGCCAGGGTGCTGCTTCCATGAAAGACATGTAAATGTGCACAAAGGGTCAATATGCAAATTTAAAGGGTGCCTGGAAGCCAGTATTCGTTTTAATTGATGGAATCACTTGAAGCTTCCTGATAACACAGATGTATTGTTTACGAGAGGTATTGTAAGGGAGTTACCAGTTGAGCTGTGACATGTTCGATTTAAAGGGCAGTTATAAAAAAAATGGCACCATGTACCGTCTGAGCATTACTAAAATCTATACTTTGGGAGCACTTTTTTTTTACCTTAAGTGGTAAAAGACGTTTACCACAAAACATTTTACCCGCAGGGCCCTTCCTGCTCTTTTGAGCCCACGAACCCTGCTCTTCTCTTTCCCCACATTCACCCACACTTCTATCTCTCTGGCTTGCTTTCTCCCTGCCTTTTTATTGCCACTTTCCTTCACAGTCCTTTTCCTTTTTTTATTTCTTTCTTCCAGTCTTTCTTACTTCCACTTTCCTCCCCCTCCTTTCTTTTGGTTCTTTCTTTTTGCTGTTTCCTTCATTGTTTTTGGAGTTCTAGTCTTCACTTCTTTATGCACCTCTTTCTTCTGTCACTCACTACCTCTCTTACTCTGTCGTTTCCTCGTTGGTTTTCTTTCCTTTTCCCTCATTCTTCCCTGCTTACTTTTTTAAAATGTTTTTTTTAATAAGAAGTAACAAACACAAGTCTTACAATCGTTGCAGAGATATATATGCACCCTCTAGAAGTGCTCACATCCTTCACCAGAGGTTTCTTGAAAAATGCAGTGTAGATCATCACATTTTAATCATTCACATTTGAAGAATATATTGAAGAAGAGCAACACAGCGGAATGGGGAACATCCATTACAACGCGGATTTTAGACCGCAGTGCCATTACAACGCGGGATTTACAACGCAAATCGTTACCACGACTTGCACTGGAGGGCGCTCTAGACTAAGGAATAGTAGATTTACTATTCCAACACCTTCCCTCCTGTACGTAGGCTGGTGTTGGAATAGTAAATCTTACTATTCCTAAGTCCAGCACCCAACAGCGCAAGTCGTGGTAACGACTTGCGTTGTAAAACCTGCGTTGTGATGTGCCGTGATCTAAAAGATCGCGTTGTAACATCATACATCCCAGCGGAATGTAAGTCGTGTCGACTATGTTAACAAGTATCCACATGACAGGCTACAATATACATCAACTGGCAGGTAACAGAAAATACATATCTCTTCCAAAGTGTTTATGGCGTTACACAGATAACCCGTCACTGCCATTATCGTGCATTTTCAACTGCTTTCCCTGCTTACTTCCCCTCTTCTTTTCTCTTCTTCGCTCCCATCCTTTTTTCTTTATAACTTATAACTTTTTTTTTCAATTTCATGTTCTTTCCTTCTCCTTTTCTTTGCCTGGACTTTCCTTTAGTTCTCACTCTTCCTCCCTCTGCTTCTACACTCTGTTTCCCTTGTATTTTTCTCTATTTCTTATTCTTATTTATTTATTTATTTTATTTTTTAAACTTGTAAGGCGCGACAGCTACCCAAAAAGGGTTTCCCGGCGCCGAGACACAGCATAAAGGTAGCAGGGGATTTCCGGCTACTCAAGTTATTGTTCGAATAGCCAAGTCTTGACGTTCTTTCTGAACCTAGCATGATTTTCCTCATTTCGAATGTAAAGAGGAAGTGCGTTCCAGAGGGAAGGTCCTAAGTGGGCAAAGGATCAACCTCCCATTCTTGCCAGTTTGAACCTTGGTACGCAGAAGTTGGCAGCTAATTGCGACCTAAGGTTTCGCTTGGGAGTGTAAGGATGGGCAAGAGCTAAAAGGTATTTGGGCGCATTGCCTGCTTTAATTCTGAATATATAGTTCAGGGCTTTGAATCTAATTCTGTTTTCTACCCTGAGCCAGTGGAGCTCACGACGGTGGTTCGAGACTCCGGAAGTTTTAAGGATTCTGCACAGCAGTCTAACAGCTGCGTTTTGGACAAGCTGCAGCCGACTAACTACCTCTTTGTTGGAACCAAGGTACAGAAAGTTTCCGTAGTCAAGCCGTGATGTTATGAGGGCATTGACTATTCTCTCGCTGTCACCTGCCTTCCACCCTCTTCCTCTCCTTCTCAGCGGCCCTGCTGCTATGCCAGCCCATGCCTTCCTCTCCCTCTGCCCAAGGGCACGCGGGGCTCTGGTCCTCTCTCATTGAAGGTAGGGGGCTCAGTAAGGTGGCCTGAACCCAGGGCTGTGCTGCTGTCGTGCCCAGGGTGACCAACTGGCAGTCCAAAATGTTAGTTTTGCCATCCTCCCCCCCCCCCCCCCCGCCCCCGCTGTGATGTACAGTACTTACAGGAGATGCTCCAAGAGAACTGATTATCTTCCATACTTTGTTAATCAGTGTGGGTGCGATTGTGTCATTTCTTAATTTTATTACAGAAGACTGCATGTTTGAAGAACCGAGGTTTGGTTACAATTTAGTGACAGTATTTAAGTTCTGTGAAGAGAACCCCGTGCTGCCTCCTTGTAATCAGGGCCGGCTCTAGGATGTTTGGGACCCTCGGCAGAAATTAAATGTGTGAAGCCCTCCTAAATCGCAGAGACATGGTGCATTCAGGGCTGTTTGCATCTCAATAGATGCCCCTGCTCCTGAAGCTGCCGCCCCTCCCTCTGTCACCTTCAAGCACCTCTTAACAGCTCATCAAGGGCTGGAGGTGCGAGAGTTGCCATCCCGCTGTGCCTCGCCAATGCTGCGGGGTATGTGAGCTTTGTATCAGAGTCAAGAAGGGAGGAGGTGGAAGCTGTAACGGCTTTAGGGTAGTGCGACCAGTGCCCGAGGTTAAAATTACGGACAAATTGCGTCCGTTAGAGACTCCTTCACGGACAACGGACAGACGGCCGAAATTACGGACTGTCCGTGAAATTTACGGACGGTTGGTCACCCTAGCTATGCTTAGCGTGAAAGGGGAGGGCAGTGGGTGTTTGTGGTGGGCGTTCCACTGCAACACCCATTGATTTTGACGCTGCCCCCTATTTACAAGGGATGCGTGAATAGGAGGCAGCGCCAAAATTAAGACCAGAGAAAACCTGGTCTTAAACAGGTGAAACGAGGAGAAATGCATTATTTCTCCTCAATTTTTCTTTTTCCACGTATGCTGCCTTGTGCAGCATATATGGAAAAAGCAAAATACCTTGGGTTGTTTTATGTACGGGTAGGTCTCCATTCCTGTACATAAACGATCTTTAAAAAATGCCATTTTGTGACTTCCATGTGTGCTGTATTAAGCAGCACACATAGATTTGAAAATATGGCATTTAAAAACTGTTTATGTACAGGAAGGTGGACCTTAAGGTACATAAAAAATCTTTCCCCTGCACGCAGACACCCTTGCACGGGAGCTTTCGTTGGCGCTTTGCGGCTAAGTGTAGTGCCAGCGCAGAAGGAAACGCCAGGCTGCACCATATTCTTATAAATATGGTGCAGCCATGAGTTTCTGAAGTGGTGGAGTGAGGCGTTAAGCCATGACGGCTAATGCCTCACTCTGCCACTTCCTTGAACATATGCCCCAAAGTCTTTTTAAGGGATTGATAAAACCTTTAACATTCCGTGGGGGTACTATGAAAATTTTTTATAATGAGATATAAACTACTTGAGTGTTCATCCAAAAACACAGGAAGAACGAACCGGAAACAGTCCATGAAGGAAACGATCAAAAGGAAAAGTTATGTTGAGAGGAGCGGAGACAAGAAAGAAGGGATACAAAGATGAAAGAAGGAAAAGAGAATAACGGAAATTAAATATAGAGAAGAAAGACCATACATATCAAACAAATGACGAGTGAAATAACATACCTTGATGAGTTGACTAAAAAGAAAATGGGGTTGGTGAAAACAGCGAATGTAGATGGCACATCCAGCGAGTAAGACGCATCGACGACTGAAAAACGTACATATATTTCAGGAGACTGAGGCAAATACAAAAGCCAGTTCTTGACATAATAAAACACAAAAGGAGAAAGAGTTACCATACAACAAGAATACTTTGATAACATTGAAAACCAAATAATGAGTGAAGTAATCATTTGACTCTTAAAGGCAACATAAGTAAAACAACCTTTAGCTGTATCCATGGTATCAATCCTGTGAGCTTGTAGAAATTTCCTGAGATTTACAGGGTCATCATGCATGATAGTTCTGTCTTGATCTGCCATTTTGAAGAAGCATGGATCAAGTAAATTATAACAGTCTCCTAAGGAGTGAAGAGCAGGGCGAAATCCAAGGGACTCCTTCAGTCTATTGGAAGTAACCTTCAAAACATCTTGATTGATGAAAATCTTTTTCCCTGACCAGAGTAACTCCTTTTTGGATTTTCCAGCATTTAGAACTTTTAGAGATCCGTGACCTCTAGAAAAAAGACAATAACTCCCCTAGGTTTAGGGAAAGAGGTAGTGGAAGGTGAATGTTGCTCAAGTCTGTGCGCTCTCCAAATGTTCAATTATGTAGACAGCGGTAAATCAGTAATGCGGTAAACATAAAATGAATAAAGAGACTGGAGCTTTACCTTCAATTCCTTCTGCAAGGACATGAATACGTTAGTTATTGCGTCTACTTCTGTTTTCTAAGTCCTCTGACTGTTGCTTTAAAAGGGTTATCTCCTTTTTCAGAGAGGCAATTTTATTTGTTTCATCTTGAGTGCCACTTACTCTATTATCTACAAAAAAACAAATGCCGAAAGGCAACGTGTTGTTTGGACCCTGTGAAGCCACTATTGAAGTATTGTGAGGTGATACCCTTGAAGGCACAGACTTGGAGAGGGACGTTTTGGTGGAAAGTTCCAGCTTCCTTGATCTGCCCTAAACTCTATGTACAGAAGAAGGGGTACGTTGAAAATGAACTGGTAAGGAGCATTAAATAAAAGAAACATAGAAGAAGCTCCAAAAAGATAAATTATTGAGATGGATAGACCCTGTTCATAAAACCCTCTAATAAGAAGGAGAGCATTCGACATTTCAACAAGAAAATCGTATGACAGAGCCTCAGCGTTCCGTGCCGGTCATGCTGAAATCTCATAAAATGGCTGCTGCTTCTCTCACAGAGACCAGGCGCAGGAGACACCATATATACGACTTCGGGCTGCCAAAACATCAGAAGTCGGCATCTTGCTTACCTCCAGAAGTTTGCCCGCTGAATTCTTCTCATTGTGTGCTTATATATACCCTCAACAGCATCGGCCAAGGTAAAAACACGCTCTCTTGCAACGCGGAAGACCGTGCTCAGGTGCCCATCATCCCCAGCAACCAAGCCATGCCTTGCCACCTAATTTGGACCCAACCATATGCAAATCTATCTTGAACCTGCTCTGATAGGAGCATTCCAGCCCGAACTGCCAGGCCAGGAACTCCCTGAACCAGAACACAAGCAACCCAAGACAGGTTTCGCCTTGAGTTGAGTTCTACATTCGGGTGTAGCTTGGTTCCACTGGCACAGAGATCACCCGCCTTGTACATTACCCTGTTTTTGCCCCCGGTTTCGTTCCCACCCATCGTGCACAGTACCTCATTGCCCTCTCCACCCTCACACCTGTTTTGCATGTGATGTTTACCTCTTGCATCCTCTCCCAGCTGACTGTCTCAGCATTCCTCTCACCTCCATCTCTGTCTCTCTTCCACGAGCTGGTGTCCGCTCCACCTCTTGCCCTCTCAATTTATGTCTCTCTCTTCACCTTTCTGCCTTGTCTTGCGTTTTTCCTTGCTCGATCTCCCTTGAGACCTCCTGTCCACCCATCTCTCCGTTGACCTCGTCAGTGGTCACAGTAGAGGGGCTTGAGGGGCATGAAGGGCCCGATTCACAGAACTTACTTAAGACAAAATCCTAAACTTACTACTTTTGGTATCACAGAAGGCATTCAGTAGTAGTAAAGTTAGGATTTTGTCTTCAGTCTATCTTAAGTCTGTCCTAAGTCAGTCTTAAGTCTGTCTTAAGTCAAACTTAAGACAAAATCCTAACTTTACTACTACTAAATGCCTTCTGTGCATACCAAAAGTAGTGGGACAGACTTAAGACAGACCTAAGACAGACTTAAGACAAACTTAGGATAGACTTAAGACACACAGATTTTGTCATAAGTTAGTTCTGTGAATCGGGCACCCAGTGCCCATACTTTTTTAACTTAAAAAATACCATTCCCCCACTTCTTGTGAAAAGTTAACCCCCCAGATGGTTAATTTTGATAGTTTAAATGCTTTACCTGGAGTGTACAGCAGTGATTCTCCTGGGCTGTGATACCGAGGGAGGGGCAGAGAGCTAAACACGCCTTCCTGCCAGGGTGCTGCTTCCATGAAACACATGCAAATGTGCACAACGGGTCAATATGCAAATTTAAAGGGTGCCTGGAAGCCAGTATTTGTTTTAATTGATGGAATCACTTGAAGCTTCCCGGTAACACAGATGTATTGTTTATGAGAGGTATTGTAAGGGAGTTACCAGTTGAGCTGTGACATGTTCGATTTAAAGGACAGTTATAAAAAAAATGGCACTATGTACCGTCTGAGCATTACTAAAATCTATACTTTGGGAGCACTTTTTTTTTACCTTAAACGGTAAACAACGTTTACCACAAAACTTTTTACCCGCAGGGCACTTCCTGCTCTTTTGAGCCCACGAACCCTGCTCTTCTCTTTCCCCACATTCACCCACACTTCTATCTCTCTGGCTTGCTTTCTCCCTGCCTTTTTATTGCCACTTTCCTTCACAGTCCTTTTCCTTTTTTTATTTCTTTCTTCCAGTCTTTCTTACTTCCACTTTCCATCCCCCTCCTTTCTTTTGGTTCTTTCTTTTTGCTGTTTCCTTCATTGTTTTTGGAGTTCTAGTCTTCACTTCTTTATGCACCTCTTTCTTCTGTTACTCACTACCTCTCTCTCTCTGTCGTTTCCTCGTTGGTTTTCTTTCCTTTTCCCTCATTCTTCCCTGCTTACTTTTTTTTAATGTTTTTTTTTATAAGAAGTAACAAACAGAAGTCTTACAATCGTTGCAGAGATATATATGCACCCTCTAGAAGTGCTCACATCTTTCACCAGAGGTTTCTTGAAAAATGCAGTGTAGATCATCACATTTTAAACATTCACATTTGAAGAATATATTGAAGAAGAGCAATACAGCGGAATGGGGAACATCCATTACAACGCGGATTTTAGACCGCAGTGCCATTACAACGCGGGATTTACAACGCAAGTCGTTACCACGACTTGCGCTGGAGGGCGCTCTAGACTAAGGAATGTAAATTGTAAATTAAAATGTAAATTGATACTTGTATAGCGCACTACTCACCCGCAAGGGTCTCAAGAGTCTTGTACGAATACCGCTGTGGAACCCATCCTGGCTTTCCCTGTGAGGCGTCCACTCCTGGGCACCCCCAAGGTGGAGGCCAGGCATCCTTAGCGTTGTGGGGGCCGTTGTGGAGATTAAGCAAGCTATTGCCCAGAGTTGCAGAGTGGGACTCCATGATTGGAATAGGCACCGAGGCGAGAATTATCAGGTCCGCGGAAATTTGAGCCCAAGTCCCGCCGAGGCGGGGAATAGAACCCTGGTCCCGGGCTAGACCTCTGCATCAGGGTCTGCCGCTCCAATCATTGAGCCCCACTTCTCCAAAGGAATAGTAGATTTACTATTCCAACACCTTCCCTCCTGTACGTAGGCTGGTGTTGGAATAGTAAATCTTACTATTCCTAAGTCCAGCACCCTACAGCGCAAGTCGTGGTAACGACTTGCGTTGTAAAACCTACGTTGTGATGTACCGTGATCTAAAAGATCGCGTTGTAACATCATACAACCCAGCGAAATGTAAGTCGTGTCTACTATGTTAACAAGTATCAACTTGACAGGCTACAATATACATCAACTGGCAGGTAACAGAAAATACATATCTCTTCCAAATTGCTTATGGCGTTACACAGATAACCCGTCACTGCCATTATCGGCATTTTCATCTGCTTTCCCTGCTTACTTCCCCTCTTCTTTTCTCTTCTTCGCTCCTATCCTTTTTTCTTTATAACTTATAACTCTTTTTTTCAATTTCATGTTCTTTCCTTCTCCTTTTCTTTGCCTGGATTTTTCTTTAGTTCTCACTCTTCCTCCCTCTGCTTCTACACTCCGTTTCCCTTGTATTTTTCTCTATTTCTTATTCTCTCGCTGTCACCTGCCTTCCACCCTCTTCCTTTCCTTCTCAGCGGCCCCCGCTGCTATGCCAGCCCAGGCCTTCCTCTCCCTCTGCCCGGGGGCACGCGGGGCTCTGTCCCTCTCTCATTGAAGGGAGGGGGCTCAGTAAGGTGGCCTGAACCCAGGGCTGTGCTGCTGTCGTGCCTAGGGTGACCAACTGGCATAGGTGCAAGTTCAGGACCGTCGGTGTAGAAATTCAGGACAAAGGGTCAGAATTTAGGACAAAAATTCAGGACAGAAGGTCAAAATTCAGAACAAAAATTTGGGACAAAACATACGTTTTACAGACATATCAGAGGAGGTGGCACAATAATATACAAGTATGTAAATAGACAACCAAAATAAATACGTCAAAATAAGTTTATATAAGGTTGAGACACTCGTGCTCTTCACAGTTTTTCAGTATGCGCGCAGCTTTGCAAAGCGACATCAAGCCCTTTCTGCTATCAAGATTTGTGCTAATGTAACAATAAACGTTAAATAGTATTTTTTATTTGTATGTTGAAATCTGACTTTTAAATGTACAGTGAAAACGCTGTTAGTTATTTTATTTTTATTTTCTCCAGCATGGCGCCAAGACAAAAGCAGAATGCCTTGCCCTAGTCCGATGCAGGAGAAGGCACCCCACATGCTGTCACTACAATTGGGCCCGTTGTCGTTCTATAAGTGCTAATCAGCTGCAGTCTCAGAATGACAATGGGCCGCTCCACAGTCTGCACCAGGGAGATCCGGGAGGGGCTGCTGCAGGCAGCCTCTTCAGTTTAAAAGATAACTGCGAGAGGCCAGAGTAAAAACTTTTAAACTCACGGGGCCTCTCGCATGGGAAACTACATTACTTACTCAGATTTCCCATTTAAATTTTAGTATGATGTCTGTAAGGCATCCGTAATTTGAGATCCCCAAATTACGGACGGCTTACAGACATCATACTAAAATGACCGACGGTCCGTGAAATTTACGGACGGTTTGTCACCCTAGTCGTGCCAGTGCTATATTGGTGCCAAGGTGGCCGTCCTTCCTGTGCGCTATGAGAGTAACATGTCTATAGCGCACAGTTGCCACTCCTTTGACCTCGTAGCGCTGCGCTCGTGCAGAGGAAATTTGGCCACATGGCTCTGCTGAGTGTTTGTGCCTCCTGGCTGTCGGTCAGAGATAATCGTAGCTCGGTATCCGCGCGCTGAGAGAGTCTGGTGTTAGCTGGCCCCCTCGTTCTGAATTCAGGTGCCCATGGGCGACCCTCTCACCCAGGGCCGTTTCTAGGTGCTTTGCCGCCCTAAGCGAGGATTGAAAAACGCCGCACCCTCCCTTTTACTACCATCACTCTCTCCCCCTGTCATCCAGGCTAGAAGAATTAATGCATTAGATATAAACCTCGCTATAAACCTCGCCAACCATGCAATCAAAAAAAGAGTGCTGCGATACCACCACAGTAAATGATCTTGTGGCTAAAGTCAACAGTTCGGGAATAGTTCTCAAAGATTTACTTCAGTTCTGGATCTCACTCGCTTCTGCTACGTCGAGATTCTCGGTACATGACAATATTCTCTACTCAAGCTGCCATTGGGTGACACAAATGCCAACGTTTCTGCATCCGCAGTGTTGCTGAAGTCTTCTACAACTAGATCCAGGAAGTGCTGCCAGGGAAAGCAGGTGCCACCAGAGCACATCCCGACCATTGGGTGGGCAAGAATCTGTGCCAATTGCTGCAGCCTGCTTGAACTAATTGATAACTAGGCTAATTTAACGTCATCCAGTCTCAGCCAATGAAACGATCCCCAAGCCAGAAAAAAATGATGGCCACCTACGAACTGTTTCAAGCACTGAACGGACAATTGACCACCCGATCTTTCCTAAGACCTGAAATTTCTCAGGATACAACACCAATGCCTCGCACCCAGGTACCCGCAGCTAACGAATGAAGCAGAGCACACAATGCCCACTATCAGCTAGGTGATCTGTATAGCTGGGACAGAGGGTGGAAATCTAGAGTGACCATACAAACTGTTTTGCCTGAAGACATACACATGACACACACAATCACTGGATCAGTGGTTGAAGTGGGGGGAAAAAGTAGGGGAACTGTGGGTTGAGAAACAGAGGGCGGGAATAACCCAAGGATTGGATCAGTGGGCGTAGCCAGAGGTGTGGCCAGAATGCACAAACATCTCAATTTATAGTGTCTGTTTGGTATTTCACTGCTTAGTTAAACAACCAATGGATACACATGATTATTTAAGGTTATAATGAGTTATTGATAGTAACATGTATTCACAAAGTGGGATATGCTTCAAATCACAGAATGTTCCAAATACGATAAAATGTGGACTCATAAGACATTCATCTCCGAGTCATGGAGTTTCTGTCATCAACACTTCTCCCTTTTTCCACAACCGCAGTTCAAACATGAATGGCAAAGTATTCTAGTTTGCAAATGTTTTATATATAATTATGGCTCTGCCATATTTGCCTCATAATGCAAGATCTGCTGCATGATCTGACCATTTAAACTAATAAATTGTTTGTAGCTCAAACGTATCAAAAGTTAATAAAAAATTTGACTTGTGTTGCTGCGGAGTGGATGGCCTATTGCAAAGGTTGACTGATCACCTTTCTCACTGCTGCGTTTGTATGTTACACTGGTACTAATAGGGCAAAATCTTTCCAGAGACTGTTAGCATGTGTACACACGTTAAAATAATAAAATATCTGAAAATATACTGCATTACGCTGCAGCCTTTTTTTAATGCATAATTTAGTCAACACTGCAGCATAATTCTGTCCTCCTTTGCTACATAATGAATCCCAGTGGCCCCACAGCAGGCAGCACATGTTAAAAGTGCTTGTGCGTGAAGCAGAAAGACCATGATGTTTGTAAACTAAGTTTGGTGTGCGCGCAAATCCTGCATTGCCAATCCCTGGTGAATTGCAGCTACTACTGCTGAAACAAGGACAATGGAGGTACCTATGGGTGAGACAGACTAGCCTCAAGGGCAGGGCCAGCCATAGCACTGGTGGTGCCCTGTGCATTCATGTGCATTCATGTTTGATAGTGCCCCCCAATGACCACCTCTGCCATGGATTCCCTCACTACCACCCTTTAACTGTGCCCCCCCCCAAGTCTCCATAACCACTCTCTCTCAGATGCATTTAATTTGATTTACAGCGCCACTCATACCATTGTAGGGTGTCAGAGCACTTTACATCACACACATTGCACAGAGACAATCAATATGTGTGTAAATCACTGTATAGAAAATGTTACATAAGCCTAAGGACTACAAGGTATGGGAGTCACATGACAAACATACTAGTAGCCCGTATAGTTTTATAGTGATTGGTCTGGAGAAACGCAAACTCAGAATTTAAGACGTAATACCATGATTGGGGGTTCTCTTGAATAATCAGAATTGATATCTGTCCAAAAGAACACTTTTTGCAACATTAGGATAATCAAAGACTGGGGGGAAATGTAAAGCACTAATTTATACCTTGCAGTTTGTATGCAGCTCTTAGATGACAGTTAATAGCTCACTGTTCTATGTTAGGATTTTAACTTATAAACTGCAAGTAACAAAAGGATCTCTCTGACAAAAGCAGTAGCTATTTACATTATGTGCACTTTGTGATCTGCATCGTACAGGTTATTTGTAGCAGGCACATTAACCCTCTGAGCTACCTTTCCATAAGTCAAAACTTCCACTAGACAAAATTCTGATCTCTATCTTGGAAGAACATTAATCACCAGAGTCATCATGACATTTTTATTCTTGCAGAAAATTGCTGGAGGGCAGGAAGGAGGCATCAAGCGCTTTTAAAACCATAATATACCTGCAAACATAATGCCTCCACCCAAAGTCATACTGGTTGCACCTCCCTAGAGCTGGCCCTTCTCAAGGGCCCTGTGACCTCAGTGAAAGAGTCACTGTTGTTCTAGGGTGTGCTGCTTCATAGGCCTGCCCGCAAGACTGGAGGTGAACTTCAGTATGGATAGTGGTGGACAAGCCTTGAAGGTTAACCTACACTTGTCATGCTAGGGTCCACCTGCTGGTGCTTAGACGCCATTTTTCTAAGGTCCTGCGGGATCCTCTAAGGTCTAGCATGGGATTGTGCTCTCTCAGGAGAGTGGTCTGGTGGACAGGTCATTAAGGCTGAACCTGGCTCCCCAGTTCCAAATTAAGTAGGTCTGGCCATAGTGCCACATCCTCTCCCCCACTGAACACCAAACTGCCCCACTGAGAAAAACTCACACTGTCTTCAACTACAACCCAATTGTTACCCGCTATAAACACCTGGATGCGGCTCAATTTAAATGACGCACTAGAAAAGAGCAATTTGCGGCCTAGAAAAAAAAAGTAACAACATCCTGGAAAAAGCAAACACTCACAGGGAATGCAAAATGTAGCCAACCATGTGAAATGTAAGCAGGAACAACATGGTTACCTTAACACTTTTACACTCACTTTTCAGAAGTCAGTGAGTGCTTTTGCCTGAAAAGTTAAGGACATGACTACAGGGCCCTGAATGGACCCGTTTCAATGTCCATTGCTTACATCCTTACAAAACGTAAGAAGTTTGGTAAAACCACATCCCTGGACGCAGAGACGCAGCACACATTTTGTTTTCCATTCCACACATTGCAGTACCTCCAGGATTGTGCACTAGTTGCAACCCCAGGAAACAAAAGACAAGAAAACAAAATTAGCGCTTCTCTGGCAAACTCCGTAATAGTGGCGCTAATGTGTTTGGGTGTGAATAAAACCTACCTGGGCAGTTTGCTACCACTCTGTCTTACTTTATTTAGTTGTTTTTCATATTTTTAACCTTTTATTACCAATGCTGCACTTTGGAATTAAAATATCAGAAAAATAGGACGTTTCCTGCTAAAGTGTTTTTCTTTTTTGGATCCATTTCACGGGAAGCAACTAAAAGAAAGGAGAGGAAAGATAGTCAGAACCCTGTTTTGAAGTCACGGTTTTCAGTCTAAGAGAAGAACTGCGAGACAGAAAGAGAGGGAAGAAGGGGAGAAGGAAAGAGTTGGGGGGGGGGGATGGCAGCTGAAGCGGCAGAGCACAAGTGGACACGGCCTTTGTCTTCTGTGGGCAAGAATAAAAGACTGAGTCCTGTTACTTACTTCTCTGCCACCCGTCATCACGAACGCTGAGCTTTATTTATAGGCGATGGCGGTTTCTTGCGTCCTGGGACTCATTTTCAAAATAAAAAAGTAGGGGAACGGAATCCTTAGAATTAAAGAAGTAGGAGCACGCCGTGCCCTGCTGATCCTGCCTACTTCAACCACTGCACTAGATGCACTTCCATCTTTTTGAGTATGGGGTGTCTTGCGACAGGTTTCAGACATCACCACCTATGATGAACGCTTATCCTGGCCAAGTAATAGAACATCAAAGGTAAAAAAAAAGGCAGAACCAGTCTGAAACGTCACCCTCACTGGTCAGGCATACAGGACTGGATCATTATCCACCACCTGGGTAGCAATTACCAAACGCCCCCTTTTTCCTCTTTCCTCTAGGGCGGACATGTTCTTCCGCTACTTGACAATGCAACTGCAGCCTATCTAAATATTCAAAACTTTTTTTCCTGAACGCTGAGACCTGAGCAACATGGCTGATGCCGGGTGGAGCTACTAGACAGCTAGACAGCTAAAGAGGAGATCGGCCCTGGGTCACCCCTCGGCCGTCACCTACCCAGCCGGACACTGGGCACAGTTCTTCCTCATCTCCCTGCTATGGTCCCTCCCCCCTCCTACGAACTCTTGCAACATTGTTTTTGTTTACTGTACCTTACTATGCTCTTGTAACTGATATAGCTTGTAACGCAACGATCCTCTTGTAAAGCGCTCTGGTACCTGCGGGTCTAGCCAGCGCTATATAAAACTCTTCAAAAAAATAAATAAATAAATACAAATAATGTAATCTCTCATAAAAGAGCATTCTTAAAATGGATTCCTGCAGTGCTTCACTCATCATCCCAAATGCAAAGCAGGCTTTTGCAGCAGGGGCGGCCTTAGGCATGTGCAAGCTGTGCACCTGCACAGGGCCACCAAACCCCAGGGGTCACTACGCCAATATATATCCTTAATATAATAATCCTCTGAGGATGGATACATATTTGCATGGCGGCCCCTGGCAGGGATTTGGTGCCCTCCGGCTCTGTTCCACTTCCGAACACCCTGACCCCCCCTCTTCACTGGCCTCCGCGCTCCGCCCGGACCCCCTCTTCCGGGGCCCCCTACCTACGCTCCCTGCCCAGGGCCGCCATGAGCCTAGAGCCACCCCTGTTTGCAGCATCAATGATCGTGTGATGGAAGAAAGACTGGATGTTGGCATACTGCCAGAAAACCATTGGCATCAGGTCTTGAAGTCACCTTCCCTCTTCATCCTCAAGATGTGTCTCGAGAATCCATACAGGTTTGCCCAGTCTCTAAATTCTCACCCCCAATACAGTCTGCAGCCACAACCCTTTCAATCCCAAAGCCTCTAGGAATTTACACCAAAACCATCCATCTAGTTGGGGACTGCACTGCCACCCTTGGTACAACCGAGTCACACCCTCTTCCTTTTTTGCTCGCTCCTGCCCCCTTCCCAACAAATTAACCCATTCTACTTCCTAAGAGAGACGTGTGTTTGTTTACCAACCAGCAGAATAAACTAGTCATCCTTGCATCCTCAGATGATATACCTTGTGTCATGCTCTAACTGGTAGAGTGCAAGGGGTTATGTAGTGATGCGACCAACCCAGTGCTTTAAATGGGCCGGTACTCACCGGTACTAAGTACCGGCACTTCTAAGTTTGCAGCCTTTGAGTACCGGAACTTTTTCTTGTCTCCAAGAGAGTACCGGTACTCATAGGGCAGCAAGCCAACTCGTGCCAATTTGGCATGTAAAGAAAGAAGCGTGACAGCGGAGGAGTCGGTCTGTTTTTGCGATACACTCTGATCGAGTGCTAATCTCCCCTTACAACCTGCTAATTGAGGAACGCCCATATGCTTTCAATCACAGCAGGCAGGGAGTTTGGGAGGGGGCCGAGTCACACTGTGATCATTGACATAGTGTCACGCAGGCTATGGAGACAATAGCACCATAGGTGTGCGATAAGGGCCTGCTAAGAGGCACATCTGACTTGGTGAAACCTAAGAGTAAGCTTCCTGCTGGCATTTTTTTTTGAGGCACATAGATTAGCCCGAATGTGGTAACATCAGTATAATCTGTAAGTACTTATTCGCACAGTGACTGCGTCACAGCATTTGATCCCTTTCAATCAAAAGAGGCCGCATCAGCCGGGGGCCTCTTTGTCCTGCTGGGAGAGCGTGGAGCCTGCGGCTTCAACTATAAGGCAGGTTGACAGCATCATAGTATATCCTGTTCCTCCTCTCAGGTGCTCACACCTGCTAATAATGGTTTGTTACTGGTTTCTGTTCTATGTACCACATGGCAGACGATGTATTTCAACAAGTCAGCGTTATCATAAGATGACAAAATAAATACATCTTATTTGAGGGGGTTCGGATTCCACAAAGGAGTTGGCCGGGTGGGGTGGAATATTTCGGACTCTTTCCTGGGTTTTGACAAACATCTTTCTACAGAGCCGTGATAGGTTGCGGCATCAGCTGTTGCACGGCTCTGTACTTACCTTCAGTCTTAGCCAAGCAAGCGTTAGGTAGGAGGCAGAGACAGGTTCACAGCTCCCCTGTCAAATCGACGGCTAGGCTTCCAAACCGGATTCAGAAGATGCAACGAGTCGGACCAATACAAGAAATGAAAACTCAAGGGATTGAACAGGATAAGGGGTTCGTTAATGGCGTCACCGTCAGAACAAAAACGCTATTTTACATGACAACTCAAATAGCAGAATTGCAATGTAAAATATTCCAAATATGTCCCCATCCCTTATCCCCGCCCCTAGCCCCGCCCCCATAGCCCCACCCCTAGCCCCGCCCCCGAACCAGCATCTAAGGTGAGTACCTGCACTTATTTTTTTCCATTTAAAGCACTGGACCAACCAAGACACCTCCGGCCCCACAGGGTTCTGGCGGCCTGTGGCCACCCCGTGATCATCCGTGGCCACCCCGTGATCATCCATGGCCACCGTCTTCAAACACTTCCACCCTGTAGATTCTGGTGCCCTGTGGCCCCCCCGGCCCCCATCGTTGTTCTAGTCCTCATTTAACCGCCATTCCTTCCAACCAACACCCCACTACCAACTTCTCCCCTCAGTTGCCCCTTCGGCCCCCATGGATTTTGGTGCCCAGTGAGAACTTTCGACTAACAGCCCCCCCCCCCCCCTTCCCCATAATATGTGGCCCTCGCCCCCAGTCCTTGACTCTGGTGCCACTCTCGCTCCACTTGGGCTCTGGTCTTCAGCTGCACCCCCCCCCCCCCCACGCCCATTCCTCCGACCCAGGTGAGCTCTGGTGCCCTGTGGCCGCCCTCGTATCCCCAGAGCCGTAGCTTCATTGGTACAGCAGGTACAGTGGCACCGGGCGGAGAGCCCCGAGGGCCACTGAGTCATGATTATTGATGTTTTGGAAAAGGGCCTACGCCACTGCGCATCCTCGTGCTGTCTAGCCCTCAGCTGCCCCTCCATTCAAGGTGGCATCTGGTGCCCGCAATGGCCACCCTCCAACGGCGGTTCCTGGTTCCCTGTTGCCCTCCTCTCACCCTCCATCCATGGTGGCATCTGGTGCCCTCAGAGGCCACCCTCCAACGGCGGTTCCTGGTTCCCTGTTGCCCTCCTCGCACCCTCCATCCATGGTGGCTTCTGGTGCCCACAGAGGCCACCCTCCAACGTGGCTCCTGGTTCTCAGCTGCCCTCCTCTCCTCTTACCCTCCATTCGTGGTGGCATCGGGTGCCCCCAGAGGCCACCCTCCAACGGTGGCTCCTGGTTCTCAGCTGCCCTCCTCTCCTCTTACCCTCCATTCGTGGTGGCATCGGGTGCCCCCAGGGGCCACCCTCCAACGGTGGTTCCTGGCTCTCAATTGCCCTCCTGTTACCCTGCATTGCTGGCAGTTTCTGGTGCCCTCAGAGGCCACCCTCCAGCCGTGGTTCCTGGTTCCCTGTTGCCCTCCTCTTACCCTCCATCCATGGTGGCATCTGGTGCCCTCAGTGGCCACCCTCCAACGGTGGTTCCTGGCATTTAATTGCCCTTCTCTGCCACACCATTCCTCGTGGCTTCTGGTGCCCACAGAGGCCACCCTCCAACGTGGCACCTGGTTCTCAGCTGCCCTCCTCTCCTCTTACCCTCCATTCGTGGTGGCATCGGGTGCCCTCAGAGGCCACCCTCCAACGGTGGTTCCTGGCTCTCAATTGCCCTCCTGTTACCCTGCATTGCTGGCAGTTTCTGGTGCCCTCAGAGGCCACCCTCCAGCCGTGGTTCTTGGTTCCCTGTTGCCCTCCTCCTGCCCCGCCAATCCTCGTGGCACCCGGTGCCCGCAGAGACTCCCCTCGCCGCGCAGTGGCCCACAGATGGGCGTCTTTGCGCGTGCCCACGCCCACGTGCGGTGCCAGCGCGCGCCTCCCCCGGCTCTAATTCCATCTGACAGTCATCGGAGCAGCTTTAACCCCCCTCGGAGGACACGGGCGCATTACTCAGAGCCGCAGCCGGGGCGGCAGAGCCTGAGCAGGCGGGGACCGTGCCATCCTCTCAGCGGCTGAGCAGCGCTGGGAGCACCGGGCGCGGGAGACGGGATCCAGGCACCGCAGCCTGGCACAGCACCTCGCATCCGAGCAGAGGTACTTCAACCCGTCACAGCTTGGCAGGGGGTACTCCACTGGCAGAGTGCACTGCACGCCACCTCAGCCTGGCACCAGACCGAGCAGAGGGTGCTTCAACCAGTCACAGCTTGGCAGGGATACTCCACTGGCAGGGGGCACTGCACGCCACCTCAGCCTGGCACCAGACCGAGCAGAGGGTGCTTCAACCAGTCACAGCTTGGCAGGGATACTCCACTGGCAGGGGGCACTGCGCGCAACCGCAGGCTGCCACAGCACCTCGCATCCTAGCGGGGGGTGCATCAACCCGTCACAGCCTGGCAGGGGGTACTCCACTGGCAGGGGGCACTGCGCGCCACCTCAGCCTGGCACCATACCGAGCAGAGGGTGCTTCAACCAGTCACAGCTTGGCAGGGATACTCCACTGGCAGGGGGCACTGCGCGCCACCGCAGGCTGCCACAGCACTTCGCATCCTAGCGGGGGGTGCATCAACCCATCACAGCCTGGCAGGGGGTACTCCACTGGCAGAGGGCACTGCGCGCCACCTCAGCCTGGCACAGCACCTCGCATCCGAGCAGAGGGTACTTCAGCCCGTCAAAGCTTGGCGGAGGGGTACTCCACTGGCAGGGGGCACTCGCAGCCTGGCAGCCACACCTTCAACCTATTCAAAGACTGACTGGCGGCAGATTCTACATCAACCCTTCGCAGCCCAGCGAGCGTATTTCAACCATCATAGCCTGGCACGGAGTATTTCAACAATCACAGCCTGGCAGAAAGTACCTCAACCATCACAGCCTGGCACAGCACCTCGCATCCTATCGGTGGGCGCATCAACCCGTCACAGCCTGGCAGGGGGGGGGTACTCCACTGACAAGGGGCACTCGCAGCCTGGCAGCCGCACCTTCAACGTAGTGCAATCTGACAGACACCACTTCAAAGACGGACTGACTGCAGCTTCTACATCAACCCATCGCAGCCCGGCGAGCGTATTTCAACCATCATAGCCTGGCATGGAGCTCCTCAACAACTGACAGCCAGTCAACCTTAGCTACTTAACCCCATTGGCAGGGGGAATTCAACCAGCCCAGCCTAGTAGAGGTGTTTGAACCCGCCACGGCTTGACGGGGTACTCCGACTGTCCCAGCCTAGCAGAGGGCACTTCAACTGTCCCATCCTAGTAAGGAGTACTTCATCTGCCCCAGAGTAAGAAGGAGTACTTCAACTGTCCCAGCCTAGGAAGGAGTACTTCATCTGCCCCAGAGTAAGAAGGAGTACTTCAACTGTCCCAGCCTAGGAAGAAGGAGTACTTCAACTGTCCCAGCCTAGTAAGGAGTACTTCAACTGTCCCAGCCTAGGAAGGAGTACTTCATCTGCCCCAGAGTAAGAAGGAGTACTTCAACTGTCCCAACCTAGGAAGAAGGAGTACTTCAACTGTCCCAGCCTAGTAAGGAGTACTTCAACTGTCCCAGCCTAGGAAGGAGTACTTCAACTGTCCCAGCCTAGGAAGGAGTACTTCATCTGCCCCAGAGTAAGAAGGAGTACTTCAACTGTCCCAACCTAGGAAGAAGGAGTACTTCAACTGTCCCAGCCTAGGAAGGAGTACTTCAACTGTCCCAGCCTAGGAAGGAGTACTTCATCTGCCCCAGAGTAAGAAGGAGCACTTCAACTGTCCCAGCCTAGGAAGGAGTACTTTATCTGCCCCATCCTAGGAAGGAGTACTTTATCTGCCCCAGAGTAAGAAGGAGTACTTCAACTGTCCCAGCCTAGGAGGAAGGAGTACTTCAACTGTCCCAGCCTAGGAAGGAGTACTTCATCTGTCCCAGAGTAGGAAGGAGTACTTCATCTGCCCAGAGTAAGAAGGAGTACGTCAACTGCCCCATCCTAGGAAGGAGTACTTTATCTGCCCCAGAGTAAGAAGGAGTACTTCAACTGTCCCAGCCTAGGAAGGAGTACTTTATCGGCCCAGAGTAAGAAGGAGTACTTCAACTGTCCCAGCCTAGTATGGAGTACTTCATCTGCCCCAGAGTGAGAAGGAGTACTTTAACTGTCCCAGCCTAGTAAGGAGTACTTCATCTCCCCCAGAGTAAGAAGAAGTACTTCAACTCTCCCAGCCTAGGAAGGAGTACTTCATCTGCCCCAGAGTAAGAAGGAGTACTTCAACTGCCCCATCCTAGGAAGGAGTACTTCATCTGCCCCTGAGTAAGAAGGAGCACGCCAACTGGCCCAGCCTAGATAGGAGTACTTCATCTGCCCCAGAGTAAGAAGGAGTACTTCAACTGACCCAGCCTAAGAAGGAGTACTTCATCTTCCCCAGAGTAAGAAGGAGTACTTCAACTGCCCCATCCTAGGAAGGAGTACTTCATCTGCCCCAGAGTAGGAAGGAGCACGCCAACTGGCCCAGCCTAGATAGGAGTACTTCATCTGCCCCAGAGTAAGAAGGAGTACTTCAACTGTCCCAGACTAAGAAGGAGTACTTCATCTTCCCCAGAGTAAGAAGGAGTACTTCAACTGTCCCAGCCTAGGAAGGAGTACTTCATCTGCCCCAGAGTAAGAAGGAGCACTACAAATGGCCCAGCCTAGAAAGGAGTACTTCATCTGCCCAGAGTAAGAAGGAGTACTTCAACTGTCCCAGCCTAGGAAGGAGTACTTCATCTGCCCCAGAGTAAGAAGGAGCACTACAACTGTCCGAGCCTAGTAAGGAGTACTTCATCTGCCCCAGAGAAAGAAGGAGTACTTCAACTGTCCCAGCCTAGTAAGGAGTACTTCATCTGCCCCAGAGTAAGAAGAAGTGCTTCAACTGTCCCAGCTTACGAAGGAGTACTTCATCTACCCCATAGTAAGAAGAAGTACTTCAACTGTCCCAGCCTAGGAAGGAGTACTTCATCTACCCCAGAGTAAGAAGGAGTACTTCAACTGTCCCAGCCTGGGAAAGAGTACTTCAACTGTCCCAGCCTAGGAAGGAGTACTTTAACTGTCTCAGCCTAGCAGAGAGCACTTCAACTGTCCCTGCCTAGCAGAGGGTACTTAAACTTTCCCATCCTAGGAAGGAGTACTTCAACTCTCCCCTCCTAGCAGAGAGCACTTCAACTGTCCCAGCCTAGAAAGGAGTATTTCAACTGTCCCATCCTAAGAAGGAGCACTCCAACTGTCCCAGCCTAGGAAGGAGTATTTCAACTGTCCCATCCTAAGAAGGAGCACTCCAACTGTCCCAGCCTAGGAAGGAGTATTTCAACTGTCCCATCCTAAGAAGGAGCACTCCAATTGTCCCAGCCTAGGAAGGAGTATTTCAACTGTCCCATCCTAAGAAGGAGCACTCCAACTGTCCCAGCCTAGGAAGGAGTATTTCAACTGTCCCATCCTAAGAAGGAGCACTCCAACTGTCCCAGCCTAGGAAGGAGTATTTCAACTGTCCCATCCTAAGAAGGAGCACTCCAACTGTCCCAGCCTAGGAAGGAGTATTTCAACTGTCCCATCCTAAGAAGGAGCACTCCAACTGTCCCAGCCTAGGAAGGAGTATTTCAACTGTCCCATCCTAAGAAGGAGCACTCCAACTGTCCCAGCCTGGGAAGGAGTAATCCAACTGTCCCATCCTAGCAGAGAGCACTTCAACTGTCCCAGCCTAGGAAGGACTAATTCAACTGCCCCATTTTAAGAAGGAGCACTCTAACTGTCCCGGCCTAGGAAAGACTACTTTAACTGTCCCAGCCTAGTAAGGGGTACTCCAACTGTCCCAGCCTAGGAAATTACTTCAACTGTCCCATCCTAAGAAGGAGCACTCCAACTGTCCCAGCCTAGGAAGGAGTACTTCAACTGTCCCATCCTAGCAGAGAGCACTTCAACTGTCCCAGCCTAGGAAGGAGAACTTCAACTGCCCCAGCCTAGGAAGGAGTACTTCAACTGTCCTATCCTAGCAGAGAGCACTTCAACTGTCCCAGCCTAGGAAGGAGTAATTCAACTGCCCCATCTTATGAAGGAGCACTTCAACTGTCCCAGCCTAGGAAGGAGCACTTCAACTGTCCCGGCCTAGGAAGGAGCACTCCAACTGTCCCAGCCTAGTAAGGAGCACTCCAACTGTCGAAGCCTAGCAGAGAGCACTTCAACTGTCCCAGCCTAGGAAAGACTTCTTCAACTGTCCCAGCCTAGGAAAGACTACTCCAACTGTCCCAGCCTAGGAAGGAGTACTTCAACTGTCCCAGCCTAGCAGAGAGCACTTCAACTGTCACAGCCTAGGAAGGAGTAATTCAACTGTCCCAGCCTAGGAAAGACTACTTCAACTGTCCCAGCCTAGGAAAGACTACTCCAACTGTCCAAGACTAGGAAGGAGTACTTCAACTGTCCCAGCCTAGCAGAGAGCAGTTCAACTGTCCCAGCCTAGGAAGGACACTCCAACGGTCCCAACCTTGGAAGGAGTACTTCAACTGTCCCAGCCTAGCAGAGAGCACTTCAACTGTCCCAGCCTAGCAGAGAGCACTTCAACTGTCCCAGCCTAGGAAGGAGTACTCCAACTGTCCCAGCCTAGGAAAGTACTTCAACTGTCCCAACCTAGGAAGGAGTACTTCAACTGTCCCAGCCAAGGAAGGAGAACTTCATCTGTCCCAGCCAAGGAAGGAGTACTTCCACTGTCCCATCCTAGCAGAGAGCACTCCAACTGTCCCAGCCTAGTAAGGAGTACTCCAACTGTCCCAGCCTAGGAATGAGTACTTCAACTGTCCCGGCCTAGGAATGAGTACTTCAACTGTCCCAGCCTAGTAAGGAGTACTCCAACTGTCCCAGCCTAGTAAGGAGTACTTCAACTGTCCCATCCTAGGAATGAGTACTTCAACTGTCCCTGCCTAGTAAGGAGTACCTCAACTGTCCCAGCCTAGCAGAGGGCACTTCAACTGTCCCAGTCTAGGAAGGAGTACTTCAACTGCCCCATCCTAGGAAGTAGTACTTCAACTGTCCCAGCCTAGGAGGAAGGAGTACTTCAACTGTCCCATCCTAGGAATGAGTACTTCAACTGTCCCAGCCTAGTAAGGAGTACTTCAACTGTCCCATCCTAGCAGAGAGCACTTCAACTGTCCCAGCCTAGAAAGGAGTACTCCAACTGTCCCATCCTAAGAAGGAGAACTCCAACTGTCCCACCCTAGGAATGAGTACTTCAACTGTCCCATCCTAGGAAGGAGTACTTCAACTGTCCCAGCCTAGAAAGGAGTACTCCAACTGTCCCATCCTAAGAAGGAGAACTCCAACTGTCCCACCCTAGGAATGAGTACTTCAACTGTCCCATCCTAAGAAGGAGCACTCCAACTGTCCCCGCCTAGGAAGGAGTATTTCAACTGTCCCATCCTAAGAAGGAGCACTCCAACTGTCCCAGCCTGGGAAGGAGTAATTCAACTGTCCCATCCTAGCAGAGAGCACTTCAACTGTCCCAGCCTAGGAAGGAGCACTCTAACTGTCCCGGCCTAGGAAGGAGCACTTCAACTGTCCCAGCCTAGGAAGGAGTAATTCAACTGTCCCAGCCTAGGAAGGAGTAATTCAACTGTCCCAGCCTAGGAAAGACTACTTTAACTGTCCCAGCCTAGGAAGGAGTAATTCAACTGTCCCAGCCTAGGAAAGACTACTTTAACTGTCCCAGCCTAGTCAGGAGTACTCCAACTGTCCCAGCCTAGGAATGAGTAATTCAACTGTCCCAGCCTAGGAAAGTACTTCAACTGTCCCAGCCTAGAAAAGAGTACTTCAACTGTCCCATCCTAGCAGAGAGCACTTCAACTGTCCCAGCCTAGTCAGGAGTACTCCAACTGTCCCGGCCTAGGAAGGAGCACTTCAACTGTCCCGGCCTAGGAAGGAGCACTTCAACTGTCCCAGCCTAGGAAGGAGGAATTGAACTGTCCCAGCCTAGGAAAGACTACTCCAACTGTCCCGGCCTAGGAAGGAGCACTTCAACTGTCCCAGCCTAGGAAGGAGTACTTCAACTGTCCCAGCCTAGTAAGGAGCACTCCAACGGTCCCAACCTTGGAAGGAGTAATTCAACTGTCCCAGCCTAGCAGAGAGCACTTCAACTGTCCCAGCCTAGCAGAGAGCACTTCAACTGTCGAAGCCTAGCAGAGAGCACTTCAACTGTCCCAGCCTAGGAAGAAGTAATTCAACTGTCCCAGCCTAGGAAAGACTACTCCAACTGTCCCAGCCTAGGAATGAGTAATTCAACTGTCCCAGCCTAGGAAAGTACTTCAACTGTCCCAGCCTAGAAAGGAGCACTCCAACTGTCCCAGCTTGCGAAGGAGCACTTCAACTGTCCCAGCCTAGGAAGGAGTACTTCAACTGTCCCAGCCTAGGAAGAACACTCCAACGGTCCTAACCTTGGAAGGAGTACTTCAACTGTCCCAGCCTAGCAGAGAGCACTTCAACTGTCCCAGCCTAGCAGAGAGCACTCCAACTGTCCCAGCCTAGGAAGGAGTACTTCAACTGTCCCAGCCTAGGAAGGAGTACTCCAACTGTCCCAGCCTAGGAAAGTACTTCAACTGTCCCAACCTAGGAAGGAGTACTTCAACTGTCCCAGCCAAGGAAGGAGTACTTCATCTGTCCCAGCCAAGGAAGGAGTGCTTCCACTGTCCCAGCCTAGGAAGGAGTACTTCAACTCTCCCAGCCTAGGAATGAGTACTTCAACTGTCCCAGCCTAGTAAGGAGTACTTCAACTGTCCCATCCTAGGAAGGAGTACTTCATCTCTCCCAGGCTAGGAAGGAGTACTTCAACTGTCCCAGCCTAGGAAGGAGCACTCCAACTGTCCCAGCCTAGGAAGGAGTACTTCAACTCTCCCAGCCTAGGAAGGAGTACTTCAACTGTCCCAGCCTAGCAGAGGGCACTTCAACTGTCCCAGTCTAGGAAGGAGTACTTCAACTGCCCCATCCTAGGAAGGAGTACTTCAACTGTCCCAGCCTAGGAGGAAGGAGTACTTCAACTGTCCCAGCCTAGTAAGGAGTACTTCAACTGTCCCATCCTAGTAAGGAGTACTTCAACTGTCCCAGCCTAGGAAGGAGTACTTCAACTGTCCCATCCTAGGAAGGAGTACTTCAACTGTCCCATCCTAGGAAGGAGTACTTCAACTGGCCCATCCTAGTAAGGAGTACTTCAACTGTCCCATCCTAGTAAGGAGTACTTCAACTGTCCCAGCCTAGGAAGGAGTACTTCAACTGTCCCAGCCTAGCAGAGGGCACTTCAACTGTCCCAGTCTAGGAAGGAGTACTTCAACTGTCCCATCCTAGGAAGGAGTACTTCAACTGTCCCAGCCTAGGAGGAAGGAGTACTTCAACTGTCCCAGCCTAGTAAGGAGTACTTCAACTGTCCCATCCTAGTAAGGAGTACTTCAACTGTCCCAGCCTAGGAAGGAGTACTTCAACTGTCCCATCCTAGGAAGGAGTACTTCAACTGTCCCATCCTAGGAAGGAGTACTTCAACTGTCCCAACCTAGGAAGGAGTACTTCAACTGTCCCAGCCTAGCAGAGGGCACTTCAACTGTTCCAGTCTAGGAAGGAGTACTTTAACTGTCCCATCCTAGGAAGGAGTACTTCAACTGTCCCAGCCTAGGAGGAAGGAGTACTTTAACTGTCCTAGCCTAGTAAGGAGTACTTCAACTGTCCCATCCTAGTAAGGAGTACTTCAACTGTCCCAGCCTAGGAAGGAGTACTTCAACTGTCCCATCCTAGGAAGGAGTACTCCAACTGTCCTATCCTAGGAAGGAGTACTTCAACTGTCCCATCCTAGTAAGGAGTACTTCAACTGTCCCATCCTAGGAAGGAGTACTTCAACTGTCCCATCCTAGGAAGGAGTACTTCAACTGTCCCAGCCTAGCAGAGGGCACTTCAACTGTCCCGGTCTAGGAAGGAGTACTTCAACTGTCCCATCCTAGGAAGGAGTACTTCAACTGTCCCAGCCTAGGAGGAAGGAGTACTTCAACTGTCCCAGCCTAGTAAGGAGTACTTCAACTGTCCCATCCTAGTAAGGAGTACTTAAACTGTCCCAGCCTAGGAAGGAGTACTTCAACTGTCCCATCCTAGGAAGGAGTACTTCAACTGTCCCATCCTAGTAATACTTCAACTGTCCCATCCTAGTAAGGAGTACTTCAACTGTCCCATCCTAGGAAGGAGTACTTCAACTGTCCGAGCCTAGGAGGAAGGAGTACTTCAACTGTCCCAGCCTAGTAAGGAGTACTTCAACTGTCCCATCCTAGTAAGGAGTACTTCAACTGTCCCAGCCTAGGAAGGAGTACTTCAACTGTCCCATCCTAGGAAGGAGTACTTCAACTGTCCCATCCTAGGAAGGAGTACTTCAACTGTCCCATCCTAGGAAGGAGTACTTCAACTGTCCCATCCTAGGAAGGAGTACTTCAACTGTCCCATCCTAGGAAGGAGTACTTCAACTGCCCCATCCTAGGAAGGAGTACTTCAACTGTCCCAGCCTAGGAGGAAGGAGTACTTCAACTGTCCCAGCCTAGGAAGGAGTATTTCAACTGTCCCTTCCGAGCAGAGAGCACTTCAACTGTCCCATCCTAGGAAGGAGTACTTCAACTGTTCCAGCCTAGGAAGGAGTACTTCAACTGTCCCAGCTTGGGAAGGAGTACTTCAACTGTCCCAGCCTAGGAGGAAGGAGTACTTCAACTGTCCCAGCCTAGGAAGGAGTACTTCAACTGTCCCTTCCGAGGAGAGAGCACTTCAACTGTCCCATCCTAGGAAGGAGTACTTCAACTGTCCCATCCTAGTAATACTTCAACTGTCCCATCCTAGTAAGGAGTACTTCAACTGTCCCATCCTAGGAAGGAGTACTTCAACTGTCCCAGCTTAGGAGGAGGGAGTACTTCAACTGTCCCAGCCTAGTAAGGAGTACTTCAACTGTCCCATCCTAGTAAGGAGTACTTCAACTGTCCCAGCCTAGGAAGGAGTACTTCAACTGTCCCATCCTAGGAAGGAGTACTTCAACTGTCCCATCCTAGGAAGGAGTACTTCAACTGCCCCATCCTAGGAAGGAGTACTTCAACTGTCCCAGCCTAGGAGGAAGGAGTACTTCAACTGTCCCAGCCTAGGAAGGAATACTTCAACTGTCCCTTCCGAGCAGAGAGCACTTCAACTGTCCCATCCTAGGAAGGAGTACTTCAACTGTCCCATCCTAGGAAGGAGTACTTCAACTGTCCCAGCCTAGGAGGAAGAAGTACTTCAACTGTCCCAGCCTAGTAAGGAGTACTTCAACTGTCCCATCCTAGTAAGGAGTACTTCAACTGTCCCAGCCTAGGAAGGAGTACTTCAACTGTCCCATCCTAGGAAGGAGTACTTCAACTGTCCCAGCCTAGGAAGGAGTACTTCAACTGTCCCATCCTAGGAAGGAGTACTTCAACTGTCCCATCCTAGTAAGGAGTAATTCAACTGTCCCAGCCTAGGAAGGAGTACTTCAACTGTCCCATCCTAGGAAGGAGTACTTCAACTGTCCCATCCTAGGAAGGAGTACTTCAACTGTCCCAACCTAGGAAGGAGTACTTCAACTGTCCCATCCTAGGAAGGAGTACTTCAACTGTCCCATCCTAGGAAGGAGTACTTCAACTGCCCCATCCTAGGAAGGAGTACTTCAACTGTCCCAGCCTAGGAGGAAGGAGTACTTCAACTGTCCCAGCCTAGGAAGGAATACTTCAACTGTCCCATCCTAGGAAGGAGTACTTCAACTGTCCCATCCTAGTAAGGAGTAATTCAACTGTCCCAGCCTAGGAAGGAGTACTTCAACTGTCCCATCCCAGGAAGGAGTACTTCAACTGTCCCAACCTAGGAAGGAGTACTTCAACTGTCCCATCCTAGGAAGGAGTACTTCAACTGTCCCATCCTAGGAAGGAGTACTTCAACTGCCCCATCCTAGGAAGGAGTACTTCAACTGTCCCAGCCTAGGAGGAAGGAGTACTTCAACTGTCCCAGCCTAGGAAGGAGTACTTCAACTCTCCCTTCCGAGCAGAGAGCACTTCAACTGTCCCATCCTGGGAAGGAGTACTTCAACTGTCCCAGCCTAGTAAGGAGTACTTCAACTGTCCCAGCCTAGGAGGAAGGAGTACTTCAACTGTCCCATCCTAGTAAGGAGTACTTCAACTGTCCCAGCCTAGGAAGGAGTACTTCAACTGTCCCATCCTAGGAAGGAGTACTTCAACTGTCCCATCCTAGGAAGGAGTACTTCAACTGCCCCATCCTAGGAAGGAGTACTTCAACTGTCCCAGCCTAGGAGGAAGGAGTACTTCAACTGTCCCAGCCTAGGAAGGAATACTTCAACTGTCCCTTCCGAGCAGAGAGCACTTCAACTGTCCCATCCTAGGAAGGAGTACTTCAACTGTCCCATCCTAGGAAGGAGTACTTCAACTGTCCCAGCCTAGGAGGAAGAAGTACTTCAACTGTCCCAGCCTAGTAAGGAGTACTTCAACTGTCCCATCCTAGTAAGGAGTACTTCAACTGTCCCAGCCTAGGAAGGAGTACTTCAACTGTCCCAGCCTAGGAAGGAGTACTTCAACTGTCCCATCCCAGGAAGGAGTACTTCAACTGTCCCAACCTAGGAAGGAGTACTTCAACTGTCCCATCCTAGGAAGCAGTACTTCAACTGTCCCATCCTAGGAAGGAGTACTTCAACTGCCCCATCCTAGGAAGGAGTACTTCAACTGTCCCAGCCTAGGAGGAAGGAGTACTTCAACTGTCCCAGCCTAGGAAGGAGTACTTCAACTCTCCCTTCCGAGCAGAGAGCACTTCAACTGTCCCATCCTGGGAAGGAGTACTTCAACTGTCCCAGCCTAGTAAGGAGTACTTCAACTGTCCCAGCCTAGGAGGAAGGAGTACTTCAACTGTCCTAGCCTAGTAAGGAGTACTTCAAGCTTCACAGCCTGGCAGAGAATGCTTCAGCCGGTCACTGCCTATCAGGGATGCTGCAATCACTGACGTTCTTGTAGTGGACACTACTTCATCACATCACAGACAGGGAGACACTACTTATACACTACCATGTTTGACACCACTATTTCATCCCAGTGCAGCCCGGAAGGCAGGTCTTCGTCCCATCAGAGCCTGGCAACCACCAGTTCAACCACTAGCCTCCCAGCAGCCCCAGCTTCATCCCATGGCAACCTGAGAGCCCCTACTCCATCAGTACCACTCTAGCCACCACTGCGTGCTTCATCCTGTAACAGCCTAGGAGCTACTAATTCATCCACTGCGGTTCTACCCACCTCTGCTTAATCCCATCAGAGCCTGGGAGCCACTAATTCCTCCACTGCTGTTATATCCGTCACAACTTCATCACATCGGAACCCAGCAGCCACTACTTCATCCCATCACAGCCTAGCAGCCACTACTTCATCCCATCACAGCCTAGCAGCCACTACGTCATCCACGTCGGCTCTAGCCACCACTACTTCATCCCCTCCAGCCTCGGAGCCCCTGCTCCACCCAAAGGTGCTCTGACCGACGCTGCCTCGGTGCATTACACCCTCATAGCTGCTACTGCATCCTTCAGGTGCAACAACGCTCCTTCATCTAACTCATCCTATCTCTTCCTACCACAAGAGGACCCCCATCGGTGGTACAATGTGGACGGCTGTGAAGTAAGCGGCGTGTGCCCGGCAGGGATGGCACGTGCTTGGCACTGGTGTGGGACCTGCTTCCGTGCACGAATGGAAGATGTGGACGGCCTGTCCCCTGTGCCAGCCTCGGTGCCCCGGGAGACTCGCTCTGGCAGGACCAAGGAGGGCCCTTGAGATGGGACCAGTGCCCAGGAGATGGCTGGCAGGAGGGCAGCCGCGCCAGGTGTCTTCGACCCGCCCCGGGTGCCAGCCTAGACCCCGCGGCCTGTAAATGGGACAGTGTTCCTGTGGCACCGCCTACAGGCTCAAGGTAGGTGAAGGCGGGGTGGGAGGGGCACGGGAAGGTTGTGGTAGACATGGCTTTGTTCTATTTGATGAGGGGCGAAGTGTGTCTCTTAAAACTACGCTTTTTGGGGTACGCTTCCCAGGGTGTGCTCATAGCTTGTACAGTTTTCACACCATTGAACACGTTTACCTCAAAACAGTCCAAGGCGTTCTATTTTTTCCCCAACTAACCGGCCCTTTCAATTAAATAGCTTTTTTTGTTTTCAATTTTGACTTTAATTAATGGCCAAAATTATAAAGGTATTTTGCTTAAAAACATTTCGGAGAAAGCAAACAGCTGATCTAGGTCCTTGACAAGGGGAAACTAAGTACTGTTGGCATGCATGCAAATAAAAGGGCACAGTGGGGCAAGGACATGGTGCGCCCTCCCAGGAGGCATTTGATGGAAACTCCTGGGGCCTCATTTATGAAAAGTGACGCATCGCTGCGTGAAACAGCGATACGTCCCTTTTCACTGCGCACTCCTTACGACATTCCTGATGCGTCATATTTAATGTATGACGCATCATGTCGCAAGGAATTACAGGTACGTCAGTATTTCTGACATATCTGTAAGCGCAAAAGTGACGCATTGCTGGAGTGTGTCACAAAAGTGACGCAACTCCAGCAATGCGTCCTTTCACATGGGGAAAGCCCCATGTGAAAGGGCTTGCGTCAGTCTTACGCCTGCTGTGAGGAAGGCGCAAGATTTTGACGCAACAGCGTCCTAAAAGTGACGCAGTGAAATCTGATAGATTTCACTGCGTCATAATTACGAGGCTTTTTGCAGGGGAATGCCCCCTCTGCATACATTATACCTGACGCAGGTATAATGTGGCGCAGGGGTTTAAACAGTGACGCATCTACCTAGATGCGTCACTTTTTAAATATGGTGCAACGAGGCACATTTTTTACACCGCTGGTGCGTCACAAAAAGTGACGCACCGGCGGCGCAAAACTGACGCAAGGCCTTCATAAATAAGGCCCCTGGCCTCCAGGCACTGTTTGGAACGTGACGTTACACCAGCGAGGGGGAGAGCCTCCCCCCTGTAGAGCCCCCTTACCTAACCTGGGAGACTTTTTCATGGCCGGGGTGTAATTTGGATTTTGTGTTACACAAAATGTGAAATATGTTTGCAGTTTCACATAATTTACTGCTGCAAGTGAGTTTCCAGACGAGGCCGCACCTGCTGCATTTGCAAGTGCTTGGGTGGGACCAGGGCCAGGGCCTGGCAGTCCCCTCAGCTGGTTCTACCGAAGGAAGGGTGCTTACTGTCTGAATCCACTTGTGCAAGGAGCCGAGCAGTCAGGACTCGGTCCGGGACACTGGCACGTGGCAGGGACTCTGGCAAAGACTGGTGGCAGGAAGTCAAAGTAGGCAGAATATTGGGTACAGAGCTGCCCAAGAACACACAGAGCGCCAGAGGCGAAAGGGGATCCACAGGGGAAGCTCTGAGCAAAGGAATAAGAGAGTTAGGGCTCAGAAAGCACAGTCACTCGAGGGGCGATGTGGCATTTAGACTAACACCCAAGACGGATGCGCATGACATATATATATATTTACATAACAACATTAACAATGAAGGGAGTGTGAGGTAAATCACCCGGGAGCTTCACACATTAGGACTGGAGCTCCGTAAGTTCCTCACCCGCAATTGTTGTTACAGATACTGACTGCAAATACCCACATATAGGATATGCGTCAGCAGGGTCTGTGGGGCTGATACCGAAGGTGATGTTATAAAAGTAACTCAAAGACAATACTAATAGTGGACAAGAAACACCACCGAGGGCGCCAGCTGTGCCCACGGATCCTGGTGATCAAACAGGAGCACACAAGGCGGTAACAGCAAGAGGGTAGAACTCAACACACAACCACAATAGACACAGAGCTAGCAAGGAGGAGTGCTTACCAGGAAAGAAAGGAAAAAAAGACACACTTGGCAGGAGCAAGTAAGAAACATACCAGGAAACTAGAAACAAGACAGCAGGAGTAGGAAGACAGCAAACGAAGAACAAAAACAAAGGTAATGAGAAGAAAGGCAGGGGCTGGAAAAAAGGTAAATACAGAAGGAGGGAGGTTTCAAGGGTGCACTAGAAAGGTGCTGGTGCAAGGCCAAGGAGACAAGGTAGCACTGCAGGCCGTGCTGGTTCAAGAAACAAGGACAAGCTACAGCTCATGGAACAAGGAACGAAAGTAACACTGCAGGCCGTGTTAGTTCGAGAAACAAGGGATAGCTAAGGCTCGGGGAACAAGGAACCACGGTAACACTGCAGGCCGTGCTAGTTCAAGGAACGAGGGATAGCTATGGCCCGGGTAACAAGGAACCACGTTAACACTGCAGCCCGTGCTAGTTCAAGAAACAAGGGATAGCTAAGGCTCGGGGAACAAGGAACCACGGTAACACTGCAGGCCGTGCTAGTTCAAGGAACGAGGGATAGCTAAGGCTCGGGGAACAAGGAACCACGGTAACACTGCAGGCCGTGTTAGTTCGAGAAACAAGGGATAGCTAAGGCCCGGGTAACAAGGAACCACGGTAACACTGCAGGCCGTGTTAGTTCGAGAAACAAGGGATAGCTAAGGCTCGGGGAACAAGGAACCACGGTAACACTGTAGGCCGTGCTAGTTCAAGAAACAAGGGATAGCTAAGGCTCGGGGAACAAGGAACCACAGTAAGACTGCAGGCCGTGTTAGTTCGAGAAACAAGGGATAGCTAAGGCCCGGGTAACAAGGAACCACGGTAACACTGCAGGCCGTGTTAGTTCGAGAAACAAGGGATAGCTAAGGCTCGGGGAACAAGGAACCACGGTAACACTGTAGGCCGTGCTAGTTCAAGAAACAAGGGATAGCTAAGGCTCGGGGAACAAGGAACCACGGTAACACTGCAGGCCGTGTTAGTTCGAGAAACAAGGGATAGCTAAGGCCCGGGTAACAAGGAACCACGGTAACACTGCAGGCCGTGTTAGTTCGAGAAACAAGGGATAGCTAAGGCCCGGGTAACAAGGAACCACGGTAACACTGCAGGCCGTGTTAGTTCGAGAAACAAGGGATAGCTAAGGCTCGGGGAACAAGGAACCACGGTAACACTGTAGGCCGTGCTAGTTCAAGAAACAAGGGATAGCTAAGGCTCGGGGAACAAGGAACCACGGTAACACTGCAGGCCGTGTTAGTTCGAGAAACAAGGGATAGCTAAGGCCCGGGTAACAAGGAACCACGGTAACACTGCAGGCCGTGTTAGTTCGAGAAACAAGGGATAGCTAAGGCTCGGGGAACAAGGAACCACGGTAACACTGTAGGCCGTGCTAGTTCAAGAAACAAGGGATAGCTAAGGCTCGGGGAACAAGGAACCACGGTAAGACTGCAGGCCGTGTTAGTTCGAGAAACAAGGGATAGCTAAGGCCCGGGTAACAAGGAACCACGGTAACACTGCAGGCCGTGTTAGTTCGAGAAACAAGGGATAGCTAAGGCTCGGGGAACAAGGAACCACGGTAACACTGTAGGCCGTGCTAGTTCAAGAAACAAGGGATAGCTAAGGCTCGGGGAACAAGGAACCACGGTAACACTGCAGGCCGTGTTAGTTCGAGAAACAAGGGATAGCTAAGGCCCGGGTAACAAGGAACCACGGTAACACTGCAGGCCGTGTTAGTTCGAGAAACAAGGGATAGCTAAGGCTCGGGGAACAAGGAACCACGGTAACACTGTAGGCCGTGCTAGTTCAAGAAACAAGGGATAGCTAAGGCTCGGGGAACAAGGAACCACGGTAAGACTGCAGGCCGTGTTAGTTCGAGAAACAAGGGATAGCTAAGGCCCGGGTAACAAGGAACCACGGTAACACTGCAGGCCGTGTTAGTTCGAGAAACAAGGGATAGCTAAGGCCCGGGTAACAAGGAACCACGGTAACACTGCAGGCCGTGTTAGTTCGAGAAACAAGGGATAGCTAAGGCTCGGGGAACAAGGAACCACGGTAACACTGTAGGCCGTGCTAGTTCAAGAAACAAGGGATAGCTAAGGCTCGGGGAACAAGGAACCACGGTAAGACTGCAGGCCGTGCTAGTTCAAGAAACAAGGGATAGCTAAGGCTCGGGGAACAAGGAACCACGCTAACACTGCAGCCGGTGCTAGTTCAAGAAGCAAGGGATAGCTAAGGCCCGGGTAACAAGGAACCAAGGTAACACTGCAGGCCGTGCTAGTTCAAGAAACAAGGGATAGCTAAGGCTCGGGTAACAAGGAACCAAGGTAGCACTGCAGCCCGTGCTAGTTCAAGAAGCAAAGGATAGCTAAGGCCCGGGTATCAAGGAACCACGGTAACACTGCAGCCCGTGCTAGTTCAAGAAGCAAAGGATAGCTAAGGCCCGGGTAACAAGGAACCACAGTAACACTGCAGGCCGTGCTAGTTCAAGAAGCAAAGGATAGCTAAGGCCCGGGTAACAAGGAACCACGGTAACACTGCAGGCCGTGCTAGTTCAAGAAGCAAAGGATAGCTAAGGCCCGGGTAACAAGGAACCACGGTAACACTGCAGCCCGTGCTAGTTCAAGAAACAAGGGATAGCTAAGGCCCGCGGAACAAGAAACCACGGTAACACTGCAGGCCGTGCTAGTTCAAGAAACAAGGGATAGCTAAGGCTCGGGGAACAAGGAACCAAGGTAGCACTGCAGCCCGTGCTAGTTCAAGAAGCAAAGGATAGCTAAGGCCCGGGTAACAAGGAACCACGGTAACACTGCAGGCTGTGCTAGTTCAAGAAACAAGGGATAGCTAAGGCTCGGGGAACAAGGAACCAAGGTAGCACTGCAGCCCGTGCTAGTTCAAGAAGCAAAGGATAGCTAAGGCCCGGGTAACAAGGAACCACGGTAACACTGCAGGCCGTGCTAGTTCAAGAAGCAAAGGATAGCTAAGGCCCGGGTAACAAGGAACCACGGTAACACTGCAGCCCGTGCTAGTTCAAGAAACAAGGGATAGCTATGGATCGGGGAACAAGGAACCACGGTAACACTGCAGGCCGTGCTAGTTCAAGAAACAAGGGATAGCTAAGGCTCGGGGAACAAGGAACCAAGGTAGCACTGCAGCCCGTGCTAGTTCAAGAAGCAAAGGATAGCTAAGGCCCGGGTAACAAGGAACCAAGGTAGCACTGCAGCCCGTGCTAGTTCAAGAAGCAAAGGATAGCTAAGGCCCGGGTAACAAGGAACCAAGGTAGCACTGCAGCCTGTGCTAGTTCAAGAAGCAAAGGATAGCTAAGGCCCGGGTAACAAGGAACCAAGGTAGCACTGCAGCCCGTGCTAGTTCAAGAAGCAAAGGATAGCTAAGGCCCGGGTATCAAGGAACCACGGTAACACTGCAGCCCGTGCTAGTTCAAGAAGCAAAGGATAGCTAAGGCCCGGGTAACAAGGAACCACGGTAACACTGCAGCCCGTGCTAGTTCAAGAAACAAGGGATAGCTAAGGATCGGGGAACAAGGAACCACAGTAACACTGCAGGCCGTGCTAGTTCAAGAAACAAGGGATAGCTAAGGCCCGGGGAACAAGGAACCACGGTAACACTGCAGGCCGTGCTACTTCAAGAAACAAGGGATAGCTAAGGCTCGGGGAACAAGGAACCACGGTAACACTGCAGCCCGTGCTAGTTCAAGAAGCAAAGGATAGCTAAGGCCCGGGTAACAAGGAACCACGGTAACACTGCAGGCTGTGCTAGTTCAAGAAACAAGGGATAGCTAAGGCTCGGGGAACAAGGAACCACGGTAACACTGCAGGCCGTGCTAGTTCAAGAAACAAGGGATAGCTAAGGCTCGGGGAACAAGGAACCACGGTAACACTGCAGGCCGTGCTAGTTCAAGAAACAAGGGATAGCTAAGGCTCGGGGAACAAGGAACCACGGTAACACTGCAGGCCGTGCTAGTTCAAGAAACAAGGGATAGCTAAGGCTCGGGGAACAAGG
Source organism: Lissotriton vulgaris (assembly GCF_964263255.1). Lineage (NCBI taxonomy): Eukaryota > Metazoa > Chordata > Amphibia > Caudata > Salamandridae > Lissotriton > Lissotriton vulgaris. The sequence continues at coordinate 25,557,345 of NC_141699.1, forward strand.
AACCACGGTAACACTGCAGGCCGTGCTAGTTCAAGAAACAAGGGATAGCTAAGGCTCGGGGAACAAGGAACCACGGTAACACTGCAGGCCGTGCTAGTTCAAGAAACAAGGGATAGCTAAGGCCCGGGTAACAAGGAACCACGGTAACACTGCAGGCCGTGCTGTTTCAAGAAACAAGGGATAGCTAAGGCTCGGGGAACAAGGAACCACAGGAACACTGCAGGCCGTGCTACTTCAAGAAACAATGAGTGAAGAAGGTTGACCCAAAGCCCTCTGTGTATCTCTGAGTGTTTGCACTTTTTATTAATATGTTTGAGTATAAGAACCTGGCTTACAGCAAAAACAGGCTAGAACTACAAAATATAGACAATAAACAAACTTATTGATACTATGCATAAATTACAATTGAGTACAAATTTACATTTGGCACAACAATATGCAACCTCTCCCCAGAGGGTCCCAGAGGGTCGTCTATGCACAGCATGGAGCACAGCAGGGCAGTGTGATAACTTTAAAAGGGAGGTCAGAAGGCAGTGCACTACACACTGCAGGGGGGCTTGCAGGGCAGTGGCTATGCATAGAAGAGAGGCCAGAAGTGAAGTGTTTGTTGTTCGAGCTCAGCAGGGCAGTGGGGAAGGGAGATGTTTGCTGATAGAGCTCAGCAGGACAGTGAGGCAGAGAGGTAGATGTGTGTTACTGGGAGCTCAGCAGGAGAGTGTGCATGTGCCTGGTGCTCAGTAGGAGAGTGGGGCAGGGAAATAGATGTGTGTTGCTGAGACCTCAGCAGATCAGTGTGCTATGTGCTTGATGCTCAGCAGGACAGAGCTCTGTGTTCAGCAGAGAGCTCAGCAGGGCAGTGAGATGTGTGTTTTGGCAGTTCAGCATTGTAGTCGGGCAGTTAGGTGTGTGTTTCAGCTCAGCAGGGCAGTGAGGCAGTGAAGTGTTTGTTGTTAGAGCTCAGCAGGGCAGTGGGGTAATGAGATGTGTGTTGTTGGAGCTCAGCAGGTCAGTGGGGCAGTGAAGTGTGTGTTCGAGCTCAGCAGGGCAGCGGGGCAGTGAAGTGTGTGTTCGAGCTCAGTGGGGCAGTGAAGTGTGTGTTCGAGCTCAGCAGGTCAGTGGGGCAGTGAAGTGTGTGTTCGAGCTCAGTGGGGCAGTGAAGTGTGTGTTCGAGCTCAGCAGGACAGTGAGGCAGTGAAGTGTGTGTTCGAGCTCAGCAGGGCAGCGGGGCAGTGAAGTGTGTGTTCGAGCTCAGCAGGGCAGCGGGGCATTGAAGTGTGTGTTCTAGCTCAGCAGGGCAGTGAGGCGGTGAAATGTGTGTTGTTCGAGCTTAGCGGGGCAGTGAAGTGTGTGTTCGAACTCAGTAGGGCAGCGGGGCAGTGAAGTGTGTGTTGGAGCTCATCAGGGCATTGGGGCAGTGAAGCGTGTGTTCGAGCTCAGGAGGTCAGTGGGGCAGTGAAGTGTGTGTAGTTCGAGCTCAGCAGGACAGTGAGGCAGTGAAGCGTGTGTTCGAGCTCAGGAGGTCAGTAGGCAGTGAGACGGGTGTTGATGGAGCTCAGCAGGGCAGTGAGGCAGTGAAGTGTGTGTTACAGCCTGGAGCTCTCCATGGCAATGCACTCGGTGGCAGGGGGTGTTTGTGCTGTGAGCAGCATGTAATTAGAGTTTGAAATTTCCAACGTGCAACAACTATTTTTAACCCGCCCACCTAAATCTCATGAAACCTCCCTATTCTGTATGTTTCAGCATAAAATACATTTCCTAAGAGTCAGAGCACGTGTTTGCGGCGGGAAAACGTTGCACCTAGACCAGGAGGTGGAAACCCAATCATGTCGTCTCAACTGTCTCATTGTGTGTTCTGGTGCAATCTCTTCATTTAATTCACTGCAGTGTGCCCCGAGGGTAGGTGTGCCCCTGAGCTGACGGCTAGGGTACCATTAGACAGTAATATAGGGGAGCGGCGGGCCCCTTCACGCCCCTGGGCTCCGGTGCCACTGCACCTGCTGAACACATGATATATGCACCCCTGATTTCATGTCCCAGTTTTTCACTTTCTCTGCCTGCCAGTAATAGGAGCGCTGCAACAGACCCAGCACTAAACCGAATGAAATATTTAGCATTTACTCAAACAGAACATTTTGCTGTAAAATATGAAATTTAGACCCACATTTTTGCCCAGGCTGTTATTGTACTAAGGTACATGAAAATACAAGGCCCGACTGATAAAGGAAAACATACAGATATATATATGAATATTTACTCACGGAGGGCCCGAGTCACAGAAATAACTTAAGACAAAATCCTAAACTTACTACTTTTGGTATTCACAGAAGTTAGGATTTTGTCTTAAGTTTGTCTTAAGATAGACTTAAGACAGAATCCTAACTTAAGTCTGTCTTAAATCTGTTTTAAGACAAAATCCTAACTTCTGTGAATACCAAAAGTAGTAAGTTTAGGATTTTGTCTTAAGTTAGTTCTGTGAATCGGGTCCATACATACGTATTCCTACAACTACAATTAGGTTGAACTCTGCACTCTTTGCTCTTTGCCATTTCCGAGTGTAGATTTGCACCTCGGTGTAAACTTACCAGTCTCAATCCCCTCCAATGAGAAGGCGGATCCTCCTACGACTGCATTTACAATTGTAAAGTTACTATGATTAACTTTACAACAGTAAACATTTACATTTCGCCTAGTTGATGGACATGCCAGCCACCAGGACGGACACCTCCACCATGGAGATCTTCTGTGGAAAAATATAGGCACATGTAATAAAGCTTATTTAGAAAAAGACATATATATATTTTTATTTGTTATATAAATATAAATTAATTTACAATATGTACTATTAGCATGGTGTTGATGGAGCTCATCAGGGCAGTGGGGCAGTGAAGTGTGTGTTGTTCGTGCTCAACATTTGACAGGATGTCAGCTCCTTAGTAAAATGTTTATTTTTGAAATATAAAATAATTTAAATATATTAATTTCACTTCAACGCCTCCTGCGGGTTAGTAGGCAATATACAACATCAAATTCACTGCATTGATAAATATTACTTTCTAACAATAATTGAAAACATACTCACCCTCACTAATATCTTTTTTTTAACATATAGTAAACTTATTTAAATATTGTACATTTAATTAATTTCAAATCTGTTTAACTTTTAAAAAATAAGTTAAAATGTGTAATGCTATTTGAGTTTAAAATTAAGTTTATTTTAAATTAAAACAAATATAATAATCTTAAATCATTTGTAATCAATTAACTATATTTTAAAATATAATTTTAAATATTCAATTAATGTGATTAATTTAACAGTAGTTCTAAAGGGTTTTGTTTCAATTCCTTGCTTTCATTGATTTCTATGGGAGTGTGTGCAGTAACAGTGTTTGGCCCTGTGTGGTATCAGACTTACTCCAAGGCTGGGCTGGGCTGGAGTGTACTTACACCTGTTTTGGCACCTTCAGGGCCATCCTAACTTTATAAGTATATTCTCTGTATTGCAGTTGTCTTACTCTTTTGTAGGTGTGTGTTTTGAATTAGCATATTCCTCCCAAACCCATCCTTAATTATCAGTAAATTCCTCCCTATTTAGTGGGAAGTGTTCCTCATTTTCCAGTCACTCCACTTTGTCCTGCATTTACTACAAAAATGTATACTTATGTTAGGTTGAGCAGAGTTTGAAAACCAAAAAAAACTGTAAATCCCACAAGCATAGAAATGGGACTGCTATTTAGTATTGACTGATGGGAACAGAACTCCTTAACTGACCGTGTTTATTAACATAGTAACAAAAAAATAAGAACCTGAAGGGAATTATATACAACGTTTACAGATAGTATCATCTATGTTAATTAACTAGTTCTCTGATAAGTGCTCCTAATTCATGCTACACTAGTGCACATGAAAACGCGCCTCCCTTTGTGTTCAGTCGACTCTCTCTTAAAATCAATGCAAAACCTAAATTCACTGAGCTTTACCGGTAGAGATGGTGAAAACCCAAAACTGTCTCAGCAAATCTGTGACAGCTGGTCACCATAAACTACATGTGTAGAGACCTCTGCACAGAAAAGATAAGGGAGGTGGTGGCGTCCGGCCGTAGGTTTGTGAGCTGCATTGAGTAGTACATGAGTAGTACTGCTGTAGTACTGTTTTGCATACTGCAAAATGCAGTTTGTGAATCACACCACAGACATTAACATTCTACAACACACGCAGGTAGGCCCTGCTCCTTTCAGCAAATCTCAACCCTAAAAAGGACAAACACTTGCCACCTGTAGTAAAGTCATAGGTAAACCTGATGAGCTCTGGGACTGTAGGCAGAGATCAACAGATATATGGATTCAGGAAGGAATTCTCAAATTATGTCGACGACGACAGTATTGAGTTTGATCTGCTCGCAGGTGCAACCGCGGCACCTAGAAATCAGTTCCTGTAATAAAAATCACATATTTTGGAATCTAGATATAATTTTCCATCTTTTGCTGGAAAGCACAGAGCAGTCTTGCAAAGAAATTGCAATTCCATCTTCAGGAGGCCAAAGGATGATGAAACTTTTCCAGAAACTCCAGATATACCCAGGTGACATCTATGAAACCTTCAATGACATGATTGTCAAAGTCAGAGTAACACATCAGATGGCAGGACATGACACACGTCCATGCCAATACAAAAGATGCAAGACCTGTGCAGCAGACAGGGCAAGAAGATCACAGCTATATAATGATGAGGTTACAGTCTTGAAAGGGAATTGCATTTATCCGGATTTATTTACCATGTAAATCCTTTGTAGAAAAGAACATCTCTGGTATTTGATCCAACAATTCATTTATTGAAGGGGTTATTAGTAAGGGAGGTAGGTACCTACACTTAGTAATAACATCAGAATCATAAATAAGGTCCAGTGAGTCTCAATAAATCAATCCTTGCTCAACCCTTGGCAGATGTGCTGCAAGCCGTCAGTCATTAACTTATGTGACAGGTGTAAAGCATTAAAAAGCACCACTCTGGGTACATAGGTAAGATGCAACTTACAATAAAAGTCCAACAACAATTTATAAAAATAGGAAACATGTTTATAATTGAAATTACATCAAAACAACAAAAATCTGGTTATTCCCTATTCGCCGACTCGTCTTTTGAGATCTTAGGGGCATATTACCAACAACTAGCGATAATTATCGATATGTTGGTTTAGCGGCGATATATTTAGCACCGAGCTGCGGCGATTTTTATCGCTTAGGAACCTTGCTGTTATCAAAGTTTATCTCCTAGGCGATAAAAATCGGCCGAAATGCATGAATATCGCAGAAATGTCAGTGATATTCATGCATTACCGAGCTAATGCTCTTAGCCATGTTATCCACCTCCCATTGGATAACATGGCTAAGAACTGCTCAGGGCAGGTGTTAGCTTTTGGAGATATTCGCGCTTAGCGCAAATATCTCCAAAAGTTGGTAATAGGAGATATCGATGTTAGTGACTGTTTCCAGTCGCTAACATCTTGGCACTCCCACTTTGCATGTCATTAGTGATAAATATCACTGACATGCAAAGCGGGGCCCAAGATGGTCGCTATCTCCTACTAGCTGTCGCTACCTGGTGTTAGCGACAGCTAGGTAATAGGGAGATCATTTTATCTCCGCTTTCTTGGCTTTTAAAGCCAAAAATGCGGAGATAAACCCCCTAGATACTATGCCCCTCAGATCCATGTGCTATTTTCCATACCTAGATTTCGTTTAACCCGAATAGGGCTGCTCCTTTGTCTACCCAGGTCCTAAACTGTGGAAATCTTAATCTGCCTCTCTTAGGAACTGCAATTTCATACTTGCTTTTCGCAAAAACATGAAGACTTGGCTATTCTAGCTGCCGTCTGGGGACAACCTATCCGCTTCTGTCCTGCGCCATGAAACCACTGCTCATTTTCAGACTTAGGCATACCTGTAATGGGAGGTGCATTATGTGACTGCAACCACAGTCACTATCACCAAGGTTATCACAGTTTTTCATTGAATATCACTGGAAATCCAGCGTTATTCAATGTAAAACGTTGATATTCCTGCTATCCCTGGTTTTTTTTATCGCCATGGCGCTCAGTGTAGATAATACTGCGCTACCATGGCGATTATCAACAGGGATAGCCGGTGATATATTTTTTAACGCTAACAGTGGTCAGCGATAATTTTCGCTGCCGTTTGTTAATATGCCCCGTAATTGGCAGTTTTCCCCTCACCAGGGATTATAAAACATATTTTATAATGCCCCTGCTTATTTTAACAATGCCCCCTACCCTTGGGGCACCTAGGGCAGACCTTAGGGGTGACGTATGTGTAAAATTAAGGTTGGTTGAGACATTGGAAGTGCTTTTAATTCCAAAGTCCGATTTGTACACAGACTTACTTTAAAAGCAAAGCAGGGCTGCCTTTAAAATGACTCAGAAAAGGGGGTGGTGATGAACAGAGTGTCTGAATTAAGCAGACCACTCTTACCCAGTCCAAAGATCAGGGCTTGATCCATCACCGTTTTTTAGCTCACTGCACCATCCCAGCTCAGAACTTGGCTATATGCAAATTAGTCTGACCATGGCCCAGTGCATCATGGGAACAGGGCAGACCAAACTACCAAGCTAATTCTTATACTGGGAAGGAAACAAGCTACCGGGGACCGGTTTCTGGCATTTCAGCCGTCTTTGGCCCGGCTTGCTTGAATCCTGATGGTGCAATGAGCAAGGGTCTCACATCTGAGTATACCCTTCCACGCTTATGGTGGACAAAAATGATTCAGAAAAGGGGGTGGTGATGAAAATGACAGCAGGCACCGCAGCAGTGCACATTTAAGTGCATTAAATCCACTGAGGTCTCTAAACCTATATGCCCTACCATATACTAGGGGCTTCTGGGTAGGTTGTGAGAACCATTTGTAATTACACCTAATGAGCATTAGCTTTTAAACAGAGCACTGGCCCTGGGTCTCGTTAGCAGAGCCCAGGGCACAATCAGACTTAGTTACCACCAGTATCAGTCAATAAATGGGGGTGATCAGGGCAAAAAGGATGACTTTCTCACAGTATGTATATATGTACATATGTATGCATGATTGTATGTTGAACTTGTACAGTGGGACCTATCCGAAAGGCATGAATTTAAATGCAGTGTGTGCTTCCCGCCATGTGTAAAAGGGATATGCAAAGATAACTGTAGAATACCTAAGATGAAACTGAGCTTGAAAGCACTTATTGCAGCAAACCGTGTGCAGCTCTCATGTTTTATTTATTGATGTTGCAAAATCCAAGGCATACCAGAAAGAAAAAAGGGAAAGTAATGTAAGACAAGCAGGCTTATCAATTTATGAAAGGGCCGTCATAAGAGTGCAGTTGCGTGCTACGTCCCACATACCGCCCCCTTCCGATATGACCATTGATATATTGATCTTTTATGCAAGAGGTGAGCACTTTCTAGCTCTATTCCAGTCTCTACAACGATTCTAAAGCTGTCGTCAATACTTCTTCGTACAGATTCTGCATACACGTCAACATTCATCACTCAGTGTAACCTCATGTCAAAAGGCATCACCACTCCTTGTACATCGCCCTCAGACTAATTAGCTTTTCAGTGTTTGTTACCAGTTGCAGAGGCTTGGACAAACTATTGGATTGATATTCCAGATCTCAAGTCCAACGTACAACAGAAGTAGGCGTGTCTACTTACCAGCGCATGGCAGTCTTCCCCTTAGGCAGGAGTAAGAAAAAGCGTATTCATTTAAATATTTATTTGACTATTTTGTTTCTGGCTAGCTCACTCAACAAAACAGAACTTTAGGTTTTAAGATGTGTTCTAGTTTTAATCTTCATTCAATAGCACAACTCCCTGGATATTACTACCACACCAGCTACCACCTTCTTTTCTTCTAATGGAAAATGTTATTTCCATAAAATTAGTCATTATTCAGATCTTAAAATAAATCTCTGTTAATACGTGCCTCAAAGGTTGTCCTCCATCTGTCATGGAGCATCCACCATTAACATTGTGCTCTGTTTTGTTGGGCAGTATTTTTACAATTCGATTTATACAGTTTGTGAACAAACATTAGTCTGGGTTATTCATAAAGGTAACTTACGCTTGTGAGTGATTTACAAATATAAGTTTACTCTTACACTTTTGCATAACTTTACTACATTTGGCTAAAGCTAAAATATGAGTATAAAGTTACTAAAAAATGTAGACTTACATGTCTCCATCAAATAAAATATATTATTTTTGAATAAAATGTAGTTACATTACTTTTAACTAATTTTATGCATCACTTTTAATAATTATTACTGTAAAATAAAAAAGTGTATTTTTTTTACTTTAGGTACTTTAAATTTCCACCTGATTGTTGATTCTACCTATGGGTATAGTATAGAGAAAAGCAAAAATGTTTATTCAATGAAAGAAAAACACTTGGAAAATATTTTTATGTATTTATCTAAAAAAAATAACAAATGCCATAGCGTTATTAACCCAATTTTGAATTAAATCTTCAATTATTATGAATATCTTAAATCAAGTAAAAATATTTTTTGAAATTCAAAGTAAAAAAGAAAATTCCTACCTAAAGTAAAAAAACACATTTTCTGTTATGCATTAATAATTTTTAAAAGTGACATATAGACTGAATTGAAGGTAATTTCATAATATTTAAATACAAGTTAATGATACATTCATTTATAAAGTCAAAAAGGTTGTTAAAATATGTTATATTTAAATAATAAATATGTTTTTTTAATTACATTATACATTATTGATATTTTTTATATACATTTTAAATAATTTTATTTTATTTTATTACTATTCCTATGGGTTTAAAAAGGAAAAAAAAATGTAAACAGACAATACATGCTTGCCAAGATGTCTGTGAGAAATGTAGATGCCTAAGACACTGCACTAGCAATAGTGTAGGAAGAATGATTCTGCCTCCCACACAGGCCTTCTCGTGGTAGTGCAAAGGAAAGCATGAACATCGATGCATAAAAACTATTCAAGCTTAATAAAATGAGTACACACGAATAATTAATAGCATAATACATTATACAATAAAACACATTACCCTTCAAGGGAGTGCCCTTTGAATTTCAAACCCACAATATCGATGGGACTAAATTTCTAGGCTAGAATATCAAAATAAAATATCGACTGGTAAGACAGTCTACAATTGCTATACCAAACTTCACATATATCTGCCTATGTGGTACGTAGGTGTGGAGTTTGAAATAGTAAATCAATGCTTCCCTACATGCATTTATGATGTAATATTTTCTCCCTTGATATCCTGTCTCGATATTAGTATGCCTCGATATTGTTGGTGCTGATATCCAGTAGCACAAACAAAAGAAGGAAGGATAACGGATGTCTGTCATACTGAACCTGTGTGTTATCCTGTGATCACTTACCTGAATGAGCAGCCTGTTTACGCTTGGTTCCAATGGAAGGTATGCTAGAGGTTCTAGGTTTGGGACAGGGTTAGCTTAGTGAGCATTAAATATATGACGTTACAACGCAAACAATTACAACACATGCTTTTACAACGCAGTTTTTACATCGCAACTACCATTACATTGCATGATTTTACAACGCATGCCATTATGATGCATTTTTAAAAACTACCATTACAACGCATTCCATTACAACGCATACCATTTCAACACACACAATTACAACGCATAATACTTTTAGAGCAACCGTAGGGTAAGTGTTGGATAGTGTAGGGGTAAAAATTACCAGTCCCACTCCAGTGAGTGCAACAGTAGGGTAAGTGTTGGATAGTGTAGAGGTAAAAATTACTATTCCCATCTATCCCAAAACTCATATCCACCCTAAAACAAAAAAAATCTCCATTACTTACCTCATAATACGTTGTAATGGCATGCGATGTAAAAAGCATGTGCGTTGTAACCGTTGCGTTGAAAAAGCAGTGCAATACCACCCAAAGAGAAACCTTCGATCCACGGAGGCCTTCCTGGCCGTGGTACCCAGAGTGAAAAGAGCCAGGACCGGAGGAAGGATGTTCTCCTTAAACGCCTCTAAGATACTTCTCGTATGGGTTTTTCTCCTCTGCTGGGGTTGCCCAGAGGGGGGTTGCTATCTATTTTGCAAGGAATCTTCCATGGGAAGTCATGCAGGTGCAAAGAGACTCTAAAGGCAGATGGCTCTGGGTAGTAGTAAAACTGTTAGGGAAAGTATTAAACTTTGTAAATTACTATGGCCCAATATTCGATGACACTTCAGCCCTGATGGAAATTAGCGAAATCTTGAGGGGCACTCCAGGACAAATTGTGTTGGGAGGTGATTTTAATTATATTCAAGATTTGAAAAGGGATACTTCTAATAAAAACAAGAAGCAGCTAAAACCAAAAACAAAGGGGGTGTTGGAAGCTTTAACGACGGAATACCAACTGCGGGATTCATGGCGCTCCCTAAATCCCAATACAGAGTCCTACACTTGCTATTCTTATAGATTTCACACTGCCTCTAGAATAGATTTTTTTTTAACTTCCAGGTCTCTTCAAATTGGCAATGCATTGATAGGCTGCAACCCTTTTTCAGACCATGGGAGGATTGAAGTGGAACTGATGTTAGAAGGTTCAAAAAGGGAACGCCCCAGGTGGCAGATGGATCGCACCCTTTTACAGAACTCGGAATGGGTGGAGGGCTTTAAAGAATGGATGAAATAATTTTTTTTAGTCAACAAAGATTCAGCGGAGCCTTTCTCTATATGGGGAGCATTTAAAGCAGCAGCCCGAGGGCAAATGATAGCATTTTCCTGCAACAAGGCAAATGCGCGTAGGGAACAAATTGCCGTCCTTCAAAGTGCCGCTGAGAAGGAATATGCTTTAAAACTTAATCGAATGCCCAATAAATGGGAAGAAGCAAAATCATTGCTTAGGGATTTCTTCACCCTGGAAGAGATAAATAGCTCGAAGGCCTTTCAGCAAAGGCTCTATGAGGATAGTCAACTGATGGGAAAACTTTTGGCTAATTCAATCAGAAAAAAGCAAGAATCTTCCATCATTCTAAAAATTCATGATCCTCTGGGTGGAATAGAGACCAGGAGTGAGGGAATTGCGAAAGTTTTCCTTGATCATTATGAGAGAATATACTCCACAGATATTCAGGTAGAGGGAACATTGATCAAGGAATATTTCGAAAGTTTAGATATTCCCAAAATCTCCGATTGTAGGAGGAATCAATTATGCAGTGAAATAAGCTTACTGGAAATTCAAAACAGTATAAAAACAACAGCAGGAGCAAAAGTATCAGGCGTGGACGGGTTCCCGATTGAATTTTATAAGGTATTTTTAAAGGAACTGGAGGGTCCCTTGAAAAATTTATTTAACTATATCAGAAGAGGTGGTAAGGTTCCCTCTGAGTTTAAAGAATCTACAATTATCAGCTTTGTCAAAAAAGATAAGAATCCCGAGGAGGTAAATTCTTATAGACCAATCAGTTTACTGAATTCGGACTACAAGGTTTTTATGAAAATCTGGGCCCAAAGATTTGTGTTTGCAGCACAGGAAGTAATCCATCAAGATCAGACAGGGTTTATAGCCGGTAGATCAATGGCATCGAACACAGAATATTTGATACAAGCCTTGGATTTTTTTAATATTAATTCAACTTCTGCATGTATCTTAATGATCGATGCAGAAAAAGCATTTGATTTAGTTAACTGGTCAGCGTTATTTTTTTCCTTGGGTTGTTTTGGATTCCCGGCCCCGATTATTAGTATGCTACAGAACATTTATGAAGGGGCATCAGCTCAGGTTATAGTTAACACCAGGTAAGCAGGGAAGATTAAAATAAATCGTGGGACTAGGCAAGGGTGTCCTTTATCTCCCCTGCTTTTTACCTTTTTCATTGAACCGATGGTGATAAAAATAAGGAACAATGCAGCAATATTACCCCCTATTGGCGGAATGTCAAAGTTAAAATTATTTGCTGATGATATTGTTCTGTATTTAGCTCCGAGAAAAAGAAAATATTTTACATCTCATGAAAGAGCTTAAGGATTACGAAAAGATTGGGGGATATAAAATCAATGAGAAGAAAACGGAAGTCCTTATTTTAAATTCCAATCTAGATTTTCTACCATTACACCTTCAGTCTCAAGCAGAAAAACGGGATCCAATAAGATATCTAGGAATTTACGTGACTAGAGACTATCAAGATCTTTTTGGGTTGAACTATATTAAGATGAAGAACAAAATAAAGAACATGCTGGAACAATGGGATTCCTTGCCCTTGACTTTGATAGGTAGAGTTGCACTGGTAAGGATGAACATACTTCCTTTGGTTTTATTTCTTTTTAGTAATATTCCAATAAAAGTCAACTTGGCCTTTTTTAAGGATCTTGATTCTATGATGACTAGATTTATTTGGAATAAAAAAACTTCAAGAGTTAAGCTCTCGGCGGTACAGCTTACGGTAAATCAAGGTGGGCTGGCTCTCCCCCATTTTAAAACATACTATGAAGCAGCCCTCTTCGATATAGTGGCAGGATTACTAAGAACCAGACAGTCAAGGGACAATTTCTTTTTAGATAAGATGCTAGAGGAAGCAGGCTCTCAAATTTTTTTCTTTTTAAAAACTGCAAAGCTGCCCAAGAAAACAAGGTACAAGACACTACTAGTGTACTCCTCAAGATTACGACTTTTATATAAAAAATGTGGTTCAGATGGTTCTAGTTTTTTGAAATTAATAGAATGTGGTAAAATGGGACTTAAGATATCTCATAATCATCTGCTACAATGGGACTTAGCTGGGTTTCGTGAAATAAGACACTTATTTTCCCAACATAAGGTAATTAGCTGGCAAACAGTTGTAGATAGAGCATATCCTAGGCGGCTTATGTTTTTTGACTATTTACAACTGGTTTATCTGATAAGAAAAGAATTAGGGGGGTCTGACACTTTATCCAATGCCTTGTTATCAGCTTTATATGGGGAAAAACATAAGGGCATAGGATACTGGTATAAAAGGCTACTCCCTCCAGGACCTCCTCAGGTAATTCTTAAACATCTAGACAAAATAAGCCTCACGACACAGTGCGTTTTTTCAGAAAAAGACTGGGAAGTAATATGTCAGCTAGGACATAAAGCACTCCGGGCAGCTAATTATAAACGAATGTCCTTTCTCTCTCGCTGGATGGCATATTACACCCCGGAGGCCTTGCAGAGAATATTCCCTGATTATGAGAATAAATGCTTTAGATGCAAAGCCAATGGTCAGGGTGGCTGGCACCATGTTTTTTTCTCTTGTCCAAAGTTAGAATCTTTTTGGAAGGGGATTTTTAATGACATGGAACTGGCAACTGGGAAAACACTGCTACCTGAAGCAGAAGTGGCCCTTTTTGGTATTTGTAAAGATAGGGATAGGTTAAATAGCACAGAAGAGGCTTTTATTTTTATTTCTACTATGGTAGCACGGTCCATGATTTTACAAAATTGGAAATCTGAGGTAATCCCATGTCAATTAAAATGGGTCAATAAAATGAAAAGAACATGTTCATTTGAGAGAGCTTATGCAGAGGTAGGGTGGGTGCGATCAAAAGATTTGAAAGGAATTGGAAATATTTTGAGAGGTTGGAATATATAAAAGGAAATTGATATTGTACCATTGTCTTTTTATTAGCTGCTATCACATTTTTTGCACTTTATTCGGATATTTTGCACTGTATTGCACTCGCACTTTAATAATTCAAATAATAACTTTGCTACTTTATCTGATGGGTTTTGATATACAAGTATATGAAGAATCATTCAGTAATAACGATGTATATTCTAGCACTGTCACTTTAGAATTATATCTTTATTATATATGATGTTTCTGTATTTTAAATTAGTAGGGTTAAAGGAATTAGAGTGGAAACTCGAATGTTTTTTCTTCCTTAGCCCTCTTCGTATATTGTTAATTTTCCATGTTCTTGCACAAGCACTTTAATATAATTAGTATTTTTGCATCTACAAATTAGCAGCTTATTTCGGTTAACTCTGTATGATTCTGCTTTAGTACTTTAAAGAAGGGTACAATGTAATAGGAAATTTGACGCATTGGATTAACTGTTTTCCTTATTCCATTTTGCACTAGCATTTTAAGATTGACTTAAATTATTTGTTAGCTATAATGTATATGCTTGGTCTGTCTCTTGTATACTGTATGAAAATCTTATTTAGAGTCGAAAAATCAAATGTACCAATATATACCTACTGTCTTGTTCAATAAAAAAAAAGAAAAAAAAAAAAAATAAGATGTGGAACTCACTCCCTCTACATCTCCGGACTAATCCAAACCTACTCTCCTTCCGCAAACAATTGAAAACCTACCTGTTTGCCAAATCCACCGAATCATAACCCTTCCGTCACTTTCAGTTCTGTCTTCATACTCCAGCGCTTGGACGCCCATTGGGCAGCAACCGCGCTATATAAATAACAATACAATACAACAATACAATACAATGTAAGACTGCGTTGTAATGGATGTTTCCCTGAGCATCTGGTTGGCGGGCCGTAGAGGCCTCTGGGAAGAAAGAAAATTACCGAGCGGCTTGCTTGATGCCATGGCAACGGCTCCCATCAAAGGCAGGGTCTATTTTCATAAGGGGCATGGCCATAGTGCCTGAACCGCATGTACCAACCTATCTCGTAACTCCAGGGATGACCGCCCAAGCCTTTCCCATTCCAGATCCCTGCTGGAGTAATGAGGTAGAAGAGAGGGGGTAATTGTGAGGTGGGCATTTGACCAGAACAGAAAGACGGGCAGGGAGGAGAGCAGCAGACCCTGGTAGTGACCTGACGGAAGCACATTCTTCTTTCTTCCAGGGGGAGAAGAAGACAAATAGCAGCAAAGACCATCATACGGCTCGCTGGACCTCGGAAAGGGATCATAAACGGAATGATCGTATATGTCTACAAAGAGACTCTTGTCTATTGACTGAATAGAAGTTGATTGAAATTTCCTGAGGAGGGAAGCAGAGACATAAACATTAATGTCTCAAACAGCTGTCACTGACTGCATAGTGAACAGGAAGTAAGGGCATTTTATGTTTTACAATCCCAGCTGCATGGCATCTCTCATCATGCGTGCTTCATAGAAGATGATGGGGCATATAAACAAGGGGATAGCGCCACCAGAACGTCACTTTTAGCGATGTTCTGGTGACGCTATGCCTTTCTACATATTTACAAAGCGGCTTTAAGCTAATTAATGTAGCTTCACACCGCCTTGTAAATAAGGCCCCTTTACATGCATCACTTAGCGTGAAAGGGGTGTGCAGTGGGTGTGGCTGTGGGCGTTCCAGCGCCACACCCATTGCTCTTTGACGATGCCCAGATTTACAAAGAGGTTTGAATCTGAGGCAGCGCCAAAAACTAACACCATGCAGGAGCAGGCGCTAGAATAGCGAATATGAAACAAAAAGCCCTATTCAGCCTGCATGGTTTAATTCTCAAACCCTGTAACTTCTGGGGCCACACCTCTTATTGGCTCGCCAAGATGAGTTTAGTCACTGTCTATTACAGGTCTGGCCATGCCTTAAAATATGAAAATAGCTGGAATAGCGAAACCAGCAGAAATACTTTTATTTCTCCTAGTGTTTGCTTTTTCTATGTGTGTTGCATTGTGCAGCACACGTAGAAAGAGCAAAATGCCATTAATGATTGTTTATGTGCAGGAATATAGTGCTAAATGAACAGCAAAATCAGTATCTCGAGCAGCTTCTGCCTCACCCCCAAAATTGAGGGGTTTTATAAGACATCTTCTCATAGACTAACATTGGAAGTGCAAATTTTCAAGGTGTGAGTAAAATAAATACAGTTTCAGCCAATCAAAGCACTGAGGGGCCAATTTATGAAAAAGTCACGCACCTCATAAGGGGGAAAGAGAAGGAATGTACCGTATTTAAGGCAATAAGGCGCTTTCCTGCCCTTTCCTCTGCGCTGGCCCCCTTTTAGCAGCCTTCCTGTAATGTCACGGAATGCAGTGCGGCAGCCAAAAATGCTGCGCTGCGTGACAGGGCGGGAGAAGGAGAGCACCATATCTAGAGATGGGTCCCTCTCCTCCCCTCTCCCCAGTGCTGGCGCTGTGTGACAGGGAGGGAGAAGGCGAGCACCATATCTACAGAGATGGGTCCTTCTCCTCCCCCCTCCCCAGTGCTGGCGCTGCGTGACAGGGCGGGAGAAGGAGAGCACCATATCTACAGAGATGGGTCCTTCTCCTCCCCCCTCCCCAGTGCTGGCGCTGAGTGACAGGGTGGGAGAAGGAGAGCACCATATCTACAGAGATGGGTCCCTCTCCTCCCCTCTCCCCAGTGCTGGCGCTTCGTGACAGGGCGGGAGAAGGAGAGCACCATATCTACAGAGATGGGTCCCTCTCCTCTCCTCTCCCCAGTGCTGGCGCTGCGTGACAGCGAGGGAGAAGGAGAGCACCATATCTACAGAGATGGGTCCCTCTCCTCCCCTCTCCCCAGTGCTGGCGCTGCGTGACAGGGAGGGAGAAGGCGAGCACCATATCTACAGAGATGGGTCCTTCTCCTCCCCCCTCCCCAGTGCTGGCGCTGCGTGACAGGGCAGGAGAAGGAGAGCACCATATCTACAGAGATGGGTCCCTCTTCTCCCCCCTCCCCAGTGCTGGCGCTGCGTGACAGGGCGGGAGAAGGAGAGCACCATATCTACAAAGATGGGTCCTTCTCCTCCCCCCTCCCCAGTGCTGGCGCTGCGTGACAGGGCGGGAGAAGGAGAGCACCATATCTACAGAGATGGGTCCCTCTCCTCCCCCCTCCCCAGTGCTGGCACTGCGTGACAGGGCGGGAGAAGGAGAGCACCATATCTACAGAGATGGGTCCTTCTCCTCCCCCCTCCCCAGTGCTGGCGCTGCGTGACAGGGTGGGAGAAGGAGAGCACCATATCTACAGAGATGGGTCCCTCTCCTCCCCTCTCCCCAGTGCTGGCGCTGCGTGACAGGGAGGGAGAAGGCGAGCACCATATCTACAGAGATGGGTCCTTCTCCTCCCCCCTCCCCAGTGCTGGCGCTGCGTGACAGGGCGGGAGAAGGAGAGCACCATATCTACAGAGATGGATCCTTCTCCTCCCCTCTCCCCAGTGCTGGCGCTGCGTGACAGGGCGGGAGAAGGAGAGCACCATATCTACAGAGATGGGTCCTTCTCCTCCCCCCCCCCCCAGTGCTGGCGCTGCGTGACAGGGCGGGAGAAGGAGAGCACCATATCTACAGAGATGGGTCCCTCTCCTCCCCCCTCCCCAGTGCTGGCGCTGCGTGACAGGGCGGGAGAAGGAGAGCACCATATCTACAGAGATGGGTCCTTCTCCTCCCCCCTCCCCAGTGCTGGCGCTGCGTGACAGGGCGGGAGAAGGAGAGCACCATATCTACAGAGATGGGTCCCTCTCCTCCCTCTCCCCAGTGCTGGCGCTGCGTGACAGGGAGGGAGAAGGCGAGCACCATATCTACAGAGATGGGTCCTTCTCCTCCCCCCTCCCCAGTGCTGGCACTGCGTGACAGGGCGGGAGAAGGAGAGCACCATATCTACAGAGATGGGTCCTTCTCCTCCCCCCTCCCCAGTGCTGGCGCTGCGTGACAGGGCGGGAGAAAGAGAGCACCATATCTACAGAGATGGGTCCCTCTCCTCCCCTCTCCCCAGTGCTGGCGCTGCGTGACAGGGCGGGAGAAGGAGAGCACCATATCTACAGAGATGGGTCCCTCTCCTCTCCTCTCCCCAGTGCTGGTGCTGCGTGACAGCGAGGGAGAAGGAGAGCACCATATCTACAGAGATGGGTCCCTCTCCTCCCCTTTCCCCAGTGCTGGCGCTGTGTGACAGGGAGGAAGAAGGCGAGCACCATATCTACAGAGATGGGTCCTTCTCCTCCCCCCTCCCCAGTGCTGGCGCTGCGTGACAGGGCGAGAGAAGGAGAGCACCATATCTACAGAGATGGGTCCCTCTCCTCCCCCCTCCCCAGTGCTGGCGCTGCGTGACAGGGCGGGAGAAGGAGAGCACCATATCTACAGAGATGGGTCCTTCTCCTCCCCCCTCCCCAGTGCTGGCGCTGCGTGACAGGGCGGGAGAAGGAGAGCACCATATCTACAGAGATGGGTCCCTCTCCTCCCCCCTCCCCAGTGCTGGCGCTGCGTGACAGGGCGGAAGAAGGAGAGCACCATATCTACAGAGATGGGTCCTTCTCCTCTCCCCTCCCCAGTGCTGGCTCTGCGTGACAGGGCGGGAGAAGGAGAGCACCATATCTACAGAGATGGGTCCCTCTCCTCCCCTCTCCCCAGTGCTGGCGCTGCGTGACAGGGCGGGAGAAGGAGAGCACCATATCTACAGAGATGGGTCCTTCTCCTCCCCCCTCCCCAGTGCTGGGGCTGCGTGACAGAGCGGGAGAAGGAGAGCACCATATCTACAGAGATGGGTCCCTCTCCTCCCCTCTCCCCAGTGCTGGCGCTGCGTGACAGGGAGGGAGAAGGCGAGCACCATATCTACAGAGATGGGTCCTTCTCCTCCCCCCTCCCCAGTGCTGGCGCTGCGTGACAGGGCGGGAGAAGGAGAGCACCATATCTACAGAGATGGGTCCTTCTCCTCCCCCCTCCCCAGTGCTGGCGCTGCGTGACAGGGCGGGAGAAGGAGAGCACCATATTTACAGAGATGGGTCCCTCTCCTCCCCTCTCCCCAGTGCTGGCGCTGCGTGACTGGGCGGGAGAAGGAGAGCACCATATCTACAGAGATGGGTCCCTCTCCTCTCCTCTCCCAAGTGCTGGCGCTGCGTGACAGCGAGGGAGAAGGAGAGCACCATATCTACAGAGATGGGTCCTTCTCCTCCCCCCTCCCCAGTGCTGGCGCTGCGTGACAGGGCGGGAGAAGGAGAGCACCATATCTACAGAGATGGGTCCTTCTCCTCCCCCCTCCCCAGTGCTGGCGCTGCGTGACAGGGAGGGAGAAGGCGAGCACCATATCTACAGAGATGGGTCCCTCTCCTCCCCTCTCCCCAGTGCTGGCGCTGCGTGACAGGGCGGGAGAAGGAGAGCACCATATCTACAGAGATGGGTCCCTCTCCTCCCCTCTCCCCAGTGCTGGCACTGCGTGACAGCGAGGGAGAAGGAGAGCACCATATCTACAGAGGTGGGTCCCTCTCCTCCCCTCTCCCCAGTGCTGGCGCTGCGTGACAGGGCGGGAGAAGGAGAGCACCATATCTACAGAGATGGGTCCTTCTCCTCCCCTCTCCCTAGTGCTGGCACTGCGTGACAGCGAGGGAGAAGGAGAGCACCATATCTACAGAGATGGGTCCCTCTCCTCCCCTCTCCCCAGTGCTGGCGCTGCGTGACAGGGCGGGAGAAGGAGAGCACCATATCTACAGAGATGGGTCCTTCTCCTCCCCTCTCCCTAGTGCTGGCGCTGCGTGACAGGGCGGGAGAAGGAGAGCACAATAGCTACAGAGATGGGTCCCTCTCCTCCCCCCTCCCCAGTGCTGGCGCTGCGCGACAGGGCGGGAGAAGGAGAGCAACATAGCTACAGAGATGGGTCCCTCTCCTCCCCCCTCCCCAGTGCTGGCGCTGCGTGACAGGAAGGGAGCAGGAGAGCACCATATCTACAGAGATGGGTCCCTCTCCTCCCCTCTCCCCAGTGCTGGCGCTGATTTCAGCCGCTTTGCGCCAGGTACACACATTAGCGCCTTAGTGCTAGGGTGTGTGCGAGAGTCTAGCATAGGTTTTGTCTAGGAAGGGAACCCTTCCGGCACAAACTGCTATATGTGGACACACCTTAAAACGTTTCCTACTTCGCATGTGTGCTCACAGAGCAACGCGCGTGCAAAGTCGGAATAGAAAGGAGAAATAACAACATTTCTCCTCTTAACGCCTCCTTTCAAATGGCGTTAAACTTGGCGATAAACCCTGTCTACTATTCTTTGGAGCTAGTTCTTTGCAGCAAAAGGCAGGGTGGTGTATGGGACGCCGATGTACCATCCATGTTACTCCCCCTTGACGCTAAATAAAGCAGCGCCTACATGCTGCTTTGCTTGACTTTTTAGGGTAATTTCCAGCATAAAATAAGTTTTGCACTGGAAAGTAAATTAGGCAAAAAACATGTTGTGCTGGATATTATATTATACACAACAGCACCTCACTAATATCATTGCAAATACATTCTGTGACACCCTCTCATTCCTCAACTGTGAGGTCCAACTTTGATCTAAAAGAAACCTTTTTAGTGGACGTTGCATGGTGTTGAAAAACAGGCATTTCTCTGCAAAATGTATGTAATCGACTCCCAGGCATCACCCACATTAAAAATAAATTAAAGGAAAATTATATTTAAAACAATTTGCATAAGAATTATTTAAGGTCATCACGGCAAGAAACTCTGCAGAACAGAGCTGTCTCTCAGGGGGGGGGGGGGGGGGGGGGGGCGGGCCAGGGCCCACTTTGCCCATGTCTTGAAACGTCTCTGAAGTACTGGGCTGCTGTATGGCCGGGGGGCCCTTCGAAGCAGGGATCCCTGGTCCTTTCTCAGCCCTGCTGTCGTGGGTCCATCCCAGAATCCCACATGGCTGCCTCTCTGCCCCGCCCATTAATGCTTCCTGTAATTACGTCGTGGTCTCTCTTCGCAGACAGATTAAACACCTTTAAAAGCCTCTTCTCGACCACAGAGCTGCTCTTTCTGGCTTCTGAAAAGTTCCTCTTTGAATATTTAATCACTGATCTGATTCCATGTTTTTGTTGACGGTGGTTATTAACGCTTGCTCTCCCGGAATTGCTGCATAGACTTCACCTGGATGGGTTTAAGGCTGGACTGGCCCTTCTAGAATGTTCCTAATGCAGCTCTTTCTTCTCCAATCTGGGACATCTACCCTCTGGGTGTGTGGGGGGGGGGGGGGGGGGGGGGGAGATCTGGTCCCTGGTGCTCAGACGAGGAACTGTTAATGGGCTCTCCCATAAGAGGGCATGAAGTAACACCGGTCAGTGGCGACTGCTGGGGCAGTAAAGTGGTGGGGCAGCACCGGGGGGGGGGGGCAACATGGGGGCGGGGGGGGTAGCACAGGGAAAATAATTATTAAGATACATACCTGCCATCTTCAGCGTCGGTGCTCCTCTGGCCTCTGCTTCGTCGACTCCCAGCATGCCACTGGCTCCCCTACGCCAACACAGGCGCTGGTCTCATGCTGGTATTACCCAGCATGAGAGCAGCGCTGTGATTGGTGTGAGCGGCCTAGTAAGGCGCTCACTAAGGGGCTACGACCCTCTGCTTGCTCTCCACCCGGCTGTACAGCTCAGCTCGGGCAGATAGATCGAAGTGCACATGACGGTTTAGTCGGCCTTCGACGGACGACCAAACTGTCATGCGCACTTGAAGTAGTAACACCACGCCTCCTTCCTTCAGCTGTGTCGTGTCAGAATGGACAGGACCACCCCACCCTCAGTGCGGCTGCAGGAAGTGAGCGAGGAAACACACAATGATAATAGCCTTTGCTATTATCAATTTTTTTTCATTTTTCACGGCTGAAAAGCAATGGGGCGGTGCTTCTGCGCCTTAACAGAGGAGCCGCCACTGTCAGCAGTGCTTAATTCATAAAAAATATAAGTGCCAGGGCCCATTTAGAGGGGTCCTGCAGCTTGCACCACCCATTGACACTGCCAGCACTGCCAATGACAGTACCACTTCACTACTACAAGTGGAACAATTCTGACTATTCCAGGCCCTCAAAGCTAGAAGGACAGACCAGAAGTGACCAGAAGTGAAAAAGTCTTAATTGTATAGTTAGTTAAAACCATCACAATGTTCCAATACATAAGGTCCATTTTCTCGACATGTTAAAAGAAGAACAGCATTGGTGGCAGATTTTGTTAATTTTTAATGAATATTGAATTATTAAACACTGTTTGTCCGCTCATCTCAAAATTTGGTAGACAGCGCCACTTTGTGGAGGACTGTCATTAGAGCTGGTGTTGAGAATAAAGTGCTGATGCCGAGCTCCGGAAACCGCCGTCTCAAATTAAGCACTGGAGATCTCCAGTCCGGGACATTGGCCACAAGTTAAGATTCTTAGGATGGACCTCACACTAGCGATGCTCAAAGGACCAGCCTCAGTGTACCTTACAGCATGACAATGACACGTTATGCTTGTTGTGTTGGTTTGTCGCGGGCATTGGTGCAAGCGAGCCCTTCTGACTCCCCACTGCATTGACATGTTGGGCAAGTTTTGATCAAAACCTCACTCTGTCCCCTCAGTGTTGGACCAGGGGAACAAGCGGTAACAGCTACGTCCTCATTTCTTCACTCAAGATGCCCTGCTGAGCGTGCCCTGTGAGCCATTTTAGCAGAAAGGTCCTGTGACCAGATGGACAAGCAGCCTCATAGTTGTGCCAGGCACAGGATCTAAGGGGTGGGTGTAAATCATCAATCAGGCCATGCCCCCAGAGGTGCCAGCAAATTCACTTTAGACTGACCTTCATCCATCTTGAGCGGCCTCTCGCAGTTTCATGGTCTAACATCCCCATTTAATGTAAAACACTAGTGGGCCCTGGTGCCGCTGCACCTTATGCACTGATAATGTGCCCTTTACCGGTAAGGCGCGCGGACTCTCCTCCGTCTGAGCAGGCTGCTCCGAGCTTAGCAGAGGTGCAGCAGAGGGGACTCCCTGGGACTGTGCCCTGGTCAGCACTCTAGTAACCACACTCCCTTCATCTGGGTCGTATCTAGGCACGCGGTCTGTAAATGAGTCAGGACTCATCGTCTCTAACTTCACAACTTAATCCCTTGGCAGGACGTCTTTACCATGGTTGGTTGTCATTTCCACCGTTGTCATTTGGTATAGTTCCTTAATTATTTTTTTGTTGTTTTCTGATTAAATTTTTTTAAACTTACTATGTCAGGTGTATTTAGTTGTCCTTCAAAATTTAGTTTTCTTCCTATGTTGCGTTCAACCCAGCCGAGTAATGCTGTCCTGCTGTCGCTGCTTTTTAATGTGCATTTTGGTATATGTGTTTCTATCCTTTTTATGCAGTTGTTTTTAAATTTGGGAAGTGTTTCTATTTGCTATGTTAATTTGGTAGGCTGTTTAGAGATTGTTGTTTTTGTTTTAAATGTGACGTATATTTATATTATTTATGATTTTTTCAATCTAATATAAATTAAACAAACGTCAACACCACTGACTCTCCAGATCTGCTCACCTGAAATGTCTGTTTCTCTGGCAGAGTTTTTAAGCATAGGATTAGCACAGTACTATCCATGCCGAGCTAGAAAGGGACAAAGCCTTTTACCACTGTCGTCACAGTATTACAACTTTGGATTGGTAAAATACCATCAAAGCCAACCTAAAATGAATGAATGCAACCCCTGACACGTGTTTCGCTCTTGTTAGAGCTTGTCAGAGAAGCACAGCTTTGTTCACACACAAGACTACAACCGATATAAGTCAAAACAATATCCTTTCAAGCTAAAAGTGCCGTATAAATGGTGCAAAAAAGGACCCAGGGTTCCTTAATATGATTTATTTTTATTGTTTGTAACTTAATTCTATTGATTTTCTTGTGTTCAATATTTCTGTTTTAGTGGTTTTTGTTATATTTATTTACTGTTACTGTAGTGACAATATTTGGTATTTCTTTGTTCTTGTTAGGTCGAGCACATCTAAAAAGCATGCGAAGCATGCTTTGTCTGCGAAGACATCTTTTGTTGGCGTGTTCCGATGAATGTGAGACAGGGGATGTGCACGCACTTTCCATCGGCGATTTGACTTCGTGGGCGTGCACGCCCAGCCCGGCACCGTGCACATCTCCTGTTCTCAACATTCACCGCAAGTCAGTTTCTGGCCATCGCGCGCGTACACACACAGGCAAAGTCACGCATGCGCACACACATTCCCACGCGCACACCCTCACCCCCCCCCAGGCATACACACAGGCAGGCAGGCACACACACGCATGCACGCACCTCCCTCCCCCACCACTCACGGGACTCACACGTACACACACGCGCGCACACACAGATCCACCCCTCCACTCACCGTGCTCTTTTCCGACGCATCTCCACACGCGGGGCACTTCTCTTGATTTTCACGCTACCGCGGGGCTCTCCCTCCATGATGGGAGCCTCGCAACAACAAGCATCACCGGCCTCTTCCGGCCGCGCCACAGGCCCCGCCCATGTCACGGGCAAGGATGCCTGACTTCCTGGTTCAGGATCTGTCAACGTGTATTTTTCCTGTGGTAGCGAGGTCTGCAGCTGATGTTTTTCGTATAAAAGGGAGGGGTGTCCATGTTAATGGTTGCTTTCATTCGGATTTTAAAGGAGATTTTGCCATGTGTATTTTTATATATCACGATTTTTCTTGTTTAATTTTTGGATGGATGTTACTTTCTCCAGGACGGATAGGAGGGTGAGCGAATTCATTAAGAACACTAGAATTATGAAATCGGTAACTGTCCCAAATATATGTTGAGCATGCCCCCTCGTGTACACTTGCAAAGGGCTGTTTACAAGAGCCCCACAAGCAAGGTTGTGCAAAGACTATTTCGGAAGGTCTTTTAATCCCAAGCTTTTGGTGAATACTGAGAAGTAGCTCCATCCTGCAGCGCTAGGTGCAGAGGGTCACAGTAAAGCCTATAAACTCACCGCCCATGATATGGCCTCATATCAAAGATGATGGGGTCTTCTAGTGCACAGGCCAGGCCTCCAACTGCATAAGCAGGATCAACATAGACCCGCCCACTGCCAAAAGACGTACATTCGCTCAGTGATATAGCAGGCCAACCAATAAACAACTTGCAAACTTTCCCTCAGCCAGTCTCCAGCCACAGTAAAGTATCCAAACAGCCAATTACAAGCAAGCAGTGAGATGTTCCGGACAACTCAATGACAAGGCACCATCCTACCAATCCATGGGGAGCAGATTAGTTTAATAAAGCCTTGCGCCACCACAGCACAATTTATCTTTAATTAAATACATAGCGTGGTTGCCATAGTAACAAGTACACGCCGAGAGCGGCCAAGTGAATACATTGATTGGGGCAGGCAGCATAGAAAGGCTGAACAGCAATTACAACGCAACTTTTATTACGCGTTGCTATTACATGATGTAATGACATTCATTACATAGAAAGCAGCAGAACAGCACACCTGTGCTGCTTTCATTCTTCAATCCTGCAGCACCTTATATTTAATATTTACACATTTCACTAATTAAAATTACAACTGCATATCTGGATTGCATTTTTGCGTCATGCTGCTGTAGCGCCGCTATTCTCAACAGTTTAAAAACGTCACATTTTTTATTCCTTTCTGATTTTTGCATTTAACCCTTTCTTTTTTCGTGCCCTACGCACTGTTAAGGAAGATTTATTGCTAACAGTTAGTGTACTTAATCTTATAGTTGCTTTGCTGACTCCCCCCACACACAGACTGCCCTCCATGCAGACTCCCCTCCCCCCACACAGACTCCCCTCCCCCCCACAAAGACTCCCCTCCCCCCCACACAGACTCCCCTCCCCCCCACACAGACTCCCCTCCCCCACACACACTACCCTCCCCCCACACCCACTCCCCTCCCCCACACACACACTCCCCTCCCCCACACACACTCCCCTCCCCCACACCCACACTCCCCTCCCTCCCACACACACACTCCCCTCCCCTCCCCCCCCACACACACACACTCCCCTTACCCCCACACACACTCCCCTCCCCCCCACACACATTGTCCCTCCCCCCACACACACACTCCCCTCCCCCACACACACACTCCCCTCCCCCCCACACACACTCCCCTCCCCCACACACACACTGTCCCTCCCCCCACACACACACTCCCCTCCCCCCACACACACACTCCCCTCCCCCGCACACACTCCCCTCCCCCCACACACACTCCCCTCCCCCCACACACACTCCCCACCACCCCACACACACTCCCCTCCCCCCACACACACTCCCCTCCCCACTCACTCCCCTCCCCCACTCACACTCCCCCCCCACTCACACTCCCCCCCACTAACACGCCCCCCCACTCACACACCCCCACTCACACTCCCCCCACTCACACTCCCCCTTCACACACCCCCTCACACACCCCCCCTCACACCCACACACACAAATACCACCCCCCACCCACACACTTACACTGCACTCAAGGAAACATACTCTCCAAATACCACTCAGTGCCACATAATTACACTACACATAATTACACTGCACTCAAGGAAACATACACTCCTAATACCACTCAGTGCGACATAATTACACGCTAAATAATTGCACTGCACTCAATGCAACATGCACTCCTAATACCACTCAATGCCAGATAATTACACAACACACAATTACACTATACTGAATACAACATACACTCCACACAATACCACTCAGTGCCACATAATTATATTCTACATAATTACACTGCACTCAATGCAACATACACTCCAAATACCACTCAGTGCCACATAATTACATGCTAAATAATTACACTGCACTCAATGCAACATACACTCCTAATACCACTCAGTGCCAGATAATTACACACCACACAATTACACTCTACTAAATACAACATACACTCCACACAATACCACTCAGTGCCACATAATTATATTCTACATAATTACACTGCACTCAATGCAACATACACTCCAAATACCACTCAGTGCCACATAATTACACGCTAAATAATTACACTGCACTCAATGCAACATACACTCCTAATACCACTCAGTGCCACATAATTACACGCCACACAATTACACTCTACTGAATACAACATACACTCCACACAATACCACTCAGTGCCACATAATTATATTCTACATAATTACACTGCACTCAATGCAACATACACTCCAAATACCACTCATTGCCACATAATTACATGCTAAATAATTACACTGCACTCAATGCAACATACACTCCTAATACCACTCAGTGCCAGATAATTACACACCACACAATTACACTCTACTGAATACAACATACACTCCACACAATACCACTCAGTGCCACATAATTATATTCTACATAATTACACTGCACTTAATGCAACATACACTCCAAATACCACTCAGTGCCACATAATTACACGCTAAATAATTACACTGCACTCAATGCAACATACACTCCTAATACCACTCAGCGCCACATAATTACACGCCACACAATTACACTCTACTGAATACAACATACACTCCACACAATACCACTCAGTGCCACATAATTATATTCTACATAATTACACTGCACTCAATGCAACATACACTCCTAATACCACTCAGTGCCACATAATTACACGCCACATAATTACACTGCACTCAATGCAACATACACTTCAAATACCACTCAGTGCCAGATAATTACACGCCACATAATTACACTCTACGGAATACAACATACACTCCCCATATTACCACTCAGTGCCACATAATTACACGCCACATAATTACACTCTTCTCAATGCAACGTAAATACACTCCACATAATACAACTCCGTGCCATATAATTACACACTTCATACTTACAGTGTACTCAATGCAACATAAATACACTCTATCTGTCTATCTATCACCCTCACTATCGCCCTCCCACCCTCCCTCCCTGAGAAGTAGCTCCGTCCTGCAGCGCTAGGTGCAGAGGGTCACAGTAAAGCCTATAAACTCACCGCCCATGATATGGCCTCATATCAAAGATGATGGGGTCTTCTAGTGCACAGGCCAGGCCTCCAACTGCATAAGCAGGATCAACATAGACCCGCCCACTGCCAAAAGACGTACATTCGCTCCCCCACACACACACTCCCCTCCCCCCACACACACTCCCCTCCCCCACACCCACACTCCCCTCCCCCCACACACACACTCCCCTCCCCTCCCCCCACACACACACACACCCCTTACCCCCACACACACTCCCCTCCCCCCCACACACATTGTCCCTCCCCCCACACACACACTCCCCTCCCCCACACACACACCCCCCCTCCCCCCCACACACACTCCCCTCCCCCACACACACACTGTCCCTCCCCCCACACACACCCTCCCCTCCCCCCACACACACACTCCCCTCCCCCCGCACACACTCCCCTCCCCCCACACACACTCCCCTCCCCCCACACACACTCCCCACCACCCCACACACACTCCCCTCCCCCCACACACACTCCCCTCCCCACTCACTCCCCTCCCCCACTCACACTCCCCCCCCCCACTCACACTCCCCCCCACTAACACGCCCCCCCACTCACACACCCCCACTCACACTCCCCCCACTCTCACTCCCCCCTTCACACACCCCTTCACACACCCCCCCTCACACCCACACACACAAATACCACCCCCCACCCACACACTTACACTGCACTCAAGGAAACATACTCTCCAAATACCACTCAGTGCCACATAATTACACTACACATAATTACACTGCACTCAAGGAAACATACACTCCTAATACCACTCAGTGCCACATAATTACACGCTAAATAATTACACTGCACTCAATGCAACATGCACTCCTAATACCACTCAATGCCAGATAATTACACCACACACAATTACACTATACTGAATACAACATACACTCCACACAATACCACTCAGTGCCACATAATTATATTCTACATAATTACACTGCACTCAATGCAACATACACTCCAAATACCACTCAGTGCCACATAATTACATGCTAAATAATTACACTGCACTCAATGCAACATACACTCCTAATACCACTCAGTGCCAGATAATTACACACCACACAATTACACTCTACTAAATACAACATACACTCCACACAATACCACTCAGTGCCACATAATTATATTCTACATAATTACACTGCACTCAATGCAACATACACTCCAAATACCACTCAGTGCCACATAATTACACGCTAAATAATTACACTGCACTCAATGCAACATACACTCCTAATACCACTCAGTGCCACATAATTACACGCCACACAATTACACTCTACTGAATACAACATACACTCCACACAATACCACTCAGTGCCACATAATTATATTCTACATAATTACACTGCACTCAATGCAACATACACTCCAAATACCACTCATTGCCACATAATTACATGCTAAATAATTACACTGCACTCAATGCAACATACACTCCTAATACCACTCAGTGCCAGATAATTACACACCACACAATTACACTCTACTGAATACAACATACACTCCACACAATACAACTCAGTGCCACATAGTTATATTCTACATAATTACACTGCACTTAATGCAACATACACTCCAAATACCACTCAGTGCCACATAATTACACGCTAAATAATTACACTGCACTCAATGCAACATACACTCCTAATACCACTCAGTGCCACATAATTACACGCCACACAATTACACTCTACTGAATACAACATACACTCCACACAATACCACTCAGTGCCACATAATTATATTCTACATAATTACACTGCACTCAATGCAACATACACTCCAAATACCACTCATTGCCACATAATTACGTGCTAAATAATTACACTGCACTCAATGCAACATACACTCCTAATACCACTCAGTGCCAGATAATTACACACCACACAATTACACTCTACTGAATACAACATACACTCCACACAATACCACTCAGTGGCACATAATTATATTCTACATAATTACACTGCACTCAATGCAACATACACTCCAAATACCACTCAGTGCCACATAATTACACGCTAAATAATTACACTGCACTCAATGCAACATACACTCCTAATACCACTCAGTGCCACATAATTACACGCCACATAATTACACTGCACTCAATGCAACATACACTTCAAATACCACTCAGTGCCAGATAATTACACGCCACATAATTACACTCTACGGAATACAACATACACTCCCCATATTACCACTCAGTGCCACATAATTACACGCCACATAATTACACTCTTCTCAATGCAACGTAAATACACTCCACATAATACAACTCCGTGCCATATAATTACACACTTCATACTTACACTCTACTCAATGCAACATAAATACACTCTATCTGTCTATCTATCGCCCTCACTATCGCCCTCCCACCCTCCCTCCCTCTATCTATCGCACTCACTCTATCGCACCACCACAGTATCACTCAGCACCACCACAGCATCACTCGTCGCCACCAAAACATCACTCTGCGCCACCACATCATCAATCTGTGCAACCATTCAACAACTGGTTCAAATTTTCTCTCAATGTTTCAAGCTTGATTACAAATGTCACAAAAAGATGTTAATATTTCATTTCTGTTCCTGGATATTTGTCACAATAAAATACAATGAACAGAATCTTCACAAAAGTTATTTACAAAAGTTTAAGCTACTGTCATTATAAATTACAATAACTTTTATTTAAGTATTAATTATTAAATTGTTTGTAAAACTATTGCTATTTGTAATATCAATACATCTAAGTCACCTAAATAAAACACATATTGCGTTACAAATGCTATAGGTGTCACATTTACAGAAGTTAAAACTATTGGTATTGCAAATGACAAAGCTATTAAATTCGCTATTTTCAAAATCAACACATAAATAAAAAATGTGTCATTTACAATACCAATAGCTCAAACTTTCCTAATGCGAGACCTATTGCATTGCAAATGCTTGTTTTTGATGTTGCATTTGACATAGATTTTTCTACTATATTTTTATTGTTGATATATGTGTTTTTCTAGTTTAAGTAAACGGTCATGATATTTTGGTTGCCAATATTTATTACTGATATTTGTATGTGCCACTATTGTTTTGCTAGTAATAGATTAATGAAGATATTTATGATTTATAAATATTGTGTGCTTACTATCATGGTCATGGAAAACGAAAACGCTGCACTTTAAAAAAATGCATTTTCCTGTGCTTGACTAAATTAGGACCGACTTAGGCCTGGCCTCCATCTTGAATTGCGTGTTTTTTCACTTCCTCCACACATCGTATGTAGCAAAATGACGTTGTGGTGGCGATAGGGCCCTCACCTTATTCACAAGGCAGCATTAAGCCACTTAACATGGCTTAATGCTGCCTTGTGAATAAGGTCCCCTTTCACGCTGTGTTTAGCTTGAGAGGGGCGTGCAGTGGGAGTTGTAGTGGGCGTTCCACCGGAACACCCATTGATTTAGACGCTGCCCCCTATTCACAAGGGCAGCGTAAAAAGGAGGCAGCAACAAAATTAAGACCAGGGAAACCCTGGTCTCAAGTTGGCGAAATGATGAGAAATGCTTTATTTCTCCTCGTTTTTGCTTTTTCCATGGGTGCTGCCTTGTGCAGCACACATGGAAAAAGAACGCCACCCCTGCACCGGAACGCCTTAAAAGGCGCAGGGCTTTACAACGTGACGCATCTCCCAGATGAATCACGTTGTAAATAACCCGCACCATGGCGCATCTTTTGCGCCACCGCTGCATCACAAAAGTGACGCAACGGCGGCGCAAAAGAGGCGCAAGCAGCTTGTAAATCTGCCCCTATGTGCTTACCCTATATTCTAGGGGTGGGGTAGCTCCGCAAACGTGCCTAGAGAGGCACATAGACTGTACTTTTGTAGTGCACACATCATAAACAAAATACACCCTACTCATACATTAGTTAGTGCTCCTTCTGTGCCGCGGGCGGTGCCCCTGGTGGGTGGTGGCTGGACAGTAGCCAAGCTTCAGTGTTGGTTCTGGTTTTTAAATATCACTAACATCTCTAGGAAGGAGTCGGATTGTCTACAACGTGAAGGAAGAGGCAGGATCACGTGGACACTGTACATAATTGGGTAGGAGAGGAAGGGAGGTCACATCTTAGTGGGGTTGGGATCTGACTGCGATGAAGGTAGGTGGAGGGTGCAGTATTGGCCTTGGGGATAAATATCTCCAGAAAGTTACACCGGATCCACCGGGCTGCCTCAATCTAATTTGCTACTGGCAGAGTAGTAGATAGGATGCTCGTAGACTTACAAAAGTGTATAATCACTTGGCAGATGCCTACCAGGGCCCGTATTATCGTAAGGGTGCACTTTCCCTGTTTGTACCACGTGTCCCTTTAAATCAGGTGCGCCGGCCTGAAACAGGAAAAGTGCGCCTTATTATGGTGAATGTGCTGCCCTCAGGGCAGATGGGAAGTCACACTGCCCCCGGGGCAGCGCATTAAAGTGAAAGGCAGAGTGGCTGAGGCAAATCTGCTCCGTGTTTCACAGTGCAGCTGGCAACTCGCCTGCACTTCAAAGAGGGTTTAGAGATCCCCTTGTAGGCGGATGCAGTGAGTGACCATAACCCCCTGCAAGCGGATGACCTGGGGGTCTATGGACCCCCTTTTCTTCTCTCCAAGGGGCTGCCTTTGAGAAGGACACAAAGTGTGCCAACGTTTTGTGGCATGTTTGCCTCTGCACCTGCGTCCATAATGTAGTGGGGGTGCAGAGGCAAGGTGATTCTCTCATTTGCATGGGGCACGCCCTCATGCAAATGAGGGGATGCCCTCTAATTATAGGGCTGGCACTAAATGTGCACGGGCGCTGTCTATATAACAGAAGGATCCGCACAATCGTCTGCGGCCACTTCTGTAATACCAAAGTGGGTGCACGCAGTGCCCCCGGGGAACTCTCTGTGATACGCCCCCTGATGGTTGTTTTATGTCAAGTTTAGCCGCCTCCTTCTAAGGGTGTCATGGAGAAGACAGTCAGCCAGGAGCAGGGCAATAGATTTCTTCTTGGATACACATATGACAGACTGGGGCAGAAATGCATACGCCAATGTCATCTTTGTAGTGCAAAGGATGAAAATATTCCCCAAGTCTTGTTGTAGTGCTGGTCTTTAGCTGGAACACAAGCATTGGCTAAAGTCCTAGTGTTGGACAGGCCCCAGAAGGGGGCTCGCTCCCTCCCAGTATGACAGAGCCAAGACATCGACTCTCCAGAAGCCACCCCCAGAAGTAACCCGTAACCCGTCCCTCACGGGACGCCTGCCCCCGAACATCTCCGTAACACCGGCCTGGGTCTCCACCGGCACCATCGCCCGGGCCCAGCCGCCATCTTGGACACTGCGCCACGAGGCCGCGTGGCCTCAACTCGACCCTAACCCTGGGCCTGGCCAGGCCCCCGACAGCCCGGCACCACCATCCACCCGGGAGGTGAGCGGACTACTTGGCAGGTCAATGGGAGAGAGGAGTTTCGATGGCTCTCCCCCTCCAGGTGCCGATCGCCCCCAGCCTCCCCGGGCGCTGGCTCCACCCCCCCGCTGGGTGTCTGGACTCCCTCATCCCGGACCTCCCGACCTCCAAGTGCGAGGGTCCGGACATCAAAGGGCACCAGCCCTATAACTGGGGCAGCTCCAGAGCGGGAAGGCAGTTGTATCCTGGAGTCGAGAGATACCGTGAAGAACTCATCCTTGACGGACTGCTGGCGCTGCCGCAGCCCTGCCTTGTGAACTGTCGTCCTGCCCGCTGGCGCTGCCGCGGCCCTCTGCAACCTTCATCCTCGTCGCCCGTTGTAACTACCATCTCCGTCGGGACCTGCTGGCGCTGCCGCGGACCGTTGCCACCTACGATCTTCCCGGGACCTGCTGGCGCTGCCGCGGCCCGTCCGCCTAGAACACCGAGCTCGAGGATTGTGAGCTACCCACCATCGCATCGTAATTACCAGATTGGTAACAAGACTGTCCCGCTACCCCTTTTCCCATCCAAGAGACTAGAATCGAGGGGACCCCGGAGTCCGGACCTCCTTGTACCATTCTACCGTACCTTAAGATTGCTTATAAAGAACGTTAAAACCTTATCTTTGTGTGGTGTCCATCTGTGGGGGGGAAGTTACTGCTCTGTGCGATCGCTGGAGACGGCTCTCCCCGGAGACCTCTCCCCTTGTCCTCGGCCGACCCTCCAGGTCCCGTCTAACACCTAGCTTCATGAAATCCAAATCTGCACAGTTCATTGTTGCTTGAAATAGAATATCAGCTCTTTTTAGTTTCTGTCAGTGGAATGGAAGCCGGGCACTGAATATTTACATAAAGGGCTTTGCATTATAAAATTGTTTATGTTCTTATATTATAATGATTTAAATTACTCAATGCTGTAAATGTGCTGACTTACCTCTGCATCAGGTGGCCCATTTACTTCTTACTGACCCAAGACCTTAAATAAATGGTGTCCAGGAGAACCCTTCCTTTGACATTTAAATATACTCAGTGATTGCCAATGATATACTCAGTCCACACCAACACAAGATAGTCACACCAGGCGACTCTGACCCAAGGCCTTTGATTAAGCAGAACTGCCTCAGGGTTACCCTAAAGCTCAGGCATTCCTACCCTTTACAGCCAGGGCAGGGAGGCACCAGGTGCCCTCAACATCTCTCAAACAGTGTCCTCACCAGCAGTCAGTTCCAGGAGCCAGCATGCATCCAGCTTCCACTGTACCTCACTGGGGGTCTTTTTGCCCCCTGTTCCAACAAGAGGGGGAAGGTTGGAGAGTTCCTCTAGGTAGGGACAGTGATGTATTAAATGTTCTGTCTCCCACACCATTCCAAGGTAAGACCCTCAACCTCCCTCCATGTTGTGAGTTGAGTCTTAGAAGAGCCACTGTCCACTGACTCTGAGTCAGAGGGGCTTTCATTCCCTGAGCTTCCTATGGTCAGTGTTCCTGAACATGAACATGGAGGTGGGTCAAAAGCTGCTCAAAGTCTGGTGTGTATTCAACTGAAGTCCCATGGATCACTGCTAGTTAATGAACCCTCTTGGAAGGATTACAATAAAGTACTTTGGGCTCAATGTTGAAGAGCTGGAGTGAAGGCGCAACTCTGATGTCTGGAAAGATCTTCTTGCTGAGGCTGGAAGACATTTGTCCTCGTCTTTTTCTTTCCACTCTGATGGGTTTCATGTCAGCCTGCTTTGGGTCTTCTTTTATTGCCTTGTCTCCCTGAGATGGTTCTTTTGTTTGTCAGGTAGAACAGTGCAATGACTATAGCAGTCTTTAATGTGATGAAGTAAGTTTTGAAGATGAAACTGGCCTGGAGGACATTCAGTGATGGTCCAACAGATGTGGTCAGAGCGCTTTAGTCCTCTGATGAGGCCTGAAGCAAAAGAATCACATATTCAATCAGCAGATTTGTAGAGCGCTTCTAGTCACCCGTGAGGGTATGCAGGCGCTGGCAGGGTGCAGTTTAGCTGAGAGATGCCAATGGAATAACATTAGTCCCCATTTTGTGGGGGGCCCACGAGCTCTAAGGGGTTCCCTCCAGCACTGTGCGTGGGTGGCGGGCCCCTGGCCTGAGAGCTCCTGACTGAGTCCATAGCGTGAAGATCCCCCTCCATGTGCTTTGCAGGGGCGCCCCCTCTAGTTTCGTTACGCCACTGGAAGAGAGAGCAATGGAGAGAGTGAGGCCAAGGCCCCTGCCTTGTGGTAAAAATATCTGTGAGAAACGAGGAAGAATCGGCCATATGGGAAGCAGCAGAAGGCCGGACACTGTGCCAAACAACGGGGTGATGATTCGTGCTCTGAACTGAGAGCGACAGAGTCCAACGCCCGCGGCCAGGATCTCGCGAGCGGCTCTGAGCCACGCTGTGCGGGATTCCAGCTTAGGAAGCTTAGCAACGCAGCAGATTATGGGGCAATATGATCTGAATGTTATTCTATGTCACTCTCATTTGTATAGTGCCTGCCTTTCACTGGGGGGCCCTCGTGGCACTGTGGACTCTCTGGAATGCATTTGACCACATTCTAACGAACACTACATCATGATGCATTAACAGTCTGTAAACCACGCCCCCTTCTCCCACACATTGGCTGTGGCTCTTCCTCTGAACCTGAGCAGCGCTTCTCTGCCATTCACCTAAGTTTAGGGGCTGGACTACCTTTTAAGTCCGTCCTATGGGTGGAACCTGGGAAGGGGGTGGTTACACCCCATCCCCTTTGTCCAGTTTCACGCCAGAGTGGGGCTGAGTGCCCCAGCAACCGGTTTGAACTGGGAAATGCATGGAGCACCTTGTGTTCCCCAGGCAGTGTCTGGAAAATCATTCACTGAATGCAACCCTCCCTGCCCCAATACACTAAAGCCTGTCTGGGGAGGTGCTGTCACCTCCCTGTGACAGGAAACCTATTGTCCAGGCCTCCCCTGCCAGAGTTTCGTCCAGCAGCATCCATTTTGTGATGCTGAGGCTCTGTTTAACTTTAACCGGGGTTAGCAGTAACTACATGTCTTCTCCTTTTAGAAGGGTGGAATGCTACCCCCGCCGCCAGAACTGGTGGGGGTAGTATTCCAAAGTTTTTGACACCTTACACAACATGTTTTGATAAAGCAAAACCAAAGTTAGCATTAACCGCACTTGTTTTTGCTGCCAATAAATTTTCACAGCACAGCAAACTCCTGGTGTGTCGTCTACGTATTTTCCTGAAGGAAAACGTTTGGATATATATATATATGGCTTTAACCCGTTTCGGCGGACAAGCCGCCTTGGTCACAACAACTTCCCATTTGAAAACGACAGTTTATATACATATACACAACTCGATCGTCGGAGCAATTGATGACGTTCATTGTTTACATCGGCTGTTTAGTAGACATAGAAGAAATCTTTTTACACATGATTCATTTGCATGATTTCGTCGTACTTAGGCATTACTTTGTAAATGAAATCTGCTGCAAGTGCAGTTTGCGATTATCACACATGATTGTAAATTAATTCAAGTTTCTCAAAACATAAAAAATCGCAAAATCTCATATTTCTAAATACTCTGTGCCCAGAACATCAATAATGAACTCATTAGCAGATGCGCGTGCCAATACAAATGCATATGTACGCAACCAACAGCCAAAATAATAACATAAAAAGTGCTCAAAATAAACACCAACTTTGACAAATTGCATTGTTACAAAATATTCAAACCACATTTTGATTTTGTCACGGTACTGAATCGTTATATACCTCACAGGGGATCACCATGTAATTCATCTATAATTCTGACAATTAATTCAAAGTGACATTAGAATTGTTGAACGGAATTGAGCCCCAGTGGGCAAAACCATTGTTGACTCATTATGTGCTTTCATGTATGCACCACAATCATGACAATTTAAGTCAATACAGTACAAAATTATGTGGATTCAAAATACGTGATTTTCCTATTCTAATTACCTTATGTGCTCCTAACAACTAATGAAATTAATAGTGCCTGATGTTTTTTGATTAAAGTGTTTTGATACTATGGTATTTCACTAGTATCCACACTATGAAGTTTCAGAGGAGTGGAATACGTGAGTTAGCATGGAACTAATGTATATTAGGTCTATTCATGGGATTACAGGTAACGGGCTATATAGATATTGATATAGGTGTACTATATCTAAGTAAGGGGTGACTACACCACATTACCCAGGCTGAATTGCAGACCTGTGGTGTCAGTCTGGAGGCCCAACCAGGGGTGGCATAATACATGCTGCAGCCCCTGGTGACTACTAGAGCACTGACGCAAGGTTCTATATATGGGTGTGTGAGTACTACAGCACTGATGCAAGGTTCTGTTCACAGGTGTGTGAGCACTAGAGCACTGACACAAGGTTATGTTCATGGATGTGTGAGAGCACTGATGCAAGGTTCTGTTCATGGTTGTGTGAGCACTAGAGCATTGATGCAAGGTTCTGTTCATGGGTGTGTGAGCACTAGAGCATTGACACAAAGTTCTGTTCATGGGTGTGCGAGCACTGATGCAAGGTTCTGTTCACAGGTGTGTGAGCACTGATGCAAGGTTCTGATCATGGGTGTGTGAGCACTGATGCAAGGTTCTGATCATGGTTGTGTGAGCACTAGAGCATTATTTCAAGGTGCTGTTCACGGGTATATGAGTAATAGTGCACTGATGCAAGTTTTGTATATGGGTGTGAGAGCATTAGATCACCAATGCAAGGTTCGGTTCCTTGGGTTTGTGAGCACTATATCACTGAAGCAAGTTCTGTATATGGTTGTGAGAGCACTAGAGCAATGACACAAAAGTATGTGATCACTAGAGAATGACGTACGGTTCTGTCCAAATGTATTTGAATACTAGAGCACAGATGCAAGGTGCTATTTATGGATATTTGAGTACTAGAGTACTGGCGCAAGGTTCTCTACATGGGTCTGTAAGCAACAGAGAACAGATGCAAGGTTCTGTCGACAGTATGTGAGTACTAGAGCAGTGACCCAAAGTTCTGTTCATGGGTGTGTGAGTACTAGAGCACTGACGCAAGGTTCTGTACATGGGTGTGTGAGTACTAGAGCACCGACGCAAGGTTCTGTTACTGGGCGTGTGAGCACTGGAGCACCGACGCAAGGTTCTTTTCATGGGTGTGTGAGCACTGGAGCACTGACGCAAGGTTCTGTTCATGGGTGTGTGAGCACTGGAGCACTGACGCAAGGTTATGTTCATGGGTGTGTGAGTACTAGAGCACTGACGCAAGGTTCTGTTCATGGGTGTGTGAGTACTAGAGCACTGACGCAAGGTTCTGTTCATGGTTGTGTGTGTACTAGAGCACAGACGCAAGGTTCTGTTCATGGGTGTGTGAGCACTGGAGCACTGACGCAAGGTTCTGTTCATGGGTGTGTGAGCACTGGAGCAGTGCCCCAAAGTTCTGTTCAAGGGTGTGTGAGTACTAGAGCACTGACGCAAGGTTCTGTTCATGGGTGTGTGAGCACTGGAGCAGTGACCCAACGTTCTGTTCATGGGTGTGTGAGTGCTAGAGCACTGACGCAAGGTTCTGTTCATGGGTGTGTGAGTACTAGAGCACTGACGCAAGGTTCTATTCATGGGTGTGAGAGTACTAGAGCACTGACGCAAGGTTCTGTACATGGGTGTGTGAGTACTAGAGCACCAACGCAAGGTTCTGTTCATGGTTGTGTGTGTACTAGAGCACTGACGCAAGGTTCTGTTCATGGGTGTGTGAGTACTAGAGCACTGACGCAAGGTTCTGTACATGGGTGTGTGAGTACTAGAGTACCGACGCAAGGTTCTGTTAATGGGTGTGTGAGCACTGGAGCACCAACGCAAGGTTCTGTTCATGGGTGTGTGAGCACTGGAGCACTGGCGCAAGGTTCTGTTCATGGGTGTGTGAGCACTGGAGCACCGACGCAAGGTTCTGTTCATGGGTGTGTGAGCACTGGAGCACTGACGCAAGGTTCTGTTCATGGGTGTGAGAGTACTAGAGCACTGACGCAAGGTTCTGTACATGGGTGTGTGAGTACTAGAGCACTGACGCAAGGTTCTGTTCATGGTTGTGTGTGTACTAGAGCACTGACGCAAGGCTCTGTTCATGGGTGTGTGAGTACTAGAGCACTGACGCAAGGTTCTGTACATGGGTGTGTGAGTACTAGAGCACCGACGCAAGGTTCTGTTAATGGGTGTGTGAGCACTGGAGCACCGACGCAAGGTTCTGTTCATGGGTGTGTGAGAACTGGAGCACTGACGCAAGGTTCTGTTCATGGGTGTGTGAGCACTGGAGCACTGACGCAAGGTTCTGTTCATGGGTGTGTGAGCACTGGAGCACTGACGCAAGGTTCTGTTCATGGGTGTGTGAGCACTAGAGCACTGATGCAAGGTCTGTTCATGGGTGTGTGAGCACTGGAGCACTGACGCAAGGTTCTGTTCATGGGTGTGTGAGCACTAGAGCACTGATGCAAGGGTCTGTTCATGGGTGTGTGAGCACTAGAGCACTGGTGCAAGGTTCGGTTCATCAGTGTTTGAGAACTAGAATACTGACACACGGTTATGTCCAAAGGTATGTGAGTACTACAGCACTCACGCACACTTCTGTTCATGGGTGTGTGAGCACTAGAGCACTGTTGCAAGGTTCTGTTCATGGGTCTGTGAGCACTAGAGCATTGGAGCATGACTCTGTCCAAAGGTATGTGGGTGCTACTGCACTGAAGGCTAGTTCTGTTCATGGGTGTGTGAGCACCAGAGCATTGATGCAATGTTTTGTATATGGGTGTGTGAGCAGTAGCACACTGGTGCAAGGTTCTCTCCAAAGGTATCTGAGTACAAGAGCACTGACGTAAGGTTCTGTTCATGGGTGTGTGAGAACTAGAATACTGACACACGGTTCTGTCCAAAGTTATGTGTGTAATACAACACTCACAGACACTTCTGTTTATGGGTGTGTGAGCACTAGAGCACTGACACAAGATTCCTTCCAAAGGTATGTGAGTATTACAGTATTACAGTATTACAGTATTACAGTATTACATCCATGGCACTCATTAATGCGCGCTCCCTGAG
Source organism: Lissotriton vulgaris (assembly GCF_964263255.1). Classification (NCBI taxonomy): domain Eukaryota; kingdom Metazoa; phylum Chordata; class Amphibia; order Caudata; family Salamandridae; genus Lissotriton; species Lissotriton vulgaris. The sequence goes on from NC_141699.1 coordinate 25,597,617, forward strand.
CAAACATTGCCAGGATATAGCTGACCTTATCAGCAACTTTCATCTAGATGTGCTTTACATCACAGAGACATGGTCTGATGAAGCATCTGCTCCCGATTATGTCATAGCAGTCCCTTCAGGCTACAGTGCATACCGGCAGGACAGGCCCATAGGAAAAGGTGGTGGTATAGCTATTATAGCGAGAGACCAATTTGAAGTCCGTTGCTCGTCGATTCCTACTACCTCATGCGAAGCCATGCATTTTAATATAAAACTGTCCCCTACCTATAACTTTAAGGGTATATTAATTTATAGACCCCCGGGGACAAGATCTGCGTTCCTCACAAATCTTATTAATATGACTGAGTCCATAGCTACAGAAGAATCCACTACGATTATGGGAGATTTTAATTTCCATCTGGAGCTCCTTGGTGACAGGGATACTTCAGCCCTTCTATCAGACTTAGATATAATGGGTCTCAGACAATTGGTCTCGACTCCCACCCATCAGGCAGGCCACACGCTGGATGGAATTTTTACAAATGTGGAAGGACTGTGTATCACCTCAGTTCTCCCTATGACCTGGACAGATCACTTAGTCATCTTCAGCAGACTTACAATTAAGGGTTCACAGAGAAAAAAAGTGGCCCCAGCGAAAAAGGGTACGTTTAAAGCTTGGAAGGACATCAACCCCAATGACTTAACGCTGCTTCTTAATTCCACAATCCCAGAACTATCCACTGATCCTAACATCGCTACCAATCAATTTCAAAAGTGGTTGGGTGAAGCCACGACCCAGCTGGCACCCACTAAATCACTTTCTAAGAATAGAAATGCGCCTAAAGCTCAGTGGTATACAACAGAACTAAAAATTCAAAAACAGTTAACCAGGAACAGAGAAAGACACTGGCGAAGAACGTATGACAGTGAAAATAAGGAAAATTATAAAAAAACCCTTACCACTTACAAAGCTATGATAATAGCAGCTAAGAAAGACTTTTTCACACGCCAGATAGAAACTGCGAAAAACTCCAGTAAACAGTTATTTGACATTGCTAAAACCCTCGCTGGAGACTCCCCGGATCTTAATCCTCTCCCTTCACAAGCTTTATGTGATGCACTATCGGAGTTCTTTTATGCAAAGGTTAATGACATCTACCAAGCCTTTAGCTCAGACCAGACCAGCAATAATGCCATAACCTCTACAACTATTCCCAAAAATTCCATGACTTGTTTTAGCCCCCTCACCACTGACCAAATCAAGAGTATAGTTAAAACGATCAAAGCTGGCTCTGCTCTGGACCCATGCCCGACTTCTGTGCTCGCTACTGTACCGGACACAGTCATTCCCATCATCACTGCTGTCTGTAATACAGTATTGACATCTGGAATTTACCCTGATCGATTAAAAAACACGTTGATTAAACCCCTGCTCAAAAAACCTGGCTCAGATAAAGGCGAATTAAAAAACTATCGCCCCATAGCCAGCCTCCCTTTCTTAGCCAAGTTTCTAGAAAAGGCTATGAATCAGCAGCTATCATCCTACATAGAAAAACACAATTTACTGGATGATACACAGTTCGGTTTCCGTAAAAACCATGGCACAGAAACCGCTCTTATAAAAGCAGCTGATGACATAAGAGTCATCCGCGATCAAGGAGGAACTGCTTTGTTAGTTCTCTTGGATCTCTCAGCAGCTTTCGACACGGTTGACCACAAGATCTTGGTCGACCGTGTCGAGAGGATGGGCATTCAGCTCACTGCTAGGGACTTAATCGCCTCCTTTCTAGCCAATAGAACCCAGGCGGTTACACTGGGTCCCTTCCAGTCAGCTGAGCTGTCGTTACTGTGTGGGGTTCCCCAAGGCTCATCCCTAAGTCCGACACTATTTAATATATATGTGTCGGACCTTGCTAGTGTCATCAAAGCACATGGGATGAGCCTAACCTCATACGCTGACGACACCCAGCTGGTGCTGGCAATAAAGGGTGATGGACAGAGGGTTGCAGAGAGATTTAAAACCGGGATGATCACTATCGGTGAGTGGATGGCAAGGAATTGCCTGAAGCTTAATTCCGATAAAACGGAGGTGGTTATCTTTGGCAATCTCTCACCAGCCTGGTCTGCAGATTGGTGGCCATCGGCCTTAAGGTACACCTCCCTCCCCTACGGTCAAAGTCAGAAACCTAGGTGTTACTTTTGATGACCAGCTGAACTTCATGGCCCATGCAAATAAGGTGGCAGCCAACGCCCATTTCAAACTTAGAACGGTAAGAAAAATCATACCGTATCTACCAGACTCAGCAGCCAAAACGCTAGTCACCACTCTAGTCTTGACATCACTAGATTATTGCAACGGTCTGCTGCTAAATGCTCAGAGCAGAGTTATTAAAAAACTACAGACCGTGCAGAATGCGGCCGCTCGCGTACTATCAAAAAAACCCAAATTTGCACCTATCTCAGATACTTTGAAAAATTACCATTGGCTGTCCATTCACAACAGGGTGAAATTCAAAGCTCTATGCACAGTCTACAAGACATTACAGGATCAAGGACCTCGTTTCCTTAAAAATCAATTGATCCCCTACAACCCATCGAGAACCCTCCGATCCACCTCACTCAACCAACTAGTGGTGCAACGTAACCGAACAGCTTCTTGGGGTGATCGCCGCTTCTCAATTGCGGCCCCTAGACTCTGGAACACCCTTCCAATCCACATAAAAACATGCCCTTCGCTTCTTCAGTTTAGAAAAAAACTGAAAACGTGGCTATTTAACCAGTAATTTACATCTCCGTACTTCCTGATCAGGGTGAGACAACATTTGCATTTCTAGCACCGAGACGCCTACGGGTATTTGCAAGCGCTCTATAAATATCATTAATAAATAATAATAAATAAATACAGCACTGATGCAAGGTTCTGTTCATGGGTGTGAGAGCACTGGAACACTGACACAAGGTTATGAATATGTGTGTGTGAGCACTAGAGCTCTGACACAAGGTTCTCTCCAAAGATATGTGAGTATTAGAGCGCTGGTACAAGGTTCTGTGCAAAAGTATGTGAGCACTAGAGCACTGATGCAAAGTTCTGTCCAAAGGTATGTGAGTGCTAGAGTACTGATGCAAAGTTCTGTCCAAAGGTATGCAAGTACTAGAGCACTGGCACAAGGTACTTTTCAAAGACATATGAGTATTATAGCACTGACATAAGGTTGTGTCCAAAGGTATATGAGTACTAGAAGAGATTCGCAAGTTTCTGTCCAAACATTTGTGAGTGCTAAAGCACTGATGCAAGGTTCTGTCCAAAGGCATGTGAGTATTAGAGCACTGATGCAAGTTTCTGTTCATGGGTGTATGAGCACTAAAGAACTGATGCAAGGTTTTGTCCAAAGGTATGTGAGTACTAGAGCACTGACACATGGTTGTGTCAAAAGATATGTCAGTACTAGAAGAGTGTCACACTGTTCTGTCCAAAGGTATGTGAGTACTAGATCACTGATACAAATGTGTGTCCAAAGGAATGTAAGTACTACAGTACAGGAGCAAGTTGCTGTCCAAATGTGTGTAATAACTAGAGCACTAATGCAAGGTTCTGTCCAAAGGTATGTGAGTACAAGAGCACTGACACAAGGGTCTGTCTAAAGGTTTGTGGGTGCTAGAGTACTGACGCAAGGTTCTCTGTAAAGGTTTGCAGGTACTAGATCACTGACACAAGGTTCTTTCCAAAGACATATGAGTATTAGAGCACTGACACAAGGTTGTGTCCAAAGGTATATGAGTGCTAGAACAGTGTTTCAAGGTTCTGTCCAAAGGTATGTGAGTGCTAGATCACTGAAGCAATGTTCTGTCCAGAGGAATGTGAATATTAGAGCACTGATGCAAGGTTCTGGCCAAACGTGTCCGTGCACTAGGCCACTGATGCAAGGTTCTGTTTATGGGCTTGCAAGCTCGTGCGAGCACTAGAGCACTGACACAAGTTTCTACTGTGTTCTTTTGCAGGCGACGATTAGTGACCATGACTTTACCCACCACAAACCCTCCGAGCTACCCCGTCCAGCTGGTAAAGTGGGAGCAGGTTTTGGCAATCAGCAAGAAGAGAAGGACACACCGGTGAGTGAGTAATTTCAGCGTAACTTTACATTCAGAATACCTGCCTTTCAACGTTCATCTTCAAGGCACCCCCCCCCCCCACCAAGTCAGGTAAATCTGGGGTTGCATCAGAATACATGGGAGAACGCACAGGAATGCCCGTGCTCCACGCATGTTACGCCGATCCGACTCTTTGTATTTACTAAACCGCGCAGGGCCAAGCAAAGTGGCCTTACTTGACTTAGTGAATGCAAAAAAAGATTTTGCATTAGAGATGCGTCGCAAAAGTGACACAAAATCCTAGTACACCTGGGTTCTAGGTTTATGTCGGTACGCCTCCCAGATGATGGCGTAACATGGAGGAAAAGATTTTCTCCTCGTTATTCCTCTTTCCATGTGTGCTGCATCACGCATAGCAAAAGAAAACAAATACCACTTTAAATTGTTTGTGTGCAAGAAGGTTTCCCATCCTGCACAAAACCAACCCTGCCCTTAACTCAGACACTCCTCACTAAGATGCAAGGAGGCCAATGTTGGCACCAGGCAGCACTCAGTTCGCCGGAGCAAGGAGAGAGCAGAAATTAGTGAAATATTTGTAAATATGGAAAATGTGCGCTCTCTCTCATTCCTGCAATGCAGCGCAGCACAGCAAGGCCCATTGTCGTGCCAGGTTCCATGAAATGTTAGTGAATGTGCCCCTCCGTGTGGGGGGCTGACGTGGTTTTACTACTTATAAAACACACCGGATGCCCCGCCCACTCCCTTGAACCATTACTGCCTCTCCACTGCCTTCCTCAGACCCTTTAAACAGAGGGTCTTCATTCGGCCGGTACCTTTCGTCCCTTTCATACCGCAGCCTTGCATTTCACTTCTTGAAACAAATCCCCAGAGATAGGTCCCTTGGGTGCTAACGTCATTACCTCTACGCACCTCCGCCCTCCCTGACCCTGTCTGCTGCATCCGATACCGCCCCTCTCTGACCCTGTCTGCTGCATCTGATTCCGCCCCTCCCTGACCCTGTCTGCTGCATCTGATACCAGCCATCTCTGACCCTTTCTAGCTGCATCTGATACCGCCCCTCCCTGACCCTGTCTGCTACATCTGATACCGCCCCTTCCTGACCCTGTCTGCTGCATCTGAAACCACCACTCCCTGCCCCTGTCTGCTGCATCTGTTACCGCCCCTCCCTGACCCTGTCTACTGCATTCGATACCGCCCCTCTGTGACCTTGTCTGCTGCATCCGATACCGCCCCTCCCTGAATCTGTCTGTTGCATCTGATACCGCCCTCCCTGACCCTGTCTGCTGCATCTGGTACCACCCCTTTGAGACCCTGTCTGCTGCAGCCGATACCGCCCCTCCCTGACTCTGTCTGTTGCATCTGATACCGACCCTCCCTGACCCTGTCTGCTGCATCTGATACCACCCCTCCCTGACCCTGTCTGCTACATCTGGTACCACCCCTCTGTGACCTTGTCTGCGGCATCCGATACCACCCCTCCCTGACTCTGTCTGTTGCATCTGAGACCGCCCTCCCTGACCCTGTCTGCTGCATCAGGTACCACCCCTCCATGACCTTGTCTGCTGGAGGGGCGGTATCACATGCACCAAAGGGTCAGGGAGGGGCATTATCAGATACAGCAGACAGGGTCAGGGAGGGGCAGTATCGGATGCAGCAGACAGGGTCAGGGAGGGGCGGAATCAGATGCAGCAGACAGGGTCAGGGAGGGCAGTATCGGATGCAGCAGACAAGGTCAGGGAGGGGCAGCTCATCACACACTGCACAGCTAATCACACACTACACAGCTCATCACACACTGCACAGCTCATCACACACTGCACAGCTCATCACACACTGCACAGCTCACCACACACTGCACGGCTCACCACACACTGCACAGCTCACCACACACTGCACGGCTCACCGCACACTGCATAGCTCACCACACACTGCACAACTCACCACACACTGCACAGCTCACCACACGCTGCACAGCTCATCACACACTGCACTGCTCATCACACACTGCAGAACTCATCACATACTGCACAACTCATCACACACTGCACAGCTCATCACACACTGCACAGCTAACCACACACTGCACAACTCACCACACACTGCACAGCTCATCACACACTGCACAGCTCATCACACAATGCACAACTCACCACAAATTGCACAGCTACCATAATAACTACCATTTGTTTCTGCCTTCTCGCCAAGCGAGAAAGCAGGTGGCGGTGCCCAAACGCCCTGCACAGTTACCAAAGCCCTCCTAGGCCCCCTGTGACCCATTCCACTTCCACGGACTGCACAACTCACCACGGGCTGCACTGCTCATCTCACACTGCACAGCTAACCTCACACTGCACCGCTCATCACACACTGCACCGCTCATCACACACTGCACAACTCATCACACGCTGCACAACTCATCACACACTGCACAACTCACCACACACTGCACAACTCACCACACACTGCACAACTCATCACACACTGCACAACTCACCACACACTGCACAACTCATCACACACTGCACAACTCACCACACACTGCACAACTCATCACACACTGCACAACTCATTACACGCTGCACAACTCATCACACGCTGCACAACTCACCACACACTGCACAGCTCATCACACACTGCACAACTCATCACACACTGCACAACTCACCACACACTGCACAACTCATCACACACTGCACAACTCATTACACGCTGCACAACTCATCACACGCTGCACAACTCACCACACACTGCACAGCTCATCACACACTGCACAGCTCATCACACACTGCACAGCTCATCACACAATGCACAACTCACCACAAATTGCACAGCTACCATAATAACTACCATTTGTTTCTGCCTTCTCGCCAAGCGAGAAAGCAGGTGGCGGTGCCCAAACGCCCTGCACAGTTACCAAAGCCCTCCTAGGCCCCCTGTGACCCATTCCACTTCCACGGACTGCACAACTCACCACGGGCTGCACTGCTCATCTCACACTGCACAGCTAACCTCACACTGCACCGCTCATCACACACTGCACCGCTCATCACACACTGCACAACTCATCACACGCTGCACAACTCATCACACACTGCACAACTCACCACACACTGCACAACTCACCACACACTGCACAACTCATCACACACTGCACAACTCACCACACACTGCACAACTCATCACACACTGCACAACTCACCACACACTGCACAACTCATCACACACTGCACAACTCATTACACGCTGCACAACTCATCACACACTGCAAAACTCATCACACACTGCACAACTCATCACACGCTGCACAACTCACCACACACTGCACAGCTCATCACACACTGCACAACTCATCATACACTGCACAACTCATCACACGCTGCACAACTCACCACACACTGCACAGCTCATCACACACTGCACAGCTCATCACACACTGCACAGCTAACCATACACCGCACAGCTCATCACACACTGCACAGCTAACCACACACTGCACTGCTCACCACACACTGCACAGCTCATCACACACTGCAAAACTCACCACACACTGCACTCCTCATCACACACTGCACAGCTCATCACACACTGCACAGCTAAACACACTGCACAGATCCTCACACACTGCACAGCTTATCACACACTGCACAGCTCATCACACACTGCACAGCTCACCACACACTGCACGGCTCACCACAAAATGCACGGCTCACCACACACAGCACAGCTCACCACACACTGCACAACTCACCACACACTGCACAGCTCACCACATGCTGCACAGCTCACCACACGCTGCACAGCTCTTCACACACTGCACTGCTCATCACACACTGCAGAACTCATCACACACTGCACAACTCATCACACACTGCACAGCTCATCACACACGGTACAGCTAACCACCCACTGCACAGCTAACCACACACTGCACAACTCACCACACACTGCACAGCTCCTCACACACTGCACAGCTCATCACACAATGCACAACTCACCACACACTGCACAGCTCACCACACACTGCACAGCTCATCACACACTGCACAACTCATCACACACTGCACAACTCATCACACACTGCACAGCTAACCACACACTGCACAGCTAACCACACACTGCACAACTCACCACACACTGCACAGCTCATCACACACTGCACAGCTCATCACACACTGCACAACTCATCATACACTGCACAACTCATCACATGCTGCACAACTCACCACACACTGCACAGCTCATCACACACTGCGCATCTCATCACACACTGCACAGCTAGCCATACACTGCACAGCTCATCACACACTGCACAGCTAACCACACACTGCACTGCTCATCACACACGGCACAGCTCATCACACACTGCACAGCTAAACACACTGCACAGATCATCACACACTGCACAGATCATCACACACTGCACAGCTTATCACACACTGCACAGCTCATCACACACTGCACAGCTCACCACACACTGCACGGCTCACCACACACTGCACGGCTCACCACACACTGCACGGCTCACCACACACTGCACAGCTCACCACACACTGCACAACTCACCACACACTGCACAGCTCACCACATGCTGCACAGCTCACCACACGCTGCACAGCTCTTCACACACTGCAATGCTCATCACACACTGCAGAACTCATCACACACTGCACAACTCATCACACACTGCTCAGCTAACCACACACTGCACAGCTAACCACACACTGCACAACTCACCACACACTGCACAGCTCATCACACACTGCACAACTCATCATACACTGCACAACTCATCACACGCTGCACAACTCACCACACACTGCGCAGCTCATCACACACTGCACAGCTAACCATACACCGCACAGCTCATCACACACTGCACAGCTAACCACACACTGCACTGCTCACCACACACTGCACAGCTCATCACACACTGCACAACTCACCACACACTGCACTGCTCATCACACACTGCACAGCTCATCACACACTGCACAGCTAAACACACTGCACAGATCATCACACACTGCACAGCTTATCACACACTGCACAGCTCATCACACACTGCACAGCTCACCACACACTGCACAGCTCACCACACACTGCACGGCTCACCACACACTGCACCGCTCACCACACACTGCACAACTCATCACACACTGCACAACTCATCACACACTGCACAGCTAACCACACACTGCACAGCTAACCACACACTGCACAACTCACCACACACTGCACAGCTCATCACACACTGCACAGCTCATCACACAATGCACCACGCACCACACACTGCACAACTCACCACACACTGCACAGCTCACCACACACTGCACGGCTCACAACACACTGCACAGCTCACCTCACACTGCTCTGGAATGCCCACCATGGTCACTTTAAGGTCACATCTTCCCCACCTGCACTAAACTTTTTGCTCATCAACCTGGATTACACACATGATGGCAGTTAACACCCCCCCCCCCCTTCGGCCGCCCCCAGGAACATGACAATATGTGTATCTAATCAAGAGGCGCTTAAGCCACTGATGATCCCCACCTCCCCCCGTACAATGGCACCTTCTTACTCACTAAATGAGGGTGGGAGGGGGTGCAAAGAGCTCCTAATACCCCTTCCTGCTTTCCATGTCACATGTTCTTCGGATTGCTTTCATTTTCTTGAAGATAGCTCCCTAAACGTCCGCTCCGCATGTTTACCGCTTCTTTTAAATAAATACATTTAAAAGTATGTTATACTCTTTTTTTCGTACTAATTAACGTATTTATACTTTTGTTTTCACCTTATTTATATTACTATTATTATCATTATTGCATTGAAAATACACCTGTCCATATTTGCACCGGATATTAGTTATTGATTGACATTTTAGGCAGTAAAACAACACGTATTCTGTTACTTCACTGTTTCCGGTGTCTCCTGTATTGTAGATATTTTCAGTGTTATGTTCCACGATGTAAACCCCTAGATACGGTTTTCTAACATTCCTAGAAATGGTAAGGTACAAGGTGTAGAGAGCCACCCGGGCTCTCCTAAACAATGTTGCCACCTTTACATGCATCCACGCACATCCCGGGGCGGGCTCGCGCCACGGTATAAATAAACAAGGCGGAAGACCGCTCGGGTCTTTCCGGCTAACCCATACCTGCTGTGTCTGCGTCCCTTCTTCTGGGGTCAGGGAGACCACGTGCAAGGCCCTACAGCGGCCCACCACATTGGCGACGAGGCCAGTCTGTGTACACGCTTGCCTGATCGCCACCCCTGCCTGCCGTGCAGTAGTGCGTCGCTGGACCCGGGTAGCCCGCCCGGATTCGCTCCTACCGTCAGCGGAGATCGTGTTCCCGCCCGCTCCCAGGCTCGAGGCCCGCCCACGCGCTTCCCCGTCGGGAGCGCCTTCAGCTGGCGGGACTCGCCGAGCGCAGCCCATCGGTGGGTGAGTTGTCGTCTCTAACCCCCACCCTGCACGCGCCGCACTCCGCGCCCTCCCTGACCTGACGTGCGCCTCACAGTGGTGCGAAGACCCGTGCATGCAGACAGCAGGAGCCAGCAGCACGCTCGAGGCCCCAGTGGGAGGGGTGAAGTGGAGCGTGATGTGTCAGAGCCCGCAGCTGGCAGAAACGGCCTGCATCGCCCCGCAACCGCACGTGCTCCAGCGCGACCCAGCAGGCGAGGAAGTCTACTCTGCTCACACTCCCGAACAAAGAGCTGCAAACCAACAAGCACTGGCAAACCCAGGAGGTAGCACGGACACTTTCAGAAAGCACACGGCCCGGTTCCATCGCTGTCCCGCAAGGCGAGGGGTCACTGCAGACTGCCTTTACGACCCCCTCACCTCCAGGCCACAAACAAGAGGCAGGTAGCCACACACCGTTGGATAGTGGCTTGAATAGCACAAGGCATAGGCAAGCAGAGCGCGCTCAGAGCCACGTGGAGGGGAGAAAGCCAAACGCAACCCAGCCATCGCTCAGGCAGCCCCGAGGGGCTCACCCGGGAAGAGAGCGTCAAACATGTCTGTTGTTCCCGCGTCAGGACCTGGCCAAGCTGGAGGCGGCCAGAATCAAGCCGTGGTGGTTGCACCACCGCCACCACCACCACTGCCAGCACAGATTCAAGCCGCGGCGGTAGCACCACCACCGCTCAGCCAACCGCACATGGGTGCGGCGCCGATCCCCCCATTCAGCGAGGCAGCGGATCCAGCAATGGCAGCGTCGAGGTGGAAGGCCTGGGTGGGAAGGCTTGGGTGGGAAGGCTCAACCTCTATTTCAAAGGCACACGAGAGAATGATGGGACGGTTAAAAGGTCACTCCTCATCCTCTATGGAGGACCTGAGATTTATGATCTCTTCGAAACGCTCCCTAACACTGGGCCGGAGGACGACTATGACGCAGCGGTCGCTGCGCTTGACACCCACTTCGACCCCCAACAAAACCACGATTTTGAAAAATTCTAATTCAAAAGGGCATGGCAGACAGATTCAGAATCGGTAGACATGTTCTACGCGCGGCTGCGCTGGCTGGCCCGCTCCTGCCCTTTCACCAACCCAAGGGAAGAGATCAGAGGCAAGATTATAGTGGGGTGTCGATCCAAACTACTGAGAAAACTCATACTCCAACAACCCGGAATCTCATTGGATGAAAAACTAGTTCTGGCCCGCTCACACGAACTCTCTGACGCAAGAGCGGAGGAAATGGAGGTCGCCCTGCGAACGCCGGTGGCGGTGCCGGCCCAGGCCAGAACACCGCCGATCATCAAGGAGAGAAAGATCGAGGCGATCCAGAGGAGACCCCCGGGAAACCTCCAACGTACTGCAACCACACGAGGAAATCAGTGCGGCTACTGCGGCGAAGATCACCCGGCGACCGCGACCTGTGCGGCAAAAGGCAAAACGTGCTTGAAGTGTGGCCGGCTGAACCACTTTGCAGCAGTATGCCGAGAGTTATGATACCGGCCAGCAGGCCCGAGGCCCAAGAACATAACGCAGCGCGTTTGTCAGCTGTCGATAGACCAGGAGCCGTTCCCCCCGATAACCAGGCCCAAGAGAGACGACCGCTGTACGAAGACGACGATGATGACGAGGTATATGTCATCTCCTATGTCAGCAGAGTGTCAACGAGGAAAAGACCACCACCCATGTGCTCCGTCTCTATAGAGGGCATCGAAGTGAGAGCTCTCATCGACACAGGAGCGTCGGTAAACGTGATGGACTCTGATCAGTACGACAAGATGTCACCCAAACCCCCTCTCGCACCTTCCAATGCCAGGATATACACCTACGGTGGAACGGACCCGCTACCATTGAGAGGTGTCATAGAGACAACCGTCGTGAATGGGGAATACTCCACCGAGACACTTTTTCACATCACGGAAGGGAAGAAGGGCACCCTGTTGAGCTGCCACAAGGCAGAAGACCTAGGTCTCGTTTTCTTTGTGAACCAGGTGCATTAAGCCCATGCAGACACTCTGCTGAGGGAATTCCCCGAACTATTCCATGGCCTGGGGAAACTAAAAGGGAAGAAGTTCAAGCTTCACATCGACACGTCGGTACGGCCCGTCGCCCTGAGACATAGGCGGGTGCCGTTCAATCTGAGACCCCAGGTGGAGGCGGAGCTCCAGAAGCTGGAAGACCTCAGGGTGATAGAGAAGGTGTCGGGCCCGACACCTTGGGTGTCCCCACTAGTAGTAGCGCCCAAACCAAAACAACCAGGGGCAATCAGACTATGTGTAAATATGAGGTTACCCAACGTGGCTGTCAAAAGGGAGCGACACTTCACCCCGACCATGGACGACATAGTGGCCGACCTAAATGGGGCAAAATGGTTCTCGAAGCTGGACCTCAACTCGGGATACCATCAGCTTGACCTGGAGCCAGCGAGCCAGTACATAACCACCTTCTCAACCCACGTAGGACTACGTTGGTACAAGAGGCTGAGTTTTGGCGTGTCCTCAGCCGCGGAGGTATTCCAAAATGCGATACGCGAAGTGCTGTCAGGGCTGAGTGGAGTATTCAACCTAAGCGACGATATCCTGATATACTCTGAGACCCTCGAGGAACACCACGCACATATAAGAGCAACACTACAGAGACTGGTGGACAGTGGACTGATCCTACACCGGTCGAAATGCTCTTTCTACCAGGAGTCCATCGACTTCTTCGGATACACCTTCACGAGAGAGGGCTTGAAGGTAGACCCCAAGAAAGCAGAAGCGATCAAGGCCGCCAGCACCCCGCGGAACCCCACCGAAGTGCGGAGCTTCCTGGGCATGGCCACATACTGCGGCCGTTTCATCCCCAACTTGGCAGCTCTGGCAGAACCACTAAGAGCATTCACGCGGCAAGATCACAAATGGGAATGGACGGTAGCAGCCAACAAAGCTTTTCAGGACATAAAAGCAAATCTCTTGGACACGACAGTAATGGCTTACTTCCAACCCCGTCGCAAAACGGAGCTAATAGTCGATGCCAGCCCGGTGGGCCTAGGAGCGGTGCTTCTACAAGAGCATGGACCGGAGGTGGAGAAGCCAGTGGCGTACGCCAGCAAAGCTCTGACCGACACGGAAGCCCGATACGCACAAATCGAACGTGAAGCACTCGCGATAAAGTGGGCATGCCACCACTTCCACCTATACCTGTGCGGTCAAGAATTCATCGTGGTGACAGACCACAAGCCACTGCTGCCTCTGTTCGCAGGATCTGCCAGGCTCGCATCCCCACGGATAGAACGCTGGGCTGTCCAGCTGCAAGGATATAATTTCAAGATTGTCTTCAGGCCCGGGGCACACAACCCGGCTGACTACCTGTTCCGACATCCGGACAACACCAATCCGATCCACCCGGTGGAAAACAGAACGGAAGCCGAGGCGTTCGTCCACATGATCTCGCAAGCAGCTTGCCCGGAAACAATGACACTGAAAGAGATAGGAGAAGCAACTGCGATGGACGAAACGTTGTCCGGAGTCCGCCACGCTCTAGAAGGAAACAGATGGGCCCACTTCCTGGACGGAGCACAAAGCCTTCGAGCGGAAGTCAGCCACATGTGCCAGCAATTGTGGCAGTAAAACAATGGTTCCTGTGGCATATCACTAAATAAATTTATGAATAAATTGGGCACCTAATGCCTATCATGCTATTAGAAACAGGGTGGCAAAGAGAAAAGACACAATTGGGTCCGTATCAAACCATTCTTTATGTAAATTTAGGGTTGAAAAAAATCAACAATGCTTTAGACTACAACATATACTACAATATATACAGTGCAGTGCAGTGTGTCCCCAGTGATTTGTGAAGTAACCAAAGAAACAACTGTGTACATACAGGTGAAATATACAGGTTACAATTGTAATTATTTACAAGAAAAGAGGCATAACTCAAAAAAGATTATTTAAATCAATCGTAGAACAGATGCTACACAATCATAGGCACTGTATGAGTCACATTCGCCTCCAGTAAGTCGACGGCGTTTCGACCCTTAGAATGAGGGTCTCATCAGGACAAGGGGTGTGGGACATATAAAAAACATAATATATATTGTGCAATTATAATTATATGTAGTCGCCTTGAATATTAGTAAATATTCTTGGAAAGGTGGGGTGATTTACCTTAGAAGGGCCAATAGATGTAAAACCCATGCGTGTTTAAGTAAATGATTTTACTTACAGTGAACCCGGCCGGGCACTGTCAGGGGGTAGACAAGTAAAGGCATTAAGTTAGCCCTACATTCCTTCTAGTACCCCCTTCATTCTGTGTTAGATGTGTACCTTGTTCTTTAAGATAACGACACCCTTGCGTGAACAATATAGAGCTCCGCAAAATATAAACATTGGAACACAGTCCACTTTCCATTATAACAACGTGCGCCACGCTGGGCGTGCCACAACGTTGTGTCTAACTCTAAACCTTGCCTCTTTTAATCTGAATTATGCGTGTATTTTGCTCTTCAAGATATAGACAATCTTGCGTAAACAGTACCCCGCTGCGCATAACATAAACATTAGAACACAGTCTCCTTTCTATCGCAACCACGCGCGTTACGCCGGGCGCGTTATAACACTGTGACGTCACCCACCAGCCACCATACTATTCCGGGAAGGCGGCTATCAAGCGAGTGGTTCCTGTGCCCAGGTAGGCATTGGCATTGCAAACAAAAATATAGATCTGGTAGTGTTGAGCTACTACCAATCCATGCTAACCTCAGATTCCGTTTAAAATTGCAGATATCGTCTGGCTTATTCGCGCATTGACGGCACCGTCCGTCTACATGACAAATCCATCATAGAAACTAGCGATTGTGCTAGTATACACCGCGCTCAGGTAGGCATCACTACGTGATGAGTACTTATAAATAATTAGATATTGCCTATTTACCACTCACTAAGACCCCAATTGTTAAATTCACAGAACCTTGAGTGATTCTGCCTAACAGCGTCATCGTTCGTTTTTTGACACAGAGACACTACAACCACTAAAAAGTCTATGACAGTGGTAAGTTGTGGATTATGTGTCACTTTGGATATGTATCCCTGTTGTTTCTTGGCTCAGTGGCTAACTTAATGCCTTTACTTGTCTACCCCCTGACAGTGCCCGGCCGGGTTCACTGTAAGTAAAATCATTTACTTAAACACGCATGGGTTTTACATATATTGGCCCTTCTAAGGTAAATCACCCCACCTTTCCAAGAATATTTACTAATATTCAAGGCGACTACATATAATTATAATTGCACAATATATATTATGTTTTTTATACGTCCCACACCCCTTGTCCTGATGAGACCCTCATTCTAAGGGTCGAAACGCCGTCGACGTACTGGAGGCGAATGTGACTCATACAGTGCCTATGATTGTGTAGCATCTGTTCTACGATTGATTTAAATAATCTTTTTTGAGTTATGCCTCTTTTCTTGTAAATAATCACAATTGTAACCTGTATATTTCACCTGTATGTACACAGTTGTTTCTTTGGTTACTTCACAAATCACTGGGGACACACTGCACTGCACTGTATATATTGTAGTATATGTTGTAGTCTAAAGCATTGTTGATTTTTTTCAACCCTAAATTTACATAAAGAATGGTTTGATACGGACCCAATTGAGTCTTTTCTCTTTGCCACCCTGTTTCTAATAGCATGATAGGCATTAGGTGCCCAATTTATTCATAAATTTATTTAGTGATATGCTACAGGAACCATTGTTTTTCTGGATAAACACTTCACCCTGGTTCCGTTGTGAGTAGGGTTTCCCTTGTTCTTTCTTTTAGCAATTGTGGCAGGTCAGGAGTGAGCTGAGTGTGGGTGACGAAGGAGTCATCCTAAGGGGACACCTAATTGTAATACCCGAAAACCTCCAGCCAAGGATACTGGCGCTAGCACACGTGGGTCATCAGGGGATGGCCAAAACAAAAGCACGCCTGAGAAGCAAGGTCTGGTTCCCAGCTATGGACAGCATGGTAGACGAGATGGTGCATTCCTGCCATGCCTGCACCATCACCGGCAGCGAGCCAGCGCCGGTGATAACAGAAGAGGCTCCCCTGAGGCCGGGGACCCACCTCAGCATTGACTTCAGGAGTTTCCCAGATGGCCGGCACACACTCGTCCTGGTCGACTCATTCTCCAAGTTCCCGGTAGTGGAAGTAATTTCCTCCACAGCGTTTCCCCAGGTCAAAAAGGCCCTGAATCGCATATTCGCCACCATGGGGCTCCCGGAGACAGACAATGGGCCACCCTTTCAAGGCAGAGAATTTCAGAACAATCTCCAGAACCTCCAGATCGCACACCGGAAGATCACCCCACTATGGCCCCAGGCAAATGGGGAGGTAGAAAGACTGATGAGGACCCTCAACCGCGCTCTGAGGATTGCTGTGGACAGTGGGGAGGATCCTGAAGCCGCACTTGATCAGTTCCTAGGGGCACTTACGGCAGACGCCACACAGCATAACAAAATGTGCCCCAGCACACGCGCTATTCAAGAGAGCACCCCGAGACAGCATCCCGACTGACCACACGTGGTCCACACGTGGGGGCCAGAAGACAGGAACGACGAGGCCATTCAAGCTCGGAGGCGAGACACCAATCGAAAAGCGAGTGAGGCAAGACACGCCCAAGAGCCAACGTTGCAAGTAGGTGACACCGTGGTGGTTCGGGATCGACACCCGGGGTGGAAGTTCCAAACCATGTACGAACCAGAAGTGTGGATAGTAGACAAAGTTCAAGGCACCATGGTCACCGCCCGGCGAGGCGGACAGATGGTCACCCGCAACATGTCATGTTTCAAGAAGGCGACAGGACCAGCGGCAGCCCGAAGATCGGCTGAGGACCAGCAGCCTGATTCATGTACGGGCCGTTTTGCGTGGCCCTAATAGCGAATCATAGCGACTCGCTATTGAGGACACGCAAAACGGCATTCATGTAGGAATTGCTAAATCAATAGCGATTCCTACATGTTCTCTATTTGCGAGTAGCAATTTGCTACTCGCAAAAAAAGGAATTTCTCCCCATTCAATCCTATGGGCCAAAAGGCCCATAGGAATGAATGGGGAGTATCCCTTATTTGCGAGTAGCAATTTGCTACTCGCAAATCAGATAGCGATTTTAAGGGTGCCAGGGGTGTCCAAAGGACACCCTGTAGCACCCCTAAAATGCACATTTGAACAGGTGTTGCGCACACACATGTCCAAAGGACATGTGTGTGTGCAACATGCAACTTAGAAAAATGCTTTTAAAAGCATTTTTCTATGTTTTTGCTATTTACCGAGAGGTCTGACCTCTCGGTAAATAGCGGCCCAATTTTGCTAAATCGCAATTTTTGCAAGTGTCATGAATAGCATTTAAGGAATCTCTAATAGAGATTCCTTAAATGCTAATCCTCGCATATTTGCTAATTCCTCATTAGCGATTTTAGCATTTGGGATTGTGAATCCCAAATGCCAAAATTGCACTCGCAAAAGGCAAGATTCTGAGAATCTTGCCCTTTGCGAGTGCAATTTTGCTTCATGAATCAGGCGGCAGGAGGCTGTGGAGGAGTTTGGTCCGGACCTCGGGGCATCGTTCTCAAGATCACCTCTGGTCAGGCAGGATGGAGAAAACTCATCCCGGGCAGCGAGTCAAAATACCAGGGTCGATTCCAGCAGCCCAGGCCCGATCTCCAGTAGTGAGAATGTGGAAGCAACCCCGGCTGGGGTTGTGGCGTCTCCATTTGCACGAAGCCAGAGGTACAGTCTGCGACCTAACCCAGGGCCCAGCCAGAGATTGAGAGACTTTGCATGGACATCACCTTAAGGAGAAGGCAGACTTGAAAGAACGGACTAAATTGAAGGAGGGATGTAGAGAGCCACCAGGGCTCTCCTAAACAATGTTGCCACCTTTACATGCATCCGGGGAATAAATAAACAAGGCGGAAGACTGCTCGGGGTCTTTCCGGCTAACCCATACCTGCTGTTTCTGCGTTCCTTCTTCTGGGGTCAGGGAGACCACGTGCAAGGCCCTACAGCGGGTCTCCCACAATCCCCTCTGGATTCGCCTCGAATGACCCATCTCCTCCATGACCACCTGCCCGCGCCTTCTTACCTCCCTCGGGACATCCCCCGAACCGCCCCCCAAGTGACCCCCAGGGGAAGCCCCCAGCATAGGTCTCTGGCGCCCTAATGGGGCCGAGGGGTGTTTAGGGGGGTCGACTACAGTTTAGGGAGGCAGAGAGGTTCACTGGTCCAGGAAGTCTGTCCAGCCATGGAGGGTGCACAATTCCGGATTACCAAATAGGCTAAGTAGGCCCGACCTATGGGCCCCACTCCTTTTAGGGGCCCCCGACAATGGACCAAAATAATATTGATTAGATTGTGAAAAAAAATGACAAACAAGCTTTTCTAAATTGTTTCCAATTATTTTTTCTTTAATAACATTAATATTTGTTAATGTTTAGTTTTGTGTAATAACATTGGTTTATTAAAATTGTTGGTTGGTAAAATTAAAAACGCATTAGGAGATAATTTGCGAGGAGGGCCACAAAATGTGGACTTCCTAGGGGCCTCTCAGGGTTTAATCCGGCACTGAGGGTGCACATGTGACAATCAGCCCTTGCTGCTATAAACACAGCAGGAAGGACCTCTTCAGCCATTTCTACCCTGGCATCCATCTTGGTTCCAGGAACTTCCCTCACTATCCTGCACGAAAGAGGAGAACGAAGGATTCCTTTAAGGCTGCGGCCCCCTCCACCAATGAGAGGGCAGGATGGTCCATAGGGCCGAACTGTGCTGAGAATTCTAGCTGAGGAAAAGAAAACGATGAGGAAATGTGTGAATGAATCCCAGCCACTGACAATTACTCTGTGGCACATTCCAATCCTTTGTTTTTTGCATACTAACCCACTGCAGAGAAGACCCAGCCCCATGCAAATCAGCCTTGGCTCTGCTCCAATAGGAAGAGTCCAACCTGAACAGCCAAGCCACGCCCCCTCTGAATGGGAACAGGAGATATCAAGACAAGTCCCAGCCTTGTAGGGCCTCATTAGTGTGGTGCAAGAGCCTCCTAGTGAACAGTGAACACAAGACCGTGTCTGAGCATGCCCATCACACACCCATCATAATCCCATCACATACTGATCACACACCCATTACCAGCCCATCCAACGCCCATCAAACAATGATCACACACCAATCACACGCCCATCACATGCCCATCCTACGCCCATCAAACACTAATGACACACCAATCACACACCCATCACATGCCCATCACACACCCATCACACACCCATCATAATCCCATCACATACTGATCACACACCCATTACCAGCCCATCCAACGCCCATCAAACACTAATGACACACCAATCACACGCCCATCACATGCCCATCACACACCCATCACACACCCATCATAATCCCATCACATACTGATCACACACCCATCACAAGCCCATCCAACGCCCATCAAACACTAATGACACACCAATCACACGCCCATCACATGCCCATCACACACCCATCACACACCCATCATAATCCCATCACATACTGATCACACACCTATCACAAGCCCATCCAACGCCCATCAAAAACGGATCACGCACCAATCACACGCCCATCACATGCCCATCGTACGCCCATCAAACACTGATCACTCACCGATCACACGCCCATCACATGCCCATCACACACCCATGACACACCCATCATAATCCCATCACATACTGATCACACACCCATCACATGCCCATCATATGCCCATCAAACACTGATCACACACCGATCACACGCCCATCACATGACCATCACACACCCATCATTATCCCATCACATACTGATCACACACCCATCACATGCCCATCACACACCCATCACACAGCCATCATACACCCATCACACACCCATTACACGCCCATCATAATCTCATCACATACTGATCACACACCCATCACAAGCCCATCATACGCCCATCAAACACTGATCACACACCCATCACAGACCCATCACATGCCCATCACTCACCCATCACACACCCATCATACGCCCATCAAACACTGATCACACACCCATCACATACCCATAATCTTCCCATCATACGCCCATCACACGCCTATCACACACCCATGATACGCCCATCACACACTGAACACACACCAATCTCACGCCCATCATCTGCCCATCACACGCCTATCACACTGATCACACACCCATCACATTCCCATCGCACACCCGTCACACACCATTACACTTAGAGCGCCATGTGTTGAGGCGATTCCATGTGGAGGGGTGGGGGGAGTTATAATTAATTGCGTTTCACTTCCGTGGAATAAGATGCCAGAAAACCTTACACATCAGCTCACTGTTTTCCCATAATTGTGAAGTTCTTGATAGCCCAAGATATAAAGTGCTGGTGATGGATTAGATATAGTAGTTGCCCCAGACTCTCACCGCACACACCTGGGGGGTGATCTCAGGACTGAAAGCACCTTTGAGAGCCCTACCATGGGCAGTCCTCACCAGCGGTTGGCTCCAGGCATCAGATCTTACCCACCACCTGTTCTTCTCTGTCCCACAGCAAAGAGCTGAAGCTAACAACGTGAAAGACGCCTCCATGAAGCCCCCGACCCAGCGGACCACCGCGAAGACCTCAGAGAAGGCCGGCCCACCTGCTGCCACCAAAAAGAGCAAGGTAGAGTGCGACCCGTGCCCACCCAACCCTGCCTGAACCCCTGTGCCAAAGAGGACCCTGGCTGTCAGGGGGGGTCACCTCCCCATCTGCTCCACTTGTGATCATTGGTCCAGGCCATGAGGCTCGCCTGTAACATGTTCTGTTTCATCATGTGCGCTGCCCCTTCTTTGAGACGGCCTCTCTGTGTGCATGTTCTGGGTCTGCTGTCCTTTCTGGTCGTGTGTACACCTCCCAGAAGGACCAGTGGGGAAGAGTTTTGTTTCAGATCTAGTGTGCTGGGTGGACTTGCAGCTGTACCTCTTGCTGTTAGTTTGGTTCTGTGGTGAGCAGTTTGTGGAAGCTGGTGAGTCAGAGAGTCTACGGGGCTTCTAATAGCATTGCTTAATTTGAGCCGGTGGTTTCCGGTGCACTGCACTGATGTTTAAATATCAGCACCGGTTCTGGTGACAGTCCACCACATGGTGGAACTGTTTGATTAATTTTGAGTTAAACACAACAACCGTGTTTGTTAAGTCAAATCACTTTGAAAATTAATAATGCGAGCCATTATTAAAGCTTTTGTGTGGCCTGAAATAATCTGACTTGTCACTCTTGTGTGAGTGCCATGGCCAAGTGTTATTAGGGCTTTAAGTGAGATGAAAAAACTGGGGGTCTTTCAAAGCGACGTAGTCGATGTAATTAAGGGTGTGGCGTAAAAACACATAAGATACAAATCTGTGCTTAGCATAGTGTGCCGCTGACTGATATTTTACTGCTTCCGTTCATACATCTATATATATGATACAACAAGTAACATTATACCTACAACAATCCGGGCCTATTGGCTTTGCTAATGGTTGTTAGTTGCATATGATAAAGGAGCAACAACTCCTGCTTCGTTGTACATAACACTGAAAATACGTCGGTTCTGATATGATGAGACTATGAAAGAACTATAACAAGTCTCTTTGAAGTTACGAAGTTACATCAAAGGCAGTGAAGGGTGGTTCTGTAAAGATTTTTTCCCCCCAGAGGGCAAAAATGGAGAGCCCTATATAGGGACCCATCTCGGCCCCTGCTTTTTAGAACTGCGGTGATCAGCACCAGCAGGACCCGGCTCATTTAAAGCCCTGGGTGTTATGTTGGTACTGTCATTGGCAGGCCTGGCAGGGTCAATGTGGGATGCAGGCTGCAGTGGCCTTCTGAGAAAAGCCCTGGCACTAAATGTTTTACAAATTAAGCACTGTCCAATAGGGTCTCTTCTTGTAGATCTTTGGTGGGATGGTGTTGTGGTGCGTCACATTATAGTGCAGTCTCGCAGAGCATGTGGCCTCTCCCCAAAGTACGTTGGGGCAGATTTACAAGCCCCTTGCGCCTCTTTTGCGCCACCTTTGCTTCACTTTTGTAACGCAGCGGCGGCGCAAAAGATTCCCCATGGTGCGGGGAATTAACAATGTGACGCATCTGGGAGATGCATCACGTTGTAGTTCAAGTTCAAGTTCAAGTTCAGGTACTTGTATAGCGCACTGCTCACCCAGAGGGTCTCAAGGCACTTGGGAAAGGGGTTCATTATTTGTCGAATAGCCAGGTTTTAAGTTCTTTTCTGAAGGAGATGTGGTTTTGAGTGAGGCGGAGGTGAGTGGGGAGTGAGTTCCAGGTTTTGGCAGCAAGGAAGGAGAAGGATCTGCCACCCATGGTGGATTTTCGGATGCGTGGGACAGTGGCGCGGGCTTGACTGGACGATCTTAGTTGGCGGGTGGGCTTGTAGAAGGATAGTCGAGTGTTGAGGCATTCGGGTCCTAGATTGTAGAGGGCCTTGTGTGCGTGGGTGAGAAGGCGGAATGTAATTCTTTTGTTGACGGGAAGCCAGTGGAGGTCTTTTAGGTGTCCGGTGATGTGATCTTGGCGTGGTATGTCTAATATGAGTCTCGCTGATGCATTTTGGATGCGTTGGAGCTTTTTCTGTAATTTTGCTGAGATTCCGGCGTATAGTGTGTTACCGTAATCCAGTCGACTCGTGACCAGTGCGTGAGTAACAGTCTTTCTTGTTTCGAGGGGGATCCAGCGGAAGATCTTTTTGAGAATGCGAAGTACGTTGAAGCAGGAAGAGGAGACTGCGTTGACTTGTCTGGACATCGAGAGAGAGGAGTGTAGGATGAAGCCAAGGTTGCGTGCGTGGTCTGTGGGTGTGGGAGCTGTGCCCAGAGCGGAAGGCCACCAGGAGTCGTCCCAGGCTGAGGGGGAGGATCCTAGGATGAGCACCTCCGTTTTGTCTGAGTTGAGTTTTAGGCGGCTGTGTTTCATCCAATCGGCAACTTCTTTCATGCCTTCGTGAAGATTTGTTTTGGCGGTGTTATGGTCTTTGGTGAGGGAAAGGATAAGCTGGGTGTCGTCGGCGTAGGAGATGATGTTGAGGTTGTGTTGACGCGCGATGGAGCCGAGTGGGCTCATGTAAACGTTGAAGAGGGTGGGACTGAGTGAAGATCCTTGTGGTACGCCACAGATGACTTCAGTGGCTTCAGAGTTGTACGGGGGGAGTCGGACTCTTTGAGTTCTCCCAGCGAGGAATGAGGTGATCCAGTCCTGCGCCATAAGGAGTCGTTCCTGCGCAGGGCGGGGGGGGGGGTATTCCGGGGCAGGTGCACCTCCTAAAAGTGGCTGAGTGAAATCTACAAGATTTCACTCAGTCACTTTTAGCCCAAGCTGCGTCAAAACCTTGCGCCTTCTTGAAGCAGGCGTAAGGCTTGACGCAGCATTGGACAGATAGGGCCCCCAGGGCATTGCTGGAGCTGTGTCGCGCTTGCGACGCAGTTCCAGCAATGCACGGCTTTTACAGCACAGATGCGTGACGCATCTGTGCCGTTTTTGCCCCATGGTGGGCCGCATTGTAAATGCGGCGCATCCATGGTGGTGGAGCTGTGGCTCACAATAACTGACGCATCCCTGCTGATATGCAGGGATGCGCCACTTATTGTAAATCTGCCCCTTGGAACTTGCTTCTCAGCATCAGTGGGCGTTAGCGAAGGTGTTTTCAGCAAATGCCCGTAAAACATGGCACATTCTGAGCTAAGTAATGCACATTTCAGAAACATATAAACATCCTTGTGTTGTGTCTCTGTGTCATTGGCACTGTGTGGAGCGATCAGAACACACTCATTCATTCACTGAGGACTCAGCCAGGACTGGTGCCTTCAAGAGGAGGGTCAGGCTGCAGGATTAGGGCTGCCAGTGCCATATTGTAAGGGGTGAGCCTACATGGGGGTGCTGCTACCACATGGAAGTGCACAACCTGTGCAGGCAGGCTCTCTTCAAAGGGTGGGGCGCACAGCCCGAGCGCCCCAGCACATGCTTCGACTGCACCCCAGACCCTATGTGCATGCGTGCAGGCATCAAGCAATACTGCACATGGCTGTGTTTGACAAATGTCTTTGTTCGAGTTCATTGTTACCAGATTTACATATTTACAACCCATAATGCTTTTAAAAAAATATATAAATAGTGATAGAAGTTACATGTTTTACATTTCCAAGCTCTGTTACTACAGGGCGGTTTATACCCAATTTAGTGCCTGATTACGATGTCGGGGACACCGTTGCCGATTGGAACCGCCCGACCTTAGGTCGTGGTTCCGGCCGCACAATTTGGATGCAATTATTGTCTTTGAGGTGAAAGGGATACCGTGGGTCATTATGATGTGTCTGACCGACAGCGTATATTAATCGACACGCGGTATGGGATGCGACCGACCTTTGGGCAGTCGGAGACATCAATTTTTCAATGCTGGCTTGTGCAGGGGCGGAAAGGCCGGCAGCACAAGCTGCCATTGAAAACACGGTGCAGGGATGTTTAGAGGGCAATATAGGTTCCGCTTTTGCTGATCTTTTGCGTTGGAGCGGGTGCTCCGCTGTATCCCACCTTGCTGCCTGCTGCCTGGGACTCCTGCCACAACGTTTCCTTGCTGCCGCTGGCCCTGCCCTGTAGTCCTCCCGCCGCCGCTATTACAACTAAGCGGCCGCCGAGTGGGGGACTACCTTTCCCAGCAGGCTTAGCGGCAGACACGTCAGGCACGCACCAGGAGGCGCTTTAAATTGTTGTCATCGCCGGAGGAGCGGGCGTTCCGCTTTTGCTGATCTTTTGCGTTGGAGCGGGTGCTCCGCTGTATCCCACCTTGCTGCCTGCTGCCTGGGACTCCTGCCACAACGTTTCCTTGCTGCCCCTGGCCCTGCCCTGTAGTCCTCCCGCCGCCGCTATTACAACTAAGCGGCCGCCGAGTGGGGGACTACCTTTCCCAGCGGGCTTAGCGGCAGACACGTCAGGCACGCGCCAGGAGGCGCTTTAAATTGTTGTCATCACCCGCATCGCGGGAGCACGCGGGAGCGCCCGGGGCTAAGCCCGGGCCAAGGGTGGGCCCGTTTTAGCCCTTTCTAGACTGTTCTAGACTGGGCTGGGCCATTCCCCGTGGTTCTCGCACCAGGTGTCACACTTCCCGACTAACCAGGTACTCTTATTTTATCAACTGCTGCTACAATCAGTAGATCCAACGTAACTTTTTAAGAAGAGTCTTAGGCCTATCCATCATGACCCGGGGGACTAGAAGCAAGACGGCCATGACCAACGCTTTGACCACTGGCCCTATTGACCGTTTTATTTCGAGAACTAACGAAGTCATCAACCAAAGTATATCCCTTGTAGAGCGAAGGGTGTCACAAGACCTCGCAATCGCCAGAAGGTCGTCACTGGGCCCCTTAGCCTTAGCCCAATCTCCGCCCATATCATCTTCAGACATACCAGCACTAATACAATTATCACAATCACAGCCAAATGTTCTAGCAGATATTCATTCAATCCCGAAATCTATTGATCTTTCTGTCTCGAATCTCTCACTAGACTCAGATTCCTTAGGTAACTTAGAAAACACACCAGACTTCCTGCTGCTACAGTCTCAAGACCCAGGCACAGGCTCCCAGCTCATGGGGGCGAAGGATGGAGCTGTTCCTAAGCAGAAAAAAGATAAGAAAAAAGATAAATCAAAAAATACTAAAGTTGTCACAACTAACAAAGAAAGACCTAACCCCCAAACATCGCAGGGTGTTTTAAACGACCCGTCCATTCAACCTATCAATTTAATAGATCTTCCTGTTAATTTAACTATACCAGCCAGCGCAGGGGAGTCCTGTAGCCTATGTAGTACAAATACCCAGCTTTTGGCAAGTTTCAGGGAAATCCTAAAGCACCATCTTCAACCCCTAGAACGTAGTATAATGACCATCGAAAAACAACTTGCAAAATTGACCCAAAAACCAACTAGCCATCACAATGAGGGCCAATTGAATATAGGGACTAGTAAGGGAACTTCCATAAGCTCTAGCACTCAAGGTGGTCAAAAGGTCTGTGACCCTAAACCTTTAAAGACGACAATACCTCAAACTATTCAATCAAATGCTAAGAGGCCACTCACCCCTGTTCCTCCAACTCCAGGAAGTGGGACTACGGATAAGACCCCGAGTACCATTCCCAATCAGGTAGCACCCCCGCAATC
This sequence comes from Lissotriton vulgaris, assembly GCF_964263255.1. Lineage (NCBI taxonomy): Eukaryota > Metazoa > Chordata > Amphibia > Caudata > Salamandridae > Lissotriton > Lissotriton vulgaris. The sequence continues at coordinate 25,624,382 of NC_141699.1, forward strand.
CGTCCCAACTCAGCCTACTTTTAGTAAGGGTCCCGCTCAGCCACTAACCCAGAGACCAATTCCATCTTTAACACCCCAGTACCCCACGTCAAATGTACTAGGTGACGGGAAAAAGGGGATTAAGCTTAGACGCCCGATTCATCTTCCACGAGAAGCGTCACCCTATACCGTCATTCTCACGGGGGTCCCGGAGCTCCCGGAAACTACAAAGGAACCATCTTGGTCCCTTCAAAATAAGGTTCTACAGTGGCTTAACATTAACAGGCCAACACAATCTGCACATACTAGCAGAATTTCCACTGTACGTAGAGTTTCGTTGATAGGTCAAGAACCCAAAAGCGTACAGGGAGATTGTATTATAGTTAACTGCGAAGATCCAGCCATTGTTGATCATATCTGTTCATGGCCAGTCCTAGCCAAGAGCGGGGGGATTGACGCCTATCGTCTTTCCTTCTTTTACCCCCGTTATATAACAAACAATATTCAATGGCTCCAAACTGGGAGCATCCCCTAGAGAGGCCATGGGATTACGAGGGTTCTTGGCCTACCCAGAGAAACAGCAGCAGAGAATGGCAACCTCGGCCCTTGTATCCCAATCGAGAACACCCTCCTCTGCTGGGATGGGAAGGATTTCCAACTAGAAACAGATACGACTGCCTGGAAATGGTCGACTAACCGCTAGCCGTTCCACATTCCAGTAACCAGCTCCAGAGGACACTTAGCCCTCCACCGACTTCAATGAGAGCTTCGGTGAGTTCGACAAACACCAACCAGTCATTCTCGCCACCCACCTGTGTCCAACCCTCCTTATCCCTTTTACCTCCCTGTGTCCCTACAGGTCACATTGCGGAGGATCTTGAAATTTCTCCCGGCCAAATGCTCCCATTGATCGAGGGATTTAAATCTCCCTCCTCAACAGAGACCCGGATTAATCTTCTCCAAACAACTATGATTGATAACGCAATTACAGCTACCCCACACAGTCAAGCACGTGACTCTCTTCCATCCAACGTGCTGACTCTATCCGTCCTATTTTGGAACATTGCTGGTCTTCGTTCCAAGATCAACCTACAACTGTGGGAGGATATGATTAACGAGAACCACATCTTATGCCTCCAGGATACCTGGTTAACTGCCCCTGTCCACCTGGTGGGATATAAAACATTCTCTATCCCAGCAACGCAGGGTTTGTTCGGAAGACCTAAGGGTGGTCTAGCAGTCTATGTAACAAATATCCTTCCCCTTACAGTAACTTCCAGCTTAAAAGAAGAGGCCTGTTATCAAATTCTAAGTTTTCATGTTGACAATAGATTTGTCTTCCTTTTGGTAAACCTATATAACAACCTTTCACCTTCTGATTGTGCGTAGATAATAAATGAAATCACTACTTTTTTAAAGTCACAGCTGAACAAGTCATTGTCTCTCCCTGTTTATATCATCTGGGGAGGCGATTTCAATATCCCACTATACTCTAACTACAGAAATGGGAATTGTGGACTGTCTGATGAGACCGACTGCCCTCTGGCCCACTTTGTACATAGCATCAACGTGAACTCCCTGAACGAGAGTCTTTTTACGCTAGAGCTGGACTATGCAAACCAGTTAGTCTACCCACAAGTTGACTTCTCCCCAACTTTTCATGGTAGGGGTTTGTCAAGCACAATCAATTTTATTCTTTGTTCACAGAACCTAAGGGGCCAATTGATAAAATTTTCCACAGGAACAGCTAGCTGTAGCGATCATTTCCCTAACAGAATCTTAATACAACTAAAATCTGTATCACTACACACAAATGTTAGAAGCCTGCTAACGCAAGAATCGTTAAAAATGGACAAAGTGAATGGGTTCTCAGTGAAATGGGCCAAAATAGATCCTGACGTAGTAACAGAAAAAGTTCTTAAAAAAGCCATCCTTTTTGTTAACGATTGCTTAAACCCCAGTTCATCGCCCCAAACAGTGCTGGACAGTTTTGGTAGGATTCTGGGAATAATAAAAGAGGAACTAACTCGTACTGCTGCACGAAAACCATCGGCCGAGGGTTGGTTTAACTCTGGGTATCGGAAAGCACTTTCAAATCTCAAGGCCGCCCTCCAGATTACCCCGAGGAACCCTCAGGAGATAGCAAAATTAAGAAAACTCTATAAGGCCGAAAGGGTAAAACGAACTAAAGATATTAAAGCAAATCTGTGGCTACAACTTCATGATAGCTGTCGAAGAAAGGATAGTGGACATTTCTGGAGAGTTGTAAAATCTCCCTTTCTGTCAAATTCGTCGTCACTTCAACATCTTGATGTCGCAGTAACAGCAGAAGAGTGGGTCGCTCATTTCTCAAGAATCTTTGGTGGATCCCAATCAAATCCAACAGAGGGGAGCCCTACCACTGCTCCCGCAGTGGACCCAAAGATCTTCCCATTAAACATCCGTTTTGAGCTCGGAGAGGTGATTAGGGCCCTAAGTATGTCAAAACCAGGCAAGACCCCCGGTCCAGACGGGGTGCCGGTGGACATTTTTACACATAACATCGCGCTCTGGTCTCCACTTCTCACCCAGGTTCTGACCGCGGTAACAATCTCGGGCCTTATTGACTCTTGGTCTTCATCCATCCTCTTTCCCATCTTCAAAAAAGGCGACCGGAACGATCCGGTCTGCTATAGACCCATCTCCCTCCTGGACTCCCTGGGCAAGGTAGCGGGACGTCTGCTGCTGGAACGTCTCCAGGAATAGGCTGCAACAAATAACATCTTAACCGACCTCCAATATGGATTCCAGGTGGGTCTTGGGACTGTGGAGCAGGCCCTGAATCTCACTCTTTTGATCGGGAAATACGTGAACGCAAAAAAGGGCCACTTATTTCTTGTATACGTCGACCTCAGTGCAGCGTTCGATTGTGTACAGCATCCAAAACTCTGGGCCCTGCTCGGGGAAATGGGCGTCGATCCTGCTCTTATAGCATTCTTGCGCAAACTTTATTCAGACGCAACAGCAAGAGTCAGGTACGGGATCAGTGGAGAACTCTCCCCCCCTTTCCAAATTAAAAAAGGAGTTAGGCAGGGCTGTGTACTGGCTCCCTTCTTGTTCAACTTGTACACCAACGGCCTGGAGGCAGCCATGCTAGAAGGGAGCCAGGACCTTCCACAAATTAAACACCGCCCCATACCAACGCTGTTATATGCGTACAACTCTATCATCTTCGCCAGGACGCTGACCCAACTTCAAGTACAGCTCAACAAGTACTGTTCTTAAATGGACTCTCTCGGCCTTAAGGTTAACATAAAAAAGACATTTGTAATGCACCTTGGCCCAAAAATTAAGAACCCTAAATCCATCTTTGTTGAAAAGACCAAGCTTGAAAGAACTTGCGTCTATCCCTACCTGGGCATTCTGGTGGACGATTCTTTGAGCTGGCGACAGGCTGTGGCAAGCCAAAAATTGCTCTTCTTGAGAGCTACGGCAGCCCTAGTTTCTTTTTCAAGGAAACTAGGCAAACCAGCTCCCCCGGAACTACTCACAATATATTACGCAAAGTGCCACAGTGTGGCAACGTACGGTGCAGGGGTCTGGGGCTATGGACCGATAAGCCCACTCCAAACGATTGAGAACGAGTTTGCTAAATACCTGTTGGCCCTACCACACAGTGCCCCAACCTATGCCTCGCTAGCTGAACTAGGTATGGATTTTATCACGGACACCATTCGTTGTCAACCCATGCTTTTGTGGCACCGTATATGGACCAAATAGGAGTGCCACCTAACGCGTTCCTTAATTTTGGATTGTATAGCCCTTGACCACTGGGAAAAAATACCCTGGCTAGCATACATTAGGAATTTCAGCCGGGATATGGACCACACCAACTTTTTTACTGACCCTCGGAGCATGAGCGACATATCGAGGAAAGAACTTAAGAAGCTATGTTTGTCCCACTTAAGGGCAGTGCGATGCTCGGTAGAACTCGTGAAACCCACAAATTCCCAAGTCATTGCTATATAGACTCATCTGGGCATTCAACCATACCTGACCTACCTTTTGAACAACTATGAAAAGTATCTTCTTACAAGGTTCCGTTTCAATTCCTTTTTCCGGCTTGTAACCTTTCCCAATGTTCAAAACTGGTCCCCTACTATTATTTCCTGTCCTTGTGACGATGTTACCCCCCAATCAACAATACACATTCTTTTCTTTTGTAAATTTTATTCTTTTCCTAGGAAGGTTTGGATTATGCCTTTATTAAGACTAATAGGCCTAAGAACCTTTCGCCCAGCATACTTATCTCTGCAATGTCTGACGTCTAGTTTTATAGCGAAGTATGTAGCTAACTTTTTAAAAGCCTGTATCAAATACCGACGTAATTATGAGTAACTCATATTTTAGCTTACGCTCTCTGAGCTTCTGTGTTTTTCGTTTTTTATATTCTGTTTACAATATGATTGATTTGCTCCTAAATCGTCTTTTAACGATGTATAATTTTAATGTTTTTTCTTGTACTTTTTATGGTTGCAATAACAAGTGGCAATCGAATAAAAGTTTATGAAACTGAAAGGTGCCCCTCAGGCCCCACAGCAGAGGGCCTGGGGAGAAGGGGGCCCAGCTAGGGAACCTCAAAGTCACTTTCCAACAGACTTTCCACACCGCAAAGGCCGACATGGAAAGACAGTCCGAAAGTGATATCATAATCTCGACGGCGGACTCCAGGCTGGCTCTGTCGTCATTATGGGATTATATGTGTTTCTGACGCTCCGACGGGCTCTTTGAGCCTGTCAGAAGCGCAGTGGACGGTCCCGCCATCCAATGCCTCCGCCCGTAGAATCGTAATGCGGTGGGCACAACGCAATGGCAGATGCTGGGCAGACCGCAACCAACAGTCGGTAGGTTGCTGTCCGCCCGCTATCGTGATCGGGCCCTTAATAACGTTCAATGTATCGACCTGGCAAGGATGAGAGATGGGGTTAGCTTTGCTTGGATTGAAGTGCATGCCTCAGAGATCAATCAGTGAGATAACAAGGGAGAATTTAGGTCACAAAGCCACTTAAATATATTTCTGGGTGGATTTTGTGCACTTGTTTTTATTTTATAAGCACGTATGTTCACCAGTCACCGTCAAAATAGCTCCCTCGTTTCCCTCTTCCATACATGAGTAGCTCAATCTAGTCCAGGTATTTTTTTTCTTTGCAGTCTGGCATTTGTAGTCTTGTGTAATCCATTACAAATCAGGACCACATTGTCTCAAAGTGGGCAACTTGAGCCCCGCATCACGGAGGTGTGACCAATCAGGTCAGAGGAGGCCACCGCCTGTCAGGAACCCTTGTGCAATAAATCTGATGGGAGAGTGTTTTGTGCCTTGTGATGTGAAAGGAGATGACACTCTTTGGGTGTGAATCTTGCAGGGCAACTTCTAATCGCAGCTTCATCACTTGACCATATTGTGTGATTGTGGGCAGATCTCTGTTCTCTCTCTGTGCTCTGCTTTAGTCTGCTTGTGCTGATGTTCCTGAACACCTGACCACTAGTTTCCACAATTGGATTCTTTCCTCTGCCCAGTCACTAGTCCCTGTGAACACGATCTCATCCTACCGCCCGTAAACCATTGGCCACATGGTTTTCCGAAAGACTGAAACAACAACAACAGAAATGTAGGAAGTGTGAAAGGCGCTGAAGGATAGGCTACAATCAAGGTGGAAAAACTAAATACAAAAAGGCGGTCACAGTCTATTAAGCCACGATCTGAGAAGAGAAATCCCTCTTTTTCACTCAGGAAATAGAGACGCCTTAAAAATCCCATTAGAGAACTTTTCTTGACAGTAAAGAAGGTAGCCAAAGTGACTTATAGCAATTCCTTAGAAGTCAATCCTTCCTTCTGTAATAATCTGGCTTCCCATTTTCGTGGGACTCATTTTTTAAAAGTTCTCGTCATCTCAGTCTCCTCCTCTTGAAGAAATGAGGTGGAGCCATCACAAGGGTGTAAATTTCACCTTAGAGGAGTTCACTCCTCCGACCAATGAGCAAGTCATTACTCTGATTAAAGGCGCTAAAGCAGGCTCACCGCGTGATCCGTGATCCTTGCCCGGCCTTCATTATGCCATTGGCCCCGGAGGCCATTGCTAAATATCTCATGGCAATTTTCCATAAAATGGTCTGGACAGGACAGTTCCCAAGACGATGGAAAAAGGTATCTATTCTTCCCCTCCTAAAGAAATCTAGCCTTGACCCCCAACAACTATCAGCCCATATCCAGACTTCCTTTTACTGGCAAACTAATCGAAAAAGCTTTAAATCAGCAATTGATGGTCTATATTTATCCACCCGAGCTCCTGGACCACACACAATTTGGTTTCAGGACCTGCCATAGCACAGAAACTGCACTGATAAATGCTACAGAGGAAATAAGTCAGACTTTGGACAACGGTGGCCATGCTTCGCTTATCCTTCTAGGTCTGTCCGCGGCCTTTGATATGGTCAACCACAGTTTATAGGTTGATCGTCTTAATAGTATCAGGATCAAGGGGCCAGCCCTCTCCTTTCTCAGCTCCTTCCTAACAGGAAGGGGCAAATGGTTTCCCTGAAGGAAGTGAAGTCATAACCTTTTATGCTGCAGTGTGGAGTTCCCCAGGGGTCTTCCCTTAGTCCTACGCTGTTTAACATATACGTGACTCCCCTGGAAACCCTGATGAAACCATTTGGTCTTTCCCTGACCTCGTACGCTGATGACACCCAGATGGTTGTTTCTTTTTCGGATCCACTGAATGGCACCTGTCAGAGATTTAATACCTGCATGTTAGCCATCAAAGATTGGATGGATCTCAACTGTCCTAAACTGAACCCCAGTAAGACGAAGGTACTGCCCTTCTGGAAGGATACTTTCTTCTGTCCACCTTCTTGCTGGCCTCCTGAGATAGGAGCTCTACCTTTTCCTGCTACCAAAGTCAAGAACCTAGGCGTCCTCATTGACAACAAACGTACTTACAGTGATCATGTGAATGCAACTACATCAGCATCTTTCTACACTCTTATCGATATTTTAAAAAATCTTGCCATTTATCCCACCTACTCTTCAAGTGTAGTAATAACGGCGCTCATTCTAGCCAAGCTGGATTATTGCAACGGACTATATCTGAATCGACGTTCTCGATACGCCAACAAGCTTCCGAAATGAAGCAGCAAGACTGTTACTGGGAATGCCTGAAACCTAGTCAGTAAAACACATCTAACAGGAGCTGCCCTTGCTCACAGTAAAACAGAATGAACTTTAAGGCCCTACGTATTATCTAAAGCGCCTTTCACAACTCAGGCCCCAGATTCCTCAAATAAACTTTCCGATGGTATCTGCCAGAAAGGCGGTTCCGTTCTAGCACTGCCTTGAAGATCGTTGTTCCTACCTTTAGGCTGTCTCCTTGGGGCGGGAGAAGTTTCGTAGTAGGGGCTGCACATCTTTGGAGCTCATTCCCTCTGCATCTTAGGACTGTGCCGGACTTACTTACCTTCAGAAAACTTCTCAAACCTGGTTCTTTAACAACTAATGAGCACGTAACTCTCCGTATCCTGCAGTGCCGAGACGCCTCCGGGTAATTGCCACACTGTAAAGAACATATAACATAGCATAGCTTCTGAAAATGTCTGATTGTTTAATGTGTGGCTCCTAACTCCTTGCTTCCTCCAAGAGAGATCTAGCGCCTCTGGGGCTTCAGTGCACTGAGTTAGTGGAGCCTCCCCTCAGTAGCTCCGACTGCCTCTGGCTTTGTAGTATTTAGTCCCCGTGTTGTAAAGATGGCTCAACAGTCGGATCAGGGCCCAGATAAGTGAGTAATGTTAGGGTAGATTGGAGTGTGGTGGATTGGGGTACTTCTGGGTGAGTAGGCTGGGGCAGATTGTGGTGGGCTAGGCTGGGACAGATTCTGTGTCTTCTACGTCAAATGCCATGAAACTTTTATTCTCACTTGCTAGTTCGGACCTATGTTTTTTACCGCAACCTTTATTTTGAAATCTATTGCTGTAAGAAAAAGAATGGTTTTTAGTCACTCTTCCTCTTTTATATATTGGTTGGTAGTCGTGTGTTTTGACATCAAGCCATGATATGATATGTATCTTCCCTGTGCAATACTATATGATTGTTTTAACCTGTATACTTTTATGATGTTTTTTAAACAATCGAATAAAGTTTATAAATGAATGAAATGATTGCCCTAGGGCATTCGCGAGCTCTACAAGTCTTGGGTGGGGTATACTGGGGCATTTAGAATGGGTAGATTGGAGTGGGGTAGAGTGTGGTAGATTGAGGGTAAATTGACGTTTGGTGGATTGTGGTGGATTTGAGTGGAATTGTTCAGGGTAAACTGGGTCCGTAGAATGGAGTGGGATAGATTGGAGTGTGGCAGATTGGAGTACATTAGGTGGGTAGACTGAGGTGGGATATATTGGGGTGGGGAAGATTGGGGTATAGGATGGAGTGGGGCACTAGTGAGTATGGTAGATTGGAGTAGGGTACATTGGAGTGGGTTAGATTCGGGTAGATTGGAGAGGGGCATTATTGAATAGGGTAGATTGGAGTGGGGTAGATTAGTGTAGATTGAAGTGGAGTAGATTGAAGTAGGTGGGAATAGGGTAGCCTGAAGTGGGGTTCATTGGAGTGGGCTCGATTGAGGTAGATTGGTTGCAGTATATTGGGGTGGGGTAAATTGGATTGGGGTAAATTGGAGTGTGGTAGGTTGGGGTAGATTGGGGTGAGGTTGATTGGTAGATTGGAGTGGGGTAGTTTGGGGTAGATTGGAGTGGGGTAGGTTGGGGTAGGTTGGGGTAGATTGAAGTGGGGTAGGTTGGGGTAGTTTGGAGAAGGGTAGGTTGAGGTAGATTGGTGTGAGGTTGGGTAGATTGGAGTGTGGTAGGCTGGGGTAGATTGGGGAGAGGTTAATTGGTAGATTGGAGAGGGGTAGGTTGGGGTAGAGTGGGGTGAGGTTGGGTAGATTAGAGTGTGGTAGGCTGGGGTAGATTGGGGAGAGGTTAATTGGTAGATTGGAGTGGGGTAGGTTGGGGTTGATTGGGGTGAGGTTGATGTTTAGATTGCAGTGGTGTAGGTTGGGGTAGATTGGAGTGGGGCAGTTTGAAGTAGATTGGAGTGAGGTAGGTTGGGGTAGATTGAGGTGAGGTTAATTGATAGATTGGAGTGGGGTAGGTTGGGGTAGATTGAGGTGAGGTTGATTGATAGATTGGAGTGGGGTAGGTTGGGGTACATTGGGGTGGGCTAGATTTGAGTGAAGTAGATTAGGGTGAGGTTGATTGGTAGATTGGAGTGGGGTAGGTTGGGGTAGATTGGGGTGGGTTGTGTTGGGGTAAATTGGGGTGGGATAGATTGGAGTGGGGTATATTGGGGTGGGGTAGGTTTGGGTAGATTGGGGTGGGGTAGGTTGGGGTAGATTGGGGTGGGGGAGGTTGGGTTAAATTGGGGTGGGATAGGTTGGGGTAGATTGGGGTGGGCTAGATTTGAGTGAAGTAGATTGGGGTAGATTGGGGTGAGGTTGATTGGTAGATTGGAGTGGGGTAGGTTGGGGTAGATTGGGGTGAGGTTGATTGGTAGATTGAAGTGGGGTAGGTTGAGGTAGATTGGGGTGGGGCAGGTTGGGGTAGATTGGAGCTGGGTAGATTGGGGTGAGGTTGGGGTAGATTGGGGTGTGGTAGGTTTGTGTAGATTGGGGTGGGGGAGGTTGGGGTAAATTGTGGTGGGGTAGGTTAGGGTAGATTGGAGTGGGGTAGATTGGAGTGAGTTAGGTTGGGGTAGATTGAGGTGAGGTTGATTGGTAGATTGGAGTGGGGTAGGTTGGGGTAGATTGGGGTGAGGTTGATTGGTAGATTGGAGTGGGGTAGGTTGAGGTAGATTGGGGTGGGGTAGGTTGGGGTAAATTGGGGTGGGGTAGGTTGGGGTAGATTGGAGTTGGGTAGATCGGGGTAAGGTTGGGGTAGATTGGGGTGCGGTAGGTTTGGGTAGATTGAGGTGGGTAGGTTGGGGTAGATTGGGGTGGGCTAGATTTGAGTGAAGTAGATTGGGGTAGATTGGGGTGAGGTTGATTGGTAGATTGGAGTGGGGTAGGTTGGGGTAGATTGGGGTGAGGTTGATTGGTAGATTGGAGTGGGGTAGGTTGAGGTAGATTGGGGTGGGGTAAAATGGGGTAAATTGGGGTGGGGTAGGTTGGGGTGTATTGGAGTGGGGTAGATTGGGGTGGGGTAAGTTTGGGTAGATTGGGGTGGGGGAGGTTGGGGTAGATTGGGGTGGGGTAGGTTTGGGTAGATAGGGGTGAGCTAGATTTGAGTGAAGTAGAATGGGGTACATTGGGGTTAGGTTGATTGGTAGATTGGAGTGGGGTAGGTTGGGGTAGATTGGGGTGAGGTTGGGGTAGATTGGGTTGAGGTTGTCGTAGATTGGGGTGAGGTTGATTGGTAGATTGGAGTAGGGTAGGTTGGGGTGTGGTAGAATGGAGTCACTTCGTGGGATGAGGGGTGTCACTGTCTTCAGTAGAGAGATGCTACCACGCCCTCGTGGTTTCAATATTATTTTAAGTGCTAGGTGCACACTGACACCACATGTCTGTAGGGTTTAGCGTGATAGTGACATGCAACGAGGCAAACCTCCCATCTAATGGCATTAGCATTGTTGGGCTGGTGCAGGTAGTTAGGCTTAATTAAGAAGTGCCATTAAAATCTCTAGGCTCTCAATATACACGTCATCTGGACACCAGCCAGGACTGGCGTCACGGAGACAAAACTAGGAGATGAAAGTTCTTCATGTCTCTGTTTTTTAAAGAAATACATACAGGAAAACACGTATTTTCCATCTCTTGGTACCATTAGTAAAAATGGATAAAGCAGGAGCTTTACACATTTAGCAAGTGATGCTTTGTATGATTGGAGGGCTGTGGTGAAACTCTTAGGGCCCAATTCAGAGAACTAACTTAAGACAAAATCCTAAACTTACTACTTTTGGTATTCACAGAAGTTAGGATTTTGTCTTAAGACAGACTTAAGACAGACTTAAGACAGACTTAAGTTCGGATTTTGTCTTAAGTCTGTCTTAAGACAAACTTAAGACAAAATCCTAAATTCTGTGAATACCAAAAGTAGTAAGTTTAGGATTTTGTCTTAAGTTAGTTCTTCTGTGAATCGGGCCCTGTGACTGACTGCCCAGAGGCTGGGTACCACAGTGCCACTGAATTAGCCGGAAGTAAAGATCTGGGTGAGAGGAGGCGTGGGCGTCTTCAAAGAGTGGCCCAGGGGGGCGAGCGGTAAGGAAGATTAAAGGAAAAGCGAGGATGCTGGGTGAACCCAATGTTCCCTCAAACAGAGACCTAAAAGTCAGTTTCCCATACTGAAGAGCACAGTGGGAGAGAAGTCTAGTCAGACAGAAGCACTTCATTTTTGCGCTATATGGAAGATAAGAGGGGGGCTGACGGGCCTCTGGTCAGCTTTAGGGGTGCAGACTGGCTCAGACCTCTGCTCTAGGGATAGTAAGGACTAGTCCATGTTGTAGGGGTGACACAGATTGCAGGCTGACCGTACCAGGACAGGACTAAGGGCCAGATGTAGGAAACCTAATACCGGTCGATAAAGGCCGAAATTACAGAATTTCGGCTCTTACCGACTTGTATTAGGCATTTGGGATGTAGGTGGCTACATTTCAGATTCAGTAATTTACCGAATCAGTATTTAAGAATTCGGTAAATTACCGAATTCTTAAATACGGATTCAGTAAATTACCGAATCCTTAATGTAGGAAGCACTCAAGTGAGTGCTTTTCATCTTTAAGGATTCGTTATTTACCACCAACTACAAGTTGGTGGTAAATTACGAAAACCCTAAAAAAAGCAATTTTTTGCATTTAATGACAGTGCCATGTGGCAGACATGCATGCCTGCGGGCATGTATGTGATTTGATTTTATTTGATTTGATTTGTGGTTTTGTAAAGCGCTCATACACCCTTGGGCGGCTTGGCGCTGTAGCCACATGTGCACCCATGCACAATTCAGGGGTGCAACAGGGTGTCTAAGTGACACCCTGCCACCCTTGAATGTTTCCCCCCTTTTACCGAATCGATAAATACCAATTCAGTAATTCCCATTCATTCATATGGGCCTACAGGCCTATAGGAATGAATGGGAATTACGAATCAGTATTTTACTGATTCGGTAATATTTACATAGTATTCACCTACATAGAATTTACCGATTCTAAAATACCGAATCAGTAACATTCGATATTTTAGAATCGGTAAATGTAGTTTACCTACATCTAGCCCTAGGAGTCCAATCAGCCAGTCGCCTCCCAACCCCATGCACCGCCTTTCAAGCCCCCCCAGCCGTGGGGAGGTGGGTGTGGGCCAGGAAAGAGCTTTGCCCACAGGATTTGGTCCATGGTCGTCCCCCCAATAAAGCAAGTGAAGCCACTGGCCTTAGGGCTGTACTTGAACATTACATTTTTTTCAGTGTCTGCCAAGCGCTCTTAAACGCAAAATTCTATTTTATTTGGTATGAAACTCCCTGCTTCTTTCTCAAAAATAACCTTCCCGACATAGACAAATCAACAAATATTCAATATTGCAGTTAGTCCTGCAAATCCTTGGAGTGTCGATATGTTGTAATTGATCCAAAACTCTTACTGTGTCGCGGGCACGCCATATCGATGATTCTATTGAATCCGGGGTTATCCATCGAACCCTTGCCGTCTCTTTCTAGAGATTGCAACAATTTGTTCCTTAAATGACCGCTTCTCCTAAATATGAGAAGTGGTTTATTCGGCTGCTCATCAGCTTCCTGTGTACAGAAACTAAGCCAATTGGTGCTAATAATGTTATTATTGATAAGGAACAGATACCACACCCTTTTATCATTGTGATCTAACAACAGAGCATCCCTGTCATAAAATCTTTTTTTGTGAGTCTCTGACTATGCACTTAGAATATCCACAATCGATAATTTTTTCCACCAGGATGGTAGCATTTTTTCTTTAATCCTCTATATAAGTCCAACTGCTTCTAAAAGTAACAAGCACTGGCGTTGCCAATAGGTCTCGCAGTAGGAAAGTTTGAGCTATTGGTTTTGTAAATGACAAAGCCCTTTATGTTTTTAAAATGTAAACAAAAATAAAAGGCATTGTTATTTGCAATTGTAATAGCTCCAACTTTCCTACTGCGAGACCTATTGGCAACGCCAGTGCTTGTTTAATTAACTATCATCCTCTGGTAATAGCCATTTCAGCACTTTGCCAGAATTAGTGAATTAAATTCCATCTGGTGCCATGTCTGGATCATCTTGTCTGAGGATGTTTAAAGTGGACTTTGTTTCTTCCACCCAGATGTAGTGATGATTGATACATTTTGCTGAACCCTAGATAATTAAGCAGTGCATATTGAACAAGTTTATACAGAGGAGTTGTTCATTGATCATGTTTATCCTAATCCAAATACTGGCCCAAAAAGTGTGACTTGCACCCGTCATTTTGTAAGTCTCAGTCCTCCTGCTAAAAGGCTTTCTTGGTGGCTGACTGCTAACAACTGTTTTTTAGGTGTTTGTGTAATTTAAAATCTGCCTGTATCTTGTAGCTGCTTCAGAGTGTCGGGTGCACAAATGGCAAAACATTTATGCAGTCACTCGAGGTTAACAGAGTGAGCATAGTGCATCAAGGCATTGGTGCTTTCCCGTGGTGCTCTCTCTCTAAGATGCTGAAACATTTCAGGTAGCCACCAAATGCCTGGCTGTGCTCTGGTCTTCATGGGGTAGTGACACGGCAAAAGGTCAAACCAACCGCAAGGGTAGTACATAAGGGTTGTGAGGACTAATGGGTCTTCGGCTGTTGGGGTGAAGGTGTGGGGGGGGCGTGGGGGGAGTAGTTGCAACATTACTGATGGGGACGGGACTGCTCATAAAGTGGCACAACTTTTTGGAGAGTTCCAGAATAAGGCAGGACTTTTGATTTCTTTTTTTGCTCTTGTGTTTTGACCAGTGATTTCCACTATTTAGTCAGTTCGTGTACCTATGCAAGTAATTTCCTTGGGTATATTCACGTTTTCATATGGAACAGCAGTTGTCAGTCTGGGATTCCGACTTTCCATACTGCCTCTGTTTGCGTGTCAGTTCTAGTGCGGTGCCTCTGGTAGAAATGCGCTTGGCTGGGGTGTTCAACGCCTGCTGTATGGTTAGGTTACGTTGGTTGTTGCACATAGGTGGGCTTTTGAATATTTTAGATAGAAAACGCTATTAACTTAATTACCGAAAAGTTATTACTTATCCCCCCGCAGTAATTGGTAGTTACCGCTATCGGTGTTTACCGCAGCGGTAGTATCATAGCGCTAGCAGTAATTGCCCCGCTTGTGGGAGTGAGACTGGCCGAGCCTGCTTTTTAGACGGGGCACTGGGTGCGTATGTGGGGGGGGGGAACTGCCAGGCGACCTCGCAGTGCTGCACAACTGGACGAATAAGTAATGTCAAATAATTATTCTCCATGACTTTTAATTGATCGCCCGGGGTAGCGAATGCCCATTGATTGGAAAAAAGAAGCGGTGTTGCTTTGCACGGGCTTCCCTGCCTGTTTCTATGGCGATCGAGGTAATTTCCCGTCTGAGGATCTCCGCTGCCCTCTGATTGCACTTCTGCGGTTTCATCCAGCAGTGGCAGGGAAGCGTTAAGACACGATAGCTTCCTCCTCTCTTAAATCGCTTTGATCGAGTGTGAATCAACAATGCACGCTGATTTTGCATTGTTGACATATTCACAAATGTCTCCGTAAGTGCTTTCTCGTTTTCTTCCTCATTAAACAGAGCGCTCTTTAATTACGTGGCTTCTGACACATGCTTTTGCAGGCGGGGAGTATGTGTTTTTTTTGCTAGGAGTCTTGCTGTGGTATTTTGTACAATGTAGTCTACTGCAGTCTAGTAATAAACCTTAATGTACGTGTCTGCACCTCATACGTCATGAGTGCGATGCCCAGTGGAGGATCCTGGCAAACAGGTTTATCGAGAGACAGAGATAAAAAAGAGAAACGGGCGGGAGAGCCTGGTGGGGGGCGGGAGTGCGAGCGAGGGGAGGAGAATGGAGGGGGAGGCAAGACAGAGGCAAGGAGTGTGGCAAATGGTTGGAGGGAAGCCGGATGGGGCGGGAGAGCCTACGAGAGAAGCACACAGTCCTCGGAAAGTAAAACATGAAAAAAAATGTACATGAAATGAAGGAAATGGCAGAAGACAAAATAGAAACAAGACAGTGGCAGCAAGTCAGTAATTGGAAAAATGTAAAGCGGAAGTAATTAAGTAGTCATCCGGTATGACTCACGAAAGGGCCCGGATTGAAAACAGCTGAAACGTGAACTTCGTAGTGGGTTCGCTTCAGTGCATGTATGACAGGAAATAACATCGTATTTCTACACTGCTAAAAAAAAAAAAGTAGTAAATGAATATCGTGAAAGGTGGGCACAGAGATGTTCAAGCAGGCACAGTGTGGCGAAGAGCAAGTGATGCGTGGTTGACATATTCACAAATGTCTCCGTAAGTGCTTTCTCGTTTTCTTCCTCATTAAACAGAGCGCTCTTTAATTACGTGGCTTCTGACACATGCTTTTGCAGGCGGGGAGTATGTGTTTTTTTTGCTAGGAGTCTTGCTGTGGTATTTTGTACAATGTAGTCTACTGCAGTCTAGTAATAAACCTTAATGTACGTGTCTGCACCTCATACGTCATGAGTGCGATGCCCAGGGGAGGATCCTGGCAAACAGGTTTATCGAGAGACAGAGATAAAAAAGAGAAACGGGCGGGAGAGCCTGGTGGGGGGCGGGAGTGCGAGCGAGGGGAGGAGAATGGAGGGGGAGGCAAGACAGAGGCAAGGAGTGTGGCAAATGGTTGGAGGGAAGCCGGATGGGGCGGGAGAGCCTACGAGAGAAGCACACAGTCCTCGGAAAGTAAAACATGAAAAAAAATGTACATGAAATGAAGGAAATGGCAGAAGACAAAATAGAAACAAGACAGTGGCAGCAAGTCAGTAATTGGAAAAATGTAAAGCGGAAGTAATTAAGTAGTCATCCGGTATGACTCACGAAAGGGCCCGGATTGAAAACAGCTGAAACGTGAACTTCGTAGTGGGTTCGCTTCAGTGCATGTATGACAGGAAATAACATCGTATTTCTACACTGCTAAAAAAAAAAAAGTAGTAAATGAATATCGTGAAAGGTGGGCACAGAGATGTTCAAGCAGGCACAGTGTGGCGAAGAGCAAGTGATGCGTGGTTAATGGCAGCGGGCAAGTGATGCGTGCCTCAGGGCAGGGGGCACTAAAATGTGATGTGAACAAATGCGTGAGTCTGGAAGCAAATACAAAGAAGAGGAATGACTGAGGCGCATTGGTGTGAAGCACATCAAAGGGCTTCTCCTCCCCTAATTAGCCGTTCTGGGGAAACTGAAAGTACGGCCGGCCTGCGGCCGGCCATGAATAATTAGGGGAGGAGAAGCCCTTTGATGTGCTGGGCTGGCTGGCCCTGAATGCGCGTGCATGTTATCACGTGGTTCACGGGCACTGCAAGAAAACCGCGGCTGAAAGCCCTTTGGTTTGACGAGAAAATAGCCGACTTGAATTCTCCCCATTTCCCATTCCTGCGGAATGGTAAAGGCTCGACCTAATAAAAACGGACTAAACAGGACCTCTTCCTTTTGACAGTTTGGTGCAAAGTCAAGAAATAAAGAGAACTTCTTGCAGTGGGTTTGCAGTGAAGTTCCACTGTAAGTCTTTGTTTTTTATCCAATATCTAGTTTAACTTTCTCCTTACTTTAGGTTAAATTTCAAATTCGTGTTACAGAAGTTCAGCCGTTGGAAGAGTTCTTTACATTTTTCCTCATGTCCCTTCCAAATTGAAAAAAATAATTGAATACACTGGGACTGACCAAATTTTTTTTATAAAATGGGCCTATCTCATTGTGTGTCTTTATTTTAACACCCTATGAAAATATTCACTAGTCTTGAAGCACAAATGGCTTCTATACTCGTCAATTCAATTAAATTTTATTTGATTTAATTCAGACTGTGATCAACAAATTCAAGGTAAAATTATTGTTAGTAAATTAAACTAACATTTTCAAAAACTCTTTCAAAGATGGCAAAATGAAGATATGTTGCAGACTGCTTATACAGCGTTTCATTGTATAAGTATATTAAAATTTTGCATTTTACCTTTAAAACAGCTTTAAAAACTTTTAAAAAGCTTAAACAGGTTATAAAATACAAATTCATCAACTGGAAAATTACACAGCAAGACTATTCAGTTATTTGTAAAGATCGTGGCCAAACCAGAAGCCGTTATTAAATAGAAGAATTTCTAGGTAGTATAAAAAGTCATTGGGACGGCTCTGAAGATCCTTCAGCACCCATTCATCAATCAATCAGTGACACTTATAAAGCGCGCTACATACCCGTAGGGTCTCAAGGCGCTGGGGGGGGGGGGGGGGGGATGGGGAGCCGCTACTGCTCGAACAGCCAGGTCTTCAGCTTCTTCCTGAAGGAGAGGTGGTCTTGGGTCAGGCGCAGGTCGGTCGGGAGGGAGTTCCAGGTCTTGGCGGCCAGGTAGGAGAAGGACCTTCCTCCTGTAGTCGCTCTTCGGATGCGGGGGACGGCGGCGAGGGCGTGGTTGGCTGATCGGAGGTGGCGTTTGGGAGCGTAGAAGTTGACTCGGCTGTTGAGGTAGCTCGGGCCTTGGTCGTGTAGGGCTTTGTGTGCGTGGGTGAGGAGGCGGAAGGTGATTCTTTTGTTGACGGGGAGCCAGTGAAGGTCTCTCAGATGTCCGGAGATGTGGCTGGTTCGTGGGATGTCGAGGATGAGTCTGGCTGAGGCGTTCTGGATCCGCTGGAGTCTCTTCTGGAGCTTGGCGGTGGTACCGGCGTAGAGGGCGTTGCCGTAGTCCAGTCGGCTGGTGACGAGGGCCTGGGTGACGGTCTTCCTGGTCTCGGTGGGGATCCACCAGAAGATCTTCCGTAGCATGCGTAGGATGTTGAAGCATGCCGAGGAGACGTTGTTGACTTGCCTGGTCATGGAGAGGGAGGAGTCCAGGATGAAGCCCAGGTTGCGTGCATGGTCTGTCGGTTTGGGTGCGGTGCCCAGGGCGGGAGGCCACCAGGAGTCGTCCCAGGCGGAGGGAGAGGAGCCCAGGATGAGGACCTCCGTCTTGTCCGAGTTCAGTTTCAGGCGGCTGGTCGTCATCCACTCAGCTACCTCTTTCATCCCTTCGTGCAGGTTGGCTCTGGCGGCGGCGGGGTCGTTGGTCAGGGAGAGGATCAGCTGGGTGTCGTCGGCGTAGGAGATTATGCTGAGGTTGTGTTTGCGTACGATGGCCGCGAGGGGGCTCATGTAGACGTTGAAGAGGGTGGGGCTCAGAGATGATCCTTGGGGGACACCGCAGATGACTTCGGTGGCCTCTGACTTGTACGGTGGTAGGCAGACTCTCTGTGTTCTCCCGTCGAGGAAGGAGATGATCCATTCCAGCGCCTTGTCCTGGATTCCGACGTTGCTGAGGCGCCGTACTAGGGTGCGGTGGCAGACCGTGTCGAATGCCGCGGAGAGGTCTAGGAGGATGAGGGCCGCTGTTTCTCCGTTGTCCATCAGGGCTCGGATGTCATCGGTGGCGGCAATGAGGGCGGTCTCGGTGCTGTGGTTGGCTCGGAAGCCGGACTGTGAGGGGTCGAGGGATCCGTTCGTCTCGAGGAAAGCGGCCATCTGCTTGTTGACGGTCTTCTCGATGACTTTGGCTGGAAACGGGAGGAGCGAGATGGGGCGGTAATTCTTGAGGTCGGTGGGGTCCGCTGTTGGTTTCTTGAGTAGAGCGCTGAGTTCGGCGTGTTTCCAGCTCTCGGGGAAGATGGTGGTGTCGAAGGATGTGTTGATGATGTCTCGCAGGTGGGGTGCGATGACAGCGTCGGCCTTGTTGAAGACGTGGTGAGGGCAGGGGTCAGTCGGTGATCCGGAGTGGATGGAGTTCATCGTGCGGATGGTGTCTTCGGTGCTGATCGGGGTCCAGGCGTGGAGGGTGGTGGTGGGGGGTGGTTGTTCGGTCATGGTGTGCGTTGGTTGGTTGTTGAAGCTGTTGTGTATGTCCGCGATCTTGTTGAATGATGTTCTTGTTGGTGAATGACCTCAACAAGCCTCCTGTCCATGGAAAGACTTCCAATGTCAAGAGTGATCACAACCTCAATATCCAGACTGAATGGAAGGCTCTATGGCCCTCATTTATGAAAAGTGACGCATCGCTGCGTGAAAACAGCGATGCGTCACTTTTCAGTGCACCCTCCATGCGACATGCTGGATGCGCCATATTTACAGTATGACGCATCATGTCGCAAGGAGTCAGAGATACGCCAGTATTTGTGACGTATCTGTAGGCGCAAAAATTATGCATTGCAGGAGTGTGTCACAAAAGTGACACAAATCCATCAATGGGTCATTTCACATGGGCAAGTCCCATGTGAAATGTTCCTGCATCAGTCTTACGCCTGCTATGAGGCAGGCGTAAGATATTGACCCATTTGCGTTCTAGAAGTGACGCAGTGAAATCTTATAGATTTCACTGGGTCACTTTTACGAGGCTTACTTACGTCAAAACGCCCCCAATGCATACATTATACCTGGCGCAGGTATAATGCGGCACAGGGCTTTACAAAGTGACGCATCTACCTAGATGCGTCACTTTGTAAATATGACGCAACATGGCACATTTTTTCCCTGCTGGTGCGTCACAAAAAGTGAAGCACCGACGGCGCAAAAGTGATGCAAGGGCTTATAAATGAGCCTCTAAGTTCTCTGAGTCAATCAATCAGGGGAATTATAAGTGCGCTACTCACCCGTGAGGGTCTAAAGGCGCTGGGGGTCAGGGGGATAAGCAGCTCCGTTCAGTCGAAGAGCCAGGTCTTGAACGTCATCCTGAAGATGTTCCTGGAGGGGACGCAGCGCGTTTGATGTTGAGCTGGAGGTCGTTCCAGGTCTTGGCTGCGATGTAGATGGTTCGTCCACCTGTTCTAGCTCTGCAGGTGTGCGGGATTTCGGCGAGGGCAAGGTTGGCGGATCAGAGGTTTCTCTTGGGTACGTGGATGGAGATTCTCTCGTTGAGGTCCTGGGGTCCGGTGTTGTGGATGCATTTGTAGACGTGGGTGAGTATCTTGAAAGTGACTCTCTACTCAACAGGGAGCCAGTGCAGGTTCCGTTGGTGTTGGGTGATGTGCTCGTGCCGAGGAATGTTGACGATGAGTCTGACTGCAGTGTTCTGTATGGTCTGGAGCTTGCGGATCAGAGACTTGTTAATCCCGACGTATAGGGCGTTTCCGTAGTCCAGTCTGCTGGTGATGAGCGTGTGGGCGACGGCCTTCCTTGATTCCTGGGGGATCCACTCGAAGGTCTTTCGGAGGATTCGGAGGGTGTTGAAACAACTGGAGGTAACAGTGTTGACGTGTCGGGTTATGGAGAGGGAGGAGCTGAGTACGATGCTGAGGTTTCAGCGTGGTTTGTGGGTATGGGGGGCTGCTGAGGGTAATAGGCCACCAGGTGTTGTCCCATGCCAAGGGGGAGGGTCAGAGGACGAGGACTTCTTTCTTCTCTGAGTTGAGCTTCAGGCAGTTTCTGATCATCCAGAATGCGACGTCCTTCATTCTTTCCTGTAAGTTGAGTCTGGTGGTGAATGGGTCCTTGGTGAGGGAGAGGATGAGCTGGGCGTCGTCGGCGTAGGATACTATGCTGAGTCCACATTGTCTGACAATGCCGGCGAGGGGGGCCATGTAGATGTTGAAGAGTGTGGGGCTGAGCGATGATCCTTGGGGCACTCCACAGTTGATTTCCGTGGGTTCGGTGAGGAAGGGTGGTAGTCTGATTCTTTGGTTTCTGCCGGTGAGGAACGAGCGGATCCAGTCGAGGGCAGTTCCTTGTATGCCGGCATCGTGGAGTCTGGCGGTGAGTGTGCGGTGGGAGACGGTGTTGAATGCTGCAGAGGACGAGTAAGATCAGGGCTGAGGTGTGTCCTTGGTTGAGGAGGGTGCGAATGTCGTCTGTGGCGGCGAGTAGTGCAGTTTCGGTGCTATGGTTGCTGCGGAATACAGGTTGGGAGGGGTCGAGGATGGAGTTTTCTTCGATGAATTTGGTTAATTGTGCATTGATTTTCTTCTCTGTGACTTTGGCTGCGAAGGAGAGGAGGGAGATGGGTCGGTAGTTCTTGAGGTTGGTGGGGTATGTTGAGGCCTTCTTGAGCAGGGGTCTGACTTCTGCATGTTTCCAGTCATTGGGAAAGGTGTCGGTCTTGAAGGTGGTGTTGATGGTTGTGTCGTAGTTCGGAAGCAATGGCGGCTCTGTGGAAAATGTGAGGGTGGCATGGGTCCATAGGGGCCCATGAGTGGATGCCTTTTATGGCCGAATTAGTGTCTTTGGAGGTGGCTGGGGTCCAGGAGGAGATGGTGAGCTGGATGAAATTGCTGGAGCAGGAAGTGGATTTGGAGTTGAGTGTCTGGTCGCTGAAGTTGTCGTAGAGTGCCTTGATTTTCAGATGGATGTAGGATACGAGCTTGTCACAGAGGTCCTGGGAAGGGGTGATGTCCGTGGTTTTGCTTATGGGTTTGGTGAATTCCTGGATGATGCTGTAGAGTTCCTTGGAGTTGCCGGTGTTCGCGAGGATCTTGTTTTGGATGATGGTCCTTTTGGTGGATCTGATGCATTGTTGGTAATCCATCATGGCGTTTTTGTAGGTGGTGTGGTCTTCTGGCGTCTTGCTGTTTCTCCAGTTCTTCTCAAGATGTCTACAGGTGCGTCTAGATTCATGGAGGCTGGCGGTGAACCAGGTGGCTTTTCTGGGGCATTGTCAGTTGGGGTTGCGTAGTGATGGAAGCTTGTCTGCGCAGCTGGAGATTCATGTTTGGAGTCCTTTGGTTGTGAGGTTGGAGTCGGTCATTGTGGTGGGGGCGTGGAGGTTGAGGGTGGAGTTGAGTTGTTCCTCAGTGACTTTGCTCCAGTTCTTTCGTGGGGGACGCGGTGCAGGTTTGGGCAGCGTGGGTTTGTTGACATGGAAGTGTACGCAGTGATGGTTTGTCCTAGGGGGTTGCGTGGTGTGGCTGAAGTTGATTTTGTTACCTCCTGCGAAGATGGATCTTTTTTCACACAAAAATTGCTAAGGAGGATTCTTCCATTCATTCTGGTTGAACTACGGAAGTTAGTGGTAGCGGCTCTGGTGCTATCAAGAGCTGATTATTGTAATGGTTTATTTATCAACCTTCGGAAGAAGTGCCTGTCCAAATTACAGATTTTGCAAAACGCTGCTACACGTCTTTTGCTGAACATCCCAAGACATAAATCTGTCTCACCAGTGCTTAAGGACCTACACTGGTTGCCAGTGAGGAGGAGGGTTGAGTTTAAGGCTCTCTGCATCGGGTTCATGCATGATATTGGGCCGCGCTTTTAAAAAAATAATCTACAGCCTTATGTACCTGTTCGCAATCTTCATTCTTTCCATTCCCACAATCTGATAATTCCCAGGTTGAAAAAATCCTCCTGGGATGGAAGAAGTTTTCTGGTCGGTACGACCAGACTCTGGAACGCCCTTCCTCTAAGGTTAAAACAAGAAACACACCTGCTGGCCTTCAGGAAGGCTTTGAAGACCTGGCAATTTAACCTCTGACAGGCCATGAATCGTCCAGTTAATTTTAGTTGATGAGCTAGCGCCTTGACACCTTCGGGAGAATCTTTGCGCTTTATAACTTGCCTTTTCATTTAATTTCATTTCATTTCATGGGGTCGAGGGTGTGTCCTGCCATGTGGGTGGGTGTGGTGATGAGCTGTTTCAGTCCGATGTTGGCGAGGTTGTCCAGGAGTGTGGTGAGTTGGGGTCGCTGCGGTTGTCGAGGTGGAAGTTCAGGTCTCTGATGAGTGTGTAGTCCATGGAGGTGATGGCGTGGGGTGCGATGAGGTCAGCGATGTAGTGGCGAACGAAGGGTGGGGTCCGGGGAGTCTGCAGGCGAGGGTGCCACGGAGTGAGGTTCTGGGGCTCGTCTGAATCTGGAAGTGGAGGTGTTCGGTGGTGAGGAAGGGGACCTTCGTGGTGGAGGGTCAGAGGGAGATTTTGTGTACGATGGCGTACAGTAGTCATATCTGTAGTGTGATTGTTAGATCGTAACAGCAGCTCTCAAAAAGAGTCCATCTATTCTTTCTAAAGCTTTTCCAGCACACTCCTTTTCACTTTGATAGAGTGTTTTGGGATTGTCTGCATTTCAAATACCTTTTTCAGATATCTCCTGGTGTCCAAGACGGTCCTTCCTCCACCTTTACCGCAAGGGTTCATTCTGGCAGATCACTATTTTGCAATTTTGTCAGAGTTCCAATTTCTTCCTTCGAGCGAGAGGTTCGATGGAGCTTTTGAGATAAACTTCATCATGTTACCAATGCCTTTGACAATACATTTTTCAAATATAGCAGCATTAGCACCAAGCATACGCAAGGTAGATTTAAACATCGATTTACATCCTGATCAATTGATGTCCAAGGAGTTTTTGTCTATGCTCTGTGCATGGAGTATTTCTTGAGAGGGATCTTCTGAAAAAGGTGTTTATATCTTTGTACAATTCAAATCTGTTTGTCTCTTGAGATGGTACAAAAGGTAGCCCTTCAGATAACATACCACTGTAAATACAGTGGAAGTCCAAAGGGAAAAATGGACAAATGCAAAGTCATCATTTTCTGATCTTTCTTTAGGTCCTCTAATATTTTTTCCTCGTCTTAAGATATTGATGGTCCTGGTTCTGGAGATGGACACTTCGTTGTTCTTGAAATCCTCCTCATCTCCGATTCCTCCAATATTCTAAAAAAAGAGTCTTCGTCTTTAAAGTTACTTGTTCCGTCAACAGCTGACACCCAACCAAAGTTTCCAAATCTATGGAGAAGATTTCAATACACATATCTGCTCTCCTTGGCAGAAAGCACCAACTTTGATATGTTATGTCTCCCGGTTTAGATTGTCGTTAAAAATCTTCTGTTAGAAAGAAATGTGCTCATCCTCCATCAATAGTTTCGAATCGATTACAATGTAACATAACATAACACATAACATAACATAACAATGTAGGGCTATACCAAGGATTTGTAAGATATAAATACTCGCAGAACAAAACATTTTGCACCTGTGATTATTTGAGAAACAGGCAGGAAGTTTCGTATCTGATAAAATTAACATAATTCAGCAACATTATAAACTTCCCATCGGTTATGACCAATGTGTATGTGATAGATTTAAACTATTGGTTAGGATCAATATGAGCCGAGGACGGATCTTTGAGTGTGAATTTGTGTATGTATGAGAGGGGGTGTTTTGGAGGTTCTGTTTTTAGAATTTATTTTGAACAGTTTTCTAATGGTGATATGCTAAGAAATTTTGTGTGGCCGTATTTAAATTCGGACATTTTTGTAATACATATAGACTCACTGCATGTGAAGATAAAAAGATGACATTATGTGCAAGGTCTTGTTGCAAAGTGCTTCAGGGCATAATGTTGAATTGATAAATGAGTACAGAGTCCTCCTTGTGTTATTCAGAATGTGGTGGTTGGAAGCTGTTCCTGTTCATCTGATGCTGCAGCAGGGGCAGCTCTAGGCTCATGGCGGCCCTGGGCAGGGAGCGTAGGTAGGGGCCCCCAGAAGAGGGGGCCCGGGCAGGGCGTGGGGGGGCAGGGTGTTTGGAAGTGGAACAGAGCCGGAGGCCGCCAAATCCCTGCCTGGGGCCGTCACGCAAATATGTCTCCATCTTCAGAGGATTATTATATTACGGACATATATTGGCGGGTTGTATGACGTTACAACGCATGCTTTTACTCCGCATGCCGTTACAATGCAAGTTTTTACAACTACTTGCTGACGGGGTGTGCTGGAGTTTGTCATAGTATAATTTACTATTCCAACTGAAGTGTGTGTAACAGTAGGAAAGGTGTTGGAGTTAAATCCAACATCTTATACGCCCTACAGCACTCCATTTAGTTGTAATGGCATGCGGGGTAAAAGCATGCGTTGTAAGGCATGCGTTGTAATGGTTGTTTCCCCTGCTGCGCACCAGGAAGAGGTTTTTCTGGTGCCACCAGTTTTCTTTTTCTTTTAGCACTCCATGAGACAGCATGTGTTTTCTTGCTCTCTCGCTTGTGGTCTGCCTCCCTTCTCAAATAGTGACCTGCGCCCATCCCTCCACATCTTATCCATTGCTCCCCCGCACCTCACGTCACATTCTTTTTTTGCATTTTTAGTACCCTATGTCCACTCTCATGCTGATTTCTCCGTCCACCCAGTCATCTGTTGATCTTCTGCCCATCCCGTCATAGTCTTTAAAAGGAAAAAAACCCTGGTTTTGGAGGACCGAACAGCTTCACTTTGCCGCTCCTTTTGAAAAAAAGCGCATTTGCTCACATTTAAAATATATATTTGTAACATTTCCCACTGCAAGATTGGTGAATACTATCTTGGAACGTTAAAAAAAAAAAGGTGACTGAATCATGCCGCGTGCATGCATGTTTGTGTTGATGCAAGCTTGTTGTGCGTCTTCATGCCAGTAGCATCATCATACGCTCGCATGCGCATGACTCATGCGCACAAAATGTAAATTCAGTGTTTTCTTTTTTTGCTGATGCTATGTAACATTAGAAAAAAGCATTTTTAGGTCTGCTGTTGACCAAGACTTTTTGAGTTTATTTAAATGATATGCTTACTTATTGGGCCTTTCAGCCTGCCCTCTTCATCCATTGGTCTGTTATTGTTTCATTCACATATTTCCTCCACCCCCTCCAGCATACAACATAGTGCAGTGGGTCAGCTCACTTCAATCACTGGCTACCCTCACTGCCAGTGACTGTACTCTGCCCGTTCACAAGATGCATATCCACACACAGAGTAGCTCCTTTAACTGGCTGCGACTACGATGGCAATATGTGCTTTTTCAGACCCAAAAAATATTTTTACTTGTTAGCAAATGTTTTTTTTTTGTTTGATGAGGGCCCGGCAGTTTCCCCAACAACAAAGTTTTGCAAAATCCATGGCAAAATAAAATAAGAATTGTCAAATCCACGCCAGACCTACTGCCTTTGCCAATGCTTGTTTTCTTGTTTGCCTCAGCTGAAGAGCCTCAGTAGAAACCTACATAGTATGGGCCCGATTCACAGAACTAACTTAAGACAAAATCCTAAACTTACTACTTTTGGTATTCACAGAAGTTAGGATTTTGTCTTAAGACAGACTTAAGTTAGGATTCTGTATTAAGTCTGTCTTAAGTTCTGTCTTAATACAAACTTAAGACAAAATCCTAACTTCTGTTAATACCAAAAGTAGTAAGTTTAGGATTTTGTCTTAAGTTAGTTCCGTGAATCGGGACCAAAGTCTGTAGGTTTCTGAGGTGGGCTCCTAAGGACGATGCGCTTCTCACGGGTGTCGGCCGCCTACTATAATGGAATACTTTGTTTAGGATCAAAGCTTCTACAAAGCGACACACGACAGGGATGGGGAACGAGGCCCTTGTGAGACCAGGAAGATGGAGGCCACGCTTGTTCAGAGGCCATGTGAGGCCATGAGATGCAGAGGGACTTGCAAAGCACCCTCACAAGTTCATCACTCAGATTGATGTTTAGAGCCACCAGCCTCAGGCTGTGCTAAACTGGAAGGTGAAGATTGGTGACTGGTGGACGGTGGCGTGATGAGGTTGTTGCATAGGGATCTGGTCAAGGTGCCCAAATGTTGTTCACTCTGATTGGATGAGAATGAAAACACCTAGAGAAGGATTTATGATTTTACAGAAGTACACCTGTGTGAGAAGGACATGTGTAGAGAGAGCTGGACTCGAATAAAAACATTTATAGAGGGACGAAGTACCTTACACCATCATAAGAATTACCACGGGAGATATAACAGGACCCGAATGAAAAAACCCAGCCAGGGATGAAGGCTATTACCATGGCTTAGCATTGGCTGGCTTTTCTGTCACTTTCATTTACTTGCTTTTCATTTGTAAGCTTGTACAGGGTTTCCTTCCTCTTCTTGTGTTGTCCCTCCCCTGGAGCATGGACACATTACTTTGGTCCTTCTGCAGCTTGCTTTAAAGCACTGCTTTCATATTTTGTGCACTTAATCCCCACATTGCTTTATCTTCCATATGCTTCTCCTACACTTGGTCCGCGTTTCTCTCTCTCACCCCTTGCTTGTCCCTACCCACACCTGCCTTCGTCTCTGGACTGCTTCCATCCCCCACGCTGTGTTGCTTCCCTACCTGCCCCCTCCAGGGTATTTCCCCATACCTGCGCCCAATGTGATGCTTCCTCCCAACTCCGCCCTACACGTCACTTCCTGCGACCCATGTCCTTCATGTAGTTTCCTCCAACCCGCGCTCCTTATATTGTTCCCCCACCTGTGCCCTACACCTTGCTCTCTCTACTGGCACAAAGAAACTTTGAGTAACCAAGAGATAGTGACAGAGAAGAACTCTGAGCAACCTGGAGGCAGGGACAGACAGAAATCTTTGAGTAACTAGGAGATAATGACAGAAAGAATAAGGGAGTAACCGGTACATGGTGACGGAGTGAAAGAGTAAAGAGACTGAATAGAAATTAAATAAATAAGAAGACAGACTGATGTGAAGTGGCAAAAGAGACAGACTCGGAGGCCAGCATACTTTATTACAATATGGTGTTTACATAGTCCATGTCTCCCATGGACCGGCAGGGGGCTCCACATATCAATCTTTTCAGCTGACTTCGATTCCATCTGTGTAGTTCCTTCCTGGTTATCTTCGTAGGGCAGTAGATTTGATGACTTCTGAAGCTGTAGAAATATTCCAAGTCCAGCTCCCTGATTTCCAGGGTCCAACCACGAGCCTTCCTTGCTGAAAATGAAGGTTTTCCACCAGTACATGTGGGGGAAACATCCCTCCCCTCAGATCTCGTGACCAGACACAGGAGGGACTGAGGAGAAACACAAGGGCATATTCTCGAGGACACATCGCAGAGTTATCAGCACTTTTTCGCAGCCAAAGTGGCGATGAATTTATCGCCCCATTCACAAGCTGGTGCTAACAGCTGATATCACCAGTTTACCTGCAATAGCAGCCGCCAAAAGCATCGCCACAGATGACCCCGGCAACTATCGCTAATGAGATGCAGAGTAGGCGTTCCCGTGCAAAAAGCAATAACAACACCACTCCGCAACATTCTCAACGACCAGCCAGATCAACAATAAGATCCCAAAACAGGCAATAAGGCGCGTTAGCAGCAGGAAATTAACACCTGCTCTTACCTGGTGTAAAGTCAGATGACAACCTGCACCAGAATAGGGAGCACAGCCCAGAGCCACACCTGAAGAACAACAGATGCCATGGAGGTACTGATCATGCAGTCCGGAGCTCCAAATTGGGGCACAACACCCACCGCCACCACCCCCAGGCCCACCGCCCCCCCCCCCCCCCCACCCGGTCGCCCCCAGCACCTTCCAGTCTACCACAGTGGCTGCGCAGACAGAGACAGCGGACCTTCAGAAAACGCACCAGCCTCACAGACCTAACACCAGAGGATGTCATTGCCCATTACAGGCTCAAAAGTACAATCGTCCTCCGCATCCTGAACATCGTTGCCCACAGGCCAACGGTCCCCATACAGCAGACAACTAACATCTCTCCGCAGACAGAGCTGCTGGCTGTGCTGCATCTGTTGGCCTTTGGTACCTACCAACCAACAACTGCCAGAGTTGGAGGTGTCTCACAGCGAGCCCTATCAAAGTTCCTCATAACTGTCTTGGATGTCATCATCAGCTTGGTACCCCATTACCTTCACTCCCCCCACACTGCGCAGGAGAAGCTGTAGACCAAGCAAGGCTTCTACGCCATAGCTGACTTCCCGCACATGTTGGGGTCAATCGACTGCACAGATGTCCAACTTGTGCCCCCTGACAACACTGCACACAATTACCACTACAGAAAGCACACAAATTCCATCAATGTGCAGGTAACAGTGGACCACTGGGGACTCTTCACCAATGTCGTCACAACTACCCAGGCAATGTGCATGATTCCTACATCTCCCGACAGTCCATCATCAACCAGCGCTTCCAGGATGGCACCTACGTAAATGCCCTGCCCGTTGGTAAGTACCAAATGAACACACCACACACTCCAACTCCACAATCATGCGACTCACAATTCTGGGAATGACCACAATTCAAACAAATATACAACATGCCCACCTACCAGTCATGACAGCACAACTTACTGTGGTAACCTGGGCTAGCCATGTACATGAGCCATCAACGGCATGGCACCTCAGCCACACAATGATGCTATGACTAAACAACTATTGCCTGAACCACGACTGCCTAATCCACTTTCTTTTACAACAAATTCCTTAACCACGAAAATACTTTAAATTGCCCATTACTAATTGATGCCAGTATGTTCTTTTAAAAAAACATTTTCAAGCTGTGCCCATCAGCGAGCACCATCAAGCAGAGTGAAATGAAAGGCTGTGCTTATCTTCTAAAGCACCTAACGAGTGACGAACACAAACCCATTAAAGTGTGCCCCTCTGCCCAAGCACAATCAAGGACAGTAGACTTGTTAAGGCTGATAGAAATTTAGCATGTGCTTGTTTTTGATTTTTTTTTATTAATAGATGATTATTTTATATATATTTTTTGTGAATATTCCTTAAATTAACATATTTTCCAATGGAAAGACCTACTTTTAAACTCCGCACTACCTTGAAAAGTCAATAACTCACGCATAGAGTCACAATATTAAAATTCCATTATCTATTTTTACACAGCTGTCTGCAATGATCACTAAAATTCCCTGGGCATAACCAACTGAATTAAGAAAAGAAAAGCACTTTTTAAATCGATGACATTAATCACATCCACACATAAGTAAACATTATTTTAAAAAAGGATTGCAGAAATATTTTAATTCTCAAAATAATTCAACTACATTAAAGCTTATAAAGGACAACCACCATTTTGATGTCATTTTCAACTGACAGCCAGAGAGTTTCACTCGCGTTGAGAAGAGAAAGGCTTCACCACAGTGAAATGCAAACCAACAGTGTCATCTACTGGCATAACAAGGCAAATACATTCTGAATCTTTTTTAACAACATAAATTAAGATAAGTGACGTGCCACTTTGTTGTTAAGGACTTCGTTGTTCCGAAAAGTCGTGGATCAGGACTTCGTGGTATGAGATTCTTCGTTGTTCAGACTTCGATGTTCAGATAAGTCGTTGTTTGATCTTCGTTGTTTAGGATGTTTCCCCCATACAATAGCAGATTGTGGGGAGAGGTGGGAACCAGGCATGTGCAAAGGAGGCAACTGACCCATGAATGAGAATGTACACAGTGCCAAGTGTGGCGTGGATGTGCTGGACAGACTGCAGTTTGTAAGACCACAGACACATCCATGTCGACGTACACTGCTACTGTTTGGAGTGTAGTGGACAGTGGACGCAACCATGTCACCCCAGCCAGGGGGGAAGATAGTGGAAATGTAGCTTGTTATAACCCCCCTGTAAGCGTGAGAGGAGTGGGCAGGCCTGGTGTATGCCAGGCCTGCGTAGGGGTGTGAATAAAAAGCACATCGCTCTGGGCGTGGTTCTCTTCTGGAATGCCCAAAGTGTCTGCCAGGGCGGCGCCTCTCACCCCGCCACAAGGCAGTCGCCATGAGCAGTGTTGGCGGTGATCCTGTGCGCCTGGTCCATGAACCAGGCTTGCCCGCCCCTGGGCACCCAGGCCACACTGCTCACCTGTCGACACCGGCGTGTGTCAAAAAAGGCCAACCACATGCTGGTGCAAGCTCCAAGCCCGAGGCCCGCGACCTTGGCAGCCTCCTCCGACCTTGTCGGCGTCCGTGACACAGGCCCGCAGTACTCCTTTCTCGATGACGTACTCCACCGCTGCCTCCGGCCTACACTATAGTCAAATAGGTCACACATGTCTGGATATCCTGATGGCCAAGTTCATATGTTCATGGGACGTTTGATATCACTGTACTCCCTTCATATTGGTGCTACCAAGTCTCTGTATATTATTCCAACCACATGTGTCTGTGGTCCCTCGCTGACTACTGCCTTCGGCCCACACTGCGGTCGAGTAGTTCACACATTTGGAACTGTGTCTTGATTTCCCAATGGCAGAGGTCATATCATTGCACGCAAGGAGAGGCATAAGAGGAAGATGCGTTTCAGTCTGGAGGACAAAAGGATCATCGTTACGGAGGTGATCTTACAGTACCAACAACTGGCCTGGTGTCACTAACTCTGTGCACCGTGAGCCTGCTGTCCGCTGTCTATGGCCTACTCTGCGGTCCAGTAGGTCACACATTTGGAACTGAGCCTTGATTTATTTATGGCAGAGTTTATATCATTGTACAGGCCCCATCGCAGACTGCATACCGTTTCAGCTCCGGTGACACTAAGATGTAGGGTAGTTCCTAGTTTCCCACTAGGCCCTGCGCATTGGAATAACATAAACAGTAGTATCGACGTGGAACTGCGGATATTCCAGGCCTCCACTGCCTATGCTAAACTTAATTGGGTTGTGTTACCAACTAGCTCAGAGGTCACTGGAAACTTTCTTCTCTGCATAGGAAGTGATCAGCTTCCTTGGCACAGACAAGAAGGGATTCAGTTTTCCAACAACCGTGCAACATGACAACTTTGCTCCTCAGATCAAGAGTCAATCTCTAGGGTCGTGTGAAACAATAGACATGTATTTCACTCAGTCAGTCTAGTGCAGTTTACTTTCACGAGATGTAGAGAATAGAGAGACGGGCGTGTATCAATAAAGGGTTAACATTTATTGAACAGTCTTTCTTCTCGTACAAGAGAAATGTATTGCCACAATTGCAATAATTGTTATTATAAAAAGTACGTACAGTAAGATAAGTATTGCGAAATAGAACTGTAAAAGCATTGATATGGTTTCTTAGCCATACAATGGTTTAAAAGTAATAAAACATATATACAGTCATATATACATTAGGCTAACATACTCAACTGGTGCTTCTAACTAAGCCTACCCCAGTGTGCCTGACCTAAGCCTAACATGTGGAAGGGGAGTAAGTAAGTAGCTTTAAGTTAAGTTGGTTTTGCCAAGGTTTGTTTCAAGAATTCTCGTCTAAGGGTTTAGTCAACACCATACCTCTGAATAGAATGATGGAGGATTGGTATCTCCTTCAGGGGTCTCTCTCGATATCCCTGTCACCTGCGAGGGTAAACCGGAAGCGCCGGGACTGGATTTCTCTGCACGAGAAAGGCAGCGGCTTTCTTCAGCGCGTCGAGGAAGGAGGGGGGACAGCGTCCGCGGGCAGCTGGAATCTGCTGGATGTCTTCGCAGAGGGACGTCTGTTCAGCTCCTTAAGCGTACTGCACCATAGTTCGCGCTGTAGCAGCGATAATGGTAATCAGCAGCTTCACCACCACAGGATAGCAGGCTGCAGCGACAGAGTGCTAGATTTACCAACACAGGGTCATGCAGGCAGCCAGCATCAGTAGCTCGCAGCTCACAACAGCTCCTAACCGGGCAACAGGCTTGCATTGCTTAAGGCAACGTTGGTAATATTTATACCTGACAGGTGCCGGGTTTGACGCAAGTTTGCTGGACATAAGACGTCAATTAAAGATGTCACTAGGAAGTGATAGTTATCAGTTGCTCATTAGAGTTCCGTTACTAATCAAAACATAGCAAGCGGGGATTTCCAGGTTTGCTAAGTTTTTATCTTGTTGAAGAACTCGGAGTGTTATCTAGGAATATCAGATAGTGACTACTGCTCTGTCATTGCACTAATTGGTCGCAAAGGAAGTGGCAGAGAGTCATGCTGGAATGTGGCTCTGTTCGTGTGAGGCCAGAGATGACTTTTCAGAAAATCGCACTTGAACGGTTATGCCAATATAGGGAATAAATGGATTTATAGCCGAATAGGGGCATAAGGTCACAGTATCGATCAGGAACCTAGATAAACACGCAACACCCACTCCACGGGTTAATGTCCATCAAAATTACTAAAACTAAGCAATTAGATGCATGTGTAACATTGCCCACCCCAAAATACATAAATGCATTCGAAATAGGCGTACTTGTAATACATGGAATTTAGGTACTGTACGTTTTTTAAAGCATAGTAATCATTCAAAAAATTATTGCATTTGAAATCAATGAACGATTATGCAAAAGGAATTACACATGAAGTATCTCTGACAGAAGAAAAGCGAGATAAATCATCACATAAAAATGCATTGTAATAACATGTGTGCTAGAGGCTGGTGTAATGTTGTTATGTCTCTAGATGTGTTTAGAAATAGAAGTGTGAAGCTTCTGTTCTCTAAGAATAGTTTCTACGTTAAGCAAAGAATTGTTCGTGCCAAAAAAGGTCAATATTAGAAAAAATTGTCCAATTCAAAGAAAATAGATTTCCAAAGCTCCTGGCAGTTTTTGTTGATCAAAACTGAAGGCCGACTTCAGAGTTCATGGGAACGCTGTGTGTCGGAAAGCTTCTTAAAAGTTATTGTTTCTCTATGGGTGAGAACATCGTATCAGACAGGCTCCCAAAGAATTGGTCTACAAAATCAGGTGATAGTTCAACCAAATTAGATAGCGCTGTAACTTGGCAGGTGTGAGAATGATTGCTGTCATCGAAGGCAGGACCAGCAATGCTCACAGAACGTTGTACCTGGATGATGTTGCTTTTGTCACTCGCTCCACTGTTACCACTTGGCTGTAGCACAGGAGTTTCCACGAATGCCGTCATCAGGATTGGTAGCCGCTGGGGACAACACAATGCGTGAGCCGTTATTGGACTGAGCAAAGTATCGACGTCTATTGGTACTGCTGATGGAAGTGAAAGACAGATGTCCAACACGCATTCATCGCCGCAAAGCATACACCGTAGCACAGGTAAAATGCAATTTTGCCATATCGGTCTGAATGAAAGGAACCAGGTCATGTTTAGATCTCTCAGCCTGGCCAATCCAAGGACGTTAGTTATCCTGTCCCGGTAGCGCATTGCTAGGATTGTCTCTTCCATTCCCATGGGAGCTATGTCTGAGCCGAGGCTTGCCATAACGTAGCAGGAGGGTCAAAAATAGAATCCCTGCAACGAGTCCCAAAAATAATGGTATGCCGCCAAAAATGGAGTGCACAAAATTAGGAAAGATTCCCAAAATTGCCTGGAAGGGTGTTAGCAGTCCCGTAAAGACTGTCTTAAATATGCCTGGGATGCTTGTTGCACTAGACATGTTAAGGAGTTGGCTGAACATTTCTACGAAATGCACGGGGCAATTTGTTGATAAAAGGTCATGAACCTCAGTAGCCGTCCTTGCGACTAGAAGATCATACGTCTCTTTAGATGACGTTATAGGCACGGTTGTCTGTAAAAGTACAGATTTCATTTTGCTTAATGTATCAATTCGTATAGAATAGAGATTCAGACGAGGCCAGAGGGGAGTCACTATGTCTGGAGGCCCGCTCGGGAACAATGCTTGCATACAACATTTGACCATGGACGTAACTTGTACTAGATAACTTTTCCCTGGCGTCAGGCCACAACATCTGTGATCCGTTCTAAGAATGTAACTCCCGTTTGCGAGTTGCATAAAGAAGGGCTCTATCTGAGTTGCAGGTGTGACTAGCTGGTGGCATGAAAGGTTGTTTGAATTTCCATCACATGCTCCGTGTAAATTAATACCCTGACACAAAAGTATACCGCTTAGTGAATGTTTACAGTTCTCACCACTAAGAAATACATTTTTGTCGCTGTCACTATAGCAAGAATGAGTGTATGGTAATTTCCATTCGGATTTAACATATCCTTTACCCAATTGTTCATACTGGCCAGCAGGTATGTACTCAAGGCACTTTTTAAATTGGAAAGTTGTTATCGGAATTGTGATAATTCCGTGTATTATCCATTCAATGACAGGACTCTCTGACATTGTCAATGGTAATCTCTCGAGTTTTTCGATGCTCAGGATTGTATAGTCTGCTCCTTTCTGTGCCAAACTGATCTGTTTATCAGTAAGGTTAAAACTGAAAAATAATGACGTTGTGTTGATTAAACGCCAAGGCACATAGCCTGAACGAAGATTTTGCAGCGTCCAGCCTAATTCTATAATAGAACGTAATTGAGACTGGCCATGTTGTAACATTAGCAAATCTCTGTCTATCACATCAAAGGCAGAGGATACAATATTGTCCAAAGAATATATTCTGGAAGACAGAGTCGTTAACCCATTGTCTACCACAGAAAGTGATTTCTCCAAATTAATACGATCAATTTCTCGTATTTTTCCAGCAGTTTCAATTTGCTTTACTTTCCAAGCCTCGTTGTAAGCAGCATAGATACTGGTCGCTATGAAACGCTTTTGACGCTGTTTGCGTGGTCCAAGAATGAAATCGCGCAAATCAGCACCATCTTTTAGTAAAGACAAGTGTTGCTTAATTTCAGCCAGTGTGGACGAGGTTAGCCATTCAAGGCAGAGTTTCCCTACACTGTATGTTGTTATAATCCCTGGATGTTGTCTCTGTGAGTATCTAGGGTCTAATCTGGTCATTTTTAACCCCTGTGTTTTATTCAGGAATCTATCTTGACAGCTATTTGTGTCTGTAGGCCAGATTAACCACTTTTTCCAATCAGGATTTGTTCTGTTGAAATGTAAAATTTTAGACACGTCTAACTCAATATCTGTGGTTGCATTTTCAGGTATTGGCTTTGGTATAGACGGTGTTTTAAGGTCTTTGATCTTAGCTAGGCCAAGACAAGATGTTTGGTGTATTGTGTCATTTAAAAATAACATTTGTTCAGGTATCATGCAGGTTCTAAATAGTGCTTCAATGCCTTGCACCTGCCAATCTTTTGTACCCCAAATTGTTTTCGTTTCAATATTATTTTTCCAATAATCAAAACCAAATGTCATCATTTTGTCATAAAATGCTTCTGAATATATCAATTTAGAATTTGTCAGCATTGTTTTCATTCCTGTTTTATCTAACAGTTTATAATAAAACGTTTCTGCATTACTGGTGTTAAACCCTGAGAAGTATTTGAATTTCTCAAAAAATGCTTTAGAACTGCTTTTAGGTGGTGTAGCACAATGTTCCCATTGATTATACATAAAAACATTTCTAGGCTGTGCAGATTTATGCAAGTAATGATCCCCATAGTGGGTGTAACAGAATAACTGCTCATAACTGGATGAACCTTGTAAATAATCATGATCTGTGAATCTAGCTGACATTACTAAATCAGACATCATGTCATTAATACTGTTAAAGTCCCAATCATCAGAGAATGTACTAGGTTTTACAAAGTCACTTAAGGAAACCTTTAGTTGATGAGGATACTTCAGGATTTCGACCGGACCATAGATCTCATAGTCTGTTTTCTCCCATACTACCCCACCAGGTATTGGAATTGCTGTGACATTTACTGTTGACAGTTCTCTTTTCTTCACGTGGGATGATCTGTGTGGTTTCAGGACTAGGTTGATGTTCTGACTTGCTGTGTCCATTCAATTGTAATGAACTTCCCTAAAATTAAAACTAAAATTAGGCATAGTAGGAGTATGAATACCCCTGAGATAATCCAATGCTCAATCAACGGTGAATCCAGATATAGTTCTTTGATTTGTTGAAGGAGTCCTGTTGTATTTTCTTTAGAATACTTTTTTGTTTCTGGCATCACTTCGGGGTCATTTAAATCTTCAGAGAAGTTGTCGAAGTTGATGAAATAACCAGAGGCAGTTCTGTCAATTGATGGGATTGTTCTTTCAATCTGTCTCTCGGTAGCACTTTCTGATGCTACATCATTGTAGACTGGTGTTGTTTCTTGACGAACTGTTTCAATCTGTGTTTCAAGAGGCACAAGTTCCATGGCATTATTGCATAGTCCTTCATTGTGCACTGCAGGCTGATCGAATGTGATTAGTCTTTCAGTTTGAACCTCTTGGATTGTTGCAAGTTTGGGTATTCTGTTGTTTCTTGGGAGTCCACTGGGCCTACTGTTGATTATAGGCCACATGCTTGTGGTTTTACCAGATCGATAGACACGACTCTGTTCTCCTTTTTACCAGCAAGGGGCGGGAGCACAACTGATCTTGTTCCGGTGACTGCTAAGACAGGTACTGCTTTTCTGTAAGAAGGCCCAAATTCCTTCTTAACCGCGATCTTTTCTCTGACTAGATCCCCAATCTTTGGAATCCAGACAGGCCTTGCTGGAGCTGTTGCGGGTGGTGCCTCGTCAGTGGTACTTGGCTGTGGCTTTAACTTTATGTTGCTTAAGGATTTTCTTGTTTCATTCAGTTCCTGTAAAACAGCCAAACGGTCTTTTACATCAAAGTGCGTTGTTTCTTCTTGTACCACTGACATCTGACTATCGAGGTCCTGAACTCGCATTCTAATTCCGAACAATAGTTCGTATGGGCTGAAACCTTTTAGAGAATTTCTTGGCATGTTGTTAAGACTAGTCTGGACACTTATTAAATGTTTGACCCACCCAGCGCCTGAACCTAATACCTTCGCTGTTATAGATTGCTTTATGCCCCGGTTTTTTCTTTCTACCACACTATTCCCTTCCGGGGTATGACGGACAAGAATACCGCAACCCAATTCCCATGCTAGCCATGGCCTCCTTATAAGCTCGAGAGCTGAAAGCAGGACCCTGGTCAGAATGGAACGTGGTAATTGCGTATATGCCGATATGGACTCGCAAATCTTTTATAACCGTTCTAGCGTCAGCCGAGCGCTGGAGGCCTCATTTTTTTAAGTGCTTTTCGTCTTAATGGTGTACACTGGGACGCGCTTCTCTTCTTTGATTGCGCAGATAGACCGCCTTATGCTGTCTATCAGGGATCCTGAAACTACACTGGCCTGTTCATTACTGCGATCTCTGTTGCAGTTTTCACAATTTTGAGCAAAACATTGAATATCTATACTCATTCCTGGCCACCAGTACTCTGATTGTAATTCTTTCTGAGAGGCTTTGATTGTTTGGTGTTTCAGACCCAACCCCATGTGTGCTTCCAGTAAGAGGAAGCCCCTCCTGCTCCTGTTTGGAATTACTCTGTCCCCCACTCCAGGGATTCGAGCAAAAGGAACGGAGTTTGCATCGATTACGTATGCATAACTGAGTGGATAGTTTACGGGTAGTGCTGCACAGTCGCCTTTTACGGTCGTTTTTACTGCCAGCATGGTTTCCCCGTCTATGTACTTATCTGTACGCTTTTTTGTGGCTACGGAAGCCGGGTTAGTTGCTTCCGCTGTGGCTGTATTAGCCAATGAATTCCCTGCAACGTGAACGCCATCACGTCGAAGACTCTGTGCGTGAATCACGTGAGTCTTTTGTAGTTCTTTACTTAAAAGAGCTACCTCGTTCCAGAGCAATTTATGCTTTATTGTGGCACCTGTGTCATCTTTGTAGTCGTTTTCGATCCAACTCTGCAGTTTATTGTTGTAAGAGTTGACGCAGAAATGAGAATCGCACACTATAAGTGTCGGGAATTCACGTTCTGCATTTTCGAGCGCCATCTTTAAAGATCTGATTTCAGTTCTTTGAACCGAACAGTTTCTTACAGATTCAGTTTTTGTTACTTTCGGTCTGAATTTACCGCACAGCCAACGACCTTTAATGATCGCACATGCTGCATCGTAGGATTTTCTCTCTACGTTGAAATGCTGTACAAAGCTATCTGTATAGATTATACATGCGTATTGTGGGAGAGGTAGAATTTCGATTGGCAGAGGATATTCTTCTTCATACTCTAAATCATTCAGTTCTTCAAATTGCGGGGCGAAATAGTATTTCACGTCTTCCGCTCCTAGAGAATCTATACACTGTATCCATTTTTGATCCAGTGACACTGTAGGCACGTTTACTGGGCTGAATAGCGCCTCGAAGGCGGATTCCGCTGTGAGGATATTAATCCGTTTGCCGTGTGCTAGTTCTCTTTCATTTGCTAATGCGATTTGCACTGCGTTCACAGTTCTTTCTGTGGGACTGAATGTTTTTTCTGCTTGTGTGTACAAGTGAGATTTAATTGAAATAGGTACCTTTTCTCCCTCATTAGAGGTTAGGTACGTGAATCCGCATCTTCCTGGGATGACTCGGATTACAAGATCGATCGTGTTGTCACGCGTATCTAATTTTGTTTTTGTTAACATGTCTGTTTGCAGTGACCTCAAAATTTCTGTGTGTTTTTGAGTCCAATTGATTTGTTTTAAATCAGGTTTTATTAGTTCGTAGAGAGGTTTAACCCTCTCTGCGTAATTTAGGATGTAAGTTCTTCCGAAATTCAGAAAACCTAGTATGGATTGTAAATTCTTCAGCGTTTTTGGAGCTTGGAGTACAGCGCACTTCTCTAAGAAGTTGTCCGCTAGGCTTTTCCCTTCACTTGATAATTCGTACCCTAAAAATAGTACTGTCAGATGGGCAATTCGGGACTTTTTAAAGTTGAATTTGTAACCCTCTGCTGCGAACCCAAGTATAATGGTGTTCACTCTTTTCAAGTGAGTATCCAAGTCGTCGTCTGTGAGATAAATATCATCTACGTAAGATAATGCTTCATCATCATAGATTTGTAGTAACTCTGTTACCCTAGCTGAGAATAGTCCTGGGCTGTTCTTGAACCCCTGTGGGAGTCGACAGAATTTTTTCTGCGATCCAAATGCGGAGAAAGAGGTCAAATATCTGCTTTCTGGTGCAATGTTTTGACAAAAGAAACCATTAGATATGTCTAATGTCGTTTTGTATTTTTTCCTAACTATATTATTCATTAGGGCTGCACTATGCGAGTTTTGTACTGCAAAAGTTTTGCAACATGTATTAAGATGTCTGTAGTCCAAAACTAGACGATATGAATTGTCTGGCTTGGAGACAGGAAACAAAGGATTGTTCATTTGAGAGGTCATGTTTCAATCACCCCCTGGTACTCAAGTTGATCTAAGATCTCCCTGACTTGTTTTTTAGCTTCTTGCTTTATGGGATACTGCCGTTGGGCAGTTGGTTCACTTTTTAGTTGGATTTTGTGAGGCGGTGAATCCTCATCCCATCCTACATGATTTTTATATAATGCAGGTGCCTGGGCTACTGCCCATTTCCTTGCATATGTATATTTTTTGTGAATCGGTATGTGATTCGAGAAGGCAGGCATAATCACTTCTTCGCCACGAGGGCACTCCCTGACAAACTCTGGGGGCCAATCTTTTTCAGCTAACAGAATATCATAGCCTTTTGAGAGCTTATCCCAAAATAGACCCTTAATTTTCCTAGTCTTATCACCCTCTATACGCAATGTTATTTCTTATATTTTATGGGGCTTGCTAAGTCTGGCGTCGGCAGTTTCAACCTGAATGAATTAATTCGTGTCCACTGTCTCCAGATGACTCATCAAGATCTTGCGCGCTATACTGATTTCTGCTGCACTGTCCAACATTGTCAATGCCCACTCCCCGTTTTTCAACTGTGTCCTCAGTATTCTCGGCATGGTTGATTACTCTAATACTGGCTACCTTCTTTTTCTGAAATTGAGATTTCTTATTTTGAGCAGGTTCCTTGTCTTTGGACTTGGTGTGCTCTCCTGGGTCTGACCGTCCTCTTCTTTCCGAATTCTGTGGAAAAGATCGAGAGGGACGTGTATCAATACTTTGATATCTATCAGGTTTTTTCAGATTATCCCTATTTCTAAGGTTATATCTTTTCTCAGAGGGCTCCCGCTGGGGAGACTGGCGTTCTCGAGTCGGAGTTCTTTCCCTCCGTCGAGGAGACCTTCCTCTGGACTGGAAAACTTTTTCCTTGGGAGTGGATTGTTTATTTCCATCCCAGCTCTTTTTAGGAGTGTTTGAATTATTTTTAATAAATAATTTTTCAGGATTTTCGAGCAGTTGGGGTTTAACTGGTTTTCCACCCAAGCTGTCTCTACCTAATTCTTCATAGCATTTTTCTATGATTTTGGCAAGCTCAACAGGATCTTTTATATCTGTTTCCCTCAACTTCTGGCGAATCGCCACAGATGCTGCTTCTCCTCTAATGTTGGCTAATAATATAGCCGTGACCTGCTTGAAGTCTTTCAGTAATTTCATACCTAGATTTAAAGCGGGTTCTGGACCGAATTCATTTTGAATCTGTTTTAGCACTTCTGGTATTACCGCCATAGACGGAACACCGTGTGTTTTTGTGTAAATGGAAGCAAAGACTGTACCCCAAGTGTCACAGTCCTCCACGTGTGGTGCGATTCCCATAGGAAGGCAGATGGTCAAGATTCTGTGTTTCTCAATAGGGGTAGTATCAGGAAATACTGCCTCTATTTGAGTGATTTTCTGGGCTAACCAGAAAGGAATTTGTTCCCGTTTTACGGGTGTTTTACCAAGACATGACTGTATGTTCTGTGGTGTAATTTTATTTGTGTTCCCCTGATGGGGGGTCAGCTGTGGTATATTAACAGCTGGCTGGACTGTTGCAGTCCGCATTACATATTGGACTAATTGCCTATGTATTTTTATTAATGTGTTTAGCTGTACTAACAGCTCTTCCTTAGACATTTTTGCAATGTCAGGATGTGGTGTGTAGCTGGCTAGAACCGGCCACGTGGCTCCTGGTCTACCTAGTGGACCGAGCCTGGTAATGTGATCATTATGTTTTAGGGCGCCATTAAACCAGAGCAGGTGCTCTTGAAATTTAAGTGGGATTTCAATCTCCTCGAAAGGAGCGTACTCTCCCGGAGGTTCCTCTATTTTGTAATAGTGAAACTCTTTTGTTATAGCGTTTACCGCTGGAAAGTTTATCCATGAATAGAATACCTCTGTCTGCCGATACTCGTGAGCCTCTATCACGAAAATTACTGTACCACCCTGAGGTGTCAGTCCGTTTACTATAAGTTTTGAAGTTATAGATTTTCTTAATTGGACCGGAATGATTATAGCATCCGGGTCTGTCTGTAGGAGACTCGAGTCCTCCTCTATTAGTATGGAAGCTAGTCTAACTGCTTCCCTTTCTTCTTCACTGTCTGTCATTTTAAAAATGCAGGCTTTGCAGAGTAGGTCTCCAAGGAGACAAAGATTAGATGCACAATATTTTGGAACACTGTATCCTTCAACGTTGAATAAACCAGAGCTTTACATATGAATCTCTTCCTACTAAGGTCGGGCGGATTTTAACCTTTCACCCACTCCAGACGTCTATTGGAGTATTTACGGGAGAAAGGGGTGTGAAATATGCACGACTGAGTTACTCTACAAGTCTTGCGTTAGTTTATCGCCTTACCAAACGTTTGGGCGCCATGTAGTGTAGTTCCTAGTTTCCCACTAGGCCCTGCGCATTGGAATAACATAAACAGTAGTATCGACGTGGAACTGCGGATATTCCAGGCCTCCACTGACTATGCTAAACTTAATTGGGTTGTGTTACCAACTAGCTCAGAGGTCACTGGAAACTTTCTTCTCTGCATAGGAAGTGATCAGCTTCCTTGGCACAGACAAGAAGGGATTCAGTTTTCCAACAACCGTGCAACATGACAACTTTGCTCCTCAGATCAAGAGTCAATCTCTAGGGTCGTGTGAAACAATAGACATGTATTTCACTCAGTCAGTCTAGTGCAGTTTACTTTCACGAGATGTAGAGAATAGAGAGACGGGCGTGTATCAATAAAGGGTTAACATTTATTGAACAGTCTTTCTTCTCGTACAAGAGAAATGTATTGCCACAATTGCAATAATTGTTATTATAAAAAGTACGTACAGTAAGATAAGTATTGCGAAATAGAACTGTAAAAGCATTGATATGGTTTCTTAGCCATACAATGGTTTAAAAGTAATAAAACATATATACAGTCATATA
Source organism: Lissotriton vulgaris (assembly GCF_964263255.1). Classification (NCBI taxonomy): domain Eukaryota; kingdom Metazoa; phylum Chordata; class Amphibia; order Caudata; family Salamandridae; genus Lissotriton; species Lissotriton vulgaris. The sequence goes on from NC_141699.1 coordinate 25,667,227, forward strand.
TACATTAGGCTAACATACTCAACTGGTGCTTCTAACTAAGCCTACCCCAGTGTGCCTGACCTAAGCCTAACACGTGGAAGGGGAGTAAGTAAGTAGCTTTAAGTTAAGTTGGTTTTGCCAAGGTTTGTTTCAAGAATTCTCGTCTAAGGGTTTAGTCAACACCATACCTCTGAATAGAATGATGGAGGATTGGTATCTCCTTCAGGGGTCTCTCTCGATATCCCAGTCACCTGCGAGGGTAAACCGGAAGCGCCGGGACTGGATTTCTCTGCACGAGAAAGGCAGCGGCTTTCTTCAGCGCGTCGAGGAAGGAGGGGGGACAGCGTCCGCGGGCAGCTGGAATCTGCTGGATGTCTTCGCAGAGGGACGTCTGTTCAGGTCCTTAAGCGTACTGCACCATAGTTCGCGCTGTAGCGGCGATAATGGTAATCAGCAGCTTCACCACCACAGGATAGCAGGCTGCAGCGACAGAGTGCTAGATTTACCAACACAGGGTCATGCAGGCAGCCAGCATCAGTAGCTCGCAGCTCACAACAGCTCCTAACCGGGCAACAGGCTCGCATTGCTTAAGGCAACGTTGGTAATATTTATACCTGACAGGTGCCGGGTTTGACGCAAGTTTGCTGGACATAAGACGTCAATTAAAGATGTCACTAGGAAGTGATAGTTATCAGTTGCTCATTAGAGTTTCATTACTAATCAAAACATAGCAAGCGGGGATTTCCAGGTTTGCTAAGTTTTTATCTTGTTGAAGAACTCGGAGTGTTATCTAGGAATATCAGATAGTGACTACTGCTCTGTCATTGCACTAATTGGTCGCAAAGGAAGTGGCAGAGAGTCATGCTGGAATGTGGCTCTGTTCGTGTGAGGCCAGAGATGACTTTTCAGAAAATCGCACTTGAACGGTAATGCCAATATAGGGAATAAATGGATTTATAGCCGAATAGGGGCATAAGGTCACAGTATCGATCAGGAACCTAGATAAACACGCAACAAAGACTGTTCCCCGACATTCATGGACACTCTCTGTTTGAACTTTGTGGGTGTCTGAGTCCATGGACTGGGGGTTGCCTTCATCATTATCTAGCTGATACTGACTTGGTGGTAATAACGAGGCTGTAGCATTCCACTCCTCCATTTGCCGCTTCCTGCCGGCTTCTGCCCTCTGCATCATGCCCTGGAGGACACCTTCCACTGTTCCATGCAACCCTCCGCTACATTTACCTTCAACAACAACAAGGACCCACTCAGCTTGCGTGGCCCTACCTCAGTGCTCTGCAAGTCACTGTCCCATGGCAGTGTTCCTGTGCCCGCCGCAGTGCATCTGGGCCCCCACTAACTCTGTGCTGCTCAAGTCATGGACCCTGTCGGATTGGATATTGGATGGCCTCTGGGTCGATGGACTGGGGGTCATCAACGCCATGTGTCTGTGGCCCTATGCTGTCCTCTGCCTCTGGCCTCAACTGCGGTCCACCTGGGCTCACGCATCAAATCGAGTCCAGACCTGCCCGGACGTTGCATCACCACAGTAAGCACACATCACCACCACCAGGACCACCTCCAACAAACAACTGCCAGAGTCGGAAGAGTCTTACTGCCAAGCTATCAGAGTTGCTCACACCTGTCGTGGATGCCATCGTCAGCTTGATACCCTGCTCAGCTCTCAGGTGCCACTAACTCAGTGCACCACAACTCATGGACCATTTGTGATTGAGTTCTGTGCTGTGGACAGCTCACGCCGCAATGTCACCTCATGGTGTGTGGAAGACCTGGGGCGATGATGAGTAAAATGATGCAGGTGTAACACACCCCACTGCAGCTGCAGCAGGAATATCCCGAAAGGACACAATGCTTGACAATTTGTTCACATGAGCACGCTCAGCTCTGGTGCCCCAAACTCAGTGCACTGCAACTCACGGACCCTTCTGATTGAATATTGCGTGACCTCTGTACTTACTCCGGCTACCACCGTGATGCTTTGCAGTTGTTTCTGTTATGTTGGTGTTATCTGTTTGTGATTTTAATTGTGATCACTGTTCAAGTTGTTGCCATCACCAACCACTCCATGAGGTCTGGCTTACACTCACCCCACACACATCCAGCACAGGCGTCACTGTACATGTGACCCTGGCAGTAAAGGTGCCGGGTGCACGTGCCTGTAGCCAGTTTCACCGACTATCTGAGTGTGTCCGTGTGGTCATAATGTATGCATGAGGGCCCGGGCCCTACAACATTACATTGTACTGTGTACAGAGGACTCTAACATGTCACCGCAGGCAGCGGGTAAGACCTTGGACATGTAGCTTTGTTGTTCCCCACTCAGTACGTAAGAGGAGTGGACTGGGCTGGGGTATGCAAGTCCAGCGTGGGGGTGTGAATGATTATCCCAGGGGTGTGGGCTTGATTCCGTACTGGAAATGTGCAAATTCATGTGTCTCTGTCGCAGTGTGGGTCTCCGTTGGTGAGTGTATATGGTCCTTGATGGGACTTAGACACCCACGTATGTGATCTAGATCGAACCCCACCTGCACCTGTTCGGCCACCTCCTTCTGGCAGTCTGAGACCAGGCCTTGGAATGGGATGTGAACTTCAGTGGGGTGCTGGGAGCCAGGCATGGTGTTGGATGCTTCAGGCTGGGTGGTCGGTGCAGGGGGGGGTGTTCTCCTCGATGCAGCTGGGCTGCCCTGCTCCAGGAGTTGGATTGCCTAAGATGTCCATGAGCTGTTGTAGGGCCTCGGTGTCAAAGGTGTGGAGGTCCTCTTCAGGATCACTGATGAGTTGTCTGGTCTGCTCTGCTGGAGGTGTTGTTTGTCCCTCTGCAATGTGAAGGGGCGATGTATTTTGACATTGTGTTGACATGTATGTTGATGCATTGTTCACATTTACATACAGACTACATGACAATGTACATTGTTACTGTTTGGGAGGAGCGGACTATTTGATGCGGGACAGTGGACATTTGGACTACATGACGGATGTGAGGTTGTACACGTACATTTTCCTCTCACAGTTTCCTGCTATGTCACGTGTGATTGGCCAGTTTCTATGCACAAGTGGACCCAGTTGTGATCTCTGTTCTGCAGTGTAAGTGTTGCACTTTGTACAACATTGTCGTAATGTGGATGTTTTGTTATTGCTATGTGTGTGTTCTGCATTGTGGGGGAGATGCCCCTGCAGCAGTGATTTTGCTGCCCCTTATCCCTTTGAGGCAGTGTGTGTAGGAGAGTAGGATCTGCTTCTTATAGTTACCCCACGTTTTGCTGATGTTTCACTGTTTTCATCTTAGACTGGCTGGGATACTGCTATCCAGGACCCCAGCATAACTGCTTTCTCCTTTAAATTGATTGCATGTACTTTAGGTACACTCCAGATTGGATTCTGGGGTACCCTTATAAGTCCCTAGTATATGGTATACTATGTACCTAGGGCATCAGTACCCCAGAGTCTTCCCAGGGGCTGCAGCATGTATTGTGCCACCCCTAAGAGACCACTCAAACTGATACCACAGGTCTGCTACTGAAACCTGTGTAAGTTGGTGCATGCACATCCTTACTTAGATATAGATACACTATATCTACCCCATCACTGAACATATAAACCTGTCAGTCACCCCTATGGCAGGCCTTATCAATCCTGAAGGCAGGGTGCTGGGTTTTCTGTGAGAGTGTGCCCATGCATGAGCAGGGCCCCTCTGCAGCCTACGGAATCTATTCTCCAGGGTTGCTCTTTGATGCAGCCAACCATATACTCTTTAGTGCATTATAACCTCGCGGTAAATGCTAACTTTAAAACGGCTGCATGGAAACATGTTGTGTTTCATGTCAAACACCTTGGAATCATACCTCGCACACCAGTAACTGGTGTGGGAGGTATTATTCCACCCTCCTAGAGGGAGAAATATGACTACACCCGTACACCCGGTATCAGCTTAACAGAACCTGTCATCACAAAATGGATGCTGCCAGCCACAGACACGAGTCTGCCCCCCTGCTGCTAAACTGAGCTCGAGCAGGAAAAGGCATGACAATCGGCTTCCTGTCACAGGGAGGTATAACCAGACAGGCTTTAGTGTATTGGGGGCTGGGTGGGTGCACTCTGAGAGTGCTTTGATGTCTGCACTGGGGACACATTTGGAGTCCCTGTGCATAGGCCAGTTCAAATCGGTTGCAGGAGCTATTGGCTTCTGCTCTGGCACAAAACTGGACAAAGGACATGGGTGTAACCACCCCTCTCTCCTGACTCTCCCATTGGTGGGTGCCCAGAGTTTGTCCTACCCCTTCCTTGGGTATAAAGTAGGTAAGTAGATTTACCTGGACAAAACTCTGCAACAGAAACCAAGTACTTCGACTACCTACACTTCGCTGGATGACTGAAGAATCTGCCTTGGAGTAAAGGAGTTACTCCCCTGCTAAGCAGGCACCTTAAACGCATTTGACCGGTTTGCATATCTGAAGCTCCTGAGAACTCCGAAGATCTCTGCAACACAGGAGCTGGGTTTCCAAGTGTACCCGAGGTCGACTAGAGTTCTCAGCAAACCTGAGACCCGTATCCCTCGTGGGGACTGTGCAACTCGTACCCATGGGCACCGTGTACATTTGCAGAAGCATATACTTTCCGGCGACCCCGGAAGCGGTGCTTCAGGCTAGTTGTAGTCCAGACCCGAGCAGTGTTTCCACTGAAGATAACTGGCCTACACTCCACGAGTGTTCCATGGGCTGGTATTTTGTGATTCCTCTTGAGGTCCCTTTGCGAACCCTGGTCCGTTGGCCTGTGGGTCCCTGTGAAGGCAACTCTAACTTTCAGTGGGCTTACCTGGTTGCTCCAGATGTGCCCTGACTCTCCATTGCTTGGGGAGTCACCAGGACCTTGCTGGTTCTCACAGAAGCATCTTTCCTCTGACCGCATGGGTTGCAGTTGCCAAGGCTTGTTGGTATTCAATCCGGACACTGACCCCCCCAGCGCTCGACATCCTTCATGGGACAGCTTGCCTGCTGACTTTGGTTCTCCTCAACGTCTCCTCGTTCCCATAGCTGCAGAGTCAAGCTTCACCTCTTCTCACCTAAAGCACCCGACATCGGTGGGCATTCGTCTACCAAGCCGCTGGTCACCCAGAAGTGACCCAGACTCTGTCCCCTCTACTCTCAGGTTCTTCTCAGCTCTGATCCAGGCTTGGATCACACCGGACACTTTTCCTCTTCACGGCAGCAGCCCTTTTCAGCATCACACCATTGAAAACAGCGAAGACTCCCGACACCATTTGACACCCGGCTTCCCTGAGTTTGGTAACACAAGACTGAGAATAGGTAGAATGCGCATGACTGTGCTGGGATAATAATAACAGTTATATGCAACTTAGTTTACAGAGTTAATGAATACAAACAATATTAAAGAAAAGGAAGTAGAAGTGTCTATACTTGACTGTTTTCTTTTGGTATGTGGTTGTGTTGGATTTTGACCAACTGCAGTTTGTATAAATTGTCAAGGTCAGGACGCGGAGCAAGTAGAATGCGCATGTTCATGCAAGAAAAATAATAACATGTATGTTTCCCAGATTTTACAAGTAGTGATTGTAGATAACACGGTTAAGAAAAATGTAGGTGATGATACCAGAATTTCACTGGATAGATTATTGATGAATTCTGATCAAATTGTAAGTCGTTTATATTTTGGTCTGATTGACAACTTTACTGGATGAATAAGAAACCTACTCGAAGTATGGTTTATTCTATTTGTGAAGGTGAGCTTCACCATCAATGTGTGCACTGAGAACCACTTACACATTTGGCTGCACCAGTGTCTTTTGCTATACACGGTGTCTTTTTTTTAATCTTGCACGTTTAATGACTGTTTAACACGTTATTTGATTCTCTGTTTGAGACAAAACAATGGGTCTTTTGTGGTAAAGATACCTTTCATAAACTGATGTTGCTTCTATAAGTATATTGATTTTCCCTCTTTTATAATTCCTATACACCAGAGTGTTTGGTGAAGGAATTATATGATGTACATAGAGGAGCTTAGACTCTCTATGTTTGTTTATTTATAGCCCTGATGAAGTCGGAGATGTAAGAACATTGTTTTCTGACTCAACACGTGTTGGCTCAATTTGAAGGCTTTAACTGAAGATGAGAGTATTTGAAAATTGAAGAAATTTGAAGAAATACATCGAATTGAATACAACAGGAATTGGATACATCTTTTCTCCACACGTTGGTGCTCGGGAAATTGTGTTGATTGTTTTTGGACTGGGTTCTCCCCGTTCACTTCTGTGGGCATTAGTGGCAGCCCACTGCCTTGGAGCACCTCATTTTGGAACTGTTCTTTTTGTATATGAGGAAATAAGTAACAAGATTACACAAGTGACCATGCCACCTCTCTTTGTTATAATTAGGTAACACAAGTACTCCGGTACTCCCATGGGTGCTGGGCTTAGAACCTTCTAAGTTTGAAAGGATTTGCTCAAAGTCCTCTCCTAAGTGTCCTTAATCCTTAAAATTCCAACCTAGACTTTCCCATAGAGTTGTACGCAGTTCGCAGCTGTGTTCTCACACTGCAAACGTCCTCCCTGGGTCCCCTGTGTCACTACCTTGGGTAGTTCCTTGGGGACCCAGCGATTCTACATGCTCTAGGCCCTGTTTCTAGTCAAGTTGTGATTGTTATACCACTTTCCTAGTATATGGTTTGTTCTCCCCCTGGAGCCCACTGTGTATTGAGCTATTTATTGTCGTTCTAGTGATTTAATATTGTGTGGTTTGTTCTCTAGTCTCATAAAGAGGTTAGTAGATAGTGTTTAGTAACAAATACATATATTTTATATATTCCTTGTGTGTTTCTCCTTTCATTTGGTCATTCAGGAGGTTATAGACTGGTAAAACAAGCTGCTTTCCATTCCTCCGAGACTTAGCCTGAAGTTTGCTCTCCACAGCTACCACTAGGATAGCTTTTTTAAAGGTTGTCTTTGACCTAATCATCAATAGGGGTCGATTGATTTGGTGCAAGGTGCCCACTTTAATTCTCACAGTGTGCCTTTGACTTTTGTGCTTTTACAGTGCTGAGATGTTGGAGAATTGGGTCATTTGTGCTCTTGACGGTTTTTCTTCTCTTGTACATTGTTTGTCTCCAGATGTATTGTTGACGTCAGGAGTTGTTTGTGCACGTGGATGTGTCAGAGTGTGACCTGCTCCTTTCACTCAGCCACCTCAGTGTTGTGGCGTGCACAATGTCATGATGATTGTACTGCAGCCATGCTGATGGTCATGTAGTGTCACTTGCATTGTCAGTGTGGCTCACAAATACACATCTTTGCTGTGTTTCGCACGTGTGCATGTGTTGGTTGTGAGGTTGGTGATGTGTGAGGTGGGACCCCTTTGGGCACATGGTGGACGGGGGCCTACTTGGTGTTTGTATGTGTGCTGAAGTGTGCCACGGGGATCATGGACATGAGCCAGGGTCATTGTGGGTGTGCACTGCGCTACACATGATTGTGAATGTGTGCCATTGTGCCCATCTCCCCCAGTCCCCTCAGTCCCCCCAATCCCCCCAGTCCCTGGTCATCACTCACCCTATTGAAGTTGTGTCAGGTCATATTGAGCTGTGTCAGGACTCCCAACTCCTTGCACCGTCTCCACACTGATGACTGTGGCCATCATATTTCCGTTTGTGTTGCCAATGACACAGTGGAGGTGACAAACAGTTGTTGGTAGTGTTCTGTCACCTCAGTGACGCAGATCGGGTCTTCCTGCGGACTGCACCCCATCTTCCTCTTCCTCTTCCCCTTGGAATTCCCCGACCCCGAGGTTCCTTGCTGATGGTCTGTGGGGCTTGTGGGGTTCACGTTGGCTTCTGCACTCGGTCCGGGTGCATCCGAGTTGCGATGCAGTTTATTTTTTGAGGTCTCACCTATTATATCCTGCAGGGATAAATAGGCGAGATTATAATAAGTGGAAAAGAAAGTCTACCTAGCCTGCGTACAGTTCATGTGATCTATGCGCGTGCACAGAGCCAGCCACATCACACCACCATTTGTCTGTGCCTCGGCATCAGACTTCAAAGGCTGCCGCTCCCCCGCCCCCCTCGTGCACATCACACACCACCATTTGTCTGAGCCTTTTCATCAGACTTCAAGGGAATACGGTCCCCCGCCACAGCAATGCCGAGAGCTTGGTTTTTTTGTGTTTTGCATCCATTTCGCGGGGAAGCCGTGTTTTGTTCGGCGTTCTCTGCACCTTTCTCGTTTTCTTTTCTGGACAAAAGTGAAAGCCTACTGTGCTTGTTTACAGTAGCCTTGCTCCTCAAATGCTGTTACTGTGTTGCTATCTTTCTAGGGACACTCAGCTTGAAAACACTTGACTTGCTAGCTGCAATGCTACATCCGCTATGCTTTGCCTCTAGACACGTTGATCCCTCGCAGACTGTGCTGACTCTGCGCCTCCTGATTCTGAAACTGACCAACGCAGTCACCACACAGTCTCTTCTCTCTGTCTTATAATGTCTGCCCTGCCACCATTTACTTCGGATCCTCACTCTTACAACTCCTCACCCTCACCCACCCTCACACCCTTACACCCCTCACACACCCTCACTCCCCCTCACACCCTCACCCACCCTCACACACCATCACTCACTCTCACACCCTCAACCCCTCACACCCTCACCCCGCCGCTCACACTCACAACCCTCCCACCCTCACTCACCCTCACCCCCTCACACCCCCACACACCCTCACCCTCACACCCCCTCACCCTCACACCCCCTCACCCTCATACCCCCTCACCTCCTCACCCTCACACACCTCCTCACCCTCACACCCCTCACACCCTCTCACCCTCACTCATCCTCACACCCTCACCCACCCTCACACACCCTCACTCACCCTCAAACCCTCTCACCCTCACACACCCTCACTCACCCTCACACACCCTCACACCCTCTCACCTTCACACATCCTCACACACCTCCTCGCTCTCACACCCCTCACTCTCACACCCCTCACCCTCACATCCCCTCATCCTCACACCCCCTCATCCTCCCCAAAACAATAGACTGCAATTGAAAAAATGATTGTCTAATGTCCTCAATACTTGTAAATAAAGCAATTTAAAATTTCTGAAGATGCAGAAAATGAGTGCAATAAAATCACATTTGAATCTCCAATGCAATCGTTCCGTAAGCCTGTAATTAACATGGAAGAAATACTTCTAAGCCAATCGACGCGCTCGATATATTCCAAATTTGTAGCTCAATCGTGAATACAAATGAATAAAAATTAATAACATATAATTAAAGCAAACATAATCGGAACAGAAATCCAAAGCGAGTCATGCTGTGTAAAATGGAACAGCTTTGGCAACATTAATGTACTGGAACAGATTTCTGCATATAACAGCTGGAAGGAAATATTATTGCACAATAAGAGCATGGAATGAATTCTAATACAAGAATGGTTTTATGAGGCTAATCAATTGTATATCATTGACGCAATCAACACATGTCATATTCTACACAGAACAATTCCAGTGCCACGATGGGGTAATGTACCCCGTGGTAATTCTTCATCTAAACCAGGGGTCTTCAAACTGTGGGGCGCGACCCCAAGGGGGGCCATGGAGTGATAGGAAGGGGGTCGCGCATTCCCTTCACACTTCTGCCGAGGCCCATAGCTTCAGCCACCCTCCTTCCCCGTAGTGTCTTTCAGCCCGGGCTGCTGCAGTGCAGCTCACGCTGCTGGGGGCTCGGCGGGGAGGTGTCTGGAGTCTTATCTCCAGCCGCCTGAGCTTTTCACAGGTCTTTAAAGACCATTTGAGTATTTACATGCCTTTGTTAACTGGTTACCCAAGCTTAGTTTTTAATGGTTCCAGTACCCCCTGTGCCCCCACTCTGCCTATTCCTTACATTTGTATTTTCACACTTACTGCTGTAGTGTGAGAATGCATTTAATGAAAAGAAATATAAAGTTGGGTAGCCAAAAGAAAAATGCCTGCCGTGTGTTGTTTAAAGGGCCTGCAGAGACCTGCTCTTGACACTAAATAGAGTTAAAATTAAAAAAGTATGTATTAATTAGCTATGTGACTTTTCTGTCTTTGTTATCTTTAATTATCAGTCATGGATCATTGAGGTAGCCCTAGCACACAATTAAAAGTGCTTTCTATTTATATTTGCTGTTCTAAGTATTCACAGATAAGTGCTAAAAATACAGCTTTAGGTGACTGCTTATTTCTGGGCCATCAAAATAATGAGCTGTATCAGCACATTATTTATTTCCTCCACCCTCGATCCCTGATTAATGCCATTATAGCAATAGTTTAACTTATATCTGAAACCCTACGCTTCAAGTTTCTGGGAATACACACTGCATTCAGACAACTCACTCCTCATTCTCGCCTTCACTTTCACACTCACCCTGCACTCACACTGATCACAATGCACTCACACTGATCACAATGCACTCACAGCAATCACAATGCACTCACACTGATCACCATGCACTCACACCATTCACCCGCTCACCCTGCACTCACACTGATCACCATGCACTCCCACTGATCACCATGCACTCAAAACATTCACCCGCTCACCCTGCACTCACAGTGATCACAATGCACTCACACTGATCACAATGCACTCACACTGATCACAATGCACTCACACTGACCACAATGCACTCACAGCAATCACAATGCACTCACACTGATCACCATGCACTCACACCATTCACCCGCTCACCCTGCACTCACACTGATCACCATGCACTCACACTGATCACACGCTCACCCTGCACTCACAGTGATCACAATACACTCACACTGATCAAAATGCACTCACACTGATCACAATGCACTCACACTGATCACAATGCACTCACACTGATCACAATGCACTCACACTGATCACAATGCACTCACACTGATCACAATGCACTCACAGCGATCACAATGCACTCACACTGATCACCATGCACTCACACCATTCACCCGCTCACCCTGCACTCACACTGATCACCATGCACTCCCACTGATCACATGCACTCACACCAATCACACGCTCACCCTGCACTCAGTGATCACAATGCACTCACACTGATCACCATGCACTCACAACATTCACCCGCTCATCCTGCACTCACAGTGATCACTCTGCACTAACAATGCGCTTGCACTGTTCACCCTTTACCTCACCCTGCAGTCACATGAGCACACTACTCACCCTGCACTCATGTGACACTTCACTCACCTCTCCCCCCTCACTGCTCAATCTATAGCTCACTCAAACAAGGCCATCACTAACCATGCATTATTTCGTCCCACTCTGCACTTACAGCCGAACCCAAATTCATATGTTCACCTCACTCACCCTGCAGTCACTCCTTTTACCCTACTCTCAGTGTTGCATCGCTCACCGTGCAGTCACTTGGGTACTCTTGTCACCCACACAGGGTTTAGAAATTTTTGTCAGGAGGGGGTCCTTACGCCTGAAAATGTTGACAGGGGGGGTCTCGGCATCCAAAAGTTTGAAGACCTCTGATCTAAACTAAGAGCTATAAAAGGTAATGTACCTTACTGTAAGGGCGACAATCTCAAACGTTGTAATTATGCATATGTCTGTGGTATGACATACAATGGAGTAGGCAATTCCTGTGTATGTGCGCCCTCCATCCCAAACAAGTTAATCAAATATATATACAAAGGTGTATTCACTGGATTAGAGTAGACAGTGGGAAGATTAAAATAACCACCGTAGGTCCAAGAGGAAAATTTCAATTATATCGAAAACACAGGATCAATATTGGAATACAATAAGCACCTTACTCTAGAAGAAAATCCAACAAGCCCTTATCAATTGTGGCAATAACAATACGTATATGCAGGTGCAATCCCTATTATGGGCCAACTACATGTCCCCAATCTATACTACTATTATAAAGAGAGAACTGTGTCCTTTGAGCCAGTTAAACTCGAAAAGTACACCACCAATCCAAACACCCAAGACATCTTTGGAAACCTCAGGGCAATTAGAAGGACATAGGCTATATAAAAATAAAAAATATACGTTCTTTAAAAAATTTAGGAATAAAAAAAAAGTAGTCCCTTGCAAGTAGCGCCGGCCGCAACGTGCGCGATGACATCGGGAGCGCGGAGAGGAGCGGCGTTCAGGAGCAAGAGGAGATGCGGACAGGCGGGGAGGAGCGGCGGAGCAGTGGAGCGGTAAACTCAGCAGCGCGGGGAGGAGCGGCGGCTGAGGTAAGTGAAGCAGCCGCGGGTGCGCACCGAGGGACGGGCATGGGCCATGAGTGCTCGCAAGCCTTTTACTCAAAGTCGGGACGTCGGGGGAAACAGCGGACAAGAGCCGCGGGTGCGCACCGAGGGACGGGCGGGGGCCATGAGTGCTCGGAAGCCTTTTCCTCAAAGTCGGGACGTGGGGGGGGAACAGCGGACATGAGCGTGGGCAGAAGCGGCCAGAACCAACAAAACCGGAGCAAGGAAACACTGTAAGTACACTCTGCTGCTCCCGGCCACTCTGCTGAGCCTCTCCTGCTGCGATGCTGCCCCCAGCCACCTTCTGCCCCGGGCAATGCCGGGGCGGGCTGCTAGTACTAATATAATAAAGAGGTAGCCCAAACCTTTGAGGCGGGTAATCTCAGGAACCACAGCACCAATCACAACACTCAATACAGCGTTGGAAAGGGCAGTTGCAGCAGAAGGACATAGGCTATGCAGACGCCCACCATATACATTTAAAAGGTAAAAGAACCGTGCCAGCAAAGTAGTCCCTTGTGGGCGTGTCTGCGTTGTGCTGTGGGCGTGTGCTGGGGGCGTGACAAACGCTGGGGGCGTGTGGTACATTCCGCCCTACATGCCATGTCTCATATCGTGTGCTAATCCCACCCTGCTCCCTTTAAATACCCCTGCACCCCATAATCATAACCCAGCCTTACTCCTTAAAATACCCCAACACCCTTAAACACTAACCCATCTTAACCCTATAAATATACCCTGTACCCCAAAACCCAAACCTATCCCTAAACCCTAAAAATACTCCTGTACCCCAAAACCCAAACCTAGCCCTGAACTCTATAAATAATCCTGTACCTCAAAACCCAAACCTACCCCTGGACCCTAAAAATACCCCTGTACCCCAAAACCCAAACCTACCCCTGAACCCTAAAAATACCCCTGTACCCCAAAACCCAAACCTACCCCTCAACCCTAAAAATACCACTGTACCCCAAAAACCAAACTTACCCCTGAACCCTAAAATACCCCTGTACCCCAAAACCCAAACCTAGCCCTGAACCCTTAAAATACCCCTGTACCCCAAAACCCAAACCTACCCTTGAACCCTAAAAATACCCCTATACCCCAAAACCAAAACCTAGCCCTGGACCCTAAAAATACCTCTGTACCCCAAAACCCATACCTATCCCTAAACCCTAAAACGACCCCTGTACCCCATAACCCAAAACTATATCTGAACCCTTAAAATACCCAAACACCACAAAACATATACCTCAGTACCCCAAAACATATACCCCTATACCCATACTTACCTTATCCAAACATTTTTTTAAAAAACATTTACAATGCATTTCGTTCTACATGTATGCGTGGTAAAAGCATATAAAATGTAATGCCATGCGTTATAATGGCATTGCGGAGTCATGGTATTTTCGTAATGAAAGTATGCGGAGTGATGGTATGAGGAAAGAAAGTTGTGGAATAATGGGTGTTTACCCTCCCCCGTAAGTACATTGGTGGCACGGCGGCCCACATCTCAGGCAACATACTCATATTTTTTCACCACCGATTTGAAAAATGCACAGGTCCCTCTCATTGATGGCCAGCACCGACATATACTTTTAGACACACCTCCCGCCACAAGTTCTAGAATTGCGAACTTTAGAGCTGGGGAGCTACGTTCGAATCTCGGCATTAGCTCAACATCCTGTGGTTCCAGGCAAATCGCTTTGTCTCCCCGTGCCTACCACAAATGAATGTGTTCTTCTGTAAGGAAAATTGTGCTCATGCCATGTTTTCGAGTTTGCGCTATATAATATTGCAAGGAAAAATAAAGTAGGGAAACTCGAGTTCACACACTACTGAACGCGCACTCTTAAGTGCATCAGCAGTGCACTGTGAATCAGAGCGTTTCACAGGCCTGTCACAGATAAGAAATGCTATCAAAACGAAATCCTACAAAACAATATACTACTGGCCGGCAGCAATTCATACCCGGACAACGTCGGGACGGGCTGCTAGTATGTATATATATTCCCTTGTTTAAAATCATCTTATTTTAATTTAATTCATGATTTGCTTTTATAATACAGATGCCATGACTAGGGCTTAATTAAAATCATCTTATTTTAATTTAATTCATGATTTGCTTTTATAATACAGAGGTTATGACTAGGGCTCACAGGAAATAAAAGATTGTTCATTTATCTCATCTAGGAGAACTTATGGAGCAGAGCAAAGAAGACAAGATGGAGTGTGGAGGGTATTTGGAGAGACCATATGCTTAGGAGGATGGCTGTGGACACATTTGATAGTAACAACAAGAAATCTATTGCAGAAAGAGGAAAGCGAGCTACCCTGAAAGATTGGCAAGGAGAAATTAAGGGGAAAAAACTCATTAGAAAAAAATTAAAAGTATGGAAAAGAAATGGAGTGCAAGGATAAAAAGTACATATATACGAAGGGAAAAGAAAAATGAGATTCAGCCATCAAGAACGGAAAGTAGGAAGTAGTAAACTTGAGTAATAGAAAATGTAGGTTCTAAGATGTTCCAATATTGCCGTATGGCTTTATACTTTCTATTAAAAACGTTGTGTATATTGGACAACATAAACATCAGGATTGTGCCAGATTGATTCTATGCACACACCCAGAATATGCTGGCCAGCCCTTAGAGCACTATTGGTACCCCAAACCTAACCAGGTAACAGATAGATTGTGCAACCTCAGGACATGACCAACCTGATTTCCCAAGGAATCATGGTAACAAATCTAGAGCTATTTGTTTGGACTCTCATGCATACCCAAAGTAACACACAACCTGCAGTTTCACTATGCATTACAGCATTGCGATTCTTGCGTATAAGATGGATGCTGTAATGATCAATGAAAGGAAACAGAATAATGTAATTACCATTACGAGAATAGCTAAAAAGATGAACAAGTCCACCATTGTGCTAAAACAGTGCTCCTACATAGTGCTCCGTAACCTTGTCTTGCCTAGGGTGGGTGATGTGCAAAATCCCTGCTGGGTGGTCTAACCTTCCCATTCCCTCCGAGTAAGTGCCATCAGGCTGTCCATCTTGTGGACGTGTCGGAAAACAGAAAACAGCTGAGCAGGAATTCTGGCATGCAGTGACCTCGCAGTGTCAGTGCTCCTCTGACCTAATCAAGGAAGTGGTTCTGCATATATAATAAACAGCACCCATATGACCATGTCGAAGTTTGATAGCTTTGTCAATTACAGGACAATAACAATAATTAGATTTGTGCAGTGAACTTTATCCCTCGTTTAAAGTTTCACAATAGTGTGCCTACAAAGTTGAAATATAAAATACATATATCTTGGTATCTCAACATCATATTTATCAGTATTAAAATAGTGCCATGTGGTAGTTTTCTAAACGTAATTCCACTGCAAGTGATTGTTGCCCTATCGGATAACATGGGCTGGTATTGGGACATTACCTCTATGTCCAGCTCTATGTTAGCCCAGCTGATTTCTTTCAAGTGTGTGCTTTTTTAAACCTTGACAAACTGGTGGTGTTGAGGTGTAACCAGTGTCTACTTAGGTAACACTTCAGAAAGTGTCCACCTAATTTAACCAATGTTCCCATGTCTTGGCTGGCTTTTTCGAAGCCTGGCTGCCCACACATACGTCTGACCTCATGCTTGGAAGTTTGTGTTGCTCCCAGAGGTCAGAGACAATGGACCTGTGTGAGCAGGAGGTGACACCTCCGCCCACACATGATGATTAGTAAATTCAACTGGCAATGCAGTGAGCCTCACAGGCTTCATTCATGACACTGGTCAATATAACAGTCCCCAGCTCGAGGACAAACCCTTCCCCTGCCCCAGGCACTGTATTTCATGGGCAGACGGGAAATTCTCTATGCAGGAGGCATGCAACTCCACAAGGATAACCCCACTTCCATGGGCTGGCAGCTGAGGTGAACCACTGAGGATGGTTCTGGAAATCTTGAATTTAGGCTGAAATTTAGGCTGAAACAGGTTCTGACTAATTTTAGTGACATACAACATCAAGATGTTGTTACTACTGAGGCGGATTAGCCACAGGATATGATCCAATTGACTACTAGGCCTCACACCCACTAACATTCCCTAAAGCTAGGATTTAAGGGGCACCCCAGAACCTCTGGTTCATCATGATACCAAGAGACCCGTTACACAACGTAGGAGGACTCCACGAAGAGAGGTGCACCTGTGTTAGCCACCCTGTACTCGCTGGATTTCAACTTGCTCAAGGCAAAAGTCTTGTTAGCAAAGGAATGTTAACCCCTCTACAAACCACAGACATCACAAGAACTCCCTTGGTTTAGAGGATCTAGTCCCCCGCAGTTGGCAGGCACAAACTGCAAAGTCCACAACCTTAAAGTCTTGCACCCCAAGCTACCTGACATGGCTGCTCCAAGTTCTTGCGTAGGTGGCTTCTGGGAACTGTTGTCCTAACCCTCAGTGAGGCTCAGCTTTCTACGCCATTTCGCTTGTCCTTTGGATAAAGATTTCTCTAACCAGAGTGGTTGAAGATACCAAGGGTTGTTGTTTTTTAGTTCAAAGACAACCTGCTTGATTGACTGCTTAGAAAGCAGAGACATATCTGCTCAAAGAACCAACCACTCCTGTGGCTCCATCATAAATATCTTGCATTTGTTTTTTACCCTTTCTTGGCACACCTGCCAGTTCTTCTGGCCACAGAACCTGTCCAGCACCATGGGTAGCCAAGGACACCTCTACACCTGAGCCCCTGAGCTAGGTAGAGTGGTCCAGGACCAGCTCCTTGCTTTAATTCTAAAGGGTTTTGCTCAACTCACCCATGCAAGTACCATTGTGCTAAAGTAACTATTTCAACACCGCAATTCTGATTTACAGCTCCGTTTGACAGCTGAAAGTGCACCTCTGCACCTCATTCACTTTAAAGAGGTACAATTGTGCTAGCTGTTATGAACTGATCTTAGACCTTCAGAAACCTTAACTCCGACTGGGTTCCATTGAACTCACCCTTTAAAGTATCAAATGTAAATATATGTTTTTCCCATTAAACGTAACTTCAAAAATTTTCACATTGCAAAGTATTGATTTATTTATTGCTCGAAAACTGATAGCTCCGGTCATACTGTATATATTGATTTCATTTTTGTATCTAAAAATATATACAAATCAGAGCAATTTTTCGAAAGTGTTACTGGAATCCTCTCAATGTGTGTCCATAATTTATTGTCCATGTTGCTGATTTGAAAAGCTTCACAATTGTTCCTCTAAGTAGCCTGTATGCTCTTTGTCACTTCACCAGGACTGATAGAAGGTATACCTAGCGAGTATACTGAGAGGAGGTCTACTGAGAGAGTACACAGGTTCTATCTTTGCATATTTTATCAGTATTGCACTGTAAGGCACCCCTGCAAGACCAAATAATTCTACCATACAGAAACCCCACTTTATCTCACAGGAATCTCAATCCAAGACGTCACTCAGGATTAATCACATCCACCAAACCAGAGAAGCAGAACAAGGACAAGTTATCTCTCATCGCCCTGGAATGAAAACTTCCATATTGCGATTGAGTTTTACTTGGCAGGTTTGCATAAGACACTATTGAAACTTTGTTTTTGGTCCTGATCTTAAGATACTTTTTCTCATAGAATTGTCTTTCTATTTCCGCATCCAAGTGCGATCTGTAAGTTAGGATTGCAGTTGTTGAGCGATAAAACAAATACCAAAAGGAATTTCTCAGTTCCCCTCCAAATATCAAAATCATTATGAATATACTGAAGCAACATTTTCAACTTATGGCTATGTGGGTTTCTAGGATTGAAAATATAGGCTTCGTACAATTGGTCCACATAAAGTTCTCTCAAAAGGTGATGGGAGGAATGCTTGAAAGTAATCTAACCACTGGCACTCATGTGGGTAGCATCCCCTTTAATGGTTCTTTTGCTCACCATGCCACCTCGGTTCATACCTTGCCTTTGGCAAATCAGTCTTGACCCTGCTCCTCATGGGAACAATCCAGTTGAACTGCCAGACTATGTCCTCTCTGAAGGCAAACACAAACAAACCAGGTTTGAACCGAGGTTGAAGACAAGAAAACAGAAGTAAGAAAGGTGGTGAGAGTGAGAAAAAGACACTCCCTACTATAAAACAAAACTAAGGAAAAAAAATAAGAATTGGCAAAATCAAAAGACTGTCAGCCAGTGTCAAACCGATTGGCTTTACCAGTGCTTTTTTCCTTGATACTGTATCAGGGCAAAATCCCGACTTGATTTACTGAGGTCCCAACACCTTATTTTGTACACATTTCTTATCACAGCAATAAGACAAAAAAAAGCAAAGCAGGCTATACAATTACAAAAAGTGTAAGTGGCCTTTACTGCAGACTCAGAATAGCTCAAACGTTTACTGTCCACTCCTCTTTATACCTCACAGTTCTTGCAGTGCCGAGAAGCTCCTCTCAGATATTGTCCCCTCTAAGGACAGGTGCAGGGCTTTCAAATTTTTATTTTTGGTCTTAGCATCTTTCAGTGTCTTTCTACTTCTGTTGAACACAAGGTCTTAAGTAGGTCCTTTTGTCCAGCTTCGTCTTCTTGATTCATGTAACTCAAACAGCTACCCTGGTAAGATGCAGAACAGATATAATATACAGCTCAATGGTGCCAGGATAGGGTTCACTGCTTACAAGGTAGTGGCAACATCTAAAATTGCTAACACATCTTCTAGGTGCCCCATTCTATTGCTGATTCAAAAGTCATCCCCTAACAAATTAAAATATAATTGTCCCTTTTGTAAAAAGAAACACCTCAAATAAAACAAATTGGGAAGTATTGATGCCAGAAGGTAATGAATTAAAGAGTAGAAAATGGAACAATATGAAAACAAATAAAATGTCAGAAAGGATAAAAAAAAGACAACATGAAGAAGAACTAGGAAATAAAGAGAAAGTATGGTCTTTGGAATAAGAGAAAAGATACAGTAAGAATGAGAAAAGAAAATATTGTGGACAAGAGAAAGTCCAAGATACAAAATAGAAAAAAAGCAATGAGGAAAGTTGGAGGCCTATACAGGATGAAAGAATAAAATATAAGACTAAACAAATGAGTAGGCAAAACCCATAGAATCGAACTATGGAGGAATACAAGGATGTATGAAGAGAATGAAGTGAGATTTAGAAAGGAAAAGTGAGAAAGGCAACATGAGAGAAAGGACAAGAAAGCAGTTAGGAGAAAAACAAAGAACAGAAAGACAAAGAAATCAAAGCCAATGCACGATCCACTTTCATCCAAAATAGGTCAAATTAGCACAAGTTCATGGGTAAACTTGTGAGCAGTAGCACCACGCCAAGGTTTTGACCTTTGCTACTGAACATTCACACCATTCACACGTCATTCAGGGGGCTACCCTGCTTCCCATCAGATCTATAGACATCCGGTGTCCAGCTCCAGATAGGGGCGGTGCTACGGGTTTGTCAAGCTCAGGGCAAAATTCAATTTGCCTACTGGAGAACCCGGAAAACAGCTTCTTATTTGGCCATACCACACCGACTGGTCCTTGCACCCCCACGTCACAGTGCATGACTGCCTTCTCATTGGCTGCTGCAGTCTGCAAGGTGTTTTTTGGTTTCTCCTATCTGAAGGAACCAAGCAATCACAGGGCAGGCACAAGGTATTTCCTGATTTCTCCCCCTGAAGGAACCAGGCAAACACCTGTCAGGCCTCGGAGAAGTAGAGCTGTTGTGGCCATCCTGTCTGTCTGAGTGCCCCAAAGTCCCTCATTCACACCGCTTTTACACCATTCATACGCTGACCCACAAACTGCACTCACACTGCAGGCATCACTGACTATGGCTCTATATATAGCTAAGTGGTGAATGATGTCATAATATCTGCCAGGGGTGTGATGAGGTACATGATGTCACAATCCTGCCAGGACTAGGGATGTGATGTAGTACCTGATGTCACAGGGGATTGATGGAAACGCTGATAACACTCAAGGCTGCATGGAGAGACCAGTGTTACATTATGTAGATAGGTGTAAGCCCGTCTGTAACATGACATCACAGAACCAAAAGATTGAGGGAAGGAAGTCAGTTGCAATGAACTAATTATTAAGGTTTCCTGTGTTCTCTTATTTGAGTACAGACTTTTATTTTGAACCTGCCTAGACTGACAGAAGCTGTCAGAGAATTTCTTTGAGAATTTCTCTTTGTCTTAATTATTCTACAGATGTTGTAGCCACTGTGGTCAATAATTAACAATAGTCATCTATCAATATCGCTGTCAAAAAGAATGACCTTCAAACCCATCATAAGAGAATCTGTAAAGGCGCTGGTGAGACGGGCCTAGTGCACTGAACAGGAATGTACAGCATTTCATTCTGTTTCCTCCTATCTGCTCTGCCCATTTCACAGGTGTGATTCAGGTATTCAAATGGCAGGGTGGGATCTAAGAATTAGAAGAGACCCTGCATCTATCTTCTGCACTGACTGGCAGAGCCTGGCAGTGGCCTTATGGCTGGTCTCTGAGTCTTCATCAGTGTGAATGCCTCTGTGCTGGCCTGGCTTGCCATAGACTCCTTGTGTGACTCTACACAGCTTCAAAAGGCATTGCACCCATTCAGTCAATAGAAGGTAGTTCTGGGTACCCAGGGGAGACGAGGCGCCCAACAAAACTGTAGCCTTAGAATCTGCTCATTACTGCTCACAAAATGAACCTTAGACATCATACACAGCTGCTGCTTGAACCTTAAAAACATTTTATGTTTTGCGCAAGAGGCATTCCAAGGATAGAATTTGCATTCCAAACATAGTTGAAGTTGAAGGAATTTGTTAAGCGCACTAACACCTAGCGGTTTCTTGGCGCTAAGAGTTGACATCTGAGGAAGAGGAAGTGCCAGGAGATTACTGCAGTGGAAAAGCTAGGGAAAAGAGATGAGTTTTTAAAGCTTTGCGAAAATCTATGTGGACAGAGAGAGACAGGATGGTAAACGGGAGAGCGTTCCAAAAGCGGGGAGCAAGGGTGGAAAACCGTAGGCCTCCCTGTTTTTTCTTCCTAGAGAACCTGGGTAGAAGAGCGAAGGCTTCTATTGGGGAGATAGGCACGAATTTTTGAGTTGACAAACGCTGGAGCAGTGCCGGCTAGAGCCATAAAGGTCAGGCAGCCCAACTTAAATAGGGATCGCTGGGAAATGGGTAGCCAATGGAGGGATTTAAGTAGGGGGGTAGCGCGATGACACTTAGGGAGCCTGTAAATAAGGCGTGCTGCTTGATTTTGGATAAGTTGAAGGCGCCGAAGCTCAAGGGGTCACTTGGTCAGATCTTGACTAATTTGGATGCCCAAGGTTTTTGCTTTGGTGGAAGGCACGGGTGGGGGACCAAGGGCAGGGGGCCAAAAGGCAGGGGACCATGGACTGGAAAGGCCACCAGTGACGACCAGTTCTGTCTTGTCCGGATTAAGTTTTAAGTGGTGATAGTTCATCCAGTCATAGATGAAGGTAAGTACAGCATGGAATTTAAAAATAGAATCGTGAGAGGAGGAAAAGTTGAAGATAAGCTGAAGGTCGTCAGCGTAGTTAAAGACTGACACTTCCATTTTTTGTAAAGCGGCGATGAGAGGGTGAATGTAGAGGTTAACCAGAAGAGGGGAACGAGAAGAGCCCTGGGGGACCCCACAGGTGACAGAACAGGGGGAAGCAGAGAATCCCTTCCAGTGAATGGCTTGTGTCCGATCTTGTAAGAAGGAAGTGAGCCAGGCCAGGGCAGTCCCCCGAATGCCGGCCCCCCCGACACGGTCGAGGAGGATGGAATGGTCGACCGTGTCAAAGGCGGCGGACAAATCGAGGAGAACAAGAGCCTGGGGGGAGTTGGTATCCGCACTCTGCCTAAGCTCATCCAGGACGGAAATAACAACAGATTCCGTCGAGTGGACTGGACAGAAGCCGGCCTGATGGGAAGCCAGAAGATGGTTCTCCTCGATGAAAGCCGAAAGGCAGGTGGTAACATGGCTCTCCAGGATTTTGCCCAGAAACGGGAGCAAAGAGATAGAGCGGAAATTAGACAGGGAGGAAGGATCAGCCCCAGATTTTTTTAAGATGGGAATCACTGTGGCAGATTTTAAAGCTGCTGCAACAATTCCCTAAACGATAGAAGTGTTGAGGAGAGTAAGCGGCGGTTCAGGGCAGCTGGAAAAGACCTCCTTCAGTATACGGACAGGGCAGCAGTCGAAAGGGGTCCCTGATTTCACTTTCTTCAACAAAGCGAGAAAAGTCTCCTTAGAGATTGAAGGAAACTGATCAAGAAAGATAAATGGAGGAGGAAGTGAGGGGAGAGAAAAAGAAGTGGAGGGCAAGGGAATGTTGTGTTTAATAGTGGCAATCTTCTCGACGAAGTAACCATTAAGGGAATTGCAGAGAGATTGAGAGGGAGCAGGTTTAGGAGAGACTCTATCACCGACTGCTAAGTTATGAACAATAGTAAAGATCTCCTTGGGTTTGTTAGCCGCGTGGAAGATCTTAGCGGAAAAGTGCTATGTTTTAGCCAGTACAATAGCTTTCTTGTAGTCACGGAGGAGGGCTAAATATTGGGACTTAAGGATGGGGCAGTAACTGCGCCTCCAGTGGCGTTCAACTTGTCTGAGTGAGAGTTTAAGGACTTTAAGGTCGTTAGTGAACCATCTATTGGCCTCATGGGAACGACGCGTCCTGACTAGCTTAGGAGGAGCAGCTAGGTCTCGGGAGGCTGAGAGCCAGTTGTTAATGGCGACCACCTGCGAGTCAGGAGAGTCATCCGCCAGGTGGGGAAGTGAGGCCGCAAGGGAGGAGCACAGAGCGGCCATGTCCACACGGTTCCAGTTTCGAGCCCAGGTATTTTTGGGAAAGGAGAGTTTATTAATAGCCCCAAGGTCGAGGGAGAAAGAAATCAGAGAGTGGTCAGACCAGATGCAGGGAGAGATTGTAAGGGAGGGGATAGGCAAATTGGTTGACCAGATCTGATCGAGAATATGGCCACCTGTGTGGGTAGGGAGGTGGATCTGGGGAGTGAGGTTTAAACAATGAAGGGATTCAGTGAAGTCCTTGGATGGGAGGTCTTCCCGGGAATCATGGGGCCAGAAGTTAAAAGAGTGGCCAGCAGTTCTTGAATAGCTGAGATGAAGTGGGGCATCGCCTGGGGGGGCGATAGAATAATGCACAAGTAAGGGGGACCGCAAGGTTGACTGAACGAGCGACCAAAAAGTCGGTTGAAGCGATAGGGGGATAGGACAGGAGCTGGAACTGAAATTTAGATCGAGCTATCATGGCCACTCCGCCACCTACTTTCCCACCTGGGCGATCGGCTCGGAGGGCATAATAGGGGTCGGGGAGAGCCGCAAGAACATCAGGTAGTGACTCGGGGAGAACCAAGTTTCAGTGAGAAATAAAAAATATGGTTTTGCGGAGTCCAGAAGATTGAATAGTTCGAGTTGATGCTTAACCGCCGGGTATTGAGGAGAAAGGCTGTGGCCGCAGCAGGAGGGGCGGGTGCTGACTGCGAAGAGGGTTCTAAGGGCGCCGGTGGCTGCAATGGTGTCTGGGTGGGTAAAGATATGCCAAGGTTCCCAATACGTGCCTGAGTGAAAGGGCTACTAGGCCAGTCACCCTGGCAGGCATGAAGTTGGATTGGGGAGTAGGATAAGTCTCGGGCATAGTGATGGGCCCCGGGTCCCCGCCGGTCACGGACGGGCGCGGACGGGCTTGCCTTTGGCACGCCTTTGGCGTGCCTGCTGTGCTCATCCTCTGCGCGGCCGACATGATATACTGTAGGGAGGTGGGAGGGTCGTGCAACTGCACCGCCAACCCAGTACTCCCTCCAAGATGGCGTGTGTACTCGCCGTTCCCCTGCTGCAGCGCCTAATCGGCTGTGCAGGGAATCAAAATGAAGTGAGGAGGGGGGTGGGGGGAGAATGAGGGTAGGTGCAGAAGCGGCGAAATTTAAGAACAAAAACACAAGTTAAAAACAAAGCTGCTCCCGGCTTTCCGCCTCAGGAATTGTGGCAATGTGGTCAAATCAAGTTCTGACTATCCAAATTAGAAGTGTGGTTCCAATCTGCATTCTAATGGTATTCTTTTATTTCCTAATTAGAACTCTCATTCCAAACATAGAATGTCATTTACAAAGTAGAACTCATTCTAAATTAGAGCTCAAATTTCATATTAGCAAGGATTTGAACATCACATAGTGGCTTCATTGTGACACCACAGACACCTTCACTGCAAGTCTCGTTGTACATTTCATTTTGCACAAAAACTAAATTTCGGATCTATCGGGTATTGCAAACAAAGTAAAATCAAATCAAATTCCTTTATTCGGTTTCCATAATTTGTAGAAAAACCATAAAAGTACAGATAAAACATATTTCAAGCAATAAATACAATCAGTACAGTCAGTGCATTGCGAATTGAGTAATTATTAAAAAGAAGCAATAAAAACAGGGTCCCTCAAGTCAAAGTGCCAGTGCGTCACAAATTAGCCAAGAATAGAACGATGGTTAACACAGAACTTCAAAAAGCAGGCTATAGACTTGGCATACAGTTTGTTTTCCAGAAATTGTAGCACGAGGAAAGCTGGGCGACAACGTTGTAAACCCATTGATCTCAATATAGGGACTATCCATCGGCTTCATGGATTTACATAGAATCTACGAAATAGTGTGGATTGGAGATTGTGAGGAAACATCATCACACGGACATACAGGTAGATTCCTAGACCAGTCATTCTGTTGCGGGAAAGTTATTAAACAGTGAAAGATGCTAAATCTAAAACGAGTTAATAGAAATTTTTCATATGTATTCAAATTATACGTTAAATATGGCTGCACAGTAAAAGTGGTCTGCTGCGCTGAACTTTCACCAATCTCGCTAGAAAGTTGCAGCTGCCCTGGATGCAACAAACATAACTTTTTTTATTCTTTCCTCGATATCTCTGATATAGTTTGTGGATGATTAAAATATCGCACAAGGTCTAGATCATCAAAAATGTTTTCACAAAAAGTAGCCATCTGATCTTATACATCTTGTCTAACGTGAGGCAGTCTTGAATAAGGCATTGTGACAATTCACACTGTTCCGATGTCCAGACACGATGCCATAACAGAATTGGTTGGATTCTAACAATATCGGATATATATTCCAGCCCCAACTCTAAATGGCAACAATATGTCGAGGAACTCTGAGGGAATGCGAGTAAATATCTCAGGAAACTGTTCTCATTCTTCTGTAATGCCTCCACATTAGTGTGGCCCCACACCCCTGCACCATAACTGGCTACATGTATGCATTTTGCTTGATATATCTTTATCATTTCAGGGGGGGACCTCTTCCCTATCTTCTGGGCAAATGCTACAAGAGCCGTATTAGCCCTAAAGAATAATAGTTTCCTCGTGTTTATAGCCTGCGTTCAAACAGACTTATTATCAATTAAAATCCCTAAGTAAGGATAAGAAGTCGTACACTCTAACTTGATGCTATTAAGAAAAATATCTTTTATCTTTTTTGGTCTGGGGCCTGCGTGCATTACATGAGTCTTTTTTATATTAAGATCCAAACTCGCCATGAAGCTACAGTATTTATCTAAAACACGCTGGAGTTGCAGGGGAGTTCTTGCCATGATCACCGTGTCGTCGGCATATAGTAGTGCCGGTATTGGATGGCGACCAATGGTCGGCAGGTCCTGGCTCCTATCCAACATTACTGCTTCTAGCCCATTAGTATAAAGGGTGAATAAGAAGGGAGCCAGGACACAGCCTTGCCTCACCCCCTTCTCCACCCGAAATGGTTCGGTAAGTTCTCCCCTAAGTCCATACCTGACTCTTGCTGATGCGTCCGAATACAGCTCAAAAAGAAAATTTACCAGTGGTGGGTCCACGCCCATTGCGATAATTATCTACCACAATTTTGTATGACTGATGCAATCAAAAGCCACAGTCAGGTCGACATAGGCCATGTGTAAATACACCCCTTTAGCTCGAGCGTATTTCCCCAGTAAAAGCGAAAGATTCAAAGCCTGCTCCACAGTGCCCAATCCCTCGCGAAACCCATACTGTAAATCGGAGATTATTTTGTGGTCGGTGGCCCAATCCTGGAGACGTTCTAAAAGGATATGGCCTGCGACCTTACCAAGGGAATCTAGGAGGGATATGGGTCGATAGCAAGCGGGACTGTGTCAGTCACCCTTTTTGAAAATCGGTACTAAAATTGAATTCAACTAGGGCTACCGTGTTGGCAGCTTCGAACACTCTTGTAAGAATAGGGGACCATAAATCCGAATTATATTTAAAGAAATCCAACGGGACCCCATCGGGTCCTGGTGCTTTTCCAGATTTAGAAGCCATTAGGGCATTGGTCACCTCTGTGTGTGTAAAAGCTAGTGGAATTGGGTATAATTACTGAGTAGGCAATACTTCCCTCCCATCTTTCTCTGATTGTTCCAAATTTACATGCAGGGTCAAGCTAAATATTTGAGTAAAGTGATTGACCAATGCTTTATCGTCCACAGCAACATCTATCTTAGGGGAATCGTTTGTGTCTAAAAGAAAGGTGGATTTGACTATTCTCCAGAAATTGGCACTATCATTTGTGGAACAACTCTTATGTAGTTGTTCCATAAACCATCTCTTATTTCAATTTTCCGTTTTTTTTGGGCCACATTGTAGTCCTTTCGAAGTCTAATCATCTCATCTTTATCTCGATTGGTTTTATGGCGTGTAGTGTTTAGTCTCGAGTAGTCTTTTGCACACTCTGTATTAAACCATCCCTTTTTAATGTTCCCTTTTTTTGATTGTTTTTTACTTAATTCTGCATGTACAATTCTAGTTATGATTATATAGCTGGATAGTATTTCTTCATGGGAACTGTTGGGATTAAGACAGACTTCAAGTAAAGGCAAAGCTCGCTTAACCACATTAGCTGTCATTAAGGCCGGGTCAATTTTTTCCCATTTTAAGGAGAAACCATTTAGTCTATCTATTTTCAGAGTTTGTTGGTCCAGAAGGCTCATATGGTTAGGCTTCCCTGAGACTGTTGCTAAAAATAATGAAAGACTATTGGGGAAGTGATCGCTAATTGCATTATGAATTTATCAAACTTCCGCATTGTTGGTGCAATACTATTAGAAACGAGTATATAATCAATTGTACTAGTGAGCCCCCTCCCAATAATGTTGGAGAAAAAGTAACCAAAGGAACTACCAGTTCATTCGCAAAACCCAGCTCTATTGCAAAGAGGATCTCATTCCATGCGGTTGCCAATATTAGTGTGGGTGAAATGTGCTAAATTATTCCAACATTCATCCTGGATTCCGCAGTTATTACTGTTATTCTTTTTACAAAGTGATAAGTTAAAATCTCCGCCCCAGATCAACATAAACGATTTGTTAATATACTTAGTTCGCAATTCTTGTAAAAAAAAAGAAAATATTGTTTAAGACAACGATTAAGTCAGCTTGATTAAGATTATTATAAAAATTGACCAAAAAGTAAATGAATGACTTATTTACAGTTAGCATGAGGATCTGGTAATTAGTTTCCAACCTCAACGAGACAATCTCCTTGAGGGCAGAAACATTTGATATGTACGTTATTAGACCCCCCTTCGGCCTTCCCGAAGTAGAAGACAAGGCCTTCGAGAAGTAAGTTTTATACCCCTCCAAATGAATTGGGGTACTTGACCAGGTCTCTTGTAGACACACGATGTTATGCTTCCCCACCAATTATAACCAAATATCATTTGTCTTTTTGGAATGAAGGCCCACTACATTCCAAAAGACAATATATAGTTTCAAATCTCTTGGTGCAAGTTGACTTGTTGGAACATCTATAAATTCCTCGTTATTTAATATAGAGGGTGTCATCTCAGCTTTATTCTCCACTACAATCATATGTCCTCGAGCACTGTAAGTAATTATAGGCACTGTCAGACAAAAAATGCGCCACTTAATGTACTACCTTGATCAACTGTATTTTCTATCCCGATTTTACCCGGACGAACTGTAGCGTATCTTTTTTAAGGGCCTCGCACTGAGTTTGTAAATATATGAATTGCCTGTTTTTATGTATGTATGCAAATCTTATGCCTTTTATGATTTTAACAAATTGAATAAAGTGTATTTGACTGACTGATTCTAGGCACTGTGGGTTTGGGTTTAACGAATTGGGTACTTTCAGGCTGCCAGGACTATTTTCTAGTTCTTGCATTTCAGGATGACTAAGAGCCATGCTGGGAACAGCAGGCGGTGTTCCCTTTATTAGAATGTCCACCGGTTTCAGTCATTCATTGTCGTCCAGCCCTGAAAGAACGTCAAATCTATTAAGGGTAGGAACAAACTGCATTTGGGCTTGATGAATCAATGAGTTTCTCCAATTAAAGAGAGTCTGGTTGTTTCTTCTGGGAGGATAGAAAAAACCCAGCAGTAAGATGTTTATCCCAACAGCATCTACAGTGTGATTTGCCCCGAACCTCATAATTTCATTTACCAACAGCGGTGAGCCAAATGTCATAACTATGCAGTCACCTGCTAGCCTTTTTTCACGTGGTATTGCAAACAAAGTAACACTACTGCACTCTCAGGGTTTATCATGGATACATTTGGTCAGGTTAAAGCTTTTGGAACGCGTCCATGGAAAACTGCAGGAAACTTGGAATAAGTCTGTCAAAATCAGGGCATAAAGGTGGACGTCAGCTATAATTCTCCAGATCAAGAGCGCAGCTGTCACATAACTGTCCATGCACAGCATAGCATTTGCAAGTCAAGGAGCCGCCACACATTCAAACATTCACAATGTTCTCTCAGTCAACTTCTTCACCAAAGAAGAGGATGGACAGGTACAGGACCATTCAACTGATCACACCAAAGGGAAAGGGGAATGGGATGGTAAATGGGAGATGGAATGATATAGGGGCTTCGTGTTACCTCTACATGGAACACACAAAATCACCTCATTCATATTAATCAGCTCTCTCCATCTCCAGTAAGAACAGATGTTATATTTCGTACCCTAAAATAGGTCCAAGGAACATCGTACACTTTCCTGAGTGATGTAATATGTGACGTCATCAGCAGTGCATTGCACCCGCAAGTTATAGTGAGTCCAACTAACTATAACGTGGAATTTCAATGGTTTTATGTCAGTAAAATTTCCAGCTAACTATAACTGGTGTGAAACCTATGGTTTTTTCAGTGAATTTCTTAGGTTTTTTAAATGCTAATTCCTAACTATAACTAGTGTGAAACCTATGGTTTTTTCAGTGAATTTCAAAGTTTTTTTTAATGCTAATTCCTAACTATAAGTCTCACTTTATAAGTAAGACTGTTAGCGCTCTAGTTGTTCTTTAGAACACTCTGGGACATTCTGTCATTGGGCTATAGTTGCGCTACATCTGGCTGATATTTGGGCTACATTTGTATTTTTTTTGTCTCTGGTGGCCATCTTTGGGCTACATTGGGCTACATTGGGTTACATTTGGGCTACATTTGGGCTCTAACATATATATAGCGCAATGTAGCCCAATATATATTTTTTCAAAGTTAATTTTCTTAAAAACCACTGGAGCATATATCTTGAGACATAGCAAAGGCACATCGGGCTACCAGTCCCTACAATTTTTCCAATTTTTTTTTTTGTATATTGTTTGGTTTTTTTTGCCCTGGAGCGCTCCTGGTGCGCGCCCCGATGAGCGCCCCGGAAAGCGTAGTATTTTGAAGCGCCCCGGTGCGCGAACCAGGAAGCGTCCCGTTAGCGCCAATGTCGCGAACGAAAACATAATCGTGACGTATCGCGTAGCCGCGTCCGCGTGATACGCACGGCGTAAACGCACCCAGAAGCATTCGACGCGCTTACACGATGTGCCCCTGGGCGCGCCCCGGGACGCCCCTCGGGGCGCGTAGCGTAAGCGCGTTGGGTCATGTGACCTGAAAATAACACTTTTCATTGGTTCATAACAGTTTTGGTTTCATAATGATGAAACCCCTGGTCATGTGACCTGAAAATAACACTTTTCATTGGTTCAGGATCTTTTTTTTTCCAAATGATGAAAGCCCCCACCTTTTTTCCTTATTCTACCTTTGTGCATTGAGAGAGGTAGACCTGCAGTTATATCAATCGAAAATGGCTACATTAGCTGCAGATGCTGGATCTTCTGGACCACCACCACCACCACAAGGACCTCCACAACTTCACAGTGGTGGAGATCAAGAACAGGAGGAGGATGAGGAGGAGGAGGAGAGTAGATTCGTCCGAGAGGACAATATTACCTACAAACCTAAAGAGCACATCATCTGGCAATTTTTTTCAATCCCCAATGACAAAAAAAAAGTTAATGCACCTAAGGCAACCTGCTTAATCTGTCATCAGGAGCTGTCAAGGGGGAATCCCAACAAAAAATACTCCTTCGGCAACCACACGATGATCAGACATATGCTTCGAAAGCATCCAAATAACTATGCTAGGGCAGAGGTCAGGGAACTGGCCAGAAACCCTGTCCAATCTTCTGCCAGCACCTCCCAAACTAATGTTTCCACCCCACGGGACCAGAAGTTAGGGAGATATGCTCCACCATACAAACCAAATTTTCCAATTTTAAAATGGTTTGTATTTTTTGTGGACAAACAATATGCTATGGAGAGCAATGCATCACACTTATTAATCCTGCTTGGGATAACCACAAGTGCCCAAGGAAACATTAATTTGTTCCGCTTTTGTTTTTGCTCCTGTTGAGCTCTTTAGAATTCCCTGTTTTTTGTTTCTCCACTTAAAAAATACAACAAAAACAAAAAATGTTCAGAAAAGCCAAAAAAAGAAAAAAATGTTAAAAAACCAATAAAAAAATATAAAACAACAAAAAGAATAAAAAAAAGTTCTTTTTAGAACTACCTCCAATTTCTAAAAAAATGCTAATTTTTTTTTAAATCTGTCATTCTTTTTTCCCCATGGTACGCTCCCCGGTGTGCTCGCCGGTGCGCGTACCGGATGCTCCCCCCGCGCATTATGGCCCCCACATCAAACCTAGGGGGTCAGAGGGGGTCTACTCTGCCCCTTTATGGTCATTTCCCCCTTTGTTTTTGCCACCTCTTGTGTCTCGATTTTACCGAGACACAAGATGGCGGCCGCTCCGGACTGTTTCGAATGTTTACAGACACCCGAGAGCCAATCAGCTTTCCGTGAGCAAGTCGCGTGGCGCGCCCGGTGCGCTCCCCGGAGCGCGTACCGGGGCGCTGCCATAGATATATATATTTTTTAGAACCTAAATTACTCAAAAACCACTAGAGCACATATCTTGAGACATAGCAAAGGCACATCGGGCTACCAGTCCCTACAATTTTGCCAAGTTTGGTGCAAATCCATTCAGCCGTTCGGGCTAAAAGTGAGTTCGACCGCCCTATGGAAATTAACATGGGGAAAACACGTTTTGGAACCCCCCTTTTATCTCGGCCCCCGCTTGACGAATCCCCCCCAAACTTTCAGGGAAGGACCGGAGCTCCGCGAGGCAAATGTAGGAAATTTTCAGGCAGATTCGTCAACCGACGCCAAAGTTATTCACAATAGAATTTTGAGATTTTGCATTGAAAAAAATCCTAACTATAACTACCTACTGGCGACCGCCAGTAGGTAATATATATATATATATATATATATTTTTTTTTTTTTGTCCAATGTGCCAGAGCTACGAGAGGTCACACAACAGCCTTCTGCCATCTGGCTTCACAATGCAGACTGCTTTTCAGTTCCGATTAATATTTACATTGCCAACGCGTTTCAAGGTCAAAGCCTCTTCTTCCTGGGCTGCAACAAACATGACATTTAAAACTCGCTTTTCATTTCCGGTTTTATTCACCTGCCTCCAATGGGCGTGGGTTCAGTGCACTAGATTTGGGTGCAAGATGGAACATGTATTTCCTTGCTGCAAGCATTAAGTGTCAACATTTCGTTTGTATTTTTAAATGCATAATTATTTCCTTTAGTAGGTTAGGAGACATCAAAGCAGGCTAATTTAGCATATAGAAAGCTGTGCTCAAAAGTCCTGATAGTTCAAAACCTGCAGCCTCACCAACTGGTAGCAGCGTTCCTTCCCCAGCTGGTGATGGTGCTCCTCTCCACGGCCAGGCTGCCGTGTGCATGTTTTTTGTGACCTCTCGTAGCTCTGGCACATTGGTTAAAAAAACAAATATATATATATATATATCACCAAACAAGAGTTGCCACAAAGGGAGAGCCGCCAGGTAAGTTCGTATTGCACCAATTTTAATGAAATGCAGCAGTCAGATTTTGGAAGAAAACTGGCTTCAATGTCTCTTCGCCAGACA
This sequence comes from Lissotriton vulgaris, assembly GCF_964263255.1. Taxonomy (NCBI): domain Eukaryota; kingdom Metazoa; phylum Chordata; class Amphibia; order Caudata; family Salamandridae; genus Lissotriton; species Lissotriton vulgaris. The sequence goes on from NC_141699.1 coordinate 25,699,798, forward strand.
CGTTTCAGGTTTTGCCCTTCCCTCAATGGCGTTTAATTCATGCAAAATCGAGGCAGAGTGTGCTGCTAATTATACTTCTGGATCTGCCCCCATTGGGCATATATATCATAGAACAGCTATAAGGAGATGGTTCCGAAAGCTGCAGAGGAGCTCAGCTCATGCTAGGGCACCCTCTCACATAAAACCAAGCACTCTGCCTTCAGGATTGTCAAGGCCTGCCATAGGAGTGACTTATAGGTTACTATGTGTCTATATATAAGATAAATATAGATATACTGTATCTAAGTAAGGGGTGATTACACCGCCTTACCCAAGCTGAGGGATCAGCCTGTGGTGTCAGTTTGGAAGGCCAGCAAGGGGTGGCATAATACATGCTGCAGCCCCTGATAGGCCTTGGATGCCCCTATGCCCTGGGTACCTAGGGTACACTATACAGGGGCTGGCAAAGGTGACCCAGTAACCAATCTGGAGTGTACCTAAATTACATGGTATCAATTTAGAGAGAGAACAGCTGGGCTGTGGGTCTGATTAGCAGGTCCACAGCCACACTAAAGTCGAAAAACCAGAGTATCACAGCAAAAAGTGGTGGTGACCATAGGAAGCAGATCCTACTCTCCTACACACTCCCCGAAGGTCTCTGGAACTTTTGCTGGATATTTTTGTTGACTCAAAGTTACTCAACTTGTTATCAGATCCAACTGGTCTGTGGCATAGCAAGAGAGGGCAGGGGATGATTCGCCCTGGGCGGCAAGAGTTTTGGGTGTAGCGGCCCCCCTGCCCTTACCTGCGGCCATTGGGGCAAACATTGGGATCGACACCACCCCACCCCCACCCATCCCCCTGTTCTGGCTTGCGGCCTTCGCAGGGCAGCAAACGCAGAGTACGCCACGGGTGGCAAAAGGTCTAGCTACGCCACTGCAACTGGCCCCCCCAGTGTTGATACACTTGTGTGCATTGGGGTTCCCTTGTCGGGTCAGGCGGCTGCACAGTTCAATTGTGCTGCACCAGCGACAGCCTCAGGCCCAACTCAGAGAGGGGCAGCGTGGTGCTCAGTAAGCACAGAGGCAGCCAGCAGCTCTGAGCACTTAGTACCACTGAGAGCAGCGGCAGCACCATTTAATGCAAGACCTCTGCCATTATCAGCACCACCCCCTGGCCCTCAGCCCGGCCCAAAGATGCCCCGGCTCAGCCTGGCAGTGACTTTGGTGGCACATCTTGGCATAAAGAAGCGAGTCCAGAGCTGCAACAGGGGGGAACTTCAGACTTTCACATCTTGAGGATCATTGATAGCACGGAAGTGTGGGTAGCGGCATCCTGTCACACGTGCAGGGCTCAGAAGGGGATAATAATCTCTCTCCAGCTGGCCCGGTTATAGGAACTTTTATCCGGATGGGCCAAGGGTTCGTTCGGGTGGGCCAATGCGGGCCCAATTTTTGTCAATTCTGTAGGTAGCCTACAAACCCATGATTTTCATTATGGGCCCGATTCACAGAATGAACTTAAGACTCAATCCTAAACTTACTACTATTTTGGTATTCACAGAAGTTAGGATTTTGACTTAAGTTTGTCTTAAGACAAACTTAAGAAAGACTTAAGACAGACTTAAGTTAGGATTATGTCTTAAGTCTGTCTTAAGTCTGTCTTAAATTTGTCTTAAGTCTGTCTTAAGTCTGTCTTAAGTTTGTCTTAAGTCTGTCTTAAGTCTGTCTTAAATCTGTCTTAAGTCTGTCTTAAGTTTGTCTTAAGTCTGTCTTAAGTCTGTCTTAAGGCTGTCTTAAGTTTGTCTTAAGTCTGTCTTAAGTCTGTCTTAAGTTTGTCTTAAGTCTGTCTTAAGTCTGTCTTAAATCTGTCTTAAGTCTGTCTTAAGTTTACCAAAAGTAGTAAGTTCATTCTGTGAATACCAAAATAGTAGTAAGTTTAGGATTGAGTCTCAAGTTCATTCTGTGAATCGGGCCCTATATCTTCTTCCAAACAGGCATGCAGTGCGTCTAGAGAGTTATTTGAGAGTAAGAGCTGATGCCTACACTCAACAGCCCAACTCTTATCATTCCCAGCAGGCCAGGCTTTAGCACCAGGATTCCAAGCAGAGTGTAATAGTAGTTCAAGGTTAAGGAGGTCCCTGTTACCGCACCTAAGGATGGACATTTCTCACTAGGACGACTGGCACCGAACGCTTGATCCGGGCATGTGTTTGAAGCCTGGCTCTGGCTCAGCTGAAGGTCATGTTGGAATTTCAAGTCCATATTGAGCCAAGCTTTCATGTACCTTCTGCCTGCCACCCTCAATCATCCTAGGATGTGGCATCACAGCAAGAGCTTCCAAGTTTGGAACTGAACAAGCTTGGACCGAGTCTCGGCGTTGGCTCAACATCCTGTGATTCTGGGCAACTCTCCAGTGCCTAAAAGAAATGAATGTGAGCTTGTATAATGTAACTGATGTTCACGTAAAGCGCTTCAGTATCTCCAGGTCGAGTTTACACTATATAAACTGCACAAAGTGGCAAAAACAAAGCCTTAAAAAAAGGATTTTATGGAAACAAAGGTCCTAAGCCTAGAACATTATTTCAAATCAATGTTATATAGACCACAATAGGAAACTATATATACTTTACCTATACCCAGCCGGGCAAGGAATTTATTTGTAGAATATAACAAGTATTTAAAGTTTGAAATGCAATTTCACAACAAACATTTTCGTTTGAAGTAAAGCACAAGCCTGTGCCGTACTTAGAAATAGGAGAAAATTAAAGGAAAGGATATAGAGGAAAGAACAGTTTACTTCAGGCAAGAAGAGGTGAGCGAAACTGGGTACTGCTTTACATCAAAATTGACAGAAATTCCCAGAGAAGTACATACATACACGAGTATTCGCAAATTAACTGTATGTCTACTAAACAGAGTCGAAGGCGTTTCGTTCCTGGGCTCAAATTATTAAGGGATCATCTTCAGGACTTAATGATTATATTGCCTGGTGCTACAAAATTATATACGCCTCTGCAACCAAGAGTTAGGTTTATAAGCAGAGGAGGGTTCCAGCGCTGGACGTAGATGAACGTCGTACCTCAGTGCAGGAATTCTCCTGAGTTGCACATTGGTATGCTTGAGGGAGCTGGGTGGCCGGCGTATCGGTTCAGAACCGCAAATGATGATTGGTTTAAGGTATCGAGGCAGGTCCCGTTTACGGCCCCGTCTTGTTGTATTGGTGCTGCGGTCGATACGTTATTTGATCCTCGCTTAGAGGGAAGGTGTCCGGTGCTGCGGTAGGTGAGATACGCGATCCGCGCTAGAAAGGTGCTTGGACGCGGTGCCGGTCCGCTGGTTCCACGCCAATTGCGCTGCTTCCTAGGCAAAAATTTTTTTTAAAAAGGAGAGACAAATACATAGCCACTGGCTGGCAGATTTGTACAAAGTGAAAAAATGAAACATTGGAGCTTCCCCACTTAAATTGTGTGGGCCCGATTCACGGAATGAACTTAAGACTCATTCCTAAACTTACTACTATTTTGGTATTCACAGAATGCACTTACTACTTTTGATATTCACAGAAGTTAGGATTTTGTCTTAAGTTTGTCTTAAGACAAACTTAAGACAAAATCCTAACTTCTGTGAATACCAAAAGTAGTAAGTGCATTCTGTGAATGCCAAAAGTAGTAAGTTTAGGATTGAGTCTTAAGTTCATTCTGTGAATCGGCCCCTACGAGCATGGGCAAATATTTTATTTCACCCAAACTTGTTTTTCTTCATATTTCCCCATGAAAGCACATTCAAGTACATGAGTCAGAAAACCAACGATACAAACACCTATTGTGTTTGATTTAGTAGACTGTTGTTGCTCTATAATAATCTGAGCCCCATACAAGCTCCACATGACAGCTGTCTTGCCTCTTAATTCGCTAATGGCGCTGCCACCAGTGTGAGGACTGGGCAGGGGTGACTCTACGCTCATGATTAAAAACTATTTCAGCGCAGCGCTATATTGTGATATTAATGTCAAAGCTTCCATGGGCTAAAGAAATAAATTTAAAAAATGGATTTTGAAGAGACTGTGTCATATTTTACATAATGTTTGTTGTATGTTTCACATAGCAAACATTTTTAGGGCTCGGCTCGTGAATTGTCTCTAAGAACCAGAGCCTTAGCTCGGCTCTCCCTGGTAATTTCTTTTCTCGCCCAACTCTACCCCTAAAACTTACGACTCAATTTCAGCTTTAAAGGCAGTGGAAAAACGATTTCGACAACGCTAAAATTGAGGAAACACTTGGGTGCCTTCTCCATGGCCTCTGCTGCCGTGTCTGGGTGGCCCAAAGGTCATGTTTGGGTGGTCCTGGCCCACCGGCCCCCTGATAGAACCAGGCCTGCTCTCCAGGGACTCTGCTGTGTGGTTTTATTTACAAGAAAGTATCGTGCAAATAGTCACACGTTTGCCTTTTAAATTTCCTTCGCAAATACACTGAAGCTATGGAAATGTTGCACAGAATCTGAAAACTTGACAGCTATGGCCAATGCTTACACACAGGTCACCTGGCACTTTTGCAGACCCTCTGCCAGCCCCCCATGCCTTTAAACCAGCTGTGCAGGCCTTCAGTAGGGCACAGAATGCCCAGGGTCAAGGACCTCACCTGGGCAAGAGCACGCGCCAACCTCTCGCCCACCACACTGGCCGCGCTCAGCCTTCGGCGTTTAGAGGGAGGTAGATGCAAGATGCCTCCAAGGATGGTATTCAAAGGGAAGGTACACGCCGGATGCAGAAATGAGAGGAGGAAAGGTAATGACGCTGCTGGTGAGAGAAGTTTACAGAGTCTAGAGTGGGAGGTGGGTGAGTGGGACAGTGCTTGATTTGAGCCGGTGTTTGCAGGTGAGGCCCCCTGGCATTTAGTTTTGAGCACCAGCGCTTACTGTTCCTCATCATGCTTTCATTCAGAGCAAAAGAATGAAAAATAGAAAAATGGGAAATAAAGAGGCATGAGGTGGAATCAAGACTACACAACCTTGGTTTTCAGCGCCCCGATATTCGTAGAGCTGGCCGCGGGCTTCTGAGCAAAGGTTTGGGCCCCAGCACATATTGTTTTACAAATTAAGCACTGTGGGTAGTTGAGCCGGGAGGCTGGGTAAGTGTGGCGGGTGAGGGCTAGCGCAGGTGAGAGCTGTAAGAACAGAGTGGGATAATAGTGGAGCTTGCGATGATTGTCATGGGAAAGTTTATGAGCGTTTGCAGCTCTCTGAAGAAGGGGGGCTTCATATTTGATTTTGTTTTTTTCTTCACAAATATAAATATCACAACCTATTTAAAGCTGTATATTACAAATAAGCTGTTGTGAGAAGGTGGCCTGATATGCAGTGCTCACTATTCTAGTGAACACTATGTATCAGTCCAGCAACCCTTATTGATGATTGGTTGTAAGTCAACCTTATAGACCAGCTATCCTAGTAGCGTGGATACGAGCAGTCTAAGGCTAAAGACTCGAGAGGGCGTGTTAAGCCAGCTGTTATACCACACATATACCCCTTGAACACCTAGTGAAAGGACACCACACAAGTGTTATGAAAATAAACGGTGTATTTATTAAAATCACAACAGCCCTGTACTCTTTATGAGGACAGGGTACTAAGCACAAAACAAAACTCTTACGAAAATACTTAAGTTAGCACAGTATATGCAAATGCCCGAGGGGCACGGAAAACCATATACTCTGAAAGTGGAATGCGAAATTACTAGCAGGTAAGTACAGTACTAATAGGCTTTGGAATCGCTAGGTCTTGACTATAGAATCGTTAGATTACTTCTAGGAGGCCCAGGGGACTCGGGTGCAGAGTGTGCACTCTCACGCGGGATGCGGGACAAAGTCTATGGTAGCTAGTAATGACAGAGTTAGTGTTCTCGGGCGAACCCGACCTGGTAGGAGGAAAACGAAAGTGGATCCTGACCCTTGGATAGTGAGGCTATGCTGGGGCACCGAAATGCCGAAGTTACCTAGCCCAGGGGCTGCAGCTGCATAGGTCTCAAAAGACGTCGGGAATCCTCGTAGACGGACCAGGAGCCTGGAAGAAAGATGCTGGCAGGCGACCAGTGAAGAGAGTTCGAAGTGATCCAAGCCTGGATCTTGAAGATGGACGATACCTGAAAGCAGAGGGGACCAAGTTCGAGACTACTAGCCAGTAGTCAGGTGGCACCAGGAGGGCACCGGATGGTAGTCACCTCGACTAGGTGAGTGGGCGACGCTGGGCTCTGCAGATCTCACGGACCAGGAGGCGTTGTCGGCGACCAGGATGGAGGAGCGAGCTGTCCCACGATGGATGAAGCTGTCGGCGTCGCTGGACCCAGGATTGGGCAACAAAGCCTTGGCTAATTCAAGCCCACGCGGTGGACCTAAAATGGCGTCTTGAGTGGACCAGGAGGGTCCGGGGTGCTCCTCTCTTGGAAGGGAGCAAGGGCCAGTCTGGAGCAACCAGACCAGCAGCAGTGATGTCGTCGGGCTTCGTGAAGAAGGCCACAAGCCAGCGGGCTAGTAGCCAAACAATGCGGTGAGCAGCAAAAAGCAGAAGGGCCCCACGCAGATCGTGGAGATGCTGGGAGGCTGTACTTCGGTGCTGGAGCTGCTCAGGGTCGGGGCTTCTCGGACCCCAAAGCACTCACCAGAGGATCCCTCGGCGGTCGTGCTGGAAAGAAGTCGTGCAGTCTTGAAGATGGCCGGTCCCTCGAGGTCTCGTCGCACTCACGGTTCTCAGCTTTGCTGTAGAGGTGAGTAGAGGTCAGAGGTGCCAGGGAAGCCGGTTCTCGTCGAGCTGGGCAGTCGGATTCCGGAGGAAGGACTTGCAGCAGACCGCAGTGTTCTGAAGATGGTGCCTGCGGATGCAGGGTGACTACTCCTTAGTCACAAGGGAGAATCTTGAAGAAGAAATCTTGAAGTCCTTTCGCAGAAAGTCGTGTCTTGATTCCAAAGATGATCTAATTTGAACAGGGGGCCCGCTCCTAATTTTATACTAAGAAAAGGGGCTGACCCGGTAACTAGGTCCTGCCTATGGGTGGGACTAGGAGGGGGGTGGTTACACCCCTCTCCCATGCCGGACTACCCCCAGGCCAGGGGCTGGTGTGCCCCTGGAACTGGTTCTGACCGGCCTATGCGTAGTGAGCACCGGGGTGCCACTCAGCAGTCACCTTCCTGTAAAGCCCTGCCTACCCAGGATACACAAAACCCTGTCTGGGATGGTGCAAGCACTGCCCCGGACAGGAAACCCTTTGTCCAGGCTCTCCTCGCTGGAAGGACTCCCAGCAGCAGGAGGTCAGACTCGTGTCTGTGGTGGCAGCATCCATTTTGTGGAGCTGAGGCTTCGTTTAACTTTAACCGGGGTTCACAGTTACATACATGTCGTGTCCCTCTAGAAGGGTGGAATGCTAACCCCGTCGCCAGAATTGGCGAGGGGTTAGTATTCCAATTCGTATGACACCTTACTGGACATGTTTTGATAAAGCAATACCAAAGATAGCATTTAACCGCGAGGATTATAATGCACTTAAGAGTATATGGTATGCGTTATCATGGAACAGCTATTAGGACTTGGTTCCGCAAGCTGCAAACGGGCTCAGCTCATGCCAGAGCACCATTTCACACGATTCCAAGCACTCTGCCTTCAGGATTGTAAAGGCCTGCCATAGGAGTGACTGATAGGGATCTGTGTGTCCATTTTTAGGGTTAGATATAGGTATACTATATCTGCAGCAAAGGGTGATTACACGACTTTGCCCCAGCTGTCATGCAGCCAGTTGTATCAGATTTAGGAGGCCAGCCAGGGGTGGCATAATACATGCTTCAGCCCCTGGTAGGTCCTGGGTACACCTATGCCCCGAGTTACAGGGTCTGATAAGGTGGCCCAGTACCAATTGGAAATGTACCTAAGGTACATGGAATCCATTTTACAGAGAGCAGTAGGCCTTGGGTCCTGATTGGCAGGGTCCCAGGTCGACTATGTCAAAAACCAGCTAAAACACAGGGCAAAAAGTTGGGGGCAACCATAGTCAGGAGGTACCTTCCTACAGCTGTTCAAAGTATTTGTAGAACGATCTGTTGATTGACGTTTGTCTTTAGGAAAGGGTGTTTCACTGGGTTTCTTCTGGGTTCATTGAAGGCGGGTTTTTAATATGACAACGTTTGTGTATGTGTGAGACAGTGGCGTAACGAAACTTGAGGGGGCCCCCCTGCAAACTACATGGAGGGGGCCCCCCTCCCATCCTCCGTGCCAGTCTAGAGCTCTCAGGCCAGCGACCCGCCATACTGCAGGGGATGCGGGGCGATTGTTACACTACTGTAACTAATCCAGCCGTTGCAAGTAACACAGGATGGTGGAGTTAAAGGTTGGGCTTAGTCTGCCGGCAGGCTATCATAGGTGGTGGTCCAGTCATTACAGGGTCCCTGCCATCAGTACCCCGGGGAAGTTTGCCCATTTTAGGTGGGTTTCCTGATGCAGACTCCTGTCATGATATACAACGTCGGGCCCACTCATCGTTCAGTTTTGACAAAAGTGCATCCACTGCTCCTTCTCGTTTCCGTTTTAAAACATTAGAGAAAGCGACAATGCAGTATTTCAAAAGCAGATGTAACTACAAAGAGCACATTTTGATAATACATTTTTATTAGTAGACAAGAGCAATCTTAAGAGGCATTGTAGAGCTTCATACACACTTTGACCCAAATTCCATCACAGTCTCTCTCTCTTTCTCTCTCTCTGTCAGTCAGTCAGTCTATCTCTCTCTCTGTCATTCAGTCTCTCTTAGTCAGTCTATCTCTGTCAGTCTCTCTATCTCTCTCTCTTTCTGTCAGTCAGTCAGTCTCTCTCTGTCAGTCAGTCAGTCTCTCTCTGTTTTTTAGTCTCTCTGTCTCTCTCGGTCAGTCAGTCTCTGTCAGTCAGTCTCTCTCTGTCAGTCTCTGTCTTTCTGTCAGTCAGGCTCTCCCTTTCTATCAGTCAGTCTCTCAGACAGTTTCTCTCTGCCAGTCTCTCTCAGTCAGTCAGTCTCTCTCTCTCAGTCAGCCAGTCTCTCTCTCTCGCAGTCTGTCTCTCTCTCTCTCTGTCAGTCAGTCTCCCTCTCTCTGTCAGTCAGTCTCCCTCTCTCTGCCAGTCTCTCTCTCAGTCTCTCTCTCTCAATCTCTCTCTGTCAGTCAGTCTCTCTCTCTCTGTCAGTCTCTCTCTCAGTCAGTCTCTCTCCCTGTCAGTCCCTCTCTCTGTCAGTCTCTCTCTCTCAGTTTCTCTCCTCTCTCAGTCTCTCTCTCTGTCAGTCTTCCAGACAGTCTCTCTCTCTCCTCTGTCAGGCTCTCTCAGTCAGTCATTCTCACTCTCTCTCGCAGTCAGCCAGTCTCTCTCAGTGAGTCGCTCTCTCTCTCTCTCTCTCTCTCTCTCTGTCAGTGACTCTCTCTGTCAGTCAGTCTCTCTCTGTCAGTCTCTCTTTCTCTCTAAGTCAGTCTCTCTCTGTCAGTCTCTCTCTCTTTCTGTCGGTCAGTCTCTCCTTCTCTGTCAGTCTCCCAGTCTCTCTGTCAGTCAGTCTCTCTCTCAGTCAGTCTCTCTCTCTCTGTCAGTCTCTCTCTCTGTCAGTCTCTCTCTCAGTCAGTCAGTCTCTCTCTCTCCTAGTCTCTCTCTCTGAGTCAGTCAGTCTTTCTCGATCAATCATTCCCTCTCTCTCAGTCAGTCTTCCAGACAGTCTCTCTCTCTCCCTCTGTCAGTCTCTCTCAGTCAGTCATTCTCTCTCTCTCTCGCAGTCAGCCAGTCTCTCGCAGTGAGTCTCTCTCTCCCTCAGTCAGTGACTCTCTCTGTCAGTCTCTCTCTCTGTCAGTCAGTCTCTCTCTGGCAGTCTCTCTCTCTGTTAGTCTCTCTCTCTCTGTCAGTCTTTCTCTCTCTCAGTCAGTCTCTCTCTCTCTCTCAGTCAGTCTCTCTTTGTCGGTCAGTCTCTCTCTGTCGGTCAGTCTCTCTTTCTCTGTCAGTCTCCCAGTCTCTCTGTCAGTCAGTCTCTCAGTCTCTTTCTCTCTCTCTCTCTCTCTCTCTTTCCAATCTCTCCCCAACCTTTCCACTCTCTCTCTCCACTCTCTCTCTCCACTCTCTCTCTCTCTCCACTCTCTCTCCACTCTCTCGCTCTCCACTCTCTCGCTCTCCACTCTCTCTTTCCAATCTCACTACTGCCTCCCTCCATTCTCTCTCTCCACTCTCTCTCCATTCTCTCTCTCCTCTCTCTCTCTCCACTTTCCCTCTCGACTCACTCCACTCTCTCTCTCCACTCTCTCTCTCTCTCTTTCCACTCTCTGTCTCCACTCTCTCTCTCCACTCTGTCGCCACTCTCTCTGTCTCCACTCTCTCTCCCTCCACTCCCTCTCTCCAATCTCTTCACTCTCTCCCTCCACTCTCTCTCCACTCTCTCTCTCTACTCTGTCTCCACTCTCTCGCCACTCTCTGTCTAAACTCTCTCTCTCCACTCTCTCCCCACTCTCTCGCTCTCCACTCTCTTTCTCCACTCTCTCTCTCCACTCTCTCTCTCGCTCCACTCTCTCACTCTCCACTCTCTCTCTTTCCACTCTCTCTCTCTCTACTCTCGCTCTCTCCACTCTCGCTCTCTCCACTCTCGCTCTCTCCACTCTCGCTCTCTCTACTCTCGCTCTCCACTCCCTCGCCACTCTCTCCCTCCACTAACTCTCTCTCTCCACTCACTCTCTCTCTCCACTCACTCTCTCTCTCCAATCTCTCTACTCTTTTCACTCTCTCTCTCCACTGTCTCCCTCCACTTTCTCTCCACTCTCTGTCTCCACTCTCTCTTTCCACTCTCTCTCTCCACTCACTCTCTCTCTCCAATCTCTCCACTCTTTCCACTCTCTCTCTCTCCACTCTCGCTCTCTCCACTCTCGCTCTCTCTCTCTCCACTCTCGCTCTCTCCACTCTCGCTCTCTCCACTCTCGCTCTCTCCACTCTCGCTCTCCACTCTCTCTCCACTCTCCACTAATTCTCTCTCTCCACTCACTCTCTCTCTCCACTCTCTCTCTCCAATTTCGTCACTCTCTCCACTCTCTCTTTCCACTCTCTGACCACTCTGTCTCCACTCTCTCTCTCTTTTCATTCACTTTCTCCACTCTCTCTCTCCAAGCTGTCCACTCTCTCTCCACTCTCTCTCTCTCCACTGTCTCCTTCCACTTTCTCTCCACTCTCTGCCTCCACTCTCTCTCCACTCTCTCTCCACTCTCTTGCCACTCTCTCTCCACTCTCTCTTTCCACTCTCTCTCTCCACTCACTCTCTCTCTCCACTCTCTCCCTCCAATCTCTCCACTCTTTCCACTCTCTCTCTCTCCACTCTCTCTCTCTCTCTCCACTCTCCCTCTCCAATTTCTTCACTCTCTCCACTCTCTGTTTCCACTCTCTCTTTCCACTCTCTGTCCACTCTTTGTCTCCACTCTCTCTCTCGATCCATTCTCTTTCTCCACTCTCTCTCTCCAAGCTGTCCACTCTCTCTCCACTCTCTCTCTCTCCACTGTCTGTTGGAACAGCAAACAAGGTGTGTTGCTCTACCGTGGCACATTACTTTTAATAAGTCCAAATAAGACGATCAGGACCCAAGAAGTCTTCAACAAATATAGCGATTTAGCCATAAGACTCACTCAACCCTCTTTGCAGCGCAGCACCATTTCCTTGTTATCGGTCCTTGTTGAGAGTTACTTGTGTCAACAAATATATAAGAAGGTGGGAACAAGCACCCGACCCCAGGCATCCAGAACAGTCAGCCACCTTCACACTATAATGTCCCCGCCTCTCATCTGCAACCAGAGCAACACAAAAACAACTTGGCACACTGAGCTCAATTACTAACACGCCTGACTGAGGGCAGACACAAAGCAGTGTGCCTTCTAACAAGTGTGGTCTTACCTGAGGGCACCATGTTGCTGCCTCGTCCCTTCTCACATGAGCATTGCCTTGGAGAATGCTGTCTCTGCCCCTGCCCCCCCCCCCCTCCTCCGCGCCCCCACCCCCATTCTCTTTCCAGCTGTGGCTCTGACTCTGACTGAAGAGGAACAATGTAAGTTGAAACATTGTTTCTCTTCAGTCCTGGGTCAGAGCGGAGGGGCTCGGAGCAGGCTGCAGACACTGCACCTGCTTCAGAGCCTCTCACGCACAAATCTGATCTCCACCGAGGAGCTGAGGGGCCCCCTTCACCTACTCAAGGCTGAGGGGCCCCCTTCACCTACTCAAGGCTGAGGGGCAGGGTCGGATTGGGATCACAATTCGCCCAGGCACTGACGAAAAAAGTGGCCCACATTCAAGAGGCGTGGCCCATATTTAAGGGGCGTGGCCCACATTCATGGGGCGTGCCCTTTCATGAAACACCATTTGCACAGACAAGGAATGAACGTGGGAGGATACTGTTCTTGCACACAACACAGGGCCAAGGTGACAATGGCCTACATGCTGAGCAACTAAAAAAAATAGCAAGGTCCCTTTTTGTCACAAAATTATTTCAGCCCTCCAGCACAGGAGCACCTGAAAAGCAGCAAAGCCCCTGCTATTACTAACCTACTTAGCCCTACCCAGACCTTCAGCTCAGGAGCACATGAACAGAGGTAAGGCCCCTGCAATTAGTAAATTATTCAACCCTCCAGGGCTTTGGAAAATGTCCTGGCAGGGGAGCACAAAACACAGCTTTCTGGGTCATCCAAGGTAGCCAGGTAGCCAGGTAGCCAGTGGGGAGGCTGAGGTGAAGCTGGTGCATGGGAAGTGCCTTCCCAGTATGTTCTGGCAGTTTGAGTATTTACCATTTACTGTAGTATTACCCCTGTACCTGTCTATGGTACCCTTTTGTAACTTGCACACGTCACTTTTCTCTTGTAACACACTGTTTGCTACCTCTCAATTTTGTTTTCTTTAGATACTTGCACAAGTGCCACCATTGCCTACGTAACATTTGTTCTTGTGCTGGAGTGTCTGCCATTTATTGCAGTATTATACCTCTACTTGTATTTTGTACGCTTTTGTAACCTGCACACATATCTCTTTTTCCTCCTGTAATGTATCGTTTGCTCCTCTTGTATTTTGATTGCTCACTATTGTCACTTTTGATTCATGTAACTTAACGTTTGCTTTTGTAATTTGTCCACTTATAATTTTCTCCTCATGTATTATTGCTGTTCCTAGTGTGAAGCGCTCTGACACCTTCGGGTAAAGTCTGCGCTATATAAAATCGCATACATAAATAAATAAAACAAAAAAATTCCAAACATCACCAGGCCCCCACAGCAAGACCCATTCTTCCTCGCCCACTATGCCCTGAATGTGAAGGGCTGTGGGCGAATTTCTGGGCTGCATGGGCACCAGGGGGGCCGAGGTGCAAATGGCTCAAAGGCCTGAGAAACACCTGGCCCCCAGGGAGGCCGATTATTGCAAACAATCACCCCTGCCCAGCCTCAGCTTGATTGCTTGGCAGGGTAGGGGTGAAGGAGAGGCCACAGCTGACAATCGCTGTCTGGCCGCACAGCGTGGCTGCTTTCATTTTCTGTGTCTCTGTCTCCGTGCACTCTGTGGGCCGTTTTTTTTTCTCCCCTTTCCTAGTCCACTCTCTGTGGACTGGGACAGGGGAGGAAAAAAACGGCCCACAGAGGGCACTGAGGCACCGGTCCTTCGGCCCATGCCCGAATGCCCGCCTTGCCAATCCGCCCCTGCTGAGGGGCCCCCTTCACCTACTCAGGGCTGAGGCCCCCCCCCCCATTTGTTACGCCCCTGGTGTGAGATAGCCTTTTGGGAATTTTAATATAACACATCTGTTGTGCTGGCATGTAGGAAAGTGCATCTTTTTACATGGTTAGTGTAGGAAGCTGGCTCTGTATATACTATAGCAAAGTGAGGTATAGTGTGCAGAGAGTCCAGGGGATCCCCAGAGGCTCACAGAGGCTTAAGTAGATAATACTAAAAGCTCTATTGTGGTAGTGTTAGCCTTATCAGAGGGCTGTGTTAAGCATTTGTTATACACACTCGGGCAAGAAATGATCACACACACTCAATGACTAAATCCAAGACCAATGGTTTATATAAAAAGTTATTACCTTGTTATCTTATTTGGAACCAAGAGGAACTCAGTTACAGGTGAATAACAAGTTCAACAGCAGCCGTAATAGTTTTCAAGATGCAGGAGGAATGGTTTTGCAAGCCAGTATAAATGCTTTACAGGAATAGAAATACGTTTGTATTGTTAATCAGAAACAGTAGAACTTGGCAGGTGTAAAAGATAGACTTTTAAATGCAATAGGAAAGAGTGCAATGCAATCCTATGGTAATGGGAAGAAAACAGTTACATGCATTAACAGGTATGTACACAACTTATTTATTTATTTATTTATTAATGGCATTTGTAGAGCGCGTGCAACTACCCGTAGGCGTCTCGGCGCTGGTATGCAATGCTGTCTATCCCTGATCAGAAGATTGGTGGCTGGGTTTACTGGTTGAATAACCACGTCTTCAGTTTCTTTCTGAACTGGAGGAGTGTGGGACTTGTTTTAATGTGGTTCGGTAAGGAGTTCCAGATTTTAGGGGCTGCGATAGCAAAGCGGCGATCACCCCATGAGACTGTTCTGCTTCGTTGGACCACAAGTTGGTTAAGCGAGGAGGAACGAAGTGTTCTGGATGGATTATAAGGAATTAATAGCTTTTTGAGGAAGCGCGGTCCTTGATCCTGCAGGGTCTTATAGACTATACATAGTGCTTTGAATTTGGCCCTATTTTGAATGGTTAGCCAGTGGTAATCTTTCAGGGTGTCCGAGATGGGAGCAAACTTAGTTTTTTTAGAAAGCACGTGTGCTGCTGCATTCTGCACAGTCTGCAGCTTTTTCGAAACTTACTCTTCCAGTCTTCAGGGGTTTGGACCAACATTGGGCCAGGTACTGTTTAAGATTTGTACTGTATCATCAGCGGCACTGGGACGGTAGGGTTCAGAGGTCACTGGGCCCGATGTTAGTCAATAGAGACTGGGGGCACTCACAGGAAGTGCTGGTTGCAGGTAGGTATCTACGGTTTAAGGGCACTGGCCCCAAGGGTTAAGGTGAGCACAAAGCTACCAGCGGCACAGTGGCGGCCGGGTGCAGGGTGCAAATCAGCGTTGGGAGCCCATTGCTCTCCAATGGGGAATCTCGGTTGTGCAAAAAGGCTGCAGGCTCGGACCAGAAGGCTGGTTGAAGGTGACCACCGGCTGGACAGGTAAGTTGGGATGTCAAGGGAGGTATGGGCACCGTTGGTTAGGCTCTCCAAGACTGGAGGGCTGAGGATGCAGGGGAACCTTTTGGCGTCAGATTTATTTTACCTGAGCTGGCTGCGGTCAGGGGGACCCTTCGTGTAGCGGCTGCAGGTCACTTTGTGGGGTCCAGAAGAGTTCAGCCACCAATGTAGTCAAATAACCCAGTGCACATTCAGTCAAAGCGCATCAGAAATCAGGCAAAAGGTGGGGGGGCTGCAACAGAACTCCAGTTTCCTACAGTTAGCCTCTACTTTTTGCCTGTTGTCTAATGTGATTTCAAACTGTGAGTGCACTAGGTCCCTGCTAACCGGGTCCCCAGTGCCAGATCTCTTTCCCAAAAATGTACCACAATTGGCACAACTTCAGTTACCCCTGTTAGTCCCAAGTAAATGGTACCCTTGGTACTTAGGGCATGGGTAATGAAGAGGTTCCTCTGGGGCTGCAGCATTGGTTGTGCCACCCCAGGGACCCCTCACCAAGGCTATGTCCGCAGCCATTGCTGGCTGTGTGTCTTGGTGCAGAGAAATCCAAAGAGTCGGTTTTGCACACAGCCCTGGGTGCCATGTCACCTATGCACTGCATAAGATATATAGGTAAGTCACCCCTACTGCAGGCCTTTAGCCCTAAGACAGAGTGAACTATATCCTATAAGTGCGCATAAGAGCATGAGCAGATATGCCCCTACAATGCCCAGTCTATTCTGAGATGTTGTAAGTGCACAGGGAAGCCAAGAAGAGTACATGGGCTGAATACTTGTCAACACGAGTTTCATAGTTCATGATGGCCTCACTGATTCCTAAGGTATTTGCTACCAAACATCTTGTTTTAATAAATCCTCACTGATGCCAGTGGTGAATCTATTTATAAATGTACACACGAGACCCTTTTAGAGGGTCCCCCGGAAAGCTACCACGCACTGGTGTGGCTCCTGACTTGTTTTTTCCAGCCGGCCACTGCCAGACTTGTTACTGACCTCGTAGGGTGAGAGACAGCGCTCTCAGAAGACACAGACAACGCCTGTTCTGGGCAGAAGTGCATCACACCTCCTCCAGGAGAGGATGGCCTTCCTGAGCAGGAAGCTTCAAAGGCGATTCCACCATCAACATCCAATCCTGGAACCTCCAGATAGTGGGGGAAGCCAAGCTCCCGTTCCTGCTCCTCTTTTGAAAGGAGGAAAGGTGAGAAAATGAGTTCGATTAGGAGGAGGGTCGCCACTTAGCCTACTCCACCCCTAGGGTAGGGCAGGAGATGTGAACCCCTCTCCTGAAATTCCACCATCTTGGGATGATGGTAAAACATCCTCTCAGGGCTAGGGTAGTGCTTCTTTCCACAGAAAGTGGTCACTAGAGGGTGTAAACACCCTAAAGGTAGGTATCCCATTGGCTACTACCTGTTCCCCTTGTAACACCCCTAAATTCCGTATTTAGGTGGCACCCGAGACCTGAACACCAGATTCGATGGACAAGAGAAAACCAGGACAAATAAGACCTGTTGCACGAGAAATGAAGCCCTGCTGCAGAAGAAAATAGGCACCAAAACTTGCCTGCTGCTCCCAGGACTCGATAATTGCTGCTGGTGTGTCGTCCTGAAACCTGCAAGGACTCCAAGAACCCCGGACCACCTCCAGCCTTCAAGAAATCACCAAGAAGCTCCCTTGCTGTTGAGGTATCACTCTCTTGCATGCCGGAGGCACCGATCCTGTGAAGTCTGGAATGTCGACTTGCTGCTCCTGATGACCTCGAAGCAGCACTGAAGCAAGAGAAGGTACAGCAGCTATGGAGGGTCAGATCTGCCTCCCCACCAACTTTGGAGACACCAGTACCTACTGGTCCTACGAGGACCTCTAGCCAAAAGATACCCGGCTTACCTGTCCGCTTTGCACCCCGTCCCACTGGCCCCAGCACCAACCAACCAGTTCTGCTCCCATGGTCCCCAGGCCTTTGCGGCCTTCTCCCTCTAAGGAGACTCATCGGACTTACCCATAAGTCCCTCTGTTCAGTGCATTTGCAAGTGGCCTCCTTCGTCTTTGTGCAGCAGCTTCCAAAACATCAGCACTCTGCTCCCGGACGATCCGGGATGCTCCCGAACTTCTCCTGCTGGAACTTTGGACCTCGTTCCGACCTTGACCTTAAACGAATAGGTGAACTTCGTGAAAGCATTGCCTGAATTTCTACGCATTTTTCTGCTTTTTCCCCTTTTCTTCCTATGGTACGTAATTGCGCATAGAAGTGATATATTTATTGAACTGTGCAAAATCGTAACCCCGAAAGAGCCTACTTTAGAACTGTGTTCTTGGTCTTAAAAATGAATTAAAATGTATTTGTTTCTTTTTGACAAATTGGTCTTGGATTTATTCTTGAATGTGTGCCTCAGTATTGCCTCTGTGAGTAAAACAAATGCTTAGCACTGCCCTGTGATAAGCTACCTACTCCCCCACACTACCATAAAAGAGAGTTAGCATTCTGTACTTATACCTCTGTACACCCGTTGGGGATTCCTCTGACTCTCCAGCCCTGCCAAGTACCACGCATCAGGCGTTAGACTAACGCATTTCAGTGTGGTGATCCGCACTTTGCAAAGCGCAGGAATCACCCCCAAAGGGGCATCTCCCTTCTAGGGGAGCAGAATATGCAGAGCCAGGGCGGTCAATTACTGAACAGTTCTGTCTTTAGGAGTTTCCTAAAGTGGAGGAGTTTAGTACACTTCCGAAGTTGCACGGGCAATGAGTTCCAGTACACGGGAGCGAGATATGCAAACGCTTTGCCCTCTGCATGAAGTTTTTGGTAGCGGGGGATAGCCAACAGAGCTTTTTCCCCCGAACGAAGAGATCTGCCAGGCAGATAGCACTTAAGTTTTTCCGCAAGGTGGCTTGGGCCTCTGCCATGTAATGCCTTGTGGACTAGATTACAAATGTTAAACTTGGCTCTCTGGTGGACGGGAAGCCAGTGAAGCTGCCGTAACAGGCAGGTAGGAGGTTTCAGGGGGCATATTGAGAGCCAGGCGGGCCGCTGTATTCTGAACCACCTACAGTCTGTTCATCAGGGATTCATTGGTGCACATAAGAAGGGTGTTACAGTAACCAAGATGGCGGATAACTAAGGCTTGAATTAGGGTTCTGCTGAGACGATAAGGGAAGGAGATGGAACACCCTACTGAGAATACTCGGCATGGGGGAAACCGGTCCCTGAAGTGGCCATGACTTGGTCTCTCACAGTCAGAGAGTGGTCCAGTCGGACAACCTGGTTTTAACCACAAGTTTAGGGGTAGGGGCAGAGCCCAACTCAGCGGGTCACCAGTAGGGGGACCACAGGGTTTGAGCATTACCAAATAGCAAGATTTCTGTTTTAGCTGCATTAAGCTGAAGGAAGTTTTGCATCCTCCATCTGGAGATTGCTCGCATACCACCAATAGGCGGGCTGTGCAAGAGCGAGGCACTGCAGTGCATAAGTTTAAACTGTGCAGGCAGCTCCTGACGCTGCTCACATCTAGCGGCGTAATGTCCTGCTACTGTTTTTGGACCCGCCGGAGTGGTGCCTGAACTGAGCCTGCACTGGAGTCAGGCAGTCAACAGCCATTACGCTGTAGTGAGTGGAGAGTCCTGGCCCATCTGTGGCCTGTGCACTCCCAGGCCCGGGAAAGTCCATCGACGTGGCTGGTCGGCATATTCCTGGGACTTGCACAGGCAAGTAAGTGTCACTCTCTGAAATGAGTGTGCAGCTGTGCAGCGTCTGCCTCAGTCTCTCCTATGAGAGTAAAAACAAGGTAAAACACAGGAACTTGCCGCAAATTAGTGGTGGCTGCCGGTGCAACAATCACTTTTGGCACCCCCACGTCCCATGACCGCCTCCTCAGAATCTCTCACTGCCACCTGCAAAAGTGCCCCTCATCTCTCCTATCATAAGATATTGCCAAGCACAGCGCCCCCCCTGAGGTCACAGCACCCCCTCCACAGGTCAGCAGCCAGTGCTGCCGACCAGTCGCACTGCCCTAAAGCCGGTCCTGGTTACCGTGCTCTAGACTAGAAGAGGCTTCGTCAATCACCCAGGAGAAGTCCAGTGATTCCCAGCAGACGCCGAGCATCTTCCTGCCAGACATCCATTCTGGTCGTGCTCGACTTGCAGTTGGTGCATCTTCACAGAGACCTGTAACCGAGCGACACCCTGCGTGCCCACCCACTCACTGCACCTGAAGGGGAGGAAGACAGTAGACACACCCTTCCCCGTCCCTTTCCTATCAATAGCAAGCGGGACTGCGAGGACAGAGTCACCCCTGCTGCAAGCTGAGGCAGTGAGCAGGAGGCGAACTCTCTGAAAAGGTGACCTTTATTCATAGTGCCAATATCGGCAACTCACCCAACCTGCAAATCATAGCATTCCAATAATCAATAAACACCCAAGACTCTTATTTGTTGGAAAAGATATTGCTGCAGGTTTATTTCATACAAGAAATATGCCAACTTACGTGCGATCCAAGGGCAGGCAGCGGTGACTGACCTAAGCGGCACTGCCCACCTGATGAGCCAACTGCACCGTGGCCAACCCAATCGGTGCTACCCTTTTTGGGGAATCTCCCCCTTACAGCTCTCCCCCCAGCTTAATGCCACCAAGACAGAGATTATGATTGTCGGCAAGAGAGTGGAGCTCTGGGGAGACAGATGGTGGCCTTCAGAACTGGGACCAACTCCGACGCCGGTTTCGGAGTTAAAAAATCTGGGAGTCTGGCTGGATGCTGGCCTCACCTTCGTCGGCCATACCAAGAAAACAGCAGCCTGTTGTTATGGCGTTCTTCGGGGTTTAAGACCCGTTCTTAAATTTTTCGATGCCCCAACTAGGCAGCTGGTGATTCAGGCTACAGCTATGTCTCGCCTGGATTACGCCAGCTCTCTCCTGGTGGGGGCAAATCAGGCAGAAATTACCCGCCTACAGCGGGTACAAAATGCCGCAGCCAGAGCGATAGCCGGCCTGCCCAGATTCTGCCCTGTTTCCAATGTCCTTCGCTCCTTGCATTGGCTACCAGTGAGGAAGAGAATCTTTTTTAAAGTCCTTTGTCTGACTTTTAAAATTTTGAAGGGCATAGGCCCCCAGATTTTGTCTAACATCCTGTCTTTTTACGTTCCAACACGCGCTTTGCGTTCCTCGGGCCAGGCTCTTGCCGTGGTCCCTCGTTTCAGGCTTTGTCGTGCTGGTGGACGCTCTTTCTGTGTCAAAGCTGCAACCATCTGGAACTCCCTCCCGGTGGAAATTCGTCTGCTGGAGGATCTTATGCTTTTTAGGAAAGCCATTAAAACATTTTTGTTTTAGTCTCCCCTTTTTAGCTGTTCTTATTCTGTTTTTGCCTCAGTTGTGCTATGTTCTACCTTGTTAGGGCGCCAGGACGCTCCTTTGCTGGAGCAGCTGTGCGCACAATAAATACCAATAACATAGCATAACATAACATACCACGACCTATATTCATTTACTGAGTGAAAAGAACTTTGGGGCATATTACCAAAGGTGGCGATATTGAATTATCGCCGCTTTAGTGGCCGTTTTCGGGCGCTAAGCGACGATAATTCTATCGCCCTATTAGCAAGCTGTCGCTAACTGATGTTAGCGACAGCTTGTAGGCGATAGCGAGCGGTTTGGGGCCTGCTTTGCATGTCAGCGATATTTATCGCTAATGACATGCAAAGTGGGCGTACCCAACCCGTTAGCGACTGACAGCAGTCGCTAACATCGCTATCGCCTATTACCAAGAAAGGCGAAGCGATGGAAATATTTGCGCTGACCGCGAATATCACCAAACGCTAACGCCTGCAAATACCAGTTCTTAGCCATGTTATCCAATGGGAGGTGGATAACATGGCTAACAGCATTTGCACGCTAATGCGTAAACACCGCTGGTTTTCCAGCGATATTCACGCTAACGCCTACAATATTATCGCTTTTGAGATAAACGTTGGTAATAGGACGTTATCTCAGTGACAATATTGGGCGAAGCTCTGCGTTACAAAAACTAACGCTAAGCGCAGTTAGCGATAAATATCGCTAACTGTTGGTAATATGCCCCTTTATTTTTAAAGTTGTGCTGTGTGTTGCGGTGCGTGCATGGCATAGCTGCCAAGTTCATCAACTGGCTTCTGTCTCATATTTCACAAGTTGCAGCAAACATATCTATGACACGTCAATCAGTGCCTTATGTATGACACTTTTTGCTCCATATTTCCTGACACCCCTCAGCACGTGCTGGCTTTATAGGGAGTATGACATCGCATTCACAATTGTAGTTTTGCTTTCGATACTGTACGCCGGCTTCGAATCCAACACAGGCTGAAACTCGTTTCAGGTGAGTAGATTTAGGCTCCAGGAAGTTGATCTGTGGAATTTTTATTTATGCCTTGAACGAAAGGTGCGTCGCCCGCATTTCACAACCGTGCTCGATGCAACGCAGGGCAAAAAGGGCAACAAAAGTTGATTAGCTTAAAGGCAGGGCAGGGCACGTGACATGTACATTTGTTTATTAGACTGGTCCAAAATAAACACGTGCTTTTAATGTGAGGGTGAGAGGGGTAAGGCCACTGGATGTGGCTTGATTTTGATGTGCTGCTAAAGATAGCAATACATGGATGGTTTTTGAGGCTTTTAATAGAATGGTGCGACATGTCGTTTTTTGTCGCTCAAATGAGTGTCATTTCTAATATTTATGTGCTTCCCTCGTCTTCATTGCTTGATTTTTGCTCGCTAGAAAGTGTCACTCGTAGCATTCAATGTCACTCATACTTACACTGAAATCATGAAAATGTCACCCATAGCGATCTGAAACCTTGGCAGCCATGGACTCTGAAGAGTGGCCTTCATTCCAGACCCTGCAGAGAGAGCCGGTTCCTACCGGGCTGGCCAGTGGCACGGCCTCCCCAGCATTGACGGTTCCTGTCTGCGGTCAGAAGCCCACCACCCACTTATTGATCGTTTGCTAAGGTAGCTCAGAGGGTTGAGCTGCTGCAGCAGAGATCTGCCTAGAAAGGGCGGGTCATCGGGTTGAAGCCCAGCAGAGCCCACGGAGACATCCTACCTTTCGGTTCGCGCCCTATAAATGTCCAACATTGCTAAAGACCTTCTATGAATGAGAACTCATTCACCACCTGCTCGTGCCCATGCTTTGCAGCGCCTCAGTGACGTCACCTGAGCGTTAGTGGACAGGACAAAGACAGCCAGTGTTGGAGCGCCATCTTGTGGCAGCGAGGTGACGTGCCTCGAGACTCTTGATATTGCTAAAATGGTGCGTGCGATGTTTCAAAACTGGGCTAGAGGGCAGCAAGTGACTTGGAGGCGCGTCATACCCAGGTCCATAGCTCCTGTATGCCAACTAAGAATGGCCTATGTATTGTATTCTATTGTAATTGCATTTATATAGCGCTTACTACCCCTGATGAGGCGTCAAAGCGCTTTTTCGGCGGGTAGCACGCTACTCCGGGACCCATAGAGGATTAGTGTTGAATTAGTATAGTGAAACATGCAAGTATATTTCAAGTGGTGGATAGGTTAGTCAGTTATTTGGATTTGGAATGATAGCAGAAGGATAGAGGAGGACAAAGATTTGTATTTATATAGCGCTTGTTGACGCACGCTATTCAGGAAGCCTATAAAGGATTAGTGGTGAATTAATATGGGGAAATATGAGGTAATTTCAGTGGTGGATATTAGTCAGTGACTTGAGTGAGAAGGATAGCGGAGGGATAAAAGGGGAAGAAAGGTTAGCATTCATATAGCACTTGTTACCCCTGATGGGTGTTGAAGCGCTTTTCTGGCGAATAGCACGCCACTCCGGGACCCATAAAGGATTAGTGGTGAATTAGTATAGTATAAATATGAAGTAATTTAGTGGATATGTTATTCAGTTATTTGGGTAGTATATTAGTATAGTTGAATATGGGATTTGAGAAGTGAACATGTTAGTCTGTTAATTTTGATTGAAAAGGATAGTGGAGGGATAAAAAACTGAAGGATTTTTTTTATTTTTTTTTATTTTCAGGTCTTAGAAGTAAGAGGAGACTTTTGGATGAGTAAAAAGGAGTTGTGGGCGCTATGACGCTATCTCAGACCGCTCAGCCCTAAACAGCGCCTTGCTCTAGATACCCCTGTAAATCTACTCTTTTTGATTTACAAGCGATAAATGAGCCCATGGAGCGCCGCATCCCAAGCCAGGATCCACATATGTAGGCGCTGCACAGTGACAGACGGTCATCGAGGCGCACAGTGCCTCTGACAGCGGATGTACGGAGCTTCAAGCGAGGACCCCTCACATGGTGCACGCCTCTCTCCCTCTTTTGAGGACATTTGTCCACAGGGGCCGGGTCGCAGTTTGATTGGTGGTCTGGGTCAGCTGACCAGATTTGGATAATAAATGTACAAGAATTTCAGCTGGTGGGGGAGGGCGAGGCGTGTCCACTAGTGAGAGGTGTGTGCGCCATTGAGTCATTGTAAGATTGGACAAGGTCGTGGGTTTCATTGGAGACAAGGTTTCATACTTCAATGAATGTCCCTGTGCACCAGCCTTCTCTACCTCTACCTCTGCCCTGTCTATACACACCAACTCTGCCCCTCTGCTCCCCAGTACCCTTCCCGTCCCATGTGCTCACACACACACTGACCCCTCCATGCTCTGTCGTTTCCTCGGAGGCACTGTCCCTGTGCACCAGCCTTCTCTACCTATACACTGCCCCGTCTATACACACACACTCTGCCCCACTGCTCCCCCAGTACCCTTCCCGTCCCATGTGCTCACACACTGACCCCTCCATGCCCTGTCGTTTCTGAGGCACTGTCCATGTGCACCATGCCTTCCCTGCCTACGCAGTGCCCCCACCCGCCCCCCACACACACACTCTGTCCCTGTGCTCTCACACCACCCTCCCTGTCCCAGGTGCTCACACTGTCCTCTCTGCTCCCTGTCCCTTCCGCTCACTACCCCCTGCCCTTTCTGCCACTTCTGCTCACACCATGCCATTTGCTTCTGCCCCCTGCATGCACACATTGCTTCTGCCCCCTGCATGCACGGATTTCTTCTTCACCCTGCGTGCACACATTGTTTCTGCCCCCTGCGTGCACCCTTTGCTTCTGCCCCCTGTGTGCACACATTGCTTCTGCCCCCGGCATGCACGGATTTCTTCTTCACCCTGCGTGCACACATTGTTTCTGCCCCCTGCGTGCACCCATTGCTTCTGCCCCCTGTGTGCACACATTGCTTCTGCCCCCTGCATGGACGGATTGCTTCTGCCCCGTGTGCACACATTGCTTCTGCCACCTGCATGGACGGATTGCTTCTGCCCCGTGTGCACACATTGCTTCTGCCCCGTGTGCACACATTGCTTCTGCCCCCTGCATGCACGCATTGCTTCTGCCCCGTGTGCACACATTGCTTCTGCCCCCTGCATGCACGCATTGCTTCTGCCCCGTGTGCACACATTGCTTTTGCCCCCTGCATGCACACATTGCTTCTGCCCCCTGCATGCACACATTGATTCTGCCCCCTGCGTGCACACATTGCTTCTGCCCCCTGCATGCACACATTGCTTCTGCCCCTTGTGTGCACACATTGCTTCTGCCCCCTGCGTGCACGGATTGGTTATGCCCCCTGCCTGCACTCATTGCTTCTGCCCCCTGTGTGCACACATTGCTTATGCCCCCTGTGTGCACACATTGCTTCTGCCCCCTGCATGCACACATTGCTTATGCCCCATGCATGCACGGATTGCTTCTGCCCCCTGTGTGCACGCATTGCTTCTGCCCCCTGCATGCACACATTGCTTCTGCCCCCTGCATGCACACATTGCTTCTGCCGTCTGCAGGCACACATTGCTTCTGCACCTTGCATGCACACATTGCTTCTGCCCCCTGTGTGCACACATTGCTTCTGCACCTTGCATGCACACATTGCTTCTGCCCCTGCGTGCACACATTGCTTCTGCCCCCTGCGTGCACACATTGCTTCTGCCCCTGCATGCACACATTGCTTCTGCCCCTGCGTGCACACATTGCTTCTGCCCCCTGTATGAACACATTGCTTCTGCCCCCTGCATGCACACATTGCTTCTGCCCCCTGCGTGCACACATTGCTTCTGCCCCCTGCATGCACGCATTGCTTCTGCCCCCTGCATGCACACATTGCGTCTGCACCTTGTGCACACATTGCTTCTGCCCCCTGCATGCACACATTGGTTCTGCCCCCTGCATGCACACATTGCTTCTGCCCCCTGCGTGCACACATTGCTTCTGCCCCCTGCTTGCACGGATTGCTTCTGCCCCCTGCGTGCACACATTGCTTCTGCCCCCTGCTTGCACGGATTGCTTCTGCCTCCTGCGTGCACACATTGCTTCTGCCCCCTGCGTGCGCGGATTGCTTCTGCCCCCTGCGTGCACACATTGCTTCTGCCCCCTGCGTGCACGCATTGCTTCTGCCCCCTGCATGCCCGGATTGCTTCTGCCCCCTGCATGCACACATTGCTTCTGCCCCCTGTGTGCACGCATTGCTTCTGCCCCCTGCGTGCACACATTGCTTCTGCCCCCTGCTTGCACGGATTGCTTCTGCCCCCTGCGTGCACACATTGCTTCTGCCCCCTGCGTGCACACATTGCTTCTGCCCCCTGCTTGCACGGATTGCTTCTGCCTCCTGCATGCACACATTGCTTCTGCCCCTGCGTGCACACATTGCTTCTGCCCCCTGCGTGCACACATTGCTTCTGCCCCTGCATGCACACATTGCTTCTGCCCCTGCGTGCACACATTGCTTCTGCCCCCTGTATGAACACATTGCTTCTGCCCCCTGCATGCACACATTGCTTCTGCCCCCTGCGTGCACACATTGCTTCTGCCCCCTGCATGCACGCATTGCTTCTGCCCCCTGCATGCACACATTGCGTCTGCACCTTGTGCACACATTGCTTCTGCCCCCTGCATGCACACATTGGTTCTGCCCCCTGCATGCACACATTGCTTCTGCCCCCTGCGTGCACACATTGCTTCTGCCCCCTGCTTGCACGGATTGCTTCTGCCCCCTGCGTGCACACATTGCTTCTGCCCCCTGCGTGCACGGATTGCTTCTGCCCCCTGCGTGCACACATTGCTTCTGCCCCCTGCGTGCGCGGATTGCTTCTGCCCCCATGCGTGCACACATTGCTTCTGCCCCCATGCATGCACACATTGCTTCTGCCCCCTGCGTGCACACATTGCTTCTGCCCCCATGCGTGCACACATTGCTTCTGCCCCCTGTATGAACACATTGCTTCTGCCCCCTGCATGCACAGATTGCTTCTGCCCCCTGCATGCACACATTGCTTCTGCCCCCTGCGTGCACACATTGCTTCTGCCCCCTGCATGCACACATTGCTTCTGCCCCCTGCATGCACACATTGCGTCTGCACCTTGTGCACACATTGCTTCTGCCCCCTGCATGCACACATTGCTTCTGCCCCCTGCATGCACACATTGCTTCTGCACCCTGCATGCACACATTGCTTCTGCCCCCTGCGTGCACACATTGCTTCTGCCCCCTGCATGCACACATTGCTTCTGCCCCCTGCATGCACACATTGCGTCTGCACCTTGTGCACACATTGCTTCTGCCCCCTGCATGCACACATTGCTTCTGCCCCCTGTGTGCACGCATTGCTTCTGCCCCCTGCGTGCACACATTGCTTCTGCCCCCTGCTTGCACGGATTGCTTCTGCCCCCTGCGTGCACACATTGCTTCTGCCCCCTGCGTGCACACATTGCTTCTGCCCCCTGCTTGCACGGATTGCTTCTGCCTCCTGCATGCACACATTGCTTCTGCCCCTGCGTGCACACATTGCTTCTGCCCCCTGCGTGCACACATTGCTTCTGCCCCTGCATGCACACATTGCTTCTGCCCCTGCGTGCACACATTGCTTCTGCCCCCTGTATGAACACATTGCTTCTGCCCCCTGCATGCACACATTGCTTCTGCCCCCTGCGTGCACACATTGCTTCTGCCCCCTGCATGCACGCATTGCTTCTGCCCCCTGCATGCACACATTGCGTCTGCACCTTGTGCACACATTGCTTCTGCCCCCTGCATGCACACATTGGTTCTGCCCCCTGCATGCACACATTGCTTCTGCCCCCTGCGTGCACACATTGCTTCTGCCCCCTGCTTGCACGGATTGCTTCTGCCCCCTGCGTGCACACATTGCTTCTGCCCCCTGCGTGCACGGATTGCTTCTGCCCCCTGCGTGCACACATTGCTTCTGCCCCCTGCGTGCGCGGATTGCTTCTGCCCCCATGCGTGCACACATTGCTTCTGCCCCCATGCATGCACACATTGCTTCTGCCCCCTGCGTGCACACATTGCTTCTGCCCCCATGCGTGCACACATTGCTTCTGCCCCCTGTATGAACACATTGCTTCTGCCCCCTGCATGCACAGATTGCTTCTGCCCCCTGCATGCACACATTGCTTCTGCCCCCTGCGTGCACACATTGCTTCTGCCCCCTGCATGCACACATTGCTTCTGCCCCCTGCATGCACACATTGCGTCTGCACCTTGTGCACACATTGCTTCTGCCCCCTGCATGCACACATTGCTTCTGCCCCCTGCATGCACACATTGCTTCTGCACCCTGCATGCACACATTGCTTCTGCCCCCTGCGTGCACACATTGCTTCTGCCCCCTGCATGCACACATTGCTTCTGCCCCCTGCATGCACACATTGCGTCTGCACCTTGTGCACACATTGCTTCTGCCCCCTGCATGCACACATTGCGTCTGCACCTTGTGCACACATTGCTTCTGCCCCCTGCATGCACACATTGGTTCTGCCCCCTGCATGCACACATTGCTTCTGCCCCCTACATGCACGGATTGCATCTGCACCCTGCATGCCCACTTTGCGTCTGCACCTTGTGCACACATTGCTTCTGCCCCCTGCATGCACACATTGGTTCTGCCCCCTGCATGCACACGTCTGCTGCGGGGCAGCTCTCACTCATATGTCATGGCCTCACTGACGTGAGGCCTTAGTGCTGGTGTTGGGGAGGGGGTTGGGGAAGGGGGGCTCCTCTCTGACGCGTGGCCTTGGGGGGGGTGGCGTAGGAGCTTGAGGAAGGGGGGCTCCTCTCTGACGTGTGGCCTTGGGGCGGTGTGGGGGGGCTCCTCTCTGACGTGTTCGCCGTTGGGGGGCGGGGGGAGGGCACATATGTGACATGGTAGGCGTGGGATAGGGGGATGGGGGGGGGGGCTTCTCTGACGTGGTCGGCTTGGGAGGGGGTGGGGGGCTCCTCTCTGATCTGGTCGCTCCTTGGGGGTCGTGCGCTCTTCTCTCTCATCATCGTGTTTCTGAAGGGAGGGGGGGGGGGGTGCTCAACGCGCGCTCTCTGTAATCTGCTGAATGCGCATTTTTATTCCATAAGAATTCAGGGAAAGTGTCACATTCATCCATGCGTGAAGGGGCCGCGCGGCCAATATTTATGAGAGTCTCACTGCGAGTGGAACCAGCTCCGGGGCTGTTAGACGGACCGGGAGGGTCGGCCGAGATTACGGGGAGAGGTCTCCAGGGAGAGCCGTCTCCAACGACTGTACAGATAAGTAACTTCCCCCCCACAGACGGACACCACACAAGATTGAAGGTTAACGAGACTTTATATGCACTTCTTAGGTTACGTTGATATAATACAAGGAGGTCTGGACTCAGGGGTCCCCTCTGTTCTGATCTCTGGTTGAGGAAAAGGGTAGCGGGACAGTCTTAGTTACCAATGAGTTCAATAGCTCTCAATCCTCGAGCTCGGCGTGGTTGCGGATCGGGCCGTGGAGGAGCCAAGCAGGTCCCGAGATGGATGAAGGGTGGTCGACGGGCCGTGGAGAAGCCAAGCAGGTCCCGAGATGGATGAAGGATGGTCGACGGGCCGTGGAGAAGCCAAGCAGGTCCCGATGCAGATGACAGTTACAACGGTCCGCGGCCTCGCCAGCAGATCCGGACGACGGTGAAGGATGAAGGTTACGACGGCTGTGGCAGCGCCACCAGGCAGGATGATGGTGCACAGGACAGAGCTACGGCAGCGCCAGTAGTCCGTCCAGGATGAGTTCTTCTTTCGTCTCTCGACTCCAAGATACAACTGCCTTCCTGTTCTGGAGCTGCCCCAGTTATAGGGCTGGCGTGCTTTGATGTCCGGACCCTCGCACTTGGAGGTCGGGAGGTCCGGGATGAGGGAGTCCAGACACCCAGCAGGGGGGTGGAGCCAGCGCCCGGGGAGGCGATGGGCGAGCGGCACTGGCCGGGGGAGAACCATCGACACCTCTTTCTCCCATTGACTGGCCAAGTAGCTCGCTCACCTCCTGGGTGGAGGGTGGTGCCGGAATGTCTGAGGCCGGGCTAGGCCCAGGGTTGAGGTCGATCGGGGGCCAGGCGGCCTCGTGGCGAAGTGTCCAAGATGGCGGCCCGGGCTGGGCGCGTGGGTCGGCCGTGGATCGGACCCACGAGGTTATCATGCTCGGGGGCAGGTGTCCCTGAGGGGACGTAGGACGTGCAATGGTGGGGTGTGGTGCTTGTATGACTGGCTCGGGCTTGGTCGAGCCGGGGGAGAGCGGCCCGTCACGTGGCCTGTCCAACATGCGTCCCCCCCAGCTGAAGGCGGGGAGAGTTACCCATCCTCTTGGGGACTCTCTTCGTCGAGGCGGAAAAACCGGGACAGGCCATCCGCGTTGGCGTGGTCAGACCCAGGCCGGTGTTCAACGGTAAAGTCCATACCTTGCAAGGAGATGGACCAGCGTAGCAGTTTTGGGTTTTCCCCCCGCATATGCATCAACCACTGCAGGGGTCGGTGGTCAGTCTGCACCCGGAAGTGGGTGCCAAAAAGGTAGGGTCGGAGCTTCTTGAGGGCCCATACCACAGCGAAGGCTTCCCTCTCTATGGTGCTCCAGCGTTGCTCCCGTGGTAGGAGTCTCCGGCTGATGAAGGCCACCGGTTGATCAAGGCCTTCGGTGTTCACCTGGGACAGGACCGCCCCAATGCCCTGGTCGGAGGCGTCCGTCTGGACGACGAACTCCCGGCTGTAGTCTGGGGCCTGGAGTACAGGAGCGGAACACATGGCGGCCTTTAGCTGTTCGAAGGCCGCTTGACACTCTGGGGTCCAGTTCACCTTCTTGGGCTGATTTTTCGACGTGAGTTCGGTGAGAGGCCCCACGATGGTACCATAGTCTTTCACGAACCTTCGGTAGTAGCCCGTGAGGCCCAGGAAGGCTCGCACCTCAGTTTGAGTGTTAGGGGGTTGCCAGTTCTGGATGGCGGCAATTTTCAGTTGAAGAGGGGCCACTAGACCGCTTCCCACTTGGTGTCCGAGGTAGGTCACTGACCCTTGTCCAATTTGACATTTGCTGGCCTTGATCGTGAGGCCAGCTCGCTGAAGGGCTTGCAACACTGCCTGGAGGTGGTGGAGGTGCTCGGTCCAGTGGTGGCTGTACACAGCGATGTCGTCCAGGTAGGCGGCGCTGAACTCTTCGAGCCCCGCCAGGACCTGATTGACGAGCCGTTGGAAAGTCGCTGGGGCATTTTTCATGCCGAAGGGCATGACCGTGAAGTGATAGTGGCCATCGGGGGTGGAGAAGGCAGAACGTTCTTGTGCTCGGGGTGTGAGGCCGATCTGCCAATAGCCTGCCGTCAGATCGAAGATGCTGAGGTAACGGGCAGCGCCCATTCGGTCGACCAGTTCATCTGCCCGGGGGATGGGGTGTGCGTCCGTTCTGGTGACTTCATTCAGGCCCCGGTAGTCGACACAGAACCGGAGTTCGGGTGTGGTTCCGGGGGCGGCTGCTTTGGGGACCAGTACGACCGGGCTGGCCCATGGACTGTCGGAGGGCTCGATGACCCCGAGCGTGAGCATCTTAGTTACTTCCGCCTGGATGCAGGCCCGTACCCGATCAGGTACGCGGTAGGCCCGGTGGCGGATAGGAGGGCTGTCTCCGGTGTCCACATCGTGCACACACCAGGAAGTGACACCTGGGGTGAGGGAGAACAGGCTGGCAAATCGTGATAGGAGGGCTTGGCACTCTTGGCGTTGTTCCTGGGTGAGGGTCTCCGAGAGTCGGACCCCATCCACGGAGCCGTCTTGCTCCTGGGTCCGCAAGAGGTCAGGGAGAGGCTCGGAGTCGTCCTCAACCCCGTTGTCTGTGGCCATCAAGAGGCTGAGTTCTGTTCGTGCAAAGTGGGGTTTCAGTCTGTTGGTGTGGAGGACTCGGAGCGGATTCCGGGCGGACTCCATATCGATCAGATAGGTGGCGGGTCCCTTGCGCTCGATTACCTTGAAGGGTCCCGTCCATTTGTCTTGGAGAGCGCACGGTTCTGTGGGGGACATTACCCAGACCTGTTGCCCCGGCTCGAATTCAATAGATGAGGCGTTCTGGTCATACCATCTCTTCATGTCCTCTTGACTGGCCTCTAGGTTGGCTTTCGCTAGGTCTCTGAACCGCTGGGACTGGTTGCGGAGGGTGAGGAGGTACCGGAAGACATCTGGAGGACTCTTGGCCGGAGGCAACTCCCAGCCTTCTTTGATCAGGCTGAGTGGCCCCCGTACTGGGTGCCCATAGAGCAGCTCGAATGGGCTGAAGCCTAGGGACTTCTGTGGGACCTCCCGGTAGGCGAAGAGGAGGCACGGCAGCAGCACGTCCCACTGGCGACGGAGGGGTTCTTCCAATCCCCCGATCATCCCTTTTAGTGTGCGATTGAACCGTTCAACAAGTCCGTTTCCTTGGGGGTGATAGGGGGTCGTGAAGCGGTAGGTGACTCCACACTGTTGCCAGAGGGACTTCATGTATTTGGAAATAAAGTTCGTGCCTCTGTCACTGACGACTTCTCGGGGGAACCCCACACGGGAGAAGATCCCCATCAGGGCCCTGCCGACCACTGGGGCTGTGACGGTCCGGAGAGGAATAGCCTCAGGGTAGCGGGTGGCGTGGTCCACTAGTACTAGGATGAAGCGATGGCCTTGTCTTGTACGTGGGTCTAGGGGTCCCACAATGTCTATTCCGACCCTCTCAAATGGGGTTGTGACTACGGGAAAGGGTTGCAGGGGGGCCTTTAATTTGCGGCCGCTCTTCCCACTGGCTTGGCACGTGGGGCAAGATCGGCAATGCTGGTGCACATCGTTTCTCATTTTTGGCCAGAAGAAGTGGGTCACTAGGCGGCTGTAGGTTTTATCTTGTCCCAGGTGCCCTGCCAGGGGGACATCGTGGGCCAGATTTAGCAGGAAGTCTCTAAAGCGGAGTGGCACCACTAGTACTCGGTTGGCCCCCAGCTCGGCGATTCGTTGCTCGCTGTACAGTAGGTCATTGTCCCAGTAGACCCAATGAGCTCCGGAGGTATCCCCTGCGCTTTGGGCGAGCGCTTGTTGTCGGAGTCCCTCAAGGGAGGGACAGGTCTTCTGCTCCTGACGAAATTGTTCTTGTGTGGGCCCCCCTTCTTGAGCCCACTGGTCGAGATTAGCAAGGTCGGAAGGTTGAGCAGGTTCGAGGGGGATGCACTGGTCGGGGGTCTCGGCGGGGGCGACCGGAGGCGGAGGCGCCGGCCATTCTGGTTCTTCCGGGTGATGGTTGGCACGGGCGGCCATAGACCGGGTGGTGACGCACGCCCAGTCTGGGACGCCCAACATCCCCAAGTGTTCTTTTCGCTCCACGGCTGCCCACGGGGAGCTTTCCAGGTCATTTCCGAGGAGGCAGTCCACGGGGGCGTCGTCTCGGACCGTTACTTTCAACATGCCGGAGACCCCTCCCCATTCAAAGGGGACGCAGGCCATCCGACACAGACTCTCCGAGTTGTCGGCTGATCGTACAGGGCAGAGAATGTTCGGTAGATATTGCTCTGGGGTCACCAGATGACAGCGGACGGCTGTCACACTGGCCCCGGTGTCTCGAAGGGCTTCGGCCCGTTGTCCATTGATGCTCACCCATTGGCCGTACTTCTGGGTGTTAGCGGGTAGGGGGACCCGCGGGACCATGTCTCTTCCCCCTAAGCACGCGAGAGTCATGGCGGCTGGCTCCCACCCTTGATACTCTTGCTCGTCTGTTTCTTGTTCCTCGGAGATCTGTTCTTCCCCTAGTGCCGCGGCGGTCACCTGGCGGGGTCTTGGGCTCTGATACTGCGGGCAGCTTGGGTCATTTGCATAGTGGCCGACTCGTTGGCATCGGTGACATGTAACATTGGCTCTGTATCCCGGTCGCGCCGGGGTGCTGCCCCGGTTGGCCGGGGGGGTGGTGCTGGTAGTGGGGGCGGCCGGAGTGTTGTCTCTTCCTCGTCCTTGGCCCCCTCCTCCTCCTCTGGATCGGTGGTGACCATTGTTGTTCCTGTTCTGCTCGTAGGACCCATTCCGGCCCACTCGGGTGATCTCCCACCGGTCAGCTTCGGCTGCGAGCTGCCGGGGATCGGTTAACTTGCTGTCGAGGAGGTGTTGGCGTAGTTCAATGAAGCAGTTGTTGGACAGATGCTCCCATACCATCAGATTGAACAACTGCTCGTAGGTCGTGACGTTGTTCCCTCTGATCCAGCCTTCGAAGGCTCGGCTAAAGTACGTTACATAGTCCACCCAAGTTGTACCTGGAATGCGTGTGCAGTCTCGGAACCTCTGACGGTACATCTCGGGCGTGAGGCCATAGCGAGTGAGGAGGGCCGCTTTCATATGGTCGTAGGAGGTCATCTGGTGGTCTGGGAGCTGTAACAGAGTATCGCGGCCCTCATTGAGGAATTTGCCCCATAGGCCGGCTCCCCAGTCGGCTCTATCGATCCGGTGCGCAGTCATCGCGATTTCATATGCTTTAAACCATTGCTGGATGTCGTCTTCTCGAAAATATTCTCGGACCACATCCTTGGGGATGTGCACTTTTCTGTCCGTGGTCCCGGGGGTGGACGGTCTGTCGGGCACCCCTAATTCTTTATTCTGTTTGCGCAGGTTGATCTCGGCTAGGTTCCGCTCGTGCTCGTACGTTAGTCTTTTTTCCTCGAGCTCCCTTTGCCTCTGTTTCTCCTCTCTTTCTTCTCGGAGGCGAAGGTGCTCTAAGTTTATTTTTTGCTCGGCCAATTTGAGTTCTATGTCCATCTTGAGTCGGGCCATTTCGAGTTCGTGTAGTCGGGCTTTTTCTCTTTCTTGGATCTCGTCTTGCGAGAGACTGGTTCTTTGCCCCTCAGGGGCCGTGTTGGTATTTTTCGCGGTGCTTTGCTCAGGGGCTTCGACATCCCCGGTCTCTGCCCAAGATTCTAGGGCATGCTTAAAATCGTCCTTGGTACTTAGTCCGGTGGTAGCGATACCTAGTTCGATGCAGAACTGCTTTAGTTCACGATGGCTGTATTCCTCTAGCTTTTCCATTTGGAACTTCTCCGTTGATCCGCTCTCTTTAGTCGACATTGTTGTTCGTTGTGGGGTGAGCTACTCTCTGTACGTTATGCGGTGATTCGGATCCCGCCGCTGCCACCAATGTTAGACGGACCGGGAGGGTCGGCCGAGATTACGGGGAGAGGTCTCCAGGGAGAGCCGTCTCCAACGACTGTACAGATAAGTAACTTCCCCCCCACAGACGGACACCACACAAGATTGAAGGTTAACGAGACTTTATATGCACTTCTTAGGTTACGTTGATATAATACAAGGAGGTCTGGACTCAGGGGTCCCCTCTGTTCTGATCTCTGGTTGAGGAAAAGGGTAGCGGGACAGTCTTAGTTACCAATGAGTTCAATAGCTCTCAATCCTCGAGCTCGGCGTGGTTGCGGATCGGGCCGTGGAGGAGCCAAGCAGGTCCCGAGATGGATGAAGGGTGGTCGACGGGCCGTGGAGAAGCCAAGCAGGTCCCGAGATGGATGAAGGATGGTCGACGGGCCGTGGAGAAGCCAAGCAGGTCCCGATGCAGATGACAGTTACAACGGTCCGCGGCCTCGCCAGCAGATCCGGACGACGGTGAAGGATGAAGGTTACGACGGCTGTGGCAGCGCCACCAGGCAGGATGATGGTGCACAGGACAGAGCTACGGCAGCGCCAGTAGTCCGTCCAGGATGAGTTCTTCTTTCGTCTCTCGACTCCAAGATACAACTGCCTTCCTGTTCTGGAGCTGCCCCAGTTATAGGGCTGGCGTGCTTTGATGTCCGGACCCTCGCACTTGGAGGTCGGGAGGTCCGGGATGAGGGAGTCCAGACACCCAGCAGGGGGGTGGAGCCAGCGCCCGGGGAGGCGATGGGCGAGCGGCACTGGCCGGGGGAGAACCATCGACACCTCTTTCTCCCATTGACTGGCCAAGTAGCTCGCTCACCTCCTGGGTGGAGGGTGGTGCCGGAATGTCTGAGGCCGGGCTAGGCCCAGGGTTGAGGTCGATCGGGGGCCAGGCGGCCTCGTGGCGAAGTGTCCAAGATGGCGGCCCGGGCTGGGCGCGTGGGTCGGCCGTGGATCGGACCCACGAGGTTATCATGCTCGGGGGCAGGTGTCCCTGAGGGGACGTAGGACGTGCAATGGTGGGGTGTGGTGCTTGTATGACTGGCTCGGGCTTGGTCGAGCCGGGGGAGAGCGGCCCGTCACGTGGCCTGTCCAACATGGGCCAGATCCGCGCAGATAGGTCTGCTGCCGGGGTGTACTCGTTCGTGGGGGGGGGGGGGGGGGGGGGGTAGGGGAGTAGGGGGGTCTGGGGCACTGTGGGGCTGTGGCCTGGAGTATGCACCAGAAGACGGGAGGGGGGCATGTGTGGGCTAAGGTCAGATGTGGACAGTTCAAGGTGCCCTCAAGCGGGATGATAAAGGAACAGGAAGAAGACATCAGGAATACGCCCAGGATCACACAATTCAGTCAATCGTGGGAGCCGGGATTGATCCCAGATGGGTCTCTCTTTCTCTTTCCTGGTTGACATCCGTGGTTAGTTCTTTGAGGCGCTATGGCAGATCACTATGTGAATAAATGCGTCTATTACGCATAGTGCCAATATCGGCCCGCACACCATCCTACCAAAATCATGATGCACATCATAAATAAGTAGACAAGACAACTTGTTGTTGGGAAAAAGTAGCTGCAGGTTTATTAGCATAAAATGCCAAAACATGGTGGGTTAACTTACAGATGATTCAAAGGCAAGCCGCCCCTCGCAGCTTGCCACCTGATAGGCCCAGTAGCCCGCGGCCTTGCCCAGACGGTGCTTAGCGGTTGTGGTGAGGAGATAGCCCCTCACCTGTCCGGTGAACCATTGGTCCACCCACTAGCTAAAACCCCCCCTCCCCCCCTACGAGGGACGGAGCGTTCAAGCGACCCCCGGTTGTCCAGGTAACCAACCGCCCGTAGGATAACGGGGCGCCGTCGCACCCCCAGGGTCCACCGCACAGATCTCCCAGGGATATTGGGCCTCAGCACCCTTTGTGCTTCTGCATAGGGTACTCCTGAGTAC
The DNA here is from genome assembly GCF_964263255.1 of Lissotriton vulgaris. NCBI lineage: Eukaryota > Metazoa > Chordata > Amphibia > Caudata > Salamandridae > Lissotriton > Lissotriton vulgaris. The sequence goes on from NC_141699.1 coordinate 25,736,429, forward strand.
CTTTCGCCTCTGGATCGTCCTGTAACTCCTCCACAGCCCTGGATGTGGCGACCGTCACAGACAGGGCCCCCCACCTGAGCTAACCTCCTAGACGCAGCCTGCTGAGAGAAGGGCTTCCTAAATGTCCAACAGAAATAAATCCATGCCTACTTTGGAAAGGTGGACTCCTTCTTTGTCAAGGCAACCAGAGGCTTTGGCGTGAAGTTCCCCATGTCGAATGAAGCCGAAGCCCATCAGCTCTGCGAACTTACGCATTGCGCAGTTTACCTTCCTTCGCGCAGCATTCTATCGCTTGCCCAAAGCGAGCACCTAACCAAACCCGGCGTGGTGTGATCTCAGACCACCATAGTTCGCAAGGTCCTAATAAATTGCTGATCTTGGTAATGTTCACTTTCATGTCTCTCAGGAGGAACCTTTTACCTAGGATAGGCAAGTCATTCCCTCCCAGGTGCAAGATAAGCACGTTTGGGGGGTGGGCGTTCCCTTGTAATTCTCGTGTTAGCAAGCCCAGCACCCCGCTCCAACGCCATCCAGTGATTCCTCGCCACACAAAATGAGTTTTGCTAAACCCATGATTCCACTTCCTGCTTTCTGCCCACCGGGCCAACCTGGAAACCCCCTCGTGTCCCAGCACCCAGACCGTTGTTCCTGGTAAATAAAGAGAAGTGTTGTATGTAACTTATTTATTAAAACATGCAATAAAACACACTGGTAAAATTACCACACTGCAAAACAAACACAGCAAAACACAGTTCTGGGGACAGGGTCAAGAGTGCCCAAGATTCACAGTTGCTGCCTCACGTCCCAGAACAAAACTTAACACATATCCTGTGCTCACTGAGCACTACCTGCTGCTGTCTGGTCTGATGTACATTTTGTAACAGTCAGATGACCATCTCCCTAATTGTTTGATGCCCTCTAGGTGTACCCCTTCAGTGGATGCAGTTGTGGCTGCACCCATGCGGAAAGAGTGGGTGCTGTACTTTTTGCCTAACGTTGAGACACCTGCTGAAACCAAGCAAGCGTGCATGACATGTTCCACTTGGTATTTAGTAAGCGGCGTGCCATCTGCATGCAAGAGGAGATATCCCTTACTGGGAGGACAGATGGCAAGGTAGGCCGTCAGGAGGCTCACGGGGTAAAATTTGGGCGAGCCTAGGCTTTGTAACCAAAGTTCTATCCCCCTTCCCCTCTGATCAGTTTTGGATTGGCGCAGGGTGATCTTGAGCGTGTCCCCCAATACCACAACGTCCTGCAGAGACAATGCTACACCTGACATGTCATTCTTGGATTTGGCGACCAGCTCAGAGATCCTGAAAGCGCCAAAGAAGGCTAAACTGAAAGCAGATGCAAACAAGGCAGACTCGTAAGCAGCCGAAGTGATCTGAGGTAAGCACAGGATCATACTCTGGAGTGTAGAAAAATCAATAGGAGATCTGTTGTCGGGCACTTTGGGTTCACCTCTAGCCCACCCTTTTAAAGCTGACCTGATGACAAATGCCCTGGTAGGGTCCGTCTGTCCTTTCAACTCAGCCTTGTGACTAATGGCTGCTATGTGGCCTGAAATCCAGGAATGGCTGTTTTTGTTATCTTTTGCCCACAGGATGAAGGCCTGGACTTTCAATTCTGCTGCCTCCCCAGAGTCTTCCCAAGGCCCCACAGTGGCACAACATTTTTTCACACAAGCCTTGTATCTATTGATAGTGTTCGGCTCCAACGACATCTCCCCCAGGGCCCTCATTCTGTTCACCACTTCAAAAGGTACCAGAGGTGTGCTGGGAAGGTGGTGGCTTCCTTTCTCGCTCTCGGCCAAGCTTCTCGGAACCGTCGCCACTGAAAACGAGAGAGAGCGACAGCAGCGATGTTCTTGATACCCTGAATGTGACGCGCCCTGCATTCAACATTGTTATAAAGGCAAGTACGCACCAGCTCGCGCAGCAGGCATAGAACCAGGGGGCAACTAGCAGAGTGAGAGTTGATGGCCTGTACTACTGCTAAGCTGTCTGACCACAGCAGGACCCTTTTGGTGGACAGGATAGCAGGCCATAGGTGGAAAGCCACCACGATGGGGAAGAGCTCAAGTACTGTGATCTTAGAATACAATCCAGGCGTTGGGCCACTTCTCTGCGCACCATTCCCTGTCTAAGATGGCCCCAAAACCGTGCCTGCCTGAAGAGTCCGTGAACAGAGCAAGGTCAGGGCTGCCCGCCCAGGGAGCCCTCCAAATCACTGCCCTTTGAAATTGCGGAGAAACTCAGCCCACATGGCCAGATCGTGTTGAATACCTTTGCTCAGTTTCACCATGTGGTGCTTTTTGGATATGTTAGCAGTGGCCCTGGCTAGTCTCCTGGCAAAGACCCTACCTGCTGGTATGATTCTGGCAGCAAAATTGAGCAGGCCTAGGATGCCCTGGATACAGCCCAGGGAAGCTACCAGCGCTTGAATCTTGCTAAACAGGTCGCGCACCTTATCCTCTGGTAATCTGGACTCCCCCGCAACCGTGTCGATCTCTATTCCCAGAAAAGTCAGGATTAGTGCTGGCCCCACTGTCTTACCTGGGGCAAGGGGACCCCCAGGTGGTCTGTAAGGAGAACAAAATCTGCCAGGGCCTGTGAGCACAGCTGTGTCCCGTCCCTCCCGATATACAAAAAGTCATCCAAGTAATGAGTCACCCCCTCTACACCGTATGTGTCTTGGAGTGCCCATTGCAGGAAACAACTGAAAGCTTCGAAGTACATACAGGACACAGCACAACCCATGGGCATGCATTTGTCAAAGTAAAACATGCCGTCGAGCTTGAAACCTAGCAGGTGATAGCTGCTCCGGTGGACTGGTAGTAACCTGAAAGCTGATTCAATGTCTGCTTTGGCTAACCAGGCCCCTCTGCCCGCTCTCCTGACTAGATCCAATGCTACGTCCAGCGTGGCATAAGACACAGAGCATGCTCCCTCTTCTAGCCCGTCGTTGACTGAAGTCCCTTTAGGGTAGGAAAGGTGGTGGATAAGTCTAAAGGCACCTGGTTCTTTTTTGGGCATGACCCCCAGGGGAGATACAACTAAATTCTCAAGAGGTGGGTGCAGGAAAGGACCTCCTATTCTGTTCAACGATCTCTCTTTTTCCACCTTCGCCCTCACCACTTCTGGTTGTTCCTTGGCAGATCTAAGGTTGTCAACATCCCTGCTTTCCAGAGCACCCGTGAAAGGGATCCTAAAACCTACGTGGAAACCAAATAAAAGCAAGCAGCTGTCTGCCTCTAAGGGATAACGCCTGAGCAAAGGAGTGATGTTGTCAAGGATCACAGGGGACCCTCCCTGTGACGCTAGCCGGTGTGAACTTGGTGGAGGAGGGGGTGAGACTAGAGAAAGAGAGCGCCCAGAAAGCTCGCTAAACTGCAACGGGGGAGGGACTGAGAGCGTGAAAGGAGAAGCCAGACCCGGAGACCTGCTGCCTGACCCCAACTTACTGTCCCCCCTTGCTAGCTGGCTGGGAGCTCTGTTTGGAGTGGCAAGAGGCTGCGGTTGTGGGGTGGGGTCCCCCACAAGTGTTACAGGCATGTACGAATTTGCATGTCTTCCCCCAGGAGCAAGACCCATTGTTGAAGAAGCGACAAGTGCCAGGGGGAGATCGCTTGAAGCCACCTCTGGCCCCACCCCCTATGCGGCCTCCACGAAAGGAATGTTTACCCTTGCCCCGAAAATAGGAGGATCCCCCTGTAGAAGCCTGCCCACTGGGAGGACTGCTTGTTGTTCCAACTGTAAGCTGGCCCCGTGCTCCCATGTGCTCCATCCAGAGCTGCACCTCCTTTTGATCCCAGTTCTGGGCACTGAGAGATTTTCCTTCTGAACTCCCTATCGTAGTTGATCCATCCATTACCACCCATTTCAAGGCCTCATTGTGGATGTTCAGGAAAACGTTCCATGGTGACAGACGCTAAAATGGAGAAAGCTTCTAGCCAGTTGGCAATGTTCTTTTCAGGCCATGGCTGATACTTTACCTTTTTGTCATCTTCCTTTTCCCCGAACTTTCTAGCATCCATGCCTTCCTGACCCAACATGAGTAGGGTAAAGATATCGATAAACTCCCTTTTCCAAATGCCCTCTTTGGCAGCTTGAGGTACTTGCCAAGCCAAGGAGCAACGCCCAGAAAGGAGCGATGCAGTGGAGATCGCAGGGACAGGTGAAGGCAAGGGAACAAGCATGGGGCTGGTAGCAGGAGGCACCCCAGAGGGAGCGCCTGTGGCGGCAGAGGGCGTGATAGGAACCAGTGAAATGGCCGCGGAAGGAGCGGAGGGGGAAGTCCCCAGCGGCGCCACGCTCGGCGCACCATTCGGAATTGTGTTGCAACTTGCACTGAATCCCCCTGCTTAGCAGCCTGCACCGATGACCAAACAGTGGAGGCTGCCGGAACTGGACTCCCACTGACCACGCTACTACCCCCTGCTTGTGGTGAGCTAGCAGCAGCAAACCCCCCTTGAAAACGTCCCATAAAATTGTTCAAAGTGTCCAATACTTTGGCCAGATCGTCTCTGGTGGCGAAATTACCTTGGGCAGCCTGATTGTCCTTGGAGAGGACCGGAGGCGGTGGTGTAGCACTTGCCCCCCGTGACATGACCTAACGGGGGTTCGCCACCGAATTGCTTCGTGTCAGCGGCATATATTCCTGGGGGAAATCCCTAACAGTGGGCTTTCTGATCCGCTTGGGCCTGGAGGGTGCGGCATCAGTACTGTTCTGGGTGTCGGACGAAGGGGATTCCGCCGGGAAACCAGAATCCTCCGGCTCTGGCATGTTCAACAAGTTCTAAGCCCAAGCAAGGCCTTTCAGCTTTGCCAGCTCCATAAAGTCTGCCCACACTACGTCCTAGGAGGTGCCCGGCAACGAGTCCTCCACCTGGGTATTTTCTTGAAAGAGGGGAGGGGAACTTTGGCTGTCCATTCTCACTTCTGTTCGCTCACACGGGATCTGGGGATACAAATTAGGATCAGCTACAGCACACACAAGGAGAAAAGAACCTGGCCGTCTTGAGTAACAACAGGTGCGTGTCCCAGACCCCTCCATACTTACATTACAGTGGTGCGACAAAGCGGAACGAAAATTTTTGCGATCGATTCGGAGTGACTCCGCGAGGGAGAGTGAGAAGGGGCTATGGAGGAAAAAAGGTAACGTTAGTTGGCGCACTTGTAGGTGACAATTTCCTAGACAACACACTGTCGTGTTCCCTCTCCCTTTCTGAGTGTATGCGCCCCCCCTTTGTGTCCACACCAGGGACTGGTCCCTCGCCATATACCTGTCTCTGGCCCACCAATTGCCACCTGTGCCGCCTTCTTGTCCTTTGTGCTGATTACTTTGCTTTGTATTCTGAAAAAATAAAAGAAATTGTCACAATGTTCCTTCCATTATTTACAATGAGTTCTATAATCTGTAGTGCTCCTTCTGCTTCCGGCGTCATGCCACCGTATTCCAGCTTCCTCTTAGCCAGTCCTCGCCAGCTGTACACGTACTCTCCTGAAAGTACACACATGTTAGTGCCACCTTAAATGTAACATGTAACAGCCCTGATTGCCCTTCTAGTTATTCCCCAAACAAAAACACCCAGGGCAAATGGTGTCAATACAACAGCTCACCTAACTTGCTGCGAGACCTTTTGCATTGCAAAAGCTTGTTTATATCGTGCGCTTCACAGGAATGTGTACAAAAGCACTGGCCTACCTCCCGTGCCTGCCCCATGGGCGCTGCTACTTGCACTCAAAGGGGAGCAGCCACAGCGTAATAAAATCGCGAACTAGACCCAGGCCAAATCGGGTAGGAGAGCGCAAAACATGCACCAGAAACGTGCCAGGAAACAGACATGCATGATGGATATGCACGTAGAAAAAGGGGGATTACCCAGAAACCACCGGACGTTGGGCGCGGTAACCGAGACTCGAACCCGGAGACTCCAAGTCCGAGGACGAGCGTTCCAGCAAAGGCCAGCATTTCTCCCGGGTAATGCAGGCCTGCCGAATGACGTGATCTGAAAGCCAGGTGTGACTCGCGGACCAACTGAGGAGTACGGACCGAGGGGGGAGCCTCCTAGTGCCATGGGAAAACTCTCCCGCAAGTGGAGTGTGCACCGCAATGCCGCACAAGAGCCCCGCTGGCCAGCACGAGGCAAGCGGAGACTCAACTGAAACCCCCAGGGAAGAGGAGGGCCAACACAGGAGATCGCCGTGGCCTATGATCACCGGGACGGAACATGCACTGCAAGCGGGAGGGGAGACCTGAACCCCAGGGGAAAACCAGTGTTCGCCCTCTCTGCAGTACGAGGGGAAACGCCGGAGCGCGCAGACCAGACCCGCATGAACCGTGCTGCACGCCCGGCCAGGATTGGGCGAGGAAAAGGGGCACAAACGAAGTTCCCTGTGTCGCCCGGGAAAACAGCCCGCAGGCCGAGCGGTACACCCCCAGGAGGTGTGGGAAGGACCCTGAGGGGTAAAAGTGTGTAGAAGGAATGCAGAGAAAACACCACGGACCGGCGCTTGAGCGAGTGTCCCGCTAGCCTGAGAAACGAACGCTAAGCGCGAATATCTCCAAAAGCTAACACCTGCCCCTGAGCAGTTTTTAGCCATGTTATCCAATGGTAGGTGGATAACATGGCTAGGAGCATTTGCTCGGTAATGCACGAAAATCGCAGACTTTTCAGTGATATTCATGCATTTTGGCCTATTTTTATTGCTTCGGAGATAAACCTTGATAATAGCATGGTTCCTAAGCGATAAAAATCGCCGGAGCTCGGCGATAAAAATATTGCCGCTAAGCCAACATAGCGATAATTATCGCTAGTTGTTGGTAATATGACCCCAGGTGACTAAAGTCGTAAACAGAGCGCCTCCATCTCCGTTCCCAATAACTACCATTGCTGTGAGAAAAGTCAATATTGTTTGCAAGCACCGACACGTTTCAAGTCATCATACATCCGTTTCAACTACATTTAACACACTACATGTACTTCCACGGTGCACAGTATATAGGATTGTGCAAAACCATATATTATGACTGGAAGTGCATTTTACATGTTGGTGAAATGTACTCAGACATGCAGGTTTGGTGTGCTTGAGAAGTTAGTGATTGTGAGTTGTGAGTGAAGTGTTTAAGGTGGCGGTGGTTGGTTTCCATGTCCACGTGTGTAGTTGTCTATGTTGCTATAGTGGAGTCTGCATCAGGTTGTCCACTGGGATCACATTGGTGGGAGGCGCAGGTCATGACCCTTCAGGTGCATGCACCAGGTGGACGAGGGACATCAGAGAGTCATGCTGCACTGACAGGTGGTCTTCAGCCAGATCCCAAATGAGTTGTAGGACCTCATTGCACCCCGGATATTGTCCTCCCTACACCCTCACCTTCAATGCACCTGCAGGAATCCACCCTGGGCCTGCAGGAGCTGGTTGTGTCTCTCCATGTCATGGGAGTGAGTTTGTGGTTGTCACTGATGTGATACCTTGGGTAGCCATCAGCACAGCCTCTTCGTATGTTTATTCAGGAAACCAGACTCAGGTTCTCTTTCCTCCAGCCCTCTCACCAACCGCCTTGTATACATGCTATTCCCCTGCCACCTTCCATCCCAATCATCATCACAGTACATATCACATCATTACATTTCTCTCCCTCTTTTTTTTAAAAGGGAAGAAGAGAGACAAAAGAACAGAAAGGGTAAAGAAAAATACAGAAAAAAAGAACATAGAGGAAAACCAAACTGTTCATATATCATGTATTAATGTTCAACAATGCTCTATGAGGCGATCTGGTTTCCGTGAAACCCTCTCAAATTTCCTGATGAACTGTTCCACGTGTTCATCGCCCCACTGCACATTTCCTTGTTCATTGAGCCTTGGATTAAACTGTCTTATTTCTTGTGACTGTCCTGCTATCCCCTTTTGCAGTAACTGCAGTTCCATGAGCTTCTGTTGTTTCCAAAGGAGCTGGATGAAATCTTATCTGTGACTTTCTTACTTGCTGTTTTACTAATAGTAAATCTCCTACATTGTAATCCTGATCAGGGAAGCTCTTCTTGCTTTCAGCATAGTGTTTCATTTTTTTTCTTCACTTCCCTATCTCTCTTCATTACCTCTGCGTAATATTTTGGTGAGACTGATGGAATGTGCAGCTGGTGCACAGTCAAAATATCGACTACAAAATATCGAATGGACATAATATCGAATGGACAGAATATAGACATCAAAAATATCGTTTTGAAGGTAAGCAAAGTAATATCGAATTTAAAAATATAGATAGTCAAAATATCGAAGTACATAATATAGGTTAATAAAAATATCGAAAATTTAATAATATCGAATTTTTTATAGTGTATTTTATGTGTTAAAAGTGTTTATTTTTGTTATAATGTAATTTAATTAATGAATTTAATGGTATTTAAATTTTGCGTAATTTATTCTGTAGCGGGTTGTGGGTTTATAGGGGAATAGGGTGGGAAGTAATTTAATTATAATTAATTAAATATGTAAATTTATTTATTGGTATTTATTTATAATTAATTGTTAATTAATTTTTATTTTGTAATTAATTACATTTTAATTGCCAATTAATTTTATTTAATTGATTAATTGATAATTATGTTAATTTAACTAATTTAATTTCTGTAGCGGGTTGTGGGTTTATAGGGGAATAGGGTGGGAAGTAATTTAATTATAACTAATTACATATGTTAATTTATTTTGGGTATTTATTAGATTTTAATTGTTAAGTAAGTTTTTAATTACTAATTATTTAATTGTTTATTTGTAATTAATTAGTATTACTAGATAACTAATTGTAATGATTAAATTAAATTAGTATTTGTAATTAATTAATTGTTATATTATATTACATTGGTAATTACTTCTAATTAATTTTTTTATAGATATTAATATATATATATTTTTAAATAATATATGTAGTATCTACTTTCCCTACTGTTGCACTCTTTGGAGTGGGAATAGTAATTTTTACCCCTACGCTATCCAACGCTTTCCCTACTGTTGCACTCTCTGGAGTGGGAATAGTAATTTTAACCCCTTCGCTATCCAACGCTTTCCCTACTGTTGCACTCTTTGGAGTGGGAATAGTAATTTTTACACCTACGCTATCCAACGCTTTCCCTACTGTTGCACTCTCTGGAGTGGGAATAGTAATTTTTACCCCTTCGCTATCCAACGCTTTCCCTACTGTTGCACTCTTTGGAGTGGGAATAGTAATTTTTACACCTACGCTATCCAACCCTTTCCCTACTAATGCACACTCTGGAGTGGGAATAGCAATGTTTACCCCTATGCTATCCAACGCTTTCCCTTCTGTTGCACTCTCTGGAGTGGGAATAGTAATTTTTACCCCTACGCTATCCAACGCTTTCCCTACTGTTGCACTCTCTGGAGTGGGAATAGTAATTTTTACCCCTACGCTATCCAACGCTTTCCCTCCTGTAGCACTTTCTGGAGTGGGAATAGTAATTGTAATCCCTACGCTATCCAACGCTTTCCCTACTATTGCACACTTTGGAGTGGGAATAGTAATTTTTACCCCTACGCTATCCAACGCTTTCCCTACTGTTGCACTCTCTGGAGTGGGAATAGTAATTTTTACCCCTACGCTATCCAACACTTTCCCTACTGTTGCACTCTCTGGAGAGGGAATAGTAATTTTTACCCCTGCGCTATCCAACGCTTTCCTTACTGTTGCACTCTCTGGAGTGGGAATAGTAATTTTTACCGCTACGCTATCCAACACTTTACCTACTGTTGCACTCCCTGGAGTGGGAATAGTAAGTTTTACCCCTACGGTATCCAACCCTTTCCCTACTGTTGCACTCTCTGGAGTGGAAATAGTATTTTTTACCCCTACGCTATCCAAAGCTTTCCCTACTGTTGCACTCTCTGGAGTGGGAATAGTAATTTTTACCTCTACGCTATCCAACGCCTTATCTACTGTTGCACTCTCTGGAGTGGGAATAGTAATTTTACACTTCCGCTATAATACGGTAATAATATTGGATATTTTTTAATTAAATTATGTTACTATATATATATATGTTTTAACAAATATGATTGTAAACATTTTTTTTATAACTTTAATTACTTATTTAATTAGTATAAGGTAATTTAAGTATTTTTAAGTATATTTTAGTAAATAATTTTTAATATTAATTTAATGTAACATTGTTTTTAATAAATTCGATATTTTTACAAACTATATTTTTGTAAACGATATTTTTTACTCGATATTTTTGTACTTAGCTGTTTGTAGATACAAAGTCGATATTCTGTCTGTCGATATTTTGTCGCCGATATTTTTGGTAGTCGATATTATGTCCCTCGATATTATGTCAGTGATCCGTGCGGCTACGTGTTTGCCTTGAGTGACCAAACTTCAACTCAGAAGGACATTTTTCTGTAGTACCATGAGGGGTATTTCTATAATCTCTCAAAACTTGACACAGTGCCTGATTTATTGAAGTACAATAGTATTGCCCTATCTACTGCTTTCTTAATAGTATCCAATAACCTTTTCACCCTTCCATTAGCTTGTGGCCACATTGGCATAACCCTTTTATGAGCTTTTCCTAAGTAATTCATGAAGGGCCTGATTCACAGAATGAACTTAAGACTCAATCCTAAACTGACTACTATTTTGGTATTCACAGAATGCACTTACTACTTTTGTTATTCACAGAAGTTAGGATTTTGTCTTAAGTTTGTCTTAAGACAGACTTAAGACAAAATCCTAACTTCTGTGAATACCAAAAGTAGTAAGTGCATTCTGTGAATACCAAAATAGTAGTCAGTTTAGGATTGAGTCTTAAGTTCATTCTGTGAATCGGGCCCGACGTTTTTAAAGTCATTTGCACTGAAAGGTGGCCCATTATCTCTTTTCAACACATCTGGTATTCCCGAGCTAGAAAAAATGTCGTCAAGAGTAGGAAGTACAGCTGACGTTGACGTTGATGATACTACTTTTACAATCGGACAACGAGAGTATTCATCAATTAATGCTAGCAAATAAAGTCCAGAATCTAGTGGTCCATAGAAATCTGCTGCCACACTGGACTGTACAGCGTCAGGTAACCTGGACATGTGTAGTTCTCCATTTACTCTTTCTTTTGCAGTGCAGTTACATAAATACCATGTTTGTACAATGTTAGAAATGGGATCTCTGGTTGGCTGAGGCTTGCGCCAAAGCCAGGCAGAGACCACCACTCTAGTCAGGGCAAGGGAGTTACATGCCAAGATAACCCCTGCTCACCCTCTTGGTAGCGTGGCACGAGCAGTCAGGCTTATCCCGGAGGCAATGTGTAAAGCGTTTGCGCAACACACACACACAGCAGCAACACACTAGGCACACCACAAAAGGAAACTCCACACAAGGTTATATATAAAAATAGCCTTTGTATTACCATAAACACATTAGATCATAATCACACAGATACACTGTGCCAGTATTTACAGGGGATTAATTACACATGACAGGGCCACGTGGGCCACTGTCAGAATCAGCACTTAGTAGAAATAGCACTTCTAGAACATAGAATAATTGTAGCACCAAATAACAATTGTAGGACACAACCAGTAACCACGGGTAAAAGGTAGGTACACACTACGTAATACTAATCACAATAGGCATTGATCACGCAGGTAAACCTTGTTGGACAGGCCACATGACGGGCCGCTCTCCCCCGGCTCGACCAGGCCCGAGCCCAGTCACGCAAGCACCACACACCACCATTGCACGCCCTGCGTCCCCTCAGGGACCCCTGCCCTCGAACATGATAACCTCGTGGGTCCGATCCATTGCCGGCCATGCACCCAGCCGGGCCGCCATCTTGGACACCTCGCCACGAGGCCGCCTGGCCCCCGATCGACCTCAACCCTGGGCCTAGCCCAGCCTCAGACAATCCGGCACCACCCTCCACCCAGGAGGTGAGCGGGCTACTTGGCAAGTCAATGGGAGAAAGAGGTGCCGATGGCTCTCCCCCCGCCCAGTGCCGCTCGCCCATCGCCTCCCCGGGCGCTGGCTCCACCCCCCTGCTGGGTGTCTGGACTCCCTCATCCCGGACCTCCCGACCTCCAAGTGCGAGGGTCCGGACATCAAAGCACGCCAGCCCTATAACTGGGGCAGCTCCAGAGCAGGAAGGCAGTTGTATCTTGGAGTCGAGAGACGTAAGAGGAACTCATCCTGGACGGACTACTGGCGCTGCCGTAGCTCTGTCCTGTGCACCATCGTCCTGCCTGTTGGCGCTGCCACAGCCGTCGTAACCTTCATTCTTCACCGTCGTCCGGATCTGCTGGCGAGGCCGCGGACCGTTGTAACCATCATCTTCATCGGGACCTGCTTGGCTTCTCCACGGCCCGTCGACCATCCTTCATCCATCTCGGGACCTGCTTGGCTCCTCCACGGCCCGATCAGCCACCACGCCGAGCTCGAGGATTGAGAGCTATTTAACTCATTGGTAACTAAGACTGTCCCGCTACCCTTTCTCCTCAACCAGAGATCAGAACCGAGGGGACCCCTGAGTCCAGACCTCCTTGTATCATAACGACGTAACCTAAGAATTGCATATAAAGTCTCGTTAACCTTCAATCTTGTGTGGTGTCCGTCTGTGGGGGGGAAGTTACTTACCTGTACAGTCGTTGGAGACGGCTCTCCCTGGAGACCTCTCCCCGTAATCTCGGCCGACCCTCCCGGTCCGTCTAACATTGGTGGCCAGCGGCGCGATCCGAATCACCGCATAACGTACAGAGAGTAGCTCACCCCACAACGAACAACAAATGTCGACTAAAGAGAGCGGATCAACTGAGAAGTTCCAAATGGAAAAACTAGAGGAATACAGCCATCGTGAACTAAAGCAGTTCTGCATCGAACTAGGTATCGCTACCACCGGACTAAGTACCAAGGACGATTTTAAGCATGCCCTAGAATCTTGGGCAGAGACCGGGGATGTCGAAGCCCCTGAGCAAAGCACCGCGAAAAATACCAACACGGCCCCTGAGGGGCAAAGAACCAGTCTCTCGCAAGACGAGATCCAAGAAAGAGAAAAAGCCCGACTACACGAACTCGAAATGGCCCGACTCAAGATGGACATAGAACTCAAATTGGCCGAGCAAAAAATAAACTTAGAGCACCTTCGCCTCCGAGAAGAAAGAGAGGAGAAACAGAGGCAAAGGGAGCTCGAGGAAAAAAGACTAACGTACGAGCACGAACGGAACCTAGCCGAGATCAACCTGCGCAAACAAAATAAAGAGTTAGGGGTGCCCGACAGACCGTCCACCCCAGGGACCGCGGAGAAAAAAGTGCACATCCCCAAGGATGTGGTCCGAGAATATTTTCGAGAAGACGACATCCAGCAATGGTTTAAGGCCTATGAAATCGCGATGACTGCGCACCGGATCGATAGAGCCGACTGGGGAGCCGGCCTATGGGGCAAATTCCTCAATGAGGGCCGCGATACTCTGTTACAGCTCCCAGACCACCAGATGACCTCCTACGACCATATGAAAGCGGCCCTCCTCACCCGCTATGGCCTCACGCCCGAGATGTACCGTCAGAGGTTCCGAGACTGCACACGCATTCCAGGTACAACTTGGGTGGACTATGTAACGTACTTTAGCCGAGCCTTCGAAGGCTGGATCAGAGGGAACAACGTCACGACCTACGAGCAGCTGTTCAATCTGATGGTATGGGAGCATCTGTCCAACAATTGCTTCATTGAACTACGCCAACACCTCCTCGACAGCAAGTTAACCGATCCCCGGCAGCTCGCAGCCGAAGCTGACCGGTGGGAGATCACCAGAGTGGGCCGGAATGGGTCCTACGAGCAGAACAGGAACAACAATGGTCACTACCGACCCAGAGGAGGAGGAGGGGGCCAAGGACGAGGAAGAGACAATACTCCGGCCGCCCCCGCTACCAGCACCACCCCCCCGGCCAACCGGGGCAGCACCCCGGCGCGACCGGGATACAGAGCCAATGTTACATGTCACCGATGCCAACGAGTCGGCCACTATGCAAACGACCCAAGCTGCCCGCAGTATCAGAGTCCAAGACCCCGCCAGGTGGCCGCCGCGGCACTAGGGGAAGAACAGATCTCCGAGGAACAAGAAACAGGCGAGCAAGAGTATCAAGAGTGGGAGCCAGCCGCCATGACTCTCGCGTGCTTAGGGGGAAGAGACATGGTCCCGCGGGTCCCCCTACCCGCTAACACCCAGAAGTACAGCCAATGGGTGAGCATCAATGGACAACGGGCCGAAGCCCTTCGAGACACCGGGGCCAGTGTGACAGCCGTCCGCTGTCATCTGGTGACCCCAGAACAATATCTACCGAACGTTCTCTGCCCTGTGCGATCAGCCGACAACTCGGAAAGTCTGTGTCGGATGGCCTGCGTCCCCTTTGAGTGGGGAGGGGTCTCCGGCATGTTGAAGGTAACGGTCCGAGACGACGCCCCCGTGGAATGCCTCCTCGGAAATGACCTGGAAAGCTCCCCGTGGGCAGCCGTGGAGCGAAAAGAACACTTGGGGATGTTGGGCGTCCCAGACTGGGCGTGCGTCACCACCCGGTCCATGGCCGCCCGTGCCAACCATCACCCGGAAGAACCCGAATGGCCGGCGCCACCGCCTCCGGTCGCCCCCGCCGAGACCCCCGACCATGGCATCCCCCTCGAACTTGCTCAACCTTCCGACCTCGCTAATCTTGATCAGTGGGCTCAAGAAGGGGGACCCACACAAGAACAATTTCGTCAGGAACAGAAGACCTGTCCCTCCCTTGAGGGACTCCGACAACAAGCGCTCGCCCAAAGCGCCGGGGATACCTCCGGAACTCATTGGGTCTACTGGGACAATGATCTATTGTACAGCGAGCAACGAATCGCCGAGCTGGGGGCCAACCGAGTACTAGTGGTGCCCCTCCGCTTTAGAGACTTCCTGCTAAACCTGGCCCACGATGCCCCCCTGGCAGGGCACCTGGGACAGGATAAAACCTACAGCCGCCTAGTGACCCACTTCTTCTGGCCCAAAATGAGAAACGATGTGCACCAGCATTGCCGATCTTGCCCCACGTGCCAAGCCAGTGGGAAGAGCGGCCGCAAATTAAAGGCTCCCCTGCAACCCTTTCCAGTAGTCACAACCCCATTTGAGAGGGTCGGGATAGACATTGTGGGACCCCTGGACCCGCGTACAAGACAAGGCCATCGCTTCATCCTGGTACTAGTGGACCACGCCACCCGCTACCCTGAGGCTATTCCTCTCCGGACCGTGACAGCCCCAGTGGTCGGCCGGGCCCTGATGGGGATCTTCTCCCGTGTGGGGTTCCCCCGGGAAGTCGTCAGTGACAGAGGCACGAACTTTATTTCTAAATATATGAAGTCCCTCTGGCAACAGTGTGGGGTCACCTACCGCTTCACGACCCCCTATCACCCCCAAGGAAACGGACTTGTTGAGCGGTTCAATCGCACGCTAAAAGGGATGATCGGGGGATTGGAAGAGCCCCTCCGTCGCCAGTGGGACGTGCTGCTGCCGTGCCTCCTCTTCGCCTACCGGGAGGTCCCACAGAAGTCCCTAGGCTTCAGCCCCTTCGAGCTGCTCTATGGGCACCCAGTACGGGGGCCACTCAGCCTGATCAAAGAAGGCTGGGAGATGCCTCCGGCCAAGAGTCCTCCAGATGTCTTCCGGTACCTCCTCACCCTCCGCAACCAGTCCCGGCGGTTCAGAGACCTAGCAAAAGCCAACCTAGAGGCCAGTCAAGAGGACATGAAGAAATGGTATGACCAGAACGCCTCATCCATTGAATTCGAGCCGGGGCAACAGGTCTGGGTAATGTCCCCCACAGAACCGTGCGCTCTCCAAGACAAATGGACGGGACCCTTCAAGGTAATCGAGCGCAAGGGTCCTGCCACCTATCTGATCGATATGGAGTCCGCCCGGAATCCGCTCCGAGTCCTCCACACCAACAGACTGAAACCCCACTTTGCACGAACAGAACTCAGCCTCTTGATGGCCACAGACAATGGGGTTGAAGACGACTCCGAGCCTCTCCCTGACCTCTTGCGGACCCAGGAGCAAGACGGCTCCGTGGATGGGGTCCGACTCTCGGAGACCCTCACCAGAGAACAACGGCAAGAGTGCCAAGCCCTCCTATCACGGTTCGCCAGTCTGTTCTCCCTCACCCCGGGTGTCACTTCCTGGTGTGTGCACGATGTGGACACCGGAGACAGCCCTCCTATCCGCCACCGGGCCTACCGCGTACCTGATCGGGTACGGGCCTGCATCCAGGCGGAAGTAGCTAAGATGCTCACGCTCGGGGTCATCGAGCCCTCAGACAGTCCATGGGCCAGCCCGGTCGTACTGGTCCCCAAAGCAGCCGCCCCCGGGACCACACCAGAACTCCGGTTCTGTGTCGACTACCGGGGCCTGAATGAAGTCACCAGAACGGACGCACACCCCATCCCCCGGGCAGATGAACTGGTCGACCGAATGGGCGCTGCCCGCTACCTCAGCATCTTCGACCTGACGGCAGGTTATTGGCAGATCGGCCTCACACCCCGAGCACAAGAACGCTCTGCCTTCTCCACCCCCGATGGCCACTATCACTTTACGGTCATGCCCTTCGGCATGAAGAATGCCCCAGCGACGTTCCAACGGCTCGTCAATCAGGTCCTGGCGGGGCTCGAAGAGTTCAGCGCCGCCTACCTGGACGACATCGCTGTGTACAGCCACCATTGGACCGAGCACCTCCACCACCTCCAAGCAGTGCTGCAAGCCCTTCAGCGAGCTGGCCTCACGATCAAGGCCAGCAAATGCCAAATTGGACAAGGGTCGGTGACCTACCTCGGACACCAGGTGGGAAGCGGCCTAGTGGCCCCCCTACAGCTGAAAATTGCCGCCATCCAGAACTGGCAACCCCCTATCACTCAAACTGAGGTGCGAGCCTTCCTGGGCCTCACGGGCTACTACCGAAGGTTCGTGAAAGACTATGGTACCATCGTGGGGCCTCTCACCGAACTCACGTCAAAAAATCAGCCCAAGAAGGTGAACTGGACCCCAGAGTGTCAAGCGGCGTTCGAACAGTTAAAGGCCGCCATGTGTTCCGCTCCTGTGCTCCAGGCCCCAGACTACAGCCGGGAGTTCGTCGTCCAGACGGACGCCTCCGACCAGGGCATTGGGGCGGTCCTGTCCCAAGTGAGCACCGAAGGCCTCGATCAACCGGTGGCCTTCATCAGCCGGAGACTCCTACCCCGGGAACAACGCTGGAGCACCATAGAGAGGGAAGCCTTCGCTGTGGTATGGGCCCTCAAGAAGCTCCGGCCCTACCTTTTTGGCACCCACTTTCGGGTGCAGACTGACCACCGACCCCTGCAGTGGTTGATGCATATGCGGGGGGAAAACCCAAAATTGCTACGCTGGTCCATCTCCTTACAAGGTATGGACTTCACAGTCGAACACCGGCCTGGGTCCGACCACGCCAACGCCGATGGCCTGTCCCGGTTTTTCCGCCTCGACGAAGAGAGTCCCCAAGAGGATGGGTAACTCTCCCCGCCTTCAGCTGGGGGGGACGCATGTTGGACAGGCCACATGACGGGCCGCTCTCCCCCGGCTCGACCAGGCCCGAGCCCAGTCACGCAAGCACCACACACCACCATTGCACGCCCTGCGTCCCCTCAGGGACCCCTGCCCTCGAACATGATAACCTCGTGGGTCCGATCCATTGCCGGCCATGCACCCAGCCGGGCCGCCATCTTGGACACCTCGCCACGAGGCCGCCTGGCCCCCGATCGACCTCAACCCTGGGCCTAGCCCAGCCTCAGACAATCCGGCACCACCCTCCACCCAGGAGGTGAGCGGGCTACTTGGCAAGTCAATGGGAGAAAGAGGTGCCGATGGCTCTCCCCCCGCCCAGTGCCGCTCGCCCATCGCCTCCCCGGGCGCTGGCTCCACCCCCCTGCTGGGTGTCTGGACTCCCTCATCCCGGACCTCCCGACCTCCAAGTGCGAGGGTCCGGACATCAAAGCACGCCAGCCCTATAACTGGGGCAGCTCCAGAGCAGGAAGGCAGTTGTATCTTGGAGTCGAGAGACGTAAGAGGAACTCATCCTGGACGGACTACTGGCGCTGCCGTAGCTCTGTCCTGTGCACCATCGTCCTGCCTGTTGGCGCTGCCACAGCCGTCGTAACCTTCATTCTTCACCGTCGTCCGGATCTGCTGGCGAGGCCGCGGACCGTTGTAACCATCATCTTCATCGGGACCTGCTTGGCTTCTCCACGGCCCGTCGACCATCCTTCATCCATCTCGGGACCTGCTTGGCTCCTCCACGGCCCGATCAGCCACCACGCCGAGCTCGAGGATTGAGAGCTATTTAACTCATTGGTAACTAAGACTGTCCCGCTACCCTTTCTCCTCAACCAGAGATCAGAACCGAGGGGACCCCTGAGTCCAGACCTCCTTGTATCATAACGACGTAACCTAAGAATTGCATATAAAGTCTCGTTAACCTTCAATCTTGTGTGGTGTCCGTCTGTGGGGGGGAAGTTACTTACCTGTACAGTCGTTGGAGACGGCTCTCCCTGGAGACCTCTCCCCGTAATCTCGGCCGACCCTCCCGGTCCGTCTAACAAACCTAAACTCGCTAGCATAAACCACACTAGGTAAAACAACCTCCTAAGCATGAAAACATAGTTAGAGGTATAAAGTAGGATCATAAGATATGCTTTCGACAATGTTAATGGTGTGCATTGTGTCTCGTAGATACGACGGAGTGGACTAAGCAAGTGGTTTGAGGAAAAAGTCGATATATTTCCCCAATGGTTCCAATATGGAGCCACAGCCAGAAACAATTGGGCGACCCGGAGGGTTTGTCATATTTTTATGAATCTTAGGCAAAGTGTATAGTGTTGCCAAGCGGGGATGTTTATTGTTCAGAAACTGAAATTCATTCTCAGACAGAAAGCCTACATCGAGACCTTCCTGGGTTACTTCTAGAATCTCCAATGCGATGAATCTGGTGGGGTCGGACCTCAGTAGTTGATAGCAAGTATCATCCTGTAGTTGGCGTAGAATCTCAGACTTGTAGGCAGATAAATCCTGGATGACAATGGCTCCACCCTTGTCTGCAGGTTTGATCACGACTTGTTGGTTGTTTGCCAATGACTGTAGGGCTGTCTTTTGGGGTTTGCTGGTGTTGTACCTAACGAAGGTTTTATCTTGGAGAACTCGTTGCACATCTCGTCAAACGCCAAACCTTAGTCTATGTTCTATTTTCAGGTAATTTAATTAATACATGACTTACCCTGTGAGTGGTTTGTTGCCTAGAACCGTGCCGGTTTTCCTACCCGGGCGCTCGGGCCCTCGCCCTTACTTGTGTTTAGACCTTGTTCCATGCTTTGGACACGTTTATACCACGTTAATTTTTATCCTTGATGTGTACTGACTCACAATCCCCTTTTTAATCATTTTTAATCATTCAGCTAAATACCTATAACTAGGATGTTGACCAACGCTTAATAACTACCGCTGTGATAATAATGAGAGGCTGGAATAGTACCCCTCTAACTTTAGTTTATTATACCCATTTTTATTAGGTCCCTGCCCCTCCCCATGGTCCTGATGAAGACCCCGCAGCAAGGATAACTTTTCCTGCACAATCAGAGGGTCGAAACGTCGACTGTTTTTCTAAATTGCGGCAACCTCACTGTTGGACAGGCCACATGACGGGCCGCTCTCCCCCGGCTCGACCAGGCCCGAGCCCAGTCATACAAGCACCACACACCACCATTGTACGTCCTACGTCCCCTCAGGGACACCTGCCCTCGAACATGATCACCTCATGGGCCCGATCCACTGCCGACCCATGCGCTCAGCCTGGGCCGCCATCTTGGACACTTCGTCACGAGGCCGCCTGGCCCCCGATCGACCTCAACCCTGGGCCTAGCCCGACCTCAGACATTCCGGCACCACCCTCCACCCAGGAGGTGAGCGAGCTACTTGGCAGGTCAATGGGAGAAAGAGGTGTCGATGGCTCTCCCCCGGCCAGTGCCGCTCGCCCATCGCCTCCCCGGGCGCTGGCTCCACCCCCCCGCTGGGTGTCTGGACTCCCTCATCCCGGACCTCCCGACCTCCAAGTGCGAGGGTCCGGACATCAAAGCACGCCAGCCCTATAACTGGGGCAGCTCCAGAGCAGGAAGGCAGTTGTATCTTGGAGTCGAGAGACGTAAAGAGGAACTCACCCTGGACGGACTACTGGCGCTGCCGTAGCTCTGTCCTGTGCACCATCGTCCTGCCTGTTGGCGCTGCCACAGCCGTCGTAACCTTCATCCTTCATCGTCGTCCGGATCTGCTGGCGAGGCCGCGGACCGTTGTAACCGTCATCTGCATCGGGACCTGCTTGGCTTCTCCACGGCCCGTCGACCATCCGTCATCCATCCCGGGACCTGCTTGGCTTCTCCACGGCCCGTCGACCATCCGTCATCCATCCCGGGACCTGCTTGGCTTCTCCACGGCCCGTCGATCATCCTTCGTCCATCTCGGGACCGGCTTGGCTCCTCCACGGCCCGATCAGCAAACACACCGAGCTCGAGGATTGAGAGCTATTTAACTCATTGGCAACTAAGACTGTCCCGCTACCCCTTTTTCCTCAACCAGAGATCAGAACCGAGGGGACCCCTGAGTCCAGACCTCCTTGTATCATATCAACGTAACCTAAGAATTGCCTATAAAGTCTCGTTAACCTTCAATCTTGTGTGGTGTCCGTCTGTGGGGGGGGAAGTTACTTATCTGTACAGTCGGTGGAGACGGCTCTCCCTGGAGACCTCTCCCCGTAATCTCGGCCGACCCTCCCGGTCCGTCTAACATTGGTGGCCAGCGGCGCGATCCGAATCACCGCATAACGTACAGAGAGTAGCTCACCCCACAACGAACAACAATGTCAACTAAAGAGAGCGGATCAACTGAGAAGTTCCAAATGGAAAAACTCGAGGAATACAGCCATCGTGAACTAAAGCAGTTCTGCATCGAACTAGGTATCGCTACCACCGGACTAAGTACCAAGGACGATTTCAAGCATGCCCTAGAATCTTGGGCAGAGACCGGGGATGTCGAAGCCCCTGAGCAAAGCACCGCGAAAAATACCAGCACGGGCCCTGAGGGGCAAAGAACCAGTCTCTCGCAAGACGAGATCCAAGAAAGAGAAAAAGCCCGACTACACGAACTCGAAATGGCCCGACTCAAGATGGACATAGAACTCAAATTGGCCGAGCAAAAAATAAACTTAGAGCACCTTCGCCTCCGAGAAGAAAGAGAGGAGAAACAGAGGCAAAGGGAGCTCGAGGAAAAAAGACTAACGTACGAGCACGAGCGGAACCTAGCCGAGATCAACCTGCGCAAACAGAATAAAGAGTTAGGGGTGCCTGACCGACCGTCCACCCCAGGGACCACGGAGAAAAAAGTGCACATCCCCAAGGATGTGGTCCGAGAATATTTTCGAGAAGACGACATCCAGCAATGGTTTAAGGCCTATGAAATCGCGATGACTGCGCACCGGATCGATAGAGCCGACTGGGGAGCCGGCCTATGGGCCAAATTCCTTAATGAGGGCCGCGATACTCTGTTACAGCTCCCAGACCACCAGATGACCTCCTACGACCATATGAAAGCGGCCCTCCTCACCCGCTATGGCCTCACGCCCGAGATGTACCGTCAGCGGTTCCGAGACTGCACACGCATTCCAGGTACAACTTGGGTGGACTATGTAACGTACTTTAGCAGAGCCTTCGAAGGCTGGATCAGAGGGAACAACGTCACGACCTACGAGCAGCTGTTCAATCTGATGGTATGGGAGCATCTGTCCAACAATTGCTTCATTGAACTACGCCAACACCTCCTCGACAGCAAGTTAACCGATCCCCGGCAGCTCGCAGCCGAAGCTGACCGGTGGGAGATCACCAGAGTGGGCCGGAATGGGTCCTACGAGCAGAACAGGAACAACAATGGTCACCCCCGACCCAGAGGAGGAGGAGGGGGCCAAGGACGAGGAAGAGACAACACTCCGGCCGCCCCCACTACCAGCACCACCCCCCCCGGCCAACCGGGGCAGCACCCCGGCGCGACCGGGATACAGAGCCAATGTTACATGTCACCGATGCCAACGAGTCGGCCACTATGCAAACGACCCAAGCTGCCCGCAGTATCAGAGTCCAAGACCCCGCCAGGTGGCCGCCGCGGCACTAGGGGAAGAACAGATCTCCGAGGAACAAGAAACAGACGAGCAAGAGTATCAAGAGTGGGAGCCAGCAGCCATGACTCTCGCGTGCTTAGGGGGAAGAGACATGGTCCCGCGGGTCCCCCTACCCGCTAACACCCAGAAGTACAGCCAATGGGTGAGCATCAATGGACAACGGGCCGAAGCCCTTCGAGACACCGGGGCCAGTGTGACAGCCGTCCGCTGTCATCTGGTGACCCCAGAACAATATCTACCGAACATTCTCTGCCCTGTACGATCCGCCGACAACTCAGAGAGTCTGTGTCGGATGGCCTGCGTCCCCTTTGAGTGGGGAGGGGTCTCCGGCATGCTGAAGGTAACGGTCCGAGACGACGCCCCCGTGGACTGCCTCCTCGGAAATGACCTGGAAAGCTCCCCGTGGGCAGCCGTGGAGCGAAAAGAACACTTGGGGATGTTGGGCGTCCCAGACTGGGCGTGCGTCACCACCCGGTCCATGGCCGCCCGTGCCAACCCTCACCCCGAAGAACCAGAATGGCCGGCGCCACCGCCCCCGGTCGCCCCCGCCGAGACCCCCGACCATGGTATCCCCCTCGAACTTGCCCAACCTTCCGACCTTGCTAATCTTGACCAGTGGGCTCAAGAAGGGGGACCCACACAAGAACAATTTCGTCAGGAGCAGGAGACTTGTCCCTCCCTTGAGGGACTCGAGCCGGGGCAACAGGTCTGGGTAATGTCCCCCACAGAACCGTGCGCTCTCCAAGACAAATGGACGGGACCCTTCAAGGTAATCGAGCGCAAGGGTCCTGCCACCTATCTGATCGATATGGAGTCCGCCCGGAATCCGCTCCGAGTCCTCCACACCAACAGACTGAAACCCCACTTTGCGCGAACAGAACTCAGTCTCTTGATGGCCACAGACAATGGGGTTGAAGACGACTCCGAACCTCTCCCTGACCTCTTGCGGACCCAGGAGCAAGACGGCTCCGTGGATGGGGTCCGACTCTCGGAGACCCTCACCAGAGAACAACGCCACGAGTGCCAAGCCCTCCTATCACGATTTGCCAGTCTGTTCTCCCTCACCCCAGGTGTCACTTCCTGGTGTGTGCACGATGTGGACACCGGAGACAACCCTCCTATCCGCCACCGGGCCTACCGCGTACCTGATCGGGTACGGGCCTGCATCCAGGCGGAAGTAGCTAAGATGCTCACGCTCGGGGTCATCGAGCCCTCAGACAGTCCATGGGCCAGCCCGGTCGTACTGGTCCCCAAAGCGGCCGCCCCCGGAACCACACCAGAACTCCGGTTCTGTGTCGACTACCGGGGCCTGAATGACGTCACCAGAACGGACGCACACCCCATCCCCCGGGCAGATGAACTGGTCGACCGAATGGGCGCTGCCCGCTACCTCAGCATCTTCGACCTGACGGCAGGTTATTGGCAGATCGGCCTCACATCCCGAGCACAAGAACGTTCTGCCTTCTCCACCCCCGATGGCCACTATCATTTTAAGGTCATGCCCTTCGGCATGAAAAATGCCCCAGCGACTTTCCAACGGCTCGTCAACCAGGTCCTGGCGGGGCTCGAAGAGTTCAGCGCCGCCTACCTGGACGACATCGCTGTGTACAGCCACCATTGGACCGAGCACCTCCACCACCTCCAAGCAGTACTACAAGCCCTTCAGCGAGCTGGCCTCACGATCAAGGCCAGCAAATGTCAAATTGGACAAGGGTCGGTGACCTACCTCGGACACCAGGTGGGAAGCGGCCTAGTGGCCCCTCTACAGCTGAAGATTGCCGCCATCCAGAACTGGCAACCCCCTATCACTCCAACTGAGGTGCGAGCCTTCCTGGGCCTCACGGGCTACTACCGAAGGTTCGTGAAAGACTATGGTACCATCGTGGGGCCTCTCACCGAACTCACATCAAAAAATCAGCCCAAGAAAGTGAACTGGACCCCAGAGTGTCAAGCGGCATTCGAACAGTTAAAGGCCGCCATGTGTTCCGCTCCTGTGCTCCAGGCCCCAGACTACAGCCGGGAGTTCATCGTCCAGACGGACGCCTCCGACCAGGGCATTGGGGCAGTCCTGTCCCAAGTGAACACCGAAGGCCTTGATCAACCGGTGGCCTTCATCAGCCGGAGACTCCTACCCCGGGAACAACGCTGGAGCACCATAGAAAGGGAAGCCTTCGCTGTGGTATGGGCCCTCAAGAAGCTCCGGCCCTACCTTTTTGGCACCCACTTTCGGGTACAGACTGACCACCGACCCCTGCAGTGGTTGATGCATATGCGGGGGGAAAACCCAAAACTGCTACGCTGGTCCATCTCCTTGCAAGGTATGGACTTCACGGTTGAACACCGGCCTGGGTCCGACCACGCCAACGCGGATGGCCTGTCCCGGTTTTTCCGCCTCGACGAAGAGAGTCCCCAAGAGGATGGGTAACTCTCCCCGCCTTCAGCTGGGGGGGACGCATGTTGGACAGGCCACATGACGGGCCGCTCTCCCCCGGCTCGACCAGGCCCGAGCCCAGTCATACAAGCACCACACACCACCATTGTACGTCCTACGTCCCCTCAGGGACACCTGCCCTCGAACATGATCACCTCATGGGCCCGATCCACTGCCGACCCATGCGCTCAGCCTGGGCCGCCATCTTGGACACTTCGTCACGAGGCCGCCTGGCCCCCGATCGACCTCAACCCTGGGCCTAGCCCGACCTCAGACATTCCGGCACCACCCTCCACCCAGGAGGTGAGCGAGCTACTTGGCAGGTCAATGGGAGAAAGAGGTGTCGATGGCTCTCCCCCGGCCAGTGCCGCTCGCCCATCGCCTCCCCGGGCGCTGGCTCCACCCCCCCGCTGGGTGTCTGGACTCCCTCATCCCGGACCTCCCGACCTCCAAGTGCGAGGGTCCGGACATCAAAGCACGCCAGCCCTATAACTGGGGCAGCTCCAGAGCAGGAAGGCAGTTGTATCTTGGAGTCGAGAGACGTAAAGAGGAACTCACCCTGGACGGACTACTGGCGCTGCCGTAGCTCTGTCCTGTGCACCATCGTCCTGCCTGTTGGCGCTGCCACAGCCGTCGTAACCTTCATCCTTCATCGTCGTCCGGATCTGCTGGCGAGGCCGCGGACCGTTGTAACCGTCATCTGCATCGGGACCTGCTTGGCTTCTCCACGGCCCGTCGACCATCCGTCATCCATCCCGGGACCTGCTTGGCTTCTCCACGGCCCGTCGACCATCCGTCATCCATCCCGGGACCTGCTTGGCTTCTCCACGGCCCGTCGATCATCCTTCGTCCATCTCGGGACCGGCTTGGCTCCTCCACGGCCCGATCAGCAAACACACCGAGCTCGAGGATTGAGAGCTATTTAACTCATTGGCAACTAAGACTGTCCCGCTACCCCTTTTTCCTCAACCAGAGATCAGAACCGAGGGGACCCCTGAGTCCAGACCTCCTTGTATCATATCAACGTAACCTAAGAATTGCCTATAAAGTCTCGTTAACCTTCAATCTTGTGTGGTGTCCGTCTGTGGGGGGGGAAGTTACTTATCTGTACAGTCGGTGGAGACGGCTCTCCCTGGAGACCTCTCCCCGTAATCTCGGCCGACCCTCCCGGTCCGTCTAACACTCACGCCAATATTGTGTATATACATTGTACCTTGTGTTGTATGCCTTTCTAGAATTATCGTCGCCATTTTTTATGGCAGTTGTTGCTATACCAATTATAGCATGAAAAGTTCATTTAAATGATTGATTTTACTGTCACACAATCCCACCACGTCCCTTACCTCTCCACTATCACTTCCCTCCTCTTTCCTGGGGCACTGTATGACCTTCAATACAGTTGATTGTTTTGCTACGTGTATTCATTACACTTGATCTCACAGTGAATAAAACTTTGCGGATCAAAATAATTGTTTTTGATTAATTCATTGAATTGTACTATATGTTGCTTGTTCACACTGGGACCCCTTCCTCCTAGTACCTACTGAACCCAGGTCCCAGTGACTACATTTGGGTAACCCCCTCATTCATAACCCGTATTCTGCAGTGGGCATAAAAAGAGGAAAGTGCCATCAGTTACTGTTTTTGTGCAAGAAGGTGCCACTTCCTAAACAAAAACAATTATACCTGCAACCCAGGCCCCCTTGCACCATGGTGCAAGGGTTCCTCCATTGGTGCTAGGCAGCCAATTCTGTGAGAGCGCTGAGGAAGGCAATGGGATGCATTGTGTTGCTGTAAATATGAACTTTCCTAATGACGCAGCTCAGCGCAGCAAGATGGCTTACAGCGCAGCCCTGCGTCATTCTCTAATAAATAGGTCTCCACTTTTTCTCTCTCAATATGGTCTTTGTTACTGACACCCCTCTATGGCTTTCATGTGAGAGATCACTCCCGCATCGTTGTAAACTTGTAGGAATTATTATTATATTCCCTCTTAGAGGCTCTCCAGAGGCTGCTATTGATAACTCTGAGTGTATATTCTTAAATGCCAAGATGTCCTTCTTTTTCATATTTGTTTGAAATTGTGTTGCCCCATTTATCACCCTCCATTTGTTTTCAAGATTTTTTTTTATTTCTTTGATTGTTTCATCATTCTCAGTCATTTCAACTAGTTCTTTTTCAGATATAATGTCCGGCACTGTAGACCTGTAGATGATACACGTGTACTCCTCAGCTTCCTATTGTTGCTTTACCTCCACTTTAGTTGGGTGCCTTGATAAATATTATGCTGGATTATATTATTTTTCTGGCTTGTGAATGATCTTCAAATCATAATCCATCACTCGCATTCCCTATCTTTCAATGAATAATGGCTTTATAATATTTGGATTTCCAAAAATTGTAACTCATACTTGTTGGTCTGTTACTATAACAAATGGCTTCCCATGCATGAAATCATGGTAATGCTTGCAGGCCCAGACTACAGCAAGACTTTCTTTTTCTGGCCTTTATCTTCGTTCAATATCAGACAAGCTTATACTGCCATGTGAACGCACATATCGAGGGGTGTCTCTGCCAGGCTTATGTTGCACCAACATTGCACCAAGTCCCACAGGACTCGCACCCACCACTACTTCAGTGCACAGTTGTGGATCAAATATTTTGAATTAGCTGCAGATGAGATGTTGTCCTTTATCTGCTTAAAAGCATGCTGACAATTCAAACTCAAATTCACTTTTGCCCTTTCTTTGTTCATTTTCTAAGAGGTGCACTTGTAGTGACATCGTTTTTTATATGTACCGCAAACAGTAACTGGCCATTCCCAAGAACAATTGCAGTTCAGACACACCTTTGTGGGTAGCAATTGAATTTAAAGATTACACTTTTATTGGGTCAGGTCTTATTTCTTCTCTTCAAAATATATGGCCATAGAATGTTAATTCAGATTTATATCACATGTACCTAGGTTAAGCATTAATCCTGCTTTCACAAGTTGTTGGCACACTTCATTTAACACTTGATCATGTTCTTCCTGTGTTTTTCCGAATAGCAAGATATCATTACTGTAGTTCATAGCATTCCTTACTGACCTTAATACATTTGTTAAAGTTTCTTGAACATGTTCAGCAGCTGAGCATATGCCAAAATGTAACCTTTTGTATCTAAATAACCCTAAATGCATAGAAAATGTTGCTATATATCGAAACTTATTATCAACCTCCAATTGATGATACCCCTTATATAAATCCAATTTTGAAAAGATAGTCGCACCACAGATACTACTAATCATGTCATTTTTAATGCAGTCCCGGATGCCTCTCTCTTTCAATTGCTTAACTGGGCACTCTCATATTAACACAAATTCTGATCGCCTTACTATCTTTTTTCAGTACTACTACAATAGGACATATCCATGATGTGGGACCCAAAACTGCTCCAATAATATCTTGTTGAAGAAGTGAATTAATCTTTTTTCTGTAAATGTATTGGAACTCTTCGTTGAACTTGAACCACAGGTTTCACAGCTTTATTGATATACAAAGTAATTATCTTATCTTTTAGCTTTCCTAGCCCTGTAAATTTTGGATACTGCCTAAAAACAGGATAATCTGTCATGACATTACAAGTCACTGCTAGTCGGCCTATAATCTGAACGGTGACATTGCTTAACAAACGTGGGCCAGGAACTTCACCTTCCAAAACGTATTTACTCTTTGCTGGGTGACTCTCCACAGTGCAAAATCTCTTTAAACTTCCCAAAAGATAAAATTTATGTTTTGTTCCCCATTTGAAAACATTGACATGTGCTGTTTTTGCATTCAGTAATACACATGATGTTGCGTTATTCCACTATCTAGCACAAAAGGACATTTTAGAGAGCAAACTATGATATCCACAGATGTTGTCTTTTTTTAAATCAGATCTTCTGATCACATTAATTTGTTTAAATTCAATTTCTTCTGATGTCATGTACAACCTCTCAGATTGTTCAGCTTCTTCATCCTCATAATCACGTTCAACACTGCATTTTCCTTAGATATTTAACATTCCCTACCTTTTTTTAGTCTCAGGTATACTTTGTCTGCTCCAACTTTCAGCCTTATTCCAGGTTTCTTTTTCGTCTCTTTTGAATCTGCATAGATTTGAAAAATGATGAAATCTTCTGCATTTTCTACACTGTTGACCTAGTGCAGGACAACCTTTTAAGTGCTGGAATTGCAATCCACATCTATAACATGACTTCTTTTTCTCTATTTTGCCCATCTGCTTTCTCCATACTAGTATATTTTTTTACATTTGTCGGACTTGCCTAAAAGTTTTCACTCTGCCTTGTTTCATACTAGTAGCATGTTTTTGAACCTGTGCCTCTGTTCTAGTCATGTGTAAAATTGTCTGTAAGTCGTATGTTTTCTCTACAACTTTTTCCTGAATTTTACAGATCAACATCCTTCAATTATCCCCAGTCTTCTCAAATTCACAAAAAGTTACCAGCTTCCTTAATCTTGTTATGTATTCATCCATGGAATCATCTTCTTTCTGAAAAGGTACACTAAAATTATACCTTTCAAAATCCAAATTCCTTTGCGGATCAAACCTGTCATTTAGACAATTAATGAGTCCTCTATATATTGTTTTTTCTTGTTAAGGGAATGTCACTATCAAATTCTCCACCTCCTCACCTATAAGGTTGAACAGCCGATCTTTGTTTTTTTTTTACAGTTTTATATAGCGCAAACTTGAGCCGAAGGTATCGGGTATCAAAGCACTTTACACGAGCACCGGTTGCGATACATGAGGACCCAGTCATTTTTGTTAGGCATGGGGAACTTAAGTGATTTGCCCAAAATCCAGGATGTTGCGCGTCCCTGCCGAGACTCGTACCTGAGTCCCCATCTCTTAGGTCAACCACCCTAGCTGTTAGGCCAACTCCTCTCCTCTTGTTTGTTCATCAGTGTGCTTATTGCATGTAGCCTTTAAAAATGATAAAATCTTATTCTCCATTTTCCCATCTTTGTGATATATTTTGTTGATCAAATATGTGCAATGGTAAAGGTATTAGACAAATTATGCTTGAGGAATTATCAAAATTTCCTTCATCATTATTTACCTCTGTATCTGTATTTATTGTTGCAGCACTACTTGTTCCTTCACTTGCCATTTTATTTGAGGAAAAAAAGAAGAACAAAATGAAAAAAAACACAAATGTGACCTATAAAATGTGAAGATTTACTTTAGAATGAACTTGCATTGGACAATGCAGGTGTGCCTGACTTTAAAATGAAGTTCCATCATGTGATTCAGGCTGAATTCAGATGTGCCTGACTTCAAAATGTAATTTTATACCTATATTCAGGCCCAAACCAGATTTGCCTGATTTTACAATGGCCGACATGGGCCATTTTCAATGATGCAGAAGGCAATTAACAATGCACATGCACCCGATTTGCCCAGCTACTAATTTTCACTTGATTGATTAGGCACCTGTGATTTGTTACACACCGCTCATGTCAAATGTCCTTTTCATACATTGCGCATGTATGCACTTTGTGAGTAACGTCACTGAACTGAATCCTGCAGGTGCACGCGCGCCTCAGTCAGCATAGTGCTGTTAAACTTTAATTTCTTCACTTTTGCACTATCTCAAGAGTGTGATGTGTTGTTTTCGACAAGCCCTCACTGCTGGCAGTGCTTAATTTGTAAAATATGAAGTGCCAGGGTTCTGACCCAGAGGGCACTGCAGCTTGCCTGGCACCCATTGTCCTTGTCATTGCTGCCAAAAAATGGACAAACCATCTCTGCATGTAAATGCGACAGTTCAGATTATTACAGGTCCCCAAAACTAAAGGAATGGCTGGGGAGGCAGGTATTAGCAATGTTTTAATGTATATTGTTTTCCTAAACAACTGTTATACTGCTCATCTCTAAATTACATGAGCAGCGCCACCTTGTGGCAGACTGCTCTATGTGTGTTGTTGGCAATTAGGTGCCGGTGCTGAGCACCGGAAACCAATTAAGTGCAGGAGCTC
This sequence comes from Lissotriton vulgaris, assembly GCF_964263255.1. Taxonomy (NCBI): domain Eukaryota; kingdom Metazoa; phylum Chordata; class Amphibia; order Caudata; family Salamandridae; genus Lissotriton; species Lissotriton vulgaris. The sequence goes on from NC_141699.1 coordinate 25,767,125, forward strand.
AGCACCGGAAAGCACAGGCTCAAATTAAGCACCAGATTTTTACCGCCTCACGCTCAAGCTCTTCTAATACATGTTGCATGAATGCTTTCTGCTAATCGCCATTGTGATAACTTCAATTAACGAGTAGTAGTCAGAATAGCCTCTTCATATGTTTATTCAGGACACCAGACACAGGTGCTCTTTCCTCCAGCCCTCTCATCAACCGCCGAGTATGCTTCCTATTTCCTCGCCACCTTCCATCCCAAAGATTCTATTACATCACAGTACATATTGCATCATTACAATTGAAAGTCCTCTGATTGGTGGTCATGGGCACATGGTCCCCTTCTTGTAGTTGGTGCCATGTCAGACAGAATACCGTTGGTTGTAATCCTCCACCAACAGGTGATCCTTACACAAGCAAACCCTACAAGCATGAGTGGCTATCTCACTCAGCCACCTGGTTGGATAGGAGATGGAAGTCAAGCAGTTGAAAACATGTCTGCCAGACTCATACTCAGCCTTTCACATGTCCACACGCCTCAGAGACCTCCACTGGCTCCATATCCAGACATCTTCAAACTGCTCACCCTTGCCTACAAGGCACTTCACAACTTAGGCCCTGCCTACTTCAATGACCGTGTCCACTTCCACACTCCTACCAGGCTCCTTAGATTGGCTGGATGCATCATTGGCCACACCCCCTACACCTGATGCACTAAATCGACCCGAAGAGCTGTAACGAGTTCCCTTTCCCTGTCCTTGCCGCTCGCTCCCTTCTAGCACCCAGAAGGTAACTGAAAACCTGAATTTTCAAGTAGCCACCTCTCAGACAGCTCAGTTTTACACATTTCAGGGTACCTTGATACCCTTCCTGGGTGAATAGAGCGCCTTACAAATCACTGTAACAGAACATAACAGGGTATGCCTGATGCGGCGAGCATTGAATGGGACGGCCCACTCATCACCTGGTGATTCTTGTCCATCCCATACCAGGGTCAGACTGGGACAGAAAATATCCCTCGGGCACCAAAATAAAAGTGGCCTCCATTAGTGACTAAGAAGCTAAAGAGGGCACCGGTGTGTAAATTGGGGCAGTTTTTTAATTTATAAGGAATTCTGTATAGATGATTTTGAATGTTTGGAAGAATGCACAGATTTGAGTTTGCTGCAGCCAATGTTTGTTTTAAATAAACAGTAAACCACAACAAGCATTTGCAATGCAAAGGTCTTGCATTTACACGTGTTTCAGCTATTGACATTGCAAATAACAATGCCTTTTGTTGAGACATGTTATGGTAGTGTACTCACACAGACATCCCACTCAGTGGTGCTGGAAAGTGTTTTGGATGGGGCTCTGGCATAACAATAAACAATTGTTTTTGTTTTGGCACTTTAATTATAATTAGAAGAAATGGTCAGTAGCACTTTTTATCGTCCATGAAAAGATCCGATTGGCATGGAGATGTAAATATTTTATACTTACTGTACACCCAACATAGTGCCTTGAAATTTGAAATCTACGCCTAAATTAGATTTTGCCGGCTTGAATGAATACCCTAACAGCTGTCAATTACATATCCTAAATATCTACTCATATTACACTATCAGTATAGAATTTGTTAATAGAATAAAAAAAAGTTCAATTGAAAACGTCAAATAATGTTACACCAGTATATAAGTGGTACTGGTTCACATAGACTAGTTCACTTGTACTCAAAGGCGATTAGTATATTTCAGTGTATCAAATAGCCTGCGTGCTTTCAGAGACCGTCCCGTGCACGTCATAGTTTCTGTGGTCCACACCAATGGCATTTTGGCCTTGCATGATGCTTTTCCCCATGACCTTTGTTACAATGTTTATCTTCAAAGAAAATTGAAGATGAAGGCAGTGTGTTTCGTTTGTTGCTCCATCTGCTTTTAATGTGTTTTTCTGAAGGCAGTATGTGTGTGTGTCCTTGTTCAAGCACAGGAGATCAGATCAGTTGTGAATGAAGGGACCTGGCAAATATACCAATAGTGGGAGTTGCGGAGCACACACTGATTGACACAGTGCTTTCTGGGGTATTTCCCCGTGCTGAGGAGACGAGTGTGCTTCTTTTTTAAAGTCCTAGAACTAACGGAAGAATCCATTTACCATGTGATGTGTATGTGTTACATGCTATGTTAGCTTTCTTTGACTGATGCAAGAAATACAAACAAGAGGGCCACGCAGCCGCAAACAAACGGCGTACTCAAGCATAGATATGAAAATGCAATTAAAGAAACACAGTGGACTGATTCACGCCGATGGGTGCCCTACTGTGCTTCATCCTAGCAAGCACAAAGGAACAACCAGCGCGCGCCTCGCTCCTCAGTTACTGAAAACTGTGACTTGAAGAAACGATTCACAACCTCTCTTTCCTTCTTTCATTTAGTTGCTTCCCTGTAAAATGGATCCAAAAAAGACCCAGCGCGCGCCTGGCGCTAAAATTAAAAAAAAAATGGGAGAGGAGGAGGCAGCAGGGGAAGGGAGAGAGGAGGGGCCCTGCGGCTGTTTCCCTTGCTGGAGCAAGCAGGAGCCATATGGTAAAGCTCATTTCCCGCAAGGGAATCGCCATACGTGCACGCGTTGCATTCAAAGCAATGCAATGCGTGCATGTTTTTGACTGAAAAACAGAATCCATTGCTAAAGGTCTCTTTCCCATGCAGGGCATGCGCGCTGCGTAGGCGAGACCTAATAAAAACCGGCCCAGCAGACCATAAAATAGGTCCATAAACAGCAAAATAAATGGCCCCCACACTGAGCTCTCAGGTTGGCCCCTCGGGCATTGCCTGACTGCCCTAGAGGCTGGCCAGACCCTATCTGATCCTGAGGTGAACCTTGGAGCCGCTCCTCGGTTAGAAGGCGGCCTGGGGATCACCAGCGACTCTTGCAGCGGGGCCAGTGAAGACAGGTTTGTCCCTCACAGATGTGACATCCATCCGGGGCCTTGGTCCTTGCACCTGGGACTTGTCATTCAGAAGATCGCTCCTCGGAAGGTGGGATGCAGTGGGAGGAAGATCAGACTCCGGTAGGGCAGCCTTATAATCCTGCCCGAGACTGGGTCATAATTATACAACACAGAAACGACTTCCAAAGAAATCCTTTGCTAAGAACAATCAAGAGATTTGATGAGGCGGGTGTCAAAAGAATAATAGAAATGGATGGAAATAAATTACCTTTGCAAATAAACCAAGAAATGTGTAAAGGTGTACATTGCGTAGAATTACATCTAACATTCAAGATTGATTCAGATATAAATTTTTAAGTATAAATAAATGCAATGAAAAGTAGATAGACCTAAAGGGTCAGATAAATAGCACACACTGAGGGATGCCACCCAGTGGCCATCTTCAAAGGTCCAGTAAAGCATTGTGTGTGGACGCAGCAGTCTCCTGGCCCTGTGCCGCCTCGGGTGTCCCGTGATGGCGGCCAGTGGAAGCAATGGTTCCTTCTCTCCCAGAGCTGTGCATCCGTCTCTGCTCACGGATGGACCTTCGCCCCCCGACTCCTGTTCCCCAGATATCATGAGGGACATGAAGGGATGCATTGATTCTGGAAGTGGCTTTGGAGAAGAAGAGATTTGAGGTCTGTTTTGAAAGTCCGGACAGAGGTGGTGGTTTGGAGTAATGGAGGAAGTGAGTTCCAGATTCTAGCCGCATTGCCAGAGAAGGATTGAGCCATCGATCTTTCCCTTTTGAAAGTAGGGGGCTCAAGCAGTACGTTTTCAACATTGCGCGAAGGTCAAGAGCTGCCTGTGATTTTGAGTTTATTCGCCAGGTAGCGAGAAGAGGAGGAGTGCATGGCTTTGTGGGTGATACAGGCAGTCTTGTAGATTGACCTTGCTTCGATAGGAAGCCACCGAAGAGAAGACAGTATGGCTGTGATGTGATCATTTCTTTTGACCCCCATATACGAAACGTACCGCTGAATGGAGGACGGATTTAGGAGGGGAAATGTGGGCTTTGGGGAGGCCAGCAAGGAGAGAGCTGCAGTAGTCCAATCTGGAGAGAACCAGTGATTGGGCCAAGGTTTTTAGGTCTTGCTCCGGACAGAAACGCCAAATGGACTTGATGCAGGGGGGGGATATGAAGAAAGTCCTACTGAAATACACAATGTGGCATGGCTGGAACTCATGAGGCAGTGACACGGAGAGTTGTCACCTGAAAGAGTTTTTTACTTCTGGGGTGCTTATAGTGGGCCCAGTCACTGCAGACAGTGACGCATCCTTCCTGGTAATGACAGAGGTCCTCTGTGTGTGGATGGCCCTGTGGTGTCAGCTGCCGAATGACACTGGAGAAACATATGAGTGAAAACACACAGAGCACCTTTAACACCTAATATGTCTCATGTGTGCGAAGGGGGTCCTGACACGAACTTTCAAGGCACCATTAACACCTGACATGTGTGAGATGGGTCCTAGCTCATGTGTTGGCGTCACCGAGTCCTGACAGCATTTCACATTTACATACATGTGTTACTTGTTATCAGTTACCCTAACACTAAATGGGGTCACACAGTGCCATGGGGTTTTGTCATGCCATGTAACACGTGGGCGTTTCCCTGACAACCTGTGACCGGATATTGGGACATCTGTGGCTTTTGGGAGATAGGGTCGTAAGAGTAATTTAATCATCTTAACAATGTAAAACATTGTACAATGTAGTAATTTACAAAGACAGACATTTATTGATTGCACACCCCGGGCTGCGTGACCCCGGGGTTGGCCATGACGACAAGGCTGTGTGTGGTGAATTTATACATGAGACCTTTAGGGAACATATGACATTCACTGGATTAGCTTGTGTGTTCGTGACCCACATTGATGTGTTTATGTGGGTGACAGCAGACAGGCAGTGACGTGGAGTGGCAGATGTTGGTGGGGCTCACCAGGCTGTCATCATTGTGGTCTGAGTGGCCGCTCCACATGGCACCATAGCAGGGCAAATGCAAACAGAGGTGGCGGCAGGTGCTCGAGGCGCCGGTGGAACAAAGTCTGCAAAAGTGAAGATGACAAACTACATCTGAATATATCTGGGGGCGTCAATGAGCAGGCGCACACCTGGTTGTGAAATATTGGAGTGACTGCACCTCTCTTGTGCCACTTACCTCTAGTTTGCAGCTGATATTGTTGTCACACACACCTCTCTGTGGTTGGGATGTGTTGATGGGCCAGTCCTGGGTGTGCCCCTGTCCCATGCAGGCAGGTCGCTTGTGCCCTTCCGTGCATACATTCACACTCGTTGATTCACCTTTGTGAGTTGTGCGCACAGCGTTAGTGTCTTTTGGTGAGCATTGGTGTAAGGTTTGTGCCTCCCTGTAACCATGACTCAAAATAATCGAATGCTGTATGCAAACCTGAGCCCCAACAAAAATCATCTTTAGTCATTTTATTTGTTGCGCAGTTTGTATTGAACCAGTCCATCAGTGCTGGCCCAGGCGAGGGGGCTGTTGAGGGGGCGGGGAGGGCATTTGCTGCCAGGGGGGCGCTGCTGCTCTTTCAAATAGTCTTTGGAGTTGTTTAGAGCGCCTTGAGACCTCTTTTGGTGATAAGTGCACTATATAAAAGCATTTGACATTGACATTGACATTAATGAAGAGGGGGTGTCTATGTGAGCTGGTCGGGTGGGTGGTGGGGAAGTATCCTGAGAATCTCCTGCGAATCTCTGACCTGCCCAAGAGCACAGGGCTCATTTCAGGACATGAGTGGGGCTCAGTGTAAACCTGATATAGAATCAGCACCTTGATGAAGGAGGAGCCAGGACCAGCTGCGACCCGTGCAGGTAAGAGTGGCGGCCGGGTGGGGGGAGGGGGGAATTCGACAGACGACCAGGGAAAATGAACCATTTATTTAATTTTCCCTGGTCGTCTGTCGATATCCCCCCCACCTGACCCCACCGCCCCACCGCTCTTCCCTGCACGAGCCGCGTCTGCCAGGACACTCCTACCGGGCACTCACGTCCAACACTGAGGCCCTTGACTCCAAGCACCGCTTGCACATCCTCCTCCCAGGGCCTGATTCACCAAGGTAGCTTACACTTTTGAGTCATTTAGACTTTTAAATATGTTTACTACTTTTTGGCTGTACACAAAACCTGAGTGTAAGTTACACTTATGGAGTAACTTTATACTCAAATTTTGTGAATAGCGGAAAAGTAGTCAACTCGAAGTGTAAATAATTCACAAGTATTTAGCCCCCTGGACCATCAATTTGGCGGAGACATGCGAGTTACACTTTTGGAGTAAATTTACACTCGGATTCTGGGAAGAGCCTAGAAGCAGTAAACCTGCTCAAAAGTTTGAGTTACCTTTGTGAATCAGCTCCTAGGCCTGTGGCATCCACCACGTGCCTCCAAGCAGTCATGAGCAGCAGCGTGGCGTTCGTGGGCCGCGACCGCCCTCGCGTCTGCTATGTTAGACTCTCCCTCAAACAGCACTGATCCTCTGGTTTAATTCCAACAGGAGCTTTCTTCTGTGGGACCCTCCAAGAAGACCCCAGCCAAGCCGAAGATGCGGCAGGTCAATGGAGAAGCCCCCCAGCACCCTGAGATGGGCACGGAGCCCCCCAGTGGGAAGGATGCGGAGATCAGGCTGCTGCAGGCGGAGTGTGAGGAGCTCAGAAACAGGCTGGAGGGACTGAGGGTAAGTACCAGGTACCTACCTTGAGGTTCACAGGACATCCCCAGACCTCAGTATCCAGCAGGCACAGGTGCGGCTGCCCAGGCGGAAGATGCAAAGGTCTTAAATTGTTGTGGGCCATCTTGACTCTATTCTTAACCCTCACTCAGAAGAGAAACAAAAAATGGCATTTCCAACTGATAGATTTAGAGTTGAAATATTTCTGTCAAAGTTGAGGGAAAGAGATTGGGTCAGATTTGAGATGCAAATTCAACAGGGGGTAAGAAGAAGGGGCAGCTCATAATGACATTGGAAATTAGTCAGAAGCTCCTGATAGGATTTCATTACAAGGTTCAACTATTAATGAGATGTCTCTGCAGCATGGAGTAGCCACAGTGCAAATGAACTCCTGTAAAAAGAGGGAGACAACTATGGAAACAAGAGGTTAAGAGGATACTGATGCAAGCTTAGCCTGAGTTATGATGACACAATGATTTATTTATGTTATAATACAAAATCAATTTGCACTCTTTCGCAGAAGAAATAACAATTGAGCTACAATCACCGCACGGTGTGCTAGAACAGAGATGTGTTTTCATTCATGTCTCATAGTCTGAACAGTTTTACTACATTCAATGACTTTTTAGACCATGATCCATATAAATTCAATGTGACCTCTGGGGTGTTCTTTGTAGTCTCTGTCAAGTGTCCTTAAGTGTAAGAAATTGTATTTTTATTTGGGGTAGATGATTACCCACCCCAAGGAACAATCAAAACCCTTGTTACGAAGAACCCTTAAAGTCCTTAAATTGACCTGAGCTCAAACCCCTGGTAGCTACGGCAGAGAGCACGCAGGCTTAACTTAGATCAATGTGTAAAGTTTGTGGGCAGTACAAAAACAATAATAACGTCGAAATGCAAAACAATAAGAATCACAAACTGAATAAAAAACATTAATATAATGTATTACACAAAATATCACCAATTACAGAAATCCAATCAGGGAAACCTGAGATATGATTTTTTTATGTTTTATTTAAGAGATAGCTCCAAAAAGCACAAAAAACGAATGTTAGCCTGGTATACGGGGACCTAGGCGCAATTTCAGGCTGACCACGATAGAGCTCAGGTTGGATACATTAACCTCTTCCATGCTCATGACGAGCTGAGCTCGTCATGAGCCACGGTGCTCCGGTGCTCATGACGAGCTCAGCTCGTCATGGCCCGTGGAACGCTCACACGCGGGGATAATTCCCCCGCTGTGCTGAAAGTTCCACGGAGCCAATGCAACTGTGATGAGCTGAGCTCGTCATGAGCACAGGAGCACTGTAGCTCATGACGAGCTCTGCTCGTCATGAGCATGCGGGCGCTGTGCGTGCTCCCTCCCCCCAGCACAGCGAGGGAATAACCCCTGCAGCAAAGGGGTTAAGCAGGTTCTTCCTGGTCAAAGATTTTACCTTCTGATTTAGTCTTTGAAATCTAATCCACCACAGGGGGACACTTGGAAAGGCCCACAGGAAAATAGGGACGGCCCTTAGAAATACACATGTGTCAGGCAGAGGTCCCAGGCAGTGTCCAGTGCAGGTCCAGTTGTCACTGGTCAGCCGGGAACTTCGAGGAAAAGGCCTCTTGTAACTTATTGCATCCTTGTAGCTGAAACAGGAGGTCAGCCATGTGACCCTTGGAGACCACGCCTTTGTCCCAGGTCAAGAGGGAGTTGGTCCAGGCCTTCGTGAGTCCTTTCCCATCGCACCTAGCAGGTCCATTCATGTCACCACCGATACCATCCGAATGGCGCTGGACCAGGGTAAGAAGGCTGTCCTGATATTATTAGATCTGTCGGCAGCCTTCGACACGGTCTCACATAACATCCTGATTGACCAGCTAGCAACATCTGGCATAACTGGATAGTTACTGGATTGGATTAAGAACTTTCTAAGTGACAGGCGGCAAGTGGTCACCTTGGGCGAATTCTGCTCAAAGGAAAAAATACTCACGACTCGAGTACCACAGGGATCTAGTTTAAGCCCGACACTCTTTAATGTGTACACAACCCCTCTGATCAGGTTGATATCGTCCTTTAGAATAGATGTGGTTGCCTACGCGGACGACACACAATTTATCCTAGTCCTTGGTAAAGACTCAATGGACTGGGAAGAAAATCTTAAACGTTGCTTGACGGCGACATTTGATTGGATGGGGAAGAACCATTTGAAAATGTAATACGGGCAAAACCGAAATTATGTTAATGGGTTCGCAAAATGACTTTGTCTCAAAGCTATGGTGGCCGGAGAACGCAGAGGTACCGCGCATACAACCAATACGGCACGTAACCTAGGTATCAAGTTTGATGCCGCTCTGTCGTTCAAACAACAGGCACTAGCGGTAGCAGGTACCTGCTTTAATGTCATCAAGGGACTAAGAAAATGTTTTGACCTACTTCCTTTGTCAGCCAGGAAAATGGTAGCTGTCGCTCTCGTAACCTCGAGACTTGACTATTGTAACAGCCTATATGCGGGAACCAATAAGGTGGTCTTGTACAGTCAGTCAGTCAGTCAGTCAAACAAAACTTTATTTGATTTGTTAAAACCTTAAAAGTACATTCCGTGATAAGAGAAAGGACAGCAGCAAAACATGGCAATATTAAAACCATAATTACACCTCAAGATACATGAAAATTAACTTCTCTTGTTCCTTTTAAAACGGAGTATTATAACATTTATTTGATAAAATCACTAAAATTTTCCTATATATACCTTCTTCAGAATGCAATTTTTACTACTATTGTCCCTTAGTATCTCTTCCTTTATTCAAAGATAAGGGCTACACTATACATGTTCTTCTGCGCATTTGAGGAACAGCCTAACTTTATTCATATATTTCGCCAACGCGCAGGCTATATCTAAATTCTCCATTTCCACCAAAAGAGTGGCAGCTTGCATTCTGTGCGTAATCTTATATTTTTTAAAAATCGGACATAAAAACTCCTTTCGAAAGTCTAAAAATCTCGTACAATCTAATAAAATATGTAAAATATCGCAGGTGGTTCCTAAAGTGCAAGTGCATTTCCCATTACTTCCTATCATTAGGTTTCGGACACCGTTATTCGCATAACCTGGGTTTATGCCAATTCGCATTTTCAGGACTTCTCGCCTCAGACTATGGCTGGGTAACCGATCCACGTAAGGGAAGTGTTGACTGCTCTCCCAAGCCACTTTCATGTGTGCTACCGAGGTCTTTTGAGCAAGGTATTCCCGATCATAACTACGGGACATATTGACCCCTTGAGTCTTTAATTCTTTTTTCCCAAATATTATGGGGTCTTGCGGCAAGCGTACCTTCAAATCTAACACCCCATAAGCCTTGCATATTGAGGCTCTCACCTCTTTTGCCCAGGGGAGCTCATTAATGGTAATTTCCTCCTTAGCCCATTGGGAGATTTTAACGATTTCCCCTACTCCCAACTGCTGCCGAAGCGTACAAGGCTCATACAAGCTGTAATAGCCTAGGAGGTTATTCCCAGCTCCAGTCGTGCTGCCTGCACCATAGAGGATTTTGGCAGAGCGAATAAGCTTTTTAATATATTTCCCTCCTCACTATCCCAGGAGGTCTTGCCACTGAGATAAATAACCTCGGCTCCATACAGAAATTGTGGGGGGACCATTGCCTGGTAGGCTTTTAAGACCGGTCTATCTGACCTTTCACCATAGGTGTTATTAAAGCTTTTTAGGCCTTTGACTGACGCCCGTGCCTTTATTTTTAATGCTTGCAGGTGTGTGTGCCATTTCAAGTTACCTGAGAACCACATTCCCAAATATCTATAGTTGGTCACCCTCTCAAGCAAGGTTGTGCCAAGATACCACGAGAACTTCACTTTCCTTCTCCCAAAACATACAATTTTGGTCTTATCCATATTTACCACTAATTTTTTACTCGTACAGTAATCTTTAAACCTATTTAGTTTTCTCTGGAGGCCTATCTCCGTTTGATCCATAATTACTAGATCATCGGCATAAAGGAGGCACGATATGTGCTTTCCTTCCAATTTCGGGTTCGCCCCTCTGACATCTCTTAATACTTGGGGTAGGTCAGCTAAAAACAGGGCGAACAGCAGGGGGGCTAGGACGCACCCCTGTCTTAAGCCGTTCCCAATAGGGATTCTCCCGGTCAGTCCTCCATCCGTGTCCAATGTTATCTGTGCCCAATTTTCTGTATGTAATGCTTGGACAAGGACCAGCAGGTCATCCTGTAGTTCATACCCTGCTAGTGTTGACCACAGCTGTTCCCTGTCCACAAGATCAAAGGCTGCACGGAAGTCGACGAAACAGCAGAATAAATTACTCCTTTGATCAATTGACTTCCGTGCGATGGACCACAGAGCAAAACAATGGTCAATCGTTGAGTGGCCTTCTTTGAACCCCCCCTGCTCTGGGGGTATTATCTGTTTGTCTTCCACCCACTCCTTTGGAATCCCTAGGATTACCTTGGCAAAGACCTTTTCACCTATATCCAAAAGGTTTATTAAGCGGTAATTTTTGGGGGTGTTTACATCACCTTTTTTATGGATTGGCCTAACAATAGCCCCTTTCCAATTTGCAGGGAATTCACCTGTATTTAGGATCCATAAAAACATGTTTGAAAGGAACTCTGCCCACCATTCTATGTTTGTTTTTATTATGACAGCTGGCAGGTTGTCAGGGCCGGCTGCCCGTGTTAGGTTTAACCTAGATATTATGGTTCTAATTAGATCTGGGAGAAAGTGGGTTTTTAATTTTTCACTTATTCCTGGCCAGGCATTTACCATTATTCCCTCCCTCATTGGCCATTTCCCGTAAATTTCCTCTAGGTAGGTCAGCCACTTGTCCTCTGGCACTGAGCACTGCATGGTCCCTTGTGCTTTTCCCATACAGTCCTGTATTAACCTCCAAAAGCCTTTCACATTTTTGTCTTCAATTGCCACGAGTAAATTATCCCAACATTTATCCTTAAAACACCTTTTTTTTATCTCCAATAACTGTCTTATATTTTAGCTTCATTTTTTTGAGTTCTGATACCACTTCCTCACTATAGTTACCTCTGTGGCGTCTTTCTTGTTTCCTAATACCGGCCTTTAGTTTCCGGCATTCGGCATCAAACGAATGTTTGGTATTATTAGGGTGTAATGTCGCATTGTTTACTGGTTTTTGATTATTACACTTTAACTTAATCCGGAGGCATTCCACCAATTGCCCTATTATACCCTCGTACCAGGCTATACTCTCTTCTGGTACAAGGTTACCCAAATTCACAGTTAGCTGATATGCACTTAGTTTCTGTATATATTCCTCGGTGATTCGTGTTGTTAACCGCTTGGGGTATTCTACATCTACTGATAGCACTTTTTGTCTTTGCGGGGGGACATTTACCTGAAGTTCAACCTGCAGTGGATAGTGATCACTACCCTCCACCCCCAAAATTTCGAACTGTTTAATAAGATGGAAATGCCAGGCCTGTATGAATACGTAATCTATGGGGCACAATTGTTGCCCTACCTTAAAGGTACGCTTCGCAGGCCTGTCTGCTTTCTTTCTACCGTTGGTACATACAAATCCCATAACCCCCAGCAGTTGCCCAAGCTCATCATCTTTACTTGAAGTCTCACAGCTGGGAAATTGCACCCGCTCTATTTTATATGCATCCAACAAGTCCTTCAACCAAGAGTCCATTGTTTTAGGGTTCAATTTATGGTTGAAGTCTCCCAATATTACGAGCACATCCCTTGGAAACCGGTTACACACCTCATCCAGGTCAGTTTTTAAGCGTTCCAAGTCTGCCTTATATTCATTTACTTTCCCTTTCTGAATATATACATTTATAATGCATAGGCTTTCACCCCCCAACATGTTGTTTGTTGTTCGCATTCTATTGCCCAGTTACACTGTAGTTCCAGGGGTTCAATGTCCTTGGCAATCCTTGTAGAAATCAACGTCATCAAACTCCCTGAAGGTCTACCCACCGTGTTCCTTTTAGCGGCTTTTGCATAATGAGTAAAACCTACAGTAGCAGGGATTTCACCACAAAGCCAAGTTTCCTGGAGGCAAACAATATCGTTTTTCCTCAAGATATTTTTAAAATCTTCCTCTGTCACTATTCTATTGTAAATGGACCACTAGCGTCATCCCTTTGGGCACACAATTTCGTCGTCCTTTTACTTTGAAAAAGACTTCCACAGATTTTTCCTTTAGTTCATAGGTATTTTATTAGTTCATTAAGATTTCCTTGTATTGTTTTTCAAACATGTTATAAAGTTTTCAACATATCTTAATTTCAGACCATGTCTTAAAACCAAATCCAATGCATTTCGGGCATTTGGTGTATGCCCTTCATCAGGGAATATACATTTTTGCAGTGTCTGTTCCCTGATGAAGGGCATATACCAAATGCCCGAAATGCATTGGATTTGGTTTTAAGACATGGTCTGAAATTAAGATATGTTGAAAACTTTATAACATGTTTGAAAAACAATACAAGGAAATCTTAATGAACTAATAAAATACCTATGAACTAAAGGAAAAATCTGTGGAAGTCTTTTTCAAAGTAAAAGGACGACGAAATTGTGTGCCCAAAGGGATGACTCTAGTGGTCCACTAGCGCCACTTCTCAATTCGTGTTACTAGACGTCGTAGGATTCTCGACGCCACCTTCGGAGCACCATAAACACAAATTAACATACCAAATCATTACCAGATAACGCTGTGCATTTGCCCTACCAAACAAAAACTATTCTATTGTACCCATTTATGTTCCAGGTCATTATAGAAAGGCTGTGCGGCACTCCTACTTCCTAGTCGATCTCACTCATAAAACCATCTTCCTCACCACTCATATATGCCAGTTCTCTGTATCTGTTCCCATCAAGTACAACTTCCATATCCCACCTTTGGTCATTGGGTCTTATCGTGATTTCTAGGGCGTCGTTGGTACCTCTCCCCAGATTGATCATTTTTATTTGTCTATCCCCTAGAGCTGCGTGATTTCTGAGGAAGGGAGTCCCTAACTTATCCGAGAATACATCCTTCCTTTTTAGTATTCTAATGCCTTCCCTTAGCATCTCGGTCTCTGCCTTTTCTATAGCATCCTTTATTAGGGCTGAGTGGAGTAAAACCTTAGTTATTTCCTCCCCCTTACTGTTTACCGTGAACCCCACTTCTTTTAGATCATCAGTGCTAACATATCTTAGACTGGGGCACTTTCCAAATGAGGATAGTAGCTGGGAACGATTCAAGGGGTTTAATTTCTTAGTTTTTTTATTTATTTATTTTATGTAGTTTGTAGAGCGCGCAGCTACCCCCGAAGGGGTGTCCCGGCGCTAAAATCCAGAGTTTACCAAGGAAAAGGGGGAGTGAGGCAGGAGGAGCAGTGGAGAGACTAAAGTCCGGAAAAGAGCCAGGTTTTAAGTTTGGCTCGGAAGATGGATTCAGAGGGACAGAATCTCAGCACAATTGGAAGGGAGTTCCACAATTTGGCAGCAATGACACTGAACCCTCTGCCACCAGTTCTAGATAATCTAAAACGGGGCGAGATCAGGAGGCGGAGGTCATTAGATCTCAGGGATCTGGTGGAGCGGGATATCGAAACCCGTTTTTTCAGATAAGTAGGTCCGCAGTCGTTGACGGCTCGATAGGTGAGGGTGAGGACCTTAAACTGAATGCGGCTAGCTACTGGAAGCCAGTGGAGTTCCCTCCGATAAGCAGAAACAGATTGACGGTACGGGATATTACCGATCAGTCTGGCAGCAGCATTCTGGACAATCTGCAGCCGGCCTATCAGGTACTGGGGGGCACCAGCATAGAGGCTATTGGCATAGTCCAAGTGGGACGTGATGAGGGCTTGGGTGACTGTACGGCGGGAATCCAGGGGGAGATAGGGAAGGATTTTTCTGATCATGCGCAGTTTCATAAAGCAGGCGGAGGTGACTTTATTAACCTGGGTTTTGCATGATAGGGAGTCGTCAAATTGGAAACCTAGATTCCGCGCCGAGTGAACGGGGGACGGGGCGGGATCAAGCGCCGTGGGCCACCACCAAGAGGAGGGGATGGAGGTTTTCTGATTAAAAAACAGAACCTCCGTTTTATCTGCATACAATCTGAGGTGGTTCGCGGTCATCCAGACACTGATGTTGTTAAGGCATTGGCGAAAATTGATGAATGCGGAGTCCGAGTGGTCCCTGAAGGAGAACACCAACTGTGTGTCGTCAGCGTAAGAGACCACCCTGACTCCGTAGGACTCCACAACGTCGGCCAAGGGGGCAAGATAGACGTTGAAGAACAGGGGGCTGAGGGCGGAGCCTTGCGGCACCCCACATGACAGAGGTTTTTTCTCAGACTTGAAGGGACGCAACAGTACCCTTTGACTTCTGGATGAGAGGAAGGACTCGATCCAGCTGAAGGCAGTGCCACCAATGCCTATCTGCTTAAGTCGGTCAAGGAGGATGGGGTGAGAGACCGTATCGAATGCTGCGGACAGGTCGAGGAGAACCAGCATGGCCTCCTCGCCCCTGTCCACGCATTCTCGAATTGTTTCGGATACTTCCAGCAGGGCCGTCTCAGTGCTGAATCCGGCTCTGAATCCGGATTGTGATCCATGCAGCAGAGAATGGTTTTCTAAGTATTCCGTGAGTTGTAGCTGCACGGCTTTTTCCAGAACTTTGGCGGGTTTAGGAAGAAGGGAAATGGGACGATAATTAGCAAAAACAGTGGGATCTGCGTCTGCTTTTTTTAGAATAGGGATCACCAAGGCCTCCTTCCAGGTGGTAGGGAAGAAGCCATGGTGAAGGGAGGCATTCCAGATGGAGAGGAAGGAGCAGGCGAGTGAAGGCGCCAGTTCTCCCATGATTTTTGCGGGGACAGGATCAGAGGGGGCACCGGATTTGCAGTGAATAAGTAGTCTGATAGCCTCGTCCTGGTTAAGTTTGTTAAATGAAAGAAAGGACGGTGACTCTGGGGGACTAGTGGGAAAAGGCAAGGTGACAGGCCCTGTAGGGAAGGAGACACAGAGTTTGTTGATCTTTTCGAGAAAGTAGTCTGAGAGTCCCTCGCAAAGAGCCTGACTCGCTGTGTTCTGGGGAGCCCTGGCCGGAGGGTTAATAAAGTCTTTAACAATGCTAAAGAGCGTTTTAGATGAAAATTTAGCTTTATTAATTTGAGAGGCAAAGTGGTCTTTCATCGCGCTTTTTTTTTGTTTAAGGAATTTTTTTAGGGCCGTTCTATATAGAAGTTTGGCTTCGAGGTCGTTGTTAAGTCTCCACTTGCGTTCGAGAGCCTTGCATCTGCTTTTCTCCTCCCGGAGGGAGGTGGAAAACCAGGGAGCAGAGGGTCGCGACCTAGTGGAGGTGATGATTTTCTGGGGGGCGATAGAATCAATCGCTTCAACAAGGGTAGTATTCAACCTAGAGACATTTTCATCAATGTCCGAGGAGAGGTACTCCGACTGAAAATGGAATAACGGGTCCAAGGTGGCGCATGTAACCTTGTGCCACTTTCTTCCCAGCTCCTTCCTTGGGGCCATAGGGGCAGATTTTCGTCCCAGGGTGAGAGAGAATGGAATGAGGTAATGATCAGTCCAGGTAAGAGGAAGGGGCGGGAGGACAGTGATAAGTGGAAAATTGGCGAATATGAGGTCCAGAGTGTGGCCAGCCACATGCGTGGGACCTACAACTAATTGCTTGAGATTGAGGCTATCCATAGTTTCCAACAGGTTGGTTGCCTTCACACAGAGCGGGTTGTCTATGTGGAGGTTAAAATCGCCCAGGACAATGAAGTATTGGTGTTTAAGAGATAAGTCAGCCAGTTGGTGGACGAGGGCAGTGAGGGAGAGGGAGGTGGCGGGGGGGGGATTATAGACTAGTGTGCCAGCCAGGATAACTGCCGCGGAGTCCGAAATGGAGAAGTACATGGCTTCAATTGTACCAATGTTAGCGAGTTTGGTAAAAGTCAGCTGGAAAAGGGATTTAAAGATGACGGCTAGACCGCCTCCAGACTTACCACCAGCCCGGTTCAAGCATTTTATATCATAACCTGGGGGGATAGCCAGATAGATATCCGGAGAGGAGGAGTCTGTGATCCAAGACTCGGTGAGAAAGAGAATATCCCATTCATCAGACGAGATGGACATCCAGATGTCATTGGCATGCCGGGGAAGAGAACGGCAATTAATCAAACCTGCTTTCAGGGTGCGCTGATTAGAGGAGGATAGCTGTAGTGGGGGACATGGGGAGAGACAAGGTTGGCAGGGCGGAAGAGTGAAGTTGCATTGCGAGCAATGGTAGTGAGCGGTCTCCAGGTGGTTTGGGATGCAGCGAGAGCTGGTCAAGCAAAGGCGCGTATTAAGTAGGTGAAGTTGGGCAAGGGTCCAACAGGTGCGGACGGGGCTAGTGGAGGAGGCAGGGGGACTGGCCCTGGGCCCGGTCCAGGCCCGGACGGGCCCAGACGGGCTTGCCTTTGGCGCGCCTTCGGCGCGCTGACGGCGCGCCCGCTGCGCCCGTCCGCTGCGCTTCCTAGCAAGACACATCTTTTTATGTCCGTGTGGGAGGAATCATGGGGGCGTGGCCAGCTGAGGTGGGCGTGTCCGCCGTGGCGCCTCGCCCTCAGTAATGGCGAAAGGTAGCGTTCGTTGCAGCGCTAGGAGCGCTGTTTTAGTGCACAGGGAGGTGGTATAAAAAGTACAAGGTATCACACAACACAATTTTTAAAATGAGCAGATTCACTCCCGGCTTCCGCCTCAGGAGACTCCCGGATTAAAGTGACGCGCTTTCCAGCTGCGCGCACTTTATAGTGTCAAGAGGGGGCGTGGCCAGCTGAGGTGGGCGTGTCCGCCGTGGCGCCTCGCCCTCAGTAATGGAGAAGGTAGCGTTCGTTGCAGCGCTAGGAGCGCTGTTTTAGTGCACAGGGAGGTGGTATAAAAAGTACAAGGTATCACACAACACAATTTTTAAAATGAGCAGATTCACTCCCGGCTTCCGCCTCAGGAGACTCCCGGATTAGTTCTTTTCCCCTCTTTCGCCTGTCCTATTGGCTCTACAAATATCCAAGTGTCAGTGGGTGATACTGTCTGCTGATGTTGGTGATTCCCTCCTAACGTTACTCCCCTTAAGTGCCTACTAGCTTCTTCTCCTTCCCCTTTTTTTTTTTTTTTTTTTTGAATCTGATTGAAATAGGATTTATTGATTAAATATACCTTAATGTACTTTGTGAATACTTGGTATTGGTAATAGAGAAACTTGATTTGGAATGTGATTATTACCTATTTCACTGAAGGATTATGAATTATGTTAGGCCCACTTGGGATACATGATGTATTTTTGAATGATATTTGTCTAGTAGACTTTAGTTTTTTTTTTTTTTTTTTTAAACTTTATTGGCAGGAAGGAATATTGGTTAAACAATTGCATACATCCAATCTGTAGAAGTACGTGCCATACAAGTCGCCTGTGCAGTAATATATTGGCTACCTTTTTGCAGTCAATACATAGGTCCTGCTGTATCATGGGTCTCTTACAGGCTTTCAACATATGACCTTCGGACTCATAACGTGTTCCCTCGGTACCCTTCCCTTCAAGCTTAGTAACGGTGACATTTCCTTCCAAGTTACCCAAATAAACTAACTACCCAACAAACCCCCCCAGTACATGTCATCGCCTCCCTCGGACCTTCTCCCACAGCACGTAACACCCTGCGCTGTTGTCCTGAGTGTATTGAATGGCCAGCACATCAGCACGCAGTCAGCCATGTCATATGTCCAGGTCTCTCTCTCCGCATCTGGCCAGTTACTCCTCCTCCCCTTCGGAGTCAGATTCCTCTCCCTCTGGCAAGGGCTCACACAGTTCCCCTCTGTATGTGTTCCATGCCGCCCATACCTTGTTCCATTTCCTGGGTGCCGCTCGTAGCACATACACCGCTCTCTCAGTCACCATTATGATGTCCATGTTCTTGGCCCACCTGCTGGCGGTGGGGACTTCCGGCGCCCCCCATTTCTGCGCTATATCCCGTTTCGCCACTGTCAACGCCAGTGACGCCCAAATCAGTTCATATCTACCCAGGTCATTCGGGTCCCAGATGTTCAGAAGGCATTTGCGTGGTTCGGGCAGAATGGAGAGTTTGAGGGCCTGGGAGATGGATCGGAGCACCTGTTTCCAAAATTCGCGTATTTGCGGGCATTCCCATAGCGTGTGTAGTAGTGTCCCTTCCTCCCCGCAACCTCGCAGACAGAAGGGGTGTGGTGCTCTCTGTATTTTGTGCAGCAGTGTCCTGGTGTAATAGATACGGTGGAGGATTTTAAGCTGTACTAGCCTGAGCTTACTAGAGATTCCCACCTCCTTCGGGGATGCCAGGGCCTCATTCCATTCGAATTTGTCTGTCTCTCCTAGTTCCTCTTCCCATTTCCCTTTAAGCTTCAGAGTCGGGTCTTTGAGGTTGTTGACCAACTTTTTGTATGTAAGGGATGTGGCGCTCTGGAGCATGTATTCAGTTAGCAGTCTATCTTCCAGAGGAGAGGAGTCTGGTAATGTGGTGTCGGCCGGGATTGCCTGCAGTAACGCATGTCTAATTTGGACATACCTAAATGTTTCTGTGGGACCGAGGTTGTACTGCTGCTGTAAGTGCGGAAATGGTAATACCGTGTCAGTGTCCCATAGGTCCCCTATCGTAGATATGCCTATTGCGTCCCACCTTTCAAACCCCTTACATCCTCTTAGGTTCCCCAACGCTTTCGTGTCCCACAGGGGGGTCATTTTAGTGAGTCGGCCTGCCCACCCCAGACGGGCCTGCGCCATGTGCCACAACGCCGCCGTGTGTTTGGTCGGACCGATCAGGTCTTTCAGTTGCGACCTATTGTACAGCACGGACAGCATGCAGACTGTCCCGAGTTGCGACCAGTCTGCCCGGTATGCCGGGTCGTCCTTCGGGGCGTGGATCCAGTAGTTTATAATCTTAAGTTGGGCCGCCCAGTAATACAGCTGGATGTTGGGGAGTGCTATGCCTCCTTCGTACCAGCTCTTCACTAGCTTGTCGTATGCTATGCGTGCCGGGCCCGTGTCCCATAGCAGGACCGTGACCAGTGCCACAATCTGTTGGAAGTAACGCTGTGGTACCAGGTGAGGAGTATTTTCCAGCACGTAAAGGAGTCTAGGGAGGGCCATCATCTTGTACAATGCCGCTCTGCCCAACAGGGTCAGAGGGAGGGCTGCCCAGTGCCTGACGTCTGCGCGCAGGCGGTCTACGGGAGGTTTCAGGTTGTTCACAAAAAAGGCCGCTTCCCCACTCGCGACAACAATGCCTAGGTACTTGAAAGAGGCCGTTGTTTTAAGCAATGGACAGGTGCCCTGCAGGCTTGGCTCCGGGCCTTTTAAAGTGTATATGGTGGATTTCGACCAGTTGAGTGTGTATCCCGATGTGCGCCCATGCGCGTCACAAAGGTCTAGTAGGGCAGGGATGCCCGTCTCGGGCGCGGTCATATATATAAGCATATCGTCCGCATATAACGAGATTTTGTCCTCCCATCCCTCCTCCCATCTGATGCCCGCGAACAGAGTTGTCGATCTGATTTGTATGGCCAAGGGCTCAAGTACAAGTGCGAAGAGCAGGGGGGACAGGGGGCAGCCCTGTCTGGTCCCCCTGCCTAGTGGGAATCTTGGCGATGTGTGGCCGTTGGCCACCACTTGCGCCACGGGGTTTGTGTAGAGCAGTCGTACCCACCGTATGTATTTCGGCCCAAAGCCCATGCGCTCCAGAACCGTGAAGAGGTATTCCCACTCTACTAAATCGAACGCCATTTTGGCGTCGAGGGAGAGGATCACTGCCTGTTCCTTAAGGAGGTGCGCACGGGCCATCACCCCATGGACTCGTCGAAGATTCAACGCCGTGCTCCGGTGGGGCATGAAGCCCGACTGGTCAGGGTGGATTAGGGTATTTAGGTGGGGCAGCAATCGGGTAGCCAGAAGTTTAGCCAGTATTTTGGCTTCGATGTTTAGCAAGGAGATCGGACGGTATGATGTGCATTCTGTCGGTGGTTTCCCGGGTTTGGGTATTGCTACGATCGTGGCCGTGCGCTGATCCAGTGGCAGCTCTAGTTTTTCCCTACTCTCCAAGTACATGTCTAGCAGTGGGGCACTGAGGTCTGCAGCCGCGGACTTATACCATTCTATTGGTATCCCATTAGGGCCCAGTGCTTTACCCGACTGTAAAGCCATGATCGCTAGTTGAATTTCTTCCCCCGTCGGGTCTAGTTCTAGGGAGTCCCTATCTTCCTGCGTAATGCTAGGGATGGTAATATCTGCTAGCGTTGCCGCTGCCATTTGTTGTGTGACCCTCCTCTCCGGTGTGTAGATTTCTTGATAGTGTCGAGCTAGTTCGCCTACTATGTCCTCCGGGTGTATCAGTGTCCGCCCATCTCTCGTGTCCAGCCTGTGTATCCCCTTCGCTCCATTCCCTCTCTTGTCCAGCCACGCTAACATTCGTCCCGCTTTGTCGCCCACATCATAGATCCTATGCCGAGTGTTTGCGATGTATCCCTTTTCTGTGGTTTTGAGGTGGGCTAGGTACTGCTGTTGCCTGAGCATGAGTGTGTGCGTTGTGGTCTGGGAGGGGTTCGTCATATGTGCGTCGTTAGCCGTGTCTAGTGCGAGTTCTAGGTCTGTGAGTTCCTTACGTGAGTCCCGCTTGTGCCCCGTGATAGCCGCAATAGCCGCCCCCCTGAGGACAGTTTTGTACGCCTCCCATAAGGTGGAGGCCGACTCCACTGTGCCCGCGTTTTCAGCAAAATATAGTGACGTTGCCAGTTTTAATTTCTTTCGGATCTTGGGGATTTTTAGGAAATTGGGGTAGATTGGGTACAGTCGGGCATTTCGTTTCCCTCCGGTGGTCAGCGATAAGATGATTGGAGAGTGGTCCGAGATCCCCCTAGGCAGCGTGTCCACCCTCTCCACCATATCTAGTCCCATTCCCAGTGACATGAAGTAATCTATACGGGATAGGCTGTTATGCACCGCTGAGTAGTATGTGTAGGGGGTGGCATCTGCGTGTATTGCCCGCCCTAAGTCTGTAAGGCCTAGGGCCTCCGCAAAATCTGACAGTGGTGTAGCACCCCGTGGTCTGGCTCTGGTAGGGAAAGTGTCCTGAAGCGGGTCCATGACTGCGTTAAAGTCCCCCCCAACAATCATATCGCCATCAGGGAGACCAAGAAGGAATTTGCCTAGGGCTGGTAAGGCCACCGAGTGTAGGGCTGGGGGAATATACACTGAGATCACATTCAGGGCCCTGCCCTCCCACTGGCCGTGTATCGCGGCGTAGCGACCCTGGTCGTCTGCCACGTGGCTGGATACCATAAGGGGGGAAGATCTTTTTACCAGTATGCCTGTTCCCCTGGAGCCAGTAGTGAAGTCGGCGTGGACTATCATTTTGTACCCCCTTCTATCTAGGGCCTTGCAAGTGGATCCCGTGAGGTGTGTTTCCTGTAGGAGGACCACATCCGGGTTCTGCCTCTTCACTGCTTGGAGGACCAAGCCTCTCTTGATTTTGTCCCCCAGGCCCCGGACATTCCAAGTCAGTATTCGTAATGGGGGAACCTTTCCGGCCTCGGAGGGGCCCTCGGCGGGTGTGTGATTAGGTGGCCTGGCCATTAGGCTGTTGTAGTGGTCCTGCACACAACGTGTGCTGCGGCATAGGCCATGCGTCGACTGACGTCGCGCTGTGTAGGAGACGTGTTGAAATCAGGGTGACAGTGCTGTGGTGAGCGATGACTACAAACAAAAGTGAACATTTCAACAAATAAACTTCAAACCCGTCCCCCCTCCCTGCTACCCTGCTCCACGGACAAACCCCCGCCCGCTTCCCCAACTGTGCAGAGTGCTTCAACCCACCCCTTAACATCTTACTTGCTCGTAGGGTTGGTGAGTCCCCTTCGGGCACTGCCTGTGCCCGCCCTACTCAGCTACGCTCGAGCCACGGTTCTGCGGCCCACACAGTCCTGAAAAGGTAAATCAGTGAAATGTCACACCGGAGCCACTTGTCCAGAGTCCAGTGGATCTCTCTCGAGGTCCGATTCTACTTCTGTTCCGTCTCCCTGGTGTGGTCGAAGGGAGGACTGGCTGGATGGTGTCCGGTCAGTACGGTGTCGCTGCCGGTCCTGCTGTGAGCGTTGCCGTCGTCCCACTGGTCGCCAGCCCTCTAGCCATTCTTGGGCAACTTCTGGAGTGTCGAAAAACCAGGTCTTTCCCTCGGCTACTATTCGCAGCTTGGCTGGGAACATCATGGAATACGGCAGTTCTCTGTCGCGCAGTGCTTTCTTAACCTCCGTGAAGGACTTGCGTCGCCTGGCCACCTCTGCTGTGTAGTCCGGGAAGAACGCCAAGGTTGCGTTCTGGATCCGTACCGGTGGTGAATTCCTCGCTGCTTGTAATATTGCGTCCCTGTCCCTGAAGTTGAAGAGCCGGGCTAGCACCGGTCTCGGAGCCGCCCCCGGCTTTGGCGGGCCCCCCGGGACCCTGTGCGCCCTCTCCACCGAAAAGAAATTTGATAGGCCCTTGGGCTGGAGCTTGTTTTTGACGAGGTCCTCCACATATAGGTCCATGGCCCCCTTCCCTTCCGTCTCGGGAAGGCCCAGTATGCGGACGTTGTTGCGGCGTGAACGCCCTTCCTGGTCGTCCAGCTTGTCATGGAGGAGTTTGGTAACTTTCTGCATCTTTTCCATGGCCAGTTGGAGCTCCGAGGTGTCCTCTACGAGCGACTTAGTGACCACCTCCACCTGCGACACCCTCTCCGCCATTTTGTGAAAATCCGCTCGTAGCAGAGATACTTCTGAGGAGATGGCGCCCACTGTGGTTTTAACTTCCGTGAGCGTCTTCATGATATCTTCTAGTGTGATTTTCGTCGTCTTTTCTGTTTCTTGGGTATGGCCTGCGGAGGGTCTCCCTGTGGTCTGCTGTTGGCCTTGGTGTCCGTATGCGAATTTATCTAGTTTGGCCTGCGTGGATCCGCTCCTAAGGCCTTTTCCTGCCATGATGCTGGGTCCTGCGAGCGCCAGAGAAGTGCCCCCGTTGATCGCTGCCTTCTGGTCAATGGAGGTGTTAGATAGGCGGAATCAGCCAGGTTGCAGTGGGTCTCACTGGACGTTGGTGTGAGAGCCTAGGGGGCCACTGATGTGTGCCGTGATGCGGCTCTTGGTGGCCTCTTTGCAGAACTGAGCGGGCACCGTGTACCCCCCCTCGATGGCCTCAACTGCCCCGGGTCTCGTGCACTGGACCGGTTACTGTTTGGTGTGGCACTTCTACTGTATCAACGCTGCTGGTGGCGGGCCTGGGGGTCCCCCCGTGGCCCCGCGTATTTGGCCGGTGTTGCGCCGATTCCCCGGGGTACCTTCCACCCGGCCTCTGCTCCGGCGCAGCGCGTGAGCCCACTGCCTCCTCGCTCCTCAGCAGCGATTCCCCTTGCCCCCGCAGTGCCACTGCGCCAGGTATGTTCTCCTTTGGGGGGGGGGGGGGGGGGGGGGGGAGGGAGTTCGTTGTATGGTACCGTCCCCGCGTTGTTCCGTCCACGTCGGGGTTACACTGACCGTCCTACTCTGCAGGTCTCGCTCGGGGCTCGTGGCAGCCTGAGTGCCTCCGGAGGACTCCGCCAGCAGCAGGAACCGAGTGTTGGTCTCCCCGTGAGACTCCGAGGTGTGTTCGCTTTTCGGGCCGGCTCTGTCGCACTGCCGCCGGGGTCCGGATCTTACTCGGGGCCGGTGCTTCACTCACGGATGTAGGCCCCAACTTTCCACACGGTGCAGCTCTGGCTCCGGTGCTTCGATTGCTTCGAAACTTGGACCGGTGACACCGCTTGTGTCCCGGACCCGAGCGCTGCCGCTTCAGGCGTGCTAAAAGGCGGATAAGTGTGACGGATTTATAGAAAGGCTGCAGTGCCCTCGGGAGCTCTCACACTAAGCGGCCGCCATGTTTGGCTGCTAGCCACGCCCCCCTCCTTCCCCTTTTTTGGCCCCCTTCCAGTTACTTGGGTGGGGTCCCTCCGCACTTGGGGACATCTCCCTCTCCCACTCTACTCTTACGCTCTTTTTTACCCCTGGGGGATTTCTCCTGATAACCTTTTTGTTCTCTCCCATATCCCTCCTCGTTATCCCCCTGAGTTGTTCTTCAGGTCGGCTGCTATTTGCCCCTTTCTCTACGAAATCTAACTTTTTAGGTCCTTGCCTTGCTACCTTATTTATTGACTTATATATTGGCGTTTCCCCCCCCTGTGATCCTGGTATTTTTTAGGGTAGCAACTGGGTCGGGCCTTAATCTCTTTCCTTCGCCTTAGTATATTAGACCTTCTATATCTCTCATCCCCATACCTCTTTATAAGCATGGGGCGGTAGGATACATATTCTGTGGGTTCATTCTCTGGGGGGCTAGTCACCTCTTCCACTTCTTCCCCCCTATCCACTTTATTATCCTCCTTTGTTTCTACAGGTCTTACAATTGAGGGCATCAAGTTTTTATTCTGTGCTAATTCCCCATTTATGCCCTTAAATTGATCACCATGTCTTTTCAGAGTGTCATTATTTAATACTGTAACCTCCAGAATGCTCTGCAGGGTCTTCTGGAGCATTAGCATAACTTCGAGCATGGATTGGCCGTTAGAACCCGTCACCTCCAGGCTACATAAAGATATGCCTGATACATCTAATCCAACTGTTTTTGGGGATCCAAGACTTTCATGATCCTTTTGACAGGGAACCTCCCCAGTAATGTTCCCTTCTCCCAAGGAGTCACTACAGACTACTCGTTCTTCATTCACCATATCTGCTCCTAAGTCCTGGGTGCAAATCGACTGAAACATCCTTGGCGAAGATGATAAACGTGGTTCCATTGGTATCTCAGCGATGTTAAAGTCAGTCTGATTCAAGGCCTCAGTGCTTGATGCAGCCGGATCCTCGATAGATTGCGTGGTCTCAATTTCAATTGTCTCCTTTTCTGCTCTCTCTTTCCCCTTGAAATGTTTGCCAATAAAGTCCTTGATGGTTTTTGATACCACGACCCCCCTTTTGCGCCTGTTGACCTGGCAGATGCCGGCGCTGGCTGCGGGGTTGTGCTTGAGGGGGGGGTTGCTCTAATGGATATTGTTCTGCCAGCGGTTGGTGTTACCATCTCATTATTTACGTCAACCAAGCCTTTGGGTGAGCCGGTCGCATCCGCTGTTCCCGATTTATTTGCAGTTTTTTTGCTATTTCTTAACACTCTGCGTGGTTTAGTTTTCCCTAGGGCCATTGCTTCCTGTGTCCTTACTTTGCGTTCTTCTTCTCAGCTTTCCACAGGTTACGGAGGGGTTTCCTTCACCTTAGGGCTTTCATCACTTGTTTGGTGCACAGCAATCCCCACTCCACGTAAGCTTCCCCTGGTTAATTATTATTTATTTATATATATATATGTATATAGAGGGGAAGAAAAATTATAACTTCACTTACCTCTGTTTCTATGATTTCAGAGTATTTCTCAGCATTAGTGTTTTCCCCCCAAGCGCTCTCTCCGCGTCCTGACCCCTCCGCCTCCATTTTGTGATTGTTGACCTCCTCCTTAGCCCGACCCGCCTCCCAGCTGAACCGCCCTCCCACAGTAAACAAACAGCGCTCCATCGCCTGGAAGCGCCGTGACTCACTCTTCGCTTCCAAGCAGAGTGGTCGCTCCCCTGCTGCTGCGTTATCGCTGCAGAAGGCTCACTACAAGATTTTCAGTATTTCCTACAATTATATCCTGCTTTGTATTCAGATTACCGCTGCGCGCTCTGTGTAACGCTTTAGCCCATTTACATACTTGATTTGCTGATTGTTTCAATTGTTGCATTGCCAGCGTAACTTTAGTAGCAGATTTGCTCCCTGAATAATTGCGTGTGCTGAAAATCGCCGCTTTGCTTATTGTCACTGTGATTTCAGAGTATTTCTCAGCATTAGTGTTTTCCCCCCAAGCGCTCTCTCCGCGTCCTGACCCCTCCGCCTCCATTTTGTGATTGTTGACCTCCTCCTTAGCCCGACCCGCCTCCCAGCTGAACCGCCCTCGCCCCTCCCCCTCCTCTGTCCATTAATGTCAGATGGTCCCACGCGCAGCGTCCACGCGCTACGTACACGCCGAAGGTGCGCCAAAGGTAAGCCCGTCTACGCCCGTCCGCGCCTGGACCGCGCCCAGCGCCAGACCCCCTGCCCCTCGCGCTGCCCAGCCCCCCCGCACTACCTACGATGCCGCCACCCTCCTAGCCCTTAACCCCGGTCGCGCCCCCAACTGCGTACAAGCCGCCCCTGGCCACACTCATGGACCTTTCTCCTGCTACTCCTGCAAATTCTGCGGCACCGACAACATCTCCACTACGACTACACCTCAGATTCCCGAACGCAACCACCTACATTGCATCCTTCTCAACACTCGATCGGTCCACAGACACGCCATTGACTTATGGAACCTACTAGACACCCTCTCTCCAGACGTCGCCTTCCTTACGGAAACATGGATGAATGCTTCCTCCGCACCAGACATCACCATTGCCATCCCTGAAGACTATAAGATCACTCGCAAAGACCGTACCAGCCACACAGGAGGAGGAATCGCTATCGTCCATAAGAAATCTATCCGCATCTCAACCAGCTCTGACACCAACCTCGCCAACTCCGAACACCTTCACTTCCAGATCCACATCGACCCCAAAACCACACTCAGAGGCACCCTCCTCTACAGACCACCAGGACCCCGCGCAAAATTCAGCGAAGACATCACAGACTTCATCTCTCCACACGCGCTTCCCTCCAAAGACTATATTCTTCTGGGAGACCTCAATTTTCACCTTGAAAAAATAAATGACCACAACACCGCCACCCTCGTGGACAACCTCGCCAACCTCGGACTTAAACAACTAGTCACTTCCACCACCCACATCGCAGGTCACACACTCGACCCCATCTTCACCTCCAGCAATCATGTCTCCTTCAGCCACACTACGGATCTCCTATGGACCGACCACAGCTGCGTTCACTTCACCTACAACAAGCCGAAACCCATCAACCACTCCCAACCTACCCTGCAAAGAAACTGGAACAAAATCACCACGGACCAAATCTCCGCATCGCTCCTTCGAAACTCCCCAGCCCTCTCTTTTAACGCCAACGAAGCCGCCACCAACCTCTCCCTATGGTTATCCAACACAGCCGACACCTTAGCACCACTGAAAAAACGTCAAAGCAAATTTGGCAGCAAGAAGGCCTCATGGTTCAACGATGATCTTAAGAAATCCAAGAAACTCTGCCGCTCCCTTGAAAAAGCCTGGAAAAAAGACCCAACCACCAGCACCAAGGACGCATTCAAAAGCGCCACCCGCACTCACCACCAACTAATCCGAAAAGCCAAGAAAACAGCATTCAAGGATCGACTTGACAACAACGCCCACAACAGCAAGGAACTTTTCAACATCGTCAAGGAATTTTCCAACCCCTCGGCCAACTCCAACGACATCACCCCCTCTCAAACCCTCTGCGACTCCCTAGCCTCTTTCTTCCACAGCAAGATTGCAGACATCCACAACAGCTTTGACAACCAACCCGGAAACCAATCCACCCTACCATCTGCTGACCATCCTCCCCCCGTAAACACCCTTAACGCCTGGAGCCCAATCTCCACTGAGGAAACCATCCGCCTGATGAATTCCATCCACTCTGGATCCCCCACAGACCCATGCCCTCACCACATCTTCAACAAAGCAGACTCCGTCATAGCACCGCACCTCCGAGACGTCATCAACTGCTCCCTCAACTCCGCCACCTTCCCGGAAAGCTGGAAACACGCTGAACTCACCGCCCTTCCGAAAAAACCAACAGCGGACCCCACAGAACTCAAAAATTACCGCCCCATCTCGCTTCTTCCATTCCCGGCCAAAGTCATCGAGAAAGCCGTCAACAACCAGCTCGCTGCCTTCCTCGAAGCCAACAAATCCCTCGACCCCTCACAATCTGGCTTCCGAGCAAAACACAGCACTGAGACCGCCCTCATCGCAGCAACAGACGACATTCGAACTCTACTGGACAATGGAGACACAGTCGCCCTCATCCTCCTCGACCTCTCTGCAGCATTCGACACAGTCTGCCACAGCACCCTTCTACAACGCCTCAATAACATCGGAATCCAAGGAAAAGCACTTGAATGGATCACCTCGTTCCTCACCGGAAGAACCCAGAGAGTCCGCCTTCCTCCATTCAAGTCCGAGGCCTCTGAAGTCATCTGCGGCGTACCTCAAGGATCCTCACTCAGTCCCACCCTCTTCAACGTATACATGAGCCCCCTCGCGGCCATCGCCCGCCAACACAACCTCAACATCATCTCTTACGCGGATGACACTCAACTGATCCTTTCTCTCACCAAGGACCCCAGCACCGCCAAAACTAACCTACACGAAGGAATGAAAGAAGTCGCAGAATGGATGAAACAAAGCCGTCTGAAACTGAACTCAGACAAAACAGAAGTCCTCATCTTAGGTACATCCCCCTCTGCTTGGGACGACTCCTGGTGGCCGGAAGCCCTCGGAAAAGCACCCATCCCGACAGACCACGCACGGAACCTTGGCGTCATCCTGGATTCTTCACTCTCAATGAACAGACAAGTCAGCGCCGTATCCTCCTCCTGCTTCAACATTCTTCGCATGCTCAGAAAAACATTTCGCTGAATCCCCTCCGAAACAAGGAAAACAGTCACCCACGCTCTGGTCACGAGCCGACTGGACTACGGAAACACCCTCTACGCAGGTACCACCGCTAAACTCCAGAAGAAACTCCAACGAATCCAAAACGCCTCAGCCAGGCTCATATTAGACATCCCACGCAACAAACACATCTCTGGTCACCTTAAAGACCTCCACTGGCTACCCGTCAATAAGAGGATCACTTTCCGACTGCTTACCCACGCACACAAATCACTCTACGACATCGGACCAGACTGCCTCAACTCACGACTGTCCTTCTACACCCCCCCCGCCAACTACGTTCTTCTAGCCAAGCCCTCGCCACTGTACCTCGCATCAACAAGACCACCATGGGAGGCAGATCCTTTTCTTATCTGGCTGCCAAAACATGGAACTCACTCCCCGCTTACCTTCGCCTCACCCAGAACCACCTAGCGTTCAGAAAGCAGCTTAAAACGTGGATATTTGACAAATAATCCTCCTCCCCTTCCTAAGCGCCTTGAAACCCTCCGGGTATGGAGTGCGCTATACAAATCTTATGACTTGACTTGACTATGAGCCTGCACTCTTTCCTACTCCTCCCCACTTAGGCTCCTATTGGTTACTCCATTGATGTAGCCAACTTGCAGCAGCAGCAGCTTTATATCATATGCTCCTCTCTGCTCCCCTCTCAATACTGGTCCAGACGTTGGCCCTTCTTAATGGAAGCACCCGATTACTATCCTGGATACCATTCTGGGCACTCTCCTGGGCTCACCACGTCTATCACACGATTCCTCACGCTGATCTGGGGCTCGACTCCTGGGCCACGTCCAGCTTCAAGACAGCCGCTGGGGGTGCAGCGCCGCACTCCCTCGGACCCTCGGCAACCACCTTTCGCGGCTCCAATACTTGCCGCCTCCCAAGGAATCCGACAGTCCGTTAAAGCTCCCGCTGTGCTCCAAGTGAACTCAGCACCACTCCGGCACCGGCCGCGGCGGCGACAGCGGTCACAGCAATAGATCGGCCGTGAATCAGCCGGCAAACGCACCCGCAGCAACCCGGAACCGGAAGTTTAGGAGCGTTTACTGGTGGTGATTGAAAGGGAGGATGGGAGGATCTGCGAGTGCGTAGGATCGGCTCAGAAACAGAGGTCTTGTACAGGTTGCAGATGGTGCAACATGCAGCGGCCAGGTTGGTGCTGAAATGGCCAAAGAAATCGTCCGCATCTGCCGCATTAAATACCCTGCGCACTGGCTACCAGTAATTAAACGGGTCCTCTTTAAGATCTTGCTAATTACCTTTAGAGCTTTTCACTCTCGGGGACCAAAGTACATACAAAGGAGGTTCTCACGGTACCATCCTCTGCGTACTTTGAGGTCCTCCAATGCTAATCTGTTGTCGGTCCCTGCCTTTAGACTGAGCTCTAGAGGCTGCAAATCCTTGCCTGTTCTAGGGTCAAAGGCGTGGAACAAACTCCCCCCTCATCTGCGTGCCATGGAACCAGAATCAGAGTTCCGAAAGGCACTGAAAACCTGGATCTTTAATCTCCTGGATGCCTGTGCCAGAGCACTAGTGTGACCATCTAGGGCTGGACCTTGGAAAGCAGTCTGACCAATGTTTTAGATCTCTCTGGTCAGTTTAGGCGCCTAGAGGGTCCCTGGAGTGACAGTTGCGCGGTATAAGTACCAGTTTACATTACATTACATGTTCTTACCCACCCCAGGTCGAGGAAGTGTTCCCAAGTGGGTGCCTGGAGGTGCCACATCTATGCCTGGCACTAGCCAGAGGATGACTCCCATGGTCACACCATAAGCAATGGGATAAAAGTTCTTGGGCCAACCCTAATCCCTTTGTGCATTTTCAAGATGGCAAAAGTCTTCGGCCACACTAAACCTGGGCTCTGAGTGCTGAGTGTGTGTGTGTGGCAATGTAATATGGCAATCCTAGTATTGTCGCTGATCTAACACCAACATCCACTTTGACGCAGCCCCCGTACCCACAATAAATCCATTGACAACATTTTGTAGGACAAAAGCAGAGTCTGTCAGCAACCACACAGTGGAGCCACAAGATGTGTATCCGCATCATGTTCTCTCCCATTTCAAACAACTTCTGCCTACTTTTCCTTGTGCAGGCATACTTTTCTTTAAAAGTTATGGTGCACATTTCATGCACCGAGCACCCAGCTCACTAGGCATACAGGGCACAACTAAACAAGACTTATTAAATGTGTAAAACAGGTTTCCTACATGCAAAGCACTTTTCTTGCCAGGTGTCACTGAAGTGGCTCTAACACTGTAGCTGATCAAGTCGGCAGCGGTGTTCTCTGGGCCCATACACTTCAATCATATATTTGGGTGGTGTAAATACACACTGCAGTGCAACCCAACTCTGCGATTTACCTTCCATGACACGTGTGCATTTCCTGTGACAATTTGACAGGGCCTTACCAGAAACCTCAATAAACAACTTGTGTGTAGGGAATTGTATAGTGCATGTTTAGGAACAGGGAACACACACTATTCCATTAATAAGGTTTTGTAAAGCGCTTAGTTACCCAGAGGGGCCTCATAGCGCTCTTGTTCTGAATGACAGTGTCACAGTGCACAGAGTCATCACACCAGCATAAGGAAGCCCTTAAAAGGCAGCAGCCTGAGGAGACCATACATTATGCCTCAGTTTGCTAAACATATCCATTCCAACCTCGAGGCAAGAAAACAAATCAAGCCTTGAGGGGCTTCTCTGCTATGAGGAGAATCTGCTGACCCTGCATAGGCACACACCTATTCTATGTCCTGATGTATTAACCAAAACCCTTCAGTCAAGCTCTGCCACATACAGGGCAGCTGGAATTATGCGGCAATAGAGCACCAAATTATGCAGCAGCGTTGACTAAATTATGCAGCAAGAAAATGCAAATCATACGGCATAATGTGCCACAGTTTGTGATAGTTTATATTGTAATTTTATTACCTAGTAATAATGTCTGTGAAATATTTCACCACATTAGTACCAGTTTAACAACCAAATAAATAAAAAAAAATTATGTTTGAGAAAGGACTTTATTGCAAGAAAAGATTGCATTCACAAAACATATAATACAATCGCATTAACCACATGGCTGCTGGCAGTTTTCCCGTCCTGTGCTGAAAATTCAGGATGTCAGTTATTCATGACGAGCTCAGCTCGTCATCAGCACACGACACCCGTGGGTGATGACGAGCTGAGCTCGTCATCAGCATCGAAAGGGTTAAAAAGGAACAAGCATTCAAAAGTGAAAAATACCTTACAATACCAGCAAGGAAAAGAAAGAAAGGAAAAAGAAAAACAAGAGAGGGAGAAAAGAAAGAAAAAAGGGGGAAGGAGAAATAAATAAATAAATTAAAGTACACAGCCTTACATTATGTAGAATGACTAATATATAAACAAAGCATACTGTTGCTAATGAAACCAACTTACTATAACAAAGAGAACATAATTATGAAATATACATGCATAGTTCAATATAAATGAAGGGTACTCATGGAGGTTTCAAATAAACGAGATTGAAGAGACGGAAAAGGGACACAAAAACCATCTTGGAAAAGTTGATAAACCCAAGTGAGACCGAGCGAATGCCAGTCTTTCCAGAAAAAAGTTTTATTCTTGAGTTTAATAAGAGGATTATACCAGATGGGGGACTGTAAAAATCTAGTCCGATCATCAAGACCATTAAAGAAAACAGGAAGAAAAAGTTTTCTGGCGTTTTTGAGGATAGGAAGAGACATCTTAGGAGGAACGTGAGAAAGAGAAATAAATTCCTTGAAGGTAAATGGATGAAAGAAAGAGGATTCAATTGCGACCCATATAGGGAGAGAAGAGATATCCGGTTCCGAATCTAACAAAAAGGAAACCGAGTGGGAAAGGAAGAATGAAGAATGGTAGGATAATAAATGTGGAAAATTGACCCCACCTAAAAATTTAGGGTGTTTAAGTTTGGCAAAGGACATCCTAGCTTTCTTGTGTTGCCACAAAATTTTTTAAAGGATAGAATAAATGTTTTTAAAACAAGATTTAGGAAGATTAACAGGAAGATTAGAAAGAAAAAACAAAATTATGGGAACCAACATCATTTTAATGGAGTCTAATCTACCCCACCAAGATAGAAATAATGGGTGCCATCTAGTTGTGGAAACTGTTAAAGTATTTAGTAAGTTCTTAATATTTAAAGCCACCATATCTTTAATAGACAGAGTAAATTCGAGTCCCAAATATTTTATTTTAGACGGATTCCAATGGAAAGAAGAGAGCGCAAAATCAGCATGAAAACAGTATTTATTTAGGGGAAGGATTTCACATTTATCCACGTTAAGTTTATACCCAGAAACTGCTGCATAGGAATCAACTTCGGATAAAAAAGCCGGTAGAGAAGTTTGAGGGTGAGAAATAAATAAAAGAATATCATCAACGTATGCAGAAATCTTCAATTGATTTTCTCAATAAGAAAAACCCCTAATTTCTCTATTTAATCTAATCTTTAACAAAAACGGTTCTAAGGCCAGGATAAAAAGTAAAGGAGAAAGGGGACAACCCTGACGAACACCTCGAAAAAGAGGAAAAGAAGAGGAAACAAGACCATTGGCAAAAATAAAGGATCTAGGACAAGAGTATAAAAGAGAAATATACGATATAAACTTAAGACCAAAACCAAACCACGATAAAGTAGAAAGCATAAAAGACCAGTTGACCCTATCGAAGGCTTTCTCTGCATCTAATGCAATCGCAGCTAAGGAGTGTTTGAAGGTATGAGACTTACTAAGAACATTAAAAAATAAACGAGTATTATCTGAACGAAGACGTCCTTTGATGAAACCACATTGTTCCCTACCTATAAGTTGTGGAAGAATTTTATCCAAACGTAAAGCTAAAATTTTCGCAAAAATGTTGTAATCTAAATTAATTAATGAAATTGGTCTGTAGTTTTTACACAGAGTGTGATCCTTGTTGTGTTTAGGAAGGAGACAAATAAGAGCCTCTTGAAAAGAACCTTCAGATTTGTGGGAAGATATGAAAAAGGAAAATACTTGATGGAGTTTAGGAACAAGAAATGAAGAAAAGTGTGAATAAAATTCTATGGAAAACCCATCAGGGCCAGGAGCTTTACCCTTTTTAAGCACCTGAATGGTCTCTAAAATGTCTTTAGGGAGAATATCCTTATCAAAAGGGGAAAAATCAACATCCGACGTTTGAGGAGGTGGAATAGAGGATAAATATTGTTCAATATCAGAGGATAGGGGAGGAGATTCTGGTGTATAAAGATTTTGGTAAAAATTAGTAAATTCAGCTAAAATCTCTTCATCCTTATGAAGTGTGGTATTAGAAAAGGAAACAATTGACTCAATTTTTGTCCGTTCTTTTTTAACCTTAAGGTAATTGGCAAGAATGTTCCCAGCCTTATTTTGTGCAGAGTAAAATTTAGCACTAGATTTAAGTAAAATCAAGTTGGCAGAGTTGGTAGATAATTTATTAAAAGAAAGTTTGGCCTTAATGAGTTGATTCAAAGTCGACTGAGACTTATTCGAGTAATAGGAGAGCTCTAATTGTTTAATCTGGGAAGTCAAGGAAGACAAAGAGTGATTTGCAAGGCGTCGTTTCTTGGCAACATAAGAAATAATAAAGTCCCTAGAGGTAGCCTTAAAAGTGTCCCAAATTAATTGAGGTGAAGAATGTGATGTCTCATTTTCTGCAAAAAAGTGTGGGGCAAAATCAAGAAAAGCGGAAGTAAAAGATGTGTCCAAAAGAAGGGCATTATTAAAGCGCCATCTTCGTGTGCCTGTAACAGGAGGGAGTAAATCACGGCCTAATGAAACAGGGGCATGATCAGAAATCAGTATAGATCCAATGTCGGAATGTATGATATGTTGTGTCAAGGCCTTGGAAATAAAGAGGTAATCAATTCGTGATTGTGAGGAGTGGACGGGCGAGAAATAAGTATATTCTTGTAATGTAGGATTGGATAGTCTCCAGGAATCAACAAGGGACGTCTGAGAAATAGTGGATGTAAATTGGGTATGATTTTGAGATGGGGAGAAACGGGAATCGGATCTCCTATCTAAAAATGGATCCATAATCATATTACAATCCTCAGCAAGTATAAAATAATCATCAGTATATTTCATAGAGGATTGAAGGATGAAAGGCCAAAAAAGTTTATCAGGAACAGTAGGAGCATATATGTTGAAAATAGTTAAAGGAATTTTGTTAACCAATAACGAAACAACCACCCATCTACCTTCCGTATCATTATCTTGGGTAGAAGTTGAATGCTTAAACGTTTATGACATTAAATTGCAACCCCATTCCGCTTCCCCGAACCTGGAGAAGCAAAAACATGACCCACCCAATTACGACGTAATTTAGATATTTCAACATCTTTAACATGCATTTCTTGCAATAAAGCTATATCAGCCTTCAAATGTGCTAAATGTGAAAGAACACGTTGTCTCTTAATTGGGGATCCCAAACCTTTGACATTCCAAGAAATTACATTAACAGGCATCTAAACTTTGTGTCGAGAATATCGGAAAACAATAAACTAAGCAACATTAGCAGGAACAACCAGCAAAAACTTTGACTAAAACATAAGATAACAATATAAATATAGCAGAGAAGAGAATAAATATGAAAAGTGAAAGAGAATTGAGGGAGAAATAAGAAATAGAAAGAGGTATGGGTGAAATATAAGAAAAATGAAAAGAAGAAAGAAAAGAAGGGAAAAAGAAGGAAAGTAGGAAAGAAGAAAGAGGAGAATGAGGGAGAAAATAGACTACATAATAAACATTGGAAGAAAAAAAAATATGAAGAACATACCAAAGGGGAACAAGAAAAACAGGGATGATGAAGCCACATGAGGGAGATGAAACGAAAGACGAAAAGACTCCATGACGAGATGGCAGAGACGGAGACAACCCCAGGACACGACGGTAAGGATAGAAGACGAAATGGTACCTTACTCGAAACCACCTAGAAGAGGAAAAAAAAGGGGGAGAAAACTGGATATTAAAACTGGATATGAGGGGAAAGATATGTAAGCAAGCGTACACAAGAACACCAACAAAGTAACAACACCTGTACAGATGAAACTCTACGTCATAAAACAAAAGTATCAGCAAGACGCAAGACGAAAAGCCACCGATAAAAAGAAACAATATGGGAAACAGAGTAGAGGGAGAGAGGACAAAAAACTCATGGTGAAAAAGCTTCAGTCTTCAAGGAGGAGGAACTTCCATAGAATCCACCCTGCAGCTGTTCAGGAACCGTTGGAGGAGAGCAGGATCTTCATAAGTGGTGTTTCTATTGTTATAAGTCACTTTGAAAAGGCATGGATGGAACAAGCCATATCTCGCATTCAAACTGCGTAACGCCGGTCTCATGTCCAAAAATTTCTTACGCCGCTCAGCAGTAGGTTTGGCATAGTCCTGTGCGAAAAAGAGCGTAATTCCATTCCATATGATCTTTCCCCTTTGTTTAGCCGCCTGAAGAACACGAAGTAGCTCTGTGTATTCAAGAAAGTACAAAATCACTCCCCTAGGCTTGGGAGAGGATGCTGAAGAGGATTGACTGGGGCCAAGACAATGAGCGCGCTGAATATGCAATACTGGAGAGTTAGGAAGTCCAAGAAGTGTTGGCATAAAGTTTGAAAAAAGGAAATTGGTGATGGCCCTTCCAAATCTTCAACTAAACCGTAAATGCGTAAATTATTGCACCTATTACGATTTTCTAAACTCTCAACCTGCTGCTTAAGTAGCAATATCTCCTTGGACATGGATGGAATCTGATCTGCGAGGCCTTAAACGAGGTCCACACGGTTTTCCAACAGTCCGACTTTCTGTTCAGTGAAGGACCAGTTAGTTTCTAGATTAAGCAAACAACGGTTAGTTTCTTCCATGTGTGGCTTAAGGGCACGCAATTCTTCAAGAATAAGGTCTGAAGCGATCAAGGAGGATGGTGCAGGAGGAGGGGATGGAGGGTTGACCTTGACGCGTTTGCCTGGTGCAGAGGACGAATTTGACGTAGTAGGGGATGATTTAGGACTTTGTTTAGTGTTCGGAAGTGACCCAGAAACAGCTGACCCTTTAGAATTAGCAGAGTCTGTGAGGGAATCTTCTTTAGACTCTTGCAAGGCATTGAAAGGGTTAAAATCCTCCAAAGATGCGTCCTACGGTTGAAAAGCCCCAATACGGTTAGTGCGCGCCTTAGCCATGATAGAATTTATGACAAGTCACTTCCTATTCTGTATAAGGTGAGGACGCTATATAGAACTTGCTGGCACAGAAACAAAAAATGACGCAGTAATATTCATGAAAGGCATCCATGCAACTCTGAATAGCAAAAATGACGAACGCAGGTGCAAAATAGAAGAAAACCAAAGGCATTTCAAGGTTTGGAAGGCTTATGTGAGGAAAACATCACCTGAGGAGCAGTGCAGGCGGGGAAAAAGCGGACGCGCCAAAAAACAAAATGGCGGCCGCGACGCTGCAATGACGAGCGGCAGCATTAAACCACAAAAAACAAGGAAACAACCTCACGTAGCGTAGCTATGTTGACAGCATGGCAGGCAGCATCCTTTCCGACGTCAGGTAATAATGAAACCTGGGTCCAAAGTTCGGTGAAAAGTCCTGGAAGCGTCTCGGACTTCTACGTCCCGACGGAGCTCCCGTGAGTCGCAGCCATCCCCAGAGGCTCCTAAGCCACCAACCAAATAAATAAATAAGCAACTGAAAGATGACCAGTTAACCTTTGCGAAGAGTCTTCCAATGCACGTATCTCATTATGTTTTTCGTAACTTTTTATCCATTTGAAGTTGAAACATTTTTGGGGGGTGAAAATCTGCATATTTTACAGCAGATGAAGGATTATGTGGCAAAGACAGCACATCCTTAATTAAGCGGAAAAAAAGCTGCAGTAACAGAACCGCATAATTCAGTGGCCCTGGCCATATACAATACCCTGCCCATGAGAACACATACTCTTAATCAGCATGCCTCACTGGTGCTGGGACTCACCTCTGCCTACTCACAGACACATATGCGAATGTAAACAGTGCCACCATGGCAACTGGACTATGTTTCTCACCTTGCCTCCTATGTCTGGTTTTTCCCAAAGCCAAGAGATGGATCTATCCACAGGTTGACCAATAAGCATAGAACCAGGGCTGTGGCACCGGGATTGTGACAATTGGCAGCAATGAGTTTAGAGCACCAGGGCACTGGCCATCTGCTCACATTGAATGCTCACATACTTCACCTTGGGTGGGCCTGCCAGTGGGTTGACAAGGAGTCATCTACAGGTTCCTGAGACCTATGTAGAATAGAGGGTGAGTAAAATTCACTTAATTTGCCTTTGTGTAATTGCACAACATTTCAGGTAAATTACGGCAAACTGCTAATAAATGCACAAAATGCAAATTTGTTAGCACTTTATTTAGTGTGAAATGCACACTTGGATCAATTTTTGATGCAAGGACTGTAGGAAGATGGCTACCTGACTATGGTTACCCCAGATTTTTTGCCTTGTGTTTAGCTGGTTTTCGACTTAGTTGGCCTGGTTCCCTGCTAATCAGGGCCCCAGACTATCTGCCCTCTCTGTAAAATGGGTTCCATGTACCCTAGGTGCATAACTGAATTGGCTTGGGTCACCTTATCAGCCCCTGTATAGTGCACTATAGGTACCCAGGGCATAGGTGCATCCAAGGCCTACCAGGGGCTGCAGCATATCTTTTGCCACCCCTGGCTGGCTATCCAAAATTGACACAACTGGCTGATCACTCAGCTGGGGCAAGGTGGTGTAATCACCCCTTGCTTAGATATAGTATGCCTATATCTAAACCTAACTGGACACATATATACCTATCAGTCACTCCTATGGCAGGCCTTAACAATCCTGGAGGCAGAGTGCTTGGTTTTATGTGAGATGGTGCTCTAGCATGAGCTGAGCCTGTCTGCAGCTGTCGGGACCAATTCCCTAAGCTGTTCCGGGATAATGCCAAACCATATACTATTAAGTGCATTATAATCCTTGCGGTTATATGTTAACTTTGGTTTGGCTTTATCAAAACATGTCGTGCAAGGTGTCATACGATTTGGAATACTACCCCCTCGCCAGTCTTGGCGACGGGGGTAGCATTTCACCCCTCTAGAGGGAGACGACATGTTACTTTGCTAAAACGCGGTTGATTTTAAAAGAGCCTCAGATCCACAAAATGGATGCTTCTGCCACAGACACAATTCTGACCTCCTGCTGCTGACCGAAACTCAGCCGAGGAGGCCTGGACAAAGGCTTTCCTGTTGCAGGGAGGTGTCACACCACCCCAGACAGGAGATAGTGGATTGTAGCAGGGAGGTTTGAAAGAAACCAGACACTGCCTGGGGAGCACAAGGCTGCCCCTTGCATAATCTGGCCAAACCGGTTCTGGGGCACACCAGCCCCTGTCCCAGCGCAGCCTGGATCAAAGGGAAAGGGTGTATCCACCCCCTTATTGGGTCCCACCCATAGGAGGGGACCTAGCAGGTAATCCAGCCCCCTAGATTGGTATAAGAATGGGAGCAGTGCCAACGCACTCAGATTATCCTAATGAAACATTTGAAACAAAAATCTGGACCCTTCGACATCCTACTCGACGTAGAAGACTGAAGAATCTCCCTTGTGGTCAAGGAGTGACCACCCTGTGCAAACAGGCACCATCCAGCACCTCAATGTCTGCTTTGTTGCAGTTCCCGCCGGAACTCGAGCAACAGAGATCGACGAGATCAAGCTTGAAAGCCTGCGTGGGACAGCTCGTGACCCGCTCCTGGACGTCGCAGATGCCCCAGAGCCCACGTGGCAGCGGAGAGAAGTTCCTCGACAACCACCTGATTGCGCCCGACATTGCCTGGTTCCGTCCTGGTTCCACCCTGGTCACTGCTGAGTGACCCAGACTCTGTCCCCATGAATAGTGGTGTAATTACTTGATGTGGCACAATTGCATAATTTTCCAAATTTTATGCAACAAGTGTAATGTAAAATTCCGAAAATTATGCGAATTATGGGACTAAGGTATACATCGATACGCCCATTTCTATCTATGGGAGCCACACTTTTCAGCCTCAATTCTTTCCAGCTACAGACATGCACAGGGCCTAATATTCTCTTCTTTCCTCTCCCTGCTGCCCTCACACAGGGGTCTCAAAAAGATTTGGGGAAGAGCCATACAGGCGACCCCCTGACATTCTTTACTCTGACTGCGAGACCTTCCTCAGGACTCTGATCTTCTGTTGAGCTTAGGTAGGTGATCCCAGCGTTATTCTGCAGACACTCTGTTGGGTCCCAGGTTTGGCTGTGCCCAACAGAATCCATCTGTAGGAGGTCCCTAACTACTTTTAAGGGGGATCCCTCAGGAGTTTTTAAAGTTTTCACCTCACTAGGGCAACCAGTTTTGGTGCCCCTAATCTGTTGATGGGGGTGCTTTATTTGACAGGGGGCCCTCTGGGTCTCACTGTCCTTCTTGTCCTCTGCAGCCCTGGGCTGACTAAGGCAAGGTAGAGAGGGACAGGTTACCTGCTCCAGACTGGATCCCACCTGAGAGGGGTCCACTGCCATCAGAGGCTCTGTCAGGCCAGGCCTAACAACCTCGGGGGCAGTTCCTTCATCAGGGGTAAGATCAGTTCCCTGAGGAGGCTGATCCTGTCCTAATGTCTGGTGAGGGGAAGATTTCTCTTCCTCCTCCATGCTCTCAGTTTGGGTGGAGTGATCCATAATTTCAGGCTTCACAACACACATATCTGTTTGAGTTTGGGCTGTGGCCATCACAGCCCCACCAACCTTTTCAGGAGGAGACTCAGTTTGGGTATCTGCTGTTATCATAACAGCTTTGCTATTCTGCTTAGGAAGTGCTTCTGATAAAGATGGGGCTGAGTCTTGCACAGCCCTACCAACCTTTTCAGGTAGGACATCTTAAATTGGGGCTGTAGCCATTACATCCCCACTAATCTTTCCATTGGAATTCACCATTCTAGAATGGATTTCCTGTTCAATCTCAGCCCAGGCTGAGATTTCTAAATCATTGCCAAGTAGGCAGTCTACAGGCAAGTTTGGTGACACTGCCACTCTCTTTGGGCCAGTGACACCTCCCCAGCTGAGACTTACTACTGCCATGGGATGATTTGTTTGGATTCCATCAATGTTTGTTACCTGGTATGTGGCACCAGTTAAAAGTTGCTTAGAGGGGACTATACAGTCAGCCACCATGGTGATGCTAGCCCCTGTGTCTCTAAAGGCTTCAACTTTCAAACCATTGATGATGGGTTCTTGTCTATATTTGCTCAAGGTATTTGGGCAATCAACGAAGTTGGCAAACCCCATGCCAGTCTCATAAACAAGATCATTTGGGGATGGGGACCTGGATAGGCCAGGGTCCACCTGTGCTCCAAAAGTAAACCCACCCAGATTCCTGGGTGTTCTCCCACTTCCTGGGGGATTACTGCTGACAGTAACAGGAGGTGTTGGAGCTGGCTTTGGAGGTATATTCTCTTTATTGCCATTCTTGAGACAACAGCTGTCTGTTTTCGAATGCCCAACCTGTTTACAGGCATGACAATAAGGCTTTTTCTGAGTTGAAAAAGTGTCTTGGGACCCACCCCCATCCTTGGAGTTTTGGGGCCCTGGGGAAGTCTTTTCTTTACATTTATCCCCACCCTTATCTTGAGGCTTGGTAGACTCCTTCTTCTGGTTACTGTCCTGATTCTTAGGCCTAATCCTGGTTTTGACCCATTTATCTGCCCTCTTTCCCAATTCTTGGGGAGAGGTCAAATCTGAGTCCACCAGGTGCTGGTGTAAGAGCTGGTTCTGACAATTACTTAGGATCTGCTCCCTCATAATCAAATTATACAATCCTGTAAAGTCATGTACTTTGCTGCCATGTAGCCAACCCTCCAGGGCCTTAGTAGCACAATCTACAAAATCAGTCCAGTCCTGTGTCTGTGTCTTCTGGGTGTCTCTGAACTTCAATCTGTGCTGTTCAGTGGTTAAGCCAAACCCATCTATTAGAGCACTCTTCAGGACTTTGTAGTTTTTAGCATCCTCATGTCTGACAGTGAGGAGCTTATCTCTCCCTTTCTCTGAAAAGGAGTACCATAAGATTGCTGCCCACTGTTCCTCAGGAACCTGCTGTACCATGCAGGCTCTCTCAAGAGCAGTTATCCACTTGTGGATGTCATCCCCTTCTGTGTAGGTGGGCACAATCTTTGTCAGGTTTCTAGTATTATAGGACCTGTCATAAGGTCCCAAAGGCGAGACCTATGGGCTACGTCAGCCCGCAGGCCGCTGGTGCATGCCCTCGTCACATCGCACCTGGACTACGGCAATCTGCTGTATCTGGGAGCCACCAGTAAGTCGATTAACCGCCTCCAGGTGTTGCAGAATGCAGCAGCTCGCCTGATTCTGAAGTTCTCCAAGAGATCTGCTTCCAAAGCAGCCCTTCAGACCCTTCACTGGCTCCCAGTAAGGAGCAGGGTCGAGTTTAAGGCCCTTTGTACATGCCATCGCATCCTGACGGGGAAGGCACCAGCACCGCTTCAGAGTTTGATCACCCGATACACGCCTGCATGCGCCCTGCGCTCCTCCTGTGGAGGGCTACTAAAGGTCCCCAGGATAAAAAAGGCACGCATGGGAGGTATATCTTTCAGATATCTGGCGGCGAAAAGCTGGAATGCCTTACCACTGGACCTTCGCCTGGAGCCATCTGAACTCGGCTTCAGGAAGAAGTTAAATACCCACCTTTATACACGGTAAACCGAGCAGACCCTGCGGCCCAGCTTTGCTGACTCCACTTGCCATAGCGCGGGGACACGCCATCTGAGCGTAACCAGGCGCTTTACAAAATTCCCTTAATAATAATAATAATAATGCCAATGCTTGCATTTGCTGGCAACACAGCATAGTGTTAGTTCCGGGTTTAGAGAGAGAGATGTGTATCCTTCAGGAATAAGTGCACACAGATTCACAATGGGAATCAATGAAAGGGGATGAGAGATGCATAATGAGGGTAAAGAAGAGCAGAGATGAG
Source organism: Lissotriton vulgaris (assembly GCF_964263255.1). Lineage (NCBI taxonomy): Eukaryota > Metazoa > Chordata > Amphibia > Caudata > Salamandridae > Lissotriton > Lissotriton vulgaris. The sequence goes on from NC_141699.1 coordinate 25,810,527, forward strand.
GCAAGGAACCAAAAGTGAGTTACTCCAACAGTTTGAGAGACTGGCAAAAGGCATTTAGGACCCTTAAGCAAATTAAATGTGTAATATTTAAAAAGAGGCACATCAGGATTTCAGAACAAAGAACTACAAAGACTATAAAGTGCATTTTTATACAAGTGTAAAAGTGACTCGAATCTACATTAACCTAATCACATAATTCAGCTGACAACATTAGAAATACTCAAATGTAACGATGCTGCTCACCCACTGGGTGATTCGCTCTCACTACAATCAGAAGAATCCAACTCTGGTGAAGAAAGGTCTCTGCTGCTATACAGCAGATCATGGAGAAGGTCAGTCAATAACTGTTGGAGCTGAAATAAAGAACAAGAGAGATCAGAATCAGTGACACAACAACCTTCTCAACAATGTGTGAAATGCCAGAAACCGGTCCCCGGTAGCTTGTTTCCTTCCCAGTGTAAGAATTGGCTTTTGTAGTTTGGTTTGCCCTGTTCCCATCATGCACTGGGACAGGAACAGACTAATTTGCATACAGCCAGGTTCTGAAACTGGGATGGTGCAGTGAGCTAAAAAACGGTGTTGGATCTAGCCCTGATCTCTTGACTGGGTGAGAGCTTTCTGCTTAATTCAGAGACTCTGTCCCTCACCACCCCTTGTTGTAAATATTTTTGTCCACCCTAAGCGTGGAAGGGTATACTCAGATGTGAGTCCCTTGCTCATTGCACCATCAGGATTCAAGCAAGCCGGGCCGAAGAGGCTGAAATGCCAGAAACCGGTCCCCGGTAGCTTGTTTCCTTCCCAGTGTAAGAATTGGCTTTTGTAGTTTGGTTTGCCCTGTTCCCATCATGCACTGGGACAGGAACAGACTAATTTGCATACAGCCAGGTTCTGAAACTGGGATGGTGCAGTGAGCTAAAAAACGGTGTTGGATCTAGCCCTGATCTCTTGACTGGGTGAGAGTATTCTGCTTAATTCAGAGACTCTGTCCCTCACCACCCCTTGTTGTAAATATTTTTGTCCACCCTAAGCGTGGAAGGGTATACTCAGATGTGAGTCCCTTGCTCATTGCACCATCAGGATTCAAGCAAGCCGGGCAGAAGACGGCTGAAATGCCAGAAACCGGTCCCCGGTATCTTGTTTCCTTCCCAGTGTAAGAATTGGCTTTTGTAGTTTGGTTTGCCCTGTTCCCATCATGCACTGGGACAGGAACAGACTAATTTACATACAGCCCGGTTCTGAAACTGGGATGGTGCAGTGAGCTAAAAAACGGTGTTGGATCTAGCCCTGATCTCTTGACTGGGTGAGAGTATTCTGCTTAATTCAGAGACTCTGTCCCTCACCACCCCTTGTTGTAAATATTTTTGTCCACCCTAAGCGTGGAAGGGTATACTCAGATGTGAGTCCTTTGCTCATTGCACCATCAGGATTCAAGCAAGCCGGGCCGAAGACGGCTGAAATGCCAGAAACCGGTCCCCGGTAGCTTGTTTCCTTCCCAGTGTAAGAATTGGCTTTTGTAGTTTGGTTTGCCCTGTTCCCATCATGCACTGGGACAGGAACAGACTAATTTGCATACAGCCAGGTTCTGAAACTGGGATGGTGCAGTGAGCTAAAAAACGGTGTTGGATCTAGCCCTGATCTCTTGACTGGGTGAGAGTATTCTGCTTAATTCAGAGACTCTGTCCCTCACCACCCCTTGTTGTAAATATTTTTGTCCACCCTCAGCGTGGAAGGGTATACTCAGATGTGAGTCCCTTGCTCATTGCACCATCAGGATTCAAGCAAGCCGGGCCGAAGACGGCTGAAATGCCAGAAACCGGTCCCCGGTAGCTTGTTTCCTTCCCAGTGTAGGAATTGGCTTTTGTAGTTTGGTTTGCCCTGTTCCCATCATGCACTGGGACAGGAACAGACTAATTTGCATACAGCCAGGTTCTGAAACTGGGATGGTGCAGTGAGCTAAAAAACGGTGTTGGATCTAGCCCTGATCTCTTGACTGGGTGAGAGTATTCTGCTTAATTCAGAGACTCTGTCCCTCACCACCCCTTGTTGTAAATATTTTTGTCCACCCTCAGCGTGGAAGGGTATACTCAGATGTGAGTCCCTTGCTCATTGCACCATCAGGATTCAAGCAAGCCGGGCCGAAGACGGCTGAAATGCCAGAAACCGGTCCCCGGTAGCTTGTTTCCTTCCCAGTGTAGGAATTGGCTTTTGTAGTTTGGTTTGCCCTGTTCCCATCATGCACTGGGACAGGAACAGACTAATTTGCATACAGCCAGGTTCTGAAACTGGGATGGTGCAGTGAGCTAAAAAACGGTGTTGGATCTAGCCCTGATCTCTTGACTGGGTGAGAGTATTCTGCTTAATTCAGAGACTCTGTCCCTCACCACCCCTTGTTGTAAATATATATATACAACAATGTGTGGGGCATTGATGATTATCTGAAGCTTGTTTTCATGTTTGATAGCCCGTGTGCGCATGACAGACAGGGGAGAGATTTGGAATACCGATTATCGGAGGGGACCTAAATAAAGAAGGAGATTGGAGATTTTTTCTCCTCACGCCACGTGACCATGTGGCCTGGAATTATTGCCACATAAAAAAACATATTACTGAGAATACACGCATTCATGAACAAGTCGCATGTACTAAATTACAAGAGGCGACGAAACACGTGTTGGCTTGGAAAACCCGAACAACTGATACCAGGAAGACTGATTAAAAAGAAAGAGAAAAAGAAAGAAACAAGTTTACTGAATTGTTTAACTTTGTGTTGTGCTTTTACTAAACTCTGAAATTCTTTGAATTTACGTGTACTTGGGTATAGTTTTGCTTTGGTCTGTTGGTTTACCACAGAGATTTAGGGAGGCAGGTGGTTCTCCCTAACCCTAGAGCACTGTCACCAATATCTGAGTACATAATGAATAATTCTAAGTGAGAATACCCGTTAGAGCCTATCACCTATCACCTATACCACCGATCCCGCTTTAAACTGTTGAAAAAAGAGCCTGGGGAGCTTTTGATTCACAAAAGATACAGCTTTGGGGTGATGGAAGCAGGTTTGGGGGCGCCGTAAGTCACAGCAAACTCTGCTATTTGACTGAGGCCTCCAACTTGAGCAGGGGTACAAAACCGACCAGCGGCACTATGTAGTATCCTGTTAATATAATGATCCTGTCTCTTTCTCTCTAGCTGCTCGGCCAGTGTGAATGTGATGCGTGGAATGCCTCGGTGCCTGTGAGGTGCGGTGTGTCAGCTCAAGATGGGCGGAGGACGTGGACGGGTGGAGAAGTGTGGCTCAATGATTAGAGCGGCAGACCCTGATGCAGAGGTCTAGCCCGGGATCAGGGTTCAATTCCCGCCTCGGCGGGTCTTGGGCTCAAAAAAATTCCACGGACCTGATAGTTCTCGCCTCGGTGCCTATTCCAATCATGGAGTCCCACTCTGCAACTCTGGGCAATAGCTTGCTTAATCTCCACAACGGCCCCCACAACGCTAAGGATGCCTGGCCTCCACCTTGGGGGTGCCCAGGAGTGGACGCCTCACAGGGAAAGCCAGGATGGGTTCCACAGCAGTATTCGTACAAGCGCCTTGAGACCCTTGCGGGTGAGTAGTGCGCTATACAAGTATCAATTTACATTTACATTTACGGGTGCAGACGGGCTTGCCTTTGGAGTGACTGCTGGGTGTGTCAGCTGTGTGGTTTAAAAAGCCCGTCATGCAAATGGGATGTGACTAGGCTGTGACACGTTGCATCAGCCAAAAATCGTGGAGGTCAATGAAAATGGCAACCTGTAGTCTAAAACCTCCAACATGCATCAAAGGGTTCCGTTTGAAGCAAGGGTACATGCAAATGACATGTAATGAAATAAAGAATGAGAATATCCAAACCATAAATGTAAATAAAATGCCTATAATTCCCCACCAAGATGGCGTTACAAATGGAGCCAGGCACCTCTGAACAGCAACTAGTGCTGAACAAGGAAAGAAAAAGGAGAGCCACTAGGTGTGAGGAGTGGAATCTAAAATGCACTCCGGCGTGCAGTCTGTGGTCCAAAGATGACCTAAGGGCCTTCCACCCACAATCCTACCATCTCAGGGCTGACACACTGAGACTGACCTTTCACCTCAGGATCTGTACCCTAAAACAACACTGGCCTGGCAGTCAAGACCTCCATTCTGCACATACAGCCAACATAATGGCACACTCTGCACCATCCAGTAGCCTGTGTGCGGATGGCCCAAGTCTCGTGTTGCCCAGGGCCGGACAGGGAACTAAAGGCAGCCCTGGCAATATTCTCAAACCACCCCTGAAGAAGAACTGCCTGGCCCCCTGAGGCTGGAAATCCATACCTGCTACTTTTGCTGCTGGGGGCTGATATTGCAGCACCACTGCCAAACCAGCCACCAATAACAAAACCAGCCCCCACTGCTACAAAACCAACCCCCACTTTTCCAGCCTCCCGGGCAATTGCCCGATGCCCAGTCTGGCCATTCCAGCCCTGCTGTTGCCTCATCTGTGACAGCAGAGACAGCATCTACAGCCTAGAATTGGCCTTACCAGTAAGGTCTTGGCTTTCTCTCCTGTCACTGCAGGTAACCCCAGGGTCTCTGGTCCTCTCACAGTGGGTGGCGTCCACCTCCTACGCCTTTCCCTACTTCGGGGTCTGTGGCCCCAAAGTCCTTAGAGGCTGATTGTAATGGGTGCTCTCGTCCTATGGTTTCCCTAAGGAAGATTGTAGCTCGCAGCCCTGGATGCAATTTATAGTTAAGAGGGAATCATTCCTCGAACTCCAGAGAGCACCCACTTACCCTTTGTCTACCTTTCACCTAAGGGAAACTAGGGCACGCCCCCTCCTATTTGCTTTTTGAAATGAGTCACAAAGTATTTGTATATCGAGATATCATTTGTTTGGGGTGAAGCATCATGTGATTTTGTAAATTGCAGCGTTTGCGACGGCCGGAGGTTTATGTACATCAGGCTGATAGTTGGATAAGAGTAATGGTTTGTTTAATAACCTACAGACACAGGATATTTACACACATGGAAAACACATGGAGAAGTGTGGCTCACTGGTTGTGGAGAAGTGTGGCTCACTGGTTGTGGAGAAGTGTGGCTCACTGGTTAGAAGCGGCAGACTCTGAAGCAGAGATCAGGCCCGGGACCAGGGATCAATTCCCGACGTGGCAGGGTCTTGGGCTCAATGTCCGCGGACTCGATAATTCTTGCCTCTGCGCCTATTCTAATCATGGGTCCCACTCAGCAACTCTGGGCAATAGCTTGCTTAATCTCCACAATGGCCCCAACAAGACTGGGATGCCTGGCTTCACCTTGGGGGTGCCCAAGAGGGGCATCTCACAGGGAGAGCCAGGAAGGGTTCCACAGCGTTATACAGCGCCGGGACGCCCCGTTGCTGGGGCAGCTGTGCACTTTACAAGTATACTACATTTACATGGACATGTCCCGATGAAAGATAAACCTAGTTTGTAGGATCGTGCAGCAGTTTATGGGGAGCAGCACCATTGTGCATCCCCAGACTTGCAGATTATTTGGAATTCTCACTTTTAATAGGGCACAGTGCCAAGTCAATCTTCCCGTCATTGGGAGGAGAGTAATATGTAGTCCAAATGTTTGCAATTGTGTTGGGCCCCAGTTCTATTATATCATTGTATGTGGTGGGGCCCCCACATTTTCATCTTTGGAGCCCCACTTACATTTGAATAGGGCCTTTATTTATCCCAATGGCAAATGCATGGAGCCCACAATCAGGAGCAGATTTGCATGTTGCAATGTCTTGTCCAATTAACTAAGGATTCTCGTTGCAACAGACAGAGACCAATTGGTTTGAAGCCACTTTTGAAGCATTTTGATTTGGCCTTTGGGCATTGTGACTGTGAAGACTGCAACACTACAGGAGACGGTTTCTGAACATGTGGAGAACCCAGTGAAGGAAGAGAATCAGTGGTCTGCCCCCGTTGGTTGTACCTCTTCCTCATACAGAACCCTCCCCAGACCCACAAACAGTTCTGATGGATACTGATGGTGTGGGACCCTCAGGACCCACTAACGAGCTCATAGAATAGAGGATCGGGCACAGAATCCTTGGTTCTGACCAATGAGAGTGCATGAATAGTATGGCGTTGTTCAAGGCCCTGGGCGTGAAGTTTCTGGTCAGTGGTAATGAAACTTGCATGAGACTCTTGTGTTGCCTTCGAATGTCCACCATTGATGACGACACATTTTGTTCCACAGGAAGGGCTGACGGGGCAGAGGCCGAGTGACGTTGAGCAACTGCTGAAAGAGTCACAAAAGGAGCTTCTCTGGCTTCAGCGGCAGCTGTCCTTTATTTCCCCCGGAGCTCCCAAGAACATCTTCTCATCCAACAAGGTGAGCCACGTCTTGTGTTGGCCGCTTTGTCGGCTTCTCTTGTGCTTGTCAGAGGGACACATACATGAGCCTTTGCTTGAAAGACAACAGCTAAGGTGTTTATTTGCACCAATCAGATGTTGAGTTGTGTTATTGTGGCAGTGCCAGGGACAGAGGGATTTCATGAGGGACTAGGAACAAAGACTGCCCCTACCCAGGCCCTCACAGGGCGCGCTGACTGCTTTTGCCGCGGCGGTGTCTTGAGGGTGTCAATGAGGACGCTGGACACTTTCCTCACAATCACATGGGGTGTTGACTGTTATTGTGTATGGGGAAGGACCCCAGGTGAGTTCTTTGAGCGATGCAAGGGTTAGCAGGATTGGCTGCTCTTTTTTTTCAATGTATAGCCCTTGGTAAATCCTTTGATGACTTCAGTTAGAGTCAAGGGTGGCTGATGCGTCTGTGGTCAGAACTGGACAGTTTGCCGTGCCACGGGTCGCTTTTGGAATTTTCTCATGTCCCAGTCATTGATTCTGTGAAGATGTGAAAGGACATTTTTGCAGCTTCCGTAGGCTATGATGCTCCTGTAATGCAACAGTTGAGAAATCTCCAATGTTTGTGCTGAGTATTCCATTCACCAAACCCTAAAGACGACCCTATATTTCCAAACAGGACCTAAGAAGGATTGTTACTGAGCCGATCGTCTATGCCCAGTTTGTTAGAGGGGTAACCAACAGCAAATCCCTTCTGTACTACAATAATCTGTGAATGTTTTTATCACAAAATGCCTCACTGCAAGCATTAATACAGAGTAATAGCACCCCACCCAAAAATGTTGATTGACTTTAACATATGCTTTTCACAATAAGCATGTCAGGCCGACGGCCTTTGGTGTAAGTTTTCAGAATAAACAGATCAGGCCTGTAGTCTTGATTATTAGCTTGCCACCATAACCAACTCAGCCTTGCTGCATTCAACATAAGCTTTCCCACAAGGCACACATTTCAGTACAGGCACTCTTTTTCAGTGGAAGCACAGCACGTCCACCCAATCAAATGTCCTACTCAGGAGGCAAACCAACATGTGGGCGGAGCCTGGGCCCCTCTCTCATAGTACTTCTGCAAGCTCTTTTTCTGTTGCTCACATAAGGTCTGACAACAGCTGTGCTGCCACACCAGACCTAAAAACGAAGGCACCACAACCAAAAGTATCCAACCCAACAAAAAAATATATAAACAATAATGAATAGGCACAGTTCTCAAAATGAGGAGTGAGGACATGCTACTACCACCATTGGGAGCACAAGCTCTTTGGTAAATTACCCTCGCACACTCTAGTAGTGCCATGCTTCAGCATCGGGTCACCGTGGCTCCCAAAGGCCAGGGTGGGCTCAATTGTGTCCCAGGGAGCTCTTAAGAGAAATGGACAGGGGTTAAAGATTAAAAAAACACCATCCACTCCAGATATCCCTTTAATATGGAGGGAGGGTAGTTATTAAAATGAAAGGATAGGGTATTCCCAAGATATTATGGCCCTATGATCCTATATCTGCCAACATGTTTCAGCCAGTGACCAGCCCTATGGGTCCATGGCTTTCATCAGGGCACAAATGTATATTATATCCCTCCCTGAAGGTATCAGAAAAAAGTTGTTTATTCAAAAAGTCTCTTAACAACACACATACGTAACGCCTTATGGATATACGTATCCTTGAGGAGGCGTTCCCATTTTCGGATGGTCCAACCATATTGTGGTGTACTAGCCACCTCTCAGGAGTGCAGAGAGGAGGGGTGGTCTTGTAGTCAAAGAGAAACACTTTCCTAGGCAGTTAATACCAGTGGCATTACATTGATTTATTTAACATGATGTGGGGTTAACCCAAGCTCAGTGCAATCAATCAACAACTATTTAAAACATGTCAATTCTTCTTTATTGGGGTTTATCTAAAAATTCAGACAAAGAAAGCAAAAGTTCAAAACATTTACATACAGGTGCATGTACATATTTTCTAATGTATTTACCATGAGTTACGAGCGGTAAGCACTTTGTCCAAAACAATATAGACATTATAGACATACACAAATACATAAACAATAGTTATATATAGAATAGAATGTGGGAAAAGTGTATAAAAAGTTGTTAAAACTGGAGAGTTGATATATTGTGGCAGGTGGTAACAATTGTTAAAGTTCTCAAACAGTCTTCAAAGATCCCGATCCTGACCCCGCTCTGCTACCTGAACAGTTCTGCGACTCCCGCGAGCTGTCGTGGTGCCGGAGGAAGAGGTTTCTCTAGCCCTCTGCAGTTCACAGCCTCTGCAAGCAGGGTCAAGGTTGGACCCAAAGAGACACAGGAACCACCACTGGCACTGAGACTTCTCCAACATGGAGCGATGAGTTTACGCCAGGATGCCCTTTGGGTGACAGGACTGCGCTCTATAAGTACACCTACTACTACTACTACTACTACGTAGCTGGGATCTGTGATGTTCTTGGAAGAGATGGACGGGCTGTGTTTATCAGGGACCCCTGACACGTCGCTGGTGCGGCTTATGGGGTGCTCCTGCATGGACAAAGTGCACACTCAGAGGGGTTGGGAACCTAAGACCCTGTATGAAGAAAGAGCTGCACTTGAGATTTTCAGGACCTAAAGGAGATTCTGTATTTTAAATAGTTTGCCACTGTAATACTTGGGTAGGGTGCTAACCAAGATTATCTTTCCAAAATAAAGAATCCCGCTTGTGATGTCACCGCCCTGGGCATGAACTGGCTGGTGGACAGCTGGGTTTCCTGTATTCTTAAGCAATGGTGGGGGCGGGCGCTCATTTAAAGGTTTGGTCGACACAAACATTGAATTCTTCATGATGTGGTGTTGGTATTCCTAAGAAATGTGGTCACAACATCCAGTAATCTGGAAAGTATGAGTCGGGATGTGGGCACAACATGTCTGGCATCCTTAAGAAGAACGCTGGCTTCCTTTGGGTGTCCGCTTGGCGTGCCACTGATGCGTCTGTGGCATGGACCGTACTAAGCATAGGTGAATTTTGCAAATCTGGCGTTCGCGAATTTTGCGAATTTGCGAACTCGCAATCCTCAAAATCCGCGAATTCTCGCAAATTTGCGGATTTTTTTTGTGTTCGCAAGGATTTCTGCCAGTTCGCAAGGATTTCTGCCAGTTCGCGAGGGTTTTGTACCAGTTCGCAATTGCGAACTTACATGTCGGCTCGCAACGGTCACGATTATGTTGTTTCTACGTCTGGTTCATCATCACAGGTTCCCAGCACCCTCTGTTTCACCCCTGCCACCCTCTGTTTCACCCTTGCCACCCTCTGGTACATCAATGCCACCCTCTGGTTCATCATCACTGTAGATTATGGGGGGAAAAAGCAAGCACACCTGCCTGCTTCAACTGACATGAATTAATTTGGGGTGGATTTATTAATGTGTCACTGTTTTAAAATTCCAGTCTGGCACCTGCTTCCTTATCTGTAATTTGCTTTCTGTTGCAGTGCAATTTTTTTTTCCAGGACCTTTGTGGCCTACTTGTAGCTATTCTATGAGCCTGCTGTGCGGGTCAGAGCAGGGTCATACAATTGTTGCAACTAGCAACTGAACTCCGGAGGGGCCCTTGTCAGGAAGCACTACAGGGAATGGTTACTAATGATGAGTTTGAACTTTTGAACCTGCTGAATGCTTTCACTATTGCAAAACTCGTTTTTCTGCAGAACAGCATTACAGCAACTGTAATGCCCCAAACAAGCTTATATGAGAAAGTTGAATTCTAATCCAAAAGTTATCCAAAGAAAATCAAAAGGCCTCAAATCCAAAAAAGTGCAGGCAAATGTCAACCTGAGGAGTTATTCTGATAAAAATCATCATTTTCAGAAGGTCTATGCTGCTTGCTAGTAGATTTCTTGTGCAGAATTGCAATTTTTGTAATTTCGCGAGTGCAAGATTGTTTCTGCCCGCCGCACCTACATGTTCGCAATTGCGAACTTACACCGCACGCCGCAAAATTGTATCACCAAGAAAAAAAAATCCGCTGCGTGCAAATTTGCGGATTTTCGGTAAATTCGCGGATTGCGAATTTACCGAAAATCCGCAAAATCCGCGAGCGGAACGGATTTTCCGCCCATGCTTAGACCGTACCTTATTTGAAAATGACCTGTTCTGGCCTAGACTTACTTCCAGCACTAGCAACAACCCAGTGGGTACTTTCAAGGGGGGTGTACCTTCCTCTCTATAACTTGATACCCTCTCACCGGGAGATTAAACTGTGCATAAAGCAGTTCACCCCTTGCCAAGAGGCCAGTATTTCGCTGTGATCCTGTGAAAGAAGTAAAAATAAACTATTGAAGCTGAAGGTGATAGCAACAAGGGTTGGGGGTGCAGTGACCAAGGTTCCAAGTCACCCTTCAGGCTAGACGCTGTCAACAGCTGAATCCATCTGGGCATTAAGAAAATTGAACAACAGAGCCTCCTGCCTGTACTAATTGAAGCAACATATAGAACATTATTTTATTCATTAAATGATCATTCTGAGGATAGAAATGTAGTACCACTTTAGCACTGGTTCAAAGAGTTTACATAAATGGATAGAAATAAACAACAAATGGTTGAGTTTCACTTAAATCCAAAATAGATAAAAATAAACAACAAATGATGGCGTTTCAATTAAATCCTAAAATCCTATCACATTTTATGTAAGGAAAAAATGCAACAGTAAACAACATGAATTTATAATTCTTATAAAACAAGTTTATTAAACTGTCTCAGTCCATACAAACTACATTTAAAAGATTAATGGAAATTGAGTTACTGGTTGAGAGGGGTGGAGCCCTTCTCAAGCAGGAACCTCAGTCTCTCTCAGGGTGAAACACAAGCAAACTGCAAATTACTCGGTGCGTAACCCTCTGGTAGCACAAAGGGATAAGCACTGCCCTCTGTGGTAGTGGCTTGACTTACAGGGAATGGGAAACGTTTTTATGCCGATTAAAAGCACAAAGCGCCAACTGTGGTTATCTGGTCACGCTGGTCCGGGTCAAAGTCACAAGTTCAGGCCCATCGTGATGGAGCACGGGCTGGATACAGGGGCTAAGTTAGGCCCACTGAAGAAGAGTACCTTAAATCCTGGTTGTGGAGCGTTGTGAGATCCCTTGTCGAGGATGCATTTTGCAATTGAAGTTCTGGGGAGCTGTGAGGCTGCTATGTGAGGTGTTGCATCATCGAGGATGCCGTCAATGGAGGGGGCTTGCAATGGGAAGTCCTGCATGAAAGATGTGTAGCGTGCTGGTTGTTCCAAGGAAACTACGAGGCTGAGATGCAAAGTCCTGCGTCCTCGTGGAGGATGCCGTCGATGGCGGGCTAGCAATATGAAGGCTTGCGTTGAGGATGTGTCGTACAGTGGTTGTTTCAAAGCCGAGCTTAACCCCTTCGGTGCTCATGATGAGCTCAGCTCATCATGAGGCACAGTTTTCGTGTGCTCATGACGAGCTGAGCTCGTCATGACCACGCCCGTTTCTATTGTGGTCCAGCACAGGGGAAGAATATCTCGAGCAGCCATGGTGTTAAAGGGGACTATATCGGTTCTGCCCACAGGACCACAGCTGGCAGAACACATTCAGGCCCACTTCTAAGGGTGTAGGACTGGAGGGGCATCACTTGGGGAACACGAACCTCAGCAGACTGAGTTCAGGTGCTGGGTCAAGGTGGTTGGAGCCTGTTGTGTTCTTGATGCTTCTGATCAGGAGGCCAGCCATTTAGCCCTTGGAGTCACACTGGTGGTTCCAATATTTAAGATGCAGGTCAAGTCCTTCTTGCAGAGCAGTCCTTCCGAGTCTTCCACCACGGAGCCAGAGATGTACTGAAGAGTTGGGTCTGATGGCCCAATATTTATACCTGGTGCCCACTTTGAAGTAGGACGAAGGTTCTGGAGGTTTCCACTCCCAGAGGTGTTTGGAATTTCCTGCCGTCCGACCCCTAATAGTCTGGGTCACAATAGACTGGTGCCACTCTCTTTGTGAGTTTGTTCAGGCAGAGCCTTTGTGAAGCAAATATTGTAGGTGACGGCTCCTCCCCCTCATCAAGTCAGAGATGGCCCATCCAGCCAACTCCATTTTTAGGGCTTGCCTGCTGTGCGCATGCGCATAGCTGGCGAAACTCTATAGGGGCTTAAATAAGCTTTACCTAGACTGGCGATTGACTGGCGATTTAATGCTGTGCCCGAGCGCTTTTAGGTCAATGCGCAAGCGCATTGACCTAAAATGCGCGTGCACATCATCAAATCGCCAGTCAATCGCCAGCAGCACTCCTCCCCTGCTGCTTCACACCCTCATGCCGCTCTCCCCGCTCCGCCCCCTCCCCTGCCCGCCGTGTCGCATTTCTCATCCCCCCTCCCCACAGCAAGTCCCTCAGCCGGCCGTTCTTTCACTTTGACGGCCGTGTTTCTCCTCTGCTCAGTGATAGTACTCCCTTATGCACTAAGGCTGCAAGCTTTTACTGTGATTATAGACTTCGAAGCAATACGCCTGTACTGTGAGAGTGCAGGTGTTTTGCAATATTGTGCATGACTAGTGCAAGGATGGTGACCTATTGCTTCTTGTTAGGGTGCACTAATACACATGAACACCGTGAGGGTAAACAGATGATGCCTGGTTTGATGGTGAACGGATCATTACCCGGCGCATCCTTGTGTTGTACTTGTGTGTCTTTGCGGCCACTTGATGCCGTATTGCTCCACTGTGAATCTTGTGGATCCCCTTGAGGGCCTCTGGTGCACGTTGTCATGTGACATGTGTGGCGCTCTGTTGCCTTCGGGTCCAGCTGGCGGGATATCGAACTCACAACAATAATATTAATGAAAGACAGCAATGTAAAAAAGTACCTTCTTTTCGAAGTTTCACAAAAATGAGGCTCATTTTCATTATTCTCCTATGCATCCTTGTGTTATACTTGTGCGACTTTATGGCCACTTAATGCTGTATTGTTCAACTAGGACTCTTATGCATCCCCTCATGTGCTCTTGTAAACGTCATGGCATAACATGTAAAGCGCTCTGATACCTTCGGGTCTAGCTAGCGCTATTTAAAACTCAAAAGAATATATTATATTTTTGTGCTAATGTTATTGTAAGGTCTTAGGAGAGGCTCACACCTCAATGTCAGCACTAATTAGCATCCATCGCACTCGCCCCCAACCCCACCCCCCCACACAACTTCCTCCTTCAGTTCCATTTCACTGTCTCTTTGCTTCATCAGCAGTGCCTGGGGAAACATTGGAAACAGAAAAATATACCTTTAAATCTTAAGACATGTTACAACTGTGTGTGTGGGCACAGAGTCCCTTTGATGTAAGGGGTGATACGTGCATTAATTCAGATTTATCTACTGACATCAGTTGAAAAACAAAAATGGAATAACTGTTTTGCCGACTGTCCTGGAGATGCTACCTCCCTCTATTTGCAAACCTATAGTAAAGGAGCCCCAAAAACACATGATAGGAAATCATACAATGGCTGTACATGTCTCCAAAATGACACAATGGTACTTTCCAAACGCGCGTCAGCACATTTTTTTGTGTTTCTTGCACATTGTATGTCATGTTGCTTATATGTTCATTTTTAGCCCAGTGTATGATTGCATTGTTTTTTCATTATATGTTTTTCTCTGTCTTTGTCATTTTGGAGATATGTACAGCCATTGTATGATTTCTTATCACTCTCTTAAATGCCTACATTATACCAGTCTTAAACATGATCAATAGCTTCAATCTGGGCTAACATATTTACGCTGATGATAATCATATTCACTTTAGGATATTCAGTTAACTATGTGCCCTTACTGTTGTGTCGGGCAGTTGGTCAGCCACGACACTCTCGGTGTATTTTATTGATAAGGTGTGGGCCAAACGGGCTCAACAATAATCACAGGAGCCTGCGCGCTGCTTAACTATCGGCATTACACTTACCACAGTGAGAAGAGTCGGTGTCAGACAAGGTAATATTTTCATGTTGGAAATTGGCTTTTGAAATAATCGAAGTTCATATGTCTGTTGTTCTAAACCACAAGTACTAGCTGTGTGACGGGTTGGAACGCCGCATCCACCACCACCACCGCATCCACCATCACCACATCCACTGCATCCACCACCACCGCATCCACATCCACCACCACATCCACCACCACATCCACATCCACCATGACATCCACAGCCACATCCACCAACACATCCACCACCACCACATCCACCACCACCACATCCACCACCACCGCATCCACCACTACCACCACCGCATCCACCACCACCACCACCGCACCCACCACCACCACCGCATCCACCACCACCACCGCATCCACCATCACCGCATCCACCACCACCGCATCCACCACCACATCCACCACCACCACCACATCCACCACCACATCCACCAACGCATCCACCATCACCTCCACATCCACCATGACATCCACCACCCATCCACCACCACCACATCCACCACCACCGCATCCACCACCACCACCACCACACCCACCACCACCACCACACCCACCACCACTACATCCACCACCACATCCACTACAACCACCACCCCATCCACCACTACCACCACCACCGCATCCACCACCACCGCCGCATCCACCACATCCACCACCACCACATCCACCGCATCCACCACCACATCCACCACCACATCCACCATCACCACCACATCCACCATCACATCCACCATCAAATCCACCACCACATCCACCACCACATCCACCATCACATCCACCGCCACATCCACCACCACATCCACCACATCCACCACGACATCCACCGCATCCACCACCACATCCACCACCACATCCACCACATCCACCACCACCACATCCACCACATCCACCACCACCACATCCACCACCACCACATCCACCACTGCATCCACCACCACCACATCCACCACCACATCCACCACCACATCCACCACCACATCCACCACCACATCCACCACCTCATCCACCACCTCATCCACCAATGCATCCACCAACACATCCACCACCACATCCACCACCACCGCATCCACCACCACCGCATCCACCACCACCGCATCCACCACCACACCCACCACCACTACATCCACCACCACATCCACTACAACCACCACCCCATCCACCACTACCACCACCACCGCATCCACCACCACCACATCCACCATCAACACCACATCCACCATCACATCCACCACCACCACCACATCCACCACAACCACCACATCCACCAACACATCCACCATCACCTCCACATCCACCATGACATCCACCGCCACAGCCACCACCGCATCCACCGCCACCGCATCCACCACCACCGCATCCACCACCACCACATCCACCACCACCACTACATCCACCACCGCATCCACTACAACCACCACCCCATCCACCACCACCGCATCCACCACCACATCCACCATCAACACCACATCCACCATCACATCCACCACCACATCCACCAACACATCCACCATCACCTCCACATCCACCATGACATCCACCGCCACAGCCATCACCACCACTACCACCACCACATCCACCACCAACACATCCACCACCACCGCATCCACCACCACCACCGCATCCACCACCACCACCACCACACCCACCACCACATCCACTACAACCACCACCCCATCCACCACTACCACCACCACCGCATCCACCACCACCGCCGCATCCACCACATCCACCACCACCACATCCACCACCACATCCACCATCACCACCACATCCACCATCACATCCACCATCAAATCCACCACCACCACCACATCCACCATCACATCCACCATCACATCCACCATCACATCCACCGCCACATCCACCACCACATCCACCACCACATCCACCACCACCACATCCACCACCACTTCACCACCGCATCCACCACCACCACATCCACCACCACCACCACATCCACCGCATCCACCACCACATCCACCACTTCCACTGCATCCACCACCACCACATCCACCACCACCGCATCCACCACCACCGCATCCACCACCACCGAATCCACCACCACCGAATCCACCACCACCGAATCCACCACCACCACATCCACCACCTCATCCACCACCTCATCCACCAATGCATCCACCACAACCACCACATCCACAACCACCACATCCACCACCACCACATCCACCACAACACCACCACATCCACCATCACCACCACATCCACCACCACATCCACCACCACATCCACCATCACATCCATCACCTTCACATCCACCATGACATCCACCACCACATCCACCACCACATACACCACTTCCACCGCATCCACCACCACCGCATCCACCACCACCACCACATCCACCACCACCACCACATCCACCACAACCACATCCACCACCACCACATCCACCACCACCACATCCACCACCACCACCACATCCATTACCGCATCCACCACCACCTCATCCACCACCGCATCCACCACCACCACATCCACCACCGCATCCACCACCGCATCCACCACACCCACCACCATCACTTCCACCACTACATCCACCACCACTTTCACCACATCCACAACCACCACATCCACCACCACCACATCAACCACCTCCACCACCACCACCACATCCACCACTACCACCACCTCCACCACCACCACCACCTCCACCACCATCACCACCACCACCTCCACCACCACCACCACATCCACCACCACCCCCACATCCACCACCACATCCACCACCACATCCACCACTTCCACTGCATCCACCACCACCACATCCACCACCACCGCATCCACCACCACCGCATCCACCACCACCGAATCCACCACCACCTCATCCACCACCTCATCCACCAACGCATCCACCACAACCACCACATCCACAACCACCACATCCACCACCACCACATCCACCACAACACCACCACATCCACCATCACCACCACATCCACCACCACATCCACCACCACATCCACCATCACATCCATCACCTTCACATCCACCATGACATCCACCACCACATACACCACTTCCACCGCATCCACCACCACCGCATCCACCACCACCACCACATCCACCACAACCACCACATCCACCAACACATCCACCATCACCTCCACATCCACCATGACATCCACCGCCACAGCCACCACCGCATCCACCGCCACCGCATCCACCACCACCGCATCCACCACCACCACATCCACCACCACCACTACATCCACCACCGCATCCACTACAACCACCACCCCATCCACCACCACCGCATCCACCACCACATCCACCATCAACACCACATCCACCATCACATCCACCACCACATCCACCAACACATCCACCATCACCTCCACATCCACCATGACATCCACCGCCACAGCCACCACCACCACTACCACCACCACATCCACCACCAACACATCCACCACCACCGCATTCACCACCACCGCATCCACCACCACCACCACCACACCCACCACCACCACACCCACCACCACATCCACTACAACCACCACCCCATCCACCACTACCACCACCACCGCATCCACCACCACCGCCGCATCCACCACATCCACCACCACCACATCCACCACCACATCCACCATCACCACCACATCCACCATCACATCCACCATCAAATCCACCACCACCACCACATCCACCATCACATCCACCATCACATCCACCATCACATCCACCATCACATCCACCGCCACATCCACCACCACATCCACCACCACCACATCCACCACCACATCCACCACCACATCCACCACCACCACATCCACCACCACTTCACCACTGCATCCACCACCACCACATCCACCACCACCACCACATCCACCGCATCCACCACCACATCCACCACTTCCACTGCATCCACCACCACCACATCCACCACCACCGCATCCACCACCACCGCATCCACCACCACCGAATCCACCACCACCACATCCACCACCTCATCCACCACCTCATCCACCACAACCACCACATCCACAACCACCACATCCACCACCACCACATCCACCACAACACCACCACCACATCCACCATCACCACCACATCCACCACCACATCCACCACCACATCCACCATCACATCCATCACCTTCACATCCACCATGACATCCACCACCACATCCACCACCACATACACCACTTCCACCGCATCCACCACCACTGCATCCACCACCACCACCACATCCACCACCACCACCACATCCACCACAACCACATCCACCACCACCACATCCACCACCACCACCACATCCATTACCACATCCACCACCACCTCATCCACCACCGCATCCACCACCACCACATCCACCACCGCATCCACCACCGCATCCACCACACCCACCACCATCACTTCCACCACCACATCCACCACCACTTTCACCACATCCACAACCACCACATCCACCACCACCACATCAACACCACATCAACCACCTCCACCACCACCACCACATCCACCACCACCACCACCTCCACCACCACCACCACATCCACCACCACCCCCACATCCACCACCACATCCACCCCCACATCCACCACCATCACCACCACATCCACCACCACCACCACCACATCCACCACCACATCCACCACCACCACCACATCCACCACCACCATATCCCCCAGATCCACCACCACCACATCTACATGTGTGTGGCTCTGTGTGTGTAGGTGCAAATGCAATGTTCTTGGATTGTCGTCACAATAAAATACACTGAACATAATCTTCATAAAAGTTATTTACAAACGTTTAAGCTATTGCCATTATAAATTACAATAACTTTTATTTAAGTATTAATTATTTACAAAATTAAAAGCCATTGTTATTTGTAATATCAATACATCTAAGTCACGTAAATACAACACACATTGCATTACAAATGCTATAGGTGTCACATTTGCAAAAGTTAAAACTATTGACATTGTAACTGACAACGCTATTAATTTTGCTACTTTCAAAACCAACACATAAATAAAAAAAAGTGTCATTTACAATACCAATAGCTCAAACTTTCCTAATGCGAGACCTATTGCATTTCCAATGCTTGTTCTCTTTGTCTTACTGTCTGGGAGCAATACACAAAAACCACCTGCCAGCTACACCTAGTCATGTGACCAGGAAACTTGCAGTTGCAGTGGTTGGAAAAAAAAATGCCTACTTTCCAAATGTCAGAATACATCATGAACACCTGGCTCCGTACTAGCCTACACTCCTACTATTAATGAAGTAAAGGGCAGACTATTTTTTCATCTGTCCGAATAGAATTTTTATTAAATAGTCTTTAAACTGATCAAAAACAATTTTTTCAAAAGACTGAAAAAGAAACACATATTTCTCAAATTGACACAAAAATCATCACATGCGAATAACACGATTCATAGTCAAAAACAAATTGAACATACATCAAAATAGGAATTATTTGCAACAAATTACAACAAACGACGAGATCACTGACTGAAAACAAATATGAAACAAATACAAAAAACATTTACAGCTTGCATCATCTATGAAACACACAAACGTATATGTGAGAAGTGTCCAATTATATGGACTAAACTTGTTATTTCAGCAAGAATATCACAAAAGTATTAGAAATAATGAATTCATCTTTTTTTTTTATTTCTGTAATTTTTTATTGTAGAAAAATATATATTTACATGGAGCATAACATATACATGGGTGGAGGAAGAGGGAAAAGAGAAAAGGGGTGAAAGAGGAAGAGAGAGAAAAGAAAAAAACGCCGGGGGTGGGGGGAGGGGGGGAATTTCGCTTCCAGCATTCCAGTCTCATTGGGGTTAGTCCGATTGCCAGTCTTTCAAGTTCTACTTGTTGTTGGTGTCCTCCGTCCCTTTGTGTTGCGTGGTTGTCATCCTTGGTACCACGCCCCAGAGGATAGAGAGTGAGAGAGAAGAGGAAGAAGAAGAAAGGAGCGTTGCTGGTTTCATTCCTGTTGTGTGCACAGAGGCAGGCGAGGTGCACAGCGTCCACAAGCTCTGTGCCTAGCTGCGTCGCTTATGGGGGTTTGTGCAATGATAGGTAGTTGTCTAGGGACCCCCACATATTTGACTGCCTGTGTGTTTTGGGTGAGTGTGTCGCTGTGATATTGTCAGAAAGGCGATGCGGTTCATCCCTTTTAGTAGTCCTCGCTCAAGTGTCAGCCACGCCGGGGTATATTCCCGTCTCGGGGTGAGCCAGTGGAGCCCCTGTCTGGCTATGCACGCTTTTTGGAATCTTTTGAAATTGGTTATATTAAGGCCGCCTAGGTCTTTCGACAGTCTGAGCTTGTGTAGGCTTATTCTGGGCTTTTTCCCCCTCCACAGAAAGTTATTCAGCATTTTGTCTAGTCTCTTATGGAAGTCTTCTGTGTTTATTAGTGGCAGCTTGCTCAGCATGTAATTAACCATTGGTGTGAGCATCATTTTGATCGCTTCCACTCTCCCCCACCACGTTGTGAATTTGGGAGACCATCCTTCCACTCTATCCTTAATTTTCTGAAGAGTGGCTTGCTCGTTTTGTTCTAGTGTGGCTCTTAGGTCCCTCTCGAAGAGAAGGCCTAAATATTTGATAGGTTTCTGTTGCCATGTAAGGCTGGACGAGCCTAACACCGTTTTTGTTGTATGGACGTTCAGCGGTTTGCACTCGATTTGTCCCTGTTTAATTTGTATCCCGAGACCTGGGCATATTGTTCTATCGTTTCCATCAGCGCTTTGATTGATCTCTCTGGGTCTTCGGTGATTATTAGTACGTCGTCTGCATATGCCGCTAACTTAAAAGTTTCTCCCTCTACTGGTATCCCTGCTATGTCTTTGTTAGTTCTGATCATGTTTAGGACTGGTTCTATCGCTAGCAGGAACAGGGCTGGCGATAGCGGGCACCCTTGTCTGGTCCCCCTTCCTAGGTGAAGTAGTTCTGATGTACCTCCGTTTACTACCACCCGTGCTTTAGGGTTGTTGTAGAGAGCCAGTACCATCTTCCTATAGTTGGGTCCGAGCCCGAATTTTGCCATGCGTTGGTCTAGGAATGGCCAGGACACCCTGTCAAACGCTTTCTCAGCGTATAAGGCTATCATGACTGCTGCGTTGCTGCTTTTGGAGGAGTGGTTTATTATGTGGCATAGCAGCCTCGTGTTGTCGTGGGACATGCGGTTTTTAAGGTAGCCTACTTGGGAGCAGTGTATAAGCTTAGGTAGGTATGCATTGAGTCTGGTTGCTAGTATTTTGGCGTAGATTTTACAGTCTACGTTTATGAGTGAGATTGGTCTAAAGTTCTTTGCCTGTTTCCTGTCCTTGCCTTCCTTTGGTATTACTATTATGTTTGCTTCCGCCATTGACAGTGTCATGCGTCCATTCCGGACACACTTCGTGAAGACTTCTTTCATTGTGGGTTTGAGAATGTGCAAGTACTGCTTGTAAAAGCCGGCCGTGAAGCCATCTGGCCCTGGTGCCTTGATGTCTTTTAGGCTCGCAGTGGCTCTCCCTATTTCGTCCTCCGTTATGGCTAGGTCGAGGATGTCTCGTTCCTTATCTGATAGCGTCGGTGTGGATATGCGTTCTAGTATTTCTTTGCCCCCATCCTCTTTTAGTGTTTCGTCTCTCGTGTATAGTCCCTCGTAGAAGTCTCTGAAGACCTCCAAAATCTCTTTGTTTGCAGTCTGGGACTTGTTCTGTCTGTCTTTGATGGCCCCTATCGAGTGCTGTTTCTGTTTCCCCTTGAGGTAGGACGCCAGGATTTTCCCTGCTTTGTTTGCGGTGCATAGGTTAATAGCTTTGTATTTATTTATCCAGGTCCCTGCTCTTTCACTCGGTATTCTGTTAAGCTCATACTACCGTTTAGTTAGGCTGGTGAGGGTGTTCTTATCTTCTAAGTTGGCTATGCGGCCGTTCTCTAGGTTTTTAATTTCTTTTTCTAGGTCGTCAATCTTTTTGTTTCTTTCTTTGTTCAGCCTGCCCTTGATTGTTATAACGGTCCCTCTAATGGTGGCTTTTAAGGTATCCCATAGCAGCTCTCTGTCTATCTCGGGGGTGTCGTTAATTGTCATGTACTCTTTTATTGCTGCTTCTATCTCTGCTTTCGCTGAGATGTTGGTGAGCAGATTGTCATCAAAACACCATCTTCGAGTTGGCTTCTCATCTTTAATACATCCATCACTAAACGCATTTAGATTTAACTCTGGCTCTGTGGTGGAAGACTCAGAAGGACTGCTCTGCAAGAACTACTGACCTGCATCTTGATCCAAGGACCACCAGTGTCACTCCAAGGGCTAAATGGCTGGCCTCCTGATCAGAAGCCTCAAGAACACAACAGGCTCCAACCACCTTGGACCCAGCACCTGAACTCAGTCTGCTGAGGTTCTTGTTCCCCAAATGGTGCCCCTCCAGTCCTAGACCCTTAGAAGTGGGCCTGAATGTGTTCTGCCAGCTTTGGTCCTGCGGACAGATAAAAACATAGGTTGCCCGTTACTCCATAAATA
This sequence comes from Lissotriton vulgaris, assembly GCF_964263255.1. NCBI lineage: Eukaryota > Metazoa > Chordata > Amphibia > Caudata > Salamandridae > Lissotriton > Lissotriton vulgaris. The sequence goes on from NC_141699.1 coordinate 25,833,378, forward strand.
GTAGGAGTGTAGGCTAGTACGGAGCCAGGTGTTCATGTTGTATTTTGAATTTTAAATAGTCCTACCTGGCACCAGTCCTTTGGGCTTAACCCCTATCATTGTTAGTAGTACTTTTCAAATGTGGCATTTTCAGAATTGTGACATTAACTCGGACTTTACCATTAAAGAAGGCTTTAAATTACAATTCTTTAGACATAAAATTTGACATACCTATCTGCTCCCAATTGAAGGTTATCACTTAGGAAATGTAATACGTTGGCCCAATGTCATCCTATGGGAGAGGTTGACCTTGCAGTAGTGAAAAACAAATGTAAGACTTTTTCCCTACCAGGACATGTAATACTTACAATTACATCTCAATTTTAAATACGCTTCACCCTGTCCTCTAAATTATTTAGTGCCTACCCCAAGAATGACTTGTATGCATTAAAAAGGAAGGTTTAAGTCTGGCAAAATGTTTATTTTGCCAGGTCAAAATGGCAGTTTAAAATGCCCACACAGGCTCTGCAGTGGCAGGCTAAGACATGTTTAAAGGGCTACTTAAGTGGATGGCTCAATCAGTGCTGCAGGCCCAATAGTAGCATTTAATTTACAGGCCCTGGGTACGGGTAGTACCACTTTACCAGGGATTTACAAGTAAATTAAATGTGGCAATTGGGTGTAAGCTAATTTCACCATGTTTAAAGGTGAGAGCATAAGCACTTTAGCACTGGTAAGCAGTAGTAAACTGCTCAGAGTCCTAAGACCAAGAAAAATAAAATCAGCAAAAATAGAGGAGAAAGGCAAAAGGTTCGGGGGAATACCACTTTAAGTCTGATAGGTCTAACAAAAATGATAAAAGAGCGATCCTCCAATATATCATGCATTATAAAACTATTTGTGACCATCTATTTACAACTTTGTGCCACCATTTTCAAATGCATAGACAATGCTGATGCCATCTGAGAGTATTTCTGTGTAAATAACAAATCCAAATCAGCATTAAGTAGTGTGGCTCACTGGTTAGAGGTGGCAGACCCGAGAGCAGAGGACGGCCCAGGACCAGGGTTCGATTCCCGGCGCGGCAGGTTTCTGGACCAGGGTCAGTGGACTCGATAATTCTCTCGCCTCGGTGCCCACTCTGATCAGTGATCACACTCGGCAACTCTGGGCATTAGCTTGCCTCATCTTCACTAACGGCCCCACCAGACCACCGGTGATGCCTGGTCTCACCCTGGAGATACCCATTAAGGGACCATCTCTCAGGGAAGCCAGGAAGGGTTTCGCAGTGGTCGAAGCACCTTGGGACCCTCCGGGTAAGTAGTGCGCTATATAAATGCCTATACATTTACATTTACATTAGTAGTTCTAATTGTGTTAGCTTTAAAAGGGGGTCAAAGCTACTTTTAACACAACTGTAAAGAGTTAGGCAGCAGTAGCCTGTGCAGGTAAGAGTGGTGGGGGGGGGGGGTGGGGGGGGAGTCGACAGACAATGATGAGGGAAAATTTAATATTTTTTAAATTTTCCCTCATCGTCATCTGTCGACTCCCTCCTACTCCCACCTCGCCCCACCGCTTTTATCTGCATGGGCAGCTCCTGGAGTTAGGGAAAAGAGGTAAAATGTTGCTCATGCAATTCTGGCCCTTATAGCACAACTCATTCATTATTCCTCCCTAAATATTTGTATTCCAGTTTTTCAAAGTAAAAATTGAAAGATCTCTGTACATCGTTAATAGTCAGTATTAGCCTAGGATATGGAACTGTTTTAAAACAAATACTGGGATATACTTAAAACACTTTTGTTATCAAATTACGGCTGCAGTGACTTTGGGGTTGTAATGCAACTCAAACCCATCTTACTTAAGTTAAAAATGTGTTTTAATTGGGGTTTAATATAGCTTTAGAGCCCTCTGTAGATGGTCAACTGGCCATTACAGGCCAGCTCCAGTGTTAAAGGTCCAAGCCGAAATCCTTTAACAAGGGTGAGGGCCTTTAATGGCTGGTAAAGCCCGCTACAGTGGGCTCTAAGGCTATATGAACATTCCGCCCCTAGAGGACAGAATGTTCTAATTTGTAAACCAAAGGCTTCACAGAGCCCGAGGGGGTTGAAAACCCTTCAAGCTCCAAGAGGCCTTTGTTCACTACAGTCACTGTGAGCAAACATTAAAATGTTGATGCTCTGCGGCACAAACATTTCAAACGCCTCCTTTAAGCAGTTGCAGCCTTTATTAGGTCGACTCTGACTCAGCACCTAACTGCACAGACCGCGGCCGCGGCGGTCTGCACCCTTTACTCTCCTTATACTTGGCCTGGGCTTCCACTCGGCCTTTGTCTGAAACAAACCTACTCCAAGTCACTCTGACCTGGATCTAGGCAAATTATTTACAGGCATACCATTGTTAATGACTTGATGATGATCCTATATCTTTTGTAAGGATCGAAACGTCGTCAACTTGTTGTACGCCATATACACCTCTTTATTTAATGCTTATTATGTGTAATGGTGTCTCCACTATAATTTGTTTGTCCAACCAAATTGTGCCTCATACAAACAATTTACTCTGCCTGAGCCTTTTTGTTTCATGTTGTATGTCCTTCCCACTAAGTTGGATACAGGCTTGTGTCCCACTCTATTTTTCTTGTTGCATTTTGTGTATATTTCAGCAACGATATATTAAAAACACCTGTCCGGCTGGACAGCTGTAAAATATAGTACTGATTGGGTCTATATTTATTGTTTGCTCTCTTGTCTAGGGACCACTGTCTTTAGAAATAATTGATTACCCAAGGTCCCTGATCAGCCTTTATTTGGGTTCCCTTGTTCTTCATAACATGTTTTTAATCTCTTTGCGATCTTCCTGTGCTCTTTCTCTCATCATTTTGCGGCCTGTTGTGCCGGTTATCCTGCCATCCTCCCTCTTGTGATGACCTTTTATGCCATTTTCACTCTCTCTCTCACTGTTTTGTGACACCGGTTTCCGCACTGCAGCCATGCTGTCTGCACAATGCAGAAGAACCTATCACATGCACCCAATGGCGCTTCACATGCAGCAACTCACCAGTCACACAAACACCTCCAACGTCCTCACTGGTAACACCCAGCACATGGCCCACTCATCCTGCACATACACACACCCCAAGAGGCACTGACAAGCATGATCCTCTTCACTCATTCACTCAGCAAGCACACCACCGAAAGCTGGGATCTATTGGACAATGACCCCCAGGCTTTATCTACCTTATGGCGGCATGGCTGACTTCCATGTTGGATTCCTGACATCGCCATGACCAACCCAGTCGGATACAAGATTACAAGACAAGACTGTCAACACAACCGCAGAGGAGGAGTAACGATTATGTTCAAGGATACCATCAACTGCACCACCAGCTCCACAGAGATCAAGACACCTCCAGGGAGCACCTACACTTCCAACTACAAATCTCTGCCAATTTCACCCTGAACGTAACCTTAGTATATCGCCCACCTGGACCACGATCAAACTTCACCAACAACATTTAAGATTCCGTCATCCTTGATTCCAAGGCCTCCATCGTTCTAAGAAACCTCAACTACCACCTAGAATATCAGACCAACTCCAACTCAGCTGCACTCCTCGACGTCCTAGGGAACCCCGGACTGACACAACACATCACCGGACCTATGCTCAACATCCAACACACCCTTGGCCGGTTTCCGCCTTGTTCAATGTTCAGTTACTCGGCAACTCCAGATTGCCCAGAACTCCGCAGCGAGGCTACTTACGGGTACCAGCCACCGTACTTCAGCCGCACCCTTGCTGAGCACCTTGCATTGTCTTCCAATAAGGGAGCGGATCCACTTCAAAACCCTTTGTCTGGCCCACAAAACTCTTTATAAGCGCCACGAGTAAAGCGACGCTTGTAAGTAATTGTGTCTCCTGAGGCGGAAGCCGGGAGCTGTGAAAGCGCGATTTTTAAAATTTGAATATTTTCACTGTTTCTTTGATTTTAATAAAGCAACACTTCCTCACCTGTATCCCAGGCATTCCTCACCACCGTACAGCGGATTCTAGCGCTGAAACGGGACCCAAACACCCAAGCTCTTTGACGCCATTGTAGCGAGGAGCACGGACACGCCCCTTCGCTTAGGCCACGCCCACTGCAAACCGACTATATAAGCGCCACGAGTAAAGCGACGCTTGTAAGTAATTGTGTCTCCTGAGGCGGAAGCCGGGAGCTGTGAAAGCGCGATTTTTAAAATTTGAATATTTTCACTGTTTCTTTGATTTTAATAAAGCAACACTTCCTCACCTGTATCCCAGGCATTCCTCACCACCGTACAGCGGATTCTAGCGCTGAAACGGGACCCAAACACCCAGGCTCTTTGACGCCATTGTAGCGAGGAGCACGGACACGCCCCTTCGCTTAGGCCACGCCCACTGCAAACCGACTATATAAGCGCCACGAGTAAAGCGACGCTTGTAAGTAATTGTGTCTCCTGAGGCGGAAGCCGGGAGCTGTGAAAGCGCGATTTTTAAAATTTGAATATTTTCACTGTTTCTTTGATTTTAATAAAGCAACACTTCCTCACCTGTATCCCAGGCATTCCTCACCACCGTACAGCGGATTCTAGCGCTGAAACGGGACCCAAACACCCAGGCTCTTTGACGCCATTGTAGCGAGGAGCACGGACACGCCCCTTCGCTTAGGCCACGCCCACTCCAGACACCTCCTCTTTCCCATAAATATGTGCCATCACAGAACGCGCAGCGGGCAAGCGCAGCGGGCGCGCCGTTTGCGCGCCGAAGGAGCGCCTAAGGCAAGCCCGTCTGTGCCCGTCCATGCCACGACCGGGCCCAGGGCATGTCACGCCGTCCAACCTAAGGTATGTACCAGCCCAATGCCTACTCTCACTAGAGATAAAATCCTCTCCCTAAACCAGAACAGCAAAAACTGTCACAATGTGATCAATGTTGACAAATGGTTAGGGCCTTTGTGCTGCCACTCCTGCAAAATCTCTCTCACCCCGGAGAAACCGTTACCCGCCACGGAAGACTCGACTCCTGTCCGAGGAGCCCTAATCAATGCCAGGTCAATATGCAAAAATGGAGCTCATATCTATGACCTAATCACAGAAAACGATTTTGACTTGCTATTTGTAACAGAAACCTGGCTAAAATCATGGTGCAACCCGATTATAGCCCAGGCTGTCCCCCAGGGATACCTCATTCAACGAATCGATAGACAGGAACAAAGAGGTGGTGGCCTAGCCATTATCCATCGTGACTCCATGAAATGCTCCACGTTCGAACTCTTGGACATAAAGGGGGCAGAAAGCATGGGTTTCTGCATCCAGATAAATGACGAGAACACCTTTGCCGGCGCCCTCATTTACCGCCCACCAGGACCACAGAACGGTTTCTCACAAAGCTTCGAAGAGGCACTCAGCACTCTCACCATGAAATACGCCAACTTTACAGTACTAGGCGACTTAAATTTCCATCTCGACAAACTTAACGACCCTAACACAATATGGCTCAATGAACTAACCGATATCTTGGGGCTCGAAATACTGACCAAAAAGCCTACACACAAAGCAGGTCACATCTTGGATTGCATTTGCACCAATCTTACTACCCTAACCGTAGCAACTCCCAAAGGTTTGGAAGATACACTCCCTCTCGGTCGCTCAGGTCCTCCAACCTGAACCTACTGGTGGTCCCTAGATTCAGACTCTCAACCAAAGGTGGAAAATCCCTAGGTTTTTTGGGAGCTAGAGCCTGGAAAAAGCTCCCCACCCAAATGCGTCTAATCCCTTCAGAAAACCTGTTTCGTAAGGCTCTCAAAACCTGGATTTTTAATGCATCTGACACCCTCGTCCTAACACTAATTTAACTTACTTTAATTTAGTTCAGGTCCACCTCCCCCTCCTCCCCTTTCTGGTCGCCCCGTACATTTCCTTTCTCCCCTCCTCTGTGACACTTTACCACTAGCGCCAAGATGCTCCGTGGAGTGTAAGTCGCGCTCTATAAAAACCGTATCATATCATATCATATCACATTTATGGGAAGGGCCCCCCCATCCTAAATGACATGATCAGGCCATATAAACCACCCAGGAAATTTCACTCAAACCATCAAAACCATTTAATAATTCCCAGGATCAATAGGGCCCGCACAGGGGGCTGCCTCTTTTCGCAAAATACGGCTAAGTTATGGAATGCTCTTCCTCCACCTCTCCGTCAGGAGCCTAACTTACTCGCATTCCGCAAAACGCTAAAAACGTTACTGTTTCCCAAGATCTAGATGAGTTAGGCCTCTACACTCTCTGATATCTATTTCCTTCGGGTTAATCATAAGCGCTGGGATGCTTCCGAGTAGCCATGCGCTATAGAAGAACCTTTACAATTACAATTACAATTACAATGTTCAATGTGAAAAGATGGCTGCTGAATAGGAGCTCTAGCGAAGAGTAGGCATGGGCGGAAAATCCGTTCCGCTCGCGGATTTTGCGGATTTTCGGGAAATCCGCAATCCGCGAGATTTGCGAATCTCCCGCAAAATCCGCAAATCCGCGAGCAGCGGATTTTGCTCGCACTGCTCGCACTGTTCGCGTGAGTTCGCGCCCCGCGAATAAGTGCAAAAATTGCAGAAATACGATCTTAGCAAAACTGAAAGTAACTACTTACCAGGTTCAAAAGTTCAGGCTCATCATTAGTAGCCATTTCCTGTAGTGCTTCCTGAGGGGCCCCTCCAGAGTTCAGTTGCCAGTTGAAACTATTATGTGACCCTGCTCTGAACCTCAGAATAGTTACACATATGCCACAAAGGTCCTGAATTACAGCTAAGGGAGACAAGCAGGAGCCAGGCTGGAAGTTAAAATCCATTAATCAGCCCCTAATTCATTATTGTCAGTTGGGGCAGGGCAGGTGTTGTAACTAATTTTGCAACAATGAAAGCACTTAGCAAGTGCAAAAGATCACTAATCAGGGCGCACTAAGGAAGCAGGTGCCAGCTAAAAAAATATTCTGTGACACATTAATCAGCCCCAAATTAATTCAGGTCACTTGAGGCAGGGAAGGTGTGCTTTGCTTTGCCGAAAATAATGTACACTGGACAACCAGAGGGTGTGGTGATGAAACAGAGGGTGGCATGGGTGGGCCAGAGGGTGGCATGAGTAGTCAGAGAGTGGCAGTGGTGACAGAGAGTGGCAGTGATGAAGAAGAGTGTCCCAAACAGGCTGGACACGTAGAAACAACAAGTTCGCAAAACTTGCGACCCAACAGGTAAGTTCGCAAATTGCGAAATTGTAAAAACCCTCGCGAACTGGCAGAAACACGGGCGAACACAAAAAAAAAAAAATCTGCAAATTCGCGGGAATTCGCGGATTTTGCGGATTGCGAATCCGCAAATCCGCAAAATTCGCTAACGCGAGATCCGCAAAATTCGCTCATGCCTAGCGAAGAGCACCGGGGCTAGGGATCTCCAATTATGGAATAAATCCCCGAATAACCCTCAGTGCGACCTAGGACCGACCGGAACGATTGCCGACTGAACAGAGCAGATAAAAAAGTGGAAAAGAAGACAGGAGACGCAAGACGCAGGAGATAATCCATACCTGGTCAATAAACTAGGCTGCCTCCCCGCATCAAACTCCACGGACATCGGACTCCACGGCATGGGCAAATGGACGTAGGGCGGACGTGGAGGACTCACAGCGACGGCATTGGTGGCCACAAGGGAGCCATCGGATGTCACTCTGAGCTGCGTGGGTCTGGGAACTCAAAGGATTCGTCGGCTGCATCTCCGGTGACTGAGGACAAAGACCGGTCATCGCAACGAGGAAGAGCTGAACAACATCGGGGAACAACGGGCAAGGTACGGGCATCCTCACCCCACAGCGCTGCCCCCCACCACCCTCCCCTACTATACTCAAAGGAGAAACAATGCGGGCGGGACTGTGGAAATAAGAGGAGAGTGAGAAAGCGGCACGCCTGACCCTAAAATGGCGGCCGCATAAGACACCCTACCCTAGTATACGTAAGGGAGAAACAACGCGGGACTGTGGAAATAAGAGGAGAGTGAGAAAGCGTCGCGCCTGTCCCTAAAATGGCGGCCGCATAAGACACTCATACCATCCCCTCGGTGCAGCCTACAACTACCAGCAGAGAGTCATCAAAGCATAAACACTGTAAGGTGACTGACCACATACCGAAAATTGAGAGGAGCAAACCCAGACCCTTATCGGATAAGGGAAAGGGAAATGGTCTATCCCCTAAGCAGCAGCCAATTGCCAGCAAAGAACATCAATGCAGGGGCATAGACACTGAAAGAGGACTGGTGACACACCAAGATAGGGAAGGGAACCATCCTAGACCCTTAACCGATGAGTAATAGAGAAAATGGACTAACTACAGGAGTGGAAAGAGAGAAAGTCCTCTCCCTCACAGAAGACCAACAGAAACAGAAACGGCTGACATCTTGTAACGGCTAGCTCTACACCAAACTACTCATAACACAATAAGGGATAGTTAATTAATTACTGTGGTATGGTACCACAATTACAAAGGTATAATCAGAGTAAATCACCCTACAGAGAAATCTATACCTACCACTACGAAACGTTAGTACTGGATCTATGTCAAATTCTTTATCTACCACTATACATTAGTAGGGGAACAATTCAGAACAAAACAGACAAAAGCCATCAGATGACTTACAATGGGAAGCAAAAATGGATGAAAGATTTCGAGCGACGACTGGCTCTAATGCACAGAGTATAAAATATCCTTCTACTTTATCCAAAAATGCTGCCAAAAAGTTCAAACATAACACCCTGAGAAAACACCCGGACAAACTGTTCGCTGACCCTTATTTTGATAGAGTGAAAGGCACCATAATGAATGACCTGATATTCTACACAAATAGAACAGCTAAATGGCGCAATGCCCTCACAAAGATGCTGTCCATAAAAGCTATGAAAAACATCCCCCATGGCACAAAAATAATGACCTTACCATCAAAAAGATGCAATGCAGAATTATGCATTACCATATATAAAACTGGAATAGTGCTGATACAAGCAGCTAACAGAGAACTTGAGAAATTTGATAAGATTTTCCAAATAGTAAAAGAATCTCTAGAGGGACCAAGATACCAACTACACACGACCCCACCAGATGTCACTCCCGACAACAACGATACTACCACCAGAGGCGCCAATCGAACTGGAGGCCATAACAATCAAACCTCTAGCTCTGGAGATATAACTGAAATTGATATGGCAATACCAGAGAACGAGACAGAAAGGACAGAGAGGTCTACTAATCTTGCAAACAAAGAGCAGGACCAGGTCCAAAGAGAAGAGCTGATGCCGCCCCCATTCGATGCGACTTTACTTGTAGAGAGTACCTCAGCTCCAAGCGAGTCACCCGATGACGGTAACCGGGAAATGAACAAGGTAGAAGATATCTACCTCCCTCTACCTCTCTCGAATACGATACTAGAGTCTTATAGATCCTCACCCACAAATACATTCCTAGCATCACATAACGTAGATAACACTCGTGACATCTCAAATAGAAACGGAACTGACAACCAAACTAAGGATACAAAGGAAAGAACTGCGGCAATGAGGACAGATCAAATACGGAGAAGAACAAAATGCAAAACATGGGTAGACAGGTCAATCATCTCTAAGAAATCACCCCGAAACCAGAAAGAAATTAAGAAACTCCAGAAACTAGTAGGCAACCTGGCACAAGACTCGATGAAAGTTTCACAAGCAATTGAAAAAAATTTGGGAGATGACGGTAAGCATGCACTCTAAGGTCACGCATATCCAGAATCTAGTACTCTACGCACAAAGAAAAAATAACAAGATGGCCATGCCATCAGAAAACAGGCTCAACAGACCAGAGAGGACAAATCCCTTGTCTAATGAAGAAACCCTTGCCTTACTCCGAACCTATGAACAACCGGCTCGGGGGAGGTAGGAGAGAATCAAAACAGTACCAATTGACTCTAATAGAACATCCAGAAAGAATGACAGGAAATCAATCCACCTCAACTTACAACATATCCAGTTAACAACAACCGAATCCGAAAATGGGAACCTCATTAACTCAGAGAAACCCTTGAATTGCCTTCTACTCAATTGTCGTTCGGCTACCAAACATGCATCAGACATAGCAGCCCTCATCATCAACAAGGAAATTGACCTAGCAATCCTCACAGAAACCTGGTTAAGTGAATCATCATCTCCTACCATGGATCTCTTAGTACCACCTCAATATAACATTGTGAGATTAGATAGACTAAGAAAAGTAGGAGGAGGTATAGCCTGCATTCATCGATCAGAGATAGAGGTCAACCAAATTCAATCTGACCCCCTAGAATCTTGTGAATACCTTGGTCTTAATATAAGATCATCAAGTAATCAAAGATGCAACCTGCATGCGTTTTACCACCCACCAGGAGAGAACGCAAAATTCACAGAGCAACTAATAGAGATCATAACGGCCAACTCTAACTCCGATGCCAACAACATATTCCTAGGCGATTTTAACTTACATTGGGGCGACGGCAATGACAAACTGGTTAACTCTCTTAAAGATTTCCTTGCCGAGCTAAACCTTACACAAGCATGCACCCAACCTACTCACTCGCAAGGAGCGACCTTAGACTGGATTATTTCAAGAAACAAAGAGACATCAATCCTCGCTATAGACCCGTGTGATTGGTCTGATCATCACGCCATAACATTCGCGATACCACAGTCAAAAAGGGTAGGACCGTGCAACCCCTCAAGTTCAAAAAATCGATCCGCGATACAAAAGAGGCTAATATTGAGCTATTGGTTGAAAGCTGCGAGAAAGACCTAAAACCACCTAACAACAGAAGTAGAGCTCACAAGTGCCACGGCTAACCTTCCGACCCAACCTTTGCCTACGAGCGAGGCCAACATGACAACAGAGTGTAGTAAAACAAAAAATAAGGCAAATTGGGACACATTTGAATTATATGACCAGGACAAGATCGCCAAAACGCTATCGGAAATCAGACCGAACAACCATTACCATGACCCTCTACCGGCAAAGTGTGTAAGAGAAATCAGCCACATTGTGGTTCCAATCTGGACCAAAATAATAAACGCTTCACTAGCACAAGGGATCCTCCCCGACTGCCTAAAAACAGGTCAAGTAGTGCCCATAATTAAAAAACCGACAGCGGATGCAACAGATCCGAATAACTATCGACCAGTGACCAACATCCCTTTACTGGCCAAACTAATTGAGAAATGCGTGCAGGGCCAACTGAGCCAACACATCACCCAGTTCTCCTTACTGGATGAATGCCAATCAGGATTCAGAGCAGGGCATAGCACGGAAACAGCGATCCTGCATATTGTTGATGACGCGCTACAAGCCCTAGACCAAAATCAAGCATGCCTTCTGATTCTCCTGGACCTGTCATCGGCAATTGACACGGTAAATCACGAAGCACTATTGACCAGGCTACAGGACAGGATGGGATTGTCCGGAAACGTGCTGAAATGGTTCAATTCTTTCCTACGATACAGAACACAACGATTCCTGGTTAACCAAGCAATCTCACCCCCTTGCACTAACGCAATTGGGGCCCCTCAAGGTTCAACGCTATCCCCAGATCTATTCAACTTGTATGTCGAACCTCTTACAGATATTCTTCGAAAATCACATATATCCTATCACATGTATGCAGACGACACGCAAATATACATAAAGATCGCCTCCCTTGATCACATTGATCTAATGAATGAGACACTAAAGATGGCTTTGCAATGGTTAACTACTAATCATCTGAAACTAAATGCCCACAAAACAGAGTTCTTGCTAATTTCACCTCCAAAGAGCCAGTCCGAAGTAAAGGAATGGACTAAATTGGTGACTGCGCTAAATTGCACCCCAACCCTAGTCAACTCAGCTAAATCTTTAGGAATCACGTTAGATGAGAACCTTGACATGAAAGCCCACATTAACTCAATGGCTAAAAGTGCCCGCTTCCACCTGAACTCCTTAAGAAAATTGAAACCATTCATCTCAGAGGCGGATCTAAAACTGGCTATCCAATCCTTAGTTATCTCTAGGATCGAATATGGTTGCACCACCTTAGCTGGCTTACCAAAAACATCCACACCACCACTAAAAGCTTGTCTCAACGCAGCGGCAAGACTCATCACTGGATCTAGGAAATTTGATCATATATCTCCTCACCTGAAAGCACTAAACTGGCTACCTTATGAGGCCAGAATTCAAATGAAGATAGCGTGTATTACCCACAAAGCGGTTCACTACAACACGCCAAGATACCTAGCCAAGAAAATCAAGCTATCGGGAGGTAACAGACCAACTAGAAGTGCCAAGGAGCTGCTGTTGCGGCCAGCCATCTTCCGAAAGAAAAAGACCTATGACCGAGCGTTCTCTGGAGCTGCCCCCAGAGTCTGGAACTCACTCCCTCCAAGCATTAGGAAGATTCAAAATATTGTAACATTCAAGCGGGAATTGAAGAGCCAAATGATGAGTAGATACCCTTCATAGGGAAGTTTATTGATCACTGGTATGAACATTTACGTCAGCAGAAGGGTGATCCTCGTCATGAATATTATGAAGGTTAATCGTTGACAAGTGACTGACTCCACGTACAAGCCTAGGCTGTATCCTTATCGCTACCTCATGTCTATGTGAACTTATAACTGTATCTCATAGCCAAAACCAATTAATCTCTACCTCACTTTTGTTTGTCTACATGGTCCGTGACATAAGCTAAGCCTTACTCACCTCTTAATGCAAATTGCACATGCGTTAGGAATATATATATTTAGTCATTCCCTCATAGCCTTATTTTCCTCTACCTCATATCTGTTTGCTTTTATAATTGCTATTATATTATCAATCTGTAACCTACTCTCTATGTTAAGCGCTCTGATACCCACGGGTCTTGTTCGCGCTATACAAAACACTATAAAAAAAATAAATAAATAAGGTCAGCGCAGCCACGCCATTCACCTGGATTGACCCACCACTGTCCATTTCCAGATCAAAGACCTTGTGCAACAAAAGAACTTCCACCACAGGTCAGGCCCGTTGAAGCTGCATCAACATCATGGAAACAGACTGATCTCCCACCCTACGTGAGAAGAAGCCCAAACAAGCCGACACCTAGCCAGCGACATCAGCGAGTCTTGTAAATCGATCTCAGACTACGCCGACACCCTGGTGCCCAGCAAACAAAACCACCAAACTAGAACTCACAAGCAAGCTAACTATTTCACAGAGGAACTCCCATTAACCAACCAAGACATACTGCAAACAGTTAGAACGTAAATGGAGAGTAAACCAGATTGAATCTGGTGAGATCAGCTGTATCTGCACTAAACTGCTACCGCCTGCAAATGAGAGAAACCAAGCAGAAGGCCATAGCGGAGAGTATAAAACTCAGTTCCAACAGCAGCAAGTAGATATTCACAATAATCAAGGACTTAATCTCCTCAACAGCCACCGCCAACATCATCATCCCCATTCAAGTCCTATGTGACAACCTGTCAGACTTCTTCAGCAACACAATCGCAACTATCTACAACAATTTCTGCAGCAGCCTTGGGTCATAAGACCCAGGAAATGCCATGACCACATGGAAACTAATGACCACAGAAGAGACAGCTGCCATCATGGGAAGCATACACTCCAGGCCCCAGTGGACCCGTGCCCCCACCACATTTACATGCGTCCTCCCCAATCAGTAAAATACTCACCCGCATCCTAAACAACTCTGTCGTCACCTTCCTGGAGGCCTGGAAACACGCACCAGTCAATGCACTCCTAAAGAAACCATTTTCAGACCCGCCCAGCTGGCATACTGCCACACAATCTCCCTCTTACTGCACCAAACCAAGGTCAAGGAAAAAGAAATCAACAAGCAACTCACAGACTACCTTGGCAAGCACCTGCGTCTAGACACCACACAATCGGGCTTCAGACCCAACCGCATCTCTTAGACAACTCTCATTGCAGCAAGAGATGCCTTCAGTGTTATCCTCGACCAAGGAGTAACAGCAGCCCTTGTCCTCCTCGACCTTTCAGCAGCGTTCGGCATGGTCTCCCACTCCACCCTGATCAGAAGACTGCAGAGGCCAGCATCCAAGGACCCGCCCTGAGCTGGATCTGCTCCTTTCCAACCCAAAGAACCCAGAAAGCAAACATGACACCTTACAGCCGGAGGTCAGGGCTTCATCTGTGGAGGCCCCCAAGGGTCTTCACTAAGCCCGACCCCTTTTGCCATCTACATGACCCCACTGGCCAACATCATCAGAATGCACGCCTTCAACACACCTGCACAGACAACACACAACTAATACTGTCCGGCACAGACAAAACGCCCTGGACTAGAATCAACTTCTACGCCTGCACGACCTCAGTGGCAACCTGGAGGGATTCCAACTGCTTCAAGTCCAACTCAGATCAGAATGAAGTTGCGATTTTCGGACAGAAGCCCTCGCCGTGGGGCTCCACCTGGTAACCAACAGGGCTCGAACCCACACCCATCCCCACCTCCCAAGCAAAATACCAAGGAATCATCATAGACAAAAAGCTCGACATGACGAACCCTTCAACTCCTCATTGTAAATAATCTAGGGCAACTTCAAAACAATGAAGATCTCAGAACATATCAGGAATAAAAATTGTGACACTTGTGTTTGAGAAAATACAAAAGCAGTTTATTCAAGAATTCATAATTCTGTTTTCAATTTTTAAAACACATGGTAAATCTAGTCTTACAGAGACCATACTTAGTACAACATCCTAGCAACTCACATTCATAACACATTCATACTACACAATATTATTCATACCCATATAAAAGCGAATCACAATAAAGTCATAATCAATATAGCAGAACATCTCATTGAACATGATTTTTTATTTTTTATGGTGGTTTTCAGGTTTATCTCTATCTCAACTCGCGTTTCGGCAGAACACTGCCTTCCTCAGGAGTTCCACCACCGAATGTTGTGCTCTGTAACGACAATATATACATAACAAAAAGTAAAATAGACTAGTGTTACTATTATATACAGTGAAAAAATGTATACTTTATTTCACCTATCAACTCCGCCATCACAACTGGCTTTCATATCCTGAGGGTGTTGCAAAAAATCTTCAAGTGGCTACCAGATGGCAGCAGGAAAACAGTCACATCGACCCTCGTAACCAGCAGACCTGACGAAGACAAGACACTATATGCTGGAATCAGCAAACAGTTCTGAAGAGACCCCAAACCATCCAGAATGTGGGGGCCAGACTCATCCTCAAGCTACCACGCCACACCCACATGACACCTGACCTCAGGGAACTTCACTGGCTCCCCACACACAAACACACTTGCTTCAAATTCCTCACGCACATACAAATACAAGGCACTACACAACATAGACCCCTGCCAACCTCAATAGCTGCATACACTTCCAGCAACGCTCCAGACACCTGTGCTCAGCCTGACTGTCAGTGGCACACGAACCCCGTATTCACAAAAGCAGCGCAGGAGGCTGCGCCTTCCCATGCATCCCCTCAAAAGCGTGGAATGGCTCCCCCAGAGCACATCGGAGGCTCCTCATCACTTCTAGAGTCCGGCAAGGAACCAAAGACCCGGCACTTCAAATAATCTCCAGGGAGACCAGCGCTTATCTACCTGCAAAGCGCCTGGATCGTGGATACCTCATGGGTTATTTGTGCACTATACAGATCTGCATAACATAACATAAGAGGCGTTAACGTGGACTTCTGTGGTGCAGTGTTGAGGCATGTGTAACTCACAACATAATGTGATGGCTCTCTCGAGGTTAAAGGTCATCCCTTATGGCCCCTGGATTGAAAGCTGTGATTGGACCCTGTTCTTTTTTCTTTTCACTTTGGATTGACTTTATTTTACACTTCCTGGAAACAGGGTTAATATTTCGGTCCAGTCTGCGATTCATTACTAGGTCCCTCTATTGCTTTTTTTGAAAAATCTTCACATTTTCTTAAAGAATACATTTCTTCAGCTCAGCATTTCACCCAGGTGGGCTTTAGAGGTCTGACCTCGTCAGACTCGATTCTTCTGCTTGGTTTTTCGACAGGAACAGGTGTCACCCGTGCGATCGCTGCAGTGTCCTCGTGCTGGGGTCATACACTCGTTAGCGTCATCACCTGATCCCTAATGCAGGCTCCTGGGCTGTTGGATGTCTGCAGATTGATGATTTATCGCCACTGTGTGGCCGGTGTCAGCCATTGCATCGGTATTACAAGGCGAGACCCGAGCCAAGAAGAGACACCGCATCATTCAAAAACCCTGTCTTTTTTTTTTCATATTTATATAGCGCGAAATCGACCCGAAGGTATTGGAGCGCTTTACATGAGCACCGTATTTCATACACATTTAGGCACGGGGAGATTCAGTGATTTGCCCAGAATCACAGGATGTGGACGCGACCCCGAGTCTCGAACCCTGTTCTCCAACACCACTCCTCACAATTCTTGAAGGCAAGGGGCAAGATTTGCCTAACACAACCCTCAAAAATATTGACTTTAGACAAATGCACCTGCTCCTTAAATCTGGTACCTCCCTCTCCTGGGAGAACAGACAAGAACAGACGGCTCCTTTATCGACCCCCAGCAGCAGAAGGGAGGGGTCAGGTGGCTGTGGTGGGGGGAGAGGGGGGGTGATACTCATTCACCCACTGCACCCCTGACAGGGGCCTCTGACCACCCCTTAGGGTTCTGGGGTTCACCCCCGGTTAGCCTCTAATTCTGCCCCCTCTGGTTTACGCTGCTCTGTGTCCACCTGACATGCTCCACCTGTTCATGGTCAGCCACCTGTCACTCAGTTAAAAGCTGCATCATTAACGGAGGGCAGTGCCAATCAATCAATCAATCAGTGACACTTATAGAGCGCGCTACATACCCGTAGGGTCTCAAGGCGCTGGGGGGGGGGGAGGGGGGCGCTACTGCTTGAACAGCCAGGTCTTCAGCTTCTTCCTGAAGGAGAGGTGGTCTTGGGTCAGGCGCAGGTCGGTCGGGAGGGAGTTCCAGGTCTTGGCGGCCAGGTAGGAGAAGGACCTTCCTCCTGTAGTCGCTCTTCGGATGCGGGGGACGGCGGCGAGGGCGTGGTTGGCTGATCGGAGGTGGCGTTTGGGAGCGTAGAAGTTGATCCGGCTGTTGAGGTAGCTCGGGCCTTGGTCGTGTAGGGCTTTGTGTGCGTGGGTGAGGAGGCGGAAGGTGATTCTTTTGTTGACGGGGAGCCAGTGAAGGTCTCTCAGGTGTCCGGTGATGTGGCTGGTTCGTGGGATGTCGAGGATGAGTCTGGCTGAGGCGTTCTGGATCCGCTGGAGTCTCTTCTGGAGCTTGGCGGTGGTACCGGCGTAGAGGGCGTTGCCGTAGTCCAGTCGGCTGGTGACGAGGGCCTGGGTGACGGTCTTCCTGGTCTCGGTGGGGATCCACCGGAAGATCTTCCGTAGCATGCGTAGGATGTTGAAGCACGCCGAGGAGACGTTGTTGACTTGCCTGGTCATGGAGAGGGAGGAGTCCAGGATGAAGCCCAGGTTGCGTGCATGGTCTGTCGGTTTGGGTGCGGTGCCCAGGGCTGGAGGCCACCAGGAGTCGTCCCAGGCGGAGGGGGAAGAGCCCAGGATGAGGACCTCCGTCTTGTCAGAGTTCAGTTTCAGGCGGCTGGTCGTCATCCACTCGGCTACCTCTTTCATCCCTTCGTGCAGGTTGGCTCTGGCGGAGGCGGGGTCGTTGGTCAGGGAGAGGATCAGCTGGGTGTCGTCGGCGTAGGAGATTATGCTGAGGTTGTGTTTGCGTACGATGGCCGCGAGGGGGCTCATGTAGACGTTGAAGAGGGTGGGGCTCAGAGATGATCCTTGAGGGACGCCGCAGATGACTTCGGAGGCTTCTGATTTGTACGGTGGTAGGCGGACTCTCTGTGTCCTTCCGTCGAGGAAGGAGATGATCCATTCCAGCGCCTTGTCCTGGATTCCGATGTTGCTGAGGCGCTGTACTAGGGTGCGGTGGCAGACCGTGTCGAATGCCGCGGAGAGGTCTAGGAGGATGAGGGCCGCTGTTTCTCCATTGTCCATCAGGGCTCGGATGTCATCGGTGGCGGCGATGAGGGCGGTCTCGGTGCTGTGATTGGCTCGGAAGCCGGACTGTGAGGGGTCGAGGGATCCGTTCGTCTCGAGGAAGGCGGCCATCTGCTTGTTGACGGTCTTCTCGATGACTTTGGCTGGAAACGGGAGGAGCGAGATGGGGCGGTAGTTCTTGAGTTCGGTGAGGTCCGCTGTTGGTTTCTTGAGTAAGGCGCTGAGTTCGGCGTGTTTCCAGCTCTCAGGGAAGGTGGCGGTGTCGAATGATGTGTTGATGATGTCTCGCAGGTGGGGTGCGATGACAGCGTCGGCCTTGTTGAAGACGTGGTGAGGGCAGGGGTCGGTCGGTGATCCGGAGTGGATGGAGTTCATCGTGCGGATGGTGTCTTCGGTGCTGATCGGGGTCCAGGCGTGGAGGGTGGTGGTGGGGGGTGATTGTTCGGTCATGGTGTGCGTTGGTTGGTTGTTGAAGCTGTTGTGTATGTCCGCGATCTTGTTGTGGAAGTATGAAGCGAGGGAGTTGCAGAGGTCTTGCGATGGGGTGATGTCGTTGTTTCCTGCGCTGGGGTTGGAAAGCTCTTTCACGATGTTGAAGAGTTCCTTGCAGTTGTGTGCGTTGTTGTCCAACCGTTCCTTGAATGCTGTTTTCTTGGCGGCGCGGATCAGCTGGTGGTGCTTCCGGGTGGCAAGCTTGAAGGAGGTCCTGTTGTCCGGTGTAGGTTCCCTTCTCCAGACTTTCTCGAGGGCTCGGCAGTTCTTATTGGAGCTCTTGAGTTCGTCGGTGAACCATGGGGCTTTCTTGCTTCCGGGTCTGCTGGGCGGGGTCCTCAGCGGGGCGAGCTCGTCCGCGCAGATGCTGATCCACTTCGTGAGGTTGTCGGCGGCCTGGCTGGGGTTCGCTGAGCTGGCAGGAGGGTGCTGGCTCAGGGAGGTGGCGAGCTGGTCTGCTGTGATCTTGTTCCAGCTTCTGTGGGCGGCCTGTTGCTGGTGGTGGTGGGTCGTCGTTCTCTTGAAGGTGAAGTGGACGCAGCTGTGGTCCGTCCATTGAAGCTCTGTGGCGTGGCTGAAGTCGATGTCTGTGCTGGAAGAGAAGACTGCGTCGAGTGTGTGTCCGGCGAGGTGGGTGGGGGTGGACACCAGTTGCTTGAGTCCCAGGTTGGCGAGGTTGTCCAGCAGGGTGGTGGTGTTGCGGTCGTTGTTGTTCTCCAGGTGGAAGTTGAGGTCCCCCAGGAGGATGTGGTCAGCGGAGGGGAGGGCATGCGGGCTGACGAAGTCGGCGATGTCCTCGCTGAATTGTGCGCGTGGTCCAGGGGGTCGGTAGATCAGGGTGCCTCTGAGGGTGGTGTTCGGGTTGGTGTGGATCTGGAAATGCAGGTGTTCGGCGGTGGTCAGGGTGTTCTCGGTGCTGGTCGTGAGACGGATGGTGTTCTTGTGGATGATGGCGATGCCTCCTCCCATCTGGTTGGCGTTGCGGTCCCTCCGGACGATCTTGTAGCCCTCTGGGATAGCGATGGCGATGTCGGGAGCTGATGAGGCGTTCATCCAGGTCTCTGTGAGGAAGGCAACGTCAGGGGCTGTGGCGTCTAGGAGGTTCCAGAGTTCGATGGCGTGTCTGTGGACGGAGCGGGTGTTGAGCAGGATGCACTTGAGGTGGGTGCTGCTGCTGTTCGACTTGGCGGGTGCTGGTGTGCGGCAGGTCCGGATGCAGGTGAATTTGCAGGCGTGGCAGCTGAAAGGTCCGTGGGTGCGTCCTGGTGTGGCTTGATGGCATTCTGGGAGTCGGCCAGAGTTGAGAGCGATGAGGGTGGCGGCGGAGTAAGTCAGGCGGGTCGGTCGGGGACTTCGGGGGCCAGGGGTCCTGGCGCTGGTCGCGATCCGGTCGCGGACGGGCGCAGACGGGCTTACCTTTGGCGCGCCTTCGGCGCACAATCGGCGCGCCCGCTGCGCGTGACCGCTGCGCGTTCGCACGGTCGCCATATAAAGGCGAAGTGCGCGGGTGGGCGGAGCAGCTGGGAGGCGGGAGCGGGGAGGGAACAGAATGAAAAAAGGGGCGGGGCTTGCGGTGGTGGCGGGAAGCGGGGAGCGGGGAGGGAAGGCGGCGATGTAGGCGGGCAAACAGGAAGGACACAAGCTGGAAAGATAAACAGGCAAAATATACTTTATCAAGCACAAATGGCGAACAAAACAAAGGCAAAAAGCGCTAACACGGGCAGGGAATACAGATGACAAGCACAAATGGCGAACAAAACAAAGGCAAAACAAACGACAACGGAGTCAGCCGGCGGCGAGGCAGGCAGCGCGGCAGGGACAAGGCTGAGGGGCACACGCAGCAGCTGGTGGCCGTGCAGCGCGGGGGTGTCCCACAAGTGGGTCACACTTACCTGTGTCGCACGGTCGCCATATAAAGGCCAAGTGCGCGGGTGGGCGGAGCAGCTGGGAGGCGGGAGCGGGGAGGGAACAGAATGAAAAAAGGGGCGGGGCTTGCGGTGGTGGCGGGAAGCGGGGAGCGGGGAGGGAAGGCGGCGATGTAGGCGGGCAAACAGGAAGGACATTGGGCATTGAATGAATTAGCTGGTGCTGGGCCCCAAGCCCTGGTTCACACAAATGCCCCCACGCACGTGCCTCCCACTTTAATTCCCCCACGGCTCCTGCCTTCTAAAGAGCATTTTGGGGCAGATGTAAAATAACTGACGCATCCCTGCAGGTCAGCAGGGATGCACCAGTTATTTTGCATGACGTTAGGGACCCCTTGCGCCACAATGGATGTGCTGTATTTATAATGTGGCGCACCATGGCGCAAAGAGAGACAGATGCATGATGCATCTGTCAGCGTATAGGTGACGCAGTGCTGGAGTCGTGTCGCAAGCGTGACTTAACTCCAATACTAAACAGGGGCGTCCTATATTTGCAATGCTGCGTCACTCCTTATGTCTGCTACAAGCAGGTGTAAGGTTTTGACGCAGCGCGGTCGTAAAAGTGACGCAGTGAAATCTTGTAGATTTCACTGCGTCACTTTTACGGGGCTTCCTTGCGACGGAACGCTCACCCTGCATACATTATACCTGACGCAGGTATAATGTAGCACAGGACTTTACAACGTGATGCCTCTCACTAGATGCGTCACGTTGTAAATCTGTTTCATAGAGGCGCACGGTTTACGACGCCGCTGCGTCACAGAAGTGACGCAATGGTGGCGTAAAGATGACGCAAGGGGCTTGTAAATCTGCCCTCCGTGTTTAAGCAGCATCTGGAAACTCTTATGTATGGTCCCCACAAACCACCTTCTGTCTAACTTCATGCATAGTGTTATCTTTTATCATAGACTAATGTGATAGGCCATTCCACTCTGGGTAATCTGTCACCACCTGGGGCCAAATTACATAAGTGTCCTGGGAGCACAACGGCCGCATGCACCACCAGCATACTAAAGTATTACAGAAGAGGTTGCAGACACTTGTGCGGCTGCTTCTGTAATCCAGAAATGGCTGACACACATTTAACGCAGCGCTATCTTCAAAGGGCGTTCACTCATTGCATGCCAGGCCAGTCCCCGGCCTCCATGTGGAAGAACAGGCAATTCCTAACCAGTTTTGGCCGACGTACGCCTTCTGAGTGAGATACTGCTTGCGTCCTATGATACCTTGGGTCCTCCTGACCCCACAACATAGGGCTGGCCGTCGTCTGGAGTGGCACAGTGGCTGCAAACGACAGCCATGGATGCAGCCCAAGTGATGGCCATTCATTCAGGTGTGTCCGCCCTCACTCTGTTTGTTATATTATACGAGCTGCGCACAAAAACACAGAAACTACACAAATTTAAAATGTTGCACGCGTCTCTGAGGCTTTTTGCACCAGGGCTTGGGGAAATAAATGCCCAAATCAAAAATACAGGTGCCCAAAGCAAGCAAAGGGAGAAGATCTTGGAGCAGGAGACACTCCCCAGCGGAGGCATTTGATCTCCCAAAGTGAATGCGGTGCTGGCTGAGGCATGCACGGATGAAGAAGGGGTGCCCTGCATCTTTCTCATGTAAGGTCATTCATGACAATGTTCCTGTTGCAGAGTGCAGATTCAATCCACTGACCCACACTTGGGGGAAAGGCCTGCATTCTGGATGAACAGCTGCATTGGGCTTCTAATATGAAAGATGAAAGTGTCTGTTACACAGTGTATCCCTTATACATAAACAAAAGGAATCCTCCTCACAGTGAAAAGGGAAAGTGTCTACCACAAGTGTGGGGACACTCAGTGTTTTGTAAAATACCCCTCACACACCAACAGGCCCCTTGGTGTCATGCTTCATCATAGGGGTCTTCGCACCCCTCTAACGGGATGCAGCGTGCTGCGACCTACGACTACGTGGGAGCACTGAAAGTATAGACTATGTGTGGTGTGTGTGGTGGAAGTGGTTGGGGTATTTTAATGTGAGTGGTGGGATATAGTGAAGGTTTAAAAAGTACCTGGCTCGTGGGTGTATAGGAAAAAACTTTATTCACAACCCCGGGCTGGTACTGTTAAAAGAAGTGCAGTGTGAGGTAGTTATCTGTCGTGACTATGGACAGTACCTCTGGTGTGCGTCGACATGTTTCGGAGCATATGCTCCTTCTTCAGGACGGGGGCACAACTTCCCCACATTACTCACGTATCTCTATAGTTTGTGTAAATAACCAAAAGTGCAGGACTATTTACAGTGTTTTAATGCGAAATAAAGGCTATAATGTGCCTACAGCGGTTTTAGACCATGCATTTGCATGACCTGAAAAGAGCAAAAAAGAAAAATAAATATGGTTACCCTGATTAGGGTGGCTCATACAGGTGCAGTCACCTGGAACACCATTGGTACATTAGCCCTGTAAAGGAAAATGACAAACAAGACACACAACATAGATAACACACATAAAGTTATTTGAAACACTTTGGTCATACTCATTGTCAAAACTTGTCTTGCTTCATGAGCATTCAAGAACGTCTGGGGTTGATTGCTAATTTTGCAATCTAAATGGATAAAGAATCGGTTTTAGTATTTTGTACTCACTTTCTGGATGGGAAATGGTGTTTTGTTTACCCAATACTCACAGTCTCGGGACGAGTTTTTCTCCGTGCTACCCCACACGCTGCTCCGCTGGTAATGGCTGTGAAAGCATGCTGTGTGGTATTTATGCTAAGATTCCCTAGGCTAATTGTCGGATGCGCCTGTTGCCCATATATGGATAATCCATCCTGCCCGGTTTAAGCAGATCAGCGTAAACACTCAGCCTGGGTGCGGTGGTGGTTGCTAGAGGCGCGCATGCGCGAAGTTTCTATGACGTGCGCACGCGTGTGGAAAGCGGCTATTCCAGCGTGTTGATCTCTCAAAAGCGCATGCGCGATTGGGAAACATCCCAATCGTGAATGCGCTTTTGAGAGATCGCCTCTAGCAACCACCACCGCACCCAGGCTGAGTGTTTACGCTGATCTGCTTAAACCGGACATACCGTATTGTTAGACGGGGACCTGGAGGGTCGGCCGAGGACAAGGGGAGAGGCCTCCGGGGAGGGCCGTCTCCAGCGATCGTACAGACAAGTAACTTCCCCCCCCACAGATGGACACCACACAAGGATAAGGTTAACGCTCTTTATATGCAGTTCTCAAAGCAAAGTATCACGGTACAGTGAGATCGGGACACGAGGGTCCTCTCAACTCTAGTCTTTGGAAGGGAAAGGGGGTAGCGGGACAGTCTTGATACCGATCTGGTATTGAGGTGAAATGATGGATAGCTCACAATCCTCGAGCTCGGAGTTCTGGAAGGTCGGGCCGCGGCAGCGCCAGCAGGTCCCTACGATGATGGAGTTTGCAGAGGGCCGCGGCAGCGCCAGCAGGTCCCTTGGACGATGTAGGTTGCAGAGGGCCGCGGCAGCGCCAGCAGGTCCCTTGGACGAGGAGGAAGGTTGCAGAAGGCCGCGGCAGCGCCGGCAGGCAGGACGATGGTTTACAAGGCAGGGCTGCGGCAGCGCCAGCAGTACATCAAAGATGAGTTCTTCAAGGTGTCTCTCGACTCCAGGATACAACTGCCTTCCTGCTCTTGAGCTGCCCCAGTTATAGGTCTGGCCTCCTTTGATGTCCGGACCCTCACACTTGGAGGTCGGGAGGTCCGGGATGAGGGAGTCCAGACACCCAGCAGGGGGGTGGAGCCAGCACCCGGGGAGGCTGGGGGCGATCGGCACCTGGCGGGGGAGAGCCATCGACACTCCTCTCTCCCATTGACCTGCCAAGTGGTCCGTTCACCTCCTGGGTGGATGGTGGTGCCGGGATGTCGGGGCCTGGCCAGGCCTGGGGTTGGGGTCGAGCTGAGGCCACGCGGCCTCGTGGTGCAGGGTCCAAGATGGCGGCTGGGCCGGTCAATGGTGCTGGTGGTGGCCCGGGCCAGTGACACAGAGATATCCGGGAGCAGGCGTCCCGAAGGGGACGGGTTGCGGGTTGCTTCTGTGGGTCGTCTGGGTTGTTCTTCTGTTGACACCGGGAGAACCGGTGTCCAGGCTCTTTCATGCGGGGAGGGAGCGAGCCCTTCACGAGGCCTGTCCAACATGCGTCCCCCCCAGCTGAAGGCGGGGAGAGTCACCCATCCTCTTGGGGACTCTCCTCGTCGAGGCGGAAAAAGCGTGACAGGCCGTCTGCGTTGGCGTGGTCTTGGCCAGGACGGTGCTCCACAGTGAAGTCCATCCCTTGCAGGGAGATGGACCATCGCAACAGTTTGGGATTCTCCCCCCACATCTGCATCAACCATTGCAGGGGTCGATGATCTGTTTGTACCCGGAAGTGGGTACCGAAGAGGTAGGGCCGGAGATTTTTGAGGGCCCACACTACTGCAAAGGCCTCCCGCTCGATGGTGCTCCAGCGCTGTTCTCGGGCCAGCAGGCGTCGGCTGATGAAGGCCACTGGCTGGTCGACCCCCTCGGGGTTTAGTTGAGAGAGGACTGCCCCAATGCCATGGTCTGAGGCATCCGTCTGGACGATGAACTCACAGCTGTAGTCGGTGTCATAGTTAGGGCCGTAAACATTAACAAGCAAGAGATCAAGCCCCTTGCCTACACATCTGGCCAGCACATACCGCCCCTCAGTGTCTATCTCCACCGGGATCAATTTCAGTTGCGAGGACGGGCTAACCCAGGTCAGTACCCCTCTAGAGTGTGTCGTAAAGCCAGACGCCACTACGTGTCCCGCCAACCCTCGCGTCTGTAGCATCCTGCTATGAATGGGTAAATGTGTTTCCTGTAGCAGGGCTACGTCCACCTTATGACGATGTAGATAACTAATGACTTTCCTCAGTTTGCGGTGATCGTTTAGGCCCCGCACATTCCATGTCATCAGTTTGAGAGAGTGAGAGGCGTGTGTGTGATCAGTCAGGGCGGCATTCGACATTGCGATCTCGACTGTTCCATCATTAGATCACAGGTAGCATGAAAAGTCTTTCCCACCACAGGGGCAACCATCAAGGGCACCCGATAAGCAGCAAAACACAGCATTACACATTGTGTCCCCCCAAACCATATACACCTCCTATCATGAGCATCTCCACAACCCAGAACACACAAATACCCTCCCCTAGCACCACCCATATGCATCCCACACAACAAACCCAGCAGATGAACCAGAGAGCAACCTCCCCCCCACCCACAGCCGACCATCCCCAACCCGGTCAGACAGGACTCATCACCACCCATCATCCCCCCCAACACAACAGTGAACTCTACAGAACCCCAAGTAGCCCCCGAAGGAGCAAAAAGCCAAAAGCGCAGGGGCAGAGGAGTCTAGCCAGCCAACGGCTCAGCAGGGAGTCAAAAGCTAGTAACCACTCGTGTGCTCCCATCCCGCCCCCCGCCCAGTGGCATTAAGCCCTGCCAGCTCCAGTCTTCGCAGTTTGTTAAGGATATACCCTTACGTGGAGGGGTCTACCCCGCAACTGTCCCCAGCCAGTCAGGCAGCCCCCCACCCAAACCACAGCGCAGACAAACCATACCGGTAGTAACCAGTAGGATCTCACCCCAAAGTCATATCTCGACGGGTCCACACCACCTGTGAGTCAGTCCTAGCGCCGCTCAGCGCCATCAGTTCAGCAACGCCGCTCTTGAGTCCGGCTACTCCTGATCATCCAAATGAGATGAGGCATCCAGGTCCTCTCGCCGACTCCTCTGACTATTGCGGTTGTCCCTCTCCCATTCCTTCAAGGATTTCTTAAGTTCTGCGGGGTCGGTGAAGAAGTGGGAGTGACCCTGCCTGTTGATGCGAAGCCTCGCAGGATACAGCATGGCGTAGTCGAGCCCCAGGTCTTTCAGCTGCTTCTTATAGGGGGCAAATCGCTTCCTTTCCTCCTGTACCCTCGCCGTGAAGTCCGGGAATAGGGAGATGTTCATGCCCTCGAACTGTAGTTTCCCCTTCTCTCTGGCCAGTCGCAGTGCCAAGTCCCTGTCCCGGTAATTCAATAGCTTCGCTATAATTGGACGTGGCGGGAGGCCCGGTTGTGGTTTCGGCCCCAGAGTGCGGTGGGCTCTCTCAATGATGAACATAGGGGAGAAGACATCTTCCCCCAGCAGGGTCTGAAGAAGTTTCTCTACAAACAGCTCCATTTTACCGGTGCTTGTGGATTCCGCCACACCCGTAATGCGTAGATTGGAGCGCCTTGAGCTCGCCTCCAAATCCTCCGTCTTATCTTGTATCACCTGGAGCAGTCGGCCAAACTGTTTGCGGTCCTTATCCCACTCAGTTTGAGCCTCTTCCGCCTCCGTAAGCCGTCTCTCCGCCATGTCCAGCCTCTCCGCATGCTTGTCCACCCTCTCGGACATGCGGTCCATCCGGTACGTCAGTGCGTCAATTTTGGTGCTTATCTCAGTCATGCTGTGTTGTAGGCCTTTTCCATGTTCCCCAGCATGTCCCTGATCTCCGAGCACAGAGAGTTCTCGGACGTAGTCGAGTGTGGAGGGGTAGTTTGTGCTGCCCCCTCGGCCCCCTTCGCCTTCCTCTGGTCGAAAGAGAGCTTGGGTTGCGTTCTGTCCCCTTTCCCCATGGTAGTTCTGGTGGACATACAGCCGGCTGGCTCAGAGGTGTGGAGTCCACTACTCGGGATTAGTGGTCAGGCTTAGCAGTGGGCGAAGCGTTGGGGGACCCCTCCGTTCAGGGTGGCATTCAGCAGGACCGTTGCCCAAGATGGCGGCCGCTCGCACCAGGATGCAGATTCTGGCCGTTTCGGAGGTCGCACCCCAGGGGAGCACCCCTTGCAGAATGTTCGTCTAGCGGGCGGCCGATTTGCTCCAGTGCTGGGGAGTAAGCCACTCACCACCCCTCCGATGTCCCTGCACTGTGTGGTGTTGGCGGACAGTGCCTCTCGCCTTCAGGGTTGCAAGTCTCTTTAGGGCTTTACCCACAGTCGGCGTGCGCTCCGCACTCACTTTGTGAGCCCCTCCAATCTGCGGACACCTGTCAGGGGCCGGACCCCGCTGCTGCCTCCAGCGCCGTTCGGGATTTCGCCGGTCAACCAGGGACTGTTGCAGGCGGCCAGGACCGCCTCGATCACCCACGCCGCACGTTCTGCGACGTAACCCGGGCAGCTCTCCAATGCAGGTCGGGGATCGCGGCCTGGGTTGCCGATGCTCCGTCCGCCTCGGCGCCAAGTCGCACCGCGCCCGTTCTCCGCCGGGTAAAGGGGCCGCCGACAAACCGGGGCCCCGTGCTAAGGTACGCCACAGTTTTGGACGCCGGCAGGGCAGTTTTAGGATGTGTTTGCAGGAGTTTGGCGAGGTATCGGCAGGGAGCTCCGCGCTCGCGCGTCTTACATGGACGCCGGCTAGCTCCGCCCCCCCTTTGTTCAGTGACTTACCTCAAATCTACTAGTAATCTTGCAGCCTATGTTTCCGTTTGGACGTTTTTCTTGTGTACTATAGGATAATTGACTATCAGGCACATGCATCAAGCGATTTTGGAATCCCAAACGGTGCGAATCGCAAAAATCGGCCGTTTGCGATTCCAAATTCACTTATTGGGATGCATTATTTATTTTTCATGTATCGCAATTTAAAAATTCGCA
The DNA here is from genome assembly GCF_964263255.1 of Lissotriton vulgaris. Lineage (NCBI taxonomy): Eukaryota > Metazoa > Chordata > Amphibia > Caudata > Salamandridae > Lissotriton > Lissotriton vulgaris. Next base: position 25,861,548 of record NC_141699.1, read on the forward strand.
ATGTTTTGAGATTTCTCAAATTGCGATAGCATTTAAGAAATTGCAAAATTTGCGATTTCTTAAATGCTATGCATGATTAATTTTATTTTGCGAATTCGCAATTTTGTAGGGAAAAATTACCATGAAGTACACCTTCATGGTAATTTTGCGAAAAGTGTAAAAAATGCAAATAAATGCATATTTGACACTTACATGTTACACACACATGCCTTTGGGACATGTGTGTGAGTAAAATGTACTTACATCACATTCCCGGGGTGCAGGGCGGTGCCTTAGGACCCCCCTCCTGCACCCTTGAAATTGCATTCTCATTTTGCGATTCCTTAATTGCGAATTCGCAAAATGAAAATGCCTTCCCATTGATTCATATGGGCCTCTAGGCCCATAGGAATCAATGTAAAGCGATTCCTTATTTGCGATTCGCAATTAAGGAATCGCAAATAAGAAATATTAGGAAATCGTTAAAACGTTTGCGATTTCTTGATGCATTGCCGTTTGCGATTCCTTAATTGCGATTCCTTAATTTTCGCAAATAAGGAATCGCAAACGGCACCAATGATGCATGTACCTGTATATGCCTTGTACATTAGAATTGTTTATTTTGATTTTATTCTGATAGCTGATTAAGTACCCTTATGATTTCAAAACAAATAATAACAATTTTTATACCAAATTTCCCTATGTTGCTCATCTTTATTCATTTAGCTAGTGTGGTAGCTATTTGTTTCTGCTTTGTCTTAAATAATCTAACAATTGAATTGAATACAGCAACTGATGTTCATAGTTTGGATTTAGAACCCTTTTGAGTAGAGATCCTAAACGCTGTTCAATAGATCATAAAATAAATCCCTTGCTGGCAACTTATATTTTTATACATTATTTGCCCAAGCCCGCAAGGGTCTATTGTGTCACCCACCGCTTTTTCACTGATCTGTGCACTACAGCAATGCCCCCATGAAGGCACTGTTATCTGTTCCATGTCAATGCACCTCAGCACAGTGCCTGTTACACACGGTATCCCTGCAGTGGCCTCTGCCATCAGTTCATCACAGCAATGCCCCTATTAAGGCTCTGTTGTGTGTTCCATGTCACTGCTCCTCAGCACAGTGCCTGTTACACAGTGTCTCCTTGCAGTGGCCTGTGCCATCTGTGCATCACAGCAATGCCTCTATGAAGGCTCTGTTGTGTGTTCCATGTCACTGCTCCTCAGCACAGTGCCTGTTACACACGGTATCCCTGCAGTGGCCTCTGCCATCAGTTCATCACAGCAATGCCCCTATTAAGGCTCTGTTGTGTGTTCCATGTCACTGCTCCTCAGCACAGTGCCTGTTACACACGGTATCCCTGCAGTGGCCTGTGCCATCTGTGCATCACAGCAATGCCTCTATGAAGGCTCTGTTGTGTGTTCCATGTCACTGCTCCTCAGCACAGTGCCTGTTACACAGTGTATCTCTGCAGTGGCCTGTGCCATCAGTTCATCACAGCAATGCCCCTATGAAGGCTCTGTTGTGTGTTCCATATCACTGCTCCTCAGCACAGTGCCTGTTACACACGGTATCCCTGCAGTGGTCTGTGCCATCTGTTCATCACAGCAATGCCCCTATTAAGGCTCTGTTGTGTGTTCCATGTCACTGCTCCTCAGCACAGTGCCTGTTACACAGTGTATCTCTGCAGAGACACAGTGTATCTCTGCAGAGGTCAGTGCCATCTGTGCTCCTCAGCACAGTGCCTGTTACACACTGTATCCCTGCAGTGGTCTGTGCCATCTGTTCTTCACAGCAATGGCCCTATGAGGCACTGTTGTATGTTCCATGTCACTGCTCCTCAGCACAGTGCCTGTTACACAGTGTATCTCTGCAGAGACACAGTGTATCTCTGCAGAGGTCAGTGCCATCTGTGCTCCTCAACACATTGCCTGTTACACACTGTATCCCTGCAGTGGTCTGTGCCATCTGTTCTTCACAGCAATGGCCCTATGAGGCACTGTTGTATGTTCCATGTCACTGCTCCTCAGCACAGTGCCTGTTACACACTGTGGGCCCGATCCACAGTATTAACTTCAGACAAAATCCTAAACTTACTACTTTTTGTATTCACAGAAGTTAGGATTTTGTCTTAAGTATGTCTTGTCTTAAGACAAACTTAAGACAAAATCCTAACTTCTGTGAATACCAAAAGTAGTAAGTTTAGGATTTGTCTTAAGTTAGTTCTATGAATCGGGCCCTGTGCCTCTGCAGTGCTCCCTTGACATCAGTTATACTCACTCTGCATCTCTGCAGTGCTCCTGTGCCAGCTGAGTCGCATACTGTGTATCATTGAAGCACCCCTGTGTAGACAGTGCCACATGGTCGGTGTCACTGCTCCTAAGGACAATGTCTGTTGCACACTGTATCTCCGCAGTGCTCCTATGACAGCAGTTTCACCTATTCTGTATCCCTGCGCTGCCTCTGTGGCAGCTGTGTTGCATACTGTGTATCTCTGCAGTGCTCCTGTGATGGCAGTGTCCCTCTCGCTGTGTCTCTGCAGCGCTCCTGTGATGGCAGTGTCCCTCTCGCGGTGTCTCTGCAGTGCTCCTGTGCCAGTAGTGTTACATACTGTGTATCCCTGCAGCGCTCCTGTGACGGCAGTGGCACTCTCTGTATTTCTGCAGTCGTCAAGTGAGAACAGTGTCACATACTGCGTATATCTGCAGCACACATGTGATAGCAGTGTCACTCTCACTGTATCTCTGCAGCGCTCTTGTGATGGCACAGTCACTCTCTCTGTGTCACAGTAGTTGTCACGTGAGAGCAGTGTCACATACTGCGTATATCTGCAGCACACATGTGATAGCAGTGTCCCTCTCACTGTGTCTCTGCAGTGCTCCTGTGCCAGTAGTGTTACATACTGTGTATCTCTGCAGCGCTCCTGTGATGGCAGAGTCACTCTCTCTGTGTCACAGTAGTCGTCACGTGAGAGCAGTGTCACATACTGCGTATATCTGCAGCATACATGTGATAGCAGTGTCCCTCTCGCTGTGTCTCTGCAGTGCTCCTGTGCCAGTAGTGTTACATACTGTGTATCTCTGCAGCGCTCCTGTGATGGCAGAGTCACTCTCTCTGTGTCACAGTAGTCGTCACGTGAGAGCAGTGTCGCATACTGCGTATATCTGCAGCACACATGTGATAGCAGTGTCCCTCTCGCTGTGTCTCTGCAGTGCTCCTGTGCCAGTAGTGTTACATACTGTGTATCTCTGCAGCGCTCCTGTGATGGCAGAGTCACTCTCTCTGTGTCACAGTAGTCGTCACGTGAGAGCAGTGTCACATACTGCGTATATCTGCAGCACACATGTGACAGCAGTGTCACTCTCACTGTGTCTCTGCAGTGCTCCTGTGATGGCAGAGTCACTCTCTCTTTGTCACAGTAGTCGTCACGTGAGAGCAGTGTCACATACTGCGTATATCTACAGCACACATGTGATAGCAGTGTCACTCTCACTGTCTCTCTGCAGTGCTCCTGTGATGGCAGAGTCACTCTCTCTGTGTCACAGTAGTCGTCACGTGAGAGCAGTGTCACATACTGCGTATATCTACAGCACACATGTGATAGCAGTGTCACTCTCACTGTGTCTCTGCAGTGCTCCTGTGATGGCAGAGTCACTCTCTCTTTGTCACAGTAGTCGTCACGTGAGAGCAGTGTCACATACTGCGTATATCTACAGCACACATGGGATAGCAGTGTCACTCTCACTGTGTCTCTGCAGTGCTCCTGTGATGGCAGAGTCACTCTCTCTTTGTCACAGTAGTCGTCACGTGAGAGCAGTGTCACATACTGCGTATATCTGCAGCACACATGTGATAGCAGTGTGCCTCTCGCTGTGTCTCTGCAGTGCTCCTGTGCCAGTAGTGTTACATACTGTGTATCTCTGCAGCGCTCCTGTGATGGCAGAGTCACTCTCTCTGTGTCACAGTAGTCGTCACGTGAGAGCAGTGTCACATACTGCGTATATCTACAGCACACATGTGATAGCAGTGTCACTCTCACTGTGTCTCTGCAGTGCTCCTGTGATGGCAGAGTCACTCTCTCTTTGTCACAGTAGTCGTCACATGAGAGCAGTGTCACATACTGCGTATATCTACAGCACACATGTGATAGCAGTGTCACTCTCACTGTGTCTCTGCAGTGCTCCTGTGATGGCAGAGTCACTCTCTCTTTGTCACAGTAGTCGTCACGTGAGAGCAGTGTCACATACTGCGTATATCTGCAGCACACATGTGATAGCAGTGTGCCTCTCGCTGTGTCTCTGCAGTGCTCCTGTGCCAGCTGTGTCACATACTGTGTATCTCTGCAGCGCTCCTGTGATGGCAGAGTCACTCTCTCTGTGTCACAGTAGTCGTCACGTGAGAGCAGTGTCACATACTGCGTATATCTGCAGCACACATGTGATAGCAGTGTCCCTCTCGCTGTGTCTCTGCAGTGCTCCTGTGCCAGTAGTGTTACATACTGTGTATCTCTGCAGCGCTCCTGTGATGGCAGAGTCACTCTCTCTGTGTCACAGTAGTCGTCACGTGAGAGCAGTGTCACATACTGCGTATATCTGCAGCACACATGTGATAGCAGTGTGCCTCTCGCTGTGTCTCTACAGTGCTCCTGTGCCAGCTGTGTCACATACTGTGTATCTCTGCAGCGCTCCTGTGATGGCAGAGTCACTCTCTCTGTGTCACAGTAGTTGTCACGTGAGAGCACTGTCACATACTGCGTATATCTGCAGCACACATGTGATAGCAGTGTTCCTCTCGCTGTGTCTCTTCAGTGCTCCTGTGCCAGTAGTGTTACATACTGTGTATCTCTGCAGCGCTCCTGTGATGGCAGAGTCACTCTCTCTGTGTCACAGTAGTCGTCACGTGAGAGCAGTGTCACATACTGCGTATATCTGCAGCACACATGTGATAGCAGTGTCACTCTCACTGTGTCTCTGCAGTGCTCCTGTGCCAGCTGTGTCACATACTGTGTATCTCTGCAGAGCTCCAGTGAAGGCAGTGCCACATTCTCTGTGTCACTGGAGTGCTTGTGTGCCACCAGTGTCACACGCTGTGTATCTCGGCAGCATCCTGTGATGGCAGTGTCACCCTCTGTATCACTGCAGTGGTCATGTTGCCATCTGTGTCACATACTGTGCATCTCTGCAGCGCTCCTGTGATGGCAGTTCCTGTCTCTGTATCTCTGCAGTGCTTGTGTACCACCTATGTCACATACTGTGTATCTCTGCAGAGCTCCTGTTATGGTAGTGTCACTTTCTCTGTGTTACTACAGTGCTTGTGTGCCACCAGTGTCACATGCTGTGTATCTCTGCTGTGCTCCTGTGGTGTTAGTGTCCCTCTCGCTGTGTCTCTGCAGTGCTCCTGTGCCTGCCAGTAGTGTCACATACTGTGTATCTCTGCAGAGGTCAGTGATGGCCGTGTTACTGTCTTTGTGTAGTGGATGCTTGTGTGCCGCCAGTCTCACACGCTGTGTATCTCTGCAGCATCCTGTGATTGCAGTGTCACCCTCTGTATCACTGCAGTGGTCATGTTGCCATCTGTGTCACATACTGTGTATCTCTGCAGCGCTCCTGTGATGGCAGTTCCTGTCTCTGTATCTCTGCAGTGCTTGTGTACCACCTATGTCACATACTGTGCCATTAGTGTCACATACTGTGTATCTCTGCAGAGGTCAGTGATGGCCGTGTTACTGTCTTTGTGTAGTGGATGCTTGTGTGCCGCCAGTCTCACACGCTGTGTATCTCTGCAGCATCCTGTGACAACAGTGTCACCCTCTGTATCACTGCAGTGGTCATGTTGCCATCTGTGTCACATACTGTGTATCTCTGCAGTGCTCCAGTGATCGCAGTGTCACTCTCTCTGTATCAGTGCAGTGCTTGTGTGCCAGCTATGTCACATACTGTGTGTTAGACCTGGCATCCTTAGCATTGTTTTCCCTGATTTTGTACCTCTACCCCCTGTATTTTTGACACTGTGTTTGATTTCGTTTTTGCTGGCTTAGATGCTTTGGGCACCTTGTCACTACTGATCAGTGTCAAAGTGCAAGTGCTCCCTGTATAAATTGTTATTGTGATTGGTTATCAATGATTGGCATATTTGTCTTACTAGTAGGTCCCTAGTAAAGTAAACTAAGTGTGCCAGGGCTGGTAACTCAAATGCTACTAGTGGGCTTGCAGCACTGATTGTGCCCCCACATGAGTTGCCCTGAAAAGATGTCTCAGGCCTGCCACTGCAGTGCCTGTGTGCAGTTGTTAACTGCCATGTCGACCTGGCCAGTGCACCCACTTGCCAGGCCTTACCCTTCCCTTTTCTTACACGTAGGACACCCCTATGTTAGGCCCAAGGTACCCCCCTGGCAAGGGTGCAGTGTATGTGAAAGATAGGACATGTACTAGTGTGGTTAACATGGCCTGATAGTGAAATACTGCCAATTTCGTTTTTCACTATTGAACGGCTATCTTGCCCATATGACAGAATGGGATATGCCGTGTAACATGTTTACCTGCATATCTCCCATAGGAGTAAGATAAGAAAATAGAGTCTGGTATCTCTGAACTCAGAATTTAATAATACATATTTTAGGAAGGATGGTTTTTAAATTCTGTGTTTAAAAATAGCACTTTCAGAAAGTGGCTATTTTATTGTTCAACCTTTCTATGTGCCTCTGCCTGTTTGTGGATTGACTGTCTGGTTGAGAGTGACAGGTGCCGGGGTGCCTCCAGGAGTCTGGGTGAGTCAGTACTAGGTTGAATAGACCTATATGCATTTGGAGTAGTGGGAATAGTAGCACCTGGGCATGAATAGGGCTGTGCCTGCCTTCCACAATGCTGGCTCCACCTCCTGTGGTGCGTCTGATGGCCGTGGCCCAGACTAACAAAGGAAGAAGTTGTGCACTGGCAGAGGGCACCCAGAACTGGTTTGTACTAGGTCCAGGACCTCTCACACATAGAGAACAAAGACCTTTGGGTATAAATACTAGAACTTAAACCCCTGAAAGTTAGGCTACTTCGTGATCAAGAGGAATTCCTGTCAAAGAAGACCAGCTGAAGAGACTGAGGAGAAGTACTGCCCTTGCTGTGTGTCTGGGGTTTGACTTTCAGTTTGCTGTTTCTACTGAGGAGAGGACCAAGGGACTTTGCTGTGCACTGTGTCCCTGGCTTGAAGAAGGACATTGCTGTGTGCTGTGTCCATCTGAAGAAAAGTCTCCAAGGGCCTAAAAAGAGCTGGCCTCCTTTTTCTGAAGTCCCAGGACCAAAAGGACTTCACCCCCCAGCTTCCCTGAACTTCCTTGCCGGGAGTTCTAGCCTGCCAGGAGGCACCTGTAACTGTGTGTGAGGCCCTTGGCTGTTGGGAGCTTGAAGCGCGATGCAACGAGGGAGAAGTGTATCGCCGCCGCAGCAGCAGCCACTGTCACATCGCTGACTAAGTGTGCCGCTGCTGGGCAGTCGCATCGCTGAGGAAGCGCGTTGCCACAGCCGCTGATCACCATCGCATCACCGCAGAAGCGTGTTGCAGGGCTGTCGCATCGCTGACGAAGGGTGTCGCCGATGCCGCTGATCGGCATCAACATAGAAGCGTGTCTCAGGGCCTGTTGCGGCTCTGGAAACCACTGATTTTGCCGCACGCCCAATGGGCGTGCACGCATCGACTCCACGTTGTTGCATCGCATTAACCACATCGCTGCTGTGGTTATTTTTCCCCTGTGCTGGAAATTGCCATTTTGCTGGTGTCATGACGAGCTCAGCTCGTCATCAGCACAGCTCAACTGTGCCTCATGACGAGCTGAGCTCGTCATGAGCATGGAAGGGTAAAGATGCCATTTAGTTGCATCGCACCGGATTGTCGCAGCGCATCGAGGCGTCATCTTGTCGCATTGGAACCTGAGAGTAGGAAGAATTGATGCATCTCCTTCTCTGCGACTCTTTTTTGTTTGTTTTGCATTATGCATTCCAGGTACTTTGAGACTAAGTGTCGCATTTATCATCTACAAGTTAATTTTTGCAAAAACCTTTTTAAAGACATTCTACTGAGTATCTGTATGTTGGATTTTTGTTGTTTTGGTCTTGTTACGTTTAGATAAAGATATTTTATTTTTTCTAAACCGGTGTGGTGTCCACTTGTGGTGTTTTCACTGTGTTACCGTAAGTGTTGGTACAAATACTTTACACATTACCTTTGGGATAAGCCTGTGTGCTTGTGCCAAGTGACCAAGGGGGTGAGCAGCGGTTATCTAAAATGTGTATCCCCCTTACCCTGACTAGAAGCAAGGGTCCCTATTTGGACATTGGTACCTACCTCTGCCAACTAGAGACCTCCAGTTCTAACACTGTGTATCTCTACAGTGCTCCTGTGATGGCTGTGATGGCACTGTCACTCTCTGTGTATCTCTACAGTGCTACCATGCCAGTTGTGTCACAATCTGCGTATCTCTAAAGCCCTCCTGTGAGGCAGTGTCACTCACTGTATCACATGATTTGTATCTCTGCAGTGCCTCGGTGATCTCAGGGTCACTCTCTCTGTGTCACTGCAGTGGTCATGTGAGAGCAGTGTCACACGCAGTGTAACTCTTCAGCGGCTCTGTGACGGTAGTGTCACCCTCTGTATCTCTGCAGTGCTCGTGTGAGAGCAGTGTCACACAGCCGCGGCCGGTAGTGGGAGTACCGGCCGGGCGGTGACGTGGGAAGGGGCAGGGTGGGGGTAGTAATGTATGGATTACGGACTTTAACAGGTAAGTAAACATATAAATAAATAAAACTAATTTCGTTGCGCGCACTGCATCGCACTTGGTGATGCGGTGCACACAACTAAATTCGTTTTATTTATTTATATGTTTACTTACATGTAAATCTCCGTAATCCATACATTACTACCCCCCACCCTGCCCCTCCCCACGTCACCGCCCGGCCAGTACTCCCACTACTGGCCGCGGCTGGTGTCACATGCAGTGTATCTCTGCAGTGCTCCTGTGGTGGCAGTGTCACCCTCTCTGTATCTCTCCAGTGCTCCTGTGAAGGCTGTGCTGCCTGTTGTCTGTTACTATTGCTTTCCTCTGTGAATGCAGTATCTCACATTGTGTACATCAGCGGTACTTCTGTGACCACTGTGTCTGTCACTCACTGTGTACCTGCAGTGCTCCAGTGGCACACGCAGCGCACCGCTGCAGTGTTTCTATGTGCGAGCGCACTGCCACACACTGCATCTCCACAGTGCTTATGTGATGCAGTGCTGCTTGCACTGTCACTGCTGCTGTGATCACAGGACCACACCCACTGTATATCTGCAGTGCTCCTGTGATCACACCATTACACTCTGTGTATTACTGCAGTGTCACTCGAATGGCAGTGTCTGTTATACACTAGGCATGATGTGATCACAATGCCTCATGTATCTCTGTAGTTTGATGTGATACCTGTGTTGTATACGTGGTCTCCTTGCAGTGGTCATGTGGTCCCAGTTTGTCACTCTGCATCCCTGCAGTGTCTGTCGTACACTGGGTATCAATGCAGTGGAGCTGTCACTGCAGTGTCACACGGCAATGTATACACACCCTGTGTTCCTGTGATAACATTGTCTTACACAGTGTCTTTTTACAGTGTTCTTGTGATTCCAGTTGTAGATACTGTGTATCTCCGCAGTGCACCTGCGGCAACCATGCCATTCCCTGCGTGCCACTGCAATGTTCCTGTGATCCAACTTTAGCATACTGTGTATTTCTATAATGTTCCCGTCACTGCAGTGCCACACGCTGTGCTCATGTGATCCAGTTTCAGAAACCGTGTATCTCTGCAGTGACACACTGATGGCTGTGTGTGTCCTTCAGTAGGTATCACCACAGTGTCACACGCTGTGTCTTGCAGTGCACCTGTGATCCAGTTTCAGATAGTGTGTATTTCTGCAGTGACACACTGATGGCAGTGTGTGTCTTACATTAGGTATCACTGCAGTGTCACACGGCAATGTATAAACCCCCTGTGTTCTTGTGATAACATTGTCTTACACAGTGTCTTTTTACAGTGTTCTTGTGATACCAGTTTTAGATACTGTGTATCTCTGCAGTGCACCTGCGACAACCATGCCATTCCCTGCGTGCCACTGCAATGTTCCTGTGATCCAACTTTAGCATACTGTGTATTTCTATAATGTTCCCGTCACTGCAGTGTCACACGCTGTGTCTTGCAGTGCTCCTGTGATCCAGTTTCAGATACTGTGTATCTCTGCAGTGACCCACTGATGGCAGTGTGTGTCTTACATTAGGTATCACTGCAGTGTCAGGGGCTGTGTCTTACAGTGCTCCTGTGATCCAGTTTCAGATACTGTGTATCTCTGCAGTAACACACTGATGGCAGTGTGTGTCCTACATTAGGTATCACTGCAGTGTCAGGGGCTGTGTCTTACAGTGCTCCTGTGATCCAGTTTCAGATGCTGTGTATCTCTGCAGTGACACACTGATGGCAGTGTGTGTCCTACATTAGGTATCACTGCAGTGTCAGTGGCTGTGTCTAACAGTGCTCCTGTGATCCAGTTTCAGATACTGTGTATCTCTGCAGTGACCCACTGATGGCAGTGTGTGTCCTACATTAGGTATCACTCCAGTGTCACACGCTGTGTCTTGCAGTGCTCCTGTGATCCAGTTTCAGATACTGTGTATCTCTGCAGTGACACACTGATGGCAGTGTGTGTCCTACATTAGGTATCACTGCAGTGTCAGGGGCTGTGTCTTACAGTGCTCCTGTGATCCAGTTTCAGATACTGTGTATCTCTGCAGTGACACACTGATGGCAGTGTGTGTCCTACATTAGGTATCACTGCAGTGTCACACACTGTGTCTTGCAGTGCTCCTGTGATCCAGTTTCAGATACTGTGTATCCCTGCAGTGACACACTGATGGCAGTGTGTGTCCTACATTAGGTATCACTGCAGTGTCACACGCTGTGTCTTGCAGTGCTCCTGTGATCCAGTTTCAGATACTGTGTATCTCTGCAGTGACACACTGATGGCAGTGTGTGTCCTACATTAGGTATCATTGCAGTGTTAGGGGCTGTGTCTTGCAGTGCTCCTGTGATCCAGTTTCAGATACTGTGTATCTCTGCAGTGACACACTGATGGCAGTGTGTGTCCTACATTAGGTATCACTGCAGTGTCAGGGGCTGTGTCTTACAGTGCTCCTGTGATCCAGTTTCAGATACTGTGTATCTCTGCAGTGACACACTGATGGCAGTGTGTGTCCTACATTAGGTATCACTGCAGTGTCACAGGCTGTGTCTTGCAGTGCTTCTGTGATCCAGTTTCAGATACTGTGTATCTCTGCAGTGACCCACTGATGGCAGTGTGTGTCCTACATTAGGTATCACTGCAGTGTCAGACGCTGTGTCTTGCAGTGCTCCTGTGATCCAGTTTCAGATACTGTGTATCTCTGCAGTGACACACTGATGGCAGTGTGTGTCCTACATTAGGTATCACTGCAGTGTCAGGGGCTGTGTCTTACAGTGCTCCTGTGATCGCACCCCATCTCCGAGACGTAATCAACTGCTCCCTCAACTCCACCACCTTCCCGGAAAGCTGGAAACACGCCGAACTCAGCGCCCTATTGAAGAAACCTACAGCAGACCCCACTGAACTTAAGAATTACCACCCCATATCGCTCCTCCCATTCCCTGCCAAAGTCATTGAGAAAGCTGTCAACAGCCAACTCGCCGCCTTCCTCGAATCCAACAAATCACACGACCCTTCACAGTCCGGATTCCGAGCCAAACACAGCACCGAGACCGCCCTCATCGCAGCAACAGACGATATTCGAACTCTACTGGACAACGGAGAAACTGCTGCCCTCATCCTACTTGACCTCTCCGCAGCCTTCGACACAGTCTGTCATTGCACCCTTATACAACGCCTCAACAACGTCCGAATACAAGGAAAAGCCTTGGACTGGATCATCTCGTTCCTCGCCGGAAGAACCCAGAGAGTCCGCCTCCCCCCTTTTAAATCAGAGGCCACTGAAGTCATCTGCGGCGTACCCCAAGGTTCTTCACTCAGTCCCACCCTCTTCAACGTATACATGAGTCCCCTCGCGTCCATTGCGCGCCAACACAACCTCAACATTATCTCATACGCAGACGACACCCAGTTGATCTTATCCCTCACCAAAGACCCAAACACCGCCAAAACCAACCTACACGAAGGGATGAAAGGAGTAGCCGAATGGATGAAGAACAGCCGTTTAAAACTGAACTCGGACAAAACGGAAGTCCTCATCCTAGGATCATCCCCCTTCGCCTGGGATGACTCATAGTGGCCACCGGCCCTAGGAACCGCACCCATACCAACAGACCACGCACGTAACCTGGGCTTCATCCTGGACTCCTCCCTCTCGATGACCAGACAAGTCAACGCCGTCACATCATCATGCTTCAACATCCTACGTATGCTCAAAAAAATCTTCCATTGGATCCCCACCGAAACAAGAAAGACGGTCACCCATGCACTGGTCACAAGCCGATTGGACTACGGAAACACCCTTTACGCCGGACCAACAGCCAAACTACAGAAGAAGCTCCAACGCATCCAAAACGCCTCAGCCAGACTCATCCTAGACATCCCCCGCCAAGCTCACATTTCCGGTCACCTGAAAGACCTCCACTGGCTCCCCGTCAACAAGAGAATAACATTCCGTCTCCTCACCCACGCACACAAAGCCCTCTACGACCTAGGACCCGAATACCTCAACACGCGCCTGTCCTTTTACACTCCCACCCGCCAACTACGATCGTCCAATCAAGCCCTCGCCGCAATTCCACGCATCCAAAGATCCACCATTGGAGGAAGATCCTTCTCCTACTTAGCGGCCAAGACCTGGAATTCTCTCCCCACCCACCTCCGCCTTACACAGAACCACCTCTCCTTCAGAAAACAACTAAAAACTTGGATATTTGATAAATAAAGCTCCCCCCTCCCTCAAGCGCCTTGAGACCCTCTGGGTGATAGTGCGCTATACAAATTTATACTTGACTTGACTTGACTTGATACTGTGTATCTCTGCAGTGACACACTGATGGCAGTGTGTGTCCTACATTAGGTATCACTGCAGTGTCAGGGGCTGTGTCTTACAGTGCTCCTGTGATCCAGTTTCAGATACTGTGTATCTCTGCAGTGACACACTGATGGCAGTGTGTGTCCTACATTAGGTATCACTGCAGTGTCAGGGGCAGTGTCTTGCAGTGCACCTGTGATCCAGTTTCAGATACTGTGTATCTCTGCAGTGACACACTGATGGTAGTGTGTGTCCTACATTAGGTGTCACGGCAGTGCCACCCTAGAGGTGGGCGGGTCACTGAAACCTCAAGCCAGATGTGTGCCTGATACCCGGCTCTGGCCCTGGCCTCTTGCACCTTCGAGCCTCAAACGAGCCAAGCTTTCATGTGGCTTCCTTCTGCCACCCTCGCTCTTACCTCCGGCGCCTGGAATTAAAGCCAAAGTGTTGTGTTTGGTGTAGAATGAGGAGAGAAAAAGACACCCCTCGAGGGGCTCGATTTCAAGTGACCCATAAAACTTGGCATTAATCCCAGCTACCCTGCTTGACAAATCATGTGATTCTAGGCAAATATTTTACTTACACAGCCTCCCCTTTTCTTCATGTTCACATACAAGAGCATTTTGTAATCACCTCTTGTGTTTGTTTGACTAGACCGTGACGTTGCTCCCTTAATAATAGGAATCTAGGCCCCTTATAGGGCACACTTTAGAACTGACTCGCCTCTTAGTTCACGAATGGCGTTGTCGTCAAGGCAGGAAGAGGCAAGGATCTTTCTAATCGTATGTTTAAAAACAAACACTTGTAATAAATGCTTCTCATTGCACACATATAATATAATGCACTGGGGTGCAACAATCTAGCATGTTAAAGAAATACACTTTTTACATTTTGAAGAGAGTTTATCATATTTTACATGTTGAAGATATTGCCGAGGCTGGGCTCGCCCAGGGGCTCCCAGAGGGAAGCTGGGCTCCTGGGTTGGCTCTGTTTATTTGTTGGCCCTTCCACCTCTATGCCACACACTGTGTCTCACACACTGTGTCTCACACACTGTCTCTTTGCAGTGCTCTGGTGTATCTCAGCAGTGCACTTGTAATAGTGCTGCATCCAACGTTGTATCCCTGCAGTGCTCCTGTGTATCTCAGCAGTGCACTTGTAATGGCGCTGCCTTGCTCTGTCTATGACTGCCGTGCTCCTGTGTATCTCTGCAGTGCACCTGTGACAACGATGCTCTCTGCCGTGAACCTGTGACAGCGGGACCTTGAACTGTGTATGACTGCCGTGCTCCTAGGTATCTCTGCAGTGCACCTGTGACAACGATGCTCTCTGCTGTGAACCTGTGACAGCGGGACCTTGAACTGTGTATGACTGCCGTGCTCCTGTGTATCTCTGCAGTGCGCCTGTGACAGCGGGACCTTGAACTGTGTATGACTGCCGTGCTCCTGTGTATCTCTGCAGTGCACCTGTAATAGCGCTGCATCCAACGTTGTATCCCTGCAGTGCTCCTGTGTATCTCTGCAGTGCACCTGTAATAGTGCTGCCTTGCTCTGTGTATCCATTATCAGAAATGGGGTGACCCAAAAAGTCGAAAGACCTGGGTTTTCAACAATATTCAAATACAATGGTCTTCAACCAATATTTTCACAAGAGTTGATTAAATCAAAAGCATATTTACAAAGATCCTTCAATTATGGGATATGTCTCACAGATCAACCCTATACAATCAATGTATTAATTCATATAGAATAAAGAAAAGCAACAGCAATCATTACAAATTCAGGATCAATTTATTGCTTACATCACTATCTCTATAGAAGAAAATATATAGGTTACCCGAAGCGAGCGTGTATTAGATAAAGAGTGTAAAGTGCTTGGTGAAAGGGATAGAAAAATAGAAAAACATACAGATATTTACAAAATAATTTTTCAAAAATACATCAGTTATCACAATCTTATTGCGACCAATAATGATGCGACATCATTATTGGTCTCAAGTCCATTGCAACAGCCTGATGTATATATTTACTTCAATTTCAGGGCTCACACTATTCCCCAGGTTGCCTAATTCTTCTAGTCCTGATGAAGACTCACACAGCCACGGTCCAACTTACCTTTAGGCACTAAGACGAGTCGAAACGTCGACGCTCTTTCTGATTACCTGGATTGTGTCACACAATTCTCTGGTGCAATATAACCTTTGGAAGCAATGTCTCCACTTAATGAAAATTGTGTATAGAACTCATTACACAGACCAGGCCACAAAAACAAAATCATATGTGATAACTGATGTGTTTTTGAAAAATTATTTTGTAAATATCTGTATGTTTTTCTATTTTTCTATCCCTTTCACCAAGCACTTTACACTCTTTATCTAATACACGCTCGCTTCGGGTAACCTATATATTTTCTTCTATAGAGATAGTGATGTAAGCAATAAATTGCTCCTGAATTTGTAATGATTGCTGTTGCTTTTCTTTATTCTATATGAATTAATACATTGATTGTATAGGGTTGATCTGTGAGACATATCCCATAATTGAAGGATCTTTGTAAATATGCTTTTGATTTAATCAACTCTTGTGAAAATATTGGTTGAAGACCATTGTATTTGAATATTGCTCTGTGTATGACTGCTGTGCTCCTGTGTATCTCCGCAGTGCAACTGTGATAGCGCTGTCTTGCTCTTTGAATGACTGCTGTGCTCCTGTGTATCTCCGCAGTGCAACTGTGATAGTGCTGCCTTGCTCTGTGTATGACTGCCGTACTCCAGTGTATCTCTGCAGTGCACCTATGACAGCGGGACCTTGAACTGTGTATGACTGCTGTGCTCATGTGCATCTCTGTAGTGCACCTGTAATAGCGCTGCCTTGCTCTGTGTATGACTGCTGTGCTCCTGTGTATCTCCGCAGTGCACCTGTGACAGCAGGACCTTGAACTGTCCATACCTGCTGTGCTCCTGCATTTCTCTGCAGTAAACCTGTGACAGAGCTGCATCCCTCTTTGTATCCCTACAGTGTTCCTGTGTCGCTCTGCAGTGCACCTATGACAGCAGTGCTTTGCACTTTCACTGCAGTGCACTTGTGTATCCCTGCAGTGCACCAGTCACAGCAGTGCCTCACACTGTGTGTTCCTGTTGTGCTCCTGTGTATCTCTGCAGTGTATCGGTGACAGGGCTGCCTTGCACTGTATATTCCTTCTGTTCTACTGTGGATCTGTTAGACGGACCGGGAGGGTCGGCCGAGGACAAGGGGAGAGGTCTCCGGGGAGAGCCGTCTCCAGCGATCGTACAGACAAGTAACTTCCCCCCCACAGATGTACACCACACAAGGATAAGGTTCAACGTTACTTTATAAGCAATTCTTCAAGTACGGTGAAATGGTACAAGGAGGTCTGGACTCAGGGGTCCCCTCTATGCTAGTCTCTTGGTTGGGAAAAGGGTAGCGGGACAGTCTCGTTACCAATCTGGTAGATGAAATAGCTCACAATCCTCGAGCTCGGCGTTCTAGATGATCGGGCCGCGGCGGAGCCAGCAGGTCCCGGGATGGTTGAAGGTAGCGACGGTCCGCGGCGGAGCCAGCAGGTCCCGATAAAGGTGGTGGTTACAGACGGTCCGCGGCCACGCCAGCAGGTCCCGACGACGATGAAGGTTTCAGAAGGTTGCGGCAGCGCCAGCAGGCAGGTCGATAGTTCGCAAGGCAGGGCTACGGCAGCGTCAGTAGTCCGTCAAGGATGAGTTCTTCACTGCGTCTCTCGACTCCAGGATACAACTGCCTTCCTGCTCTGGAGCTGCCCCGGTTATAGGTCTGGCGCCCTTTGATGTCCGGACCCTCGCACTTGGAGGTCGGGAGGTCCAGGATGAGGGAGTCCAGACACCCAGCAGGGGGGTGGAGCCAGCGCCTCGGGGAGCTGGGGTGATCGGCCCCTGGCGGGGGAGAGCCATCGACACCTCTTTCTCCCATTGACCTGCCAAGTAGTCCGCTCACCTCCTGGGTGGATGGTGGTGCCGGGATGTCGGGGCCTGGCCAGGCCCAGGGTTAGGGTCGATCGGAGGCCACGCGGCCTCGTGGTGCTGTGTCCAAGATGGCGCCCAGGCCGGGCGAGAGGGCCGGTAGTGATTCGGGCCCATGATGTGGAGATGTCCAGGGGCAGGGGTCCCATATGAGACGGGAAACGGGTGGTTGTTGCGTGTAACACCTGAAGAGCCAGGTTCGGGCCTGGTCGTGCGGGGAGGGAGCAAGCCCTTCACGTGGCCTGTCCAACAGGATCTCTTCAGTATGACAGCACTACACCGCACTTTGTATCCCTGCAGTGCACCTGTGTACCACTGCAGTGCACCTGTGGCAGAGCTGCCTTGCACTGTGTATCACTGCACTGCTCCTAATTTTCTCCAATGCACTTGTAATAGCTCTGCATTGCATTGTGAATCGCTGCAGACCACCTGTGATAGCACTCCTTGCTCTGTGTATCACTGCTGTGCTACTGTGTATCACTGCAGTGCACCTGTGGCAGCGGGGCTCTCTGCAATACACCTGTGACAGTGATGTATTCCATTGTGTATCATTGCAGTGTTCCTGTGTATCTCTGCAGTGCACCACTAACAGCGTTGCATCACACTTTGTATCACTGCAGTGCTCCGGTGTATCTTTACCGTGCACTTGTGAAAGCAGTGCATTGCACTATCACAACAGTGCTCTTATGTATCCCTGCAGAGCACCTGTGACAGCCAGGCTTTGCACTGTGTATTCCTGCTGTGCTCCTGTGTAACTTTGCAGTGTACTTGTCACAGAGCTACCTTGCACTGTGAATCACTACAGTGCTCCTGTGTATCTCAAGCAGCACCTGCCTTGCACTGTGAATCTCTGCATTGTACCTGTTATAGCGCTGCCTTGCAATGCTCCTGTGTATCTCTGCAATGACCCTATGATCATGCTGCCTTGCTCTGTGTATCACTGCTGTGCTTCTGTGTATCTCTGTAGTATACCTGTGATGGTGGTGCCTTGCACTTTGTATTTCTGATGTAGTCCTGTGTATCCATGCAGTGCACCTGTGATAGCCTTGCACTATTTATCACTGCAGTGCTCCTGTGAATGCCTGTGTCACACACTGCGTGTGACATTCAGTGCTCCTGTGACAGCAGTGCATTGCACTATTACTGCAGTACTCCTGTGTATCCCTGCAGTGCACCTGTACAGTAGTGCATTGCATTATCACTGCAGCGCTCCTGTGTATCCATGCAGTGCACCTGTGACAGCGATGCCTTGCACTGTGTATTCCTGCAGTGCTCCTGTGAACGCCGTGTCATGCTGCGTGACACTCAGTGCACCTGTACAGCAGTGCATTGCACTATCACTGCAGCGTTCCTGTGTATCCATGCAGTGCACCTGTGACAGCGATGCCTTGCACTGTTTATCACTGCAGTGCTCCTGTGACCGCCGTGTCACGCACTGCGTGTGACACTCAGTGCTCCTGTGACAGCAGTGCATTGCACCATCACTGCAGTGCTCCTGTGAATGCTGCTTGTGACAGTGCTCCTGTGTATCACTGCAGCGCTCCTGTGTGTCCATGCAGTGCTCCTGTGACCGCCGTGTCACGCTGCGTGTGGCACTCAGTGCTCCTGTGACAGCAGTGCATTGCACTATCACTGCAGTGCTCCTGTGACCGGCGTGTCACGCTGCGTGTGACACTCAGTGCTCCGGGGACAGTAGTGCATTTCAATGTCACTGCAGTGCTCCTGTGAACGCTGCTTGTGACAGTGCTCCTGTGTATCCATGCAGTGCACCTGTGAGAGTAGTGCATTGCACTATCACTGCAGTGCTCCTATGAACGCCTGTGTCACGCACTGAGTGTGACACTCAGTGCTCCTGTGACATCAGTCATTGCACTATCACTGCAGCGCTCCTGTGTATCCATGCAGTGCTCCTGTGGCCGCCGTGTTACGCTGCTTGTGCCAGTGCTCCCGTGCCCGCGCCGTCACGCGCTGCATCCAGTGCACTGCTGCAGACTCCCCTTCCTAAGCACAGAGCCGGGGATGCTGCTGCCTCTAATCCCCCCTAATTCCCCTCTCCGCTGCGCTCCGCGGCCCCCATTGGTGGAGGCGGAGGCAGAGCTCCAGCCGCTGGCGCAGGGATTGGCTCTTGGCTCTGACCCGGTGCGGGATCCAGTGATCGCTGCATGTGGGGGCTGCCAGCGGGAGAAGGGCACGGCACCGAGGCCCCCCAGCGCCCCGGCTCCCTGTCCGAGGAGACTGTCCAGGAACCCTCCCTCTGGGGTCATCATGGCTGTGGGAGAGGCGTGTTCCGGAGGGGGGGCCCGGCCATCTGTGTGCGCACCGAGCGCGCCGGAGCGCAGGGAGTGAGAGGGCTGAGCATTGGCGCGGGGGTCGCTCCAGGGCTGCCAGAGAGCCGGGCCTGTCCCTCGGTGCTGGGGCCACAGGAGAGCTGGTGCAGTGCTGCCAGAGAGCCGGAGGGACCTCCAGGGACTGCCCCTAGGTGCTGGAGGACCACAGGAGAGGTATCCCGAGCCTGTCCCTCGGTGCAAGGGCCACAGGAGAGCTGGTGCAGTGCTGCCAGAGAGCCGGAGGGACCTCCAGGGACTGCCCCTAGGTGCTGGAGGACCACAGGAGAGGTATCCCGAGCCTGTCCCTCGGTGCAAGGGCCACAGGAGAGCTGGTGCACTGCTGCCAGAGAGCCGGAGGGACCTCCAGGGCCTGCCCCTAGGTGCTGGAGGACCACAGGAGAGGTATCTCGAGCCTGTCCCTCGGTGCTGGGGCCACAGGAGAGCTGGTGCACTGCTGCAAGAGAGCCGGAGGGACCTCCAGGGACTGCCCCTAGGCGGTGGAGGACCACAGGAGAGGTATCCCGAGCCTGTCCCTCGGTGCAAGGGCCACAGGAGAGCTGGTGCACTGCTGCCAGAGAGCCGGAGGGACCTCCAGAGCCTGTCCCTCGGTGCTGGGGGCACAGGAGAGCAGTACCTGCCAGAGAGCCGCAGGTGAGCGGACTACAGGACTGTGCAGGGCCGGTCCCTCGGTGCTGGAGCAGCACAGGAGCGCTGGTGCACACCAGCCCGAGAGCCGGATGTGAGTGGACTCTGGACTCCCCAGGGCCTGTCCCTAGCGGCCAGGCAGCCATTGGTGAGTGTCTTGTGCATACCTGAGCGCCATCAGGGGAGTCGGTCTTCTGTGTATTCGAGCGGCATCTGTCAGCCTGTCTATAGGTACTGGCGACCCAGCTGCAGTGCCATCAGTGAGCGGGTCCCATAGGCTGCGGCCGCCACACGGCTGCTGATGCTACGCTGCTCGGTGCCCCTGCAGAAAGCTAATGAATTATTTCCAGACAAATCGCAGCCTTGCATGCTCACGGCACGAAGACTGCTGATGCCGCCTCCTCTCATCGGCACAATATTAGCTCTACCATGGGATTGCGCCCAGGTGGGCATTGACAGCACGCAAGGCATCAGCAGCACCCAGGATATGTACCAGGACCACCCAGGGCATCAACCCCAGAAATCCCAAGGGTATTGGAACCGTGACCTCCAAGGATATTGGGACCAGGAGCACACAGGATACTGGTAAGAAGACCACAGTGGGTGACAGCTCGAGGGACACCCAGGGCACCAGAGAAGTGGGTATCGAGGGCAGCAGCACAGAGACCATCCCGGAAATTGGTATCAGGAGGAGTATTTTTGGCACCACAACCACCAAGGGCATTGCCGCCCAGGACGACAAGGCCATCAGAAGCAGGACCCACATGGACATTAGAAGCTCTTCATGTTAGGTACGTTAATGCTATGTGCAGAGCGCTTATGTAGTCCACAACATCAATGTTCCCAATATGGTATTCTGTATCAGAAGGCATGAAAGAACCCCCTCTTGTCTGAAGAGCTTGGTCGAAAGTTGCATTTGTGTATTAGGGTTTCGGGGATGTTGTAGCATGCTCTTGTCTGTGGGGTTCATCATGGAAGGTTTTGTTCATGGGCATGTCTCAGATGATGCATTAATCCAGGCGTTAGTCAAAGTGTGCTCTTACCTGTGTGATTCCATCACAAGATGCTACAGTCTGTAAACCGTTACTGGGTGATGCTCTTGTCTATGGGATTATTTGGCGGACGCTTTTGTCTATAGGTTCATTGGAAGACGCTCTCTATAGTGTATTTTATCAGACAATCCTCTTCTATATGGGGCTTTTCTGCAGGATGCTTGTTTAAGGGTTTCCCTTGGAAGCGTCTTTTGTCTAGTCGTTTTGTTGGTGGATGGTATTTCCTACTGTAGTTTTCTCTCACTCTATTAAGGTTCATCAGAAGATGCTTTAAGCCAATGGCTTTTGTCAGTAGATGTTCTGCCTGTTAAGCTTCATTGGATGATGCTCTTGAATCTGTGGTTCCATTGGAGGACGCTCTTGAATCTATGGTTCCACTGAAGGACGCTCTTGACTCTATGGTTCCACTGAAGGATGCTCTTGACTCTGTGGTTCCATTGGAGGACGCTCTTGAATCTGTGGTTCCATTGGAGGACGCTCTTGACTCTATGGTTCCACTGAAGGATGCTCTTGACTCTGTGGTTTCACTGAAGGATGCTCTTGACTCTATGGTTCCATTGGAGGACGCTCTTGACTCTGTGGTTTCACTGAAGGACGCTCTTGACTCTGTAGTTTCTCTGGAGGACGCTCTTGACTCTGTGGTTCCATTGGAGGATGCTCTTGACTCTGTAGTTTCTCTGAGGGATACTCTTGACTCTGTGGTTTCACTGAAGGACGCTCTTGACTCTGTGGTTTCACTGAGGGACGCTCTTGACTCTATGGTTCCATTGGAGGACGCTCTTGACTCTATGGTTCCACTGAAGGATGCTCTTGACTCTGTGGTTTCACTGAGGGACGCTCTTGACTCTGTAGTTTCTCTGAGGGATACTCTTGACTCTGTGGTTTCACTGAAGGACGCTCTTGACTCGGTGGTTTCACTGAGGGACGCTCTTGACTCTATGGTTCCATTGGAGGACGCTCTTGACTCTATGGTTCCACTGAAGGATGCTCTTGACTCTGTGGTTTCACTGAGGGACGCTCTTGACTCTGTAGTTTCTCTGAGGGATACTCTTGACTCTGTGGTTTCACTGAAGGACGCTCTTGACTCTGTGGTTTCACTGAGGGACGCTCTTGACTCTATGGTTCCATTGGAGGACGCTCTTGACTCTGTGGTTTCACTGGAGGACACTCTTGACTCTGTGATTTCATTGGAGGACGCTCTTGACTCTGTGGTTTCACTGGAGGACACTCTTGACTCTGTGATTTCATTGGAGGACGCTCTTGACTCTGTGGTTTCATTGGAGTACGCTCTTGACTCTGTGGTTTCACTGAGGGACGCTCTTGACTCTGTGGTTTCATTGGAGGACGCTCTTGACTCTGTGGTTTCACTGAGGGATGCTCTTGACTCTGTAGTTTCTCTGAGGGATACTCTTGACTCTGTAGTTTCACTGAAGGACGCTCTTGACTCTGTGGTTTCACTGAGGGACGCTCTTGACTCTGTGGTTTCACTGAGGGATACTCTTGACTCTGTGGTTTCACTGAAGGACGCTCTTGACTCTGTGGTTTCACTGAGGGACGCTCTTGACTCTGTGGTTTCATTGGAGGACGCTCTTGACTTTCACTGAGGGACGCTCTTGACTCTGTGGTTTCATTGGAGGACGCTCTTGACTCTGTGGTTTCACTGAGGGACGCTCTTGACTCTGTGGTTTCATTGGAGGACGCTCTTGACTCTGTGGTTTCACTGAAGGACGCTCTTGACTCTGTGGTTTCACTGAGGGATGCTCTTGACTCTGTGGTTTCACAGAGGGACGCTCTTGACTCTGTGGTTTCATTGGAGGACGCTCTTGACTCTGTGGTTTCACTGAGGGATGCTCTTGACTCTGTGGTTTCACTGAGGGACGCTCTTGACTCTGGTTTCACTGGAGGATGCTCTTGACTCTATGGTTTCATTGGAGGACGCTCTTGACTCTATGGTTTCATTGGAGGACGCTCTTGACTCTGTGGTTTCGCTGAGGGATGCTCTTGACTCTATGGTTTCGCTGAGGGATGCTCTTGACTCTATGGTTTCATTGGAGGACGCTCTTGACTCTGTGGTTTCGCTGAGGGATGCTCTTGACTCTATGGTTTCATTGGAGGACGCTCTTGACTCTGTGGTTTCACTGGAGGGTGTCGTTGCAGAAGGCTCTTGTCTGTAGGGTGTCGTTGCAGAAGGCTCTTGTCTATGGGGTGTAATTGCAGAAGGCTCATGTCTGTGGGGTGTCGTAGAAGGATCTTGTCCGTAGGGTGTCATTGTAGAAGGCTCTTGTCTATGGGGTGTTGTTGTAGAAGGCCCTTGTCTATGGGGTGTCATTGCAGAAGGCTCTTGTCTGTAGGGTGTCATTGCAGAAGGCTCTTGTCTGTAGGGTGCCGTTGTAGAAGGCTCTTGTCTATGGGGTGTCATTGTAGAAGGCTCTTGTCTGTAGGGTGCCGTTGTAGAAGGTTCTTGCCTATGGGGTGTCATTGCAGAAGGCTCTTGTCTGTAGGGTGCCGTTGTAGAAGGCTCTTGTCTATGGGGTGTCATTGTAGAAGGCTCTTGTCTGTAGGGTGCCGTTGTAGAAGGCTCTTGTCTATGGGGTGTCATTGCAGAAGGCTCTTGTCTGTAGGGTGCCGTTGTAGAAGGCTCTTGCCTATGGGGTGCCGTTGCAGAAGGCTCTTGTCTGTAGGGTGTCATTGCAGAAGGCTCTTGTCTGTAGGGTGTCATTGCAGAAGGCTCTTGTCTGTAGGGTGTCATTGTAGAAGGCTCTTGTCTGTAGGGTGTCATTGTAGAAGGCTCTTGCCTATGGGGTGCCGTTGCAGAAGGCTCGTGTCTATGGGGTGCCATTGCATAAGGCTCTTGTCTGTAGGGTGTCGTTGCATAAGGCTTTTGTCTATGGGGTGTCATTGCAGAAGGCTCTTGTCTATGGGGTGTCGTTGTAGAAGGCTCTTGTCTATGGGGTGTTGTTGTAGAAGGCTCTTGTCTATGGGGTGTCATTGCAGAAGGCTCTTGTCTATGGGGTGTCATTGCAGAAGGCTCTTGTCTATGGGGTGTCATTGCAGAAGGCTCTTGTCTATGGGGTGTCATTGTAGAAGGCTCTTGTCTATGGGGTGTTGTTGTAGAAGGCTCTTGTCTGTAGGGTGTCATTGTAGAAGGCTCTTGCCTATGAGGTGCCGTTGCAGAAGGCTCGTGTCTATGGGGTGCCATTGCATAAGGCTCTTGTCTATGGGGTGCCGTTGCAGAAGGTTTGTGTCTATGGGGTGTCATTGCAGAAGGCTCTTGTCTGTAGGGTGTCATTGTAGAAGGCTCTTGCCTATGGGGTGCCGTTGCAGAAGGCTCGTGTCTATGGGGTGCCATTGCATAAGGCTCTTGTCTATGGGGTGTCGTTGCAGAAGGCTTGTGTCTATGGGGTGCCATTGCATAAGGCTCTTGTCTATGGGGTGTCATTGCAGAAGACTCTTGTCTATGGGGTGTCATTGCAGAAGGCTCTTGCCTATGGGGTGCCGTTGCAGAAGGCTCTTGTCTGTAGGGTGTCATTGTAGAAGGCTCTTGCCTATGGGGTGCTTTTGCAGAAGGCTCGTGTCTATGGGGTGCCATTGCATAAGGCTCTTGTCTATGGGGTGTCGTTGCAGAAGGCTCTTTCTATGGGGTGTCGTTGCAGAAGGCTCTTGTCTATGGGGTGTCTTTGCATAAGGCTCTTGTCTATGGGGTGTCGTTGCAGAAGGCTCTTGTCTATGGGGTGTAATTGCAGAAGGCTCCTGTCTGTGGGGTGTCGTAGAAGGATCTTGTCCGTAGGGTGTCATTGTAGAAGGCTCTTGTCTATGGGGTGTCATTGCAGAAGGCTCTTGTCTGTAGGGTGTCATTGTAGAAGGCTCTTGCCTATGGGGTGCCGTTGCAGAAGGCTCTTGTCTGTAGGGTGTCATTGCAGAAGGCTCTTGTCTGTAGGGTGTCATTGTAGAAGGATCTTGTCCGTAGTGTGTCATTGTAGAAGGCTCTTGTCTATGGGGTGCCATTGCATAAGGCTCTTGTCTGTAGGGTGTCGTTGCATAAGGCTCTTGTCTGTGGAGTGTCATTGTAGAAGGCTCTTGTCTATGGGGTGCCGTTGCAGAAGGCTCTTGTCAGTAGGGTGTTGTTGCATAAGGCTCTTGTCTATGGGGTGTCATTGCATAAGGCTCTTGTCTATGGGGTGTAATTGCAGAAGGCTCTTGTCTGTAGGGTGTCGTTGCATAAGGCTCTTGTCTATGGGGTGTCATTGCAGAAGGCTCTTGTCTATGGGGTGTCCTTGCAGAAGGCTCTTGCCTATGGGGTGCCGTAGCAGAAGGCTCTTGTCTGTAGGGTGTCATTGTCGAAGGCTCTTGTCCGTAGGGTGTCATTGTAGAAGGCTCTTGCCTATGGGGTGCCGTTGCAGAAGGCTTGTGTCTATGGGGTGCCGTTGCAGAAGGCTCGTGTCTATGGGGTGCCGTTGTAGAAGGCTCTTGTTTATGGGGTGCAGTTGCATAAGGCTCTTGTCTATGGGGTGTAATTGCAGAAGGCTCTTGTCCGTAGGGTGTCATTATAGAAGGCTCTTGTCTATGGGGTGTCATTGCAGAAGGCTCTTGCCTATGGGGTGCTGTTGCAGAAGGCTCTTGTCTATGGGGTGTCATTGCAGAAGGCTCTTGCCTATGAGGTGCCGTTGCAGAAGGCTCTTGTCTATAGGGTGCCGTTGCAGAAGGCTCTTGTCTGTAGGATGTCATTATAGAAGGCTCTTGTCTGTGGGGTGTCATTGCAGAAGGCTCTTGCCTATGGGGTGCTGTTGCAGAAGGCTCTTGTCTATGGGGTGTCATTGCAGAAGGCTCTTGCCTATGAGGTGCCGTTGCAGAAGGCTCTTGTCTATAGGGTGCCGTTGCAGAAGGCTCTTGTCTATAGGGTGCCGTTGCAGAAGGCTCTTGTCTGTAGGGTGTCGTTGCAGAAGGCTCTTGTCTGTAGGGTGTCATTGTAGAAGGCTCTTGTCTGTAGGGTGTCATTGTAGAAGGCTCTTGTCTGTAGGGTGTCGTTGCAGAAGGCTCTTGTCTGTAGGGTGTCGTTGCAGAAGGCTCTTGTCTGTAGGGTGTCATTGTATAAGGCTCTTGTCTGTAGGGTGTCATTGTAGAAGGCTCTTGTCTTTGTCTGTAGGGTGTCATTGTAGAAGGCTCTTGTCTTTGTCTGTAGGGTGTCATTGTAGAAGGCTCTTGTCTGTAGTGTGTCATTGTAGAAGGCTCTTGTCCATGGGGTTTAATTGCAGAAGGCTCCTGTCTGTGGGGTGTCGTAGAAGGCTCTTGTCTATGGGGTGCCGTTGCAGAAGGCTCTTGTCTGTAGGGTGTCATTGTAGAAGGCTCGTGTCTATGGGGTGTGTTAGACGGTACATCTCGGGTGTGAGCCCATAGCGGGTGATGAGGGCAGCTTTCATGTGGTCATAGGAGGTCATCAGATGGTCCGGGAGTTGTAGCAGGGCATCGCGGCCCTCATTGAGGAATCTCCCCCATAGACCGGCTCCCCAGTCGCTTCGATCGATCCGGTGGGCGGTCATAGCGATTTCGTAGGCCTTGAACCATTGCTGGATGTCGTCCTCTCGGAAGTATTCTCGAACGACATCCTTGGGGATGTGTACCTTCTTATCTGTTGTCCCTGGGGTGCGGGGTTGCTCGGGCACCCCTAATTCTTTGTTCTGCTTGCGTAAATCTATTTCAGCTAAGTTGCGCTCGTGTTCATATGCCAGTCTTTTTTCCTCAAGCTCCCTTTGTCTCTGTTTTTCCTCCCTTTCTTCTCGGAGACGCAGGTGCTCTAAGCTTAATTTTTGTTCGGCCAACTTAAGTTCACCATCCATTTTGAGCCGGGCCATCTCTAGTTCATGTAGTCGTGTTCTTTCTCGTTCCTGGATCTCGTCTTGCGAGAGACCCGTTCTTCGCTCCTCGGGGGCCGTGGTGTCTTTTTCTCCTGCTGCGATATTTTGGTCGGGGGGTCTGACGGCCCCGGTTTCTGCCCAGGACTCTAGGGCATGCTTGAAATCTTCTTTGGTACTTAGACCGGTGGTAGCGATACCTAGTTCGATGCAGAATTGTTTTAATTCGCGATGGCTGTATTCTTCCAATTTCTCCATCTGAAATTTCTCGGTGGATCCGCTTTCTTTGGTTGACATCGTGATTTCGTCGTGGGGTGAGCTACTATCTGTACGATTATGCGGTGATTCGGATCCCGCCGCTGCCACCAATGTTAGACGGACCGGGAGGGTCGGCCGAGTATAAGGGGAGAGGTCTCCAGGGAGAGCCGTCTCCAGCGATCGTACAGACAAGTAACTTCCCCCCCACAGACGGACACCACACAAGGATAAGGTTAAACGATACTTTATCAGCAATTCTTCGAGTACGGTTAAATGGTACAAGGAGGTCTGGACTCAGGGGTCCCCTCTGTTCGAGTCTCTGGTGGGGAAAAGGGGTAGCGGGACAGTCTTGTTACCAAATGGGTGGATGGATAGCTCTCAATCCTCGAGCTCGGCGTTCTAGATGATCGGGCCGCGGCGGAGCCAGCAGGTCCCGAGATGGTTGACGGTGGCGACGGTCCGCGGCGGAGCCAGCAGGTCCCGATGAAGATGGTGGTTACAAACGGTCCGCGGCCACGCCAGCAGGTCCCGACGACGATGAAGGTTTCAGAAGGTTGCGGCAGCGCCAGCAGGCAGGACGATAGTTCGCAAGGCAGGGCTACAGCAGCGCCAGTAGTCCGTCAAGGATGAGTTCTTCTCTGCGTCTCTCGACTCCAGGATACAACTGCCTTCCTGCTCTGAAGCTGCCTCAGTTATAGGGCTGTTGCCCTTTGATGTCCGGACCCTCGCACTTGGAGGTCGGGAGGTCCGGGATGAGGGAGTCCAGACACCCAGCAGGGGGGTGGAGCCAGCGCCCGGGGGAGCTGGGGGCGAGCGGTACCTGGCGGGGGAGAGCCATCGACACCTCTTTCTCCCATTGACCTGCCAAGTAGTCCACTCACCTCCTGGGTGGATGGTGGTGCCGGGATGTCTGAGACCTGGCCAGGCCCAGGGTTAGGGTCGATCGGAGGCCACGCGGCCTCGTGGTGCAGTGTCCAAGGTGGCGCCCAGGTCGGGCGCGCGGCCCAGGAGTGGATCGGGCCCACGAGGTCGAGATGTTCAGAGGCCGGGGTCCCGGAGGGGACGGAAAACGTGAAGGGGTGGTGTGTAACACTGGAGGGACCGGGCTCGGGCCTGGTCGGGCAGAGGGGGAGCGGGCCCTTCATGTGGCCTGTCCAACATGGTGTCATTGCAGAAGGCTCTTGTCTGTAGGATGTCATTATAGAAGGCTCTTGTCTATGGGGTGCCGTTGCAGAACGCTCTTGTCTGTAGGGTGTCGTTGTAGAAGGCTCTTGTCTGTAGGATGTAATTGCAGAAGGCTCTTGTCTATGGGGTGTCATTGTAGAAGGCTCCTGTCTTTGGGGTGTTGTTGTAGAAGGCCCTTGTCTGTAGGGTGTCATTGCAAAAGGCTCTTGTCCATAGGGTGTTGTTTCAGAAAACTCTTGTCCGTAGGGTGTTGTTTCAGAAAACTCTTGTCCGTAGGGTGTTGTTTCAGAATGCTCTTGTCCATAGGTTTTCATTGTAGAAGGCTCTTGTCTGTAGGGTGTTGCTGCAGAAGGCTCTTGTCTGTGGGATGTAATTAAAGAAATCTCTTGTCTATAGGGTGCTGTTGCAGAAGGCTCTTGTCTGTAGGGTGCCATTGCAGAAGGCTCTTGTCTTTGGGGTGTCATTGTAGAAGGCTCTTGCCTATGGGGTGTCATTGTAGAAGGCTCTTTTCTGTAGGGTGTCATTGTAGATGGCTCTTGTCTATGGGGTGTCATTGCAGGAGGCTCTTGTCCGTAGGGTGTCGTTGTAGAAAGCTCTCATCCGTATGGGTATCATTGTAGAAGGCGCCTGTCTGTATGGGTTATTGCAGACGGCTCTTGTCTACAGCCTTCCATCTGAGGATTCTCTCCTATACAGTATTCTGTTGGACCACAGGCTTGCCTTTGGATGTTATTTGGGGCTCCCTGTTCTCTGTGGTGCTTTCATCTGTAGTTCTGTCGAGCTGGTCCTTTGTTTATGATCACACAGATATTCTCAAAGGATGAGCTGGCTCGCAGTGCTTGGCAGGGTTCCCTGTGTTTTCATGCAGCCCTAGAGAGTGTGGGTGGTTGTACAACTGACTGAAGGAGCGGGTGATTGGGGTCGTATTCAGATTTTACCAGTAGTAGAGGCAGCTCGTAGAGAAGATGCTGTGCCTTAGACGCCACTTATAGCCTCACCCAACAATGATGCCTTGAGCGCTTTGAGGCTTCAGTGAGTGAACTTCCTGTGATGGTTAAACTAATGTTACCCTCAACAATCAGACTACTCTATCAAACAAAAGGAGGGTGTAGAAGGGGGTTACAAGTCAATGGCCGGTGGGGAAGAAGAACACTGATTTCTTCCCAATTAGCTTCAGCTAGGACTATACCCTCAGTGCACCATCCCCACCTACACAATTGCCCACTGATGTTACCCTCTTGATTGAAGTTAAACATTAAATGGTCCACATGACCTAGTAACAACAGCACCACATCTTATTGGCTGCTGTTTTTGTTTGTGACAGTGTGATGTTTCAATTGGTGGTGCCTGCTGATACTTGTGTGTCTGAGAACAGTCTTTATTCTTCTGGAATATTCTTGCACTGAGCCCAAACAAAATACTCTGCAGTTCTTTTTTCACAAGCTTAATGCAGCAAGGTTGTCTTTTTTCTTAGCTGATGCTGGCACAAGTCCGATCATTCCTCTCCAGGAATGACCAGGATTGGGTGTGTATCCTTATGAGTGAACAAAGTCCACACTATCCAGCGACGAGCGGAATGTAGGCAAACTCGCCGCATTGCCAGTACATATCCATCAGTGTGGAGGTGCCCCATTGAATATCCGGAATGAGCAGGATCGTACCCCAGTTTTCATTTGTGCCGAGTGGAAGCATTACTTTACCTCTAAAACGCAAGGAATACAGTTTCAGTGCAATTAGGGGTTGCTCCTTACCTTCTAGCCAAGTGTATCCCCCCGATTTCCTGACATGGAGTGTCTATGCTGTTGTTCACCCCTTCTGTATGAGACTCATTTTCCTTCATACTATCGAGCTGGACGGCCCTATAAAGGAACTACATGTCTGGAGTCCACTTGTTGTCAAAGAAGACTGTCCCAGTTATGCTAAGGGCCACCCTTGGACCACAAATGGAGACAGGAGCGGATGTATTTGTGCATTTAGTTGGGGGTTTTGCTACCTCCAAGAATCTCTTCTCTGGGAAGTCTCGAGCCAAACAGTATCCTACCCTATTTTGCCCTTCCTGCGCATCCTGTCTAGCTCAGTTTGAATATCGCTAGGCTCGGTGAAAAGGTGTAAAGCCATTAGGTTGGTCTTGTAATAAGTCAAATTCATTAATACTCTACGGGGTTCTACCTTCTTGGGCTGGAATGTGGCCCTAATTCTGCATAGGTATAAGTGGAGAAGGCATTTTGCTATTTCAGGGGCTCCCTTGTGGGACAAGTAAAGTTGGTCTGCTCCTAATGCATGTGGTATCAGCCAACAGATGTAACACAACCTGGCTGATGTCTTAGAGCCCACGATGGTCATGTGCTGATACCACGTGTTGTGTATGAGGGCGCTGTAAAGAGCATGTGGAATACTAGTGCTTGGATTGGTGTAATTATAAGTGACATGGGAGAAATCCCTACACATTCTTCCTAAACAGACTCCATTTGGACAGACAGTTGTCTAGCAGGGATAGGTGCAGAAGTACCCAAACCAGACAGAGGGTACATAGAAGTGCAAAAATGTATAATTTGTAATTGAGCATTGCATGTGTTTGATATAAATCCAGGGGAGATGTCTGTGGTCCTCTGGTTATTGGGTGTGTTCATTCAACAGTTCAATCAAAAAGTTCACGGTACAGTGCATATGTTTTGATTCACACACTTTAGGTCTGCGTTTGGGATGATGATATGGCAGCTGAAAAGGTGGCGCACTTATTATTATTATTACATTTCTTATATAGCGCCAGAATCGACCCCCGAAGGGGTATCTCCGCGCTTGCCTTGGGAACCCATCCTGTTTTTTCCCTGTGAGATAGCCCCTACAGGGCATCCCCAAGGTGAAAGCCAGGCATCCCGCCGCAGGGGGGCCGTTGTGGAGATTAAGCAAGCTTAATGCCCAGAGTTGCAGAGTGGGAACCCATGATTAGGTCAGGCACCGAAGCGAGAATTATCAAGTCCGTGGACATTTGAGCTCAACACCCTGCCGCGTCGGGAATCGAACCCTGGTCCCAGGTCTGACCTCTGCTTCAGGGTCTGCCTGCTCTAACCAGTGAGCCACACTTCTCCACTTAGAGGTTCGATTGCAGACATGTTGCCTAAGACCTTGGTTTATTGTTAATTCAGAAAAATGTTGCACATGCTCTATTGTTAATGATCTTTTTTTCGGGGTTTCTGTAATTCCCTTTAGGAGTACGTTCTCCACACTCCATTTACACAATTCTTAGTTAGGCACGAGAAAGTGACCCCGGTCATGGTATCTTTTTTGGATGGCTAAAGCTTAAATGTGACTTATTGGTGATCAGACAAATTATCCTATTTTATGAGCCTTCGTACCTAACTGGGTTCCAGGATTAGTGCTTAATGGAGTGTTCTTGTGATCACAGGGATGGGTTATGCCCTGTGTTCCCCCTAAATTGCACGCCTGCGCGCCCGCGCATACTGTGATTTCTCCCCGCGCAGAGGCTCATTCAATGCGCGCATTAAAAGGGCATTCGGTAATGGTAGACAAGCTATTTACGAGGTGTGAAGAGAGATAGAGCTGAAACAAACTGCCTGCCAGGGACGCCAAAGGCATTCAGTCTCCTACTGTGAAGTACTTTAACCTTCCCATTCAGACACTGGGACTGGATTTTCCACTTTAGGAGGAATTTCACTGGACTGGGCCAAAGAATTGCTGTTTTAACTACAGAGTTTAGTCTCCCACAAGGCATTGCTTAAAAGTAATGCATAGTAGTTAGCTTACCATTGAAACTCAGTTAAATCAAGCGCATACCTGCGTACGTGGTTGAGCAGACTATGCTTGGGTGTAATCTAAATTTAGCTTTAGGAAGTCTTTTGCAGTAAGTCTCGAAGCTGTCCATAATGTATGCTCAGTAGAGTGCCCTACAAAATGATCGCTGCCCCATCCACTCCCTATTAAAAATTTGACTCTTGCTGACATATTAATTGCACTAGGTATGCAGTGCATTCTTGTTTATGTTTCACACATTTGACTTAAGTGCACATTTCCTAGGAGGATTGACCCTTTCAGGATGTTGTGTTTCCGTATTTTTTATGTAGCATATTACTCTTGCATTGTACATACTTTGAACTAAGTTGCTTCTATGTGTTTTCAAAGGGCCATGATTGACCAATCACAGTGCCTGTCAGTGGGACACAAAAGAGTTCAAGATACATGGTCATCCAATCCTTGGCCTCTTTGCAGAGCGCACAACGCAATACTCATGTATTCTAGTCACGATTGTGATTCTGTTCGAATGTTTTTCTAAAGGAGGTTCACAGTTGTCAAAATATTGACCAGGTGAAAGAAAAGAAAATACGGTTACGGTGTTACACGTGAGTGGATGTGGTGTGTGTTTGGGGGGTGAATTGAAGGAGATGCAAGAAAGTGCATTCAAGAGAAAAGAGGGTTCTGAATACGAAAAAGATGAGGTGTTAGATATGCAGATTTGGCAATAAAATGGGCTTAAATGTCCAACAGACTGAACACAACGGGTGTGATTGAGGCACGGAAGTTCACTACCCCTTTCATAGCTGCAGTAAGATTTAATTAACAGTCTCACAATTTCCAAATTGAAAATGTATCAATAATAAATATTTACAGCAAAATTATTGTTGCTATTTATTTACCTTAAACAGCTAACAACCATTGACAAAGCCAATAGCCCTGGCTGGTTTTAGGTGTATGTCAGTTGTTATGATATATATGAATAGTAGCAATAACAGAATGCATACAGAGGAACCAAAATACTGGTCGAATAACACACTAAGAAAACCACAGAAATGTAGATTAGGTGTTTAAGAAACTCCCTTAAATATATAGGCCCCACTCCTTTTTGAAGACTCTCACTTTTTAGATCGCACTTAATACACTGCTTCCAGTACTTCACCAGTGTTATTCTCCAGGGCTGTATGTTTCCCCCTCCTCTTCATGCTCTTCTCTGATACTGTCTGCTGAACCCTTCTCTGCTTGCTCTATTCTGTTACTCTCTTCCTGTGCTCCCCGCCCCTCCCTCTTCTCAGTGCTCTATGCTGTTCTGTTCCAGTGCTCTCTGTTCTTGCTTTTCCATAGTGCTCTCTGTTGTCCTCTCCTCTTGCTGGCCTCCTCCAGTAGACTGGGCTGCTTTCTGATCTACATACCATGATACAGACTTGCCTTTTAATTTCAAGCGGATGGAAAGATAATCTGTCTTGTTGTGCATGCTTCTGCGCAGAGAAGTCGGGAAACCAGTTGGAAGTAACAGCAACATGCAACTCTTGCTAATGCAACCAACTCCGCAGTCAGTTTCTGGTGTACTCAGTTCTCAAATATTGGCTGTTTAATAGAAGACCCAGGCACAATGGGAATAGGATTTGCTCAAATTCAAATGGTTTGGCAAACTAGTCAAACTGAAACGACAATGTAGTAGGGCTAGCTCCAACAACTGTAACTTTCAAACGTAAGCATATTTGGTAAACATACCATGAGACTAAGTGATGTCTCTCACAGGGTTGTAGCCAATGAGTTCCAGTCCAGTTTTATTTAAATCTCATATTTATTGCAGCCTTCAGCCTGACTGTAAATTCTCCCATTATTGTCATAACATGAGCGTAGAGGAATACGTTCAAAAAGTGATTGACAAAGAACACATAATCTGTCCATGTGGGGAGGGAGGCTGGGATTCTAATCCATTTCTTCTGACTCCACAGTTTTCACCCTGTCCACTGGACCCCAAACTATGTGGGATAGTTCTAAAGACGAATGTATGACGATACAACTCATACATTTACAATGCATGCCGTTACAACAAAGTTTTTACATCGCAATATCCTTTGCAACTTATTCTTTTACATAGCATGCCATGACATCGGATTTTCAGAAACTACCTTTACAACGCATTCCATTACATCGCATTATACCTTTACAACGCATATCAATACATTGCATTTAAGGTAAGTGTTGGATAGCGTAGGGCTAAAAATTACTATTCTAACTCCAGTGAGTGCAACAGTAGAGTAAGTGTTTGATAGTGTAGGGGTAAAAATTACTATTCTAACTCCAGTGAGTGCAACAGTAGGGTAAGTGTTGGATAGCGTAGGGGTAAAAATTACTATTCTCACTCCAGGGGGTGCAACAGTAGGGTAAGTGTTGGATAGCGTAGGGGTAAAAATGACCATTCTAACTTCAGTGTGTGCAACAGTAGGGTAAGTGTTGGATAGTGTAAGGGTACTATCCATGGTAATGATTTGAGATGTAAGGCCTGCATTGCGGTGACATGCATGGTAATGACATGCGTTGTAGTGACATGCAATGTAATGGCTGCGTATGAATGGTATGCGTTGTAATGATTTGCGATGTAAGGCCTGCATTGCAGTGACATGCATGGTAATGACATGCGTTGTAGTGACATGCAATGTAATGGCTGCGTTGTAATGGTATGCGTTGTAATGATTTGCGATGCAAGGCCTGCATTGCAGTGACATGCATGGTAATGACATGCGTTGTAGTGACATGCAATGTAATGGCTGCGTTGTAATGACATGCGATGTAAAGGATGTTGCGATGTAATGACTGCGTTCTAATGACATGCGATGTAAAGGATGTTGCGATGTAATGACACAGTGAAGACACTGCCCTTCTCCGGTAAATGCAACTATGTCGGGGGCCATGCACACACTTCTATCATAATGTTTATTCCTAGCATGTTTAGGTAATGGAAAAGCTGAGATTTAGATGTTGCGCATCCCATTTCCGCAGCTGACATTGATCCGCTCTACCACATCTGGCAGTGGCGCCAGCCCAAACCAGTGAATTGCCCACCTGGCTGAGGGGGCCCGGTCATTGTTATTTTTATAGCATTCACTACATAAATCAGACCCTGTTTCGACGCACTCTTAAAGTTTGCAGAAAAAAAGAGACTAATAGCATAAATAAAACATCACAACTGTGTGGTTTTCTTTGGGCTCTGGGGCCGCACGTGGCAATGGAGCAGCATCTGTGGTGGATACTGTTGTGTTCCATTGGTGTCCCTGGAACAAGACACTCTTTTATTCCAAGGGATCAAGAAAGAAAGGTTGAAAAGCTCTGGCATCACCTACGAAGAAATGATAAAAACTTTAGCGTTTGAACCAATTTATTTTAGCAACACAGTGCATTCTACGTTCTACTCTCGCCTAGAGTTGTGATGGACTTTGTGGCCTTCCCTCTCCCAGGCACCTCCCTCCTGGACAACTCAACGATATGCAGACGCCTCACAACGTATTGTCTCTCATGCGTGGGCTGTGGAGGTTGTGGGGCATCACTATCCCAAGC
Organism: Lissotriton vulgaris; assembly: GCF_964263255.1. NCBI lineage: Eukaryota > Metazoa > Chordata > Amphibia > Caudata > Salamandridae > Lissotriton > Lissotriton vulgaris. Next base: position 25,897,237 of record NC_141699.1, read on the forward strand.
GTATGAGAAACCTGGCTCCCGGCACTGGAGGACTGCATTATTTTATAACTGAAAGGGGCCTCCATTTGGCCGGAGACGTCTAGTCTTTTTGAAGATGTGGTTTGGGGCTTTTCCGACCTGACAGAACTTTGGTCCTGGGCTCGATGACCGAGAATGGGGATCTTTAGACTTGGTTATTGGAACCCGTCCCCACTGATTTTGGACACAGGAACCTGGGTGCCTGTTTTTAAAGTACTTTGTCTGGGAGCTGCCCTGCCCCCTCGTCAGATGGCCCTCCCCCTGGGGTGTGGCTAGCCAACTCCACCTTGGGCGATCAACAGCAGAGTAGGACCTTGGCTCTAGCAGGTACCCTTAATGGCGAACTTTAGTCCGGATACCCAATCGGCAGAACACACATAGCATCCCTGATTCCAAATATGCAAGTAAAAGTTTGTGCCATCAATGTTGTCTCATTGGTCATTTTGGCTTTGGAACAATTAATTTTTGGTATGCGGGTGAACGGGTGGTATTTATGCTGGAGGTTTATCTTACTGCACATATGGACTCTGATTTGCATTACCTACCCATACAGTTACCCCTCCCTGCGGAGGCTGTGGCCTCGGACCCTCTTGGGCTGAGTTTCTGCCTGCAGTTGCTGTTGCCACCTGTTTGTCCATCTACCTATTGCCTTGCCTATTGCCTTCTTCACTGGTTCATCCTCCGTTTGCTCTAGCGCCGGGAAACCTCCGGGTAGCTGTGCGCTCAACAAATGCAATTATAATAATAATAATAATAATACCTGATCCGTGATGCGGTAGTGCTGTAGCTAACTGACCTCCCTGTGGCTTAACGTATGGTGCATTTGGGTTTCCCTGGGCTTGGGTTTATGGATGAGAATTTTATGGTAGCTGACCCTGGCCCATCGATTGCTGTCCATGGTATGCTCTTAACCGGCGTATGTCTGTCAAGTGGCCAATCCTGTATCAATAGTAACATTCCCTAGGGTCTGGGTGCTGCCAACCTCAGTGGTTTCTGCCAGTATAGCTAGGTTTAGACCCTCTGGGGGTTTGCGGTGGAGCTCTTTAAGACTGGTGCCAGTTGCATGCTTGCGGCCAAGGCGGCCCCTTGAAGGTGGTCTTTTTATATTTGTGTTTGACTAATTTAGCAGTGTCTCTCTGGGTCTGCTCCTCGTTTTCATTATCCTTTTCTTGCTTCTTTTTATGGTAATGTAATATATGGGCTTGTATCTGCCGCCAGTGTCTAGCCCAACCACACTGCGCAGTCCACTTTGTAGCACAGTGGGCAGTCCCTTTTCGAACATATTGTTAAAAAAATGCAACTTTTGGGCCTGTATTAGTCCACGGCTGTCCTTTCTCTTGTCCCCATTGTTCCCTATTCCTATCCAGAAACTTGGGTGTTGGCTCCCCTGACTTCATAGTTTCCACTGCCGTTAACCCTCCTACGTCAGGGCGGGGACGTGCATAGGTGCCACTCTGTTTTTCCTACGTCGTGTTTGGGTCAGCAACAGGCTACCTGGGCCTCTCAGTTCACGGTCAGTGCCTCTACCACATTGAGAATCTGGTGAGGCTCGGCTCCCAGCCAGCAGCCTCTCTTCTAATTCTACCTCTGACTCATCCTCGATTGGTGCTCTGTGCCTACACATGCTCTCCTCATGTGAGGGACACGCTGCTCTGTTTTCTCGCTGTGCTACCGAGGTGTGAGCTCTTTCTCTTTCTCTGTCATCATTTGATCCGGAGACCGATGCGCACTATCTTCCGTTTTCACCAATGCTCCTTGAAAAAGGACGGTGGGTCCGAAATGCATTGGAGCTTCCTCTATGTGTAATGATGAGAGCAACGCTCGTCAACAAATTCATATGATGACAATATGATACACACCTATGGAAATTTGAATTAAATTTTGAGAACTATCTAAACTTTTGGAATTTTGAATCTTTTGGAACACACTGTGTTGTTGTCATACACACAGGTCCATACAAGTGTGCCCACCACAGGGATGCGCTTACACCCCAGTAGCGCACTCAACCCCACAAACCTATTGGACGCATCAGAACAGTTGCGTTACCTGTAAGGAGCACCTTAAATTGTTTAACCTCCCTCGACCCTTCAACAAACCCCACATCTCATCGAAGCAGTGCGCCTTGCTTTACCTTTTTTACCTTTTTTGCTCTTTCTCTTTCCTGCCATAGCTTGCGCCTTTCTTCCACATCCTGTCTAGGTTGCCTCCTTCCCTCTGAGTGATGCACTGTTCATTTCCATTGGGTTTTGCCCTCAAATTCACTCTCTGTTGTTTCCTTGGCTACCTGAGCAAGTCCTGTAGCTCAACCCTTGTCATCGGATCCCAGAGACTCCTGCGAGCTCTATCACTGTCTAGAACTGCCGCAAATCTCCTGGTTACCCCTGTGTGTTCACCTGTACCAGTGGTAGTGCATGTTTTGTGTGATGCTGGGGTTCTATGTGTCGGGTATAATGGACGGGGGGGTCGAACTGCTGGGAGCTATTGCACCAGACTGGGGTTGCTCTGTGACAGCCTGGTCTCTCTTGCATGGGCCTAACTGTTTGTTGTTCTGTAGCAGGCCGGCTTCTACTATTGCTGGATTGGAATACCCTAATGGGAGAAGAGCGGCATATGCCTATGGTGGGGGAGGTGCTGACCAGTGACATAGCAAGGGAGGGTGTAGTATGAGTTTTTGGGGTGCCGATCCCCTTCCCTCCCTCTCTTTTTATCTGTGGGGCCACAGAGAATAACTCGAGAACCACAGGCCCCTTTTGGCCAATCATAAGTTGCACCTAATCTCTCATGTCCAAATCTTTTTCCTTTAATGTCTAAATCCCAACCTGTATCACACCCCTGGGCCAAGCATACCATCTGTGTTATGCCTATCGGTCCAAGCATACCGGCTGTGTCACGCCGAGCGGGAAATGCGTACCATCTGTATTACGCCCAGGGGTCCAAGTGAACCAACACCTCTCACTTCTGTCAGATACCCACGGTGCTGGTAAAACCAGTGACCCTTGGAAACCCTTTTTTGTCTAAAAAATAAGATCAAAGTCTCAATAAATATTCACCTTTCCTAGGGTTCTGACAATCGAAAAAAGGGATCGCCTCTAAGCTCGCCTTTTGAATACTCAGCTAGGACATATAATATAGGTAATATGCGAGATTTCTGTCAGCGGGAGCGCTCAGGTTCTCTTTTCACTCTTCTCCCTAGTTTGCCATATGCCACATGTTTTATGAAGGTTCTGATGTAGTCTCTTACCTTCTGTGACGGCTGCTTCAGGATGAATCTCTGTTCCGTGGATTCAGCAGAACTTCCAATCAATTGCTGCATCTACTCCCCTTCCTTGATGCAAAAATGTGAATCCGTCAGGGCAGGGTCCCCTTCCTTTGGCTGCAGGAGGGTTCAAGGTACCAATTATCTCAGATGGCTCGCCAAAATGTTGCTTGAACATGAAATACCTTGAAAAAACACAAGAGACAAGGGGCCACATGTATCAAGATACCAATTAGCGATTCGGTAATAGCGATTTTTAAGATATCGCTATTTCAGAATCGCTAATTGTTATGTATCAAGACAATCTCAATTTTTTTGCGATTTCTTGATATTCCTTAATTGTGAATTTGCAAATTGCGAATTCGCAATTAAGGAATACTTTCCCATTCATTTCTATGGGCCTCCTGGCCCTTAGGAAGGAATGGGAATTTTTTCTCAATTTGTGATTCGCAATTTGCCAATCGCAAATTGAGAATAATTTCAAGGGTGCATAGGTGTCCAAAGGACACCCTGTTGCACCCCTGAAATAAGTATGGGTGCACCTGTGGTGCACATACATGCCCTAAGGGCATGTTTGTGCGTCACATGGCACTTTGAAAAATGCTGAAAGGTGCATTTTTCAAGGAAATCGCAAATTACCACGAACTAGAAGTTGGTGGTAATTTGCGATTCCTTAAGGGCATTTTGGAATTTTTTCTGCTTAATACATTGCATTTAAGGAATCAAAAAAGTTTTGATTCCTTAAATGCAATCGCAAAATAAGGAATCGCAAATTTTGCAATTCCTTATTTTGCACCCAAATTCCTTCATACATACCATTTTGCGAAAATGAGTTCGCAAACGCTGAAATTCTGCGAATTTCGGCGTTTGCGAACCCATTTGACCTTGATACATATGGCCCAAGAGGCATTTGGCAAAACAGGAACAGTTTGTTTAATTAAACAATGCAGCAGGGAGCCTAGTCACAGGCAGAGGGTCTGAGAAGTTTACAATTGGACTAACATAGGCTTTTATACCGTTCATTGGATTCAAGAAAATGGTTCAGCCAATCCTTTTTCGGAAAGGAATGCAAACCCCTGTCATTGGAGCCATAAATTAATGTATTGGTTGAGGAAACCAGGTGAGCCTCTACCTTGCATCGACACAATGCAGCCAGTAGATCACGTGTACAGATGTCCGGCATGAAGAGCGCGTGTTCACTACATGTACTGTGTGTGCTGTGTCCTGATTGGCTAAGTGTTCCTAACTTTATGTGGCACCTGACTTTATGATGTTTTGGGAACTCACTCACCCATCCGGTTACATGTGCTTTATTGGGGCCAATCTCCCTGGACCAGTGTGGTGTTGCTGCACCTTTCTGTGGGATTGATATTGGATTTCATGTTTGCGTGTTTGTATGCTACTCCTCCTGTGATCTGCCAATCCTTGACCTCGGGCCTGGGTCACAGAGCCTGCCCGACTACATATTTCGGAGTCATTATTGAAGTGAGGATCACAAAGGGCGAATTTGTCAAAAAAGATGCCATTTCGTTTTTGTACATGAATATGTCATTTTTTTCACGTTGACATTGACTTTTTCAATATTAAGAGTGTCATTAACGACAAGATGGTATCTCATCAGCTGTTAATGTTATTGGGCCCGATTCACAGAACTAACTTAAGACAAAATCCTAAACTTACTACTTTTGGTATTCACAGAAGTTAGGATTTTGTCTTAAGTTTGTCTTAAGACAGACTTAAGACAGACTTAAGACAGAATCCTAACTTAAGTCTGTCTTAAATCTGTCTTAAGACAAAATCCTCACTTCTGTGAATACCAAAAGTAGTAAGTTTAGGATTTTGTCTTAAGTTAGTTCTGTGAATTGGGCCCAGTGAGAGTATTGTTTATCATTGGCGGTTGGCGTTGGTGAGGACCATATGGTATGTCAATGGCTGATGGTGTCGCGGACAATATGGTTTGTCATGAGCTGTCGGTGTCGTTATTGTCAGTTTAAGATATAATTGGCTGTTGATGCCATTGACAGTATGGTAGTTCATTGGCTGTTGATGTCATTGAAAGTATGGCAGCTCATTGGCTATTGATGTCATTGTCAGTCTGATAGCTCATTGGCTGTTGATGTCATTGACAGTATGGTATCTTATCACCTGTAGGTGCATTGACAGCTTGGTATTTCAATGGTGATTGAAATCATTGACAGACAGTATGATTTCTCATTGGCTGTTGTCGGTGATCACAGTGTGGTATCCAGTCAGCTGTTGATATCATTGATGGCATGGTATTTCATTGGCTGTTGGTGTTATTGACAGTATAGTATCTCACTGTCTGTTGGTGTCGGTGATGACAGTATGGCATCTCATTGGCTGTTAGTGGTGGTAATGACGATATGGTATCTCATTGGCAGTTGGTGTTGGTGTTGACGGCATGGCATCCCATTGGCTGTTGGTGTTGGTGTTGGTGTTGATAGCATGGTAACTCATTGGGTGTTGGTGTTGACGACATGGTATCTCATTGGCTGTTGGTGTCGGTGATGATGTCATGGTATCTCATTGGCTGTTGGTGTCAGTGATGACGGTATATTATCACATCAATTGCTGATTTCTGCTACATTACACCATCTTAGATGTTGATATTGTTGGTGACAGTCTGGTTTCTGATTGGCTGGTGACATGTCTGTGACGTCTGGACGACGCAAGGGCCCCTCATTGCATCTGTTAGAAATCGCATCTGCTCCTCGCGATACACCGGCAGTCAGTTGTGGCAGCAGATGTGGTTGGCAGCCTGACCTCAGTCTTATTTAGGAGTTACACTGGAGACTAGTGGTGTTTTATAGAGAGGATGTGGCATTACCTCCTTACCTGACGACCTTGGAACTGGGGAACCAGGTTCAAGGCTAGGCGCGGGCTCAACATCCTGAGATTCTGGGCAAAAAATAATAATAATGTGACGTTGAGTAGTGTATCTGATGCCAGGGGTGGCTCCTCCTTTTTACGTTACGTTACGTTAAAATTATTTATAACGCGCTCTATCACCGTAGGTTTCTTGGCGTTTTGGGCGGAGGAGTGTCGCCCCACTACTTTCTCTTTCAGTACGAGAAGCAGAAACATAAAATGGTAAAACTACAGTTTTATGTTTCTGGTTCTCGCACTGCGAGAAAGCAGAAGTGTTTGGTTGGGGCGGGCAGGTGGGCGGGCCTGCTCTAGGGCAGAGAAGGAGTGGCTTGCCCACTGCTGAGGGTGCTGACTGTTTGGTCTGCCCTCTGGGGCTGAGCAAACCAGTCTTGCACCCTCTGCCTTTTCTCCATGTAGGCTGCATGCAGACTACATGGTAAAAATGGCCTCCCCGTAGGCGCCTGTCTGGTGGGCGTCCTGACCAATCACCACGCTGCCATTGCAGTGTTGTGATTGGCTTAGGGGAGGGGTGGGAGACTGCTTGCTTCCTGTTCCTGCCGGAGGCAGGAGAGCAAGAGAGCAGGAAAACGCGGCCGCGGCCTGCCTTTGGATAGGTACGTTTTTTATTTATTAACCCCCCGTGCCCTCTTCTCCCCCAACCCACTATTAATTCCAGCCGGGACTGCCTGGTGCTCATGTAAAGTGCTACAATACATTTGGGGCAAGTTTGTGCTATACAGAACTGCAAGAAATAAAATAAATACAATGCTTTCTGCATTGGTGGCAGGTCCCACCATTTTCGGATGCTACCACTGGTTATAGCTGGCTCCACCGGTCATGACTGGTAACACTGGTCGCGGTCGGAGACCTTTGGTCACGGCAGTACCACTGGTCACAGCTGAGACCTCTGGTTACAGCTGAGACCTCTGGTCACGGCTGGCAGCATCGGTCACAGCTGAGACATCTGTTCCCAGCTGGTACCAGCGGTTACAGCTGAGACCTCTGGTCACGGCTGGCACCATCGGTCACAGCTGAGACATCTGTTCCCAGCTGGTACCAGCGGTTACAGCTGAGACCTCTGGTTAGGGCTGGTACTGCTGTTCACAGCATGTACCACCGGTCACAACTGAGACTTCAGCTTATGGCTGGTACTGGCTTGATATTCAGTAAATGTCATATTTAGTGCCTGTCGCTGCGAGCACGTGCCGCTAAGCCAGTCTGTCAGTGCTCTCTTCCGCCGAAGCAACAAGACGTCTTACAAATCATGCGGGCATATGAGAGGGTCCACACAGAAGAGGTCATGACCCTAGCTTATTAGTTTGGTATAGCACCTTCTATTGCTCTAAAAGGACCTTGAGGAGCTGTGTATTGAGGAGAAAGCGGAGCCAACCTCAGCCACGACTCAAAGTCAGCGTTAGTGAATGAATGACTTCGATATAAATAGTGGTATCACTTGTGTGGGCGGTTTCTACAGCGCCTACCATGGACTGTGCTGCCTCTTGGTGCCAGTTCCTGGGCAGCGCTATAAATGTCGTAATATGCAGTATCAGGCTTCAACGTGTCTGCAGGTACAATACGGTGTCAACGGGGGGAGGTGGTGCACACACCACATAGGTGCACAGGAGGCAGCACACATGGGATGGGGTCAGGCTTATCGCCCTTGAGGTCCACTTTCAGTCCTGGGTACAAAAGGGAGAGCCGGTTTAGTCCTGCTGGGCTCTTCTTAGGTCTCAGACAAGAGGCTCAATCCTCATCTCACGTCCCGCCGGTGCAAGAGTGTTCTGAAGTGGGTGCCTGGAGATGACACATTCATGCCTGGAGCAACCTGCTGGGTGGGAAGGACCACTGGGGTGCCCTAACCAATGGGGTAAAAGTTTCTGGGGCTGACCATACCCACTTTAGACATTTTTAGATCGAGCCTGGGCAGCGCAGGCGCTGCTCTGCAAGGTATGCTGTATTGTGGTATGGACTTAAAGCTCCGCCCACTTCCGCCCATATTTTTCATTGGCTTGTGTGATAGTCCTTTGGAAACTGTGGCTTTTCATTGGTCAAGAGGTTTAGTAGTCCTTCCTTGGTACCACCTTGTCTCAATTTGGACCTTCTATGGCGGCACACCCTGTTACATGTGCTGTTACCTGGTAGGCTTTTATCTCAGCCTCTGAGCACAATTTTGCTAAATGGGTTTCTGCCCTGCGGTTGCAGGCTGGACAGACTCTTTTGCAACACTTTCTTTTTTTAAATTTTAAAATGACGGCCTTTAGACACAGCTGGCTCGTGTAAACAGCCGGGCGGCCGACATTATCGTGAAAGCGGTCATGGGGTGATTTTACAAAAAAGCATTTCTTTGTCAACTTGACAAACAAATGCTTTTTTTTGCACCCATTCAAAAAAAGGGAAGCGAGTTGGCAGCTGCAGAAAGGAAAGAAAAGAAGGAAACTTTACTGCGGCTCTTCCCCGACTCAGCGGGGGAGCAAATACTATAATATACACTGCACTATGGAAACTCGTCCCATAATGCTTTGCGGGCCCTTTATTCAAAACATATTTTTGCCCATAACTCAGCCTGTGGTGGACCTAGTTCAATGGGACCACCACAAAATCATTCCGCACTGGATGCTTTTTTTTACAAGGTTATAATCTAGGTCTCACTTTACATTGGGGGACCCCAAGTAATCACCTATCCCACTGTCAGATGAATTTTGAATCCACTCTTCTATAGTCGGAGCTAATGCTCTGTAGCTGGGAGGGTGGGGCCCTCAGTCTGCACTGTGCAGGGCTTAAGTGGCCCTCAGTCTGCACTGTGGAGGGCTTCAGTGGCCCTCAGTCTGCACTGTGGAGGGCTTCAGTGGCCCTCAGTCTGCACTGTGGAGGGCTTAAGTGGCCCTCAGTCTGCACTGTGGAGGGCTTCAGTGGCCCTCAGTCTGCACTGTGGAGGGCTTCAGTGGCCCTCAGTCTGCACTGTGGAGGGCTTCAGTGGCCCTCAGTCTGCACTGTGGAGGGCTTAAGTGGCCCTCAGTCAGCACTACTCAAGGTAAAAACAGAAAGAACACATTTAGCAGAGCTGCCGATGTCACTTTGTCATGTGCACCACTGGTGTTCACCTACAAAATGACACAAGCATTTTTTGTACCCCTTTGTTACCTGTCTGCGTTGGATTGGTATCTAAAAAGAAAAAAATGCAAGAAGTTTTTTTCATAAAAAATGCTGTGGGGGAAAGCAATACAGGGGGGGGGCGGGGTAAGAGCAATACATGGGGCAGAAGCAACTCAGGGTGCTGTACCAACATTGGGGCAGAAGAGCATAGAGCGTGCAGTTTGAGGGGAGGAGAAGCAAGGCGCGAGAGAGCAGTGCGGAGCAGGCTGGGGAGAAGCACTCGGACGAGCAGCCAATGGGAGGGAGTTCTGGCGGGGGGAGGAGGAGTCATGGGTGAAAGTGGGAGTGGGGAGGAGAAGCACCGAGCAAAAGAGCATCACAAAGCAGGTGGCAGAGAAGTGTACACGAGGGCAAGCGCAACATAGAAGGGGCAACGTGAAGGGGGCAGGGAGAAGCACACAGACGACAGAGATCTACACAGGAGTGCAGGAGGAGAGAAGCACACAGGAGAGACAGCTGGAAAACACATGCACACTCATGGATTTGTAGGAAATTGGGTTACTGGTTGTGGGGTTGGGGAAGTGAAACCCTAGTCAAGCAGCAACCACAATTCTTGTCAGAGAGAAACAAAAGCAAACCCCAAATTACCCTGTGCTTCACATCCTGTTAGCTTGGCACACAAGCCCTGAGGCTTAACTTAGAGGCAATGTTTAAAATATTTATGCAGCACTTCGAACAGTAATAAAAATGAAAACACAACACAAGAAAAATCCCGCACCAATTTAGAAGAAGAGAGTTAGGTTTCATAAATGATTTGACATCAAAACAACAAAACGCCAATTAGTAAAACCAGAGATATGCCATTTAACAGATCTAAGTAGAACTAGTGCTTAAAAGCGGAAAGTGGCAACTGTTTGCGCTGGACCGGGACAATGCCACAAGTTCATGCTGACTGTGATTGAGTGCGGACTGGATACAGGTGCCGAGATAGCCCTGTGAACACAGTATCTTAAATCGTCATTGCAGAGTGTTGTGAGGTCCTCCATCAAGGACGCGTGCCACAGAGGTGGTTCCGAAGAGGTGTGGGGCTGCAGTTCAAGGTCCTGTGTCGAGGATGCGTCGCACACTGGTGGTTCCATGGGGCTGCAATGTGAGGTCTTGCATCAAAGACGTGTCACGCAGCTGCAGTGTCAAGGAGATGCATGGCTGTGATTAGAGGTCCTGCGTCAAGATGCGTTATGCAGCAGCGGTTCCGTGAGGCTGCAATGCGAGGTCCTGCATCAAGGATGTGTCGCGCAGCTGCAGTGTCAAGGAGATGCATGGCTGCGATGAGAGGTCCTGCGTCGAGGATGCGTCGCACACTGGTGGTTCCATGGGGCTGCAATGTGAGGTCTTGCATCGACGACGTGTCGCGCAGCTGCAGTGTCAAGGAGATGCATGGCTGCGATGAGAGGTCCTGCGTCGAGGATGCGTCGCACACTGGTGGTTCCGTGAGGCTGCAATGTGAGGTCTTGCATCGACGACGTGTCGCGCAGCTGCAGTGTCAAGGAGATGCATGGCTGCGATGAGAGGTCCTGCGTCAAGATGCGTTATGCAGCAGCGGTTCCGTGAGGCTGCAATGCGAGGTCCTGCGTCAAGGATGTGTCACGCAGCTGCAGTGTTGAGGCAATACGGGGCTGCGATGAGAGGGCCTGGGTCGAGAATGCATTATTTATCGATGGTTCCAAGGAGCTGCTAGGTCCTGCATCTGGAATGCGAAATCTAGGAGCAGTTCAGATGCTGAGTTGCAAGGTAATGCGTTGTGCTGCAGTGGTTCTGCTAGGACCACAGCAGGGCTGGCAGAGCAGCTTCAGACCTACTCCCAAGAATCCGGGACTGGGGTGGCACCACTTGAGGGGGGCAGGACTCAAAGCAAGCAGTGTTCGGTTTCAGGGTGATTGGAGCCTTTTCTGTCCCTGAGGCTTTAATCAGGAGGCCAGCCAACTAGCCCTTGGAGTCACTCTAATGGTCCTGGATTCAAGATGGAGGCCCAGTCATTCAGGCAGTAGGACAGCAGAGTAGCTGTCCTTCTTTCAGCAGAGCAGCACAGCAGTCCTTTTTCGGAGTCCTACCCACGTCCAGATATGTACTGCAGAGTGAGGACTGAGAGTCCACTATTTATACCTGGTGTCCTCTTTAAAGTGGGAGAAGCTTCTAGAGTCCTCTCTCCGCAGATGTGTCTAGAATGTCCTGCCTCCCTGCCCAGGCCCCAGCTCATCTGTGGGGACAAAAGACAAATGTGAAACCCTTTGTGAGTGTCCTGAGACAGAGTCTTTGTGATGTGCAAGTTGGGTAGGTGCCGGCTCTGCCCTCCTATCAAGTCAGAGATGGCCCATCCTGCCAACACCTATTCCCCCTCTGTATCACTGTCAGGGAGCAACACACAAAGACAAATTGGCAGTTACACATGGACACGTAACCCAGGGTACAGGCTGAAGGCACCAAATGACTGGGACAAGTAAATGGCAACTTTCTAAAAGCTGCATTTTCAGAATTGTGACTTAAAATCCAACTTTACCATTAAAGAGGTTTTAAATTACAGTTCTTTAAATACAAACTTGAAATTTCTACCTGCTCCAAATTGAAAGTTATCATTTATTAAATGTAATAAGGTAGCCCAATGTTATCTTATGGAAGAGGCAGGCCGTGCAGTAGTGAAAAACGAATTTAATCATTTTCCACTACCAAGACATGTAAAAGTTAAAAGTACATGTCCAACTTTTTAAATGCAATGCACCCTGCCCTTTGGGCTGTTTAAGACCTACCCTAGGAGTGATGTATATGTATTAAAAGGAACGTTTAAGCCTGGTAAATTATTCATTTTATCAGGTCGAAATGGCAGTTTCAAACTGTATACACAGGCTGCAATGCCCGCCCTAGGACATGTGTAAAAGGCTACTTGAGTGGGTGGCACCATCAGTGCTGCAGGCCCACTGGTAACATTTAATTTACAGGCCCTAGGTACAGGCAGCACCACTTTACTAGGGACTTACAAGTAACTTAAATGTGCCGATTGGGTGGAAGCCAATGTTGCCATGTTTACGGGAGAGAGCACAAGCACTACAGCACTGTTTGGCAGTGTACACTGCGCAGAATCCTAAGGCCAGAAAAAACGAGATCAGCAAAAACAGGAGTAGTGAAGCCAAAAAGTAAGGGGGAAAGCATGCCAAGGACTTTAGGTCTGACTGTGTGCGTAAACGAAAAGAAAAAGTAGTGCTTGAAAAGCAAGCAGTGGAAGCATCGAAGCCAGCAGTTCAAAAGTCATGGTAAAGAGGCAAGGCTTCATGGGAAAGACAAACAGAAGATTGACAAGCTGGGACATGAATAAAAAGCAGTCAAACAAGAGTGAAATGAAAACCAACCAATGGTAAACACTCGGTGGGCTCCATGACCCTGTATGTTCTTGATAAGGCCATAGTATGACTTGCAACAGACAGCTCATGGTCTGTCTAGTGGGCAAGAACTAATGAAGATTTAAAGTTAGAAGCAACAGAGACAATGGCCGCAGAGGCCAACAATCAATCAGGTTCCTTGGAAGCGTGACTACTCATCCATAAGGGTCTCAAGGCCCTGGGAGGGGGGGACAGCTCGTCCGCCGGAGCCGCCGGAGGCTACGGGTGGTAGTAGCCCAATAGGGCACTTATGCCTTGTGGAGGACCAGATTCTAGAGAGGCGAGTAGAGTGGACAAAACTTCCTCTGAGATCAACAGGAGAACTTTCAGAGGGCTAGTGAGGCTAAGGGACATTTGGTCTTTCTGGATGCCGTGCAGAATGCTGGGAAATTAAATGCTATGTGTGTAATGCTTGTCTTACATTTTCTTGTAAAAAAAAAAAACTACAAAGTCATTGTATTGCTCAGTGACTGGATGTCTTGTCTTATAATATGAGGACTATCAAGCATTGAGACTACCTGAAAAAGCGCTCTCGGACCCTCATATGAGCTCCCAGTTCACTCTATGTGGTGATGCCGGGTCGCACCTAATGATTCTGGGGGGTCTCTCCCCACGAGTTGACAGGAAGTGCACATTATTTCCCCAGAATAGAGATGCAGCCAGCTGGCTCTGGAATACCAGGTCCAATTCTACATGTTTCTTTTCCTTCCAGGAGACATAATGGGCCCTGATGAAGCAGGAGGATGGGTGGTGGCCATGGGCACTTGCTGCCCACAGACCCCTTAGCTCCACACACATCTCTGGTTCTGGTGTCGCCAGGCCCAGAGTTATTGGGTCTGCAGTTTGCCAACCCAACCCTGCCTAGCCGAAGATACCGGAAAACTTGTAGTTGCCCGGAGCAGTAACCCCAGAGCCCGATTTGGGCTGGTGTGACCATTGCTCCTGCACCAGATGCTCAGTCCAGCTGTGCTGTTTGCTAGATCACACCAACCTCCCCCTCCTCCCCTCCCTCCCAAGCTCATGCTGACCTGTCACTGAGGAGAAAAAAGGGGCTCAGTCTTACCTGTCTTACTGGCTTGTCTTACCTGTGGAGCATATCTGGGTTGCTCTTTGGAAGATGCTGCACAGAAACAAATATGTCTAATTTCCTTACAGTTTGCTTTGCCCTTCATCGGTTTACTGACATATGAGTCGTAGTGGAAGTGTACAAAAAGAGTATGGCAACTCAGTTCTACGTTTCTCAGTTTATTGTTTATTGTTGTTAGTTATTAGAACATTGGAATGTTGGGAGCTCCATTGAAAACAATGGAGTGCTCCGGGCTTATAATGGCTGGTATAAGCCTGGAGCTCCAACATTCCAATATTTCTTTGTTCACAGCTCCTGCTGTGAACAAAGGCTTCGGGGAGCCTGAGGGGATTTCAATCCCCTCGCGCTCCCTGAAGCGTTCGTTTTATTTGTTGAAACATTCTGCCCTATAGTGGCAGAATGTTCTATTTGCCTTATAGCCCTTCGTAGCAGAGCTATACCAGCTATTAAAGTCCCGCTACCTTGTTAACGTCCCTCGCCTTCGGCTCTGGTCTTTAACGTTGCAGCGGGCCTTTGCGGGCTATAAGGATATAATAAAAACCGTCACAAGCCAAGTTAAATACATATGAAAAATATCCGCTTTTTTTTTTAAATAATCAATTTTCAAAAAAACATTGATAAATATTGGAGTATGGAAACTGTGATCCTGAGCAGAATATGGATGGGTTCAGCGAGTTTGGTCAGACACTGTCTAAAAAAGAAGAGAAGATTCTGTTTTTGTTGACCTTTCACCTACCGGTAACTGCACTTAACTAGTACTGTACACATCTTGAATGAAAAGTAAATTCAGGTTAAACTTATCAGTGGAGCTCCAGTGTTCTGCTAGCAAAGCTCAGTTGGTAAGTGTGATTACATCTGAGGAGTAAGCGTCCAGCCAGTCAGTCACTGAATCCCAGTTGGTGCACTGGGTGATGGTGACGTGCTTCATAGTGCTTCGGGGGGCTCAGCCTGTGACACAGCGCACTGTGAATATTTACGTCTTTAGTTTAAACAACTTGTGACGCATATCACAAGTCATGCCACCGCATTGAGGCGCTAGGTGGGCTAATCATTTCTCACACTGAGAGAAACACAATGATTTATACACTTGTATGACTCATTGTCTCTATATAACGTGTGTGTAATGTAAAACTCTCTCACACCTTAAAGTGGGATGTGTTGTGCTTTGAAAGAAACTATACCCCAGGATTTGGAGTTATGGTCTTTGCGACGGAGTCTCTTGGGGAATAAAGGGGGAGAGGAGTTGGCCGAACGGCCAGGGCGGTCGACTTCGATTCTGGGGAACCAGGCTCGATTCTCGGCAATGACGCTGAACTTCCTGTGATTCTGGGCAAATCACGTAATCTCCCCGTGCCTACCAAAAAATGAATGTGTCCTCATGTAATGCAACTGGTGCTATGTAAAGCGCTCTGATACCCTATACCGGGTCAAGTTTGCACTATATAAAACTCCGTAAAATATTTTTAAAATAAATTTAAAAACACCTTATTGTTTCCAATACCTTAACTGTTGCCAGAAGGTGAGAGGTTCATCATGAGTGGGGTCTGGGCCTGCAGCTTCCGAGTCTCGGTCATAGGGCAAACTTGTCCAGAAGAAGAGCTGGTGGGGTCCTCAGTCTGCACTTCAGAGGGCACCTAAGGTAAGGTGGCCCCCTCAGTATGGGCTGGATGAATGGTGCCATAACTCTGCACCACAAAAGGCCAGTGAGTGTCTGGCCATTCACTGCTCACACCCCTGTGAGTAGCTATAGTGTCCGGCCGTTCACAGCTCGCACCCCACAGCTTGTGTTTGTGTGTGCGCTGCTCTGTGTACAGGTATGTTTGTGTGTTAGTTAGTATACACCTGTGTCTGTGTACACTTATGATCAGGGCACGAGTTGGAGATCCATACGGGTGGACGGCGTCCACTCACTTTTTTTACAGGGTGGACGATGTCCACCCTGCCAAGATGTTAGGCCCCACTAAAAAATGATGCTAAATTCATCCCGGTGTAATCTCTAAACACCTGGACACTTTCAGCAGCGCCGCCGCCTGCACCTTGTTATCGATCACAACAACGTGCAGGCGGTGACGGGACTCTCTTATTTTTTACTCCTGCTGGGATACTCAGCCATAGCAAAGGCCGAGTCACAGGCAGGCGCGCAACACCCATTGGGCTCACGGGGCTTCAGCCCCCCCTCCCCGTCGTGTGTGTCACAGCTTTGGGGGCTGGCGACCATCTAATTGCAGCTGCACTCGAGTACCTATCAGGTCTTTAAAAGACCATTTACTTATAAATTAGACGTTTGTTGTGTTTTCACCCCTTCTTTCAGTCACTCTGTCTATGGTTGGAAGAATCAGCCCCCCCCCGAAGTATTTTTCAGTCCCCCCCCAAATTTGGCTCCAGTTGCCCGCCTGGTCACAGGGGTCATCATCCCTCCTTTTGTTGGACTTTCCTGGCTGGGAGCAGTCATGAGCCTCACGCCTGATGCAAATGCAGCAGAGGGGAAACAAAGGCTCGCACCTTGTTAGCGCTTCACACATACTTAGGAGAGGCAGCTTTTCACTTTATTCAGGCCTTGTTTAGGAGAAATGCATTCACTGTAAGAGGTCAGATGTGTTGATCTTTCTCAGTATTTGCACAAATTAAATTGCATTCATGTACGCTTATTACCCTTGAGGAGGCGTCATAATAATTTAAATATCACTACTTTTTATTTTAAAGCAGTGAGTAGAGGAAGTTTCCACTGACAAAAGGCAACATTGTTGTATGTTTAGCGAACAAAAGTGTGAATCTTCTGCCTAAATCAGGAGGGTTTGCAAGTATACTCTAAATGTGCTCAAATGTACTCATGATACACCTGCTAAACATGTATGTGAGGGCTTAAGATCTGATGTCACTTCTTGTGAAGCCAGTTCCCGTGAGGTCACGTGCTGTGATGCCATGTGCCGTGATGTTGTGCGCCTCGATGTCACTTGCATACTGATTAACTAGGTTAGTCCCCCCACTTCTTTTTTTAGGACTTGTGCCCTTCCTATGATTGCGTAAGAATGTGCGCTTGTCTGTGCGCTTGTGTGCGCGTGCGTGAGTGCTGATGAATGTGTCCCGGAGCGTGTATGTAAGCCAGTGTTGTGTAAGTGTGTGGTCGCGTGACACTGCTCGTGAGTGTGCGCCTCTGTGTGTGCGCCTCTGTGTGTGCGCCTCTGTGTGTGTGTGTGTGACTGTGTGCGCCTCTGTGTGTGTGTGTTTGACTGTGTGCACCTCCTGTTTGTGCGCCCTTGTGACTGCTTGTGTGAGAATGAGTGCGTGTGTGTAGTCGGGGTGATGCATATGCGAGGGCACCCGGTGATTGCACGTGTGCATCACGCTGCATTCTCCTGTGAGGGGTGTGTCCTGTGTGACGCATGCGCAGTCCTCTGAAAGGCCCAGACGTGCTTCCGTAAAGCTCTCTTCTGGAGAGGGTCCACGAGGCGCCCAGAGCCACGTGCGCCTTCTATTCTCACCGCCTAATCGCCTCGAACACGTGCGCCCACATTAACCTTTGACCTGGAAGGCTTTTCGGATTTCTCCCAGTGAGTTCAACCGTGCCCTGGCTGGGAGAGGTTTCTTCACTTAGATCCATGATCTGGCAGGGGGCCAGAAGGGTGGATAAAGAGAAATCCACGCATTGCCACTTTGCCATTCACACTGAGGGGCTGGGGCGCTGTCAGTCACATTGACGCTGGATCCTTGAGGGCTGGCAGAGCAGGGGAAGAGTCCACCACAGGTCTGGCACCCACAGACTGCCACACCAGGCTCACCTATGAAAGCCTGTGGAGCTGGGCAGAGTCAGTCGCGTCTACCAATCTGATGTTTGGACGGCACCTTTCGTGGGGGTGTCCCTGCCTCAGGGGGGTGGATTTGGCTAAGCATTGCTTAATTTGTAAATAAAATAAGTGCCAGGGCCCTTGTCAGGAGGCAACTGCAATTTGCAACACCTATTGCCCCTGCCAGTGCTGCCAATGACAGCACCAGCACAACTACCAACCATCACACTCCTACCAGTGTGACAATTCGGACTATTCCAGGCCCCTAAAGCTATAAGAATGGCTTCGGCGGCAAGTATTGGTAATTTTTTCTGTATATTGAACAATAAACAACGGTTCTTGTCCTCAACTCTAAATTCTATATACAGCGCCACCATGTGGCAGACTGTCACAAGTCTCAGTGTTGACAATTAAGTGCTGGTGCCGAGCACTGGATACCACCAGCTGAAATTAAGCACTGCTGTTAAGGACACATACAAATGTCAAATGCTTTTATATAGCGCACTTATCACCAGAAAGGTCTCAAGGCGCTATACAGGTGTGCCAGGTGTGATGGAACTGGAGCAGCCATTTAATATCTAATCATAGAATCTCCTTTGGAAAGGATTAGAAAGTGCTGTGTTAAAGAGAGTTTTAAACATGAGCCACGGTGATGCAGTCTGTCAGGCGTGAGTTTGCTCTTACCTAGCGGACAGAGCTTGCAGGAAGACACCTGCAACCCTTGAGAAACAATTATCAATGAAAGAAAATCCTCCACACTTCTGCTGCATATAACACCATTGGTGGAATTTTAAACAAAATTGCAGGCATTGCAGTCAGAGGGTAGAGAGAGTACAGGCCTTTGTCGCGCTTACTTTTAGAAGCTGGAAATGACCAGCCCAGTTCAGAGTATTTGGAAATGGCAGACCAAGATATTTATAACTTTTCCCTTCCTTTATTCTTTCCTTACTGGGAAAGCATTTTTATTATTTTTTGCTTTTTACCACAGATTATCTTTATTTTTTTATATTTATGCTTAACCCCTTGGGCGCGGCCGCGATTCTACGCCTGTGCGGCCGGTTTGAAGAGTGGGCCGATTCATGACAGCCCCCAGCCGTCATCAGCACACGAGCACTATGATGCATGACGGACGGGGGCCGTCATCTGCATGCAAGGGGTTAAGGCATTTCCCTTGCAGCCATCAGAGAGAGAATCCATACTCTTCTGTAAGCCCATTGCTGTTTGATCAATGACTATGTACTCACCTGTGTACATCAAACAGAAGAGGTGTGTATTTCCCACTATAGGCAAAAAAGAGTGAGATATTTTTAGCGCAGACGGGAAGTTCCCTATAGAGAGACTAAACAACATGGATGCCAAGCCACAGCCCTGTGGCAAGCCATTTTATCCCAGGATGTTTTTTGAAAGTCGCACAGTGATATCAAGATCTACCTGTGCCCAGTTGTATGTGGAGAACTGTTGTATCAGAGACAGTAAACCAATGAGTTTTTCCCACTTGGACATTTTCTTCCAAAGATGGCCTCAGTCCACTAGGTCGAAGGCAGCTCGGGAGTCGACAAACTACGGGCAGAGCCGTTGCTTTGCCTGTAGAAGCAAAGCAAAGCAAAGCAAATCATGAAATCAGTGGCCCACCCCTGATTGTCTTTCTCAATCCCACCCACCTCCCGCTCTAGGAGGATGAGGTTTTTACTAATGAGTCATTCCTGTAACTATGATTTCTGGTTATATTCAGCAAACCCAGCATGTTAAGATAGTTTTAGCAAAGATCCTGGATCCAACGTCAGTTAGGCTTATTAGTCTGTAGTTGTGAGGTAGACTCCCATTACCCGTTTTGTATACTGGCTTTACCAATGCTTGTTGTACAGTGGCTTTACCAATGCTCCTTTCCAAAACTCAGGCATACGTCCTGTCACCGATATTCTTTTTAAATGGCGAGCACAAATTTTTTTCCATAATTCCATGTTGTCTGAACTCCCAGAGCTGGGAGATTATCAAGCCCTGCAGCTGAGGATATATTTATAATTCCGGTAATATTTATAAAATTAGTCACTGTGAAAGTATTACTAATTTCCCAATCAAACTAATGTTTTCTTAAGTTGAAAAGGAAATGTATTTGAAGTAATATGAGATAATAAAATAAATACAGAAATAGGAGATACAATCTGAACTGTATAATCTGTTAACTATTTTGAAAAAGTGGGGAAAAGGAGGAACGGGAAAGGGCGGGAAAGGAAGGGAAATTATACATATAAAATATTGCTCTTAGCATAAACTCTTCCATAAATAGTAATAACTACGAAAATACATAATTGAGAAACTCTGGGCCCGATTCACAGAACTAACTTAAGACAAAATCCTAAACTTACTAC
Source organism: Lissotriton vulgaris (assembly GCF_964263255.1). Classification (NCBI taxonomy): domain Eukaryota; kingdom Metazoa; phylum Chordata; class Amphibia; order Caudata; family Salamandridae; genus Lissotriton; species Lissotriton vulgaris. The sequence goes on from NC_141699.1 coordinate 25,917,165, forward strand.
TTTTGGTATTCACAGAAGTTAGGATTTTGTCTTAAGTTCGTCTTAAGACAAACGTAAGACAGACTTAAGACAAACATAAGACAAAAACCTAACTTAAGACTGTCTTAAGTCTGTTTTAAGACAAACTTAAGACAAAATCCTAACTTCTGTGAATACCAAAAGTAGTAAGTTTAGGATTTTGTCTTAAGTTAGTTCTGTGAATCGGGCCCATAGAAGCTAAGCAAGCAAGAATAAATAACAGTAAAAAACAGTTGATGGAGGTTTAGGAACTTCTTCAGTACGAGGATTGTGAGTTTGTGTTACCTTTGCAGAAGCATCTAGGAAATGAGCAATAGGTGACCATAAACGTTCTCCTTTTATAGCAAGAGATAAGAGATGGACATATGCTCTATCTAACCTGTGGTTGTAACAGACCTCATACCGCCAGGCTTGATAAGAGATATTAGTTGCGTACTTCCATGCCCTAGTAATTTGTTGAAAGGCAACTGCAAAGAATTAAATCTACAATATGAAAAGTATTTGGATAGGATTCCATGCCGAAGATCATCTACTTAAAAATATGTTAACAAAAGTGAAGGGTATCTGTGTATGAAAAATATTGTTAATTTGATTCCAGACCAGTGACCAAAAGTTATGAACAAAGGGGGAAGTAAATCACATGTGTAAATCGGCAGGGGACTTGTTACCGGACCAACAAGCTGGAGAGAGTAGGGTTTATTCTGTGCAAGGATGTAGGAGTTAATAATAATATATTATAGATATAAAATAGTGTTTGGGTAGTATTAGCAGCCCTAGAGGATCTCCTAATCTTAACCCAAATTTTGTTCCAAGTTGAACCAGTGAGGGACAATGTGAGATCAGCCAACATCAAACTAATGTTTAACTAGAAGGATTTATATATTTGACATACCAAACAAATTCACATACCAAACAAATTCATATACCAAACAAATTCAAGAGAAGTTTTTCATATTTATCTTCTAATATTACATTTTTCAAAGAAGCTGGGTTCGTGTTGAATACACTGCCAATCTCCAGGACTGTTTTTCGTCTCCTACTCCTAATGTTGCAGTCATGTCTTGACATTTGGTATTAAAGAATGTTATCTTTTTTCCCCTAATCAATGTTTTGTACCTGCTCAATAATTCTTATATTTCACTATATACTATCCTTCGTCCAATCTGTTTTTAAGTCTTGCATTCTACACATTTTTGTACAAATTATAAACAGATAGAATCGAATCAATTTACACTTTCAACTTTCTGTTTTGAAAAATCAGATTTTTGGGAATTTATAATCTGTAGACATAAAACTAACCCACATACTATAGCTTTATACCACAGCAGCCCATCCAGACTGTTATTAAACTTCTCTTCTATACAAATATCATACAAATATTTATACAATAATTGAATGTGAGTGGCATCTAAACGTATGTTCAATCGTTTTGGGTATAATCTCGACTGGGAGAACAGTCAAAAATATCTTCTCTCTCGGTTGATCTTGGCAAAAGAGATCCCTCGATGTCCCAATGATCGCTCCCTTCAATACCCGTAATCTTGTGATCAATCTCTAACTGGAGGAATTGCTAAATTGAGACAAATATATAATCTATTGGACATGACTGATTTCCATCGTGAAAAGTTACATTTAATAGGGAATCTAAGAGAATACGCCCTGTAACGAAAATAAACCGCTTTCACACTAGTAGTCTCCCTCTTTTCTTTCATTTTGAACAATTACAGAGAGAGCAGATTGTTTTTGTGACTTTAGATAACTCAGGTCCCTGATAATTTAGTCCGCTATAATTAGTGTCAGTTTCATGTTGAAATTTTATGTTGAAATCCCCCACTATTACAACAATGGATTCTGGATACTCTAACTTTATCCGTTTAATTTCCACCCCTAATTCTACCATTAATGTAAAAATGGTAGGCATCTAATTTTTATCTGTATAAATACTGGCCAAAATCAAGCTTTAATTTACCACTTCATGCCTGTGAATTACTATTATGTATATTTGCTTCCATCGTTTTTACAACTTTAACAATTTTTGATGAGACCAGCGTAGGTAAACCCCCTAATGGTCATCCATCAGTAATCCGGCACCCGTTTACACAAAAAGCAGCAAAACCCTCTATTGTGGGATTCACTCACCACCACGCTTCCAGGAACAATAGAATCTGATATTGACGCATCATTCTTATCATATTTTTTTCCTTGGCTATTCGTTCAAAACCATGAATGTTCCACCCCATTCATTTAAGGTTGTAAAGGCACCCGCATACTACTCTACATTATTGCATGGAGAAAATTGCTTCAAGTTGGAGATGGGATACTTCAGTTGCAAATTCCTTAACTCATTACTATGCGCAGATTGCAGTAATCAGGCACTGTCAGGTGCTGCAAATGTAGCACAAGGTGATTGTAGCATTTTTCAAAACTCTGTAAATAAATAATGCCCACTTGGAGCCCTGCAAGGGGGTGGATGACTTCCTTTGGGAGGACCACACCCAGTTTAGCAGGTTAAAAAGGTAGTTGTGGACTTAGGTTGAAAGGTACACACTGTCCCCTGTCCAGGTCTATCATGGCATGGTGTTCCATCCTGCTGGAGAGTTTTGAAAAAAAAGAAACCATAAACAAAATTAACCATAACTAGTACTACAAAATAAGGATAAATAAAGAAGAAGATTTGTTTTACGTCATAATGGAGATATACATCGGAGAATATTGAAACAATATAAAATTCCTTTTTTTACTTTGTGTGTGGGTAGGAGGAAAGAGTAAGCATGGGCGAATTTTGCGAACTCGCAATCCGCAAAATCCGCGAATTCCCGCGAATTTGCAGATTTTTTTTTTTGTGTGTGTTCGCAATTGTTTCTGCCAGTTCGCGAGGATTTTGTACTAGTTCGCAATTGCGAACTTACTTGTCGGCTCGCAACGGTCGCGACTATGTTGTTTCTACGTCTGGTTCATCATCACAGCCTCCCAGCACCCTCTGTTTCACCACTGGCACCCTCTCTTTGACCCATGCCACCCTCTGTTACATCAATGCCACCCTCTGGTTCATCATCACTGTAGAAGATGGGGGGGAAAAGCAAGCCCACCTGCCCTGCTTGAACTGACATGAATTAATTTCGGGTTAGTTTATTAACAACACCTGCCCTGCCCCAACTGACAATAATGAATTAGGGGCTAATTAATGTGTCACTGAAAGAATTTCAAGTTCCAGCCTGGCACCTGCTTGTCTGCTCCTTTAGCTGTAAATCAGGACCTTTGTGGCATACAGTTAAGGTCAGAGCAGGGTCACACAATAGTTGCAAGCAGGCAACCGAATTCTGGAGGGCCCCCTCAGGAAGCACTACAAAGAATCGTTACAATTCATGAGGTTGACCTTTTGCACCTGCTCATTGCTTTTGCTGAAATCGTTTTTCGGTTTTTTTCGCGCTATTCGCGGGGCGCGGCGTCGTGCGAAACCGACCGCGGAAGCCGCCAATTCGTGCGAATGAGCATTTTATTTTTTTGCGGCTTGTTGTTTCGCGAGTTTTTTTGCAGTATTCGCGAGCCGCTTGCAGCGCAACACGCGAATTTACCCCAAGGTCGACTACGGGCGCGGCCATTTTGTTTGCGTGACGTATTTCCGTTTCCGCCCGCTATGTATAATCTCGCGCAGTAAGCGCATTGCGAGTAGAGGTTCGCACGAGATCGCGCGGGAAATCTAGAGGTTCGCACGAGATCGCGAGGAAAATCTCGCGCGAACTTACTTTCGCGCTCGTGAACGGGCGCCGGCCATCTTGTTTTTCATTCATTTCCTGTGTCTGGGCATGGTGTTTAATCCTCTTGGTATCTTTGCCATCCTTTGCTTGTTTTCAGTTTTTTTTTTACGATTTTGCTTCTTATCTATCCCTCTCTTTTCCTAGCTGTATATTTTTGTCTTTTCTGCTATTTTTCTTTACTTTTAAACTACTTTTTTAAACTCTTTTCTTTTCTTCTTCCCTATCCTATTCTTTCTTAATTTTCTACTTCTTCCTACCTTACCTGCCCAGACCATGGTCAAGCCAGGCGCCGTGAAGCTGCCCAGGCACTTGAGGGCCGCAGCGGCGGCGGGGAGTAGTGCTGGACCCAGTGCCAGGACAGCATGCGGGAGATTGAGGGGGGAGCAGGTGACGCGACGGGAGATATTCAGCCCGGAGGAAGTGGGCGCGCTGGTCTACTTCGTCCAGCGCCGCCTGCCCAGGACCATCGCGGGAGGCGGCAGGATCGCGGCCGGCGGCTACAACATGCGGGAGCGCCGGAAGCGGTGGGAGAAGGTGTGCTGGGCCATATCCCACCTCTACGGGGTCCAGCGCACCTACAGCCAGGTCACCCATCGCTGGACCGACCTCCTGGACCGCGAGCGCGACCTGCTGGACCAGCTCGGCTTGGAGATCCCCGGGCTTGGTGAGTAGTAGTAGCCATTTAATCACTCACTATTATGATGTTTTCTCCTGCTCTGTGTTGTTGTATTGCAAATATTTGTTTTTTAAATGGAGCAAGCCAATAATGCCGCTGATGACGATTACATTGTAGTTAAATTATATTTCAAAATCTTCTGTGCATTTCAGGTGCACTGCTCTCCTTCTCAGTGGCGTTGCTACTATGCTTATTTGTTTTCTATTTCGTGGTCTCATCGTTGGCCTGAGTAACTATTATGTATGAGTGTACTTTACAGAACTGCGTAATGCTAGACACTAGGGGGCAGATTACATTTACAAGCCCCTTGCGCCACGTTTACGTTGCCTTGCGTGACGCAACAGCGGCGTAAACGTGCCGCATCCCTGCGAGTCATTTACAGCATGACGCATCTAGGGAGATGCGTCACGTTATAAAGCCATGGGCCTGCACCACAATGGGTGCGTTCCTAGTACGCAGGGTGGGCGGTCCGGCGGCTGTGCGCCTCGCAAAATTGGCTGCGTGAAATCTACAAGATTTAACGCAGGCACTTCTGCGACGCTGCTACGTCAATTCAATTCCTTATGTCTGCTCGAAGCAGGCTAAAGGACTGACACAGCATGTTAAGTATTGGGTGGCCCTGAGCATTACTGGAGTTGCATTGCGTTGGCGACGTGACTCCAGCGATGCGCCGCTCTTACGTGACGAGATGCGTCACGCAAGTGCCTACCCTTGCGCCAGGGCGCGCCGCATTGTAAATGAGGCGCATCTGCCGTGTCGCAAGGGTAGTTTTACGTGACGCATTTGATCTGGCGCACCTCTGGAGATGCGCCAGAACGCGTAAGTAAGTATGCCCCTAAGGGGCAGAATTGCAATTACCGTCGCATCCCTGCAAAGTAGCAGGGATGCGCCATTAATTGTGCGGCCCGCTACCACCACCAAACATGGTGCGCCGTATTTGCAATGCGGCGCACCATGGGCCCAAAACGTCACCGAAGCTTTACTGCTGGAGTTGCGTCACAACGATGGCGCAGCTCCAGCAATGCTCTGGGGTACCCTATCTCCCCAATGCTGGGTCAAGCCGTACGTCTGCTTCAAGCAGGTGCAGGGTTTGTGTGACGCATCAGTGTCCTAAAGGTGACTGATTGAAATTTTGTAGATTTCCCTCAGCCACTATTAGGATGTGTTCCAGCGCAGGAATGCCCTCCCTTGCGCCGGAATGCCCCCTGATGGCGCAGGGCTTTATAACGGGATGCATCTCCCAAATGCGTCAGGTTGTTATAATATTATACGCCGCACCATGGCGCCCTTTTTTGTTTAGCTGCTGCATCACAAAAGTCACGCAAGAACGGCGCAAAAGAGCCGCAAGGGGCTTAAATCTGCCCCTTCCTTTGTACCCCTGACAATAAGAAAAATAGTGGCGGTGGATTGATAGTTTGACTATTTAAATGACTGGTAATGTAGCAGGCAACTGTTAGTGTTGTCACTGATCTGACTGAAATCACAATGGAGTTTGTCTGTCACTTTGCGTCTTGCCTGCGGACTGCTGCCTGCCAGTCCTAGGTGAACGTTTCAGTACTTTGTTTAGTGAGTTACGTGACTTTCGAAGTCACAGGTCCGCAAATAAATGAAAACTAACCCTAATCAATATAATTTTGCGGAAATATTTTGTTATTGTTCTTTTGAAATGTTTGATTTGGTTGACATTGACAAGCAACAATCATCCATGTTTTCTGTTCTTTCTTTCATGTTGTACGTCAGCTCCCCCCAGGGGCGAGAGGAGGACACAGGAGCAGCAGGCGGCGGATGCTGTTCAACAGGGCCAGGATCGGGCAGGCGAGGGCTCCTCTGCTGGCCCCAGTAAGTTTTCATTTTAGACTAGTACCTATTTTTCCTAGCGTTCCTCATTTGGCTTTTTTCAAAATTGTCTTTGCTCTTCTTGTAGACTGTATCTAAATTCTTATCCTGCCTCTACTATGACTCCCTGTGGTATTACTAGATTATTCTTATTAGTCTGTCTGTGTAGCTAACTAAGATTGCACGGTTGGCGAAACTCCCATGATTCTAGTCAGCAATAGCTCTATCAACTTAGTGCAGTCCTCTGGGATTGTCCATAATGTCTTTTGAAGTGTTCTATCTGGACTCATGCTTGCAAAAATTGCAAAACCTTTCGCTCAGTCACTCTAGTCTGGACTCTGGACCAAAATACACAGATTGTATTTAAGTTTAAAAGCTTTATTAAAAGTAAACACATTTATTAAAATGAAGTCATAATAAAACTAAACGTTTAACTGATAATGGAAAAGTGGTTAATGCTGACGATTAATTGAAGACATTTCTTGTGGTCGAGCCGAGCTCTCACCTGGTTTCAACTTGATCTTGTTGTTAGAAGTGCATCTTCTGTCTGTGTGGAGAAAAATTGTGCGTGTTAAAAAAACAGCCTTCATCAGTTGTGCCAAAAAGTGCAGCAAGACAACCTTCCCTGGAAAAAGGGACATTTTTTTTAACTTTAACGTAGACAGTCACAAATTACATTGTTTTCACATGTCTTCATTCCTAGACCAAAGACTAGTGAGTGCTTTATTCTAACATTCTTAAATGTACTTTGTAGGTGGAACATCTGGTGGCGGGGCCAGTGTGGAGGTGGTGGTGCTCGACACGGAGGCGGAGGGCGATTCTTCAGGGGAGGAGGCGGCGGCTGTGAGAGTTGAGACGGTGGTGGTGGCGGCCAGAGGTAAGCTCTTATATATTCCTTACTTATTGAGATTGAAGACTAGCTGGGAAGGCAAGAATATGAGATGCATGGCTGGGTGAATGATGAAGCAATGATGGGTGGAAGGACAACAGCCTGGGTGGGTGACACAGAAACTGTATGTGTCCATATACCTGGATCATGCTACTATCTGACTCTTAGATAGCATATGTGTATCTAGAGCAGGGGTACTCATAGTACGGCCCGCGGGCCGGTGGTGGCCCGGCAAGCCTTCCTTGGCGGTGCGCAGACCTTGCAGACAATCACTGCTCCCCCGGCCCCCACAGAGCAGAGGCTTTTTTGTATTTCACCTGTTACCGCCCCTGCATCTCCACTCTGACAATCACTGCTCCCCCGGCCCCCACAGAGCAGAGTGGAGATGCAAGGCCACAAAGAGGTGAAATAGAACAAAGCCTCTGCTCTGTGGGGCCGGGCAAGCAGTGATTGTCAGGGTGGAGAAGCAGGGGCGCTACAACAAACAAAGCCTCAATAATATGTTAATGGTATTTTAAAGACCTGTTAAGTACTTTGGTGTTGTTGTCTGTGTGTGCGCGTTGAGGAAGTGGTCTCAACCCGGGCTGAAGGCTGACACAGATAGACACACACACAGTGAGATGACAGAGGGGGAGGTAGAGGGAGGGCAGGAGGGAGAGAGAGATGGAGAGGGAGGGCAGGAGGGAGAGCAGGAGGGAGAGAGATGTATGTAAATGCTGGGTCTGGTGGCTCAGTGGGTGAGGGCATCTGCTGCAGGGACCTGTGTGCAACCTCATGGTCACAAGTTATCGTTTTGCTTTAGCCCCGACCCTCTGACTCCGCCCCCACCAGTGTGGCCCTCGGCCCCAAACTACACTGTAAATGTAGCCCCTGAGAGAAAGTTTGTGAGTACCCATGATCTAGAGAGTAGACGGTCAGTGGATGAACTAAGTGTAACTTTGAAGAGCATGTAACACTGCACCCGCACGTCCGTTCCAGTGTAGGAAAGGCAAGGAAAAGAACTTTTAATTTTGTCCAAATACTACCATCAATAGTAGCAGTAGTTTGTATTGCAAGCACTGCATAGATCCGGTTATTACGGTGGCCACTCCCTACCTCTCTTAATAAGTTTAGTAGTACTCAGTCATTCATGTGTGGATGTATCACTGGTCACTCAATAAAAAGCAAAGCACCTAAAGTCATCCCATATATAAGCAAAAACATCCCATGTGAAGTGATAGATAATCAGATTATTTATCTTCTTCAATTTTCCATTTCTAGTACTCAATTCCACTGTAGGGTGAAAGTTAAATTAATTAAGCAGTAGCCCTTGAGTTGTAACAGAGTATTCTCAGTGCCACCCGTAATAGAAAAGTAAGAGCTTCACCACCTGCATGTACTGGACGGGTACAGTAACGCAACGCAAGTCTAGGTCACTCCTCATGGCGTGCGTCTCTTTTTCTCGGGTGCAAGTTTACTGCGCTGGCATTATGCCGGCTTGCAGAAGATAACGTACCAATTTTCCAAAACAAGAGACAAGAAGAAGAATAAGACTGGTGTACTTTCATAGTCGACTCCAATGGAAGTCCATAGTGCTCGTAGAATTTGTTCCTTAAACTCCCACTAATGTTAGAGCAAGGATGAAGAAGTGTGAGGTTAGATAGATACTGGCCTCAATAGTTATGTAATGCGTTTGCAAGTTGCTAGTTGTAGTGCAACACAAATTTCTGCTGAATGATTGAGTTAATCTTAAGGAGCATTGATTACAGGCTATGTCTTTCTTTCTTCATATAGGTTCTCCTTCCAAACGAACAAGGAGGAAGGAGCTGGCTAGAGCGGCCCGGCAACGGAGGATCGATGCCACGGTGGCCGAATATCGGCGGCTGGTGGCCCTGGAGGACGAAGAAAGTGTACAGTCGACCACAACAACTACGTCGTCTGCATCGGCCTCCGTTCCCCCACGGGCTGCCAGTGCCACCCAGCACAGTGGTCCACCCAGACTGAGCCGGGCTGCCAAAGCCAAACGCCACCGCCGAGTAGCAAGGACAACAGCTACAGCTTCCTCTCACAGCCGTTGCACCTACAAGGCATTGAAGGCACGCCTGCGCCGCAGTACCCTGATGGTGTCCCGCCTCCAGCAGGAGCTACACCACTTTTCCAACCAGTTGGAGGGGCTCCGCGTAGAGCACGCCTTGCTCCGCCAGGAGCATGATGCCCTGGCCCAAAAAGTTGACAGCATCCGCCCATAGTGTCCCTTGCCCCTTTTTTAGAGACTTTTGGGGGGTGGGAATTGGGAGTTGGGTTTTTGGGGACTTTTGAAGGACAATCGTTGGGGTTAGGGAGGGTCTTGCGGGAGATTATTTTGTTAGGGATATAAATATACTTTTTCAAACTTTATCTGAGCATACCCGTTTCTTACTGCTTGCCTGGTGGGTGGGGGTTTAACGTTGACTTTGTTTTCCTGAAAGTTTAGTTCCATTTTCTTCCTTTAAGTGTAAATGCCCAAATGTTTTCAACACTAAGTGCCTCTCACAGACGAAGTGAATCCAAGAGTCCTAGGACTTTAGTAGTACTACCTTCAGTCTCTCGTCTCTCGTACTAATACTCCATTATACCCCCAAACCACCAAACGCTTATCTTACCTGTAATTTGTGTTTGAAAGTAGGGCTAGACCCAGGGCTGGCTCCACGGGAAACAGCGAATATGGTTGGCAATCTTGGTCGGATAAAATTTCCTCATAGCGGTGGTACTAGTGGTGTGACACAGTGGCAGTTGCATGCCTATGAAAAAAAAGAAAATGAAATCTGGTTTGTCCTCCTGAGCAATTCAACGGTACAACTGAGAATATAGCAGGTGACAGAAGTACAGTAGAACAGTGCCACATTGTAGCCTAACAAATGGTAAAGTATAACTACTAATTCGGTTGAAGTTCTTTCACATTAGCAATGGTTCTTTGTCAAGCAGAGTAAGAATATATCCTCGGATTTCTTCACCAGCCTGTTGCTATCACCTTATCCTCCCCAGCAAGTGTGTGGATTTATTGCTGTCATTTAGTCACACATCAATCAAAACCACACAGCCCGGGGGAAGAGGGTTAGGGTTTTAAAAATGGATGGGTACGGGGGTTTTTGGGAAAGGTTTTGGGAGACAAGAAAAAATAGCACAGCATAGACAAATCTTTGGGTACAAACCTATCCATCAATCTTTGAAAGTGCATGCACTACTGCATACATGTCAGTGAAAAGTAAGTAGTACATTCGACAACTGTGGAAGAAAGAATGCGACAGTACAGGGCCTGTGTGGAATTATTGATAACGATATTCAACATTAGGTCTCTGTACTTAGCCAGATACCCGAGAGCCTTGCTGGTCACTATAAATCCATTCACAACAACACTCAATGGGGTTGGTCTGGAAGGTATAGTAGATAGAAAAGGAGAAATTGCTTTTTTTCTAGGTGTCCCCTCACTCACCAGGGTTGCCCCTTGGTGACATGCTTCATCATTGGGGCCATCCCAGTCCTCTACGGCCTGGGGCGTGCTGCAAATTGCGAATTACGTAGGAGCACTTACAAATGACTATGTGTGGTGCAGATGTGATAGTGGAGTGGACTAAGTGATGTGTTAAGGGATCAATTTAGAAGCAGAGAGAGATCCAAGAAATGCAGTCACAGTCAGAGAAAAAGGCAAGGGATACTGTATCTATGTGGTTGTAGTGGTCCTGTTGGAAGTGGTAAGTAAGTTGCCTGCAGAAAAAAAATCCTCCTATTAGCGGCACTCCTCCATTGCAGCCGACGCTTCGTCCATCGATGTTGGTCACCAGAAGACACCCTGTAAAAAAAAGCACAGCATAGACAAACAATGGAACATAAACAATTCTTTGGGTACAAACCTATCCATCAATCTTTGAAAGTGCATGCACTACTGCATGCATGTCAGTGAAAAGTAAGTAGTACATTCGACAACTGTGGAAGAAAGAATGCGACAGTACAGGGCCTGTGTGGAATTATTGATAACGATATTCAACATAAGGTCTCTGTACTTAGCCAGATACCCGAGAGCCTTGCTGGTCACTATAAATCCATTCACAACAACACTCAGTGGGGTTGGTCTGGAAGGTATAGTAGATAGAAAAGGAGAAATTGCTTGTTTTCTAGGTGTCCCCTCACTCACCAGGGTTGCCCCTTGGTGACATGCTTCATCATTGGGGCCATCCCAGTCCTCTACGGCCTGGGGCGTGCTGCGACTTGCGAATTACGTAGGAGCACTTACAAATGACTATGTGTGGTGCAGATGTGATAGTGGAGTGGACTAAGTGATGTGTTAAGGGATCAATTTAGAAGCAGAGAGAGATCCAAGAAATGCAGTCACAGTCAGAGAAAAAGGCAAGGGATACTGTATCTATGTGGTTGTAGTGGTCCTGTTGGAAGTGGTAAGTAAGTTGCCTGCAGAAAAAAAATCCTCCTATTAGCGGCACTCCTCCATTGCAGCCGACGCTTCGTCCATCGATGTTGGTCACCAGAAGACACCCTGTCCACTGCCTGCCTGATGCTGAATTGTGGCTCGCTACTGTGAAGCCTGACTCCATCCTTTTTTCCCCATTGCAGAGACTGAAACCCGGCCTGTAATTATTCAACGAAAAACAGGAAGTGATATAATATTACAACACCACTGATAAATAAATATGAGGTATGTAGGCTGTGGAGTGCAAAAAGTCACAATTTGATTTTCCTAGTAGACAGTACAATATTTTTGAAAGTGCGTACTCTGAGTCACCTTTTGAAGGATAAATAAGTATGGGCAAATTAATGTAGCGGATCTTGCCCCTCAAGCGAGGTGTACTGTAAACTGTGTTTTAGAACAAAATTAGATCTTCCTAGCAGTGCTCCCACCCAGACCCTTACTAAAGCCAGTCGCAAAAATGTAGAAGACCCCCAATCAAATCTCAAAAAACGAGGCCTAGCAGAAAACTGGTGACAAAACTTACTTTGAAAGTAAAAGTAGGCCGAAGTACCCCCTTCCTAATTACCCCTTACCCACCGTGGATTGCATTCAAACCACTTGCAAGCAACCAAGCAAAAGTAGCCATAGCCAGCATCGCTCCAAGACTCGAAATCCCCCCCACTCAAACACATGCAATAGAAATACTGCTAACCCTAACGAACCCTAAGTTAAGAATAGTGGCAAAGGCTTTCTTTAACTATGCCAAATCCCCCCTTTCCCACCATGGATTTTCTTCAAATGACTTAGTTGCAACCAAAATTACACATTCTCACGAGTGCTCTAAGACCCCAGAACTCAGTTGCAAAAATCTAGAACACCCCGAAACACATGCAATCCTGCTGCTAGGGCTAACCCTAACGAACCCTAAGTTACAAAAAGTGCCAAAAGGCTTTTCCGCGAGGATTTTGTCCCAACCACTTCTACCCGGTATTAGACCTTCCCGGGAATGCCCCAAGACATGCCAACCCACCCGCCAAGAAGCATAACACCCCCAAACAGGCCAAAAGCATAATCTCATACTTGCAATATTTCTCGGCCTTCGGTCCAAACGCGCTGCGTAGCTAGGCCATAAGTCGGGGTTGGCACGACGGATTTCCTGAAAAGCAAATGCAATCAAGATTAGAGTGTCCCAGCAGTGCTCCCAGACCACGAAACTCACCCACAAACAGACGGAACCCCCCCTAAGAGCACCTCAAAGGCAAGCAAGTCATCAAAAACACAAAAAAATTTCCGCCTGGGATTTCGTCCAAAACACTTTTATCCGGTATTAGAGCTTCCCAGCAATGGCCCCAGAGCCGTCAACCCAGGAGAAAACGAGTAGAAGACCCCCAAACAGCCAAAGAGCAAAAGTACAAAAATGGGGACTTAGTCAATTTTTCACAAATTTCCCAAATCACTCCGCGCGCGCTCTGCAGCTAGGCCCTAAGTCCTCTCTGCAACCATGGATTTGCTTCAAACCTCTTGCAAAGTAAAGTATATATAGCCAGCAGTGCTCCCAGACCACGAAACTCACCCACAAACACCAGGAAGCCCCCCAAACAGGCCCCCGAAAACGCTACATAGAGCAAAATGTCAGAAATAGCCCAAAAAAAAATCGCCCTGGATTTTGTCCCAACCACTTCTACCCGGTATTAGACCTTCCCAGGAATGCCCCAAGACCCGGCAACCCACCCGCCAAGAAGCATAACACCCCCAAACAGGCCAAAAGCAAAATCTCATACTTGCAATATTTCTGGGCCTTCGGTCCAAACGCACTGCGTAGCTAGGCCATAAGTCGGGGTTGGCACGACGGATTTCCTGAAAAGCAAATGCAATCAAGATTAGAGTGTCCCAGCAGTGCTCCCAGACCACGAAACTCACCCACAAACAGACGGAACCCCCCCTAAGAGCACCTCAAAGGCAAGCAAGTCATCAAAAACACAAAAAATTTCCGCCTGGGATTTCGTCCAAAACACTTTTATCCGGTATTAGAGCTTCCCAGCAATGGCCCCAGAGCCGTCAACCCAGGAGAAAACGAGTAGAAGATCCCCAAACAGCCAAAGAGCAAAAGTACAAAAATGGGGACTTAGTCAATTTTTCACAAATTTCCCAAATCACTCCGCGCGCGCTCTGCAGCTAGGCCCTAAGTCCCCTCTGCAACCATGGATTTGCTTCAAACCTCTTGCAAAGTAAAGTATATATAGCCAGCAGTGCTCCCAGACCACGAAACTCACCCACAAACACCAGGAAGCCCCCCAAACAGGCCCCCGAAAACGCTACATAGAGCACAATGTCAGAAATAGCCCAAAAAAAAATCGGCCTGGATTTTGTCCCAACCACTTCTACCCGGTATTAGACCTTCCCAGGAATGCCCCAAGACCCGGCAACCCACCCGCCAAGAAGCATAACACCCCCAAACAGGCCAAAAGCAAAATCTCATACTTGCAATATTTCTGGGCCTTCGGTCCAAACGCACTGCGTAGCTAGGCCATAAGTCGGGGTTGCCACGACGGATTTCCTGAAAAGCAAATGCAATCAAGATTAGAGTGTCCCAGCAGTGCTCCCAGACCACGAAACTCACCCACAAACACCAGGAAGCCCCCCAAACAGGCCCCCAAAAACGCTACATAGAGCAAAATGTCAGAAATAGCCCAAAAAAAAATCGGCCTGGATTTTGTCCCAACCACTTCTACCCGGTATTAGACCTTCCCAGGAATGCCCCAAGACCCGGCAACCCACCCGCCAAGAAGCATAACACCCCCAAACAGGCCAAAAGCAAAATCTCATACTTGCAATATTTCTGGGCCTTCGGTCCAAACGCACTGCGTAGCTAGGCCATAAGTCGGGGTTGCCACGACGGATTTCCTGAAAAGCAAATGCAATCAAGATTAGAGTGTCCCAGCAGTGCTCCCAGACCCCGAAACTCACCCACAAACACCAGGAAGCCCCCCAAACAGGCCCCCGAAAACGCTACATAGAGCAAAATGTCAGAAATAGCCAAAAAAAAAATCGGCCTGGATTTTGTCCCAACCACTTCTACCCGGTATTAGACCTTCCCAGGAATGCCCCAAGACCCGGCAACCCACCCGCCAAGAAGCATAACACCCCCAAACAGGCCAAAAGCAAAATCTCATACTTGCAATATTTCTGGGCCTTTGGTCCAAACGCACTGCGTAGCTAGGCCATAAGTCGGGGTTGCCACGACGGATTTCCTGAAAAGCAAATGCAATCAAGATTAGAGTGTCCCAGCAGTGCTCCCAGACCACGAAACTCACCCACAAACAGACGGAACCCCCCCTAAGAGCACCTCAAAGGCAAGCAAGTCATCAAAAACACAAAAAATTTTCCGCCTCGGATTTGGTCCAAACCACTTTTAGTGCTTCCCAGCAATGGCCCCAGACCCGTCAACTCACCTGCAGAGAGGTAGAACAACACCCCCACAAGTGCTGAGTCTTTCTTCATTGGGCGTAAACCAGCCCTCTGCTTTGATGGAAATAGGAGTCTGGAGGAGGAGGATAGAGGAGCATGTTCTTCTGAACTTGTGAACCTGAGGAATGCAGACTGCGGCTCCTTCAAATCAATTAGCAAACAAGTGAAGACAGTTCTGCTGATGGGCTTGTTTTTGTGATTATCTGATTAAAGTTTGAATTATATTAACTGTGCACAACAAAGAAAGACAGACACACAGGAATAAAAGTGAATAAGGATGAAAAAGAAAGTTATTGATTCGTTGTCTCATTTTCAGGGCTCGGTATCACTGTCCAGGAATAAGAATAAGGCTTCGTCATCATACTCTGCGAATTCAGGCAGGGTGAGCTCAGTGTCACCTGACAGAGTAGAAATTCCCTCATCTATGTTGCTGGCCACCTCCTCTTCATCCGGCACGCTCTCTCGTACTCTGAAATCTGGTGGTATGAGGTGCTGATTCATCTTGATCATTGTTAACCTCTCCACATTTTTGGGCGAGAGGCGGCTCCGTTTGGGAGTTACAATCCCACCAGCCGCACTGAAAACCCGTTCAGAAGACACGCTTGCGAGTGGGCAAGACAAGTAGTTTAAAGCCAGGTTGGTGAGCTGTGGCCACAATTCTTTTTTCCCATGCCAATACGCCAATGGGTCAGAATTAACATAGACCTCTGTTGAGTCATTCAGATAGTCCTTCACCATCGACTCAAGGTCCTCATCCAAGGTTCCTCCACTTTGCTTAGCTCTTGCTGTGCCTCTGACCTTTTGAGAACCAAACCCACGCAGAGCTAGCCAATCCTCTTCAGCCTCCAATGTTTCTGTTGTCTTTCGTGCAGATGATCCGGTTGCCGGTGTCTTTAACGGCTGAGAGGTCACTTGTGCCACAGCCACAGGTGCAGAAGTGGATTGTTTTGACTGGGGATGGCCTGCTGATGTACTGCCATTTCCTTCAATTTCCAGCCGTTCTGTTTCAAACTTCTTGGCTGACAAGGCTAGCCAACGTTTGTACTTTGGAACATGTTCATCATCAAAAGGAAAGAATGCTTGGCCTGCCAGCGCCTTTTTGTAGCGTGGATCCAGAATAGTAGCACAAATGTAATGCTGTTCTGAGTGGATCTTTTTAAGACGTTCATCACCTTGTAGGAGCTCTAATAATTGCTCAGCCAGAAGCAAAGAGTCTTGGTTTTTGTCATCTTTTCCAAACACAGAACACACCTCCTTCAGTTGGTCCTCCAGCATGTACAACAATGGGATAGCTTTTCCCAAATTAGAGTCCTCCTTGCTGACTGCACGCGTGAAGAACTCAAAAGGACGAAGCATGCGTGTCAGGCTTTCAACTATGTTCCATTGCGGCCCACCCATCCTCAGCTCCTCTGGACCCTCTTTAAGGAAATATTGATTGAGTTCCGTATACTGCTCATACAGACGCTCAAGCATGTAGAAGGTTGAGTTCCAACGTGTTACCACCTCCTGGATGAGTGCTTTCACTGGCATTTTACGTTGATATAGCAGGCTCCTCAGCTGCTTCCGGGCCTTAAAAGAATGGCTGAAATGCTTGCACATTTTTCGGCAGGTGTCCAATACACTGTACGCTGCACTGCCTTTATTACCCAAGAATTTTTGGACAACCAGGTTTATACAGTGCGCCAAACACGGCACTCTGAAATAGTAACCGTCCCTCATGGCCTTAACTATATTGGCGCCATTGTCCGTGGAAACATAACCAACCTTGCGTTTTAGTGGGGACAGCCAGTTAAGGACCTTTGTGTTAAAGACATCCAAAATGTTTTCTGCTGTGTGACGTTTCTCCAAATAAACATGGCTAGTGTTGCATGTTTCCGAGCACCTTTAAAAACAATGTTTGTGTCAACACCTGCGTTTAGCTTTGCTTTAGCCCCTGAAAAAGAGACCCAGTGTGCAGTGATGCACATGTAATCAGCGCCTGCGCCACTGGTCCACATGTCTGTTGTCAGATGTATAGTGTGAACAGCACTCTTCTGCAAAGCTGCCCCAATCACCTTCAGAACATCTTCATGTAGTGCTGGAACCGCAACTCGGGCAAAATAGAACCGGCTAGGAACCTTCCATTTAGGGCAGAGCGCTGTCACTAATTCTAGAAAACCAACCCCTTCTACAAAAGAAAAAGGGAGAAGGTCCAGAGCTAGCATTTTAGCCAGCTTAGTGTTATACAGACGGGTCATTGGGTGGTTGCGTTCATATTGCGCTTCTGTAAACAACATCTTTTTAATGTTGCCCTGGACCAAGGATTTACGGGATGATGATGATCTCTTCGACCCAGTTACGCCCGCTGATGAACTTTTCCGCATTGATGTCTCACTCTCTCCCACACTCTTAGTGTGGCTCCCATGGGGTGTGCTGCTGACAGGGGAACTGGGTGTAAGTGAAGTGTTTGAATCGTCTTCTACCTCCGCGTCATCATCAGATGAAAAATCAACGTTTTCATTGCGTGCAATTCGTGCTTCCTTGATCGCGTGTAGGTGCGCAAACCATTGGACATCGTGCGTTCTCCTAAGATGACCTCTCTGGCCTCCGGTACCATAGTTGGAACCCAACTTACCACGACTAACTCGAAGCTTACAAATGCTACAAATGGCTATGTTTTCCTTTTTTGGGCAAACACTAAAGAAGTCCCAAACTGGAGACTTGAAATGTCTTGGGCGGCCGGAGGAGGCGGCGATACTGGTGGTGGTGGTCCTGCTGCTAATGCCAGATGAAGTGGAGGATGTGGATTGCCGAACTTCAGTACGTTTTGCACTTTCACCACCACAAATTGAGGTCGAGGTGGGTACCTTCTTGCGAGGAAGAAATATGGAAGCGGTAGGTTTTGGTGTACTACTTAACTCCAAATCTAATGATTCCATTTCCATTGCCTCCTCGTCGACATCATCATCACGCTCAGCAGCTTCTCGGGATAGGGTCAAAATGTCTCTTTGCTGCATGCCCGGTGGGGCTGCAGTGACCATTGTGATGACTGGCTCGTCGTCATCGTGAGAGGCTTCATCACCAGCAGTATCTGTCACTTCTTGTTGAGCCTCATCACACTCCATAGGTTTGAGTTTTTGGACGACCTTCCTTTTACGCTTAGGTACCGGTGTCAGATCATGGTGTGCCTCACTGTCAGACCGCAGTTGTGGTTCCCAAGACAGATCACTTGCATCAGAACGAGGTGGGCTTGAAGAAGATGTAGACACCCCCCTTGATCTTTTCCTTGCTAGGGATGTGGAAGACAATGAATGATCATCAGGAGGAGTGGCTTCCAATGATACCTCAGCTTCATTGTCGATTTCCTGATGTGCCCCTACTTCGGGAGGAACAACTATTGTGGGCACTTGTGAACCTCCATGCACCTTTGCTTGCGCATCTCCTTTTGCTGCCTCTCCTTCCACAAGTACTTGGGCGTGTACTTGCACATGGTGTTGTTGTTGCGGCTGTGGTTGTTCAACACTTGTCAGATGAGTTACAACAACCTGTGTTGATTCAGGGACATTGCTGCTACTTTCTTGCGATGAGCCAACATCACTGGTCGATGGTGATTGGAGAAGTACACTGACTGCCTCTGAAGCACTCAAGGGCTTTGACTTAAGTTGGCGTGGTGGTGGAGGCACTGAACCCAATGGAGCAGGGGTGCTGCTCCCAGCTTGGTCCCCAGCAGATCCTGCTGCTGCAGGCGTACTTTTTTTTTTTCTCCCAAAAAACGTGGCGGGTGGCACACCAGCCTCCTTGGTAACTTGCTTCTTCTGCTCCTTACTAGCAACTTTCTTGCTAGAGGAGCTACGGAGACCTTTCTTTGGGGCCATCTTCTTCAGAGCAGGTCAGACAGCAGGCCGCAGTTGCACGAATTGTAGAGTTGTCTGAGGCCAGACGTGACGTCGCGTGACGTTATGCTGCACACACACACCGCTGCAGGACTTCTTCCTGGCACTGGTGGTTCTCTTGAGTCTTGTGCACCTAAAAAAAATGGAAGACAGAGGAACATCAGTTCAGTTATACAGCACAAAAAAATCGAAAAACACTGCAAAATCAGCACAATCACAATCCATCCATGCCCTCCATAATGTTTAAATTCAAGACAACCCACAGAAAGACTAGGCCCATGCAAGACTCACTACCCCTGGGCATAAATAAAGGTTGAAAAGTAGGCAAAATGGTTGGAGGCCTAACAACAAAGCCTGCATTCAAAATGGCCACTTGCCTGCCAGCACATGGCCAGTGCCTGTAGCTGCACTCAAAATGGCCACCAGCCACATGGCCTGTCCCTCCCCATGAACACCCCCAAAAATCGAAAAACACTGCAAAATCAGCACAATCCCATTCCATCCATGCCCTCCATGATGTTTAAGTTCAAGACAGCCCACAGAAAGACTAGGCCCATGCTAGACTCAAATACCCCTGGTGAAAAGGCCACAAGTACAGGCCCAAAAAACGAAAATCACTGAAAAATCTGCACAATCCCATTCCATCCATGGCCTCCATGATGTTTAAATTCAAGACAACCCACAGAAAGACTAGGCCCATGCAAGACTCACTACCCCTGGGCATAAATAAAGGTTGAAAAGTAGGCAAAATGGTTGGAGGCCTAACAAAAAAGCCTGCATTCAAAATGGCCACTTGCCTCCTAGCACATGGCCAGGGCCTGCCTGTACCAGCACTCAAAATGGCCCTCACCCACATGGCCTGTCCCCATGAACACCCCCAAAAATCGAAAAACACTGCAAAATCAGCACAATCCCATTCCATCCATGCCCTCCATGATGTTTAAATTCAAGACACCCCACAGAAAGACTAGGCCCATGCACCACTCACTACCCCTGGTCAAGGCCCCAACAACAGGTAAAAAATCGAAAAACACAGAAAAATCAGCACAATCCCATTCCATCCATGCCCTCCACGATGTTTAAGTTCAAGACAGCCCACAGAAAGACTAGGCCCATGCTAGACTCAAATACCCCTGGTGAAAAGGCCACAAGTACAGGCCCAAAAAACGAAAATCACTGAAAAATCTGCACAATCCCATTCCATCCATGGCCTCCATGATGTTTAAATTCAAGACAACCCACAGAAAGACTAGGCCCATGCAAGACTCACTACCCCTGGGCATAAATAAAGGTTGAAAAGTAGGCAAAATGGTTGGAGGCCTAACAACAAAGCCTGCATTCAAAATGGCCACTTGCCTGCCAGCACATGGCCAGTGCCTGTAGCTGCACTCAAAATGGCCACCAGCCACATGGCATGTCCCTCCCCATGAACACCCCCAAAAATCGAAAAACACTGCAAAATCAGCACAATCCCATTCCATCCATGGCCTCCATGATGTTTAAATTCAAGACAACCCACAGAAAGACTAGGCCCATGCAAGACTCACTACCCCTGGGCATAAATAAAGGTTGAAAAGTAGGCAAAATGGTTGGAGGCCTAACAACAAAGCCTGCATTCAAAATGGCCACTTGCCTCCTAGCACATGGCCAGGGCCTGCCTGTACCAGCACTCAAAATGGCCCCCACCCACATGGCCTGTCCCCATGAACACCCCCAAAAATCGAAAAACACTGCAAAATCAGCACAATCCCATTCCATCCATGCCCTCCATGATGTTTAAATTCAAGACACCCCACAGAAAGACTAGGCCCATGCACCACTCACTACCCCTGGTCAAGGCCCCAACAACAGGTCAAAAATCGAAAAACACTGCAAAATCGGCACAATCCCATTCCATCCATGCCCTCCACGATGTTTAAGTTCAAGACAGCCCACAGAAAGACTAGGCCCATGCTAGACTCAAATACCCCTGGTGAAAAGGCCACAAGTACAGGCCCAAAAAACGAAAATCACTGAAAAATCTGCACAATCCCATTCCATCCATGGCCTCCATGATGTTTAAATTCAAGACAACCCACAGAAAGACTAGGCCCATGCAAGACTCACTACCCCTGGGCATAAATAAAGGTTGAAATGTAGGCAAAATGGTTGGAGGCCTAACAACAAAGCCTGCATTCAAAATGGCCACTTGCCTGCCAGCACATGGCCAGTGCCTGTAGCTGCACTCAAAATGGCCACCAGCCACATGGCATGTCCCTCCCCATGAACACCCCCAAAAATCGAAAAACACTGCAAAATCAGCACAATCCCATTCCATCCATGGCCTCCATGATGTTTAAATTCAAGACAACCCACAGAAAGACTAGGCCCATGCAAGACTCACTACCCCTGGGCATAAATAAAGGTTGAAAAGTAGGCAAAATGGTTGGAGGCCTAACAACAAAGCCTGCATTCAAAATGGCCACTTGCCTCCTAGCACATGGCCAGGGCCTGCCTGTACCAGCACTCAAAATGGCCCCCACCCACATGGCCTGTCCCCATGAACACCCCCAAAAATCGAAAAACACTGCAAAATCAGCACAATCCCATTCCATCCATGCCCTCCATGATGTTTAAATTCAAGACACCCCACAGAAAGACTAGGCCCATGCACCACTCACTACCCCTGGTCAAGGCCCCAACAACAGGTCAAAAATCGAAAAACACTGCAAAATCGGCACAATCCCATTCCATCCATGCCCTCCACGATGTTTAAGTTCAAGACAGCCCACAGAAAGACTAGGCCCATGCACCACTCACTACCCCTGGTCAAGGCCCCAACAACAGGTCAAAAATCGAAAAACACAGAAAAATCAGCACAATCCCAATTCATCCATGGCCTCCATGATGTTTAAGTTCAAGACAACCCACAGAAAGACTCAGTCCACCCACCACTGAGTACCCCTGGGCAAAAGGCCCCAAAACAGCCCAAAAATCGAAAATTCCAAAATTTTAATTGCAGCAACTGTAATGCCCCAAACAAACTTACTTGTAAAATTTCTAATCCAACAGTGATCCAAAGAAAGTCAAAAAGGCCTCAAATCCAAATATCGAGCAGCATCCACAAAAAGTAATCCTTCCAGCTCCAGACCCAAATGAAAAGTGACCAGGAGATGGACAAAGCACTGGGAGGAGCCTGCTGAACAGGAACAGGAAGTTGAAGACTGTGGGGCACTTCCTTCCTCCCACCCCCTGCCCCCCTCACCAAAATGGACTCCTCGCTAAAAAAGTGCAGGCAAATGTCAAACTAAGGAGTTATTCAGATAAAAATCATCATTTCTAGAAGGTTTATGCTGCTTGCTGGTGGATTTCTTGTGCAGAATTGCAAATTTATATTTTCGCTCGCCGCATCTCAAATCTCGCAATTGCGAAGTACCGCGAGACGTGATCTCGCCGTACTCGCGTTGACAAACTATCGCTGGCAAGCCGCGATGACGTAATCGCGCTCGCCAATTCCCGCGGGATCACACAGCAAGATCCAAAATGGCGCAGCACTCGCAAACTATCGAAAAAAACAACTCGGCAAACGATGATAAACGCCGCGCGCCGCAAAAATTGTATCACCAACGCCGCGCGCCGCCAAAAAAATCCGCTGCGTGCGAATTTGCGGATTTTGCGGGAAATTCGCAAATCTCGCGGATTGCGAATTTCCCAAAAATCCGCAAAATCCGCGAGCGTAACGGATTTTCCACCCATGCTTAGGAAAGAGTATGTTTAGGGTCAGAGTTAGGACTGGTGTTAGGCTTTTGGGTAAGCAATAATTAAGAGTAAGCATTTGCGGATTTGCGAATTCGCGATCCGCAAAATTCGCGAATTTGTGCGAATTTGCAGATTTTTGTTTTTTTGCCTGTTTGCGGGGATTTTTGCGTGTTCGCGGGGTTTTTTGCGTGTTCGCAGGGATTTTTGCGTCTTCGCGAGCCGCTTGCATAGCGAAGTTACCCATGCAGTCGTTTATGGGAAAGGGAGAGAGAGAGAGATAGATAGATAGATAGATAGATAGAAAGAGAGAGAAAGAGAGAAAGAGAGGGAAAGAGAGAGGGAGAGAGAGAACAAGAGAAAGAAAGAGATCTCTCTGAAGGGCCCGATTCCTGAGTTGCCCCTACAGAACATACAGCTTTTTATTTTTAGCAAAATGCATATGAAAATTGTGCTGTAAAGGCCTCTTTTAGTTTAACCCCTCCTGACAACTCAAAATGGGTGTATTTGCCATCCTCTCCCTTCTTCCTGTTTTTTATATCTGTAAGTGCTTCCTGATGAGGTTTAATTCCTTGGACAGGTGCCTCGTTGCCTACTTGTAACTATTCTCTGACCCTGCTTCAAGGGTCAGAGCAGGGTCAGAGAATAGTTGCAAGTAGGCAACGAGGCGCCGGGAAGCAATTAGCAGCAGGTGTCCAAGTTGAAGTTAATTTGTTTGTAACCCTTTTGTAAAAGGTTACAAAGAAATTAGGTTCAACTTTTGCACCTGCTGCTGTAACCCTTGCTTGGCTGAAAATTCGTCCCCGCTGGTTCGCGGATTTTACCGCGATTTCGCGAGATTCGCGGATCGCGAAATCGCGGAAAATCCGCAAATTCGCCCGCGAAACGGATTTTACGCCCACCCTTCATTAAGAGTAAGTATCAGAGTGAGGGTCTGGGAAATCACATATTTACTTATGAAACTTTGTGAAGTTTCATAAAAACTTAGCAAAATTACATGAAATTTAGCTTTAATTTTGAAATGTGTTTTGCCAGTAAGATGCAACATGTTAAAAAAAGACTCAAGAAATTGCTTTGAACAGAAAATATCTCTTGGTGTGACACTTTGGGGCACATTATGATGGAGGATTTTCCGCATCCTCCGGGCCGGCGAAAGCCACCGCCGGCCCGGCGGATGCGGAAAATCCTCTGCGGACCCACCAAAGACCCACCGCCAAATTAGGATGGCTGGTGGGTCCTGGTTTAGGTCCGCTGCTTTTCCGCCGCGGTTGGCTTACAACCGCGGCGGAAAAGGCCTAATATGGTGGCGGTATCTCTCAGACACCGCCAGCCATATTAGGATGTCTGAATTTCAATGCCTTTACACGGCGGCATGTCCGCCGTGCAAAGGCATACGGATTCTTGTTTGGGGGCCCATTGCGGGCCCCCAGGGGTGAAGGGGGGGTGGGGGGTGCACATGGGGGGTACCTATGGTACCCACCTGCATTTGCGTGCACAGAGCGGCAGGCATCGCGCGGTGCCTGCAGCTTTGTGCATGCAAATGCACAGCTATCATTTTTAACATTGCGGCGGGTGCTGCTTCAAGCAGCACCCGCCGCAATGTTAAAAATAGAGGATGTGACCGCCAGGGTGGCGGTCACATCCTAATTGCACAGGAGGGAACTCCGCAGGCCATGCGGAGGTTCCCTCCTCCTCTATGGTCGCGGACGGACTCAAGTCCGTCCGCGATCATAATGACCCCCTTTATGTGCAAAGCAGTGTCCAGCTGGAATCTGGTCAGAATGTGTTTTTACGTGAGTTGTAAGTTGATTAAAAAAGCTATGCAAAAGTGAAATTGTGAGATATTTCACCAATTTAGGTGAAGGCAAAATAAGCATGTTTTTGCCAGTGTA
This sequence comes from Lissotriton vulgaris, assembly GCF_964263255.1. Lineage (NCBI taxonomy): Eukaryota > Metazoa > Chordata > Amphibia > Caudata > Salamandridae > Lissotriton > Lissotriton vulgaris. Next base: position 25,941,729 of record NC_141699.1, read on the forward strand.
ATTAAAAGTTCACAGAGGACTAATCCAGGATGCTCATGCACTTTATGGTGACATGTTATATTATTCTGTCGAGCCTAGGCAGCGCATATGTGTTATCTACGAGACATGCTGTATGCACTGTATGGTGATATATTATATTTTTCTGTCGAGCCTATGCAACGTGCATGTGCAGTCTTCAAGACATGCTGTAGCTACTTTGTGTGCTTTACACACACCCATCATTTGTTATTTGTTCTTTTTCTGCCACTCTGAAATCCTTGTTTTTTAGTGGTGGTTTGGGGTTATTTTTACCTCCCTGGTGTCTTTGTTTCCCTCCCATGGTGACTGGCCCTATTACATGTAGTCTTGCTCTCAAGTCTATTTACGTTTGTTTTTGCGGATCATTTTTTTGTGGTTTTTCCTCGTGTTTTTTTAATGTTGTGTATTTCCACACACGTGATGGCATTTTCTAAATAAAATGCGTTCAGTGATTTGTCATCAATTAATTGAATGTGTTTAGCGCGCTTCATTCCTGTTTCTTAATGTTGTACATTTTTGCACAACTAACGGGATTGGCAAAATAAAACGTGTGTAGCGCGTTCAGCTGGTAGGAAGTTTAGGTAATCTTTTGATTCTGTTGTGTGCACATTGGGAGATTACACAAATGTATTGTGGTTTGTAATAACGTAACGATCCGTCTGCCGCAGATACGGCTTCTCTTCTCTCAACAAACATCTCCTGCTTCACTGTTGATTCATTGCACCAGCACCCTGGGGGTCCGGAGAACTTGTCCCCCTTTTGTTTGTTGCCGCACACTACCCACAAAACATTTTGTTTTGCCTTCCTGTCTCCTCCTGACGGGATGGGCCGGTGTGAACATTACCGTAGAGCCCCCCAAAAAAGCACAGATGTGCTCCTTACTTGAACAGACATGATATCGTGAGGACCCGTTGCCTGAGGTTTTGTAAAAATGAAACATATGTAGTGTTTTTTTTCTAACAGTGCTACCTCCAAGCCCTGTGCTCTTCGTTCCTGTTTTTTGAGTGTTGTGCTTTTTCTCATAACTGACGGCATTGGCAAAATAAAACACGTGCTGCACAACTGATCGGAAGTATGGTAAAACATATTTTTTTATATTTATCTTTATTTTATCTTTTGCGCACATGGAGGATTACACAAATGTAATGTGAGTTGTAGTATCATTCAGGAAACAGCTGCTGCAGATATGGCGTTTCTTCTCTCTCCAAACACCTCGCACTTAGCTCTTGCTTCAGCGCACGATATTGTGGGCACCCATTACCTGTTTTGTTCCGAAACAACTTGTTGGTTAAAAAGGCTTCTTTTGCCGCTGTTGCTACTAGCTTGGATTCCCTCAATACTTCAGGACAGATTATTTTCCCTTACTTCAAACGCATGCGGTCTCAACGTGCTAAACTGGGCTTCTCTTAATGTGGAGTGGAGAGGTGTGGTGCAGCGGCCAGGGCAGCTGACTTCGGAGAACAGGGCTCACGGTTGTGGGCAGCTCAGCTGAGCACCATGTGACTCTGGGCAATAGCTCACTTAATTTCCACGACGGCCCCAAGGGCCTTGAGTAGTTTGCTCTTTACAAATACCGGTTTTTACTGATCTCACAATTATTTTCATAGAAGCGCACTAGGATAAACCCTCGGACCCGGCCTTCGGGATGCGAACTGGCAACAATGTATTGTAGGTACTGGGTGGCACTCTGCACTTCTCACCCTGACATTTGTCTCTCCCAATACTTTGTATGTTTCTGCAAGGTATGGACTGTAAAGTTCATGCTGTTCAGGAACTGGGGGTTCAGAAAGACAGGGGGCACACCATGTGTCCCCTTGCTTGCACACCGTGCACCGAGGTAACCAGAGGGCCTTGTAGGCCCTTCCTTCTCTCCCTCAGTGTTTGTCTGTCCCACCACTGTGTATGTTTGCTCTGCCCTCCTTCTCTCCCTCAGTGTTTGTCTGTCCCACCACTGTGTATGTTTGCTCTGCCCTCCTTCTCTCCCTCAGTGTTTGTCTGTCCCACCACTGTGCATGTTTGCTCTGCCCTCCTTCTCTCCCTTCTTGTTTGTTTGTCTCTCCCACCACTACATATGTTTGTTCTGCCATCCCTCGCTTCTGCACTGGATGCCACAGCACCCCGCCTGCTTGTTCTTTTCTACTTTATTAAACTTCCCCTCCCTTACTCGCTCCTTCTGTGACTCAAGCCCCTGCATTATATATATTCAGCCCCCGGCTGCATCAGTGCAGATAGCAGCAAACTAGGGATCGATACAGCACCCTCCCAGACAATCAAGTGGGTGATCTCCGCAGCAGGTTCAGCCCACAGACTTTAGCAGTAAGAAAAGACAATATATAGAGCGGCAGCAGTGAGGAGAGGGGCTGACAGCATATCAAATGTAAATGTAAATGTACAGGAATTTATATAGCGCAAATCACCGAGCGGTTTCTAAGCACTTGCTTAGGGAACCCGTCCTGGTATTCCCCTGTGAGATAACCCCAGCAGGGTATCCGCAAGGTGAAAGTCAGGCATCCCGCCGCAAGGGGCCGTTGTGGAGATTAAGCAAGCTATTGCCCAGAGTCGCAGAGTGTGAACCCGTGAATCGAGTAGGCACCGGAGCGAGAATTGTCAAGTCCATGGACATTTTTCTTTTTTAGGACTCAAGACCCTGCCGAGCCGGGAATTGAACCCTGGTCCCGGTCTGACCTCTGCTTTCAGGTCTGCCTCCTCTAACCAGTGAGCCACACTTCTCCACTGTATCAGTCCTACCTCCATCCCAATGTGAGTGGATGGAACTGCAATGCCTGTATCCTCTGCAGTGCCTGTATCCTCTGAAGTGCCTGTATCCTCTGCATTGATTGTATCCTCTGCAGTGCCTGTATCCTCTGCATTGATTGTATCCTCTGCAGTGCCTGTATCCTCTGCAGTGCCTGTATCCTCCGCATTGCCTGTATCCTCTGCAGTGCTTGTATCTTCTGCAGTGCCTGTATCCTCTGCAGTGCCTGTATCCTCTGCAGTGCTTGTATCCTCCTGACCCGTGGGGTGCCACGCAGGATGTCTGCTTGTCTTGTGTGGGTTCCAGAAACTGAACTTCACTGTAAAGTAGTTGAATGTCGGTGCAGTGCCGAGTGGGCATGCACCATGCTATGCTCAAACCGTGGGCCTGGGGAATACCTGGGCACTGTCCTGCGGTGCCTAACCTGGCCGTCTCCCCACGTCCTGCTCTATGCTCTTGTGACGAATCATTAGAGATGAGAGAACCAACAAATTAACAGAGATAAAGCAGAGCCAAGGTTCTGGCTCAGCTCTTAGAGCCTTTATAAATCACACAGAAACCATCACATAAAATATGACAGTCTCTTCAAAATTAAAAAAAAATCTATTTCTTTAACATGTGGAAGATTTGAGATTAATATGTTTAATTATAACACTGCACTGCGAAATACTTATTAAAAGTGAGCATTTTTAAATATACATCATTAGTGAACTAAGAGGAAAGACAGTTGTCTTGTAAACCCTGTACCTGGCCCAGCGTACTATAGATCAACATTTTAGTCGATTAAATAAACAATAGGTTTTTGTACAACTGGTATTCTGAACTTACATATTTGAAAGTGCTTTATTATGGATTAAGGAAGAAGCAGGAGTTTTGGGGAAATAAATATTTGCGTAAAATCACACAAAAATCAGTAGGGAAGCCGCGATTTATCCAGGTAATCTGGTTTCACTTTGTACAAATCAGCCACTAAATAGGTATCTATTTGTCTTTAATTTTTTATGTTACTGTTTTTTTTATACCTCCTTATGCAGTTTTTAGATAGAGCTTAGGCAGCTTGCATGCGCTGTTTTCGAGACATGCTGTATGTACCACATGGGCTTCAACCCCGCCCATAGGCTTGTGATTAGCCGGTGCCATTGTTACTCTCGTAATCTTGGCACTCTAATCCAAGAAATCCAGTCTACGACACTCTACTTCCCCCACTCCGCTCGAGGACCCTGGCGACTGCCACATAGCAACAATCCACATAAACATGCTCCACATCATGCCCCAAAATTCCAAACAGCAGAATTTCACTCAAACCCACACAGTTCCATGCATACCAATTCCACTCCACACATTTCCATTTCGCACCACATAATTCCACAACAAACCACATATTTCAACTGAACAACACATTTACACAACACACCACATGCATCCAATCCACCTCATCCCAGAATACCACATCATGCCACAAAAGTCAACAGCACACAACATAATTAAACTCTACAACATACACTACACAACCCACAATATAATTCCACATAATTACACTCCATGAAGCACAATCCCACTCCACACAATTCCAGTACACTCAAAACCACATAATTACTGTCCACATAATTCCACTGCACACATCCACACCACACAATTCCAAGCTACGCAATTCCACAACTAACAATTCCACTCCAACCCACATAATTCCACTCCACACCATAGGCATCCACTCCACTCCACTCCATAACACTTGGGTAAAAGACATTGGGTCTGATTGTGATTCTGGCAGTGTGGGACAGGCAGCACACCACCGCCTCGCTCCCACACCGCCAAACTCCACCGCCGCCTGTCTGTTGGATTACAAGTTGTAATCCGGGCCGATGGTCCTGCGGCAGCTGTCCCGTGGCGCTGCCTTTCAAAGGGTCATAGGAGAGCCGTAGAAAGGCAGGTCCGTGGGACAGTCACAGTGCGTTCCAGCAAGGTATGGACTGTAAAGTCCATGCCGTGCAGGAACTGGGGATGCAGAAAGAGAGGGGGCGCACCATGTGCCTCCCTGCATGCACCCCCATGAACTGCGGCACCAGGGGGCCCTGGTGGGCACCCTACGTTTCTTCACTGCCACCCTTTTCATGGCAGGCTCACCGCCATGAAAAGGAGGGAAGTGAGGAATCTCATAACTTGATTGGCAGTGAGGAATCTCATAATATATAGTCGTCAGACCGCTGGTGCGGCGGTCCCCACCGCCACAGAACCTCCACCACAAGGTTGGGGGTCTGATGGACCGCCAAACTCGTAATCATCCTATTGCCATTTACAACTGCAATAGCTCGAGCCCTTGCAAATTCAGGACTTTTAGGCATTGTCAATGCTTGTTTAATGTGGCTGCCGTTTAAAGGGAGCCTGCAGCTGGTACTAATGACGGACCAGTGTCCTGCTGGCGCAAACACAATGGCGGGAATGAAGTACTCTGAGTTTATTGATCACGTGCAGCCACCACTTTCTGTGCTGCACACCTGCCAGATACACAAAAGGACAACACGTTTCTAAAGTCACAGTAGAGCGAAAGGAACCTTTGTATTCAAATATACGAGAAGCAGCGAACACCTCCCGATACTGAGAGTATATGTTACTATTTTGTCAAGCGCAACAGCTGCCCCAGCAAAGGGGCGTCCCGGCGCTAATGATCCATAAGATAATATACAGGGGAAGGCGAGACTGAACAGAGAGCCTTAACAAGAAGGGAACAGAAAAGTCTTCACAGCCTTCCGGAAGGCAAGCATGTTGTCAATGCCCCGGATGGTCACCGGGAGGGAGTTCCAGAGCCTAGCTCCCAACACCCGGAAAGAGCGGCCACCCATCCGGCAAAGCCTGCTTTTAGGGATGACTGCAAGGTGCTGGCCAAAAGAACGAAGATTTCGCTGTGGTACGTAGAAGGATAAAAGGGGCCGCAACATTTCTGGGCTATGCAGTTTAAGAATCTTGAATGCCAAACAGAGTGACTTGAATTGAATACGGGCGTCAACAGGCAGCCAGTGCAGTTTTTTAATCGTGGCCCGTGCCGAACATCTCCGAGGGAGGCCAACCAGAGTCCTGGCTGCTAAATTTTGTACTCCCTGGAAGCGGGCTATTTCCGCTTTATTGGCACCTAGTAGTAGGACACTAGCGTAGTCTATGCGTGACAAGATAACAGCTTGCACAACATGCTGACGCATGGCAGGTTCGAAAAAACCCAAGATAGGGCGTAGACTCCGCAACAAGCCTACACATGTCGCAGCCACTCTCTTGATGTGTATCTCAAGCCCAAGAGAGGAGTCCACCCAGACACCCAGATTTTTCACAGAGGTCCTAGGCTCAGGCATCCCACCTAACGAGGGAGGCCACCAATGATCGTTCCACAGGGCTGTGGTCTTCCCTAGCAGTAAAATCTCGGTTTTACCGGCGTTCAGCTGGAGACAGTTGTTGGTCATCCAGTGGGCCACTGCAGCGATACCGTCCCTAAATCTTGTGGCAGCGACAGAAGGGCTCTCAGAGAGTGCGACCACCAGCTGAGTATCATCAGCGTATGATACCAGGGTCAGGCCCCACTCTCTGGCAATCGCTACCAACGGTTGAACATAAAGGTTAAAAAGGGACGGGCTGAGTGCCGAGCCTTGAGGGACACCCTGCGCAATGTGATGGAATTTGGACAAAAAAGGGGTGGCAGACACCCGAAAGGATCTGTCCTGGAGAAAAGAACGGAACCACTCAAGGGCCCGATCTCTCACTCCTGAGTCCTCCAAACGACGCAACAAAATTTTATGCGACACCGTGTCGAATGCAGCGCTGAGATCAAGTAAGATCAGCGCTGCACTCTGACCGGCGTCTAGGATTTCTCGGAGGTATTCAGTAGTGGCCAACAATGCGGACTCTGTGCTGTGGCCAGGTCTGAACCCATTTTGAGAAGGGTCCAGAATGTTATTTTGCTGCACAAATTCCCCCAACACAGAGTTAGCATGGGCCTCGGCAAGTTTTGACACCCACGGGAGAAGTGATATGGGTCGAAAATTCTCCAGCTTAGCGGGATCGAGAGTCGGCTTCTTTAATATCGGGGAGACCCAGGCCTGTTTCCAGGTAACAGGAACAGTGGCCGTAGAGAAAGACAGATTAAGTAAAAGACTCAGAGAGGGTAAGAAAAAGTCTAAGGAGTCAACAAATTGTATAGGCCGCATAGGGTCTGCTGGACACCCAGATTTCACTTTTTTGCAGATAGTCGCTAGATCAGTAATAGTGACGTCGGGAATACATGCCAAAATAGATTTACCAGAGCTAACACTAGCAGGATTAGCAGATTCAGGAGTACATTGTGGGAAGGTGCTATAAATCTTATTGACTTTTTCAACAAAAAAGGTAGCTAGGTCCTCACAATGCCGTGCCGAAGTAACACAGGAGGCGGGGGCCTGTTTAGTTTGCAGCTCCTGCACTAACTTAAACAGGCATTTAGTGGGGTTTGGGCTGGTCTTAATTTCAACAGCATAAAAAGCAGCGCGTGCAGCACAGATGGCCTTATGATACAATTTTAATTTGGCCAAATACAGGCGATTGTGCTCCTCACTGTATTCTCGCCTCCACAGGCGTTCAGCCCTCTTGCAGTCTTTCCTTAGTGCTCTAAGGGAATCATTATACCAAGGGTGAGAGGGGGACCTACGCCCTTTGGTCCATTTAGCAGGAACAAGGGCGTCAAGCCCCTCAACAATCCACTTATGGAAGTTGGCATATGTAGCTGTCACATCGGCTTTCCCATCAGGGAACATTCCCAAAGTCGACTGGAGGTCGGAGGGTTGGAGTTTGTGCCATGGTCTCTTAAAGGCCCGGTTTTCCCCCATGATTTTTATAGGTTCCCTGACCCGCACGGTGGCCTTAATCAAAAAATGATCAGTCCACCCCATGGGTTTTGGGGCGTCTACCCTAAGCTCCAGAATGTTAGAGAACAGAGGGTCGAGCACATGGCCCGCCACATGTGTGGAGGTATGGACAAAGGATTCTAACTGAAGCCCTGCCAAATCGCTTAGGAGGCTTCTAATAGCCACGTCCTGGCACACATCAAAGTGAAGATTTAAGTCTCCCAAGATGGTGAAGTTAGACAGTCCTAACACTAGGGGACTCACTACCTCCAGTAGTGATTGAGTAAACTTGGAGGCAGGTCCCGGGGGCCGATAGATATAAATGCCAGAGAACGTAAATTGAGAGCTAAAGGTAATCTGAAACTTGGCACTCTCACAGTCAAGAATGTTAATTTTAATAAAGGAGCATGTATATTGCTCCTTAAAAATGACCGCTATCCCACCACCACGTGTCCCTCTATTGATTAGTTCCATCGAGTACCCATCCAGGAGAGTAAGGTTGGGCATGCTGGTATCAGCGTCCTGAAGCCAGGTTTCACAAATAAAGAGGGCATCCGGGAGCTCGTCCCTTAATAGTGCCTGGATATGCAAGTAGTGTTTAGTGAAGGATCTCACATTTAACTGCATGACCGTTAGATCAATAGGTTTCACTAACCTCACCTTCTGACCAATCAGGCTAGGCTGCGGGAGGGTAAAGCCACATAACGTACAGGCAAAGCATGAGTTCCCTACACAGGTTGGGGGAGTTCTTACATATCTTGCCTGTATTCAGCATATGCAGTGTATGGGCATCATATCTCAGTACTCCCCGCTATAGGAAGGGACCTACTCAGGTGCAGGGCACAGACCATACATCCCAGTCCTGAGGGTATAGGGGAAGGGACATGAATTCCCTGACCCCCCAGTACTATCTGCTTGTGTCCTGCTTTAGACCTGCAGCCTAGTGTGGCATGATTTAGACCAGCAGTCTGCTGTGGCATGATTTAGACCTGCAGTCTGCTGTGGCATGATTTAGACCTGCAGTCTGCTGTGGCATGATTTAGACCAGCAGTCTGCTGTGGCATGATTTAGACCAGCAGTCTGCTGTGGCATGATTTAGACCAGCAGTCTGCTGTGGCATGATTTAGACCTGCAGTCTGCTGTGGCATGCTTTAGACCTGCAGTCTGCTGTGGCATGCTTTAGACCTGCAGTCGGGTGTGGCATGCTTTAGACCAGCAGTCTGCTGTGGCATGATTTAGACCAGCAGTCTCCTGTGGCATGATTTAGACCTGCAGTCTGCTGTGGCATGCTTAAGACCTGCAGTCTGCTGTGGCATGCTTTAGACCTGCAGTCTGGTGTGGCATGATTTAGACCCGCAGCCTAGTATGGCATGCTTTAGACCTGCAGTCTGCTGTGGCATGCTTTAGACCTGCAGTCTGCTGTGGTATGCTTTAGACCAGCAGTCAGCTGTGGCATGATTTAGACCTGCAGTCTGCTGTGGCATGCTTTAGACCTGCAGCCTAGTGTGGCATGCTTTAGACCTGCAGTCTGCTGTGGTATGCTTTAGACCTGCAGTCTGGTGTGGCATGCTTTAGACCTGCAGTCTAGTGTGGCATGCTTTAGACCCGCAGTCTAGTGTGGCATGCTTTAGACCTGCAGTCTGCTGTGGTATGCTTTAGACCAGCAGTCTGCTGTGGCATGATTTAGACCTGCAGTCTGCTGTGGCATGCTTTAGACCTGCAGTCTGGTGTGGCATGCTTTAGACCTGCAGTCTGGTGGGGCATGCTTTAGACCAGCAGTCTGCTGTGGCACGCTTTAGACCTGCAGTCTGCTGTGGTATGCTTTAGACTAGCAGTCTGCTGTGGCATGATTTAGACCTGCACTCTGCTGTGGGATGCTTTAGACCAGCAGTCTGCTGTGGCATGATTTAGACCTGTAGTCTGCTGTGGCATGCTTTAAACCAGCAGTCTGCTGTCGCGTGCTTTAGATCTTCGTTCTGCTGTGATGTGCTTTAGACCTGCAGTCTGGTGTGGCATGCTTTAGACCTGCAGTCTGCTGTGGTATGCTTTAGACCTGCAGTCTGCTGTGGTATGCTTTAGACCTGCAGTCTGCTGTGGCATGCTTTAGACCAGAAGTCTGCTGTGGCATGCTTTAGACCAACAGTCTGCTGTGGCATGCTTTAGACCAGCAGTCTGCTGTGGCATGCTTTAGACCTGCAGTCTGCTGTGGCATGCTTTAGACCTGCAGTCTGCTGTGGTATGCTTTAGACCTGCAGTCTGCTGTGGTATGCTTTAGACCAGCAGTCTGCTGTGGCGTGATTTAGACCTGCAGTCTGCTGTGGCATGCTTTAGACCAGCAGTCTGCTGTGGTATGCTTTAGACCTGCAGTCTGCTGTGGCATGCTTTAGACCTGCAGTCTGCTGTGTTATGCTTTAGACCTGCAGTCTGCTGTGGTATGCTTTAGACCTGCAGTCTGCTGTGGTATGCTTTAGACCTGCAGTCTGCTGTGGTATACTTTAGACCTGCAGTTTGATGTGGCATGCTTTAGACCAGCAGTCTGCTGTGGTGTGCTTTAGATCTTTGATCTGATGTGGTGTGCTGAGTCTGTGCACAGTCGAGCACTGCTAGAAGCCTTGGTGCACTCGACTGCTGCTCTGTGCACAGTCTAGTGCCTAAAAGTCGCGGTGCACTCGACAGCTGCTCTGTGCAGCCTAGTGCCTAAAAGTCGCTGTGCACTCGACAGCTGCTCTGTGCAGTCTAGCGCTACTAGAAGCAGCGGTGCCCTGTGCACAGTCTAGCGCTGCTAGAAACCGTGGTTCGCTCAACAGCTGCTCTGTGCACAGTCTAGCGCCACGTTGCTCTTGACAGCTGCTCTGTGCACAGTCTAGCGCCGCGTTGCTCTCGACAGCTGCTCTGTGCACAATCTAGAGCTGCGGTGCTCCCAACAGCTACTCTGTGCACAGTGTAGCTCTGCGGTGCGCTCCACAGCTGCTCTGTGCACAGTCTAGAGCCGTAGTGCTCTCAACAGCTGCTCTGTGCACAGTCTAGCGCCGCGTTGCTCTCGACAGCTGCTCTGTGCACAATCTAGCGCCACGGTGCTCTCAACAGCTACTCTGTGCACAGTGTAGCGCTGCGGTGCGCTCCACAGCTGCTCTGTGCACAGTCTAGAGCCGTAGTGCTCTCAACAGCTGCTCTGTGCACAGTCTAGCGCCGCAGTGCTCTCAACAGCTGCTCTGTGCACAGTCTAGCGCTGGCGCCCGAGGCTCTCACGGGTGGGCGCTGGCACAGTTCTGTCACATAAACCTCAGGCGGGGACAGAGTACAGGACAGGAAGCCATGAGTCTCCCCTGCTGTGGGAGTCCGCCGTGCGCCGTTCCTCGGTTACATTGGCAGCATCACTGCTGATGTGGGGGTGAGGGATCCCCTTTCATTGCAGCGGCAGACCGGCAGAGCTCACCCGGGGGCTCCTGGAACAGCTGGCAGTTTTTTTTTTAGCACAGTCAAATTTAGGCTTTTATGGTTGCAATAGGTAGCAATAAAGGCCACGCGGCAAAGTAATTAAAATGACAACAAATCCCACAGAAGATCCCAGGACTGGCCACTGTAGGAGAGTAGGATCTGCTTACTATGGTTACCCCGCTTTTTGCTGGTGTTTCACTGTTTCTCGACTTTAGTCTGGCTGGGGTCCTGCTATCCAGGACCCCAGCCTAGCTGCTTCCTGTAGGAGAGTAGGGTCTGCAATCCTATGATCACCCAGATTTTTTGCTTTTGTTTCACTGGTTTACGACTTTCTCTGGCTGTGGGCCTGCTAATCAGACCCACAGCCTGGCTGTTCTCTTTCTAAATTACGATATGTACCCTAGGTGCATTTACCAATTGGTACTGGGCCACCTTATCAGACCCCGTAACGCAGGGCATAGGTGTACCCAGGGCCGCCAGGGGCTGCAGCATGTATTATGCCACCCCTGGCTGGCCTCCTAAATTTGACACAACTGGCTGCACGACAGCTGGGGCGAAGCCGTGTAACCACCCTTCGCTTTAGGTATAGTAGCTCTATATCTAACCATACAATGGACACCCGAGTTTCTATCAGTCACTCCTATGGCAGGCCTTAACAATCCTGAAGGCAGAGTGCGTGGGCTCGTGTGAGCTAGGTTCAGGCCCGAGCCGAGCCCGGTTGCAGCTTGCGGAATCAAGACCCAATGGCTGTTCCATGATAACGCGTACCATAACGGTAACTCCGGTGTCGCGTTATCCAGGCATGTCGAGTAAGGTGTCATACGAATCGGGGTGCTGCCCTCTCACCAATTCTGGCGATGAGGTTAGCATCCCACCCTTCTAGAGGGACACGACATGTACGTAACTGTGAACCCCGGTTAAAGTTAACTGAAGCCTCAGCTCCACAAAATGGATGCTGCCACCACAGACACAAGTCTGACCTCCTGCTGCTGGGAGTCCTTCCAGCGAGGAGCACTTGGACAAAGGGTTTCCCGTTGAGGGCGGTGTTCGCACCGTCCCAGACAGGGTTTGTGTATTCTGGGTAGGTAGGGCTTTGGCGAGAAGGTGACTGCGGAGTGGCACCCCGGTGCTCACTACGCATCTGCCGGTTAGAACCAGTTCCAGGGGCGCCAGCCCTGGCCTGGGGAAAGTCCGGCAGGGGAGAGGGGTGTAACTACCCCCCTTCCTGGTCCCACCCTTAGGGCAGGACCTAGTCATGTACCCACCCCTTTCTTTAGAATAAAGACCGGAGCGGGGACCCTTCCAAATTAGATCATCTTTGATTCAAGAACTACTTTCTACGAAAGGACATTCAAGACTCTTCTCAAGATTTCTCCCTTGTGACTAAGGAGTAGTCACCCTGCATCAGCGGGCACCAACTAAGAACTCTGCGGTTTGCTGTACGTCCTTCCTCAAGGAATCCGACGGCCCAGCTCGACGAGAACCGGCTTCCCTGGCACCTCTGACCTCTACCCACGTCATCAGCTCAGCTGTGATCTGTGGGTGCGACGAGACCTCGAGGGACCGGCCATCATCAGAACCTGCACGCTCTTAACGCCAGCACGACCATCGAGGTAACTCTCTGGTGAGTGCTCTGGGGTCCGAGAAGCCCCGACCCTGAGCCGCTCCAGCACCGAAGTGCAGTCTCCCAGCATCTCCACGATCTGCGTGGGGCCCTTCTGCTCGCTGCTCAGCACGTTGTCTGGTCACTAGCCGCTGGCTTGTGCCCTTCTGTGACGACATCCGAGAATCATCACTGCTGGTCTGGTTGCTCCAGACTGGCCCTTGCTTCCGTCTTTGCGAGAAGCACCCCGGACCCTCCTGGTCCACTCAAGACGCCATCTTAGGCCCACCACGTGGCCCTGAGAACTGCCAAGGCTTGTTGCCCCATCCTGGGCCCAGCGACGCCGACAGCATCATCCTTCGTGGGACAGCTCGCACCTCCGCCGTGGTCGCCGACAACGCCGCCTGGTCCGTGAGACTGCAGAGCCTAGCGTCGCCCACTCACCTGGTCGAGGTGACGGCCAACCGGTGCCTTCCTGGTACCCTCTGACTACTGGCTAGTAGTACGAACTTGGTCCCCTCTGCTTTCAGGTTTCATCAATCTCCGATCCAGGCTTGGATCTCTACGAACTATTCAGCACTGGTCGCCGGCCAGCAACTCCTTTTCTTCCGGCTCCTGGCTCGTCAGCGAAGACCCCGACGCCTGTAAGACTTGTGCAGCCGCAGCCCTCGTGGCTAGGTAACTCGGCATTTCGGTGCCTGCATAGCCTCCTTACTCTAGGGTCCTGAATCCCTCGCTTCCGACTTGCCTTATCGGGTCCGCCCGAGACCTTAATCTTTCCGTGTCCTCGGACACTTGTTTTAACTGTGCACTTGAAGTATTTGCTAAAGAGATTTGGTTTGTGCTTAGTACCCTGTCCTCATAAAGAGTACAGGGCTGTTGTGATTCTTAATAAATATACTGTTTATTTTCATAACACTTGTGTGGTGTCCTTTCACTGGGTGTTCAAGGGGTACGTGTGTGGTAAACAGCTGGCTTAACACGCCCTCTCGAGTCTTTAGCCTTAGACTGCTCGTATCCACGCTACTAGGATAGCTGGTCTATAGGTTGACTTACAACCAAACACCATAAGGGTCGTTGGAACGATACATAGCGGTCGCTAGAATAGCGAACGTTGCATATCGGGCCAACTTCTCACATTGGTGAGCAGCGGTTGGGATTTGAGCTTGCTGTTGTTTTACCACACGTATCCTAAGAATATCTTGTTGAAAGATCGCACAAGTACTGTTAGTACATATAACTAAAAGCTTAGAATACTCTGAGTTCTACTGAACCAGCTGTTGTAGCTCCTCAAGGCTTAGCACACCTTGGCTACAACTCTTAGCGAGGGTACAGTAGGTAAACACGTAGTGTAGGTAGGTGCATCACTTACACCACACTAGAACCAGTATGTCGGACAAAGGAGGAAACTCTGGGTCTCCCCTTGTGTCAGTTGACCCTCCACAGGTCATCCCTTCAGGATATACTGTGCTGAGCTTCAAGGAGTTAAGACGACTGTGTCACTCCAGGAAGATTCAGCAGGGGTCTAACCCCACAACGTCCTTTCTGATTGGTCTCTTGGAGACTTATGATGCCAGGAGAGCTGAGAAACTTCGTAGCTCTTCTAATCCAGAAGGAGACATGCCTCCCCTCGAGGGAACCCGAGACGATCCTGACCTCATCCACCTCGCAACTGAGAACGAAGATGTGGAGGAGGATGAGGATGAGGATCTCTCTGGGGATGAGGCAGATAAGGGACAGGTAGAAGTCGTCAGACTAAGCAGGTCCAACTTAAGCAAACATGATAGCGGTACTGGGGGACCCCTGGGGCCACTATCAGGTCAGCTTAACATTGGGAATGGACGAGCCCGATCTCTGTCAAGAGACTCTGGCGGATCCCTTCGAACCAATGGCTCTCACAACTCTTCTCAGAGAGGGATGACGTCCCCTCAGAGGAGAGTGTACGAAGCTAAGGAAAGGGCAGCTAATCTGAGGATCGAAAGGGAAGAACTTGCCCTGGCCAAAGAAAGGCTTGCCTTTGCTAGAGAGCAACAGTTAAGTGGGGCAGTCCCCACTGGTGGCAGCAATGTACCTAGTAATAGGGAAAAGAGTTTCGATACGAAACACCTTGGTAAGATAGTGCCCCCCTTTAAACAAGGGGACGACATCCACAAATGGATTACTGCTTTGGAGAGGGCCTGCACTGTGCAGGGTGTTCCCCAGAGTCAGTGGGCAGCTATCTTGTGGCTCTCCTTTGAAGGAAAAGGAAGAGACAAGCTCCTCACCACAAGGGTGGAGGATGCTAACAATTACCAAATCTTGAAAAATACACTCGTTGAAGGGTTCGGCCTAACCACTGAGCAGTACAGGGTGCTGTTCAGGGATACCCAGAAAACGCAGTCTCAAGATTGGTCTGATTTTGTCGATTGTGCCACTAAGGCTTTTGAGGGCTGGTTGCTGGGCAGTAAGGTTACTGATTATCAAGGATTGTATAATTTGATGATGAGAGAACAAATTTTAAACAATTGTCAGAACCAGTTGTTGCATCAGCATCTTGTCGACTCGGATCTGACCTCTCCCCAAGAATTGGGAAAGAAGGCAGACAGATGGGTTCGTACAAGAGTTAAACAGAACCAGGGCCAGAATCAAGGTGGTCAGAAGAAAGCAGACCAGAAGGGTAAAGATTCTAAAGGGGAACAAAATGACCAGAAGTCTTCGACAGGTCCCCAACAACCCAAAGAGGGTGGGGGTCAGGCTCCCCAAAAGAAGAAAGAAGGCCAATCCAAAAGATGGTGCCAGTACTGTAAAAGTAAATCTCACTGGTTTAGTGAGTGCACCAAGAAAGGAGGAGGGCAGACTCCTGCCACTGCCGCCCCTAAGGCACCTGTGCCCCCTAGTACAGTCAGCAGTGGTAGTGCGCCTCCCAAGGGTTTAGTAGGGTTAACCCTGGGTTCTGAGGGGCGTGACAACTTAGTTGGCACACTCACTCAGGCTGTCCTTGTCAGTACAGGGGACGCAGACGTATCCCCTGACGTAAGCCCCAATACTTTGGGCAAATACCGACAGACGCCTTTCATAAATGGAAAGATGGCTCAGGCCTATAGGGACACTTGTGCCAGCGTCACCATGGTGACGCCTAACTTTGTGGACCCTGGACAGATCATGCCAGGTACAGAATTCCTGGTGACCAATGCAAGCAATGTCACTACCAATCACAGTATGGCAATTGTAGCTTTCTCCTGGGGAGGGGTAACTGGCCACAAGAAGGTTGTAGTTAGTCCAGACCTCCCAGTGGATTGTTTGTTGGGCAATGATTTGGAGTCGTCACAATGGTCAGAAGTGGAGCACCGGACTCACATGGAAATGTTAGGTTTGCCAGCACATGTGTTCGCTGTGACTAGGTCACAGGTCAGGAAATGCCCCACTGAACAGGTGCTGGATCCTGGAACAACGGACCAGACACCTCCCAAGAAAAAGAGCAGTAGGGTTAAGGCTGCGCCTTCCCCCTTACCCCAGGTCGAGGATCAAGTCTCAGAGGAGGCTGACCTACAGGAATTGAGGGAAACTGAGCCTAGGGAATTCGAACTTGATCAAGTTGAATTCTTGGGTTCAGGGGGACCCTCAAGGGAAGACCTGGGGAAGGACCAGTTAGACTGCCCTTCTCTTGAACCCCTCAGACAGCAGGCTGCTGCTGAGGCTGCTGGGAACGCCACAGGTACCCACAAGGTATACTGGGAAGATGGACTCCTGTACACTGAGTCAAGAGACCCCAAGCCTGGCATGACCAGGAGGCTGGTTGTACCCTTGTCTCAGCGTGGTTTCCTACTTACCTTGGCCCACGAGATTCCCTTAGCAGGTCACTTAGGCCAGACGAAAACGTGGGACAGGCTTGTCTCACACTTTCACTGGCCTCACATGAACGAAGATACCAAGGAGTTTTGCCGCTCCTGTGTCACTTGCCAAGCCAGTGGTAAGTCAGGTGGCACGACAAAGGCCCCCCTTATACCAATGCCTGTGGTGGGGGTGCCCTTTGAACGGGTGGGGATCGACATCGTCGGTCCCATGGAACCACCTACAGCATCAGGGCACAAGTTTATACTGGTGGTAGTGGATCATGCCACCAGGTATCCTGAAGCTATTCCCCTTAGGACCACTACAGCACCTGTTGTGGCAAGAGCCCTAGTTGGAGTGTTCTCCAGAGTGGGCTTCCCTAAGGAGGTCGTCTCCGACAGAGGTGCAAACTTTATGTCGAGCTACTTAACTGCTATGCGGAAGGAATGTGGTGTTAACTACAAGTTCACTACACCCTATCATCCACAATGCAATGGGCTTGTTGAGAGATTCAACAGGACCCTAAAAGGTATGATTCGTGGACTACCGGAAAAGCTTCGGCGTAGATGGGACGTCCTGATCCCCTGCCTCTTGTTCGCCTACAGAGAAGTCCCACAGAAGGGGGTTGGCTACAGCCCTTTTGAACTTCTGTACGGGCATCCTGTAAGAGGACCCCTGTGTTTGGTGAAGGAAGGATGGGAGAGACCTCTCAAAAAGCCTGCAGCCAACATAGTGGACTATGTGCTTGGCCTCCGCTCGCGGATGGCTGAATACATGGAAAAGGCATCTGAAAACCTTAAGGCCAGCCAAGAACTCCAAAAAGCTTGGCATGACCAAAAGGCTGTCTTGACTGTTTATCAGCCCGGACAGAAGGTGTGGGTGTTGGAGCCAGTGGCCCCAGCAGCACTCAAGGACAAATGGTCCGGGCCCTACACCATCCTGGAGAAAAAGGGAGAGGTCACCTACCTGGTCGACCTGGCAACTCCCCGGAGCCCCCACAGGGTGCTTCATGTCAACAGGCTAAAAGCATATGTCGACAGGAAGGACATGAGTTTGCTCATGGCCCTAGATGAGGGACAGGAAGAGGAGAGTGACCCTCTCCCCGACCTGCTCACTCAGAATCCTGACGATGGCTCGGTAGATGGTGTTGTCTTTTGTGGCAGCCTCTCCGAACATCAACAGAGCGACTGTAAACAGGTTCTTCAGTCGTTCAGACATATGTTTTCTCTAACACCCAGTCAGACCGATTGGTGCACCCATGAGGTTGACACTGGTGACAGCTTGCCCGTCAAGAGTAAAATCTACAGGCAGCCTGATCACGTTAGAGACTGCATCAAAAGTGAAGTGCAGAAAATGTTGGAGCTGGGAGTCATTGAACCCTCGGATAGCCCTTGGGCTAGTCCCGTAGTTCTAGTGCCGAAACCTCACACCCAGGGTGGTAAGAGAGAGATGAGGTTTTGCGTAGACTATAGGGGTCTCAATGCAGTCACTAAGACTGACGCCCACCCAATACCAAGGGCAGACGAGCTTATCGATAGATTGGCTTCGGCCAACTACTTAAGTATGTTTGACCTGACAGCTGGGTATTGGCAAATCAGGTTAGCTGAGGACGCCAAGCCTAAAACCGCATTTTCAACCCCTGGTGGGCATTATCAGTTCGTGGTAATGCCCTTTGGTCTGAAAAATGCACCTGCCACCTTCCAACGGTTGGTGAATCAAGTCCTTACTGGGCTGGATGACTTCTGTGCGGCGTATCTTGACGATATCGCTGTCTTTAGCTCCACCTGGGAGGATCACCTGGTCCACCTGCGGAAGACGTTAGAGGCACTGCAAGCAGCAGGTCTCACTATCAAGGCCACCAAGTGCCAGATAGGGCAGACACAGGTTGTATACCTGGGCCACCTTGTAGGTGGAGGTCAGGTTCAGCCACTGGAGAGCAAGATACAGTCAATCAGGGACTGGGCTCCTCCAACCACCCAGACTCAGGTTCGAGCTTTCTTGGGCCTGACTGGTTACTATAGGAAGTTTGTCAGGAACTATGGTTCCATTGTGACACCATTAAACGAACTGACAAGTAAGAAAATGCCAAAAAAGGTTCAGTGGACAGCGAGCTGTCAAAAAGCATTCGATGACCTAAAGCAGGCCATGTGCACGGCGCCTATCCTCAAGAGTCCGGACTACTCCAAACCATTCATTGTCCAAACAGATGCTTCTGAGTTGGGTGTGGGAGCTGTTCTTTCTCAACTGAATTTTGATGGTCAAGACCAGCCCATTGCTTTTATAAGCAGAAGGCTGACCCCTAGAGAGAAGAATTGGTCAGCTATTGAGAGGGAGGCCTTTGCTGTGGTTTGGGCCCTGAAGAAGCTGAGGCCATACTTGTTTGGCACTCACTTCAAGATTCAGACCGACCATAAGCCCCTCTTGTGGCTAAATCAGATGAAGGGTGAAAACCCCAAACTGCTTAGGTGGTCCATTTCCCTACAGGGGATGGACTTTACAGTGGAACATAGACCTGGTACTGATCATGGCAATGCCGATGGGCTCTCCAGATATTTCCACTTAGAACAAGAAGACTCACCTGGTCAAGGTTAGCTTATTGTTCCGACGTTTGGGGGGGGGGTCATGTAGGAGAGTAGGGTCTGCAATCCTATGATCACCCAGATTTTTTGCTTTTGTTTCACTGGTTTACGACTTTCTCTGGCTGTGGGCCTGCTAATCAGACCCACAGCCTGGCTGTTCTCTTTCTAAATTACGATATGTACCCTAGGTGCATTTACCAATTGGTACTGGGCCACCTTATCAGACCCCGTAACGCAGGGCATAGGTGTACCCAGGGCCGCCAGGGGCTGCAGCATGTATTATGCCACCCCTGGCTGGCCTCCTAAATTTGACACAACTGGCTGCACGTCAGCTGGGGCGAAGCCGTGTAACCACCCTTCGCTTTAGGTATAGTAGCTCTATATCTAACCATACAATGGACACCCGAGTTTCTATCAGTCACTCCTATGGCAGGCCTTAACAATCCTGAAGGCAGAGTGCGTGGGCTCGTGTGAGCTAGGTTCAGGCCCGAGCCGAGCCCGGTTGCAGCTTGCGGAATCAAGACCCAATGGCTGTTCCATGATAACGCGTACCATAACGGTAACTCCGGTGTCGCGTTATCCAGGCATGTCGAGTAAGGTGTCATACGAATCGGGGTGCTGCCCTCTCACCAATTCTGGCGATGAGGTTAGCATCCCACCCTTCTAGAGGGACACGACATGTACGTAACTGTGAACCCCGGTTAAAGTTAACTGAAGCCTCAGCTCCACAAAATGGATGCTGCCACCACAGACACAAGTCTGACCTCCTGCTGCTGGGAGTCCTTCCAGCGAGGAGCACTTGGACAAAGGGTTTCCCGTCGAGGGCGGTGTTCGCACCGTCCCAGACAGGGTTTGTGTATTCTGGGTAGGTAGGGCTTTGGCGAGAAGGTGACTGCGGAGTGGCACCCCGGTGCTCACTACGCATCTGCCGGTTAGAACCAGTTCCAGGGGCGCCAGCCCTGGCCTGGGGAAAGTCCGGCAGGGGAGAGGGGTGTAACTACCCCCCTTCCTGGTCCCACCCTTAGGGCAGGACCTAGTCATGTACCCACCCCTTTCTTTAGAATAAAGACCGGAGCGGGGACCCTTCCAAATTAGATCATCTTTGATTCAAGAACTACTTTCTACGAAAGGACATTCAAGACTCTTCTCAAGATTTCTCCCTTGTGACTAAGGAGTAGTCACCCTGCATCAGCGGGCACCAACTAAGAACTCTGCGGTTTGCTGTACGTCCTTCCTCAAGGAATCCGACGGCCCAGCTCGACGAGAACCGGCTTCCCTGGCACCTCTGACCTCTACCCACGTCATCAGCTCAGCTGTGATCTGTGGGTGCGACGAGACCTCGAGGGACCGGCCATCATCAGAACCTGCACGCTCTTAACGCCAGCACGACCATCGAGGTAACTCTCTGGTGAGTGCTCTGGGGTCCGAGAAGCCCCGACCCTGAGCCGCTCCAGCACCGAAGTGCAGTCTCCCAGCATCTCCACGATCTGCGTGGGGCCCTTCTGCTCGCTGCTCAGCACGTTGTCTGGTCACTAGCCGCTGGCTTGTGCCCTTCTGTGACGACATCCGAGAATCATCACTGCTGGTCTGATTGCTCCAGACTGGCCCTTGCTTCCGTCTTTGCGAGAAGCACCCCGGACCCTCCTGGTCCACTCAAGACGCCATCTTAGGCCCACCACGTGGCCCTGAGAACTGCCAAGGCTTGTTGCCCCATCCTGGGCCCAGCGACGCCGACAGCATCATCCTTCGTGGGACAGCTCGCACCTCCGCCGTGGTCGCCGACAACGCCGCCTGGTCCGTGAGACTGCAGAGCCTAGCGTCGCCCACTCACCTGGTCGAGGTGACGGCCAACCGGTGCCTTCCTGGTACCCTCTGACTACTGGCTAGTAGTACGAACTTGGTCCCCTCTGCTTTCAGGTTTCATCAATCTCCGATCCAGGCTTGGATCTCTACGAACTATTCAGCACTGGTCGCCGGCCAGCAACTCCTTTTCTTCCGGCTCCTGGCTCGTCAGCGAAGACCCCGACGCCTGTAAGACTTGTGCAGCCGCAGCCCTCGTGGCTAGGTAACTCGGCATTTCGGTGCCTGCATAGCCTCCTTACTCTAGGGTCCTGAGTCCCTCGCTTCCGACTTGCCTTATCGGGTCCGCCCGAGACCTTAATCTTTCCGTGTCCTCGGACACTTGTTTTAACTGTGCACTTGAAGTATTTGCTAAAGAGATTTGGTTTGTGCTTAGTACCCTGTCCTCATAAAGAGTACAGGGCTGTTGTGATTCTTAATAAATATACTGTTTATTTTCATAACACTTGTGTGGTGTCCTTTCACTGGGTGTTCAAGGGGTACGTGTGTGGTAAACAGCTGGCTTAACACGCCCTCTCGAGTCTTTAGCCTTAGACTGCTCGTATCCACGCTACTAGGATAGCTGGTCTATAGGTTGACTTACAACCAAACACCATAAGGGTCGTTGGAACGATACATAGCGGTCGCTAGAATAGCGAACGTTGCATATCGGGCCAACTTCTCACACTTCCTCCTTACATTGATTCCATGTACTTTAGGTACACTCCAGATTGGTTACTGGGTTACCCTTGTGAGTCTCTAGTATATGGTACCTTAGGTACCAAGGGCATAGGTACCCCCAGAGGCCTACCAGAGGCTGAAGCATATATTTTGCCTCCCCTGGGAAGCCTTCCAAAATGGCACCACAGGTCTGCTACTGCAGCTTGGGTAAGGTGGTGCATGCACCCCTTACTAAGATATAGGTTACCTATATCTACCGTTAATCACTACACATATAAACTTATCATTCACTCCTATGGCAGGCCTTATCAATCTTGAGGGCAGAGTGCTAGGTTTTGTGTGAGAGGGTGCCCATGCATGAGCAGGACACCTCTGCAGCTTTCGGATCCTACTCTCTGAGGCGGTTCTGTGATGCAGCCTGACCATATACTCTTAAGTGGATTATAACCTTGCAGTAAATGCTAACTTTGGAATGGCTGCATGGAAACATGTCATGTTTGTTGTCAAACACTTTGGAATCCTACCTCCGCCAGTCCTGGCGGCGAGGGTAGAATTCCACCCTTCCAGAGGGAGAGACATATACACACTGGTATGCCCAGTAATAGTTTAAAAGAGCCCTGGCATCACAAAATGGATGCTGCAACCACAGCCACGCGTCTGACCTCCTGCTGCTGGACGAAACTCCAGCAGGGGAGGCCTAGAGAATAGGTTTCCTGTCACAGGGAGGTGTAACCACCTCTCAGGCAGGCTTTAGTGTATTGGGGCTGGGTGGGTGCACTCTGAGAGTGCCAGAACATCTGCACTGGGGGCACATTTGGTGTCCATGTGCATAGTCCAGTTCAAACCGGTTGCAGGGGCGGTCGGTCCAACTCCTTTTTTTAGTATAAGTAAGGGACCCCTGGCAACAGGACTTTAGATTACACATGGACGAAACTCTGAATCTGAATCCTGGAACTTTGACGCTCTACTAAAGATTGGAGGACGGAAGAATCTCCCTTGGGGTCAAGGAGTGACTCCCCTGTTCAAGCAGGCACCAACAAAGCATTTGCCGGTCTGCATCTTTGAAGCTCCTGCTAGACTCCGAAGTACCTGCAACCCAGGAAGCAGATTTCCATTTCCAGACCCACAGCCCTCATGAGTGACGTGAAACCGGAACCCTGGACACCGTGCACATTTGCTAAGTGCATTGACTTCCCAATATTTCCTGAAGTTGTGCTTTGGGCTTCTCGTAGTGCAAGCCCCAAGCATCACCTGCATCGAAGATTATGGGCCTACACTCCAGGAGTGTTCCGTGAGCCTGCTTCTTGCATTTCCGCTTGAGGCTCCTTTGTGATCTCTGACTGGTGGGTCCCCTCGAAGGTAACTCTACTTTTCCTTGGGCTTCCCTGGTTGCTCCAGTCGTGCCCTGACTCTCCACTGCCTTGTGAGTCCCCCAGACTTTGCTGGTCTGCACCAAAGCATTTATTTGATTCCTACATGGGTTTCTGTTGCCAAGGCTTGTTGGGTCCAATCTGGGCACCGACACCGCAGCACTCAACATCCTTCGTGGGACAGCTCGATTCCAGATCCTGGTCGTCGTCAATGCCTCCTGGTCCTCATGGCTAAAGAGTCAAGTTTCACCTTCTTCACCTGAAATCAACCCACATCGGTGGGCATTCGACTATCATGCCCCTGGTCACTGGCAAGTGACCCAGATTCTGTCCCCTCTGCTTTCAGGTTCCTCTCATCCTCGATCCAGGCTTGGATCACACCGGACACTTTCCACTTGGACGCCAGCTGCACTTTGCAGCAGATCACCATTGAAAACGACGACTAAACCTGACACCAAAAGACACCTATGCACCCGACTTCCCTGGGTGAGCTAACTCGAGTACTCCGGTGCTCCCGTGGGTGTTGGCTCTAGAATCCCCTAGTTCTAAAGGGGTTTGTTCCAAGTCCTCTTCTAAGTGTCCTTTATCTTTAAAATTCCAACCGCGACTTTACCCATCGAAGTTAATGGTGATTCGCGGCTGTGTTCACACACTTGCACGCATCCCCCGTGGGTCCCCTGTGTCACTACCTTGGGTGGTTCCTTGTGGTCCCAGCGATTCTACAGGCTCTACGCCTAGTATCTATGCAAGTCGTGGTTGTCATACCACTTTCTTGATATATGGTTTGGTACGCCCCTATGGCTTAACATATATTGTGCTAATTTACTGTGAGCTATTAAGTTTTCCTTATGTAATTATGCCTCTAGCCTCATAAAGAGACTAGAGGGATGTGTTTAGAATAAATACATATATTTTATATATATACCTGGTGTGGTTCTCTTTTCATTGGGTCATTCATGAGATTATAGGCTGCTAAAACAAGCTGCTTTACATTCCTCCAAGACTTAGCCTGAAGGCTGCTCTCCACAGCTACCACTAGGATAGTTTTCTATAAAGGTTGTCTTTAACCTACCATCAATAAGGGTCGTTTGGACTGGTGCAAGGTGCCCACTAGAATAGTGGACAGCATATGCCAGGCCAACTTCTCACAGCCACAGTGAGTCCAGAAGAGAGAGAGAGAGGCAGAGGAAGCAAGACCTCGAGACTGGCCACAGTGCCTGCTTGTCTCTGGGCCCACCCGCCTCTCACAGACTGTTGGTCTAAGTTTATCTTTGTGAATACTTAAAAGTAGTAAACTTGCACAAAAGTGTAAGCTCACCTTTGTGGATCGGGCCTTCACTGTTTAATTCCCAGCGCTTTGTTGTTGCCTGTGATTGGCCGGCTCTGTGACCGCCCTCATCCTAGCGCCGGGATATCCCTCAAGATCCCTGTAGCGCTATATAATCCTTCTATTCATTTGTTTACTCGCTCCGGGTGTATTGTGTAATTTCTGTATCGCCAACCTACCTACAGAGCAACAAGGCGCTGTACAAGGAGGGGGTAGGGTGGGGGAATATGGTGGAATAAGGTATGTGGAAGGGGGGTATGAGAGGGGTTGCAGTAGGAAGAAGGGGTCCATGGTGGAGAAGTAAGGGAGCTGGGAGCAGGTGTGTTACTCACTCTCACACACACCCTCTTATCACCTGTCTCACCTCTTCCTCTGTGTCTCTGTTCACATCTCCTCCACCTCTCTCTCTCTCTTGCTCTCTCTCTCTCTCTCTTTTTTAATGAGAGAGTACCTGCTCTCCTCAGCAGCGATTACATTTTCTAATGAGAGAGTGCCTGCACTCCTCAGCAGTGATTACATTTTCTAATGAGTGTCTGCACTTCTCAGCAGCGATTACATTTTCTAATGAGAGAGTGCCTGCACTTCTCAGCAGGGTTACAGTTTCTAATTAGAGAGTGCCTGCTCTCCTCAGCAGTGATTATATTTTCTAATGAGAGAGTGCCTGCACTTCTCAGCTGGGTTACATTTTCTAATGAGAGAGTGCCTGCACTTCTCAGCTGGGTTACATTTTCTAATGAGAGAGTGCCTGCACTTCTCAGCTGGGTTACATTTTCTAATGAGAGAGTGCCTGCACTTCTCAGCAGGGTTACAGTTTCTAATTAGAGAGTGCCTGCTCTCCTCAGCAGTGATTATATTTTCTAATGAGAGAGTGCCTGCACTTCTCAGCTGGGTTACATTTTCTAATGAGAGAGTGCCTGCACTTCTCAGCTGGGTTACATTTTCTAATGAGAGAGTGCCTGCTCTCCTCAGCAGCGATTACATTTTCTAATGAGAGAGTGCCTGCACCTCTCTGCAGGGTTACAGTTTCTAATTAGAGAGTGCCTGCTCTCCTCAACAGTGATTACATTTTCTAATGAGAGAGTGCCTGCTCTCCTCAGCAGCGATTACATTTTCTAATGAGAGAGTGCCTGCACTTCTCAGCTGGGTTACATTTTCTAATTAGAGAGTGCCTGCTCTCCTCAGCAGCAATTACATTTTCTAATGAGAGTGTGCCTGCACTTCTCAGCTGGGTTACATTTTCTAATTAGAGTGTGCCTGCTCTCCTCAGCTGGGTTACATTTTCTAATGAGAGAGTGCCTGCACTTCTCAGCAGGAGCTACATTTGCTAATGTCTGCCTGCACTTCTCAGCGGGAGCTACATTTTCTAATGAGTGCCTGCACTTCTCAGCGGGAGCTACATTTTCTAACGAGTGCCTGCACTTCTCAGCGGGAGCTACATTTTCTAATGAGTGCCTGCACTTCTTAGCAAGAGTTACATTTTCTAATGAGTTCCTGCACTTCTCAGCAGGAGTTACATTTTCTAATGAGTGCCTGCACTTCTCAGCAAGAGTTACATTTTCTAATGAGTGCCTGCACTTCTCAGCAAGAGTTACATTTTCTAATGAGTGCCTGCATTTCTCAGCAGGAGTTACATTTTCTAATGAGTGCCTGCATTTCTCAGCAGGAGTTACATTTTCTAATGAGTGCCTGCACTTCTCAGCAGGAGCTACATTTGCTAATGTCTGCCTGCACTTCTCAGCGTGAGCTACATTTTCTAACGAGTGCCTGCACTTCTCAGCAGGAGTTACATATTCTAATGAGTGCCTGCACTTCTTAGCAAGAGTTACATTTTCTAATGAGTTCCTGCACTTCTCAGCAGGAGTTACATTTTCTAATGAGTGCCTGCACTTCTCAGCAAGAGTTACATTTTCTAATGAGTGCCTGCACTTCTCAGCAAGAGTTACATTTTCTAATGAGTGCCTGCATTTCTCAGCAGGAGTTACATTTTCTAATGAGTGCCTGCATTTCTCAGCAGGAGTTACATTTTCTAATGAGTGCCTGCACTTCTCAGCAGGAGCTACATTTGCTAATGTCTGCCTGCACTTCTTAGCAAGAGTTACATTTTCTAATGAGTGCCTGCACTTCTCAGCAGGAGCTACATTTTCTAATGAGAGAGTACCTGCACTTCTCAGCAGGAGTTACATTTTCTAATGAGAGAGTACCTGCACTTCTCAGCAGGAGTTACATTTTCTAATGAGAGAGTGCCTGCACTTCTCAGCAGGAGCTACATTTTCTAATGAGTGCCTGCACTTCTCAGCGGGAGCTACATTTTCTAATGAGTGCCTGCATTTCTCAGCAGGAGTTACATTTGCTAATGAGTGCCTGCACTTCTCAGCAAGAGTTACATTTTCTAATGAGTGCCTGCATTTCTCAGCAGGAGTTACATTTTCTAATGAGTGCCTGCACTTCTCAGCAAGAGTTACATTTTCTAATGAGTGCCTGCATTTCTCAGCTGGAGTTACATTTTCTAATGAGTGCCTGCACTTCTCAGCGGGAGCTACATTTGCTAATGAGTGCCTGCACTTCTTAGCAAGAGTTACATTTTCTAATGAGTGCCAGCACTTTTCAGCAACAGTTACATTTTCTAATGAGTGTCTGCACTTCTCAGCAGGAGTTACATTTTCTAATGAGTGCCTGCATTTCTTAGCAGGAGTTACATTTTCTAATGAGTTCTGCACTTCTCAGCAGGAGTTACATTTTCTAATGAGTGCCTGCACTTCTCAGCAGGAGTTACATTTTCTAATGAGTGCCTGCACTTCTCAGCAGGAGTCACATTTTCTAATGAGTGCCCGCACTTCTCAGCAGGAGTTACATTTTCTAATGAGTGCCTGCACTTCTCAGCAGGAGTTACATTTTCTAATGAGTGCCTGCACTTCTCAGCAGGAGTTACATTTTCTAATGAGTGCCTGCACTTCTTAGCAAGAGTTACATTTTCTAATGAGCGCCTGCACTTCTCAGTGGGAGCTACATTTGCTAATGAGTGCCTGCACTTCTTAGCAAGAGTTACATTTTCTAATGAGTGCCAGCACTTTTCAGCAACAGTTACATTTTCTAATGAGTGTCTGCACTTCTCAGCAGGAGTTACATTTTCTAATGAGTGCCTGCACTTCTCAGCAGGAGTCACATTTTCTAATGAGTGCCCGCACTTCTCAGCAGGAGTTACATTTTCTAATGAGTGCCTGCACTTCTCAGCAGGAGTTACATTTTCTAATGAGTGCCTGCACTTCTCAGCAGGAGTCACATTTTCTAATGAGTGCCCGCACTTCTCAGCAGGAGTTACATTTTCTAATGAGTGCCTGCACTTCTCAGCAGGAGTCACATTTTCTAATGAGTGCCCGCACTTCTCAGCAGGAGTTACATTTTCTAATGAGTGCCTGCACTTCTCAGCAGGAGTTACATTTTCTAATGAGTGCCTGCACTTCTCAGCAGGAGTTACATTTTCTAATGAGTGCCTGCACTTCTTAGCAAGAGTTACATTTTCTAATGAGTGCCTGCACTTCTCAGCGGGAGCTACATTTGCTAATGAGTGCCTGCACTTCTTAGCAAGAGTTACATTTTCTAATGAGTGCCAGCACTTTTCAGCAACAGTTACATTTTCTAATGAGTGTCTGCACTTCTCAGCAGGAGTTACATTTTCTAATGAGTGCCTGCACTTCTCAGCAAGAGTTACATTTTCTAATGAGTGCCAGCACTTTTCAGCAACAGTTACATTTTCTAATGAGTGTCTGCACTTCTCAGCAGGAGTTACATTTTCTAATGAGTGCCTGCACTTCTCAGCAGGAGTTACATTTTCTAATGAGTGCCTGCACTTCTCAGCAGGAGTAACATGTTCTAATGAGTGCCTGCACTTCTCTTTAGTAAACAGCTGCTCTGCGATAGTGACTAGCAGCACTTCTTACCTACTCACTTCCCTGCTCTCGGTTTCTCCCACCTCATCCCCCCCCCCCTCCCTCTCTCCTTTCTGTAGCACTCCCTGACTGTCTCGGTCCTCTTCTTCCCTGCCTCTTGCCCTCTCTTTCCTTTCCAACCCCTGCCTCTTAGTGTCCCCCCTCGCCCCCCACCTCTAATGAAGCTGATTGGCAGACAAGATACCTCAGCTCTGCCACAGTTAGTGCATGACAAGAACCAAAGCACCAGGACATTGTCACTTTTTAAACTTTTGGTTCCAAAGTATTGACGTCATTTCCCTTACATCATGTTTGGGATTGGACGGCAGCAGCCTTGTGACAGGATGCAATGTGCCTGGATTTTGTTTTTCTTGGGAAATCCCTTTCAGACAGCTTCAGTGAGCTATGATAACCTGTACCCGAGATGTTCCACTGGTCTACTTATCTGTGGCAAGTTTCCTTTGGGCTGCTTGGAGTACGGTTACATTTGGTGGATGAATGTATTATTTATAGAGCATCTACGCAGTATTAGTGGATGAATATGTAATTTATAGAATATCTGGGCAGTGCTGGTAGATGAGTGTGTGATTTATAGACCATCTGGGCACTGTTAATGGATGAGTGTATTATTTATAGAACATCCAGGCAGTGTGGACGGATCCGTGTGTGATTTATAGAACATCCAGGCAGTGTGGACGGATCCGTGTGTGATTTATAGAACATCTAGGCTGTATTGGTGGATGAGTGTGTTATTTATCGAACATCTAGGTTGTATTGGTGGATGAGTGTGTTATTTATAGAACATCTAGGCAGTTTCAGTGGATGAGTGTGTGATTTATAGACCATCTGGGCACTGTTAATGGATGAGTGTATTATTTATAGAACACATTTTTAACAAAGGAGGGAGGGAGAGGGAAAGTGGATTCGGTCTCCCCTGGCAAATTACATAATCAAAATAGAATCCACTCTAGTGGTGGTAGTGGTCCCTACAATGGTGGGGAGCACACCGTGTTGTGTAAAATACCTCTCACACACCAACAGGCCCCTTGGTGTCATGCTTCATCATTGGGGTCTTCGCATCCCTCTATGGGATGCAACGTGCTACGACTCACGACTACGTAGGAGCACTTGAAGTGTACTATGTGTTGGTGTGTGTGAGGGATTAAGTGTGAGTGGTGAGGTGGTGAAAAGTGATAGTTAAAAAATACCTGGCTCGTAGGGTAAAAATAAACTTTATTAAACCCTCGGCTGGTATCGTTAAAAGGGTGCAAGATGAGGTTGTTACTGTGTTTTAAGGTACATCAACCTCAGAAAGTGCGTCGACATGTTTCGGAGTGTAAAAACTCCTTCTTCAGGACGAGGAAGTGCACAAACCTCCTCACCTTACTCACATGTAGTGTAGATGTCAAAGTGTTTTTTTTACAAAAATTCTATCTACAAAAGAATTAGGTGTAATGTTCCTAATTATGTTTATAATACAATGGTATGTTGCGCCCAGTTGACGATATTAGAACAAGACTTATATATTAAGACAGGATGGCCTCATGAGCCCTGCGTGGTATTGGGGGTGTCTTCCGGCTCAATGCGGCTACGGTTACAGCAAACCTCGATGGGCTATCTTCTCCTCAACGCGGCTCCGACGTTCTGATATAGAACATCCAGGCAGTGTGGACGGATCCGTGTGTGATTTATAGAACATCTAGGCTGTATTGGTGGATGAGTGTGTTATTTATAGAACATTTAGGCTGTATTGGTGGATGAGTGTGTGATTTATAAAACATCCAGGCAGTATTGGTGGATGAGTGTGTGATTTATAGAACATCTAGGTTGTACGGGTGGATGAGTGTGTTATTTATAGAACATCTAGGTTGTATTGGTGGATGAGTGTGTTATTTATAGAACATCCAGGCAGTATTGGTGGATGAGTGTGTTATTTATAGAACATCCAGGCAGTATTGGTGGATGAGTGTGTGATTTATAAAACATCCAGGCAGTATTGGTGGATGAGTGTGTGATTTATAGAACATTCAGGCAGTGTGGACCGATGTGTGTGTGATTCATAGAAGATCTAGGCTGTATTGGTGGATGAGTGTGTTATTTATAGAACATCTAGGCAGTTTTTGTGGATGAGTGTGTTATTTATAGAACATCCAGGCAGTATTGGTGGATGAGTGTGTGATTTATAAAACATCCAGGCAGTATTGGTGGATGAGTGTGTGATTTATAGAACATTCAGGCAGTGTGGACCGATGTGTGTGTGATTCATAGAAGATCTAGGCTGTATTGGTGGATGAGTGTGTTATTTATAGAACATCTAGGCTGTATTGGTGGATGAGTGTGTTATTTATAGAACATCTAGGCTGTATTGGTGGATGAGTGTGTGATTTATAGAACATCCAGGCAGTGCGGGTGGATGAGTGTGTGATTTAAAGAACATCCAGGCAGTATTGGTGGATGAGTGTGTGATTTATAGAACATCCAGGCAGTGCGGGTGGATGAGTGTGTGATCTATAGAGCATCCAGGCACTGTTGGCGGATGTATACACTATTCTTGGAGCGCGCAGGCCTGCCCTGTTGGATGAGTGTGTTATTTATGGATACTCCGGCTCCTGGCGCACCCTCCAGGTTTTCTCTCCTCCCTCAGTCAGAGCAGGCCTCCAAGCCCAGCCAGCTCCTTTAATCTGTTGCCAGGCAGCCAGCGCCAGGCAGGAAGAGGAGCAGCCGGCTTTATTTGAAATTAATCCTATTTTGAAAGGCACAATACATCTCTCCTAATTATAAATGATCAATTAAATTCATAAGCTCTGAAGCAAAACACATTAATTGCATGAATATATTTTAGTAGCACAAAACACAAACTTTTCAGTCTTTTGAAACATGGCCAGGCCGAGCGCCAGCTGAGGAGCCTGACGGACCCCTGCAGTGGCTCGTGCTCAGGGGGGGCCTCAGGTCCATGTTATGAACACTCTGTGTGTCGACACCGTGGGTTTACAGCAAAATATTGATGAGTGGACACGAAGAGATGAAGTGTTCCGCACAGGATCACACTGTGCTACAAGTGAGTGAAACGAAGAGTTAAAGTGTGTGGCGCAAGATCACACGGTGCCATAAGTGACTGGGGCGAGGAGAGAACGTGTTTAGCACAAGATCACACCGTGTCACAAGTGAGTGAAACGAGGAGAGAACGTGTGTAGCGCAAGATCACACCTGCCACAAGTGAGTGAAACGAGACTTAAAATCGTGTGGGGCGGTTTCAGATGGGGCCAGGGTCGGATTGGCAAGGCGGGCATTCGGGAAACGGCCGAAGGGCCGTTGTCTCAGTGCCCTCTGTGGGCCGGTTTTTTTCTCCCCTTTTTCAGTTCACAGAGATGCTCTCTGCTATCTGCTCTCTGTGAACTTGGGAAGGGGAGAAAAAAAAACGGCCCACAGAGCGCACGGAAACAGAGACAGAAATGAAAGCGCTTCACTGTGTGCCATGCAGTGATTATTAGCTGTGGCCTCACTTCACCCCCTGCCCCTGAAAAGCAATCACGCCAAGGGTGGGCTGGGGAGCGGTGATTGTCTGCGAAAATCGGCCTCCCTGGGAGCCAGGTGTTGCTCAGGCCTTGAGCCATTTCCACCTCGGCCCCCCTGGGGCCCACGCAGCCGAGAAACGGTGTTAATCTTAACACCTCGCCCACAGCCCCTCAGATTCAGGGCACAGTGGGCGAGGAAGAATGGGTCTGGCTGTGGGGGCTAGGTCATGTTTTGAACTCCCACCATCTTCACCTCAGCCTTCCCCTGTCTACCATTGTGCTCCCCTGCCAAGACATTGCCCTGGGGCCTGGAGGGCTGGGGAGGGCTGATTAATTTACTAATTGCAGGGGCCATACTGCTGTTCATGTGCTCTTGAGCTAAGTAGGTTAGTAATAGCAGGGGCTTCCCTTCTTTTCAGGTGCTCCTGCACTGAAGTTCTTGAATAATTTTGTGACAGAAAGGGGCCTTGCTGTTTTTTTAGTTGCTCAGCATGTAGGCCATTGTCACCTTGGGCCTGTGTCCTGCGCAAGAACAGTATCCTCCCACTTTCATTCCTTATCTTTGCATAGGCATAGGTGGCCTAACGCCAGAGTTGCAGAGATGGGGATTCAAGTTTGAATCCCAGGGTCTGCTCAACAGCCTGTGATTCTGGGCAGATCACTTCCTCGCCCAGGCCCTTAAATAAAAAATCAGATCATGTGTACTGTAATTGGTACTCATGAATAGAACTCAAATAGCCTTTGTCTTGGGCTGAATTTACACTACATAAAACTGTCAAATGGCATGTTTTTTTGTATATGTTAGGATAAGGTAAGTATGGGTATATAGGGTATATGTTTTGGGGTTCTGAGGTATATGTTTTAGGGTGATTGGGTATTTTAAGGGTTCAGGGATAGTTTTGGGGTACTGGGGTATTTTTAGGTTTCAGGACTAGGTTTTAGTTTTGGGGTACAGGGGTATTTTTAGGGTGAAGGGATAGGTTTGGGTTTTGGGGTACAGGGGTATTTTTAGGGTTCAGGGATAGGTTTGGGTTTTGGGGTACAGGGGTATTTTTAGGGTTCAGGGATAGGTTTGGGTTTTGGGGTACAGGGTATTTTTAGGGTTCAGGGATAGGTTTGGGTTTTGGGGTACAGGGTATTTGTAGGGTTCAGGGATAGGTTTGGGGGTACAGGGGTATTTTTGGGATTCAGGGATAGATTTGGGTTTTGAGGTACAGGGGTATTTTTGGAATTCAGGGATAGGTTTGGGTTTTGAGGTACAGGGGTATTTTTAGGGTTCAGGGATAGGTTTGGGGTTTGGGGTAAAGGGGTATTTTTAGGGTTCAGGGATAGGCTTGGGTTTTAGGGTGCAGGGTGTATTTTTAGGGTTAGGATGGGTTATGATTATGGGGTGCAGGGGTATTTAAAGGGACCATGGTGGGATTAGTTTTTAGGGTATTGCACAACTTTTTCTGGTTGGTTGTGTTTTGTTATCATGCATGTGGGCCCCAGAACGTGCTTCAGAGTTGGTGCTACATAATGTGTCTTACACATGGAGGACATGCGAAAAATTGTGAGGGATTGTTACACGGTTGGAATATTTAAAACCAATAGCACTAGTTGTTTGCAGGTCTCTTGTACCATGATTCAGAGAACAGAGTGTGTGTATTGCTTCTTCTATATAAGGAGGAAATTATTAGATTTCCTCCAATGGAATGGTGAAAATCCTCAGAACATCGCATTGGTTTTCATTGTTGCTGAAAGAATGGCATAAGTAAACATAACTAAAGCTACAATTGCAAACACAATGCCCGTATGGTTTATTGTGATATTGTGTGCTAGCTCACAAAACAACAACCAAATCACCCTTACCACTAAAAATGTGAGAAATAGGCAGGTTGCACACAGAATTCCACGTCAAATGTTGTTGCAATTTAATGTACACAATTTACCCAAGGAATGATTTTGCAGCATTATTCCAGATTGTATTACATTATGATATAGGCCTGAACATAGGTGCTCACAAACATTTTGCCAGGAGCAACAACATCTGGTCTGAGTTATGACCAAGAGCTATGTTGATACCAGATGAGTTGCAGTTGGGGGTAAGGTGAGTGTAAGGGAAGTGAGGCATATACATCTAGTTTCTGAATTGCACAATGTGATACCAACAACTTGGCATTAATACTGGTTTCGTATCTTAATCAGATCATGTGATCCTAGGCAATTGTTTTATTTCACTCCCCATGGCCCAGACTTTAAGGCAGCAACAGATATGAATAAAACTGTGTTTTTTGTATATAGACATCACCTGCTGACTGTGAAATAAATGTATGACTAGATTGTACAGATACATTTTTTCAGCATTCTTTTACACCCCAGACTGCCTTTTCCTCGTTTGTGAATTCTTACTTTTGTTATTACATGTTCTATTACCAGAGATTCCAGTCTTACCCTTTCTCCTTGACTTTGTACTAGATTTCTGGTTTATGTGATGATTAGAGTCTAGGACATAGCTGGTTAGGAAAGAGTATCCAACGACATTGTGCAGGGCGTTAAGACTGCAAGTAAGTATTCAGTTATCTGAACTGCAGTGCTCCTAGTCTTTACCAATGTTACTTGCTCTGTAAGCTTTAAAAGGCTTAATTTACTAAATATTTGTCTACGAATTAGACCTCAAAGAGTAACCAAATGGTGTTTCATGAAAGGGCATGCCCCTCGAATGTGGGCCACGCCCCTTAAATATAGGCCACGCCCCTTAAATGTAGGCCACGCCCCCTTAATGTGGGCCACTTTTTCGTCAGTGCCCGGGCCAAATTGTGATCCCAATCCGACCCTGGATGGGGCAGTGGTGCAGGAGACCACGGAATGCTTCCTCCGATGTCTTGTCAAATAGGAAACATTTTTTTATTTCTGGTTTGACAGCACCGCTGCAGCCAGACCGTATATGATCAAAAGAAAAAAAAGGCGTAAGACGCAGTGAGGAGGGAAGGGCTTTGGCCCCGCCCACATTTTGAATACCTTGATTGAAGCATTTGATTTCGGCCGAAATTCTGTGCTTAAGTTGTAAAAAAACAAACAGGAGTTCTGTTGCACTGTGTGCCTTTGGGGAAGTTTAGGCGCAATAAATCAGGTCTGAACTGGTTTCAGCGGCAAACCAGTGATGAAAGGGTTAACCTGATTGGTTCATTGAGAAAAGTTATATCTGAGGCTGTAGGTCTGATCCGTTTATTATGAAAAGTTATGACACAGACACTATGCCTTATGTGTAAATGTGTGACAGCAAATGTCGACTCGCCCTGGGGGGCAGGAAGATTTGTACCGGGATCACCCGGGTTAGGCCCTCTCAGGAGAGGTCTATATTGTTTGCCAAATGTCATTCTATACACATTTGTGATTTTGTGACTGTATGCCTGTGGGTTGTGTTGCAACATTTGTGTGTCTCCTTTGATCTCCCTTATTGCATCTTTTGAAGTCACCCTCACATCCTCTGCGGGTGAGGCTCAGTTGAACCTGTCTTCGGAGGAGAATCCCCTTGGCTCTGGACTGAGGAGCAGATTTACAATAACTGGCACATCCAGCATGTCAGCAGGGATGCGCCATTTATTGTGCGCCACGGCACCGCCACCATGGATGCGCCGCATTTACAATGCGGCGCACCATGGGGCAAAAACGGCACAGATGCGTCACGCAGCAATGGGTCGTAAAGCCAGCCCATTGCTGGATTTGCGACGCAGCTCCAGCAATGCTCTGGGGGACCCTATCTCCACAATACAGCGTTAATTCTAACGCCTGCTTCAAGCAGGCGCAGGGTTTTGACGCAGTATGGGCCCAAAAAGTGACTGAGTGAAATCTTGTAGATTTCACTCAGCCACTTTCAGGAGGCGTTCCTGCGCCGAAACGCCCCCCCCCCGCGCAGGAACGCCCACTTCTAGTGCAGGGCTTTAGAATGTAACGCATCTCCAGATACGTCACTTTGTAACTACCCCGCACCATGGCGCATCTTTTGCGCCGCTGCTGCGTCACAAAAGTGACGCAATAGCAGCGTAAAAGAGGCGCAAGGGGCTTGTAAATCTGCCCCTGAGTTTTAAAAATTGTCTTATCTGGTTTACGTGAATGAAATGTCATCATCTGAGGTGCAACACGGAGGAAACAGAAATTCTCCGGTTTAGGAAGAAAGCAGGTTCTCTGCCTAGGATTGGTGGCTGATGGGACTGGCCGCAAGGGCTGTGGCTAGGAATACGTCTAGTTAGGAAGTTTGATACTGAATCATCTTTCCGTGCACAGATCCCGGCTGTGCCTGGAGCTTGGTTTTGTCTTATTAAATCTTTTCAGAGGTTTTTGGAGTGTCTCCCTTGAGCGGCCAGCAGTAGTCCCCGTAGTCCATGCTTTAGTTATTCCTAGGATTGCCTGGTGTCTGTAGGTATTCCTAGATATGAAATCAATAAACTACATTTCCCACAAGGCGCTGCTGCGAGATTGAGGGGCTCAGGCCACCGATGCGGAAACAGATTATATTCAAATCCCAGACTATTGTTTTCAGAGCCTTTCATCAAACAGGACGAAACATCTTTCTGAGCGCTTTACACGTCACACCCCTCAAAGAATGTAAAGATCCCCTGACACCAGCCTCCTTCGACCCCCAACTTCATTCAGATCGATTTCCAGAGGGGGGAGCTCCTTCTCTGTCGCAGGAGCTGAAGCCTGGAACCAGCCCCCTCTTTTCCTGAAACACGTTGGAAATGAGTTTTTTTTGATGTTGCAGATTTATATAGCGCGAACTCGACCAGCAGGCATCAGAGCGCTTTACATGAGCAACAGTTGCGTTACAAAGGGACACATTCATTTTGGTAGGCACGAGGAGATTAAGTGATTTGCCCAGAATCACAGGATGTTGAGCGTCCTTGCCGAGACTGGAATTCGGCTCCCCAGCTTCCAGGTTCACCGCTCTAGCCTTTAGGCCACATCAAATGTTCCTTCCAGGAAGTATCTAAAGGCCTTCTTATTTTCTTAGCTTAGGAGTTTCGGGAAGCTTCTGTAAGTTTTCTAGACCTGAGGAGTTTCGGCCTGCTTCTGAAAGTTTTCTTGGCCTTAGGAGTTTTCCAGAAGCTTCTGTAAGTTTTCTTGGTCTTGGGAGTTTTCGGGCTGCTTCTGTAAATTTTCGTAAGTTTTCTTGGCCTTGGGAGTTTTCGGGCTGCTTCTGTAACTTTTCTTGGTCATAAGAGTTTCGGGCTGCTTCTGTAAGTCCCCCCCCCCCACCTCTGCAGCCTTCGGAATCTATTCTCTGGGGCTGTTCTGTGATGCAGCCAGACCATCCTGAGTTCCTCAAAAGCGGTCGCTCCCCGCGCTGCTCCCTGCTGAATAATTTGGTATCGTAGCGCTATACTGCCAGACTGCTCATTGCCATTTAGAGCTATTGCGCATTGCTCGTACTGCTTACTATAATTATTTGTGCCTGATTATACTGATATCGTAGCGCTATACTGCTAGACTGTTCTTTACTTATCATTCCATCGTGTATTGCTCGTTTTGCCTGCTTATACTATTGGTGCCTGATTGTGCCGGTGCCACTGCCCATTTCATAGCGTTTATTAAGGTTGTGCCCCAATCCTGTTTCGCTTTTGGCTTGCTGTCATTTTGTTGTTTGTTGTTGTGCCTCCCAGCCCGACTCTCCACCCCGCTCCCGCCTCCCAGCTGCTCCTCCCTCGCTCCGCCCCACTCCACTATCCACTTATGTCAGTACAGCCTACGCGCAGCATTCACGCGCAGCGGACGCACACCATGTGCGCCAAAGGTGCGCCAAAGGTAAGCCAGTCTACGCCCGTCCGTGCCTGGACCGCGTCCAGCGCCAAACCCCCTGGCCCCCACAAAATCCACTCCTCCCGCATTACGTACGACGCCGCAACCCTCTCAGCACTCAACCCCGGCCGTCTCCCAGACTGCTACCAAGCCGCCCCAGGACACTCCCATGGACCCTTCACCTGCCACTCCTACAAGTACCACTGCATCAGAACCCACACCAAATCCACAAACTCCAAACAGAGCTCCGTAACTAACCACCTGAAGTGTATCCTGCTCAATACCCGCTCGGTTCACAAACACACAACTGAACTATAGAACCTACTAGAAACCACATCGCCGGACGTCGCATTTCTTACAGAAACCTGGATGAACGCCTCATCAGCGCCCGACATCGCCATAGCCATCCCCGACGGCTACAAGATCATCCGAAAGGACCGCATCAACCAAACAGGTGGAGGCATCGCCATCGTCCATAAGAACACCATCCGAATCACGACCAGTTCTGACAACACCCTCGCAGCTGCCGAACACCTTCACTTCCAGATTCACATCGACCCCAAGACCACACTCAGAGGCACCCTCATCTACAGGCCACCAGGACCCCGCACACAATTCAGCGAAGACATCACTGACTTCATCAGCCCACACGCCCTTCCCTCCGAGGAATACATTCTACTGGGAGACCTCAACTTCCACCTGGAAAAGAACAACGACAGCAACACCACCACCCTTCTGGACAACCTCGCCAATCTCGGACTCAAACAACTTGTTGACACACCCACCCACTATGCCGGGCACACGCTCGACCCAATCTTCACCTCCAGCAAACACATCTCCTTCAACCACGCCACAGGACTCCATTGGATGGACCAGAGCTGCGTTCACTTCAACTACAAAAAGACCACGACCCACAACCACCCACAACCAATTCCCCGCAGAAACTGGAACAAAATTACCACCGACCAGCTCTTCACATCGCTTCACCAAAACCCTCCTACCAAATCACTGGACCCAAATCAAGCAGCCATCACCCTCACACAATGGATCACCCACAGCGCTGACTAATTAGCTCCCTTGAAAAACCATCAAATCAAACAAGGTAGTAAAAAAGCCCCCTGGTTCAATGATGAGCTTAAGAAATCCAAGAAGATCTGTCGCACCCTCGAGAAAACATGGCGAAAAAAACCCAACCACAGACAACATAACCACCCTCAAGAACGCCACCCGCAAACACCACCAACTGATCAGATCCACCAAGAAATCAGCATTCAAGGATCGACTCGACAACAACGCCCACAACAGCAAAGAACTATTCAACATCGTCAAAGAGTTTACCAACCCCACTGCCGGCACCAACGACATCACTCCCTCTCAAGACCTCTGCGACTCTCTAGCCTCGTTCTTCCACAACAAAATCGCTGACATACATCACAGCTTTGGCGACCAGCCCACCCCACCCACCTCCGAACAAAAACCCCTCACCAACAACCTTTGCCCCTGGAACCCAATCATCACTGAAGACACCATCCGCTTGATGAACTCCATCCACTCAGGATCGCCAACCGACCCATGTCCCCACCACATTTTCAACAAAGCAGACTCCATTATCGCACCCCATCTACGAGATGTCATCAACTGCTCCCTCAACTCCACCACCTTCCCGGAAAGCTGGAAACATGCCTAACTCAGTGCCCTCCTGAAGAAACCTACAGCAGACCCCACCGAACTTAAGAACTACCGCCCCATCTCGCTCCTCCCATTCCCTGCCAAAGTCATTGAGAAAACCGCCAACAGCCAGCTCGCCGCCTTTCTCGAATCCAACGGCTCCCTCGACCTTTCACAGTCCGGCTTCCGAGCCAAACACAGCACCGAGACCGCCCTCATCGCAGCAACAGACGACATTCGAACTCTACTGGACAACGGAGAAACAGCTGCCCTCATCCTACTTGACCTCTCTGCAACCTTCGACACAGTCTGTCATAGCACCCTTATACAACGCCTCAGCAACGTCGGAATACAAGGAAAAGCATTGGACTGGATCATCTTGTTCCTCGGCGGAAGAACCCAGAGAGTCCGCCTCCCCCCTTTCAAATCGGAAGCCACTGAAGTAATCTGCGGCGTTCCACAAGGATCATCATTCAGTCCCACCCTCTTCAACGTATACATGAGCCCCCTCGCATCCATCGCGCGCCAACACAACCTCAACATCATCTCCTACGCAGACGACACCCAGCTGATCCTCTCCCTCACCAAAGACCCAAACTCCGCCAAAACCAACCTACACGATGGTATGAAAGAAGTGGCCGAGTGGATGAAGAACAGCATTTTAAAACTGAACTCGGACAAAACGGAAGTCCTCATCTTAGGATCATCCCCCTCCGCTTGGGACGACTCATGGTGGCCACCGGCCCTGGGAAACGCACCCAAACCAACGAACCACGCATGTAACCTGGGCTTCATCCTAGACTCCTCCCTCTCGATGACCAGACAAGTCAACGCCGTCTCATCATCATGCTTCAACACCCTACGTATGCTCAAAAAAATCTTCAGATGGATCCCCACCGAAACAAGAAAGACGGTCACCCATGCACTAGTCACAAGCCGACTGGACTACGGAAACACCCTTTACGCTGGAACCACAGCCAAACTACAGAAAAAACTCCAATGCATCCAGAACGCCTCTGCTCGACTCATCCTAGACATCCCCCGCCAAGCTCACATTTCCGGCCACCTGAAAGACCTCCACTGGCTCCCCGTCAACAAGAGAATAACGTTCCGTCTCCTCACTCACGCACACAAAGCCCTTTACGACCTAGGACCCGAATACCTCAACACGCGCCTGACCTTTTACACCCCCACCCGCCAACTACGATCGTCCAATCAAGCCCT
The DNA here is from genome assembly GCF_964263255.1 of Lissotriton vulgaris. Lineage (NCBI taxonomy): Eukaryota > Metazoa > Chordata > Amphibia > Caudata > Salamandridae > Lissotriton > Lissotriton vulgaris. The sequence goes on from NC_141699.1 coordinate 25,982,122, forward strand.
CGCTGTGATTCAACGCATCCAAAGATCCACCATGGGTGGAAGATCCTTCTCCTACTTAGCGGCCAAAACCTGGAATTCTCTCCCCACCCACCTCCGCCTTACACAGAACCACCTCTCCTTCAGAAAACAACTAAAAACCTGGATATTCGATAAGTAACGTACCCCCCCTCCCTCAAGCACCTTGAGACCCTCTGGGTGAGTAGTGCGCTATATACATTTTTTAACTTGAACTTGAACTATATACGCTTAAGTGCATTATAACCTCGCGGTAAATGCTAACTTTGGAACGGCTTCATGGAAACATGTTGTGTTTGGGTCAAAACTTTGGAATCCTTTCCACCCCCCGACCCCCCCCCCTCTCCTCCCCCCCGCCCACCCCCCTGCCAGGCCTGGTGGTGGTGGTAGAATTCCACCCTTCTAGAGGGAGAGGCATGTACACACCCGTGTACCCGGTAACAGTTTAAAAGACCCCTGGCATCACAAAATGGATGCTGCAGCCACATCCACAGACACGAGTCTGGCCTCCTGCTGCTGACTGAAACTCCGGCAGGGGAGACCTGGACAATAGGTTTCCTGTCACAGGGAGGTGTAACCACCTCCCAGACATTCTTTAGTGTATTGGGGCAGGGTGGGTGCACTCTGAGAGTGCTTTGAAGTCAGCACTGGGGGCACATTTGGTGTCCCTGTGCATAGCCCAGTTCAAACTGGTTGCAGGGGCTACCAGCCCATGCTCTGGCGCAAAACTGAACAAAGGAAATGGATGTAGCCACCCCTCTTTCCAAACCCTCCCATAGGTGGGTCACCAGAGTTAGTCCAACTCCTTTCGTCGGTATAAGGAAGGAACCCCTGGCAACAGGACTTTAGATTTCCCTGGACGAAACTCTGCAACTGAATCCCGGAACTTCAACGCTCTACTAAAGACTAGAAGACGGAAGAAATCTCCCTTGGAGTCAAGGAGTGACTCCCCTGCTAGGCAGGCAACAACAAAGCATTTGCCAGTCTGCATCTCCGAAGCTCCAGACGGACGGCGAAGTACTTGCAGCCCAGGAAGAGGAATTCCAGACTTCTCCGAGGCTGACCTGAGTCCCCAGCAAACCTGAGACTCGCAGCCCTCGTGAGTGACGTGGAACCGGAAATGCTGGACACAGTGCACATTTGCTAGTGCATTGACTTCTCGATGTCTCTTAAAGTTGTGCTTTGGCTTACTTGTAGCCCAAGCCCCAAGCCCCATCTGCACCGAAAATTGTGGGTGTACACTCCACGAATGTGCCGTGAACCCGCTTCTTGCATTGCTGCTCGAGGCTCCTTCACGATCCCTGGTCAGTCAACTGGTGGGTCCCTGTGAAGGCAACTCTGATTTTCCTTGGCTGTGTTCAGACACTGTACGCGCTCCCCGTGGGACCCCTGTGGCACTACCTTGGGTGGTTCCTGGTGGCCCCAGCACTTCTACAGGCTCTAGGCCGTGTGTCTATGTCAGTCGTGGTTCTTATACAACTTTCTTAATATATGGTTTGGTATGCTCCTAGGGCTCAACGTATATATTGTGCTAATTTACTGTGTGCTATTTAGTTTTCTGTATGTACTTTTGCCTCTAGCCTCATAAAAAGACTAGAGGGATGTGTTTAGAATAAATACATATATTTTATATATATACCTGGTGTGGTTCTCCTTTCCTTTGGTCATTCAGGAGGTTATAGACTGGTAAAACAAGCTGCTTTACATTCCTTCAAGACTTAGCCTGAAGTCTGCTCTCCACAGCTACCACTAGGATAGCTTTCTATATAGGTTGTCTTAAACCTACCATCAGTAAGGGTTGTTTGGACTGGTGCAAGGTGCCCACTAGGATAGTGGACAGCATATGCCAGGCCAACTTCTCACATGCATGGCACTGTCCACCCGAAGTCAAGCCGTGCAAGCTCGGTGGCATGCTTCTTTATGCATGATGGCACGCTCCTCCTATCTGACGTCAGTCGCTGCTGAGCCAATAGCAACCTGTCTGCCAAACTGCATTCTCTACTGGATGGCACTGCCATCCTGGATCATAATAGTCCTGTCGGGCCCTATCACACTCGATGGTGGTACTTGCCATCCCTTCTTGGCATGGTCGACAGCCGATGGCACTCTGCCTCTTTCCAATCTCCAGTGCCGCATGGTTTGGTCCTTTTGAACGGCGCCAGGGCACCCTTCTCCAGTCCAATGGTGCTGTCCAGGAGTGGCATCTGGGCACCGCCTCACAGCACTCGTATGACCAGTGACCACACTTAGACTGCTATTTGCCGCTCCGTGATCAATTATTAAGCGGCAAGAAAATCAATCTCTCCTGCCGCTGGTCTCTGCTGGAAACTGGTCCTGTCTGTATCCCGCAGAGAGCGGCGGTTTCGAAGAGATGGCTGATCGCAGCGTCCATCATGCCCCGGAAGTAAACTCATTGTTGGGACCCAAGGGGGTCTGCCCACTGGGCAGGAGAGAGCATTGGCTAGCTAGAGGGGGCAGAGACAGACTATAGGTATTAGAGTGCAGGTCTTGGCTAGCTAGACTACAGTCCCTGGAGCGCTCTCTGAGGCAGAGACAGACTGTAGGCATGAGCGTGTAGGTCTTGGCTAGCTAGAGTACAGCCACTGGAGCGCTCTCCCATCAGTGCACACCCAGGAGAGACAGGTCCATCACTTCCATCAGTACACACCCAGGAGAGACAGGCTCAGCACTTCCGTCAATACACACCCTGGAGAGACAGGTCTAGCACTTCCGTCAGTACACACCCAGGAGAGACAGGCCCATCTCTTCCGTCAGTGAACACCCAGGAGAGACAGGTCCATCTCTTCCATCAGTACACCCCCAGGAGAGACAGGGCCAGCACTTCCGTCAGTACACACCCAGGAGAGACAGGGCCAGCACTTCCGTCAGTACACACCCCCAGGAGAGACAGGTCCATCTCTTCCTTCAGTACACACCCAGGAGAGACAGGCCCAGCACTTCTGTCAGTAAACACCCAGGAGAGACAGGTCCATCTCTTCCGTCAGTACACACCCAGGAGAGACAGGGCCAGCACTTCTATCAGTACACACCCAGGAGAGACAGGCCCAGCACTTCCATCACTACACACCCAAAAGAGACAGGTCCTTCTCTTCCGTCAGTACACACCCAGGAGAGACAGGCCCACCACTTCCATCACTACACACCCAGGAGAGACAGGTCCATCTCTTCCGTCAGTACACACCCAGGAGAGACAGGCCCAGCACTTCCATCAGTACACACCCTGGAGAGACAGGGCCAGCACTTCCGTCAGTACACACCCATGCGAGACAGGCCCAGCACTTCCGTCAGTACACACCCATGCGAGACAGGCCCAGCACTTCCGTCAGTACACACCCAGGAGAGACAGGCCCGGCACTTCCGTCAGTACACACCCAGGAGAGACAGGCCCTGCACTTCCGTCAGTACACACCCAGGAGAGACAGGCCCAGCACTTCCATCAGTACACACTCAGGAGAGACAGGCCCAGCACTTCCATAAGTACACACCCAGGTGAGACAGGCCCTGCGCTTCCATCAGTACACACCCAGGAGAGACAGGCCCTGCACTTCCATCAGTACTGTTGGACCTGGCCTTGTGGCGTGGTTCGCCCCCGTTCCTCCACTCCCTGCTAGCCCAGCCCCGTACCCAGAAACCCCTGGCTGCCCTGCCCATGTCCGACCAAACGCCCGCGACCCGCATCAGCCTGTCCCCGGCCACCTTCCCAGCCCCGCGCGCCCCAAACCCGCAAGGCCCCATGGGCCCACCGGCAGCCATTTTTCCCTCCCCGAGGTCCCTTACTCCATGGACTTAGCATGACCCCAGTCCCAGCGAAGCTTAGGCTCCAGACGCGCCAGCCCCCATTGGGAGGGTGAGGGCTACCCTAGTGAGAGAAGACAGGGAGTTTCGATGGCACCTCCGGCCTCCCCTGAGTGATTGGTTTCAATCACACCTCTGGTCTTCCCCTGGGGCCAGTTTCGATTGCACCTCTGGCTTCCCCTAGTGCTGGCTCCAGACCTGCTGGGCGCCTAGGAATTCCCGGACGCATCCTCAAAGAGATCAAAGAGCCAACCGCTGGACCTCACCAAGGGTCCGCCACCACGGCCTCGGACCTCCGCCTGCGAGGGTCCGGACATCAAAGGGCCACTGGACTATATCAAGGCCCGCCCAAGAACTAGCGGGCAGTTGTATCCTGGACAAGAAAGCCCTGCTGATCTGATCGCGGCTGCCCTTGGGCAAGTGTCGTGTGGTCCTCGTGTGTACGATTCAATACTTGAGGTCCTCCCCGGTGGGGATCGATCGTTAGGGCTCGGCATTATTGGTGGGAGAGGCGGGTCACAGAAGAGTCGGGTAGACATAACCTGGCCTCTGGGATCGCCCCTTCTAACAAGTACACACCCTGGAGAGACAGGGCCAGCACTTCCGTCAGTACACACCCTGGAGAGACAGGCCCAGCACTTCCATCATTACACACCCTGGAGAGACAGGCCCAGCACTTCGGTCAGTACACACCCAGGAGAGACAGGTCCAGCACTTCCATCAGTACACACCCAGGAGAGACAGGCCCAGCACTTCCATCAGTACACACCCAGGAGAGACAGGCCCAGCACTTCCATCAGTACACACCCTGGAGAGACAGGCCCAGCACTTCGGTCAGTACACACCCAGGAGAGACAGGTCCAGCACTTCCATCAGTACACACCCAGGAGAGACAGGTCCAGCACTTCCATCAGTACACACCCAGGAGAGACAGGCCCAGCACTTCCATCAGTACACACCCTGGAGAGACAGGCCCAGCACTTCCGTCAGTACACACCCTGGAGAGACTGGCCCAGCACTTCCATCAGTAACACACCCTGGAGAGACAGGCCCAGCACTTCCGTCAGTACACCCCCTGGAGAGACAGGCCCAGCACTTCCGTCAGTACACACCCAGGAGAGACAGGGCCAGCACTTCCATCAGTACACACCCTGGAGAGACAGGCCCAGTACTTCCGTCAGTACACCCCCTGGAGAGACAGGCCCAGCACTTCCGTCAGTACACACCCTGGAGAGACAGGCCCAGCACTTCCATCAGTCACACCCAGGAGAGACAGGCCCTGCACTTCCATCAGTACACACCCAGGAGAGACAGGCTCAGCACTTCCGTCAATACACACCCTGGAGAGACAGGTCTAGCACTTCTGTCAGTACACACCCAGGAGAGACAGGCCCATCTCTTCCGTCAGTGAACACCCAGGAGAGACAGGTCCATCTCTTCCATCAGTACACCCCCAGGAGAGACAGGTCCATCTCTTCCTTCAGTACACACCCAGGAGAGACAGGCCCATCTCTTCCGTCAGTGCACACCCAGGAGAGACAGGTCCATCTCTTCCTTCAGTACACACCCAGGAGAGACAGGCCCAGCACTTCTGTCAGTAAACACCCAGGAGAGACAGGTCCATCTCTTCCGTCAGTACACACCCTGGAGAGACAGGCCCAGCACTTCCGTCAGTAAACACCCAGGAGAGACAGGGCCAGCACTTCCATCAGTACACACCCAGGAGAGACAGGCCCAGCACTTCCATCACTACACACCCAGGAGAGACAGGTCCATCTCTTCCGTCAGTACACACCCAGGAGAGACAGGCCCACCACTTCCATCACTACACACTCAGGAGAGACAGGCCCAGCACTTCCATCAGTACACACCCAGGTGAGACAGGCCCAGCACTTCCATCAGTCACACCCAGGAGAGACAGGCCCTGCACTTCCATCAGTACACACCCTGGAGAGACAGGCCCAGCACTTCGGTCAGTACACACCCAGGAGAGACAGGTCCAGCACTTCCATCAGTACACACCCTGGAGAGACAGGCCCAGCACTTCGGTCAGTACACACCCAGGAGAGACAGGTCCTGCACTTCCATCAGTACACACTCTGGAGAGACAGGCCCAGCACTTCCGTCAGTACACACCCTGGAGAGTCAGGGCCAGCACTTCCGTCAGTACACCCCCTGGAGAGACAGGGCCAGCACTTCCGTCAGTACACACCCCCTGGAGAGACAGGGCCAGCACTTCCGTCAGTAAACACCCTGGGGAGACAGGCTCAGCACTTCGTCAGTACACACCCTGGAGAGACAGGATCAGCACTTCCGTCAGTACACACCTGGGAGAGACAGGCCTAGCACTTCCATCAGTACACACCCAGGAGAGACAGGGCCAGCACTTCCGTCAGTTTACACCCTGGAGAGACAGGCCCAGCACTTCCATCAGTACACACCCTGGAGAGACAGGCCCAGCACTTCCGTCAGTACACCCCCTGGAGAGACAGTGCCAGCACTTCCGTCAGTACACACCCCCTGGAGAGACAGGGCCAGCACTTCCGTCAGTACACACCCTGGAGAGACAGGCTCAGCACTTTCGTCAGTACACACCCTGGAGAGACAGGATCAGCACTTCCGTCAGTACACACCTGGCAGAGACAGGCCTAGCACTTCCGTCAGTACACACCTAGGAGAGACAGGCCCTGCACTTCCGTCAGTACACACCCGGGAGAGACAGGCCCAGCACTTCCGTCAGTACACACCCTGGAGAGACAGGCTCAGCACTTCCATCAGTACACACCCAGGAGAGACAGGGCCAGCACTTCCGTCAGTACACACCCAGGAGAGACAGGGCCAGCACTTCCGTCAGTACACACCCAGGAGAGACAGGGCCAGCACTTCCGTCAGTACACACCCAGGAGAGACAGGGCCAACACCCAGGAGAGACAGGTCTAGCACTTCCATCAGTACACACCCAGGAGAGACAGGCCCATCTCTTCCGTCAGTGAACACCCAGGAGAGACAGGTCCATCTCTTCCATCAGTACACCCCCAGGAGAGACAGGTCCATCTCTTCCTTCAGTACACACCCAGGAGAGACAGGCCCAGCACTTCTGTCAGTAAACACCCAGGAGAGACAGGTCCATCTCTTCCGTCAGTTCACACCCAGGAGAGACAGGGCCAGCACTTCTATCAGTACACACCCAGGAGAGACAGGCCCAGCACTTCCATCACTACACACCCAGGAGAGACAGGTCCATCTCTTCCGTCAGTACACACCCAGGAGAGACAGGCCCACCACTTCCATCACTACACACCCAGGAGAGACAGGTCCATCTCTTCCGTCAGTACACACCCAGGAGAGACAGGCCCAGCACTTCCATCAGTACACACCCTGGAGAGACAGGGCCAGCACTTCCGTCAGTACACACCCATGCGAGACAGGCCCAGCACTTCCGTCAGTACACACCCATGCGAGACAGGCCCAGCACTTCCGTCAGTACACACCCAGGAGAGACAGGCCCGGCACTTCCGTCAGTACACACCCAGGAGAGACAGGCCCTGCACTTCCGTCAGTACACACCCAGGAGAGACAGGCCCAGCACTTCCGTCAGTACACACCCGAGAGAGACAGGCCCAGCACTTCCGTCAGTACACACCCAGGAGAGACAGGCCCAGCACTTCCATCACTACACACCCAGGAGAGACAGGTCCATCTCTTCCGTCAGTACACACCCAGGAGAGACAGGCCCACCACTTCCATCACTACACACCCAGGAGAGACAGGTCCATCTCTTCCGTCAGTACACACCCAGGAGAGACAGGCCCAGCACTTCCATCAGTACACACCCAGGTGAGACAGGCCCTGCACTTCCATCAGTACACACCCAGGAGAGACAGGCCCTGCACTTCCATCAGTACTGTTGGACCTGGCCTTGTGGCGTGGTTCGCCCCCGTTCCTCCACTCCCTGCTAGCCCAGCCCCGTACCCAGAAACCACTGGCTGCCCTGCCCATGTCCGACCAAACGCCCGCGACCCGCATCAGCCTGTCCCCGGCCACCTTCCCAGCCCCGCGCGCCCCAAACCCGCAAGGCCCCATAGGCCCACCGGCAGCCATTTTTCCCTCCCCGAGGTCCCTTACTCCATGGACTTAGCATGACCCCAGTCCCAGCGAAGCTTAGGCTCCGGACGCGCCAGCCCCCATTGGGAGGGTGAGGGCTACCCTAGTGAGAGAAGACAGGGAGTTTCGATGGCACCTCCAGCCTCCCCTGAGTGATTGGTTTCAATCACACCTCTGGTCTTCCCCTGGGGCCAGTTTCGATTGCACCTCTGGCTTCCCCTAGTGCTGGCTCCAGACCTGCTGGGCGCCTAGGAATTTGCGGACGCATCCTCAAAGAGATCAAAGAGCCAACCGCTGGACCTCACCAAGGGTCCGCCACCACGGCCTCGGACCTCCGCCTGCGAGGGTCCGGACATCAAAGGGCCACTGGACAATATCAAGGCCCGCCCAAGAACTAGCGGGCAGTTGTATCCTGGACAAGAAAGCCCTGCTGATCTGATCGCGGCTGCCCTTGGGCAAGTGTCGTGTGGTCCTCGTGTGTACGATTCAATACTTGAGGTCCTCCCCGGTGGGGATCCCTCGTTAGGGCTCGGCATTATTGGTGGGAGAGGCGGGTCACAGAAGAGTCGGGTAGACATAACCTGGCCTCTGGGATCGCCCCTTCTAACAAGTACACACCCTGGAGAGACAGGCTCAGCACTTCCGTCAGTACACACTCAGGAGAGACAGGCCCAGCACTTCCATCATTACACACCCTTGAGAGACAGGCTCAGCACTTCCATCAGTACACACCCTGGAGAGACAGGTCCAGCACTTCCATCAGTACACACCCAGGAGAGACAGGCCCAGCACTTCCATCAGTACACACCCTGGAGAGACAGGCCCAGCACTTCCGTCAGTACACACCCAGGAGAGACAGGGCCAGCACTTCCATCAGTACACACCCTGGAGAGACAGGCCCAGCACTTCCGTCAGTACACACCCTGGAGAGACAGGCCCAGCACTTCCATCAGTACACACCCTGGAGAGACAGGCCCAGCACTTCCGTCAGTACACACCCTGGAGAGACAGGCCCAGCACTTTGGTCAGTACACACCCAGGAGAGACAGGGCCAGCACTTCCGTCAGTACACACCCTGGAGAGACAGGCTCAGCACTTCCGTCAGTACACACCCTGGAGAGACAGGCCCATCACTTTGGTCAGTACACACCCTGGAGAGACAGGCCCAGCACTTCCATCAGTAGACACCCAGGAGAGACAGGCCCAGCACTACCATCAGTACACATCCTGGAGAGACAAGCTCAGCACTTTCGTCAGTACACACCCTGGAGAGACAGGATCAGCACTTTCGTCAGTACACACCCAGGGGAGACAGGCCCAGCACTTCCGTCAGTACACACCCAGGAGAGACAGGCTCAGCACTTCCATCAGTACACACCCAGGAGAGACAGGCCCAGCAGCACTTCCGTCAGTACACACCCAGGAGAGACAGGCCCAGCAGCACTTCCGTCAGTACACACCCGGGAGAGACAGGCCCAGCACTTCCGTCAGTGCACACCCAGGAGAGACAGGCTCAGCACTTCCATCAGTACACACCCTGGAGAGACAGGCTCAGCACTTCCATCAGTACACACCCTGGAGAGACAGGCCCAGCACTTCCATCAGTACACACCTTGGAGAGACAGGCTCAGCACTTCCGTCAGTACACACCCAGGAGAGACAGGGCCGGCACTTCCATCAGTCACACCAGGGAGAGACAGGCCCAGCACTTCCATCAATGCACACCCAGGAGAGACAGGCCCTGCACTTCCGTCAGTACACACCCTGGAGAGATAGGCTCAGCACTTCCATCAGTACACACCCAGGAGAGACAGGCTCAGCACTTCCGTCAGTACACACCCTGGAGAGACAGGCTCAGCACTTCCATCAGTACACACCCAGGAGAGAGAGGGCCAGCACTTCCGTCAGTACACACCCTGGAGAGACAGGCTCAGCACTTCCATCAGTACACACCCAGGAGAGACAGGGCCAGCACTTCCATCAGTACACACCCTGGAGAGACAGGCTCCGCACTTCCATCAGTACACACCCTGGAGAGACAGGGCCAGCACTTCCGTCAGTACACACCCAGGAGAGACAGGGCCAGCACTTCCGTCAGTACACACCCAGGAGAGACAGGGCCAGCACTTCCATCAGTACACACCCAGGAGAGACAGGGCCAGCACTTCCATCAGTACACACCCTGGAGAGACAGGCTCAGCACTTCCATCAGTACACGCCCTGGAGAGACAGGCTCAGCACTTTCATCAGTACACACCCTGGAGAGACAGGGCCAGCACTTCCGTCAGTACTCCCCCTGGAGAGACAGGGCCAGCACTTCCGTCAGTACACACCCCCTGTAGAGACAGGGCCAGCACTTCCGTCAGTACACACCCTGGAGAGACAGGCTCGGCACTTCCGTCAGTACACACCCTGGAGAGACAGGATCAGCACTTCCATCAGTACACACCCAGGAGAGACAGGGCCAGCACTTCCGTCAGTACACACCCTGGAGAGACAGGCCCAGCACTTCCATCAGTACACACCCTGGAGAGACAGGCCCAGCACTTCCGTCAGTACACCCCCTGGAGAGACAGGGCCAGCACTTCCCTCAGTACACACCCCCTGGAGAGACAGGGCCAGCACTTCCGTCAGTACACACCCTGGAGAGACAGGCTCAGCACTTTCGTCAGTACACACCCTTGAGAGACAGGATCAGCACTTCCGTCAGTACACACCTGGGAGAGACAGGCCTAGCACTTCCGTCAGTACACACCTAGGAGAGACAGGCCCTGCAATTCCGTCAGTACACACCCGGGAGAGACAGGCCCAGCACTTCCGTCAGTACACACGCTGGAGAGACAGGCTCAGCACTTCCATCAGTACACACCCAGGAGAGACAGGGCCAGCACTTCCGTCAGTACACACCCAGGAGAGACAGGGCCAGCACTTCCGTCAGTACACACCCAGGAGAGACAGGGCCAGCACTTCCGTCAGTACACACCCAGGAGAGACAGGGCCAACACCCAGGAGAGACAGGGCCAGCACTTCCATCAGTACACACCCAGGAGAGACAGGGCCAGCACTTCCGTCAGTACACACCCTGGAGAGACAGGCCCAGCACTTCCATCAGTACACACCCTGGAGAGACAGGCCCAGCACTTCCGTCAGTACACCCCCTGGAGAGACAGTGCCAGCACTTCCGTCAGTACACACCCCCTGGAGAGACAGGGCCAGCACTTCCATCAGTACACACCCTGGAGAGACAGGCTCAGCACTTTCGTCAGTACACACCCTGGAGAGACAGGATCAGCACTTCCGTCAGTACACACCTGGCAGAGACAGGCCTAGCACTTCCGTCAGTACACACCTAGGAGAGACAGGCCCTGCACTTCCGTCAGTACACACCCGGGAGAGACAGGCCCAGCACTTCCGTCAGTACACACCCTGGAGAGACAGGCTCAGCACTTCCATCAGTACACACCCAGGAGAGACAGGGCCAGCACTTCCGTCAGTACACACCCAGGAGAGACAGGGCCAGCACTTCCGTCAGTACACACCCAGGAGAGACAGGGCCAGCACTTCCGTCAGTACACACCCAGGAGAGACAGGGCCAACACCCAGGAGAGACAGGGCCAGCACTTCCATCAGTACACACCCTGGAGAGACAGGCTCAGCACTTCCGTCAGTACACACCCAGGAGAGACAGGTCCAGCACTTCCATCAGTACACACCCAGGAGAGACTGGCTCAGCACTTCCGTCAGTACACACCCAGGAGAGACAGGGCCAGCACTTCCATCAGTACACACCCTGGAGAGACAGGCTCAGCACTTCCGTCAGTACACACCCAGGAGAGACAGGGCCAGCACTTCCATCAGTACACACCCAGGAGAGACTGGCTCAGCACTTCCGTCAGTACACACCCAGGAGAGACAGGGCCAGCACTTCCATCAGTACACACCCAGGAGAGACAGGGCCAGCACTTCCGTCAGTACACACCCTGGAGAGACAGGCTCAGCACTTCCATCAGTACACACCCAGGAGAGACAGGGCCAGCACTTCCGTCAGTACACACCCAGGAGAGACTGGCTCAGCACTTCCGTCAGTACACACCCAGAAGAGACAGGGCCAGCACTTCCATCAGTACACACCCTGGAGAGACAGGCTCAGCACTTCCGTCAGTACACACCCAGGAGAGACAGGGCCAGCACTTCCATCAGTACACACCCAGGAGAGACTGGCTCAGCACTTCCGTCAGTACACACCCAGGAGAGACAGGGCCAGCACTTCCATCAGTACACACCCAGGAGAGACAGGGCCAGCACTTCCGTCAGTACACACCCTGGAGAGACAGGCTCAGCACTTCCATCAGTACACACCCAGGAGAGACAGGGCCAGCACTTCCGTCAGTACACACCCAGGAGAGACAGGGCCAGCACTTCCATCAGTACACACCCTGGAGAGACAGGCTCAGCACTTCCGTCAGTACACACCCAGGAGAGACAGGGCCGGCACTTCCGTCAGTACACACCCGGTTGTGATAGGAGGCAGTCCTGGCTCCTCTCTCCTCGCATGGAGTGATGGCCGACATTGCCCCATCAGTCCCTTCTTGGAAAGCACTGAATGATAATTCCACCGAGGAGAGGAGGGTGTGTGGGGTGGGGGGGGTGGGGGGGGTCGTGCAGCTTGGACGGGCTGGTTTATGCCACGTTCTCCCATGACAGCCTCCGAGACAGTCACGGCGCATCCTGGAAATATTAATCAGGTCTTTCTCGTTGGCACCAAATACATTCCAGGCACAGGGGGGAGGAGGGGAGGGGGGGCGCCCAGAACTTCCGTGTGTCTCCCGGGGGAAGACGGAGGCTAGCATGTGGACCTGACACTTATAGGGGTAGGGGATTGATAGGGTGTGTGCGTGTGTGTGTGCGTGCACGTGTGTGCTTGTGTCTCTGTGCATGTGTTCGTGCGTGTCTGTGTGTGTAACTGTGTGGGTGTCTGGGCCTGTGTGTCTAAATGCGTGTGCGAATTTGTGCCGATGTGTGTGTAAAACATTGTCATCATGTGCTGCTGAAAGGTGCTCGGTCCAACATAATCTGATAAAATAGACAATTGCGATCAAACGCCCGATGCAGAGATCGGATTTCTCTCAACTGATAGTGATATTGTGACGTGCCTAGAAGGCCTTGATGGGCGTGCCTAGGCACCAGCTCTACTAGGCCTCAGCCAATGGCGCACGACGACAGGCCGCCGTGAGTGGCAGGCTGACGTCACCACGGGTACAGGGCAGCCAGCCACAAAAGGCACCACGTTTCTGGATATTTATTTATGTATTTATTCTATTCTATTCTCCAAGATTTATAAAGCGCATGGCTAAACGAAAACGGGCTTCCCGGCGCTGTTGGACTGGTTGGAGTGAATGATTTCAAAGCTGAAAAAAAAAAGTTTAACATTTGGGGAGAAGATAGGTTTTAGTTTTTTTTCTAAAACTAACAACGTTGGCCTCCCTTTTAATACCAACAGGCGGGAGCTTCAACGCTTTGGTGCAAGATTCCTAAAAGACCTACCCCCGCTTCTAGCTGTCTTAATTCTGGAGACAAAAAGCAATTCAAGATTGTTTCATCTCAGGCTCCTAGTTTTGGCTCGGGAATGGCCAGTTGCTGTAGGACAGAAGGGCCTGTATTGTACTGTGCTCAGTGTAAATGCACAGTGCCTTAAATTGTACCCTGGGGGCCTGATTCACAGAAAAAATCCTAAACTTACTACTTTTGGTATTCACAGAAGGCATTTAATAGTAGTAAAGTTAGGATTTTGTCTTAAGTCTGTCTTATGTCTGTCCTAAGTCTGTCTTAAGTCTGTCTTAAGTCTGTCTTAAGTCTGTCCTAAGTCTGTCCTAAGTCTGTCCTAAGACTGTCTTAAGTTTGTCTTAAGTTTGTCTTAATTCTGTCTTAAGTCAAACTTAAGTCAAACTTAAGACAAATTCCAAACTTTACTACTACTAAATGCCTTCTGTGAATACCAAAAGTAGTAAGTTTAGGATTTTGTCTTAAGTTAGTTCTGTGAATCGGGCCTGTGTGTTCTGGGTAGCCAATGCAGACCCCAATGCCAGCTGACAGAGTTTTCTGAATGCCTAGCAAAAATCCGTGAGTTTTTTTTATTCAAATTGTGGAGCTGCCTAAATACAGAGGTTGCCATAGTCAAGGCGTGATGAGATTAGACCTCGAATGACGCTTCTCCGTGATTTCACCGGGAGCCATTTCAGAACCTTCCTCAGGACTCTCAAAAGACCGAAACAGCTGCCAGCCACCATTTGTGCCTGGGAGGCCTTGGTTGAATGGTTAATTGATTGTCCAAGGACATTCCTATGCTCTTTACTTCTGACTTAAGAAAAGGACGTTCCCTAGGGACGATGGGCAATTTATCTCATCCCAGAGAGATGGATTCTTTACCAAAACCAGGACCTCAGCTTTCCCACCATTAATTTCAAGGAACTAGCTGTCCTCTACTCAGACACTCAGACACTTTTACTAGGCAGCTGTTGAGTCTCGTGGAGACAGAGTCCATATCCCATGCCGGAGTAAAGATCAGCTGCGTATCGCCCGCGTAATATGCTATCTTGAAACCGAAGGAACATATGATGTCTGATAAAGGGCGGACATAAATACTATAACGCGTGGGGCACAAAGAAGAGCCCTGTTCATCTATAGGGGAGCATCTATACCATTCCTGAAAAAGTGTAATAATGACAGTCTATAGAACAAAGTGATGGGGTGGCGGAGGGGTGGGGCCTTAACAGAGACAGAGCGATCCGCTGTGGGCGGATTACTGGCTCCAGGTTTGTAGATGAGCTTGGTGGGGGCCGATGCGCGCGCGCACACATACACACACACACGCACACACACACACGTACACACACACACACAGGCTGATAGACACACACAAACTACACACACATGCGCACACACCACACACACGGAGGCAGACAAACACACACACATACTACATGCACACACACACACCTCACCAGTCACACCCACACACACACACACAGAGGCAGACATAGATACAAACACCCAAGCACGCATACGCACACACACACACACCACACACACAAGCACAGACACACACACATGGGGCAGACAAACACACACACATATACTATATGCACACCCACACACACCTCACCAGTCACACCCACACCAACACACACACAGAGGCAAACATAGATACAAACACCCAATCACACATACGCGCACACACACACACCACACACACACACACACACACAAGCACAAACACACACACATGGGGCAGACACACACACACACACACACTACTCATACAGTCACTCAATCAGGGGAATTGTAAGCACGCTACTCACCCGTGAGGGTCTCAAAGCGCTGTGGGGAGGGGTAAGCAGCTCCGTTCAGTCGAAGAGCTAGGTCTTGAGCGTCTTCCTGAAATTGTTCAGGGAGGGGGCACATCTGATTTCAATCAGGACCTCGTTCCAGGTCTTGACCGCGATGTAGGAGAAGGTTCTTCCACCTGTTCTGGCTCTGCGGATGCGTGGGATTGTGGCGAGGTCAGCGGATTGGAGGTTTCTCTTGGGTACATGTAAGGAGATTCTGTCATTGAAGTATTTGGATCCGGTGTTGTGGAGGGATTTGTAGGAGTGGGTGAGTATCTTGAAAGTAACTCTTTTCTCGAAGGGGCGCCAGTGGAGGTTCTGCATGTGTTGGGTGATGTGTTCGTGTCGAGGGATGCCGAGGACGAGTCTGGCTGCAGTGTTCTGTATGGTCTGGAGCTTGTGGAGCAGCCAAAGAACTCCACAAATGGATCTCCAACTGCGCAGACAAGCTTGCACCCCTACGTAACCCCAACAGACAGCGCCCCAGGAAGGCCACCTGGTTCACCGCCGACCTCCAAGAATCCAGACGCACCTTTTCATCCAGGGTTTCGTGAAGCAAAAAGGGTTCACCCTGTCCCTGATGTCACAGTAGATCTTAAAACCCAAGTTTAAAATCTGAATCTAACTACAACTTTCCTGTAAACTTTGGCTTTTTAGTGAATTTCTAAGGTGTTTTAATTTGATTTTCTAACTATAACATCCCTGTAACCTTTGTTTTTTTCAGTGCATTTCTAAGGTTCTTTAATGTTATTTCCTAACTGTAATGTCCCTGTAACCTTTGTTTTTTTTCAGTGAATTTCTAGTTTAAAAAAAAATTAAAGTAATATTTAATTAACATATATTAATTCAACTGCTGACGCACACAGCCTTCAGTCATGCCCAGCAGGGGGTCCCCCGCATGCAGCCAACCCCTAGGCCTCGGAGTGGGTGTGTGAGTGGTTGTGTGGGTGTGTAAGTGGACATGTGAGGAGTGGTGGGTGAGGTATGAGTGGATGTGTAAGTGGCTGTTTGGGTCTCTCAGTGGTGTGTCAGTGGATGTGTGGGTGTGTGAGTGGGTATCAGTGATGTTGCAGCATGCAAGTGGCTGCGTGAGTCTGTGACTTGGTGTGTGAGTGGCTGTATGGATGTGTGTGTTGGTGTGTGAGTGGTTGTGTGGGTGTGTAGGTGCATGCGTGAGAGCGTGTGTGCGTGGGTCTGTGAGTGTGGTGTATTTTTTAATTGCGCTCTGGATTTGGAGATACATTGCGGATTCACACGGGGACCACACTGAGCACAGTGGTGGATCTGAGAGATCCTTGCACTCTCCCAAAAATATTTTTGGGCAATTTCTTGCACATGGGGGTCCCCCACAGACCCTTCCATCAGTCCCATGGGGTCAGGATACCTCTTTCCTGACCTCTTATATCCTATTTAGATATTATTTTGCCTCCACCCCCTCCCCCGTAACAGTCTCTAAACTTTTTTCTCAGATTGTGGCCAGTCAATCGCGGCATTGCTGTTGACGCCATGATCTGCTGATCCATCGCATTGGCTTTACATCTCAAGAAATACATAAATCTTTATCCTTTAATAACTCCAAAACTTCTGAACAGATTTAGACCAAAGTAAAATAAAGAAATCTTTGTAGACCAAGATCTAGCTTTCTGCCAAATTTGATGTAATTCCGTTCAGCAGTTCGGGCTGTTGTCATGTCCAAAATCCCTATGGGAAATTGCACGGGGAAAACACATTTTGGTACCCTCTGTTTTTCTCGGCCCCCGCTTGACAAATGACCCTGAAATGTTTCAAACAGCAGGGGCAAGCTAGTTTTGAATATTTTGGGAAAATTCGTCAAACTGAGCAAAAGGTATTAGCAAAACAAAAATCGCTTTTCCTATGGAAACTAGGACCGAACTATAACTACCTACTGGCGCCACTACATTGTGTGTGTGTGTCTGTGTATGTATATAAATACACACACATATATATATTCACTGAAAAAACGGTTAAAATGGTGTTATAGGTAGGTGAAAATTTCAGTGACAAAGTAATTTTTTAAACATACAAAACCACGGAAATTCACTATTTATAGTTAGCTCTAGTAACTATAACTTGCGCCCCCACCAAGCACAGTCTTGTCATTAAATATGTAGTTTCAAATGTTGCATTGATATTATCGATAATATCATAGGACAGATCATGAGTGATGTAATATGTGGGGGAATTAGCAGTGCATGGTAGGGCGTGAACTATGGTTATCCTAGGGCACGTGTTATAGTTTTTAAAATGCTATGTTGTTACAGACATTTTCACCTAACTATAATGTCACTTTAACCTTTGTTTTTTAGTGAATTTCTAGGGTTTTATTAACCTAAAAGTGATATTTTATTACCTTACATAAAGTCAATCCCTTGCCGCGCAGGGCCTTCTGTCCGGGGGGCTTTTTAGCCCCAGAGGGCACGATGGCTTAGTGGGGCAGGGTATCCCCCCTTATATTATTTTTCACAATTAAACTGAGGATAGCGGACTAAGTTGTTGAGTCCTATAATGGCTGCTAACAACATTTTTCTTCATATTGCAGGCAGCCAAACAGAGTTCTTACTCCCACAGGAGCGTGTTTCTTGTGGGAGGAAATGTACCCAAGGGAAAAAGCCCCCTGGGCCAATCAGAACCCTCTATATTTTTTTAATTGGTTTTGAGGAACTGTTGTGAGAGTCCCTCAAACCCAACTGTCATATATACAAATATTTTTTAACTCCAATAGATCAAAAACGATTAGATTTACACCAAATCACAGAAATTGCATTTTCTAGACCAAGATCTAGCGTCATGCCAAATTTAGTGCAATTTCTTTCAGAAGTTTTTACAGTAGCGCTGCTCAAAAAAGTCTGCGGAAAATGCATGGGGATTTTGTGTTTTGCAATCCCACCTTTTTCTCGGCACCCACATGATGGATTAACCCTTAAAACGTTCCATGCACAAACTAGGCAAAAAAATGTTTTGGAGCTTTTTGTGCAGATTCATCAAATGGTGCTAATTTATTAGCAAAACAAAAAAGGCATTTCATATGTAAATGCTGACCTAAATATCTAATCACACTGCCCCCCTGCACCTTCCACCAACAGGACCCACATCCACGGGCCAGTCTTGAACCCTCGAGTCTGCCATGTCCTCAGACTCCCAGGACCTCTTCGGCACACTGCACCATCACCCATGACTTCCATGCACCATCAGTGTTAGTGGTGCACAAGTTGCACGAGCATCTCTTATCATAGAGTGATTTGCATCACACTTCACCTCCAACATAACCCACATCAGAGGACACGTCACTCCCCCACTCTCTGCTCATTCTCCACCATTCTCACCCCCGCCACACTCCAACCCTCACCCTGCTGGGCTTTCACACTTCATCACAGCATCTCTGATGGATCACTTTCCAATAATCGAGCTGACCCATCCATCTTGCGAAGTGTCCAGTCGATCCACTCAGTACACAAATCACCGGCCCTGTGCTCTTTCCCCCAAAGCTCTGTTCACCCCAACCTCTCTGGTCACACCCTCACTCCTGGCACCAGCCCAGCCGGCTTCACATCTGCGAAGTCTACCGCTGTTGAAGATACCCCTGCTGAGCCTTCATGCCAGGGTGGTGCATTCAAGGGTCTGGTGGCACAGGTTGGGAGCCCTTCATGTGTGGAGAGGTAATATTGGAGGGGTCGGGGGCATCCGTGCACTTTACAATGTTCCAATCAGTGCGCTGCTGGAGAGCTCACTAGTGTTCCAACCCTGCGTGGGCGAGTCTGACGTGTCTTCATTCTTTGATCACACAATGCTATGCCTATAGTGCTCAGAAGGATTCCCTTTAGAGGAGGAGCTATGGAGAACACAATGGTCACGAGTGCAGGAAGCACACACCAGGGTGTCAGGGAAGGTAAACCGAGTGAACCACTGAGACATGTGGTGACGGCTAAGGGGGATCCGGGGTCTCGGGAAGCAGGAAGGGTTCACCCCGTCCATGATGTCACAGTAGATCTCAAAACCCAAGCTGACGTCATGAAACAAAGTTTCAGACGGCTACTGCTGGTGATCGTGAGAGGTGCATCTTGGGTAAAAGGAACTGTGTTTCCCTACAGTGGAAGCCCCTTTAACATGAGGCACAGTAAAGTCACCCAGTGGTCAACCGTAGAGAGACAGAGCAACGGAACTGAAGAAGGTGTGGATTGTCACAAAGAACAATATATTTCGAGTTTAGTGCCACCAGTGCAAAGATGGGGCGAGGGACCAAATGAGGTGACATTGGCCCCAGGCAGGACTTTGAACCCCATTTGACACAGTGGACAGAGGGAGACTGTGGCAGACGCTGTCCAATCGGAGCATCTCAAAAAAATCTTTTGAGAGCCATTAGAAGCCTCAATACGGGAACCTAGGTACAAGTAAAAGTCACATCTGGTAGAGTTACTACCCATAAAATCAAGACCACCTCAGGAGTAGAACAACAAGGTTGCATCCTAACTCCAATTTTCTTCAATCTATACTCGGCGGACACTATTCAAACCATTGTAACCAATCCCCTGAGAGAACCGACTCTCAATAACAGATCTGTAAATAGAGATAACCTCACAAATATCAACTTAGAACCGATGACCTTAAACCTCCCTATTAACAAGTTGAAGTGTGGGCTCATTAATTGCAGATCTGCTAGCAAACATGCTAATGATATATTCAATCCCATTTTAGAGAATGGTTTAGGCATTATGGCCCTCACAGAAACT
The DNA here is from genome assembly GCF_964263255.1 of Lissotriton vulgaris. Classification (NCBI taxonomy): domain Eukaryota; kingdom Metazoa; phylum Chordata; class Amphibia; order Caudata; family Salamandridae; genus Lissotriton; species Lissotriton vulgaris. The sequence goes on from NC_141699.1 coordinate 26,002,190, forward strand.
TGGTTAAATAGCTCCTGCTCACCCATCCTCGACTTACTGGTTCCTACTTCCCATGACCTAATCCGACTAGATAGAATCGGGAAACTAGGGGGAGGGGTAGCCTGCATTTATCGTAACTCAAGAGCAGTCAAGCAAGTGGACTCCATCGGATAATCACTCCTGTGATTATCTATGCATTAATATCTCTGATGCTAAGCGCATCGCCTGCAAGCTACACATATTCTACTACCTGCCTGGCAATAACTTGACTTCTATCGATGCGAAAAAAACGTCTCCTCTAAGATTTCCAAACCTTGGTTTAATGAGGGCCTGAACTCGGATCGTAGACATCTAAGAGTTGCAGAGCGTCTATGGAAGCAGCTTCTACCACTGATAACCTTGAGCACCTTAGAAGGTTAAGGAATTCTTACAATAGGAAGATGCTTAAGGCAAAGGCAGACTTTTTCAGAACTCATCTGAACCAAGCTATCAACCGGCCAAAAAACTCTTTGAAATCGTCAAGCATCAATCATGCGATACAACTAACCATAGGGAATAAAACAACCTGGCCACACCTACCTGTGATGTGCTTGCCAATTTCTTCCACTGAAAGACTGAGATCATCGAGCCAGACATACAATCCAAGATTGTGCTCCCGCAAACTATGGTCCAAGACTCTAAATGTAGCGCTTTATTCAAAGTACATCTTAATAATCCAGGGGAAGTCACAAAAAAACAATGCCTCATGGCACACCTTCTTGCCAATCTCTCAACAAATTATCGACAACACTCTTCAAGAAATCAACCCCTCCAATCATTTCTCTGACCCCCTGCCTTCTGTCCTGTTCAAAAATTTTAAAACATCTATCGTCCGCTTAGGCAAAATTTGTAAACGCCTCCCTGAGTCAAGGTGACATTAAAATAGGGCAGGTCACACCTACACTAAAGAAAGCTGACACCACTCCATCTGATCTAAACAACTCCCTTCCTATAATCAACATCCCCACTTTGGCGAAACTATTGGAGAAATGCGTACAAATTCAATGATGCAACCACATTGAGAATTACAACCTCTTAGACAGTCACCAATTGGGCTTCCGCCGAGGACACAGCACAGAATCTGCACTCACACACATTATAGATGACATCCTAAAAATGCTTGACCACAATGAATCGTGCCTATTGATACTTCTTGATCTGTCCCCCGCCTTCGATACGGTCAAGCACGACAACCTTCTGTCCCTATTGGAACGAAGGATGGGCCTCTCGGGCACAGTGTTGCAACGGTTCTCCTCCTTCCTGAATAACAGATCACAAAGATTCTAGATGAAGAATTCACTCTCGCAACCCTCTGTGGTCACCCTGGTGTTCCTCAAAGTTCTGCCCTCTCACCTATTCTTTTCAACCTCCTAATGGAGCCTTTGGCGAACGCGCTGAAATCAGCGAACATTCTATATCACCTGTACGCGGATGACACCCAGCTGTATCTGAAAATCTCCACCCCAGAAGACTTCATTGCCCTCAACACTACTCTACTGAACACGCAAAGCTGGCTCACTAACAACCACCTCATGTTGAATACCCAAAAAACGGAATTCATTCTCATCTCGCCACCGAGCCACACACCAAAGCTAGACCTATGGTTTACACACCTAACCTCCTTTGACTGTGTCCCTCTCATCATTGACTCAGCAAAATCCCTAGGAATCACTATAGACAAACATCTGAATAAGCATTTACACATCTCTGTTGCCACCAAGGGAGCTAATCACAAGTTGAGTATATTAAGGAAACTCAAACCCTTCCTCCCTCAGGCAGATCTAAAAGCTGCAGTGCAAGCCCTAGTGTTACCAAGATTAGACTATGGAAGCACCACCCTCTGTGGTCTACCTAAATACAAGCTGGCTCCACTGAGGGCATCACTGAATGCCGCGGCGACACTGGTATCAGGAACCAGAAGAAATGGTTACATCTCTCCAACCTTGAAAGCCCTGAACTGGTTGCCTTACGAGGCAAGAATACACCTTAAAGTGGCCTGCATGACACACAAAGCAATTCACAACAATACACCCAGTCACTTGGCTCTAAAGCTGGAAATGTCTGGAGGCTGCAGACAACAACGAAGTGCAAGCACTTTCCTTCTGAAACCTCAATCCTTCCAAAAGAGGAGAACGGGGGGCTGTAGAGCTTTCTCAGGGATTTCACCAAAGATTTGGAACTCCTTGCCTCCATTAGTTCGTGGAATCACTTCCTTTCCTGCATTCAAAAAAGAAGTATAAATACCACTAATGAACAAATTCATGTCCTAAGTTTTAATTCCAGGATGTCACTGAGTCATCTTTAAGATCCGGATACCACTGCCTATAGCAGGTGGAATGGATGAGACTATTTTATGTAGGACTAATATCACAGCCCTTATTACTCAATCACTGTGTGTAGTGTAAAGTTTAGCTGGCTGCGGGTTCCTATACATTTTATATCCATTGTGAATCGATTGAGGTTATAATTGATATGTTTGCTGGCACAATCACCTAATGTTCATCAACTGTATATTGTACAACGTCCTGCAGTTTCACGATCCACCATGTTTGTTATTCATATATATTTTTCAATATTTCTTTTGTAAGAATTGACACATTTGAATGCGTGTATACCACCTCCACCATTTTTATTCCTATACTGTAAAGCGCTCTAATACCCTCGTGGGTCATGTTTGCGCTATATAAAACGTTATAAGTAAATATATAAAATAAATTAATAAACAAAGCGCTGGGATCTGCACGTGCTTTTCTACCCAAACTTACATGTTCTCACACACAATGCCTTCAGTACGTGAATGATACTCTATAATTTGCTCACACCGAAGTAAGGCAGCAGTGATCCCTGGCGGCCCTCGCTCTTTATTGTGCGGAAAGCAAGCTTGTAGTCAATTATGCTAAAACGAAAAATCATGGCGTGTGAGAAACAGACGTGGAGAAGTGTGGCTCAGGGGTTGGAGGCGGCAGACCCGGAAGCTGAGATCGGCCCTGGACCAGGGTTCAATTCCCCGCCTCGGCGGGTCTTGGGCTAAAAATTCCACGGACTCGATAATTCTTGCTCTGGTGCCTTCTCGACTCACGGGTTCACACTCTGCGACTCTGGGCAATAGCTTGCTTAATCTCCACAACGGCCCCTCGCGGCGGGATGCCTGGCTTTCACCTTGTGGATACCCTGCCGGGGTTATCTCACAGGGGAATACCAGGACGGGTTCCCTAAGCAAGCGCCGGGAAACCCACTGCGGGTAGCTGTGCGCTATATAAGCTCAAATACATTTACATTTACGTGCTGCCAAATTCTATTTTTCAATGAACAATGTGGCTCTGGAACTAGTGACAAGCCTTAAATATCTGGGCATCCATTTTAACAACCGTGGCTGCCGTGTTACACAACTTTGCTACTTAAAGGACTCTGCATTGTCAATGATAGTGAGTTTTAAAAAAAATGGGCTTCCAAGATTTGTGGCCGATCTACGGGCATCTTTAAAGTAATCAATGCCAAATTTATGCCAACGCTCATGTTCACCTCATTGATTTTTAAAGATCACATCCCGGTTTCTCCGAACGAAAGCGCAAACAAGATGTTACAGATGCGTTTTCAACCTCCCGGACGTGGCACTGAAAGCAGTCGCTAATGTCACTATCGCCTATTAGCAAGGCAGGCGTAGCGAAATATTCGCGCTAAGCGCGAATATCTCCAAAAACTAACACCTGCTCAGACCAGTTCTTAGCCATTATATCCAATGGGAGGTGGATATACGGCCAAAATGTGGTCACTATAAGCAATCTATAATGTTGAAGGCTCGATTCCTGTGATATTACTTGAAGCTCAGGGCTGCATCTCCAGGGTCTATGAAAGACATGATAAAGGGAGGTATCCAAGACAAAAAACCCTTGAAGGAACCTTACTTGAGGCGGCAATGGAAGCCCACTAGTTGTTGAATACCTTTGATCACAACTTAACCCCGTTGCTTACTGCAAAGTTGTTGGTAAAATGGGGAAGACTCAATCGGGAAATTACAACAAACAAGAACTGTCTCGAAAAGCCCATGTCAGTCTATGTGAGTCCCTGTACCGAGAGCCAGAAAAAGCAGTGTGCTTAGCCCGCCCGAGGAAACCGACCATTAAAATAGATCTGCTGAGGCTGAGATGCGATCTAATTCCTCTATAAGACTGCACATTTGGGCAGTTAACTGGGTCTATGGAACAGCACTGCCGCTTAGGTAACTATAAGAAGGAAAGTCTCTCCCATGTAATACGCCTGTGCCCAGATTTGAATAATGTAAGATGCTACTGGCTGAAACCTCTGTTCAGTAAACTCGGCATAAGACAATGCAACATGGCTGAGTGGTGTGAATCTGCAGCTATCAGCCGGATGCGTGAAATTCAACAGAGAAGCATTGAAGCTACTGAACCTACCGCCGGAGAGTTTTTAACTATCTTAGCCGTTGGAGAGAGCCTATCCCTTTTATCCATTTTACTTGGACCACACTCGGGGGCATATTATCAACAACTAGCAATATTTATCACTAAGTAGGCTTAGCGGAAATTTTTTTATTGCCGCGCATCGCCGGATATTATCGCTGAGATAACGTGCTATTAGCAACGTTTATCTCAAAAGCGATAATATTTCCGGCTATAGCGGTGAAATCCGTGAATATTGCTGAGAATACAGCAATATTCACGCATTATCGCTAACAGGGTTTTAGCCATTATATCCACCTCCCATTGGATATAAGGGCTAAGAACTGGTCTGAGCAGGCGTTAGTTTTTGGAGATATTTGCGCTTAGCGTGAATATTTCCATCGCTACGCCTGCCTTGCTAATAGGCGATAGCGACGTTAGCGACTGCTTTCAGTCGCTAACAGGTTGGGTACGCCCAGTTTGCATGTCATTAGGGATAAATATCACTGACATGCAAAGCGGGCCCCAAACCGCTCCCTATCTCCTACAAGCTGTCGCTAACTGCTGTTAACAACAGCTTGCTAATAGGGCGATAGAATTATCGCCACTAAGCGGCCGAAAACGGCAGCTAAAGCGGCGATAATCACATATCGCCCGCCTTGGTAATATGTCCCTCGTTTCCTTGACTTTTTCTTCAAACAGATGTGCAGACAATACTCATAATGGATCGCCGTATGAAGTTGTCCTTGCATCTGTTCTTATCTAAATTATAGACTTTTTTTTGTAGTTTTGGATCTGTCACAGCATTATATGGTAGATCTCACTGCACCTGTCACTGAATAAAGTTTAAGTGGCTGGGGCGGCCGCGATTCACCTTGCACCAAATTCGATTAGCAGACCCTAGCCAAAATGATTTTTTTTCGGTAGGCTGCTGTGGCACCCCACTTAATCCATTATGAAAATTGTGCTGTTGTCACCGGACAGGCCGCAGAGATGCTTTATGATGGTTCTGCATGTTGCACTTTATCGCTAATATCTTTTTATTGACCATTTGCTCTCAACAGAATTTTTGGAAGGGCACACACATTTTTTGTGGAAGGAGTAGGTTGTTTTTCTCTCCTCCTTTGATGGGACCTTTTAATCCCATGTGGACAGCATCGCACCTTGCACTTCAGTGGATCAGCTTCGCAAAGGGGTCGTGTGCTGCTATATGTATCGATTGATTATGCTATATTAGGACTTTTGATCTGTTTTATCCAGATTGTTGTTTTTATATTGTGATGGTTTTAAATAATTGATAGAATAAAACTCTATTTATCTATCTATCAATCTATCAATCTATCTATCTATCTATCTATCTATCTATCTATCTATCTATCTATCTATCTATCTATCTATCTATCTATCTATCTATCTATCTATCTATCTATCTATCTCTATCTATTTATCTATCCTTCTATCGCTATCTATCTATCTATCTATCTATCTATCTATCTATCTATCTATCTATCTATCTATCTATCTATCTATCTATCTATCTATCTATCTATCTATCTATCTATCTATCTATCTATCTATCTATCTATCTATCTACCAACCTTTTTATCTATCTATCTATCTATCTATCTATCTATCTATCTATCTATCTATCTATCTATCTATCTATCTATCTATCTATCTATCTATCTATCTATCTATCTATCTATCTATCTATCTATCTATCTATCTATCTATCTACCAACCTTTTTATCTATCTATCTATCTATCTATCTATCTATCTATCTATCTATCTATCTATCTATCTATCTATCTATCTATCTATCTATCTATCTATCTCTATCTATCTATCTATCTATCTATCTATCTATCTATCTATCTATATATCTATCTATCTATATATCTATCTATCTATCCATCTACCCAAGGTAGGAGGTGTTGATGAGAAATGTAGAGGCTGAGGGACCGAGCCCTGGAGGACCCCCTCTGGGGGTGAGGTGGTGGTGGTGGTCCCCTGATGACCCAGGCATCTGAGAAGTAGGGGCTGAAGTGGTAGGAGGCCCGCCATCCTGTGCTAGCACGTGACGCCACTGTCACTAGGGTGGAGTGATTGAGGGTGTCCAAGGCGGCGGAAGACAGAAGAGAGGTGATTGTGGTGAGCACTGGTGACAAAGTGGCAACATGTAAGATCTAAGTGTTTTTAAAATTAGGGCTCCTGGTTTTCGTTTTATAGTTCTTTCTGTATTTATTCCTATTTATTGTTTGTCCATCTAAATGGTATTTACAAAATTTATTTTGTGTTTTGAGAATAGATAGAGTTGTAAAACGGAATATTTCCACATTTATTTAACTCTTAGACGTGCACTCTTACGTGGAAGCCTGTCGCGTTTTAGCTAATTAAGAACAAAACTCTTCACCCACAGGTTCATATTAGTGTTATACTACAAATATATGTTAACATGTGCCTGTATTAAAGGAAATCTCGTCCTGTTTTTTTTAACTCCCCAGGCTGTCCATCTGTTCAGCTTTTGCCTGTAATTCATGGAAGACAGCATGGAGAGTCTCACAAGAAGCACAATATTTCGTATTTTTCCACTTTTAAAAATCAATACAGAGAGGAAGTGCATTTTTTTCTGTCTGTATTTATCTGTAAAAATCAGTACAAACGGAAAACTGAGAGCCTTATAGGACTCAGGACCCGACCGGAGGGATGAGTAGGTTGTTTGGGGACGGGCAGAGCACCGGGCGATCGAAGTCCAATCGAGAGGGCGAGAAGGAGAGGAAGGCTCAGCCTTGCAGCCTTCGCAGATGTGAAGCCGGTTGGGCTGGTGCCAGGGGTGAGGGAGTGACCAGAGAGGTTGGGGTGAGCAGAGCTTTGGAGGAAAGAGCACGGGGCTGGTGATTTGTGTACTGAGTGGATCGACTGGACACTTCACAAGATGGATGGGTCAGCTCGATTATTGGAAAGTGATCCATCAGAGATGCTGTGATGAAGTGTGAAATCCCAGCAGGGTGAGGGTTGGAGTATGGCGGGGGTTAGAATGGTGGAGGACGAGCAGAGAGTGGGGGAGTGACGTGTTCTCTGATGTCGGTTATGTTGGAGGTGAAGTGTGATGCGAATCACTCTCTGATAAAGATGCTCGTGCAGCTTGCGCACCACTGACACTGATGGTGCATGGAAGTCATGGGCGATGGTGCAGTGTGCCGAAGAGGTCCTAGAGTCTGAGGACATGGCAGACTCGAGGGTTCAAGACAGGGCCGTGGATGTCGGCTGTTGGTGGAAGGTGCACTGGGCAGTGTGAATACATGTCTAGGTCAGCATTCACATATTAAATGCCTTTTTTGTTTTGCTAATAAATTAGCACCATTTGATGAATCTGCACAAAAAGTTCCAAAACATTTTTTTGTCTAGTTTGTGTGTGGAATGTTTTAGGGGTGATCCATCAAGTGGGTGCTGAGAAAACGGTGGGATCCCAAAATACGAACTCCCTGTGCATTTTCCCTAGACTTTTTTTTGGGCAGCGCTACCATAACAAGCATTTGCAATGCAATAGGTCTCGCATTTACACAAGTTTAAGCTATTGGTATTGTAAATGACAATGCATTTTATTTATGTTTTAAAGACCAAAATATAAATAAAAGGCATGGCCATTTACAATGCCAATAGCTCAAATTTGCGTAAATGCGAGACCTATTGCATTGCAAATGCTTGTTCCCTGAGGAATCGTGAAATACAGAGAGAATAGCAGTGTCCATCTGTTGACAAAAAAGCAACCTATAAATGCTATTTATAACCCTATTAGGGAAACGTGAATTTACGTTGGTAATGATTGTCTAACTTGCTGGTCAGTAATAATATGGATTGTAGTTTGTGCCAGATTACGTCAAATAAAGATCAGGACTTAAATCCATGAACAAATGGTATTAGTCAAGAGATCAATTAATCGTGGATCGGAGGAACAGAGTATCGTAAACACCTAATCGAAAGGTGTACTCCTAAAGCTAGCTGGTACCCTCCACATATGAATCAAGTTGAAGGAAATCAGCTAGAAATTCATGTCTAAAAACGTATCTATCTTATTCTATGAACAAGGCGACACAGAAACCTGAACGAAGGCATAAACGTTAACTAGACGTTCTCAGTGTGAATGTGCTTATAAGAGAATTAGTGCTGCTGTTTGCCAACATAGAAACAATACAAATACCTCTAAGCATGCTGGCATTCTTAGTGGTGAATAAACTAGGGATTTTCAAAAGGAGAAATAAGATGGCAAAAATGGCAGTTTAATCTATTTGTATTAAGTTGCCCAACACATCCCTACATTGATCTGTGTATACTTAGGAAGTGAAGATAGTGCCTTTGCAAAAGGGGGACGGTGTGTGTGTGTGGGGGGAGGGGTGTGTGGGGTGTGAGGGACAACACAGGGTGCGATCAGCTATCATATGGTCTACGGGCTTTTTTCCGAGGTCCTGGGATATTGAGAGGTTGCATATCCTTGATGGATACGGCAGTTGACTAATGTTCTAATAGGGCAGAATACAAATATGCTCAATAAAATGACCGCATACCCACCCTTTACAGGAGCTGTGGCTTACTGCAGGAGGTAGCAGCCTCAGCAACTCCGAATACACTTTACATATGTTTATTAACGTGAAAGTCAAGACAGTAACGTAAAGAAGCAAATGTTTACTTGTAAATGAAATGATACACACAAATATTTGAAGGAAACAAAAATGTCCCAGTACCTCCCAAGTCAGAGACCAACCCTAAAAGGCGTTATAGATTTTTTTTGGTGCTAACTGCTACATATCTACTCTAACATAATGCCCTCTGGTCGGCGTTAACCTGCGTGGAAGGTCTGGTTCATTGAAAAAAGAAATTTTCTTTATAAAAATATGAATGGAAACTGATTTTTCCTTTGATCGAAAAGTCTATTCGAAGCTTCCGGTCTAGTAGTAGAATCCTCTCAACATAGAATCAGGATAGTGGCACATTACAAATGTAACATTCCGTTTCAACCAATGCTAGAAATGCCACATGGGCCTTAGAGAATTGCGACTTCATATCCTGCAGGACCCAGGCGCTCCCATTAGGCTGTCACGCTTTAGGATGAGCACCAAGAACGCGGACAGCAACCAGTCATAAACAGCTCCAGTCATAAACAGACAGTGACAGAAGACAAACACAGAAGCCAAACAGCGCTCGCTCTTCACCGCCAAAGGCGCTAACCCTGTCACCTTCCTTCCTTTGTGCCTTCTAGCCTGCTAGAACAAGACAAACGTGTTAAGAACGGATACGAGTAAACTCAGCTCAGGTATACGGTCTAAAGCTACCACAAACACAGAAGAAACTGTACCAAACAAGACGGCTTAGACAGGGGCACATGCGGATCTCATAGCAAATCAACACTTCCCAGCGTCTTGCTATGATTGGCTGAAGTCCTCTCGTTGTTCCAATCGTAGGTCACCTTACATCTCCCACTCACAACGGACTCTGATTATACATTCAGTCCCTTGATTGGTTGGTGTGGGACCCGGTAGTGACCACGTGATGGACTAATGACAGAAGCTGAAAGATTTGGCGGGTAGAGCAAAGATGGTTTTACAGAACAGCGGGCGGCATAGAGAGGAGCCCAGGGGTGATAAAGAAAATCAAAAGTGAGTAGTGTTGTAGATTATTTCTATTTTTATTCAGCCCCGTGTGCAACTTCAAAGTGAAACAAGTTGTTTGCGGAAGTCAGGCATCCTTGACGTGACATGGGCGGGGCCTGTGACGCGGCCGGAAGAGGCGGGTGTTGCTCGTTCATGCGGGGCTCCCATCATGGAGGGAGAGCCCCGCTGTGAATATCCAGAGAAATGCCCCACGTGTGGAGATGCTCCGGAGAAAAGGAGCGCGGCGACGCGACAAAAGAGCACGGTGAGTGGAAGGGGGATATGTGTGTCTGTGTGTGCACGCGTGTGTGTGCGCGTGAGCCCCGTGAGTGGTGGGGGAGGGGGGTGCGTGCGTGCGTGCATGCGTGTGTGTGTGTATGTGTGCCTGGCTGCCTGCCTGTGTGTATGCCTGGGGGGGGAGGGGGGAGTGTGTGCGCTTGAGAATGTGTGTGCGCATGCGTGACTTTGCCTGTGTGATTGCGAGAGCATGTGAATGGCAGGCAGGGGATGTGCACGGCGACGTGCGCGCCCTCGAGGAGGAATCTGAGACAGCGAGGCTCGTGCCTGAACGCTGTCTCACATTCCTCCGAACACGCCGGCAATAGGTGCTTCGCTGCTTCGCGCTCGACCTAAAAACGGCTGAAGCGAATCGCACCAAATTTGCCATGAAGCTAGATCTTGGTCTAGAAAACGTGCTTTCTGCGATTTGGTGTAAATCTTTTTAATAGTTTGTGAGATATTAGGGTTAAAAAATATTTGTATATCTGACGATTGGCTTCGAGGGACTCTCACAAAACTTCCTCAAACCCAATTAAAAAAATAGTGGGTTCTGATTGGCCCAGGGTGCTTTTTTCCCCTGGGCTCATTGGCTCCCAGAAGAACCACAACCCTGTGGGAGCAAACAATCTGTTTGGCTGCTTGCAATAGGAAGAATAATGTTGCTGGCAGTCATCACAGGACTCAGGGACTTAGTCCCCTGTCCTCAGTTTAATTGTGAAAAATAATCTAATGGGGGATACCCTGCCCCACTAGGCCCTCAGGTGGGGTCGCTCTGGGGTCAAAAAGCCCATGTTGCTGAAAGCCCTGTGTGGAAAGGGTTTGACTTTAAGTATGGCAATAAAATATCACTTTTAAGTTAATAAAACCCTAGAAATGCACAAAAAAGAGTTAAAGTGATATTATAGTTAGTTGTAAATTTCTGTATCAACATAGCATTTTAGTAACTAAAACTCGTGCCCTAGGATAACTATAGGTCACGCCCCGCCATGCACTGATAATCACCCCACATATCACATCACTCTTGATCTGTTCTATGATATTATTGATAGTATCAATGCAACATTTGAAACTACATAATTGATGACAAAAATGTTCTTGGTGGGGGCGCGAGTTTTAGTTACTAGAGCTAAATATTACAAGTGAATTTCCGTGGGTTTGTACATTTAAAACGTTACTTTGTCACTGAAATTTTCACCTACCTATAACACCATTTTAACCGTTTTTTCAGTGAATATATATATTACCTACTGGTGGTCGCCAGTAGGTAGTTATAGTTAGAACCTAGTTTCCATAGGAAATGCGCTTTTTGTTTTGTTAATACCCTTGGCACCGTTTGACGAATCTTCACTAAATTTTCAAAACTAGTCTGCCAGTGACTTCAACTGCTGTTTGGGAAGTTTCAGTGTGATTTGTCAAGCAGGGGCCGAGAAAACCAAAGGGTCACAAAATGTGTTTTCCCCATGCAATTTACCACAGGGATTTCAGACATGACTACAGCCAGAACTGCTGAGTGGAATTACACCAAATTTGGCAGAAAGGTATGTCTTGACCCAGAAAGATTTCTTCATTTAATTTGGTATACGTCTGTACAGAAGTTTTGGAGTTATTAAAGAATAAAGATTTATGGATATCTAGAGATGCAAATCCACTGCGATGGATCAGCAGATCACGGCACCAATAGCAATGCCGTGATTGACTGGCCACAATCTGAGAGAAAAGTTGCGGCCGTCCTTTTGTGATTTGAGACACTGTTTCGAGGGGAAGGTGGTGTAGGGGAAATAAAGTCTAAAAAGGATATAAGAGGTCAGGATAGAGGTATCCAGACCCCATCGGGCAGATGGAATGGTCTGTGGGGGACCCTCATGGGCAAGAATTGTCTTTTGTGCGTGAAAGGATTCTCAGATCCACCCACTGTGCTCAGTGTGGCCCCGTGTGAATTTGCAATAGATTCACAGGTCCAGAGCGCAATTTAAAAAAATAAACACCCACTCACAGAACCACTCACACGCTCTCTCACACACCAACTTACACAACCACTCACACACCAACTCACACATCTATAAAGCTACTCATACACCCACTCAGAGACCCAAAAAAACACTCTCACTCCCACTCACAGCCCCACAGAGGCACTCACACACCCATGTACACACCCATACAGCCACTCACACACCCACTCACGGTCCACCCAGTCACTCGCACAGTGACACAGCTATGTACACACACATACAGCCACTTACACACCGACTCAAACATATATACAGCAACACCATTGACACCCACTCACCCACCCATACAGCCACTGACACACCACTGAGAGACCCAAACAGCCACTTATACATCCACTCATACCCTCACCCTCAATGCACTCACAGGTCCACTTACACACCTACACAACCACCCACACACCCACTCAGAGACCTAGAAAACCATGGGGTTGGTTGCATGCGGGGACCCCCTGCCGGGCATGGCTGAAGGCCATGTGTGTCAGATTTTGGATTAACGCATGGAAATTAAATATTACTTTTCATATTTAAAAACCTAGAAATTCACTGAAAAAAAAGGTTACAGGTATGTTATAGTTGGAAAATAGAAGTAAAACACGTTAGAAATTCACTAAAAAGCCAAAAGTTACAGGGACGTTAAAGTTATGCTCATATTTTACACACATAAAACCATAGAAACCCCGCAGGTATAGTTATCTCTAGTACCTATAACGTGTGCCCTCGCCATGCACTGCTAATTACCACCACATGTTACATCAGTCATGCCATCTTCTGTGGCATCATTGATAAAATCACTGCAATATTTGCAGTGGAATTATTGATGAGAAACCTGTGCATGGGGGGCGTGAGTTATAGTTACATTAGGGCATGAGTTATAGTCTCTTGAGGTATTTATAAATGCTGAATGTCTATGGTTTTATGTTTGTAAAATCGGACCCCAACTATAACATCCCTGAAACCTTTGTTTTTTTAGTGAATATATGTATATACATATTCTGACCGACCACAGGCAGTTTTTTATAAGCATGGGCGAATTTTGCGAATCTGGCGTTCGCGAATTTGCGTATTTGCGAATTCGCAATCTGCAAAATCCGCGAACTCTCGCGAATTTGCGGATTTTTTTTGTGTGTTGGCAAGGGTGTCTGCCAGTTCGCAAGGGTTTTGTACCAGTTCGCAATTGCAAACTTACTTGTCGGCTTGCAACGGTCGCGACTTTGTTGTTTCTACGTCTGGTTCATCATCACAGGTTCACAGCACCCTCTGTTTCACCACTTCCACCCTCTGGTTCACCCATGCCACCCTCTGCTACATCACTGCCCCCCTCTGATTCATCACTGTAGATTATGGGGGGAAAAGCAAGCACACCTGCCCTGCTTCAACTGACATTAATTAATTTGGGGTTGATTAATGTGTCACTGAATTTAAACTTCCTGTCTGGCACCTGCTTCCTTATCTGTAATTTGCTTTCTGTTGCAGTGCAATTTTTTTCCCAGGACCTTTGTGGCCTACTTGTAGCTATTCTATGAGCCTGCTGTGAGGGTCAGAGCAGGGTCATAGAATAGTTGAAAGTAGGCAACTGAACTCTGGAGGGGCCCCTCAGGAAGCACTACAGGGAATGATTACTAATGATGAGTTTGAACTTTTGCACCTGCTGAGGGCTTTCAGTTTTGCAAAACTTGTTTTTCTGTGGGGCACTTCCTTCTTCCCCCCCCGCCCCCCAAAATGGACTCCTTGCAGGCAAATGTCAACCTGAGGAGTTATTCTGATAAAAATCCTCATTTTCAGAAGGTTTATGCTGCTTGCTGGTGGATTTCTTGTGCAGAATTGCAAATTTTGTCATTTCGCAAGTGTGAGATTGTTGCTGCCCGCCGCATCTACATGTTCGCAATTTCGAACTCTCGCGATGCGTCGCCAAACTCCCGCGGGATCCCGCAGCAAGATAGCAAGATCCAAAATGGCGCAGCACTCGCAAAATATCGAGAAAAACAACTCGGCAAACGCTGAATGACGCTAAGTGAACGCCGCACGCCGCAAAATTGTATCACCAAGCAAAAAAATCCGCTGCGTGCGAATTTGCGGATTTTCGGTAAATTTGCGAGAGTTCGCGGATTGCGAATTTACAGAAAATCCGCAAAATCCGCGAGCGGAATGGATTTTCCGCCCATGCTTAGTTTTTAGCTAGCGTGTCACATGTATTTGATTTTGTCACAGTGGGGCATGTGAATCCGAGAGCCAGGAAGTAACCACCAGGAGCAGATTTAGAAAATAAGATTAGATACAAAACCTGAGGATAATGCCAAGCCTGAAATCTGTAAAGCGCTTGGAGGAGGAGACAGGTCCCTGGGGCTGTGGCGCTTTGTGCAGCTGAGGATGAACAGCAGTCTGTGGTTACCCGCTGAGCTCTACCATTCTAGGATCCAGGTAGAGGGGAGACCCACCCCGGGTCACTTTAAGATGGTGTTGTCCTGTTCCATTTTATTGATTTTATTTTAACTTGATTTTATTTATCTTAACTATACCCATGTTTCTGTTTTAATGATGTCCTACGTTGATAATCTCTTAAAGCACATGTGATGAAATGTATCATGGAAATGAAATGGGGATAGTGTTGGTGCACGTGAGAGGGTTCAAAGGTCATATAACTGTGTCTGTCCAGCCTTAAAGGTACAGGAACTGCATACACAGCACACGGTGTGTTGGCCGGGTCGTTCACTGGCACGTACCCACCAGCTCTATGTTTACTCTTTGATTCACAAATGTACTCGAAGCACCATAGATGTCGATAGCAGATTAGGACTCAGAAAGACTCTTTTCTTTGTTCACTGCCACAGGTGCTGTGACACCACAGGCTTTACTTACCGACTACGAGACAGAGTGGAAAATTACAGCTCCCGCCAAATACTGCCATTGCTTAATGAATTCCACATTATTATGATTTTTTTAAATGAGACATGTTTAATTGGTATTTAGCAGCAGCAATAAATGTCTCATGCTGTAAAGATCACACCTGCAGTTTCAATCCATGTACAATTTATTGCATGAGCTACTTATGTTATGCGGTAGGAAACAAGCATGCTCGAAACACCCAATCTCATGTGGAGGGGACACATTGACGGCTCAATATTACAACCCACAGAGGATTTCTTCCCTTTTGACCAGGCCACCTAGTCTGGGTGAGGGTTCATAGTACTTTTTAGGGTCTGGCTTGACAGAGTAGTTGTTGCCAGACAATTATATAAGAATCCCCAGGAGAGGGGCTACGGCTCCACCCACATGTTGTTTTAATTGGCCAGACGGTATGTGCTTCTGCAAAAAAATCTTGCCCTTGATACATCTGTGATCATTTTGTTTGTTTATCCAGCTGCCTGAGCTTGAACATTCAGGGGCACACACACGGCATTGTAATGCTATTAAAGTTTCTTAGATAACTAGATAAGGTATGGCTTTTTTCTCTGGCAGCAGCACAGGTGGGGGAGGGCAGTCCTTAAGGCCAGGACGCTCCTTCGCTGGAGCAGCTGTGCGCACAATAAATACCTATAACATAACATAACATTTACATACATGGGCGTATTCAATGTTACCTTGCTGTCTCTGTCTGTGTGTGCGCTCCCGTTCGAGGGCAACCTTTTCTGTGGAATTTTACGGGCAATCCAGCTGGGGAGACAGCACCACTGCACAAAGGAGCAGGGGCCTCATTTATGAGAAATGACGCATCGCTGCATGAAAGCAGCGATGCGTCACTTCTCTGTGCGCACTCCTTGCGACATTCCTGATGCATCATATTTACAGTATGACGCATCATGTTGCAAGGAGTTACAGATTCGTCAGTATTTCTGATGTATCTGTAAGCGCAAAAGTGACGCATTGCTGGAGTGTGTCACAAAAATGACGCAACTCCAGCAATGCGTCCTTTCACATGGGGCAAGCCCCATGTGAAAGGGCTTGCGTCAGTCTTACGCCTGCTGTGAGGCAGGCACAAGATTTTGACGCAACGGCGTCCTAAAAGTGATGCAGTGAAATCTCATAGATTTCACTGCGTCACTTCTACGACCCTTCCTTACGTCAATACGCCCTCCTTGTATACATTATACCTGGCGCAGGTGTAATGTGGCGCAGGGGTTTACCAAGTAACGCATCTACATAGATGCGTCACTCTGTAAATATGGCTCAACAAGGCGCATTTTTTACGCCACTGGTGCGTCACAAAAAGTTACGCACCGGTGGCGTAAAAGTGACGCACAGCCTCATAAATGAGGCCCCTGGTCTGCTGTGACTGTTATAATTCGTCACGGAAAGAACAGCAGATTGGATATTTTCAACAGAGAAAACAAGGTAACATGGAATGTGCCCACTGTTGGGTTATGGACAATGATTTGTAATTGTGTTGGGCCTTGGCAAACCCACTTGGGAAAAATGTACATTGCAGCACTTCAACTACCACCATGCACTGGTGTTTAACTCACTTGGGAGGCCCACTTAAGGCCAGAAGCGCTAACAGGCGTCTGCAATAGTTTTCACTGGATAGCCATGTATTTGGCTCAAGGACAAGGATGTCTGAAACGCGTAAGGCCTACGGAAATTAATTATTTGCAAGTTGTTTGTCTCTGCTGGAGCCTGGAATCAAATGACAAACCTGTCTGTGTGTGCGCTTCCTTTCAAGGGCAACCTTTCCTATGGAATATATATATATATTTGTTTTTGTGACAAAAACTGAAATTAACCTATACATGCATATGAGCACGAAAATTCCTAAAGTTTCATGTTTTAGTAGCAGGTATAAACCCTCCATATATGCACCTATATGTACATAGAAGTAGCAATTCTGACATAGTCTGATATCCACATGTATCTTGTAGTGTAATATACATGTTTCCCCTTATAAAAAAGTGTCTGCTTATAACAGGAAGCCTCGTTCAGTGTACAATCACACATGTATAACAACAACTGCATGTCTATACCATGACAAGTATAGTTGGTTATGTCTGAGTATTCTGTTGTCTTGTAAGTATTGTTGTCATGTGGAGAAGAGTCCGCTCTTGACTAATCTTCTGACTTTAAGATGGTTGTTGTGATCTTATGTGGGTGGCTAGTGAATTCCATAGTTTGGCTGCTTGAACACAGAAAGATGTTCCACCCATGTTTCTCTCTTGTCTGTAGTAGTGTAGAGGCGGGGAGCCATTATCTAGTGCAGGTTCCTTTGTTGTATGTCTTTGTTGATTTTCTTCCTGATGAAGTGTGGTCCGTTGCCATGTATTGCTTTGTGTGTGATACACAGCAGCCTCAAGGTGGATCTTCTGACACCTTGTAACCAGTGCAGGGCCCTCAAGGCGGGGGAGACGTGTGCTTGTGGCTTTATGCGTAGGAGGAGTCTAACGGCAGCATTCTGATTCCTCTGTCGTCTTCTCATTGTTGATCAAGGTGACCATGGTACAGACCATCGGTGTGATCCAGTTTTAATAGGACAAGAGCGATGGTAGCTTGAGCCTGTGCAGGGAATCCTGGGTGTTTTCCACTTGTGCCTTCATTGCCAGCTTGGTGTCCATTGTAATTCCGAGGTTTCTTATCTCTTTAGATACGTTCATCGGTGGTCCTAGATCATCAGGCCTGGTGCACGGAGAGTGGTGGGTTTTCCAGTCGCGATAGCTGAGTATTACAATTTTGATGCATTCAGTTTGAGGTGGCTCCATGTCATCCATTTGTCAACGGCCCGGATACAACTGAAAGATTTTGTATATTCCAATGTCCTTTGGGCTTTCCTGTTTCAGAAGTATCTCTGTGTCTTCTGCGTAGTTACAGCAGGTGAATTCAAACCCGTTGATGAAATCTGGGAATGATTTCATGCAGAAGTTGAAAAGCATGGGTGAGATGATTGTGCCTTGACCGACTCCTGCTGTAACGCTGTAGGGGTTAGAAGAGAATGGAGGAGTATGGATAATATAGATTATATTGTGTAGGTAGAATGTGATCCAAACAGGAGCCGTGCCCTCTATTCCGGCTTCCTCGAGTCTTTGGATTGGTGTGTTGTTATCCACTGTGTCAAAGGCCGGCGAAAGGTTCAAGAGAAGACGAGCAGCAACCCCTTTCTGATGTACGGTGTTTTTAAAGTCATCCCAGAATGAGCTTAGGGCTGATTCAGTACCACTTCCTGGATGGAATCCTGTTTGGAAGTCGGAAAGTATGGAATTACCTTCAATGAAAATGATATCTGATCGAAAGATGCTCTTTCTACAAGTTTGCCCAGGAATGGTCCAGTTGCTATGGGTCTGTCGTTTTTGGGGTCTGGAATGTCCAGGTTAGATTGTTTTTGATATCAGGCGTGTGTATGCCTTTCTAAGTCATCTGGGAATGCTCCTATCTTTAAGGAGTTGTTGATGAGTTCTGACTGGGATGGCTGCTGAAGCTGATAGTAAAATGTTTTTGAAGATGTCAGTGGGCAAGGGTTGGAGAGGCGGCCAGCTGGCAGGCTCGCTTTGAAAGGATGCAGATAATCAGTTGGTGATAGTTCTTTGATGGAGCATGGAGGCTGTGCTTGACTTTCCCTGGAGGGTTTTGTCAGGGCTGTTGTTTGTTCTTGTTGTTTGAGTAAGATTCTAACATGTTTGCTTTAGATTCCAGTTTTCACAAACTTCCTGAGGACTGGTGCAGTAGCTTCTGCACATTTTTGGCTTAGGGAATTCTGTGAGTATTTCATGAAGTTCTTTATTATCCCACTTTGCATTATGGATTTAGCTTCAATAGATTCGTGTTTTGCTTGTTGCTTGTATATTCTAATGTGTCTGTGTGCGCATATTTTGCCTTGAGAGTTTTGTGTGGCTTTGAGCCAGTTCAGTTGAAGCTTAGCAAATTTGTTTTTCAATCTCTTTTAATTCTGCATTCATCTTCGGGACATGTTTTCTTTTGTTATGCGTAGAAGTTTTCAGGGGAATTAAGAGATCCAATGTTTTCTTGAGCCAGATAAATACCCATCACCCGTGCTCCTGCTGGTAACTCAGAGAGCTGACAGCCCCGAGCGGCCCCACACCAGTTTCAGCCTATTGTGTCCCTATCTGTGTTTGTCCACGGGCTTTACCACGTCTGCCCTGTGTGATGAGTCCAAAAATAATCCAAAGAGCCCTCTGATGGTTGCTGTGGGAAATTTGGGGGTGTGAGCCATGCCAGGAACCGATGCTGTGGACCCTGCCAGGGACCGGTGCTGTCCACCATGCCAGGGACCGATGCTGTCTAGAATGCCAGGGACCGATGCTGTCCACCATGCCAGGGACCGATGCTGTCCACCATGCCAGGGACCGATGCTGTCCACCATGCCTTGGACCGATGCTGTCCAGCATGCCAGGAACCGATACTGTCCACCATGCCAGGGACCAATGCTGTCCACCATGCCAGGGACCGATACTGTCCACCATGCCAGGGACTGGTGCTGTCCACCATGCCAGGGACCGATGCTGTCCGCCATGCCAGGGACCGTTGCTGTCCACCATGCCAGGGACTTATGCTGTCCACCATGCCAGGGACGGATGCTGTCCACCATGCCAGGGACCAATGCTGTCCACCATGCCAGGGACCGATGCTGTCCACCATGCCAGGGACCGATGCTGTCCACCATGCCAGGGACTGATGCTGTCCACCACGTCAGGGACCGATGCTGTCCGCCATGCCAGGGACCGATGCTATCCGCCATGCCAGGGACCGATGCTGTCCACCATGCCAGGGACCGATGCTGTCCACCATGCCAGGGACCGATGCTGTCCACCATGCCAGGGACCGATGCTGTCCACCATGCCAGGGACCGATGCTGTCCACCATGCCTTGGACCGATGCTATCCACCATGCCAGGCACCGATGCTGTCCACAATGCCAGGGACCGATGCTGTCCACAATGCCAGGGACCGATGCTGTCCACCACGGCAGGGACCGATGCTGTCCGCCATGCCAGGGACCGATGCTGTCCACCATGCCAGGGACTGATGCTGTCCACCATGCCAGGGACCGATGCTGTCCACCATGCCAGGGACTGATGCTGTCCACCATGCCAGGGACTGATGCTGTCCACCACGCCAGGGACCGATGCTGTCCGCCATGCCAGGGACCAATGCTATCCGCCATGCCAGGGACCGATGCTGTCCACCATGCCAGGGACCGATGCTGTCCACCATGCCAGGGACCGATGCTGTCCACCATGCCAGGGACCGATGCTGTCCACCATGCCAGGGACCGATGCTGTCCACCATGCCAGGGACCGATGCTGTCCACCATGCCTTGGACCGATGCTATCCACCATGCCAGGCACCGATGCTGTCCACAATGCCAGGGACCGATGCTGTCCACCACGGCAGGGACCGATGCTGTCCACCATGCCAGGGACCGATGCTGTCCACCATGCCAGGGACTGATGCTGTCCACCATGCCAGGGACCGATGCTGTCCACCATGGCAGGGACCGATGCTGTCCACCATGCCTCACACTTAACAGACTGTTAGCACCTAAGCATTAACTTAACTCTTTAATGAATAAAAACAGAAAACGGCTTAATCAGTAAAAATAGTCTACTTAGACGTAACAACCAGAGTACCATCACGTTCTTTTAAAATTACACCTTCAGTCATTTATCATTTAATTAAAAGCATTGCCTATAATTTGGAAAATATACATACATTAAATAATAGTACATTGACTTTTTTGATATTTCTCTTTGTCGTGTTATTTATTTTATTTGATGTTTTTATGTCATGCCCACTCAAACCAAAATACCACCTGAAAGCAGTACTAGAAATATGAAGGGGGTCATAGGTGGCAGAGAAACTGGCACTGCCTGTCCTGTTGAGGCCTGACTGCCAAATTTAGAGCTCCCCGCTGCTTTCACCAAGAGTGTTCCCTCAAAATAGCAAGAGCCCTTAATTGAAAATATCAATGCCGGGCTGGCGGCCATGTTGTTGAGCCACTCGCGTTCTTTTTGTTTCACAGAAACACAAATGGGCAGCTGGAGTTTGTTTCAGTGAAACCACATAGCAACGGCGGTGATGCGCTGGGAGTTTCGCCAGCTCGTGTTGGTCATTGTGGGGGAGTCGCAGACGTGCCAACTTAAAGTAATATTTCACTGTGTGAGGAGAAGGTAGGGCCTTGGAGGGGGTGGGGTGATGTCTCGTACTCAGAGGTACCTAAAAGGCACCTTTGTCCCCTCCCCACCACGAAATCACCTCTTTCCAAAACAAGCATTTGCAATGCAATCGGTCTCACCTTTGGGATCTTGTATGTATTTATCTATGCAGCACATTAGCCTGGGTGCTGAAACATCTACTGTTCAATATAAAATCAGGGCCTTCAGTGGTCATATCACTGAAAATACAAGATTTGAAAAAAATATTATTGTCTACAGGTGCTTGTTGAACACAAGTTTTTATGGACTGGAAACAAGAGAATGCTAAAGCAATTCTGGTATTTTACTGACCCCTGCTGGTCATTTTCTAGCAATACAGTTAAATAGAGGCAGTTAAACAGAAAAAAATTCCCTAAGCGGAAGCAGACAAGTCCTAGGGCTGATCTCCAGAGCCCACAAAGTACATACACATATAAGTACGCGTAATGGCGACAATGGCTAAATAAAGAATTGCACGAACTTTATCGGGTCCACGCTCGTTTGTTCTACAGGAGTGGGAGTGAAAGCGAGAAACCAAGGACACATATAAGTATATACTAAAGTATATACACTAAAGTATATACAGGAGGTCTCGAATGCGCGACCTAAAAAGGCTTACTGTGGCTGGTGCTATCTTGGCCTCTTAGTGGATGTCGGCTGTTCAAAGCCTCGGAAGACAAGTTGGAAATCCACACAGTGGTTTCCAGGCCGTGTTCACTGCCACTGTGTGATATCAGCTCCTTACTGGGTGACCATGTGAAGGGAATGGATATCATGTAACACAAGGTGGCACTGTGTGAGTTGGCAGGTCTGGAGTCCTGCCAGGCACCACCATTCCTCACATGGCGGCTGTGGGCAGGAAATTCAGTGTGGGACAGCCCGCTCTGAATAAGGCTGAAACTTGGCTATTCCCTCCACTCTAAATGAAGCTGGAATACCACCAGCCAGACTCGGAGCGTCCATTCGGTCAATCGGGCAGTGCGCAAAGGGCTGGCCTGGTAGGACATTGTGTGGTCAGTTTTTGGCTGGCCGGCAGATGGTTTCATGGTATGGTGGGCTGGGTTTTACTGTTGATTTCTCTGAAATGATCGCAAACATTGCCTTCAGCAAGCACAAATCCATACAGGCTCCCATACCTTGCCAAACACCTATGCAGCATATCTTTAAAACTGCCCTGATTTGCATACCTGGGACATTTTATTCCCAATCTGATTTGCTAAAGGGACCACTTTTAATTTGGTGCCTGGGTCTAGTTTCCGTCTCAGTCACTCCCTGCCACAAGCGTGCTCAAGAGGTGGTCCTTGGATTTTCAAAGTATGTTCCATTTAGCCCCCCTTCTCTAAGACTCCCACAAGGAAGATCACCAAAGTCTAAGATCCTTGGATATAAAACTGCTCACCTGTCCCGTGGTGGATTTTTAATGTATTTCAAATAAGTGCATTTTATATGACGTCATGACTGATATTAACATGATGAATTCAGATTCCAAAGCCAGCAGCCTCAGATTGCACGGGTCCTAGTTTTTTGATTGGTGCGACGGGTACCACCGGATTGTTGTAACCGCCTTCCTTCTTTTCTTAATGTAGGCTCATGGGTTGCGTCAAACATTTAGTGCTTAGAAGACATCAATGTATGGCTATACATTTTATATCATACAGTCATAAGCATATAGGGGCAGATTTACGACCCCCGTGCACCACATTTTTGCCGCCGTTGCGTCACTTCTGTGACACAGCGGTGGCGTAAATTATGGGCCACATTGTGCCCTATTTGCAACGTGACGCATCTAGGGAGATGCGTCACGTTGTAAAGCCCTGCGCCACATGAAGCCTGCGTCAGGTTTCATGTGGGCGTTCCGGCACGGGGGGCGTTCCGTCCTCGGAAAAGTGCCTGAGTGAAATCTACAAGATTTCACTAAGTCAGTTTTCCGACGCTGCTGCGTCACAACCTTGCGCCTGCTTGAAGCAGGCGTAAGGCGTGACGCACCATGTTGAGGATTGGCCAGGTCAGAACAGTGCTGGAGTTGTGTCACACCCGTGATACAACTCCAGCACTGCGTCAACTTTACGCCGGCAAATGCGAGACGCATCTGTTTATCCTTGCGCCATGCGGCGCATCTGTGGTGGCGCAAGGGTAAACTTGCGCCACGCATCCTTCCTGGTGCATCCCAGCTGATTTGCAGGGATGCGCCAGGAAACGTAAATCTGCCCCATATTATCTTAATACCAAATGTTATACCTCAGCTTTGACTGGGAAAAATACAGACATTCCCATTACAGTGAAAGGTTTGATAGAATTGTGACCCCACTTCCCGTGGCAGCACTTTTGGTGGCAAAGGGCCACTGACTTTAATAGTGTGCTTTTAGGAACTATTCCCTACTTTCAGTGTTCAGAGGAGGGCAGCTTAGGTGGTATATTGCTAATATTTATTTATTTATTTGTGCAATTTTAGATAGCGCATACTTTACCCTGAGATTTAGAGCGCTTTACAATATACATTACATAAGAAAGTCCAAGTAATGTGGTAGAGGTGACAAAAGATATAACTACTAAAGTTATTCATGAAGAGGGTGACAGATTTACAAATGACATACTAACTAACTAATACAAATTGAACACTGGAGCTGGAGTGATGAGGGAGTGCAAAAGCATATATTACAAATTTACAAAGTTGAGGCGGAAGGTCGAACTATGTCTCCTGTGAGTTTCATGAAACAGTCAGAGTCACCCTAGGGTGTGTGGTGGGCGCTAGGCGAGGAGAGGAGAATTACTGACGAAAGTGTCTTTGGAAGAGAAGAGTTTTAAGGTCAGTTTTGGAGATGTGGAAAGAGGTGGTAGCGTGGAGTTTTGGAGGAAGAGAGTTCCAATTCTAGTTGCATTCCCTGAGAATGATTGACCATCAGCCTATCCCTTTTGGAAGTTGGAGGTTCGAGTAGTAGCTATTCAGTATTACGTGAGGATCTGAAGCCACTGAAATGTTATGTTTGTTGGCCAGGTAGCAAGGGGTGGAGGTGTGACTGGCTCTATGGGTGATACAGGCGGTGTTATATATAGACACAGCTTCAATGGGAGGCCAGGGTAGAGTTATCAGCAAAGGTGAGATGTGGTCATTTCTTTTGGCCCCGCGGACGAAGCACGCTGATGAATGGGGGACGAGTTTTAAAGGAAAGAGGTAGATCTTGGGGAAACCTGCAAGGAGAGAATGACATTAGTCCAGTCTGAAGAGTATCAAAGATCAAACAAGGTTTTTCTGGTCTTGTTCCTGAACGAGACAACAGTTCCCCCAGAGAAGGCGTAGTTGGTACAGTGCATTCTTGGTTATGGGGTTAATTTTGGAGTGGAGGTTGAGTCTTTTGTCCAGGGTGACTCCGAGGGCTTTGGCACTGTCGACCAGGGTAGGTCTGCAGCTGAGAATGTTCAGATTTTCGATCCATGATTGCACAGGGGGTGGAGAATTTGAGCTTGAAGCAAGAAGGAATTTGTGGTGAGATGTCATCCATTCTTGAATAGAGTTGAGGGTGGTGGCGAGGAGTGAAATGTCGTGTGCAGAGGACACCTCGAGGTAGAGCTGGGTGTCACTAGCGCAGAGGCGATGAAGGATCCCAGACGTTTGTAATGGATCACCCAAAGGGTCCATGTAAAGATTTAATTGGGTGGGAGCAAGGATAGCGCCGTGAGGGAAACCATGATCAAGAGCTCTGTTAAGTTATATGTATTTGTGA
Source organism: Lissotriton vulgaris (assembly GCF_964263255.1). Lineage (NCBI taxonomy): Eukaryota > Metazoa > Chordata > Amphibia > Caudata > Salamandridae > Lissotriton > Lissotriton vulgaris. Next base: position 26,027,397 of record NC_141699.1, read on the forward strand.
ACCTCACCATCACCGCGAGGGTCTCCTGGTGCTGAGCAGGTGTGTGTGCTTAGCCCTGGCTATGGTACGTTGGTTAATTCAGATACCAGTGTTTCAGATTCTTGATGAACTCCGGAAGAGAGCAGGGGGCTCTGATGTGGGGTGTGTTGCCGTTCCACACTTTAGGAGCGATGAAAGAGAAAGCCCACTGTCCTGATCCGGTTCTGTGTATGTGCGCGAGTAGAAACCTGAGGAGCGGAGGTGTCTGGATGGTTGGTGGAAGGAAACACAACTGTTTGGGTAAGTGGGACCTGAGTTGTGTAGCGCCTTGAATGTGTGTGTGAGGAGCTTGAAATCTGCGTATTTGTGTATCAGGGGCCAGTGGAGCTGCCTGAGGGGTGGTGTGATGTGAGTTCTGTCTGGGAGGTTGAGGATGAGTCTGGCTGCGAGTTCTGGATGGTTTGGCGTCTTCTAGTGACTTTCTTGGCGAGCCTGGCATGGAGAGGGTTCCCGTAGTCCAACCTGCTGGTGACTCGGCATGAGTGACAGTTTTTCTAGTGTACCTTGGGAGCTTTTTGATTCTCATCTTCATCATCTCCAGGTGTGGAAGTGGGATGCAGTGACGGCGTTGACTTGTGCGGTCATGTCTAGTTTGCTGTCGATGATTATTCTGAGGTTCCTGGCGTGGGTTTGGGTTGGGCTGTGAGTCCAGTTCAGCCGCCACCATTTGGAGTCCCTTGTCCTGCATCGTTATTGAGTTATGTTTAAAAATAAGAAGAATTGGAAGAGGAGATGGCCTAAGGGCTAGGGCTGTCGTCCTTAAATCTGGGGAACCGGGTTCGAGTCTTGGCAAGGACGCGCAACATCCTGTGATTCTGGGCAAGTCACTTCATCTCCCCGTGCCCAACAAAAATCAATATGTCCTCATGTAACGGGGCTGGTGCTTGTGTAAAGCGCTCCGGGTACTCTCGGGTCAAGCTCGCGCTTTATAAAACTGTTTTAAAAAAATGGGTATTATATTTGTGGTTCACGTGTCTTGGGACCTGCAGACATGGAAGGTTCTCTTCTTTGCAGCCCGTCTGTGGGTGAGGGCATCTCACGGGCACCAGCCCTCCATGGAGCACGTCACGCCACGTCACGTGTTGGCGCCACTATCCGGAGCCCCGGACTCCCACTGCCCATCCCAGAATCCAGCCCAGGTTTCTCCTTGAGCCCACCCCCATGGCAGGCTGCAGGAGAAGCAGCCTGCCTTCTTCGGCTAAACCTGTTTCTAATTTGCTTGTAAAACAAGGACTTTTGTCTTAAAGGGCCGCACAGACGACGTCACTGTCCCAAGGGCCTGGAATGATCAGATTAAAGATTTTGTCTGGCCTGGTGGCAGATTGAGGTCAGGAATTATGAGCGGAAAACATGATTTTCAAAATGTAACCTTAATAGAATCGGGAGTCTGGTAACAGCGTGCCGGCAGCGTGTGCCGCATAACTACATCATGTCGGCAGCGTGGGCCGCATAACTACAGTGTGCAGGCAGCGTGTGCCGCATAACTACAGCGTGCAGGCAGCATGTGCCGTATAACTACAGCGTGCAGGCAGCGTGTGCTGCATAACTACAGCGTCCCGGCAGCATGTGCCGCATAACTACAGAGTGCCAGCAGCGTGTGCCGCATAACTACAGCGTGCCAGCAGCTTGTGCCGCATAACTACAGCGTGTGCCGCATAACTACAGCGTGCAGGCAGCGTGTGCCGCATAACTAAAGCGTCCCGGCAGCATGTGCCACATAACTACAGCGTGCAGGCAGCGCGTGCCGCATAACTACAGCGTGCCAGCAGCGTGTGCCGCATAACTCAGGAATGGGAGCATGCGGCTGTGTGTAGAAAGATATTGCACTGAGTGGAACAGCAGTATCCTCGTCTATGCCTCACGCGATAATATAGAATTATATGGCACAAAATGGACCAACTGAGCACGCAGATGCTGCTAACATGACTATATGCATAATTATATGGCACAAAATGGAATTACTGAGCCCTTTGCTAACCCTGATATGATTGTGTTTAAAATTATATGGCGCAAAATGGAATTACTGAACCCTCTGCTAAACACAATATGATTTTATTTAGAATTATATGGCGCAAAATGGGATTACTGAGCCCTCTACTAAACCCATATGATTGTATTTAGAATTATGCTGCATAATGCTGCAGTTTTTCACAGTAATAATTCATTATTTAGTCATTTTTACACATGGTAATACTTTCTGTTGAAAGATTTCTCCTCCTTGGTACCAGTTTAACAAGTAAAAGCAGAAAAAGCTAATGAAAGATGACTGGTTAACTGTTGCAAAGGGTCTTCCACTGCACGCGAACACACGTTGACATGTTTGCAGTAACTTTTGTTCCATTTGAGCTAAGAACAAATATTTTTTTCGTTAAACTCTGCCAATTATGCTGCAGATGATGGATTATGTGGCATATGCGGCAAATTTATAATTATGAAAAAAGCTAGGGCTACAGAATCACATAATTCCAGTGTCAGAAACGGGACCGGCGGAACCCTATCTTGCTCCTAAAATGACTGTGGGTATGTAGAAGTACATGGCAATAACTGGAACAGAACCCTCGCCTGCTGCTGAAGTGACTGTAAGGATTTAGAATTATCTGACACAAACCAACAGAGCTCTCTGGTACTAGTGAGGTAACTGGAAGTATGTAGAATTATATGTAGGGTCATTGGAATTATCTGGCAACAGGTGGCCAGTAAACTACATAAATCACATATAAAAAAGAGGAGTTCGACAGGAAAAATGGAGAAAAAAACGGAGTCAGGAGACATCAGCAAAAAGCGTCACCCATGGACATATAACAGGGTGAGCCTAGTCTAGGCGCTTGTCTAGGCGCTGCGGCGGTGGGTGAGGCACCTGAAGTACAACAGAGGGGTGCACCTTCTTCTATGCGCCCCAATGCTCGGGAGCACTGGACAGGCCCAAAAATGGGAGCTTGCATAGAAAATAAAACAAGCATTTACAAAGCAATGGTCTCGGCTTTGTTAAAGTTAGAGGTATTGGCATTGGAAATGGCATTTATTTTTTTATTTTGTTTTAAACAGAAATAAATGGTATTGTCATTTACAACGGCAAAGGTGAGCATTAGAGAGTAGTAGAGAGTATTAGCGGACACAGAGCCACACACACAGCCACACACACAGCCACACACAGAGCCACACACAGAGCCACACTCAGAGCCACACACACAGAGCTACACACACACAGAGCCACACACACACACACAGACAGAGCCACACACACACACACAGAGCCACACACACAGACAGAGCCACACACAGACAGAGCCGCACACACACAAACAGAGCCACAAACACACACGGAGAGAGCCACACAGACACAGAACCAAACACACACACACAGAGCCACACACACACACAGACAGAGCCACACACACACACACACACAGACATAGCCACACACACAGACAGAGCCACACACACACACACAGAGCACCACACACACACACACACATAGCTCTCTGCCCAGTAACTCCCCAGGGAACAGAGGCACAAAAACTGGGAACAGAGGCACAAGCAGGGAACAGAGGCACAAGCAGGGAACAGAGGCACAAGCAGGGAACAGAGGCACAGAGAACAAAGGCACAAGCAGGGAACAGAGACACGAAAACCGGGAACAGAGGCACAGAGAACAGAGGCACAAGCAGGGAACAGATGCACAAGCAGGGAACAGAGGCACAGAGAACAGAGGCACAAGCAGGCAACAGAGGCACGAAAACACACGGTACATCAGACATGTAAGGTTGGTCCTACCTGCTTTAACCGTTCCTCGTAGGTCCACTCGTGCTGCCCCTGCATGCTTCCGGGGGGGGGGGGAGTGCGAGTGTCCAGGCATAGGTGTGACGGGGGTGCACGGGGCCCCTGGGGAGAGTCCGGAGGCTGGGACCTGGGGGGCGGCAGGTACCGGGGCGGTGTGGGCTCCTCGGCCCTGGGCTCCTCTTTCTTGTCCTCCTTGTCGTCGTAGTCAATCTCATGCTCGGGGGCAGCGGCGACCTACCGGGCAGGCAGTGGCGGCGGCTGCACGATGAGGCCGGGCCTGTGGGGAGGCCCTGGGGCCTGGTAGTGGCACAGCACCAGGGCCTACTGCTGCTGGAGCCAGGCCTCGAGTAGGCCGCGCAGCTCCCGCCGCTCCTGCTCCAGCCGCGCCGCCTGCTGCCGCTGCAGCGTCTCCATCACCACCTCCAGCTTCAGGCCGCCTCCCAGCACGTTCACCCCCACGCCGGTGCCAGGGGCCAACGAGCCTCCGCCAGGGCGGCCGACACCAGCAGCGGTCCGCCGGCCGGGCCGCGGGACGAGAAGGAGCCCAGGGGAGACTTGGTGGCCACGGAGGCATTGTCAACCATGCTGCCGCAGCCTGTGCCCGCGGCTCCCTTCTCCTGTGCCGCTGTCCGAGGGCCCGGGGCGGGGGGTCCGTGTGCCCGATCCTGCAAGCCAGGTTTCGGGATCTCAGAGGCAGGAGGGAGGGCGGGGCAGTGATATCCTTGTTTGTGATTGACACCATATGGGTCACATATCGCAGTATTTAGAATTACTCTATCATATGGGCCACATATCGCAGTCTTTAGAATTACTCTACAATCCGTTTTTACTGTACACCATGGAAATTGCATAAGACAGACCATATCGTTTGGAAATATTTGATGTTTTGCATTTCCTTTATGCCATTAATATATTTCTTGTATTTGAGAGAGCCTCAAAGGCTACAATAGAACTGGCTTAAGAGTGGAGAGGCGGCTCTATGCAAAGCAACATCCAGCACACACGGATAGTATGTACACAACGTGGGACATGAAGGTCGCTTGAGGCTTTATGCACTAGGTTCTCCCGGTTCTCCTCCTGTGCCGCTGTCCGAGGGCCCGGGCGCGGGGGGTCCGTGTGCCCGATTCTGCAAGCCACGTTCTGGGATCTCGGAGGCAGTGGGGAGGGCGGTGCGGTGATATCCTTGTTCTGCCTGGGTTGGAGATGATTACTTAATACGCAACAGAGCAACACCAGGGCACGGCGGTAAAGGATGGTGGTATAGGAGGGTTGAGCAGGGCTGGGGCACCAGGGGGCAAATTATGGTGCGAAAGTACTTCCAAGTGACACTAGGGCACCACGGACATATGACGGTGCGAGAGCGGTGCGAGTGACACTATGGGCAATGGATGATGCAAGAGCTCACCGTCCTCAGCCTTGGGAGCTTGGACCATCTTTCTCCAATGTGAAGCAGAAATGCCTTGGAGAAAGCACGGTCATTTTCTGATTTGGGGGCGTGGTTTTCTTTCTCTCCTCTTCCCATTGGCTGGAAGGTAAAATTCTAGCCAATGGGAAGAGGAGAGAAAGAAAACAAGAAAGAAGCGAAAAAAGACGACCCCGAATCGGAAAAACACAGGGCTTGAACGGAGTGATGCCCCTCTCCTCCAATGGCTGGCCTCCGTTTAGGAAGCCAGCCAATGGAGAAGAGGGGCTGGTTCAAGCCCCCATACCAAAAAACATTAAATCTCGGAGCGAGACTGCACAAGCGCAGCCTTCGGTCCGAGACCTAAAAATATATTGTTGTGGAAGAGTGGATATAACCCTGCTGGGACCCTTGTTTTAGTAGTGTTAACACATCAGAGTAGTGTCTGTGGACGTAGGAGTGTCTTCTGTCTCTACTGCTGGGTGTGCATATAGCGCAGCTGTATATATGAACCTATAAGTGCCAGGAGGGGTTGCTTTTGGGGGACTGGAGTAATAAACTCGCTTGCCTTGCTGTGATTGGCCGAGCAGAGAGTAGTGTATTTGGGCCACGAGGGGCCTCATGGGAGTGGGGCAGGTTGTATAAAGCGTAGCGCTGCACTTCAACCAGGGGCGTGCATGTGAGGTGTGGGGGGTCTAGTGCTTGAGGCTACCTCACAGCAGGAGGCTGCTTTGGGCCACTGGTCACTTTGAGGTAAGGCCTGCAGTCCACGTCAGAGCGGATGTAAGGGTGATGGGAGAGAAGCAAGCTCTTCAGGGGATCCGTGTAAAGGAGGAACGAGGGGCAGGCAATGTCGGGGATCCCTCTTCAACCCCCAAGTCAGCTTAAAAGCTTGGAGAGAAGTTTGGCTTGTTATGTAAAACCACATCACTTTTAAAGCGGCCCCCGCAGTCAACTTCCTTTATTAATTCAGAACTTTTATTGAAGCATATGGTGGCCACGTTTCAGTGCCAAGTGTTGTTTGTTTTCTTTTATCTTGCGTCGTGCACTTGCAATAAAACATTTAAATGTCGATCTCGCTGGCTCTGCCAAGTCTTGCCCTAAAGTGAGAGCCGTGGAAGGGACCCTTTGCACCCTCGGTTTGTAGACGTGAGTTCTGTTTGTTCTTGCTGCTAATTTGCTCTTCCGCTGATTGCCGGCGGGGGGGAAGGGTGGGGGGGGGGGGGAGGCGGGAATGGGGGAGAATTAATTAGGCTGGGGATGAGCGAGGCTCACGCGCCCCTGTGAAGTCGGATTTTACTCCTCTTCAGACAGTAATTGATTGTGGGTGCGGGGCCCCCTGTCCCCCCCGCGCGGGGGGTCACGTGCTGAGAAAAGGCTCATTATTTCATCCTCTTCAGAGGATGGAGCGCGAGCCTGTGAAGTGGGAACACAGGGAGCCTTCAGCCTCAGCCGCGCTTTGAGGATGAAGAGGAGGGAGGAGGCCAAGTCCCCGGTGGTACCCTCCAGCGGGGGAGGGGCCAGGATGCCGCTTCCTGCTCCTGATTGACAGCTGTCAAGAGGGCTGTGCGCGGTGGCACTCTGGCCCCGCCCTTCGATTTCCTTTGATACTTCGGGCTTTCTACTTCATTGCTGCAAGGTTTGCAGTAGGTTCAGAAATGAGATGTCCCCATTTGCATTGGAACTAGGGCTCAGAGCAGGTGTGTCCCAGCCGATGAAGTGCTAAAACACCAACCCATCATTTACAAGTTTCCCAGCTACTGTTTATAATGGTATAAACGAGACTACAAGTCCCAGAATTCAATGAAAAAATCTCACCTGCAGCAGCACATCATGCTGGGACCTGGGAACCTTAGCAGGGATGCCCACAGGGCCAGACTGGTCGTAACGGGCACCGGGCAATCCCCCCGTGGGTCGCATGGGTGGGGGCTGGATTTTGGCCCATGGGGGCATTTTTGTTACAGGGCCATTTTTGCAGCATAGCTGCAAAAATCGGTCCTGTAAAAAAATTGGCCGAAAACCGGCCCTGGCAAAGAGCTCGGCGGCACCCCCAACCCCCCCCGCCCGGGGGGCCTGCGGAGTACTTTGCTGGGTTTGGTTCCCAGTCCAGCCCTGCTCACCCAACACTTAAAACGTCCACTCAACACGTAACTATCCCACACCACAAATAACCCTCATATATAACCAGGGCTTTAAGTGGTAAAAAAACTGAGGGTGCTCTAAAAGGGGCGGGGCAACCCTCTCAAAGGAGCGTGGCGTGGTCTAAATCAAGATAACTAGCATTGCGTGCCTAAGAAAATCCCCTCCAATTATCCTACCTTTGGAAAACACTCTTAAAGGATTTCCCTTCCTCCTACAACGCGGCTCGCCTAGCATGACGTCTCCACTTCTCAGTAGTGAGCAAAATGAGCATGCGTACATACATGTGCAGGCTCTCACTGCAGTCCAATAAAAAAAAAGAAAACAGACTACCTTTGCAATGCCCAAAATAGAGCCCGATAGAAACCCGTTTTGAGGCCCCCTGAAAAGAACTGCTGGTGCTCAGACCCAGACAGACCCGGCCCACTTAAATCCCTGTATATAACTCTCTGTACGCCTAACCGCCCAACCCTTAACCCGCTTTCACTAGCCCTCCTTACATGCAGTCCACTCAGCACTTAACTATCCCACCCTACAGATAACCCTCACACATAACTCTCTGTACACCTAACGCCGTAACTTCTCAAATAGCACATGATCGACTTCTCCACGGGTTGATACTAGGATGTCATCGACAGAATATTGTCTGAGATTAAATATTATGTCCTAAATATCATTTACAAAAATATGACCCCCATCAGAGTCAATAATAGGTGGTCTACACCCAATGCGACGATGTTTGAGTAAACCATGTTTGGATCATGTTGGTTACGTCAGCTCATATTTCTGTACACAATACCCTGACACACGGCCGTCTTCCCATCTCCTCCGGTTCTCCACTGGACTCAAGTCCTGTGAAAGTGCTGGTCGCGGACACTCTCGCCACACCTCTATCTTCAGTACGCAGTGTGCCCTCTGTACATCCTCTCTGCCCCTCTGTCCATCCTCTCTGCCCTCTGTCCATCTTCTCTGTCCATCCTCTCTGCCCTCTGTCCATCCTCTCTGCCCTCTGTCCACCCTCTCTGCCCTCTGTCCATCCTCTCTTCTTCAGTCCTCCCGTGAGTTGTAGTTTCCCTGTTACTGCAAAAACAACTGCAGGTCCAAATATCCTTTCATGCTATCAAACAATTGTTCTTTTTGCTGTTAGGGAAGCAGCATTAGACACACAGTGCCCGATTCACAAAGGTAAGCTTAGACCAAAAGTCTACGTTTACAACTTTCGCTATTCACAAAGGTAAGTTATGAGTAATAACTTTACATCTGCACACTGGTGGAGTTTTCCGCACTTGGGGAGAATCTCCGCACTCGGGCCGATCTCCACATCCAGGGTGGATCTCCGCCCCGAATGTGGAGACTCTGCCCCGAGAGAGGACGTAAAGATACTTCTCGTAACTCACCTCTATGAATACCGAAAGTAGTAAACTTAGACTTTTGGTCTAAACTTAGCCCAAACGTCTAACTTTTCCTTTTTAAATCAGGCCCTTAGCTTCCACTTATCTTAAGGATTATTGTACACGAGAGTCTGATGAAGGGCGTGTGGTGGAATGTTCCATCCAACATTCCTTATGTATGTTACTCATCCAGTCTTGGGAGGGGGGAGCCTGACTTTATTCCACCTCTGTGTGACCCTCCATCACAGCTTTATCAGGGCCACGTGACGCCCAAAGGACCATCGCCCAAGGCAGTTACAGGACAACCCACACCAGGCAAGGTTCAAAGTGCCACCGATGAAGGTTTATTTGAAAGATGAGAATATGGTTACAGAAGGCAAAAGATTAGTAAATTCGGCAAGAGGGGGACATAAGGCTAACCTCCAAAAAGATTATTTGTACAAAATGAAAGAACAAACTGCTGTAGGGACTGCTCAGTTTAAAAAGCAAAGTCAATCTGGCAAATAACCCAAAAACAGCACATTTTATAGGCTTACAGGAGTAGGAACTCCTACTGCATGAACTGGCACCATGGGTCGAACTGATGAAGATGCATTAACAGCAACCAATCAGCATTTAGAAAGCACATTACATAAAACAGGCTTATCCTAGAAAGCTGCCAACATTGACACTGCAGGGTCCCTCTGCCCATTTCAAACCATACTTGAGCAAGGAATGTTTGGTATAGTAGTAGTAGTAAATTTCTTTATTCGGCATTTCATAATAGAAATCCATAAGAGCATGTTTGGTATAGGTCTGCGGGCAGACAATAATTCTACCCAACATACAACACTGCAATTAGATCAGAGATAAACTAATACCCAGAAAAAGTTTTTTCTTTTGAGAATATACAATGTAATTTTTTAGATGTTTTTTGGTATACAATATTAAAAAAGTATTAAAGTAAAGAAAGTCATGAAAATATATTAAACATTTGTTTAGAGAGTGTCCTTAACATTCGTCAGTAAATTAAAAATGGTTCCCTTTGCCCTCCAAACAAGTGAAAATGACATTGCACTACTGATCAGAAACAGTTTGGGAAAGTGAGGGAAGCTAGTATTTGTGCGTCTGTCTTGAGCATTGAAATATTATGCCTGTTCCTCGAGCAGGCAGGCCCCCTCTGCAGCAGGTTACATGTTAATGCACAAAATAAACAGTGGCATGAAAAGAGCACAGTTCTGTCTGTTGTATGTATTCTTTCTTCAGTTGTCAGTGCACCAAGGCCAAAGCCCAGTAAATAAGTTTTCAGCCTACCTTTGGTAACTTAAACCCACAAAAATTAACGTTAATTCCTACTGATAAACGTACGCTCACTCAGACACCACTGAATAGCCCTCGGATCAGCGGGCTGTTCAGACCTACTCCAGGGTGACGTCAGCCAGATGTTTGGAAGTCATCCAGATGTTTGGAAGTCATCCGGAGCTGGACACAGCTTAACCCATAGAATCAGTGTGTTTGGGGCACCTGACTCCATCTGGCCCCAGCTTGGTGGTGCTGACCTCTAGGAACCCTTGTTTTTTGTTTAAGAATTTTTTATTAAGCATTGAAAAGTAATACAAAAAGCATGTCATGAAAAATCAGAAGAAGTACATAAGAATATAATAATAAATGACAGTAATCCAGAGGAATTTATATATGGAAAAGAAGGAGAGAAAGAAATAGAGAAAGGAAAGAAGGAAAGAGAGAGAAAAAAGGAAAGCAGAAAAGAAGGAAAGAGTAGAGGGGAGAAAGAGGGGAAAAGGTAGATAACCAGAGGGATCATGAGGGAAGAGGAGCACGCGGTAAGGGAGAAGGATTAGAGGAAAGATAGGAGGTGAAGGGAAGCCATAAGAGATCGGATTTAATTTTCAGAGGAACAGAGGTGGAGGAAGCAATTGAAATTCTATGTTCATCACAAATATAATTCCACCAAGTGTGGACCGAGAGTTTTGAATTATCTTTCCAACACGATAAAATAACTTTAAATGCAAGAGCAATAAATAGGTCTAACAATTTTGCAGAAGAGAGTGCAACAATATTAATATCTTCAGATAAAGAACCTAAAAATATTCGTAAAAAAGATAATTGGGAGGAGAGAGATAACATTTTCGTACATATAGTCCAAACATCAGTCCAAAAAGATAAAACAGGGGAACATTCGTACAGTTGATGTTGTAGAGTACCTGTAGCTTTGGAACAAGACCAACATAAAGGAGAAGAGGTTGGGGAAAATTTATGAATAGTAACCGGGGTAATAACAACTCTATGATATAAAAAAAGTAAGGATTGAGTAATGCGTGCAGCAACGGAGACTCTGAAAATCCTGGACCATAAACGATCCCACATTGCAACGTGAAGGGAGACATCAACATCAGTCTCCCAAGCAGTCTCTACTTTGGATTTAGAGCGAACAGAAGAATTGGACAGCAAAAGTGAATATACAAGAGCAGCTTTAGGGAGTTGAGTAGAAAAAAGAGGATAAAGTGGAGTGACAGGAGTAAAGGAAGAAAAAGCTTCAGAGGAAGAAGGTAATGAAGATAAATGAGATTGAATAGCAGATGTTATAATAGAGTATTCAGAGAGAAATGAGGGAGGTAAATTAAACATGTTTTGTAATACTGGAAAAGAAATAAGAGAGGAATCAAGGAAAAATTGTTGTACAAACATTATATCCTTTTCTTTCCAGTGTTTAAAATAGAACGATTTACCTTTATATCTAAGAAATTTGTTATACCAAACTATAGAGGAAAAAAACATTGCAGAGGGGAGAGAGCAGAGGAAAAAACATTTTGCAACAGAGATTGGGAATACTTCAAAATGGGGTATTTGGATATAAAGGTACAATTTGACATAAAGGTAATATGCTGAAAAGAGAAATCTTTTAAAAGAGAGCGTTCCAGAAGAACCCATTTAGGGACAGGAGTATCAAGGAAGTTGTAAGCCAAGGAGAAGGATTGTTTGATCAAAAAGGCAGAGTGGTATGAGCCAAAATCGGGAAACCGAACACCACCTTCATTTTTAGGTCGGATCAACTTATGTAAACCAATGCGGGGATGTTTATTATTCCACAAAAATTTTGTACATAAAGAATTAATACGAGAAAAATAGGATTTGGGAATTTTAAAAGGGAGCATAGAAACAGTGTACAACACATGTGGGGTAATCATCATTTTGATGGTGTCCAGTCTACCCCACCAGGATAGAAATAAGGGGGACCAAATTTGCAGAAGGGATTGAATTTTACTAGTCAACGAATCAAAGGGTAATTTAAGGGTATCTTTTAGAGAGGAGGAGAACCATATACCAAGATACTTAATTTTAGATGGACACCATGCAAAATCAGTATTATTAAACATGTATTGAAAACACAGTGAGTTAAGGGGTAGAACTTCTGTTTTGGATAAATTAAGTTTATAACCAGATATGGACGAGTACAGCTGAACTTCATTTAAAAAGGGTGGAAGGGAGAATTCGGGATTAGACATGTAAATGAGGACATCATCAGCATACGCTGACAATTTAGTTTCGACAGAGGGAAATTGTACACCAGTAATATGGGGGTTTGAACGAATGCGCTGTAGAAAGGGCTCAAGACATAAAATAAATAATAAAGGGGAAAGGGGACAACCTTGTCTCGTGCCTCTGGACAAAGAAAAGAATCTGGAAAACTGGTTGTTAACAAAAATACTGGCACGAGGCGATGAATAAAGGAGCTTAACTAAGGATATAAAATTTGGGCCAAAACCAAACCACTTAAGGGTGCGGAACATATATTGCCAATTAATACGGTCAAAAGCTTTCTCAGCATCCAGAGAAAGGGCTGCCAACGGGGCTTTGACATTTTTACTGTGAGCAAGGACGTTGGAAAAAAGACGAGCATTATCAGCAGCGGGTCTACCCTTAACAAAGCCCACCTGGTCTGTGTTGATTAAGCGAGGGATAATGGAGTCAAGGCGAGAGGCAAGGATTTTAGCAAAACTTTTACAATCATAATTAATTAAGGATATGGGGCGGTAATTTTTACATTGGGAATGATCTTTATCAGGTTTGGGGATAATTACAATGAGAGCATCTAAAAAGGACCCAGAGGCTTTAGCCTCCAAAATAAAGGAATTAAATAATTGAAGGAGCCTAGGGGCAAAAAAGGAATGGAAGGAGGAATAAAATTCAACAGGCAGACCATCAGGGCCAGGGGCTTTCGATTTTTTGAGAGAATGAATGGCTGTGGTGATTTCCTGGAGAGTAATTTCACGTTCCAAGTGAGAAAAATCAACGGGGAGGGAAGGAGGGGAAGGAAGGCCTTCAAAAAATGTCGTTAAGTTTGCATCAGAGGGGTGTGTGTCATCTGTATATAGGGCTTGGTAATAGTTGTGAAAGACTTCAGCAATGTCTTCATCGGAGGTAACCAGTCTGTTGAGAGAATCATTAAAAATTGGGCCGACAGCTTTGCGTTCAGACTTGATTTTTAAATAATTGGCCAGCATTTTCCCTGCTTTGTTCTGGCCCCCATGGAATTTAGATTTTATCTTAAGGAGGGTGTGACAGGCTTCATTGGTGATAATTTTATTAAGTGCTGTTTTGGCAAGAATCAAGTCCTGAAGGGTAGAAGGGGATTTGGAGGTGAAATATATGTGTTCAAGAGTTTTAATCTGTTTAAGTTGATCCTCATACTTCTGCTTATTGAGCTTCTTTTTTGTGGAAACATAGGAAATCGTAAAAGCTCGAAAAGAAGCTTTAAAAGCATCCCAGGTGTTAGGAATGGAGGTGTCAGCGGGGTTATTAAAGGAAAAGTATTCAGTGAAAAATTCAGTACATTTTTTCATTAAAGTGGCATCAGATAAAAGAAAAGAATTAAATTTCCAACGACTAAATTTAGAGGGGCTGAGGGAAAGATCAAGGGTAGTATATACAGGAGCATGGTCGGAAATAAAAATAGAACCAATAACAGATTTTTGAATGGAGGGGAGAAGAGACTTACTAATCATAATATAATCAATTCTTGAACGTGTATGGTGAACATTAGAAAAAAAAGTATATTCCAATAAATCAGGATTACACACTTTCCACGAATCATACAAAGGACGAGAGGCAATGGCAGATTGAAAGCTCTTATGAGATTTATCAGGCTGAAATTTACTCGAAGACAATCGATCTGAAAAAGGGTCTAACCATTGGTTAAAATCACCAGCTACTATAAAATCAGGGCAATCTATAGATGCAATGAGTAGTTTGATGTCTTTCCAAAATTTGGGATCTGGGCGAACAGGGCCATATATATTCAATAAGACCATCGTCTTGTTATGTATAACAACCTTTGCCATTGCCCAACGACCTTCATCATCATTCTGAGAGGAAATAATTTGAACATTTAAAGCTTTATGAAATAATATAGCAACCCCTCCTTTTTTGTTAACGGCAGGAGAAAACACAACCTGACCCACCCAATGTCTCTTAAGCTTAAGCGATTCAACGTCTGAGCAATGCGTTTCTTGAAGGAAAACAACCTGTGAATGGAATTTGGTTAGGTGTGACAATACCTTCTGACGCTTGACAGGATGACCAAGACCTCGAACATTCCAAGAGACAAAATTATACATGTTGGGAGGAGGGGAGGATGGGCAACAAATGGAGGCGACACATGGCAAGGAGATCACTAGAAAAGGGAAGACAAAAAATAACAGGTAAACATTGGGTTCGTAGGACGCTCATCTTAAAAAAGCCAACACGAGTCAAAAAATGAGGAACCAATAATCGAACAAACAGAAAAAACAGTAGAGACCACTTAGGAAGAAGAAGGTAAAGAGAAAGAGAAGAAAGAGAAAGGTAAGAAAGACATGGAAGGACAGAAAGAGATAAAGGGAACAGATCAAGGCCCGAAGACTTGATCTGAGAAAAAGAGAGTAACCAAAACATGTGAGACGAGGGTACACCAGAGAGAGGACATGACCCACGAGCACACAGGGTACGGACATTAGAAAAAGGAAAAACACAAGGATGTGAGGTAAATATCCGACGAAGATAAAAAGGGAAGATACATTAAGAGAACAAAGAAAGACGTAAAAGCATTAGCTAGCAGTATCCATAGTGGAAGGAGAGACACTTAGCAGGTAGTCACGAAGTGTCTGTGGATCATCATAGGACTTGGTGCGACCATTATGAGTGATCTTGCAGAAGCAGGGATGTAGAATTCCATACTGAATGTTGAGCTGTCTCATCATGGGATGAAGGTTCAGGAATTCTTTGCGCCGAGCATTTGTAGCAGAAGATAGATCCTGGGAAATGAAAATGTTATGACCAGACCACTGGAGACGACGTTTGGCCCTGGCAGCCTTCAGTACGGCCATTAATTTGGTGAACTCCAAGAAGAGCATGATGATGCCACGAGGTTTGGAAGCATTAGAATTGAGGCGGCCAAGACGGTGTGCTCGTTGGATGTTGAGAGGATATGACGATGGTTGGAGTTCCAAAAGTTCCTGGAGAAATTTTCGAATAAAGGAGACCATGTCAGTCCCTTCCAAATTTTCCGGAACACCATAAACACGTAGGTTATTTCGTCTATTGCGATTTTCCAAATCCTCGGTGTGAAGTTTGAGCTTGTGGATCTCTTGTTCCAATAATGGAATCTTAGTTGAGAGGTCTTGGACATCGCTCACTCGCTGTTCTAAGTTCAAAACTTTATTCTCCATGACCACCCAGCGCTCCTCAATCTGTTGTAGTTTAGCATTAGTGGCAGACATAAAAGGTTGAAGACCACGCACCTCTTCAAGGATGGAGTCCAGTACAGGATTAGTCGAAGAGTTAATTGGGGAGGGCGGGTCATTTTTAGGACTTTTAGGCTTGGTTCCGGTCTGCGACAATTTCGGCGAGGTAGAGACATTCGCCATGGTTCAGGATACCAGAAGCAGGTATGACCAAGAAATCGTAGAGTATGAACCGGACTGGAGATGCACTATGGTGATAGGGGCACACAATGTGGCATATATAAAACAATGAAAAAAGGAACTGCTAAAGTAACGCACTATTGGTCAGTGCGAAAACAGCGTAAAACCACACAGCAGCATGAAGGAGGCATCAACCAAGACCAGAACATGGACAAGGTGGCATCTCACAGAACCAATATGAAGTGTCAAGGTGGAAAAGCAAAAGCCGGAACACAACAAGGCTTGCACAAGCAGTGCAAGGACAAAATGCAGGAGGCAGAGGATCACGTGGAGCCAGGAGAGCAGGAGTAATGCAGTCACCACATAGCAGAAGCAAAAAAACATCGCAATCAGGAGATTCAAAATGGCGGCCGTTTTACCTCAGAGGAGCTGTTGCGCATTAGAGTGAAATATGCAAAGTGCACAAAGTAGAAAGAAACTCCGGGCAGCCAGCAAAAAAGAGCAGCACCATAATATTATGTCCATAACGAGCTAATGCCGAAATGAAAGGGGGATTGAAGAAGGTGCGAAGAGAGACAATCACGTTGGCGGCAAACAAAATGGCGGCCGTTCGTGATGAGATGTCAGAGAAAAGTTACCGTTACAAATTTTCGGTGAAGTTGCGGTCGTCAAGGCTGCAAAAGCGCTCCATTGTAGACTGTCCACCTTCCGACACTGCTGTATACCAAAAAAGCCGTCCGAAAAACGGCAGGAAGGGTCCTCACGGCATCCGCGGATCAGTCCGTAGCGGAGCTCACGGGAAAGACGTCCTCTGCAGATGGCGCGCAAGCCACGCCCCCGACCTCTAGGAACCTTAACATGGTCTGTATGGGGCTCCCAAAATGCCACACCCAAGGTACCCCAATACCGCTCGCCTCCTCCTTGGTTTTCTGTCCTCCAAGGGGGGGCCCTTGGTGTATCACCAAAGGCCCCTCCTGTGCTTCAGTCACTGCGGATCAAGACTCGTCTAGCTTTAAGCCCTCAGCATCTGTCCTCGGTCCTTCCCCCATTATACAGAAATAACAAAACTAAACAATAAATTAAGAAAAAAATAATAAACAATTATCTAGAATGATCAGCAAAGAAATCCTTCCACCTTAAGCCTGTCTTAAGTCTGTCTTAAAACTTTCTTAAGTTTGTCTTAAGTTTGTCTTAAGTTTGTCTTAAGTCTGTCTTAAGTCTGTCTTAAGTCTGTCTTACATTTGTCTTAAGTCATACTTAAGACAAAACCCTAACTTTACTACTACTAAATGCCTTCTGTGAATACCAAAAGTAGTAAGTTTAGGATTTTGTCTTAAGTTAGTTCTGTGAATCGGCCCCTAGAAAACAAATCAATGAGTACAATAATATAGAGGGGCAAAGGTCCAACAGGACCCACTATGTCTAAAGCAACAGACTCCCATGGATTTTGAGGATGTTTCTTTATAACCATGGAAGGTTTGCATGTTTTTAAATATGTATCTGCTTTAGAACAATCCATACATTCTCTAACTAGTCTCTCAACTGAAGAATCAAGTCCTGGCCACCAAAATCATTTTTTTCAGATGATTTTGGTGCGTACAATTCCGAAGTGTCGTTCATGGCATAGTAAAAGAATATCATTGCGTAAGTTTGTGGGAGGGATTATTTTTTCCCTCTCAAAAGTATGGGCCCGATTCACAGAACTAATTTAAGACAAAATCCTAAACTTACTACTTTTGGTATTCACAGAAATTAGGATTTTGTCTTAAAACAGACTTAAGGCAGACTTAAGACAAAATCCTAACTTAAGTCTGTTTTAAGACAAAATCCTAACTTCTGTGAATACCAAAAGTAGTAAGTTTAAGATTTTGTCTTAAGTTAGTTCTGTGAATCGGGCCCTATATCTTTATCTACCGTGAGTTCTGCCCTTACCTCTCAATAGGGTCTTACAGTTGCAGAAATATTCTTTTTAATAGGCCAATTGTTGTTGACAACATTTTTAATGTCTTGTAGCAATATATCATTCTTGTACTCCGTTTCCCAATCCTCCTTCTTAATAGAGGAAAAACCAGAATCATGAACGAGTGAATCTGACATCCATTCCATTTCTCGTCTTCGCATTCTTCCAGTAAAGCGGGCATGCAAGACAGAAAGTCTGCAACTACATTAACTTTACCTGGTTCATAAGTAACCTTGTAAATAAATTCTTGCATTCGGACGGAAATGCGTGCGATTCTGGACGAAGCGGAAGCGGTACCTTCCGTGGTGAGTAGTTTCACTAATGGTTTGTGATCAGTGTGAATAGTTTCAGGTTTACCCCACACAAAAGCACGAAAATGTTCTAGAGCCCGTGCACATGCGAAAGCTTCCTTCTCAATAATGGGATACTTTTCTTCCGTGGGAGACAGAGGTCTTGAGGAGAAAGCAATTGTATGCAGTGAACCTTGTGCGTCGATTTGAGACCACATTGCCCCTAACCCCTTGTTGCTTGCATCAGTAGAAATGATACAATCCAAAGAGGGATCGAAACTGTGAAGATTTGTGACTTTGGAGATGGAGTTTTTGATGCTCTTGAAATCATTATCGCATTGAGAGGACCAATCAAATGTACATCCTTGTTTGAACAACTGGCGGATATTGTAACAATTTTCTGAGAAATTGGGTATGAATTTTGCACAATATTCTGCCAGTCCAAGGAAGGACCTCACGTCATCTTTAGAGTTTGGGGTCGCAGCATCAACAATAGCGTGGACTAAGGTAGGTTTTGGTCTTACACCAGACTCATCAATTATCCCATCCTGGTCGCCAAATTGAAGTGAAGGACATAAGGCTCGTCAGTGAACATAAGTAGAAGTTTATTCTTCGAGTGCAGCACAGCACCGCAGGTCCTTTCAGCCTGACCCCAGCTCCTCACTGTTGCTGTGCTACGCCTTGCCAGTAACGCCAGAATGTAGAACACTATACAAAGCTGGCATGGAAAGGCACACGCACAAGCAATCAATCACAAGCCACAAGAGAGACCTATGTACAGAGAGCACAGAACCGCACAGAACCACCAGGGGCCAGCACGGAGAGCCCTGTGTACAGAGAGCACAGAACCACCCCGGGCCAGCACAGGCAGCCCTGTGTACAGAGAGCACAGAACCGCACAGAACCACCCCGGGCCAACATAGGTAGCCCTGAGTAGAGAGAATACAGAACCACCCCGAGCCAGCACAGGGAGCCCTGTGTACAGAGAGAGCACAGAACCACCCCAGGCCAGCACAGGGACACCTGTGTACAGAGAGAGCACGGGGGTCCCTGTGTCCCTGTTTACAGAGAGCACCGAACCACCCCAGGCCAGCACAGGGAGCCCTATGTACAGAGAGCACAGAACCACCCCGGGCCAGCACAGGCAGCCCTGTGTACAGAGAGCACAGAACCACCCCAGGTCTGCACAGGGATCCCTGTGTACAGAACCACCCTGGGCCAGCACAGGGACACCTGTGTACAGAGAGAGCACAGAACCACCCCAGGCCAGCCCAGGGACACCTGTGTACAGAGAGAGCACGGGGGTCCCTGTGTCCCTGTGTACAGAGAGCACAGAACCACCCCAGGCCAGCACAGGGAGCCCTATGTACAGAGAGTAAAGAACTGCACAGAACCACAGGGCAGCACAGGGAGCCTTGTCTACAAAGAGTACAGAACTGCACAGAACCTCCCCGGTCCAGCACAGGGAGAACATCGTCCAGACCGCACAGAGTACAGAACCACCCCGGGCCAGCACAGGGACACCTGTGTACAGAGAGAGCACAGAACCACCCCGGGTCTGCACAGGGATCCTGTGTACAGAGAGCACAGAACCACCCCAAGCCAGCACAGGGAGCCCTATGTACAGAAAGCACAGAACCACCCCTGGCCAGCACAGGGAGCCCTATGTACAGAGAGTACAGAACTGCACAGAACCACAGGGCAGCACAGGGAGCCCTGTGTACAGAGAGTACAGAACTGCACAGAACCTCCCCGGCCCAGCACAGGGAGAACATAGTCCAGACCGCACAGAGGCAGAGTTACCCCGGGCCACAACCGTGTGTCCTCTGTACACAGAGCCGCCTGCGGTGCCCTGGTCAGAAGAGTCCGGCCTGGCATTCAAGGGAGGAAATCGCCACTTCCTTCCTTTCCGTCCCTGCAGAACCCCCCCCCCCCCCCCCTTCCCCCCCCTCCAGCAGAGGCTTCAAGGCCCTGAGCTCAGCCGGAGCACCGGAACGGTCTCCTGGGAGCATCGTCTGACCCCGAGACTGGACCTTCCAGACTAACTGCGGGAGGAGGTAGGAAGCTGGGAGGGAGATGGGGGCCGAGGTCAAACAGTGAAGGAGGGGGGGGGGGGGGGGGAGACAGGACTTGGGAGGTCATTGGACTTCGGGAAGAGACTGCCAAACACTGCTGCCCTTTTCGAGACATCTCGCTGTCCATAAATCTCACCTAGAGGCGGTCCGTACCCACCTGTGCACGCCTCATAGCGCTTTATATGCATTGTAAAAACGCTGCTCGCCACGAGGGGTCGCTCTACCAAGTGAATATTGAGTGCAGGACCCTCTTCGAAAATAAATACTAAAGCAGCACCCCGCCGAGGAACGCAAATAAAGCTTCGACTCTCACTCCGCTCAATATTACTCCAAATACTGATGAAAGAAGGATGAAAGGCAGAGCCCGTAGCCTTTCTAGATTACTCCAAATACTGATGAAAGAAGGGTGAAAGGCAGAGCCCGAAGCCTTTCTAGGTTACTCCAAATACTGATGAAAGAAGGGTGAAAGGCAGAGCCCGAAGCCTTTCTAGGTTATTCGCAATACTGATGAAAGAAAGATGAAAGGCAGAGCCCATAGCCTTTCTAGATTACTCCAAATACTGATGAAAGAAGGGTGAAAGGCAGAGCCCGAAGCCTTTCTAGGTTATTCGCAATACTGATGAAAGAAGGATGAAAGGCAGAGCCCGTAGCCTTTCTAGGATTCCAAGTTGTGTACACAGATCTCTGCAGCAGGTGCATTAACCCAATGAGATGCATACAGTCCCCCAAGAGTTTCATGGTGCTGCTGTCCCTATACGGGGGAGGCCTTTTTAACTTGTGTGACCCCCTTGGCCTACCTCATAAGATGCTTCGGGTTTACATTTGTGTCCTGTGCCGACGACGCCCACATTGGGGTGTCGGTAGCTGGCAATCCGGATGATACGGCCTCAAGATTCCTTGACTATTCAGTCCATCAATTGTTCTTTTTGCATGTGTCACCCTGAGTGGGACGGGTATGCCCAGACGCGAGTCCCGTGCTCTCCATGCCACTGGAATCAAGCTATCCGGGCTGAAGACGGCTGAAAGCCCGAAACCGGTCCTAGGATGCTTGTTTCCAGTCCAGGGAGGACCTGGCTTGGCAGTTCGGGCTGGACTCTTCCCATGGGGCACAGGGTCAAGACTGATTTGCATATGGCTGCAGGGCTTTAAGTGGGATGAAAAAACTGGGGGGTCTCTCAAAGGGGCGTGGCCAGTGTACTTAGGGGCGTGGCTTTAAAACACTTACGCTAAAAATCTGTGCTTAGCATAGTGTGCCGCCCGACTTGTATTTTGCGGTTTCTGTCATTGCATTCATATATGTGATACAACAAATAACATCATATCTACAATAAGTCAGGACTATTGGCTTTGTCAATGGTTATTAGTTGCATAGGATAAATAAGCTGCAACTATGGCTTGTTACATATAATATTGAAAAAGCTTCCACTTGAAGCCCTGGTGACACCACAATGTTGCTGCTCCTGAGTCTCAAAAAGAGAAGAGAAATCCAGAAAGAAAATGACTGTTTAAAGGATTTCCCTTCCCCCACAACGCTCACCTGGCATGACGTCATGGCGTTACTTCTCGACTAGTGAGAAGTGAGCCGTGTGGGCAGCGCACATCCATGTGCATACTGTCTCCAAACGGGTCTTTATCGGGCTGTTTTGCGCCCTGGCATTTTTCCAGACTGCAGTTACAGCAAACTGCTGTCACTGCAGTCCGGAAAAAACGGACTGCCTGTACCAGGGCTCAAAACAGAGCCCAATAGGGACCCGTTTCGAGGCCCCCTGAAAAAAACTGCCGGTGCTCAGACCCCTTGAGACCCGGCCCACTTAAAGCCCTGTATGGCTGGGTTCAAACTGGAATGGCATGGTGAGCAAAAAAACGATGGATTTAGGCTCAGATCTCTGTACTGGGGTGAATGTATGACATTGTTCTGCATTCTGTCCATCAAATGTTTTTGCATTTGTCACCCAAAGTGGGACGGGTATGCTCAGACGTGAGTCCAGTGATCTCCATGCCAGAAACCGGTTCTAGGATGATTGTTTCCATTCCAGGGAGGACCTGGCTTAGCAGTTCGGGCTGGACTGTTCCCTTTAGGCGCAGGGTCAAGATTTATTTGCATATGGCTGAGTCCAAACTGGAATGGCATGGTGGGCAAAAAAAAGATGGATTTAGGTCCAGATCTCTGTACCGGGGAGGAGGATCTGACCTTCGGGTCTATCGCAGGAATTGGAGGATCTACATATCCCAGTTCCTAAAGCCAAGAATCTTGGACTTTATTTTGACAATAAACCCTCCTTCGAAGGGGGAAACAAACTTCACAACGCAACTTTTACAACGCACTACCATTACAAGAAAACTTTTACAACGCAAGATCCATTACATCGCATGCTATTACAACGCATGACACTACAACGCATACCACTACAACGCATACCATTACAACGCAGTCATTACAACGCATACCATTACAACGCAGTCATTACAACGCATACCATTACAATGCATACCATCACAAGGCATAGTACCTTTACAGTATCCAACACTTACCCTACAGTTGCACCTCCTGGAGTTAGAATAGTAATTTTTCACCCTACACTATCCAATACTCACCATACATACAATGTAATGGTATGCGTTGTAATGGTATGCATTGTAAAGGTAGTATGCGTTGTAATGGAATGCGTTGTAAAGGTAGTTTTTAAAAATGTGTTGTAATGGCATGCGTTGTAATGGAATGCGCTGTAATGGATGTTGCGTTGTAAAAAATGCGTTGTAAAGGTATGCGTTGTAAAATTATGCGTTGTAACGTCATACATCCCTTCGAAGGCCATGTTATTCCCATCACTGCATCGGGCGGCCTCATGGTTAAAGTCCTCAGGAAACTCTGTCCCCACGTTCCCCCTGAATCGCAGAAGGCGGTGATTCCTGCTCTCATTCTGTCAAACTGATTGCTGCAGCGCCCTCTTCTTTCCAATATTCGGAAGAGATTAAACGAACTGCAGATCTTTCAGAATGCGGCTGCCCGGCAGCTCTTGGCTGTTCCCAAATACCATCTGTACCCGTGCTCTTCCGCTCCTACGGTGGCTTCCGGTTAAGAGAAGGGTTGGATGTAGAGCCCTCTGTAGGGCTTTTAAAGCCCTTTATGACTCGGGCCGACTACTTGAAACAGCGCTTTCAACGATATGTCCAGCAGATCTCTGCCTTCCTCCTCAACATTCAATCTCGTCATCACCGGGGTCGGGAGAACTAACTAAGAAGGACGACGTTTCACCTGCACGGCCAGAGTGTGGCCCTCTCTGCCGTGGGGCCTTAAGAACAAGTCAGATTTACTCTCCTTCCCTAAAGCCTCAAAATCTGGCTTTTCAATCTGATTCTCTTTGCAGTTCGTCTCCTTTGTCCTGCTTAGGTTTTCTTTCCTTCTCCTCGCTGAACAGCAGCGCCTAGACACCCTAAGGTAGTAGTGCGCTTTTATAAATGTATTTTTGATTCTATGTTTCATTGTTTTTATACCTGCGCTGATGATTCTGGGGGCCTACCAGAAGGAACCGGATGCAGGTGTTTGAACACGAGCCGGCCCATTGCCCAAAGGTCCATTCCTCCCACCCATGCGGCCATGTACTCAAAGTAAAGGGGATTCAATGTATAGGGTGCTGCGATCAGACCATTCTGTTGGTATAGAGGTCATTTGCACTATCCTTCCTCGAGTTCCACCTGTTCTGAGTATGTGAAAGAAGCTTGCACTGCTCCTGCCCATGGCGCACCTGTTCTGTGTAGATGAGAGAACGCTAGACTGCTGTTTCCTGGGTTTTATACTGTGTATATGAGGGAAGCTTGCACTACTCCTGCTCATGGTGCACCTGGTCTGTGTTTTGAGGGAAGCTTGCACTGCTCCTGCCCATGGTGCACCTGTTCTGTGTATGTGAGGGAAGCTCGCACTGCTCCTGCCAGTGGTGCACCTGTTCTGTGTATGTGAGGGAAGCTTGCACTGCTCCTGCCAGTGGTGCACCTATTTTGTGTATTTGAGGAAAGCTTGCACTGCTCCTGCCCATGGTGCACCTGTTCTGTGTATTTGAGGGAAGCTTGCGCTGCTCCTGCCCATGGTGCACCTGTTCTGTGTATTTGAGGGAAGCTTGCACAGCTTCTGCCCATGGTGCACCTGTTCTGTGTATGTGAGGGAACCTTGCACTGCTTCTGCCCATGGTGCACATGTTCTGTGTATGTGAGGGACGCTTGCACTGCTCCTGCCCATGTGTATGCGAGAGAAGCTTGCACTGCTCCTGCCCATGGTGCACCTGTTCTGTGTATGTGAGGGACGCTTGCACTGCTCCTGCCCATGTGTATGCGAGAGAAGCTTGCACTGCTCCTGCCTATGGTGCACCTGTTCTGTGTATTTGAGGGAAGCTTGCGCTGCTCCTGCCCATGGTGCACCTGTTCTGTGTATGTGAGGGAAGCTTGCACTGATACTGCCCATGGTGCACCTGTTCTGTGTATTTGAGGGAAGCTTGCGCTGCTCCTGCCCGTGTCGCACCTGTTCTGTGTATTTGAGGGAAGTTTGCACTGATACTGCCCATGGTGCACCTGTTCTGTGTATTTGAGGGAAGCTTGCGCTGCTCCTGCCCATGGTGCACCTGTTCTGTGTATTTGAGGGACACCTGCACTGCTCCTGCCCACGGGTTACCTGTTTTGTGTATTTGAGGGAAGCTTGCAGTGCTACTGTCTATGGTGCACCTGGTCTGTGTATACGAGGGAACCTGACACTGCTCCTGCCCATGGTGCACCTGTTCCTTGTACATGAGGGAAGCTCGCACTGCTCCTGCCCATGGTGCACGTCTTTTGTGTATGCAAGGGAAGCATGCACTGCTCCTGCCTGTGGTGCACCTCTTCTGTGTATGCGAGGGAAGCTTGCACTGCTAATGCCCATGGTGCACCTGTTCTGTGTATTTGAGGGAAGTGTGCACAGCTTCTGCCCATGGTGCACATGTGCTGTGTATGTGAGGGATGCTTGCACTGCTCCTGCCCATGTGTATGCGAGAGAAGCTTGCACTGCTCCTGCCCATGGTGCACCTGTTCTGTGTATGTGAGAGAACCTTGCACTGCTTCTGCCCATGGTGCACATGTTCTGTGTATGCGAGAGAAGCTTGCACTGCTACTGCCCATGTGTATGCGAGAGAAGCTTGCACTGCTCCTGCCCATGTGTATGTGAGGGAACCTTGCACTGCTCCTGCCCGTGGTGCATCTGTTCTGAGTATGTGAAAGAAGCTTGCACTGCTCCTGCCCATGGCGCACCTGTTCTGTGTAGATGAGAGAATGCTACACTGCTGTTTCCTGGGTTTTATTCTGTGTATGTGAGGGAAACTTGCACTACTCCTGCCCATGGTGTACCTGGTCTGTGTATGTGAGGGAAGCTTGCACTGTTCCTGTCCATGGTGCACCTCTTCTGTGTATGTGAGGGACGCTTGCACTGCTACTGCCCATGGTGCACCTGTTCTGTGTATGTGAGGGACGCTTGCACTGCTCCTGTCCATGGTGCACCTCTTCTGTGTATGTGAGGGACGCTTGCACTGCTACTGCCCATGGTGCACCTGTTCTGTGTTTTGAGGGACGCTTGCACTGCCTCTGCCCATGGTGCACCTATTTTGTGTATTTGAGGGACGCTTGCACTGCTCCTGCCCATGGTGCGCCGGTTCTGTGTATTTGAGGGACGCTTGCACTGCTACTGCCCATGGTGCACCTGTTCTGTGTTTTGAGGGACGCTTGCACTGCCTCTGCCCATGGTGCACCTGTTCTGTGTATTTGAGGGAAGTTTGCACAGCTTCTGCCCATGGTGCACCTGTTCTGTGTATGTGAGGGAACCATGCACTGCTTCTGCCCATGGTGCACATGTTCTGTGTATTTGAGGGAAGCTTGCACTGCTTCTGCCCATAATGCACCTGTTCTGTGTATTTGAGGGACGCTTGCACTGCTCCTGCCTATTGTGCACCTGTTCTGTGTATTTGAGGGAAGTGTGCACAGCCTCTGCCCATGGTGCACATGTGCTGTGTATGTGAGAGAACCTTGCACTGCTTCTGCCCATGGTGCACATGTTCTGTGTATGCGAGAGAAGCTTGCACTGCTACTGCCCATGTGTATGCGAGAGAAGCTTGCACTGCTCCTGCCCATGTGTATGTGAGGGAACCTTGCACTGCTCCTGCCCGTGGTGCATCTGTTCTGAGTATGTGAAAGAAGCTTGCACTGCTCCTGCCCATGGCGCACCTGTTCTGTGTAGATGAGAGAATGCTACACTGCTGTTTCCTGGGTTTTATTCTGTGTATGTGAGGGAAACTTGCACTACTCCTGCCCATGGTGTACCTGGTCTGTGTATGTGAGGGAAGCTTGCACTGTTCCTGTCCATGGTGCACCTCTTCTGTGTATGTGAGGGACGCTTGCACTGCTACTGCCCATGGTGCACCTGTTCTGTGTATGTGAGGGACGCTTGCACTGCTCCTGTCCATGGTGCACCTCTTCTGTGTATGTGAGGGACGCTTGCACTGCTACTGCCCATGGTGCACCTGTTCTGTGTTTTGAGGGACGCTTGCACTGCCTCTGCCCATGGTGCACCTATTTTGTGTATTTGAGGGACGCTTGCACTGCTCCTGCCCATGGTGCGCCGGTTCTGTGTATTTGAGGGAAGCTTGCGCTGCTCCTGCCCATGGGGCACCTGTTCTGTGTATTTGAGGGAAGTTTGCACAGCTTCTGCCCATGGTGCACCTGTTCTGTGTATGTGAGGGAACCATGCACTGCTTCTGCCCATGGTGCACATGTTCTGTGTATTTGAGGGAAGCTTGCACTGCTTCTGCCCATAATGCACCTGTTCTGTGTATTTGAGGGACGCTTGCACTGCTCCTGCCTATTGTGCACCTGTTCTGTGTATGTGAGGGAACCTTGTGTATATGTAAATGTATAGGCATTTATATAGCGCACTACTTACCCGTAGGGTCCCAAGGCGCTTCGACCGCTGCGAAACCCTTCCTGGCTTCCCTGAGAGATGGTCCCTTAATGGGTATCTCCAGGGTGAGACCAGGCATCCCCGGCGGTCTGGTGGGGCCGTTAGTGAAGATGAGGCAAGCTAATGCCCAGAGTTGCCGAGTGTGATCGCTGATCAGAGTGGGCACCAAGGCGAGAGAATTATCGAGTCCGCTGACCCTGGTCCGGAAACCTGCCGCGCCGGGAATCGAACCCTGGTCCCGGGCCGTCCTCTGCTCTCGGGTCTGCCGCCTCTAACCAGTGAGCCACACTACTTCACCTTGCACTGCTTCTGCCCATGGTGCACCTGTGCTGTGTATGCGAGAGAAGCTTGTACTGCTCCTGCCCATGGTGCACCTGTTCTGTGTATGTGAGAGAACCTTGCACCGCTTCTGCCCATGGTCCCCCTGTGCTGTGTATTTGAGGGAAGCTTGCACTGCTCCTGCCCATAATGCACCTGTTCTGTGTATTTGAGGGAACCTTGCACTGCTTCTGCCCATAGTGCACCTGTTCTGTGTATTTGAGGGAAGCTTGCACTGCTCCTGCCCATAATGCACCTGTTCTGTGTATTTGAGGGAAGTTTGCACTGCTCCTGCCCTTGGTGCACCTGTTCTGTGTATGTGAGGGAACCTTGCACCGCTACTGCCCATGGTGCACATGTTCTGTGCATGTGAGGGACGCTTACACTGCTCCTGCCCATGTATATGCGAGAGAAGCTTGCGCTGCTCCTGCCTATGGTGCACCTGTTCTGTGTATGTGAGGGACGCTTGCACTGCTTCTGCCCATGGTGCACCTGTTCTGTGTATGTGAGGGAAGCTTGCACTGTTCCTGTCCATGGTGCACCTGTTCTTGTATGTGAAGGAAGCTTGCACTGCTTCTGCCCATGGTGCACCTGTTCTGTGTATGTGAGGGAAGCTTGCACTGTTCCTGTCCATGGTGCACCTCTTCTGTGTATGTGAGGGACGCTTGCACTGCTACTGCCCATGGTGCACCTGTTCTGTGTTTTGAGGGACGCTTGCACTGTTAAAAAGGGTTCCAAAGACAACCGGTAACCAAAGACCCTTTTATGTTGCCCGGCGGTATCGCCTCTATGACCCACCAATATTAATCAATGAAGAAGCAGGCGCTGGAGACTGGAAGGCGGGAAACGAGGATTTTATTCTCTCCGGAGGAGAACACATCAATTCAGACAGCAAGTATCGTCACGAGGTGCTCTAACCACATCTCTGAGGCCGGGCCTCTTATACTAGAGTTTACGACCTTTATTGCACATAACACATTCTCGTAATATTTTAATACTTGAAAGAACATCCTCGGAATCTCCCCTCCAGACCCGTTCCCACATACATTTACAGTTGGATTCCCCACCCCGGTCACAACAGGTGATGGTGGTCGCACAGCAGGGCATTCCGCCGATTCACGGAATGCATGGGGTTGATCGGATCTCATGGGGTGGGGGCTTTGATCGGTTCGGGGGTCTTTTGATGGGGAGGGGAAGCTTCCTACTGTACGGGGTAATAAACAGTATCCGCAGGGTCAGGTGGCAGCCTGGGAACGAGGAAGACAAACGGGGACACAGGAAAAGGGGGTTTGCATAAAAAAGGTTTGAGGCCATGAAAGGAATGAAGGGAGGTGTCGCGCTGGGAACAGGATGGGATTCCGTGGTGAAGCTGCGCTGGAGAGGGGTTTATGACCCAAGGCATGAGAGAGCGGGGGGTTGTCAGCGTGCGGGGGAATGCTTGCGAGGTTAAGAGAGAGAGAGACGCGCTGGCTATTAGTGAGGGGCAGGGAGGCCATGGTGCTCAAAATGGCTGCCGCTTACGCGCACGAATGGGTTTGAAAAGGGGCAAGATGGCGCAGATAATGTTCACCAAGTTTGTATTTATTTTCTACAGTCCTCCCTTTAACATTTCCAAGACATCTTGCTGGCCTATTTCCTATCTACATCTATATGCAGTGATCATAAGTAAGGGAGAGGGGGCTTGGGTGAAAGAACTGTACGTAAACATCACATTATAAACATCATATTGAAAAATCTCATCAGTCAGTAGGCGGGTTCATTGTTAAGTTGGTTGCAGGAAAAAGTCATCGTAATGCAATATCAGACTAGAATCACGTAGCGAGGACGTTGGGTACAGATCATAGAATAAGAACTGGTAAATTATCATATAAATAAGTCCTTTTTGTATACGGTGGGTGCATAGTCAGTCCAATGGTGATTGGGAGAGAAAGGAGAGATAGAAAAAATATCAGAGTTCTCGTTGTCTTTTGTCGTCTTCTGTTGGCACTGTTAAGCACCTGGATTACAATTCGGTCTGTCAACAGGAATGTTCATGTGGATTGAGTCGTTGGAGGTCTGCGGGCAGGGGCTTGTTTCGCCAGGCCTCATAGGAGCAATGCGTTACTGTTTTGGAGCAGATGCATTTTCTTCCGTAATGCAGAGCATAGATTTGCAATGGAAAATGCAATTTGTTCCAGAACTGTGAGATCTGTTCGTTCCTTGAGTCTCTGTGGTGGGCACTTCCTGTTGCTTCCATCATCTTCAGGGTGCTTGGTAGCGGGCAGAACCACAGACTTTGTTTATCTTTTCTTCGGGGGTGATCCTTGGTGGAGTTCTAGGTCACCGTTCTGGGATTTAACATAGTTCGTGGTCTACTTAGTCGGAGCTCCCCCCCCCTTTCTGACGCAGGGAGTACTCTTCTCTGGGTAGCTCAGTAGGGTTTGGAGGAATTTGGGAGTTCGGATGGAAAGGTGCGGGTGTGAACAGTCCTTATGGTAGGTCGGAGGAGGAGGGGATGGAGCAAGGCCAAGTCGGGGACAGATCAGGGGGAGGCGGAGAGTTTGCGACAGGCGAGTCCGTAACCATGTTCAGAGAGCGGGGACTTTTTGGCACACGTTGATCATAGAGCAGGGGCTTCAGGTCAGCCCTTTCCTTAGCTTTGTTTGAAACAGTGCCCCGTCCTGCGACTCCTTACTGCCGTGGTCTCGCCTTGGCCTCCGTTGCTGACGTTCCACAATCCGCAGTCAGGCCGCGTGCTCCCACATCCGGTCTCTTTCTCCTCCGACAGTGATATCCTTAAATGAGTGTTGAAAAGACAGTCTTTAGAGATTTTGCAGAAAAAGGTAATTACATGAATCTATTTTCTTTCCCAACACCAAGCGACTAGTGTAAGCACTCGCTACATTTGAGATTTTCGCGGCTTACGTATAAACAATTGATGATGGGTTTGCTGGATTCCTTGCAACTTCCTTTTGTTGGCTAATTCTTTGACGCTTTGATGATTATTACGTTCATTTGTCATATGTCTATTATAGTAGATGTCAGTTCTTCTGGCAGAGACCCATTTCCCTAGTACGAGTCTTGCAAGGCTAGGCTAGTCTTCAGGGCCTTGTATTTTACAAAAAGTGCAACGTGCTATTCACCATAGTCTGATAAGCATCCTTCTGAGGGATGAACATAGGCTAAACGAGTCTGCATTACATAAAAACATCTTATTTTCAACCATGCCTACTGCAACAAGTTCTTTCGTTTTTCAATCTAATTTTCAACTTTGCACACATCCTTCTAACTTTCTATATAAATCCTCGCAACCTGGTTACTACAAAAACTCGGGAGGGGTGGTTTGCAATAATTATTAAACTTATCCTCGGGGAAGGAGGGATCTGATGGATACCAAACTGGGGGCATTTTGGGTAGATGGGGGTGTCTCGATCATTTCTTACAGCTTGGGGTACGGAGACAATTTTCAATGGGGATGGTCGCATCACCACAGACACATTTTTATCATAGGAGCCACTGACAAAGAGTTCCCTGAGAGTGGGTCAAATTTAGGGAACCTTAGTCGTCTTACCTGTCCCTTTCCTATCGGCCAATTTAAATTTCATCCATATTTTAGTAGAAAAGGAGAGGTAGTAACGTGGTACCAATACAATTTTATTTAGGACAGATTTGCACAAATACTTGTGGTATTTGGGGCCAATCAGGAGGTGCACCAGGTTCGCCAATTAGGTGCCAGTTGCTAGGAAAAGGGAAAGTGTGGAGGGGTGGAAGAGTGAGTGAGAGAAAGAGAGAGAGAGAGAGAGAGAGAGAGAGAGAGAGAGAGAGAGAGAGAGAGACAATAGGCCGAACAGTACACGTGTGACATAGAGAATGACCGTGTATTGTTTGGGCTATTCAGCGCGTTACCCAACGTTAGACGTTTCGGGTCTGTGTTAGGAGGTGGGAAGCATGCAGTTTTGGGACAGAAAAGCGTTAGATTTGGTAAAAAGGTCGTGAGAGCGTCCTTGTTGTGCCATTTTGTAGCGCTAGTCCGTCTTCATGCATCGGGCGTGACGTGGTTCCAGATCCCTTATGATACTCTAATCGGGATTCTAATGTAACCTGCAGAGGGAAAAAGGGGGAGAAAAAGGGGAGGTAGGGGGACAACATTCGAACACATCAAATGTAAGGGCACGAAAATCCTTTACTTACCACATACTCGTACTTGTCTCTTCGGGATATAATCCCTTAGGGTTCTGGTTTCTTAAAGTCATGGGGGCAGGCAATGTGATAGGTGGTTCATGGGGAGGTTCGAGGATGGCGTTAAGGATCGTGTGTAGTGAAAAACGCTAAAAAGAGGAATCAGAGGTGCCTAGCGCGAGGTACCCGGTTTCGTAGATGTATCCGGTCATCGGGGTCCCAAAATCATTCCCAAAGCTGTGATGTTTTTAAGGCATACCAGTTCTTTGTTCAACCCTGTACCTTAGTACCTTCGACCACCATATCCTTATAGCAATTTATCAATCACACCATTTTACTTTACCCATTCTCTGAAGTCGAGGTCCTTCTTCATAAGCAGTGTATCATACCTTCGTTTTGACCATCAACCCAGGGCCGAACAACCATTTCTCGGATAACCTTAAAAAGAGAGCAGAACAGTTGCGCACAGAAAAACCCTCCCACCGATACCCGTATTTACAAAAGTACGCGGAGCCTATCCATAGCTTCTAAGACTTTTATTTGTAGAGTTATTCAGTACGTAAAAGGTGAGAGCGCAATTCATATTTTGGCCTGACATGTCGTCGATGGAAGCACATACAGTAGGGGGTTATTTTGTAGTACAAGAACATGTAAAAAGGTCTAATTAATTATTTGTAAGTAACCAAAAACATTTCATTGCGTGACGAAGGAATCAGGGGCATTTCAGTTCATAGATGGAAACACAGTCAAGCTCATCGTAATCACATTTCCTAAATGCAAACCGCGGGCGTGCATCATGAGCGACGTTATGTATCAGTTACAACAAATATCAAAAATAAATTGTTCATTGAAATCAACATTTTTACAGAACCTCTTCTTAAATGTTTGCCAAGTGCACCCTCCTCCCTTTAACATTGAGTGCGCAATGGTTCATATATATACATATATATCTTAGTACATCAAGTTTCATTAGCTAAGGAACACCATGAGGCACCCGTAAGTTCCATTGATACCAGCGCCATTTTGGGCGAGGCCGGTTTAGTCCGGAAGTAGCATCAGGGGCAAAATATCCCCGACAATTGGCGGTTGGACCAGAGTCCCTTTCGGTAGTCCAAAAGAAAACTGTGCTAACAAAAGGGGCTGGTGGTGTGGACCGTCAATCAAGAGAGGGAGGGGGTAAAGTCTCTCTTACCGGGTCATGTTGATGTTCAGCCGGAACTTGCTCGAGTTCGTTAGCCCATAATGTTCCTGGGTGGTTCAGACGGAAGCTGATGCAGACACGAGAGCACCGCCATCTTGTTGTTGTGCCGTGGTTATTTCATTTGAGATTAATGCAGCTTTTCCTCACCGGAAGCCTGAAGGGGCCGAGGGCTCTTGGGACTTTGGTAGAATCTTCAAAGTCGAGGGGATGTTTTGTCGATGGTGGGGGCTTGCGCCCAGGTGGGCAAGCGCCCGAGTTGCAATTTCGGACAAAGTTACTCCAGCGGCCTAGACCCGCCTTTCGAGGGCCCAGACGCCATTTTGAGGCCCTGCAGCAACCTTTGCCGTACCCATCAGGAGTGGAGGAAAACTTCTTGTGATGGCGAAAAACAGAGCATCATGCGGTTGGAGCAGGACATTTTGGTTCGGGGCGCCAGGGTGCAGCAGTGGAGCCTTCATCTGGGGAGGTGAGGGAGGCTCACCGTGCCGTCTTCCTCTCCCGGTGCATCCTACGCCGTCTCTTGGAATCAGGGGCGCACATGATGACCACCATACACCCCTGATTCCGACTCTTGGGGGACCACTGTACATCCGGTACTCCGGAAATATGCCCATCGGACATTGTGTGTCCTGTACCACGCAAGTATACCAGCCGGGTCTTGTATTTCCTGTGCAGCGTAGGTATATGGCCGTCGCCCGGCTGGAGGACATCGGCGTCGGGCCAGGGCAGGGAAGCCTCCTACCTGTGGAGGTGGAAGAGGCTCGTCCGCGTCGCCTCTTCCTCCCTGCCCACCCTGCATCCGTTCGATGGAGGAATTCGTGATGGCCGGACCAGGAGATATGAGGGAGGGGGTCATTTTCATCCGCCCCCCTCCCTACTCGCGGCCCGGGGGACGCCATCCCTGGAAGGGCAATATGGGAAGACCATTTCATTGCCCGCTGTGTGGGGTCTCCAGTACCTTCTCGCCAGCAATCTCTTTTTGGGCTCATGGTTGCTGGCAGGCCCCGCCCCACACGTGCTATGTGTTTCGGATGGGCGGGACCATCGAACTGTTACATTTCGAGGACTTCCGGAGTGAGCATAACATGTTTTGTATTTTTCCTATTAGTCAAGTTTGCTTTTTAGAGAGTTCTACTAGTTATTCTATTTACTGTTGGTTGTGTGTTTTACCGTAATTAAATCCTAAGTTATATAATAGACGCTTGGCTTTCTTGAATCTTTTCTCTAACGGGGGGGGGTTGTTTACACTGACCTGCAGTTATGTTTGTTTTTCAGAGTGGGGGAGCAACAGAGAGCAATCAGTCCCAGAACTCCAACATGTCGTTAAAATCTGTCTGACGAAATCTGTGCCACCGAGCATAATCGAACGGGGTGGTCCTGTCTGTTCTGTCTGCACTAGTCTGATTGGTTTTTATCTCACGTCTTTTTCCTTTCTGTCGGTCCGTCCTTTCTGTCACCCCTTCATTCTTACCTATGCTTTGCAGAGTCGGGCATTGGGCTTTCCAGTGTCCAAGACATTTACAGAAAGCACATTGGTTTTGTTTTAAATCTGTCCGTCCTGTGCGTAATGTCGGGGGATTACCTTCAGGTCGTTGTGTTCCGGGGTTGGCTTGTCGGCACATCCCCTTACACCATTCGCTTTTCATGTCTACTCCTCGGGGCTGTGCCATCGCTGGCCCTTCCCTTTGCCTACTAGACGTTTGGAGGTTTGTCCGTCGTGTCCCTTCACCTTTTCTAAATTCGTCGCTTTCCCTTCGTTGCGTGGCTTCTTTGCGCCACATACCGAGACTATCGAGCATAATAGGTGTTGTTTCATTCCTACGAAGGGCTATTTCTACTGTTTCTATTTTGTCGAGATCAAAGGATCCTCTCAGTGGCCACTGTCTTTCTCGATCCCTTTTCGTATATTTATGCCACAGCTCACTATAGGCTATAGCAATTAATCCATGCTTCATGAACATGTCCTTATTAGGGGTGCCTTCCAGCGGAGCCGGATGGTTCATCTCTAATAAGCGGTCCGGGTTAAACAGGCTACTGACCAGTGGGGAGAAGACAGGCATGACGGATCACAATGGGATAATAGTCAGCACTACCTATCTTATCACTGCGCGCAAAGACTAGACAGAATATTTCTATTCTACGTTGTTTGCACGTAGTGAATACCTCATGAACCAATTCTGAGCAATCGATCAACGTTAGGTCAAAAATAAAAAATCAATATGGTCAATGGGGAGAATAAGTAGGCTCGCAAAGGTTCGCGTCACCTACCCTTTCACTATCTGTAAAGAGGGGACCTAATCTTCCCTGTTTTCAGACAGAGAATCTCCAGAAAACAATCTATAACAGTTAATCAATGTTAGGTCAAAAATAAAAAATCAATATGGTCAATGGGGAGAATAAGTAGGCTCGCAAAGGTTCGCGTCACCTACCCTTTCACTATCTGTAAAGAGGGGACCTAATCTTCCCTGTTTGTAGACAGAGAATCTCCAGAAAACGATCTATAACAATTAATCAATGGGGGGGGGGGGGGCAATTGTTCAATGGGGAGGGGGAAAATAGGTCCGACGGGTGCGTACCTATCCTTCGCTGTTTATAAAGGGAGAGCCTGTTGTTTCTCCGTTTGTAGACAGTGAATCTCCAATAAATTAACAAAGAGTAATACTAGTATTTTCACAACAATTATCAATTTCTTTCAATTATCTATCACTTTCGCAATTCGTCGTGTTTACACGACCTTACCCGGACCGCATGGACAGTTTCTCGTCTTCCGAATCCAGCGCCCGATCGTCCTCTTCTCTTCGTACTTCTCGTGGCACTCCTGATGGTTCCCAGTCAGGACCGCAGATCACTCGAGAGAGGTCTGTTCGGAACTAGTGAAGTTCGGATGATCGGCTGTCAGACGAGGGTCTATCGGACAGGGTACCTTCCGATCGTTGCAGTCGTTCACTCTGTCGTCAGGACCTCTCCCACTGGATCCACGAGTCGCTGATGGGCCCCACGTTTGGGACGCCAATTGTTAAAAAGGGTTCCAAAGACAACCGGTAACCAAAGACCCTTTTATGTTGCCCGGCGGTATCGCCTCTATGACCCACCAATATTAATCAATGAAGAAGCAGGCGCTGGAGACTGGAAGGCGGGAAACGAGGATTTTATTCTCTCCGGAGGAGAACACATCAATTCAGACAGCAAGTATCGTCACGAGGTGCTCTAACCACATCTCTGAGGCCGGGCCTCTTATACTAGAGTTTACGACCTTTATTGCACATAACACATTCTCGTAATATTTTAATACTTGAAAGAACATCCTCGGAATCTCCCCTCCAGACCCGTTCCCACATACATTTACAGTTGGATTCCCCACCCCGGTCACAACAGGTGATGGTGGTCGCACAGCAGGGCATTCCGCCGATTCACGGAATGCATGGGGTTGATCGGATCTCATGGGGTGGGGGCTTTGATCGGTTCGGGGGTCTTTTGATGGGGAGGGGAAGCTTCCTACTGTACGGGGTAATAAACAGTATCCGCAGGGTCAGGTGGCAGCCTGGGAACGAGGAAGACAAACGGGGACACAGGAAAAGGGGGTTTGCATAAAAAAGGTTTGAGGCCATGAAAGGAATGAAGGGAGGTGTCGCGCTGGGAACAGGATGGGATTCCGTGGTGAAGCTGCGCTGGAGAGGGGTTTATGACCCAAGGCATGAGAGAGCGGGGGGTTGTCAGCGTGCGGGGGAATGCTTGCGAGGTTAAGAGAGAGAGAGACGCGCTGGCTATTAGTGAGGGGCAGGGAGGCCATGGTGCTCAAAATGGCTGCCGCTTACGCGCACGAATGGGTTTGAAAAGGGGCAAGATGGCGCAGATAATGTTCACCAAGTTTGTATTTATTTTCTACATGCACTGCCTCTGCCCATGGTGCACCTATTTTGTGTATTTGAGGGACGCTTGCACTGCTCCTGCCCATGGTGCGCCGGTTCTGTGTATTTGAGGGAAGCTGGCGCTGCTCCTGCCCATGGGGCACCTGTTCTGTGTATTTGAGGGAAGCTTGCACTGTTCCTGTCCATTGTGCACCTGTTCTGTGTATGTGAGGGAAGCTTGCACTGTTCCAGTCCATGGTGTACCTGGTCTGTGTATGTGAGGGAAGCTTGCACTGTTCCTGTCCATGGTGCACCTGTTCTGTGTATGTGAGGGAAGATTGCACTGTTCCTGTCCATGGTGCACCTGTTCTGTGTATGTGAGGGACGCTTGCACTGCTACTGTCCATGGTGCACCTGTTCTGTGTATGTGAGGGACTCTTGCACTGCTCCTGTCCATGGTGCACCTGTTCTGTGTATGTGAGGGACGCTTGCACTGCTACTGCCCATGGTGCACCTGTTCTGTGTTTTGAGGGACGCTTGCACTGCTCCTGCCCATGGGGCACCTGTTCTGTGTTTTGAGGGACGCTTGCACTGCTCCTGCCCATGGTGCGCCGGTTCTGTGTATTTGAGGGAAGCTTGCACTGCTTCTGCCCATGGTGCACATGTTCTGTGTATGTGAGGGACGCTTGCACTGCTCCTGCCTATTGTGCACCTGTTCTGTGTATGTGAGGGAACCTTGCACTGCTTCTGCCCATGGTGCACCTATTCTGTGTATTTGAGGGAAGCCTGCATTGCTCCTGCCCATAATGCACCTGTTCTGTGTATTTGAGGGAAGCTTGCACTGCTCCTGCCCAT
Source organism: Lissotriton vulgaris (assembly GCF_964263255.1). NCBI lineage: Eukaryota > Metazoa > Chordata > Amphibia > Caudata > Salamandridae > Lissotriton > Lissotriton vulgaris. Next base: position 26,064,722 of record NC_141699.1, read on the forward strand.
GGTGCACCTGTTCTGTGTATGTGAGGGAACCTTGCACCGCTACTGTCCATGGTGCACATGTTCTGTGCATGTGAGGGACGCTTGCACTGCTCCTGCCCATGTATATGCGATAGAAGCTTGCGCTGCTCCTGCCTATGGTGCACCTGTTCTATGTATGTGAGGGAACCTTGCACTGCTTCTGCCCATGGTTCACCTGTTCTGTGTATTTGAGGGAAGCTTGCACTGCTCCTGCCCATGGTGCACCTGTGCTGTGTATGCGAGAGAAGCTCGTACTGCTCCTGCCCATGGTGCACCTGTTCTGTGTATACAAGGGAACCTTGCACCGCTACTGCCCATGGTCCCCCTGTGCTGTGTATTTGAGGGAAGCTTGCACTGCTCCTGTCCATAATGCACCTGTTCTGTGTATTTGAGGGAACCTTGCACTGCTTCTGCCCATGGTGCATCTGTTCTGTGTATTTGAGGGAAGCTTGTACTGCTCCTGCCCATAATGCACCTGTTCTGTGTATTTGAGGGAAGCTTGCACTGCTCCTGCCCATGGTGCACCTGTTCTGTGTATGTGAGGGAACCTTGCACCGCTACTGCCCATGGTGCACATGTTCTGTGCATGTGAGGGACGCTTACACTGCTCCTGCCCATGTATATGCGAGAGAAGCTTGCGCTGCTCCTGCCTATGGTGCACCTGTTCTGTGTATGTGAGGGAACTTTGCACTGCCTCTGCCCATGGTGCACCTGTTCTGTGTATGTGAGGGAACCTTGCACTGCTTCTGCCCATGGTGCACCTCTTCTGTGTATGTGAGGGAACCTTGCACTGCTTCTGCCCATGGTGCACATGTTCTATGTATGTGAGGGACGCTTGCACTGCTCCTGCCCATGTGTATGCGAGAAAAGCTTTTTCTGCTCCTGCCCATGTGTATGCGAGAGAAGCTTGCACTGCTCCTGCCCATGGTGCACCTGTTCTGTGCATTTGAGGGAAGCTTGCACTGCTCCTGCCCATGGTGCACCTGTTCTGTGTATGTGAGGGACGCTTGCACTGCTCCTGCTCATGTGTATGTGAGAGAAGCTTGCACTGCTCCTGCCTATGGTGCACCTGTTCTGTGTATTTGAGGGTTGCTTGCACTGCTACTGCCCATGGTGCACCTGTTCTGTGTATGTGAGGGAAGCTTGCACTGCTCCTGCCCATGGTGCACCTGTTCTGTGTATTTGAGGGAAGTTTGCACTGATACTGCCCATGGTGCACCTGTTCTGTGTATGTGAGGGAAGCTTGCACTGCTTCTGCCCATGGTGCACCTGATCTGTGTATGTGAGGGACGCTTGCACTGCTCCTGCCCATGGTGCACCTGTTCTGTGTATTTGAGGGACGCTCGCACTGCTCCTGCCCATGGTGAACCTGTTTTGTGTATTTGAGGGAAGCTTGCACTGCTCCTGCCAATAGTGCACCTGTTTTGTGTATGTGAGAGAAGCTTGCACTGCTCCGCTCATGGCGCACCTCTTCTGTGTATGCGAGAAAAGCTTGCACTGCTCCTGCCCAAGTGTATGCGAGAGAACCTTGCACTGCTCCTGCCCATGGTGCACCTGTTCTGTGTATGTGAGGGAAGCTTGAACTGCTTCTACCCATGGGGCATCTTTTCTGTGTATTTGAGGGAAGCTTGCACTGCTCCTGCCCATGGTGCACCTTTTCTGTGTATCTGAGGGTAGCTTGCACTGCTACTGTCCATGGTGCACCTGTTCTCTGTATGCGAGGGAACCTTGCACTGCTCCTGCCCATGGTTTACCTGTTCTGTGTATGCGAGTGAAGCTTGCACTGCTACTGTCCATAGTGCACCTGGTCTGTGTATACAAGGGAACCTGGCACTGCTCCTGCCCATGGCGCACCTGTTCCTTGTATGTGAGGGAAGCTCGCACGGCTCCTGCCCGTGGTGCACCTCTTCTGTGTATGCGAGGGAAGCATGCACTGCTCCTGCCTGTGGTGCACCTCTTCTGTGTATGCGAGGGAAGCATGCACTGCTCCTGCCTGTGGTGCACCTCTTCTGTGTATGCGAGGGAAGCTTGCACTGCTACTGCCCATAGTGCATCTGTTCTCTGTATGCGAGGGAAGCTTGCACTGCTACTGCCCATGGTGCACCTCATCTGTGTATGTGAGGGAAACCTGCACTGCTACTGCCCATGGGGCACCTGTGCTGTGTATGTGAGAGAAGCTTGCACTGCTCCTGCCCACGGTGCACCTGTTCTTTGTATGTGAAAGAACATTACACTTCTGCTTCCTGTTCTGTGTATGTGAAAGAAGATTGCACTGCTCCTCCCCATGGTTTACCTGTTCTGTGAGAGGACATTACACCCGTGGGCTTTATTCTGTGTATGAGGGAAGTTTGCACTGCTACTGTACGTGGTGCACCTGGTCTGTGTATACGAGGGAACCTGGCACTGCTCCTGCCCATGGCGCACCTGTTCTGTGTATGTGAGAGAACATTACACTCCTGCTTCCTGTTCTGTGTATGTGAAAGAAGCTTGCACTAGTCCTCCCCATCTTTTACCTGTTCTTTGAGAGGACATTGCACTCCTGTGCTTTATTCTGTGCATGAGGGAAGCTTGCACTGCTTCTGACCATTGTGTACCTGTTCTGTGTAGATGAGAGAACATCACCCTGCTGCTTCCTGTGCTTTATTCTGTGTACGCTGGGGAAGCTTGCACTGCTCCTGCCCGTGGTGCACCTGTTCTGTGTATGTGAGAGAAGTTTGCTCTGCTCCTGCCCATGGCACACCTGTTCTGTGTATGTGAGAGAACATTACACTGCTGCTTCCTGTGCGTTATTCTGTGTATGAGAGAGATGCTTGCTCTGCTCCTGCCATGGTGTACCTCTTCTATGTATGTGAGGGAAGCTTGCACTGCTCTTGCCCGTGGTGCACATGTTCTGTGTATTTGAATGAAGCTCGCACTGCTCCTGCCCATGGTGCACCTCTTCTGTGTATGCGAGGGAAGCTTGCACTGCTCCTGCCCGTGGTGCACCTCTTCTGTGTATGCGAGGGAAGCTTGCACTGCTCTTGTCCATGACACACCTGTTCTGTGTATTTGAGGGAAGCTTGCACTGCTCCTGCCCGTGGCGCACCTGGTCTGTGTATGCGAGGGAAGCTTGCACTGCTCCTGCCCGTGGTGCACCTCTTCTGTGTATGCGAGGGAAGCTTGCACTGCTCCTGCCCATGTGTATGCGAGAGAAGCTTGCACTGCTGTTGTCCATGACACACCTGTTCTGTGTATTTGAGGGAAGCTTGCACTGCTTCTGCCCGTGGTGCACCTGGTCTGTGTCTGTGAGGGAAGCTTTCTCTGCTCCTGCCCATGGTGCATCTGTTCTGTGTATGTGAGGGAAGCTTGCACTGCTACTGTCCATGGTGCACCTGTTCTGTGTATGTGAGGGAAGCTTGCACTGCTTCTGCCCGTGGTGCACCTCTTCTGTGTATGCGATGGAAGCTTGCACTGCTCTTGTCCATGACACACCTGTTTTGTGTATTTGAGGGAAGCTTGCACTGCTCCTGCCCGTGGCGCACCTGGTCTGTGTCTGTGAGGGAAGCTTTCTCTGCTCCTGCCCATGGTGCATCTGTTCTGTGTATGTGAGGGAAGCTTGCACTGCTACTGTCCATGGTGCACCTGTTCTGTGTATGTGAGGGAAGCTTGCACTGCTCCTGCTCATGGTGCACCTGTTCTGTGTATGCGAGGGACACTTGCACTGCTTCTGCCCTTGGTGCACCTGTTCTGTGTATGTGAGGGAAGCTTGCACTGCTCCTGCCCATGGTGTACCTGTTCTGTGTATGTGAGGTAAGCTCGCACGGCTCCTGCCCATGGTGCACATGTTCTGTGTAGATGAGAGAACATCACACTGCTGCTTCCTGTGCTTTATTCTGCGTATGTAAGGGAAGCTTTCACTGCTTTTGCCCATGGTGTACCTGTTCTGTGTATGTGAGGGATGCTTGCACTGCTTTTGCCCATGGTGCACGTGTTCTGTGTATGTAAGGGAATCTTGCACTTCTCCTGCCCATGGTGTACCTGTTCTGTGTATGTGAGGGACGCTTGCACTGCTTTTGCCCATGGTGCACCTGTTCTATGTATGTGAGGGAAGCTTGCACTGCTCCTGCCCGTGGTGCACCTGTTCTTGTTTGCTAGGGAAGCTCACACAGCTCCTGCCCATGGTGTACCTGTTCTTGTAGGTGAGGGAAGCTCGCACTGCTCCAGCCTGTGGTGCACCTGTTCTGTGTATGTGAGGGAATCTTGCACTGCTCCTGCCCATGGTGCACCTGTTCTGTGTATGCGAGGGAAGCTGCATGCTCCTGCCCTTGGTGCACCTGTTCTGTGTATGTGAGGGAAGCTTGCACTGCTCCTGCCCATGGTGCACCTGTTCTGTGTATGTGAGGGAAGCTTGCACTGCTACTGCCCATAGTGCACCTGTTCTCTGTATGCGAGGGAAGCTTGCACTGCTACTGCCCATGGTGCACTTCATCTGTGTATGTGAGGGAAACTTGCACTGCTACTGCCCATGGGGCACCTGTGCTGTGTATGTGAGGGAAGCTTGCACTGCTCCTGTCCATTGTGCACCTGTTCTTGTATGTGAGGGAAGCTTGCACGGCTCCTGCCCGTTGTGCACCTTTTCTTGTATGTGAGGGAAGCTTGCAGTGCTCCTGCCCATGGTGCACCTGTTCTTGTATGTGAGGGAAGCTTGCACTGCTCCTGCCCGTTGGGCACCTGTTCTGTGTATTTGAGGGAAGCTTGCAGTGCTCCTGCCCATGGTGCACCTGTTCTGTGTATGTGAGGGAATCTTGCACTGATACTGTCCATGGTGCACCTGTTCTGTATATTTGAGGGAAGCTTGCACTGCTCCCGCCCGTTGTGCACCTGTTCTTGTATGTGAGGGAAGCTTGCAGTGCTCCTGCCCATGGTGCACCTGTTCTGTGTATGTGAGGGAAGCTTGCACTGCTACTGTCCATGGTGCACCTGTTCTGTGTATTTGAGGGAAGCTTGCACTGCTCCTGCCCGTTGTGCACCTGTTCTGTGTATTTGAGGGAAGCTTGCACTGCTCCAGCCTGTGGTGCGCCTGTTCTTGTATGTGAGGGAAGTTTGCTCTGCTCCTGCCCATGGTGCACCTGTTCTGTGTCTGCGAGGGAAGCTTGCACTTCTACTGTCCATGGTGCACCTGTTCTGTGCATGTGAGGGAAGCTTGCACTGCTCCTGCCCATGGTGCACCTGTTCTGTGCATGTGAGGGAAGCTTGCACTGATCATATTCATACTGCATCTGCTCTCTGTAGGAGAGCTGAGTTTGCTCTGTCGCCGTCCAGGTTTGAGGGAATGTATTGGTAGAAGGCAGAAGTTCCCCTCTTTGAGGGAGAATAGCTGGGTGTCTGTTGTGCTGGGACACAGGCCAGGGTCTGTGTGAGGAATATCAGGGCTTCTTTCATGCCTGACTGCTGTTGATGACAGGCATGTCAGGGCAACATAAACAGTCTAGAGGAAGATGGAGCGAGTCTGCCAATGGCCTGGGTGTCCGCATCTGTGATGTGATTGGCTAGGTGACTCAGGGCTGTGCAGTCATTGGAAGAGTGTAGTGCATCACTGCACTCTAGAGTTTTTAGGCTGCTTTGATCTTGTAAGTGCAATTTAGTGCAGAAGAGTTTGTTTTCTGCATATTCAGTTCCATGATGTTTATTTGCTGCCTGAGGCCTGTGGGAAGTAGCAGGTTTGTCATGTGGTAGTAAGACAAAACTACCTTGATCTCTTTCAGTGCTCTTGGGAGAGCTTTTTTGAAGGCAGAAGTAAGCCAAGAGCTTTTTGTTAAAAACAAAATATGAAGTATACATGTAGTGGACTTTCGATCAGTCTGCTTTAGCCTCAGGCTTTTTTTGGTCGGGACCCTTCACCATTGGCTTGAGACATTGTCAATCACATCGGGAGTACCTTAGTCCCACTTTCTTTCTTTAGGCTGCTTGTATCCTCTTACCTCCACAGGGCTGCAAGCTGGACCATTGTGTATCTGGGAAATACACTCCATCATCACACATTCAATATTTGTCTAGAAAGTACAGTCACTCATCACACGTTCAATCCTGTAATGCTCCTCCCTCCTGCTTCCAGGTCACTGCTTCTGTTCTGCATGCCCAGCAGCTCAGCTTCCTTGCCTGGCAGCTCTGCTTACTCGATGCTGGATGGTTTTTAATCATCAAGTGTGTCTAAGGGCTCTTCTCCTCCTGCCGCCGGGATGCTGCTCATTCCATGAGCCCCTGGCAGCTCTTATCCACTGCTGCCGGGATGCTGCTCATTCCATGAGCCCCCGGCAGCTCTTATCCACTGCTGCCGGGATGCTGCTCATTCCATGAGCCCCTGGCAGCTCTTCTCTCCTGCCGCGGGATGCTGTTCATTCCATGAGCGCCCGGCAGCTCTTATCCACTGCCGCCGGGATGCTGCTCATTCCATGAGCCCCCGGCATCTCCTATCCACTGCTGCCGGGATGCTGCTCATTCCATGAGCCCCCGGCAGCTCTTATCCACTGCTGCCGGGATGCTGCTCATTCCATGAGCCCCCGGCAGCTCCTATCCACTGCTGCCGGGATGCTGCTCATTCCATGAGCGCCCGGCAGCTCTTCTCCTCCTGCCGCCGGGATGCTGCTCATTCCATGAGCCCCCGGCAGCTCTTATCCACTGCTGCCGGGATGCTGCTCATTCCATGAGCCCCCGGCAGCTCTTCTCCTCCTGCCGCCGGGATGCTGCTCATTCCATGAGCCCCCGGCAGCTCTTATCCACTGCTGCCGGGATGCTGCTCATTCCATGAGCCCCTGGCAGCTCTTCTCCTCCTGCCGCCGGGATGCTGCTCATTCCATGAGCCCCCGGCAGCTCTTATCCACTGCTGCCGGGATGCTGCTCATTCCATGAGCCCCCGGCAGCTCTTCTCCTCCTGCCGCCGGGATGCTGCTCATTCCATGAGCCCCCGGCAGCTCTTATCCACTGCCACCGGGATGCTGCTCATTCCATGAGCGCCCGGCAGCTCTTATCCACTGCCACTGGGATGCTGCTCATTCCATGAGCGCCCGGCAGCTCTTATCCACTGCCACCGGGATGCTGCTCATTCCATGAGCGCCCGGCAGCTCTTCTCCTCCTGCCGCCGGGATGCTGCTCATTCCATGAGCCCCCGGCAGCTCTTATCCACTGCTGCCGGGATGCTGCTCATTCCATGAGCCCCCGGCAGCTCTTCTCCTCCTGCCGCCGGGATGCTGCTCATTCCATGAGCCCCCGGCAGCTCTTATCCACTGCTGCCGGGATGCTGCTCATTCCATGAGCCCCCGGCAGCTCTTCTCCTCCTGCCGCCGGGATGCTGCTCATTCCATGAGCCCCCGGCAGCTCTTATCCACTGCCACCGGGATGCTGCTCATTCCATGAGCGCCCGGCAGCTCTTATCCACTGCCACCGGGATGCTGCTCATTCCATGAGCGCCTGGCAGCTCTTCTCCTCCTGCCGCCGGGATGCTGCTCATTCCATGAGCCCCCGGCAGCTCTTATCCACTGCCGCCGGGATGCTGCTCATTCCATGAGCCCCCGGCAGCTCTTCTCCTCCTGCCGCCGGGATGCTGCTCATTCCATGAGCGCCCGGCAGCTCTTCTTCACTGCTGCCGGGATGCTGCTCATTCCATGAGTGCCCGGCAGCTCTTCTCCACTGCTGTTGTGATGCTGCTCATTCCATGAGCGCCCGGCAGCTCTTCTCCTCCTGCTGCCGGGATGCTGCTCATTCCATGAGTGCCCGGCAGCTCTTCTCCACTGCTGTTGTGATGCTGCTCATTCCATGAGCGCCCGGCAGCTCTTCTCCTCCTGCCGCCGGGATGCTGCTCATTCCATGAGTGCCCGGCAGCTCTTCTCCACTGCTGTGGTGATGCTGCTCATTCCATGAGTGCCCGGCAGCTCTTCTCCACTGCTGTTGTGATGCTGCTCATTCCATGAGCCCCCGGCAGCTCTTATCCACTGCTGCCGGGATGCTGCTCATTCCATGAGCCCCCGGCAGCTCTTCTCCTCCTGCCGCCGGGATGCTGCTCATTCCATGAGCGCCCGGCAGCTCTTATCCACTGCCACCGGGATGCTGCTCATTCCATGAGCGCCCGGCAGCTCTTCTTCACTGCTGCCGGGATGCTGCTCATTCCATGAGCCCCCGGCAGCTCTTCTCCACTGCTGTTGTGATGCTGCTCATTCCATGAGCGCCCGGCAGCTCTTCTCCTCCTGCCGCCGGGATGCTGCTCATTCCATGAGCCCCCGGCAGCTCTTATCCACTGCCGCCGGGATGCTGCTCATTCCATGAGCCCCCGGCAGCTCTTCTCCTCCTGCCGCCGGGATGCTGCTCATTCCATGAGCGCCCGGCAGCTCTTCTTCACTGCTGCCGGGATGCTGCTCATTCCACGAGCCCCCGGCAGCTCTTCTCCACTGCTGTTGTGATGCTGCTCATTCCATGAGCTCCCGGCAGCTCTTCTCCTCCTGCCGCCGGGATGCTGCTTATTCCATGAGCGCCTGGCAGCTCTTTTCTTTTGCTTCCGGGATGATGCTCACCCCATGAGCACCCGGCAGCTCTTATCCACTGCCGCCGGGATGCTGCTCATTCCAGGAGCCCCCGGCAGCTCTTCTCCACTGCTGCCGGGATGCTGCTCATTCCAGGAGCCCCCGGCAGCTCTTCTCCTCTTGCCGCCGGGATGCTGCCCATTCCATGAGCGCCTGGCAGCTCTTTTCTCCTGCTTCTGGGATGAAGCTCACCCCATGAGCACCCGGCAGCTCTTATCCACTGCCGCCGGGATGCTGTTCATTCCATGAGTGCCCAGCAGCTCTTCTCCACTGCTGCCGGGATGCTGCTCATTCCATGAGTACCAGACAGCTCTTCTCCACTGCCACCGGGATGCTGCTTATTCCATGAGCGCCTGGCAGCTCTTTTCTTTTGCTTCCGGGATGATGCTCACCCCATGAGCACCCGGCAGCTCTTATCCACTGCCGCCGGGATGCTGCTCATTCCAGGAGCCCCCGGCAGCTCTTCTCCTCTTGCCGCCGGGATGCTGCTCATTCCATGAGCGCCTGGCAGCTCTTATCCGCTGCCGCCGGGATGCTGTTCATTCCATGAGCGCCTGGCAGCTCTTTTCTCCTGCTTCTGGGATGAAGCTCACCCCATGAGCACCCGGCAGCTCTTATCCACTGCCGCCGGGATGCTGTTCATTCCACGAGTGCCCAGCAGCTCTTATCCACTGCCGCTGGGATGCTGCTCATTCCATGAGCGCCCAGCAGCTCTTCTCCTCCTGCCGCCGGGATGCTGCCCATTCCATGAGCGCCTGGCAGCTCTTTTCTCCTGCTTCTGGGATGAAGCTCACCCCATGAGCACCCGGCAGCTCTTATCCACTGCCGCCGGGATGCTGCTCATTCCAGGAGCCCCCGGCAGCTCTTCTCTCCTGCCGCCGGGATGCTGCTCATTCCATGAGTACTCAACAGCTCTTATCCACTGATGCCGGGATGCTGCTCATTCCATGAGCCCCCGGCAGCTCTTCTCTCCTGCCGTCGGGACGCTGCTCATTCCAGGAGCCCCCGACAGCTCTTCTCTCCTGCCGCCGGGATGCTGCTCATTCCATAAGCGCCCGGCAGCTCTTCTCTCCTGCCGCCAGGATGCTGCTCATTCAATGAGCGCCCAGCAGTTCTTATCCACTGGTGCTGGGATGCTGCTCATTCCATGAGCGCCTGGCAGCTCGTATCCACTGCCGCCGGGATGCTGCTCATTCCATGAGTGCCCGGCAGCTCTTATCCACTGCCGCCGGGATGCTGCTCATTCCACGAGCGCCCTGCAGCTCTTTTCTCCTGCCGCCAGGATGCTGCTCATTCCAAGAGTGCCCGGCAGCTCGTATCCACTGCTGCCGGGATGCTGCTCATTCCATGAGCGCCCGGCAGCTCTTATCCACTGGTGCCTGGATGCTGCTCATTCCATGAGTGCCCGCTAGCTTGTATCCACTGCCGCTGGGATGCTGCTCATTCCATGAGGTCTCAGCAGCTCTTCTCCACTGCCGCCGGGATGCTGCTCATTCCATGAGCGCCCGGCGGCTCTTCTCCACTGCTGCTAGGATGCTGCTCATTCTGTGAACAAGCTCAGCTGTTGAAGCCAATTTTATCTGAAAGGAAACATACCGTCAATACACAGTCACAGTGATTCAAGCCCCGGGGCCGGAAATATACAGAGTGCATTCTGCAAACTGTTTCAGCTCGCTTGGGTTGCGCCTCCTCTTTTGTACCTTTTAGCACTCTTTGGATTACATTGAAAATGTCAACTCGTTCGACTACGCAAAGCTGCCATGTTTATACTTGAAGCGAAAAGATAAGCCGTCAGCAAAGTTGATTTATAATAAAAACATTCAAGGGGCCTGTACCGGCCCGTGCTCGTTTGTACTCTCGCTTCGAGATATTTTTGCTGCACAGTGACATATTAATGTTAATGTTAAATGAACTTGTACCGCGCACAGCTGCCCCAGCCGTGGGGTGTCACGGCGCGTGCTGTGAGAAGTGTGTCAGTAAAGAGTGTTAGTTCTGTCACAGTGAGGTGGTTGCACATTACCAGAAAAGGTGGGGTTTTATCGCTTTCCTGAAAGGTAGAAGTTCTTCAATTTTTCGAATATGGATAAGGAGTCCATTCCAAAGTCTTGCGGCGAGGTGTCTAAATGACCTACCGCCCATTCTTGCCAGTTTGAAGCGGGGTACTACTGCCAGGTTCTGTCCTTCCGAACGCAGCGTACGTCGGGGAACGTACGATGTGAGGAGGGAACTTAGCATGGAGGGAGAGGCAGTTTTAAGGATTTTGAACTCCAAACAAAGGGTTTTGTAATGGATCCTTTTTTCAACATCGAAGCCAATGAAGTTTCAAAATGACAGTAGGCACTGACTTATAGCGTGGGAGACCGGTTAGCGCTCTCGCTGCAGCCTTCTGGACTCGCTGGAGCCTCGCTTTCTCTGCTACGTTTGCCCCTAACAAGAGAGAGCTGGCGTAGTCTAGTCTTGACAGGATTGCTGACTGCACCACAATTTGGCGGGTTTGGTGGTCAAAGAACTTAAGGATGGGTCTAAGGTTGCGTAAGATACCAAAACAAGTAGCTGCTACCCTTTTGGTATGGAGAGTGAAAGACAGCTCGGTGTCCATCCAGACTCCCAAGTTTCTTACGTGGTCTCTACATTCGGGAGGTTGGCCGAGAGTCTCTGGCCACCAATTGTTTCCCCAGGTCGTTGTTTCTTTTCCCACCAGTAACACTTCTGTTTCTCCAGCATTCAGCTGGAGACAGTTTGTTTTCATCCAGCTGGTGATGTCAATAAGTGTCTGCTTAAAGTGTTGTGCACTAAGACCGTTTTCATTGTCCAGTGACACCACCAGCTGGGTATCATCGGCATATGTCACTAGTGAGAGACCATGTTTTCTAGCTATTTCTGCCAAGGGTTGGACATATACATTGAACAGGGTAGGGCTCAGAGCTGACCCTTGGGGCACACCCTGTTCAATGGGGTGTTCTTTAGACAGAAAAGGAGGGGTAGAGACTCTAAAACATCTGCCCGAAAGGAAAGCTTTGAACCATTTGAGGGCAAGCCCTGTTATTCCTTCCTATCCCCTCCAGCCTTGACAGCAAGATCTCATGTGACACCGTATCAAAGGCAGCACTGAGATCTAAAAGAGTCAGTGCTGCCGTCCCCCCAGAGTCTAATATGGTACGGAGGTGTTCTGTCACACTAAGAAGAGCTGTTTCAGTGCTGTGGCCCGCGCGTAAGCCGTGTTGAGATCTATCCAGAATGGCATTGGATATCAAATAGTTGGTCAGAATGGAGTTGACGTTTTGCCGAAGAGAAATGGGTCTGAAGCTTTCGGATAGGGCAGGATCTAGTGTGGGTTTTTTTGATGATGGGAGTCACCCAGGCTTGCTTCCATTTGATGGGTATGTTGGCTGTCGAGAAGGAAAGATTTATTATGTCTCTAAGAGGGCCTAAGACGTCCAGTCAGAGTTTCTGAATAGTTCCGGTTTCAGGGGATCTGCAGGTGAGCCTGATTTGATTTTATTGCATAGTTTGAGGAAGTCAACTTGATTAAGTGCTGGAATTTCGGATAGGTTGGGCCCATTCAAGTCAGCTTGAGGAGCGAGGACAGTGTTTGTTGGGAAGGTGCTATAGATTTTCTTAATTTTGTCGATAAAAAAAGACTCCATGGTGTCACAAAATGCAGAAGATATATTAGGGTTGTATGTCGCTTTCTTAGCACTGAGCTCTTTCAATATCCTGAAGATAGTTTGGGAGGCATTATCACTGTTCTTGATTTCCGTGGTGTAGTAATCCGTTCTAGTTCTGCAAATGTTCCGATGATAGCTTTTTTGCATTTGAATGTAGAGGGTTTTAAGTGAGGGATCATAGTCTCTCCTCCATCTTCGTTCCGCTTTTTTGCATTCCTTTGTTTGCAAGAGTTGGTTACAAGCACATTCCACCTTCATCAACCTTAAAAGCGCTATTTTTTGCACTTGAGTTCCTGGCACAACATTCATGGTAAAACAGCCAATTATCCTCCCCAGCTCATACGTTGGTTCAAGATCTCAGATGGTTCATGGCTGAGATAAGGCAGCTTTTACCTGCCTCTGCTTCCACACCTGCATTTATAAATAATTAGCAAGAAAGGAAAGTTTCACGTTTACCTCGAATAATTTTTACACAAACACATAAGTGTGTTGCATGAACCATTCTAGAAGCACAGTTCAAGATGGAGTATCTTTTGTTTATGTTTCACCACGGTTCAGCTCTGTGTATCCTTTCTTTCTTGTTCCATGAGCAGGCTCAGCAGCTCTTCTCCGCTGCCTGCAGGCTGCTGCTTGTTCCATGAGTGCTCAGCAGCTCTTCCCTCCTGCCTCTGGGATGCTGCTCATTCCATGAGCACTCAGCAGCTCTTCTCCGCTGCCTGCAGGCTGCTGCTTGTTCCATGAGCAGGCTCAGCAGCTCAGCTCTCCTGCCTGCAGGCTGCTGCGCATTCCATGAGTGCTCAGCAGCTCTTCCCTCCTGCCTCTGAGTTGCTGCTTGTTCCATGAGCGCTCAGCAGCTCTTCTTCCCTGCCTCTGAGTTGCTGCTTGTTCCATGAGCGCTCAGCTGCTCTTCTTCCCTGCCTCTGAGCTGCTGCTTGTTCCATGAGCGCTCAGCTGCTCTTCTTCCCTGCCTCTGAGCTGCTGCTTGTTCCATGAGCGCTCAGCTGCTCTGTTTCCCTGCCTCTGAGTTGCTGCTTGTTCCATGAGCGCTCAGCTGCTCTGTTTCCCTGCCAGTAGGATGCTGCTCATTCCATGAGCACTCAGCAGCTCTTCTTCCCTGCCTCTGAGTTGCTGCTTGTTCCATGAGCGCTCAGCAGCTCTTCTTCCCTGCCTCTGAGTTGCTGCTTGTTCCATGAGCGCTCAGCTGCTCTGTTTCCCTGCCTCTGAGTTGCTGCTTGTTCCATGAGCGCTCAGCTGCTCTTCTTCCCTGCCTCTGAGCTGCTGCTTGTTCCATGAGCGCTCAGCTGCTCTGTTTCCCTGCCTCTGAGTTGCTGCTTGTTCCATGAGCGCTCAGCTGCTCTGTTTCCCTGCCAGTAGGATGCTGCTCATTCCATGAGCACTCAGCAGCTCTTCTTCCCTGCCTCTGAGTTGCTGCTTGTTCCATGAGCGCTCAGCTGCTCTGTTTCCCTGCCTCTGAGTTGCTGCTTGTTCCATGAGCGCTCAGCTGCTCTTCTTCCCTGCCTCTGAGCTGCTGCTTGTTCCATGAGCGCTCAGCTGCTCTGTTTCCCTGCCTCTGAGTTGCTGCTTGTTCCATGAGCGCTCAGCTGCTCTGTTTCCCTGCCAGTAGGATGCTGCTCATTCCATGAGCACTCAGCAGCTCTTCTTCCCTGCCTCTGAGTTGCTGCTTGTTCCATGAGCGCTCAGCTGCTCTGTTTCCCTGCCTCTGAGTTGCTGCTTGTTCCATGAGCGCTCAGCTTCTCTGTTTCCCTGCCAGTAGGATGCTGCTCATTCCATGAGCACTCAGCTGCTCTTCTTCCCTGCCTCTGAGTTGCTGCTTGTTCCATGAGCGCTCAGCTGCTCTTCTTCCCTGCCTCTGAGCTGCTGCTTGTTCCATGAGCGCTCAGCTGCTCTGTTTCCCTGCCTCTGAGTTGCTGCTTGTTCCATGAGCGCTCAGCTGCTCTGTTTCCCTGCCAGTAGGATGCTGCTCATTCCATGAGCACTCAGCTGCTCTTCTTCCCTGCCTCTGAGTTGCTGCTTGTTCCATGAGCGCTCAGCTGCTCTGTTTCCCTGCCTCTGAGTTGCTGCTTGTTCCATGAGCGCTCAGCTGCTCTTCTTCCCTGCCTCTGAGCTGCTGCTTGTTCCATGAGCGCTCAGCTGCTCTGTTTCCCTGCCTCTGAGTTGCTGCTTGTTCCATGAGCGCTCAGCTGCTCTGTTTCCCTGCCAGTAGGATGCTGCTCATTCCATGAGCACTCAGCAGCTCTTCTTCCCTGCCTCTGAGTTGCTGCTTGTTCCATGAGCGCTCAGCTGCTCTTCTTCCCTGCCTCTGAGCTGCTGCTTGTTCCATGAGCGCCCAGCTGCTCTGTTTCCCTGCCAGTAGGATGCTGCTCATTCCATGAGCACTCAGCTGCTCTTCTTCCCTGCCTCTGAGTTGCTGCTTGTTCCATGAGCGCTCAGTTGCTCTGTTTCCCTGCCTCTGAGTTGCTGCTTGTTCCATGAGCGCTCAGCAGCTCTTCTTCCCTGCCTCTGAGTTGCTGCTTGTTCCATGAGCGCTCAGCTGCTCTGTTTCCCTGCCTCTGAGTTGCTGCTTGTTCCATGAGCGCTCAGCTGCTCTTCTTCCCTGCCTCTGAGCTGCTGCTTGTTCCATGAGCGCTCAGGTGCTCTGTTTCCCTGCCTCTGAGCTGCTGCTTGTTCCATGAGCGCTCAGGTGCTCTGTTTCCCTGCCTCTGAGTTGCTGCTTGTTCCATGAGCGCTCAGCAGCTCTTCCCTCCTGCCTCTGGGATGCTTCTCATTCCATGAGCGCTCAGCAGCTCTTCTTCCCTGCCTGCAGAGTGCTGCTTATTCCATGAGTGCTCAGCAGCTCTTCCCTCCTGCCTCTGAGGTGCTGCTTGTTCCATGAGCGCTCAGCAGCTCTTCTTCCCTGCCTCTGAGGTGCTGCTCATTCCATGAGCGCTCAGCAGCTCTTCTTCCCTGCCTGCAGAGTGCTGCTCATTCCATGAGTGCCCAGCAGCTCTTCTTCCCTGCCTCTGAGTTGCTGTTTGTTCCATGAGCGCTCAGCAGCTCTTCTTCCCTGCCTGCAGAGTGCTGCTCATTCCATGAGTGCCCAGCAGCTCTTCTTCCCTGCCTCTGAGGTGCTGCTTGTTCCATGAGCGCTCAGCAGCTCTTCTTCCCTGCCTCTGAGGTGCTGCTCATTCCATGAGTGCCCAGCAGCTCTTCTTCCCTGCCTCTGAGTTGCTGCTTGTTCCATGAGCGCTCAGCAGCTCTTCTTCCCTGCCTGCAGAGTGCTGCTCATTCCATGAGTGCCCAGCAGCTCTTCTTCCCTGCCTGCAGAGTGCTGCTCATTCCATGAGCGCTCAGCTGCTCTTCTTCCCTGCCTCTGAGCTGCTGCTCATTCCATGAACGCTCAGCAGCTCTTCTTCCCTGCCTCTGAGGTGCTGCTCATTCCATGAGCGCTCAGCAGCTCTTCTTCCCTGCCTCTGAGGTGCTGCTCATTCCATGAGTGCTCAGCTGCTCTTCTTCCCTGCCTCTGGGATGCTGCTCATTCCATGAGTGCTCAGCAGCTCTTCTCTCCTGCCTCTGGGATGCTGCTCATTCCATGAGCGCTCAGCAGCTCTTCTTCCCTGCCTGCAGAGTGCTGCTCATTCCATGAGCGAACCAACCCGGAAACCAACCCACCCCACCATTTGCTGAACATTCTCCCCCCGTGAACACCCTTAACGACTGGAACCCAATCTCCACTGAGGACACAATCCGCCTGATGAATTCCATCCACTCAGGATCCCCCACAGACCCATGTCCTCACCACATCTTCAATAAAGCAGACTCCGTCATAGCACCGCACCTCCGAGACGTCATCAACTGCTCCTTCATCTCCGCCACCTTCCCGGATGACTGGAAACACGCTGAGCTCACCGCCCTTCTGAAAAAACCCACAGCGGACCCCACCGAACTCAAAAATTACCGCCCCATCTCGCTCCTTCCATTCCCGGCTAAAGTCATAGAGAAAGCTGTCAACAACCAGCTCGCCGCCTTCCTCGAAGCCAACAAATCCCTCGACTCCTCACAATCTGGCTTCCGAGCAAAACACAGCACTGAGACCGCCCTCATCGCAGCAACAGACGACATTCGAACTCTACTGGACAATGGAGACACAGTCGCCCTCATCCTCCTCGACCTCTCTGCAGCATTCGACACAGTTTGCCACAGCACCCTTTTACAACGCCTCAATAACATCGGAATCCAAGGAAAAGCACTTGAATGGATCACCTCGTTCCTCACCGGAAGAACCCAGAGAGTCCGCCTCCCACCATTCAAGTCCGAGGCCACCGAATTGATCTGTGGCGTACCACAAGGATCCTCACTCAGCCCCACCCTCTTCAACGTATACATGAGCCCCCTCGCGACCATCGCACGCCAACACAACCTCAACATCATCTCCTACGCGGATGACACTCAACTAATCCTTTCTCTCACCAATGACCCCAGCACCGCCAAAACTAACCTACACGAAGGAATGAAAGAAGTTGCCGAATGGATGAAACAAAGCCGTCTGAAACTGAACTCAGACAAAACAGAAGTCCTCATCTTAGGTACATCCCCCTCTGCATGGGACGACTCCTGGTGGCCGGAAGCCCTCGGAAAAGCACCCATCCCGACAGACCACGCACGGAACCTAGGCGTCATCCTGGATTCCTCACTCTCAATGAACAGGCAGGTCAACGCCGTCTCTTCATCCTGCTTCAACATTCTCCGCATGCTCAGAAAAACATTTCGCTGGATCCCCACCGAAACAAGGAAAACAGTCACCCACGCTCTAGTAACGAGCCGACTGGATTACGGAAACACCCTCTACGCGGGCACTACCGCTAAACTCCAGAAGAAACTCCAACGAATCCAAAACGCCTCAGCCAGGATCATATTAGACATCCCACGCAACGAACACATCTCTGGTCACCTTAAAGACCTCCACTGGCTACCCGTCAATAAGAGGATCACTTTCCGACTACTAACCCACGCACACAAATCACTCTACGACATCGGACCAGATTGCCTCAACTCACGACTGTCCTTCTACACCCCCTCCCGCCAACTACATTCTTCCAGCCAAGCCCTCGCCACTGTACCACGCATCAACAAGACCACCATGGGAGGCAGATCCTTCTCATACCTAGCTGCTAAAACATGGAACTCACTCCCCGCTTACCTTCGCCTTACCCAGAACCACCTAGCATTCAGAAAACATCTTAAAACGTGGATTTTTGACAAGTAATCCTCCTCCCCTTTCTAAGCGCCTTGAAACCCTCTGGGTATGTAGTGCGCTATATAAATTTCATGACTTGACTTGACTTGACTCTTCCCTGCCTGCAGAGTGCTGCTCATTCCATGAGCGCTCAGCAGCTCTTCTTCCCTGCCTCTGAGGTGCTGCTCATTCCATGAGCGCTCAGCAGCTCTTCTTCCCTGCCTCTGAGGTGCTGCTCATTCCATGAGCGCTCAGCAGCTCTTCTTCCCTGCCTCTGAGGTGCTGCTCATTCCATGAGCGCTCAGCAGCTCTTCTTCCCTGCCTCTGAGGTGCTGCTCATTCCATGAGTGCTCAGCTGCTCTTCTTCCCTGCCTCTGGGATGCTGCTCATTCCATGAGTGCTCAGCTGCTCTTCTTCCCTGCCTCTGGGATGCTGCTCATTCCATGAGTGCTCAGCAGCTCTTCTCTCCTGCCTCTGGGATGCTGCTCATTCCATGAGCGCTCAGCAGCTCTTCTTCCCTGCCTGCAGAGTGCTGCTCATTCCATGAGTGCCCAGCAGCTCTTCTTCCCTGCCTCTGAGGTGCTGCTTGTTCCATGAGCGCTCAGCAGCTCTTCTTCCCTGCCTCTGAGGTGCTGCTCATTCCATGAGTGCTCAGCTGCTCTTCTTCCCTGCCTCTGGGATGCTGCTCATTCCATGAGTGCTCAGCTGCTCTTCTTCCCTGCCTCTGGGATGCTGCTCATTCCATGAGTGCTCAGCAGCTCTTCTCTCCTGCCTCTGGGATGCTGCTCATTCCATGAGCGCTCAGCAGCTCTTCTTCCCTGCCTGCAGAGTGCTGTTCATTCCATGAGTGCCCAGCAGCTCTTCTTCCCTGCCTCTGAGGTGCTGCTTGTTCCATGAGCGCTCAGCAGCTCTTCTTCCCTGCCTCTGAGGTGCTGCTCATTCCATGAGTGCTCAGCTGCTCTTCTTCCCTGCCTCTGGGATGCTGCTCATTCCATGAGTGCTCAGCAGCTCTTCTCTCCTGCCTCTGGGATGCTGCTCATTCCATGAGCGCTCAGCAGCTCTTCTTCCCTGCCTGCAGAGTGCTGCTCATTCCATGAGCGCTCAGCAGCTCTTCTTCCCTGCCTGCAGAGTGCTGCTCATTCCATGAGCGCTCAGCAGCTCTTCTTCCCTGCCTCTGAGGTGCTGCTCATTCCATGAGCGCTCAGCAGCTCTTCTTCCCTGCCTCTGAGGTGCTGCTCATTCCATGAGCGCTCAGCAGCTCTTCTTCCCTGCCTCTGAGGTGCTGCTCATTCCATGAGTGCTCAGCTGCTCTTCTTCCCTGCCTCTGGGATGCTGCTCATTCCATGAGTGCTCAGCTGCTCTTCTTCCCTGCCTCTGGGATGCTGCTCATTCCATGAGTGCTCAGCAGCTCTTCTCTCCTGCCTCTGGGATGCTGCTCATTCCATGAGCGCTCAGCAGCTCTTCTTCCCTGCCTGCAGAGTGCTGCTCATTCCATGAGTGCTCAGCAGCTCTTCTTCCCTGCCTGCAGAGTGCTGCTCATTTCATGAGCGCTCAGCAGCTCTTCTTCCCTGCCTCTGAGGTGCTGCTCATTCCATGAGCGCTCAGCAGCTCTTCTTCCCTGCCTCTGAGGTGCTGCTCATTCCATGAGCGCTCAGCAGCTCTTCTTCCCTGCCTCTGAGGTGCTGCTCATTCCATGAGCGCTCAGCAGCTCTTCTTCCCTGCCTCTGAGGTGCTGCTCATTCCATGAGTGCTCAGCTGCTCTTCTTCCCTGCCTCTGGGATGCTGCTCATTCCATGAGTGCCCAGCAGCTCTTCTTCCCTGCCTCTGGGATGCTGCTCATTCCATGAGCGCTCAGCAGCTCTTCTTCCCTGCCTGCAGAGTGCTGCTCATTCCATGAGCGCTCAGCAGCTCTTCTTCCCTGCCTCTGAGGTGCTGCTCATTCCATGAGCGCTCAGCAGCTCTTCTCTCCTGCCTCTGGGATGCTGCTCATTCCATGAGTGCCCAGCAGCTCTTCTTCCCTGCCTCTGAGGTGCTGCTCATTCCATGAGCGCTCAGCAGCTCTTCTTCCCTGCCTCTGAGGTGCTGCTCATTCCATGAGCGCTCAGCAGCTCTTCTTCCCTGCCTCTGAGGTGCTGCTCATTCCATGAGCGCTCAGCAGCTCTTCTTCCCTGCCTCTGAGGTGCTGCTCATTCCATGAGCGCTCAGCAGCTCTTCTTCCCTGCCTCTGAGGTGCTGCTCATTCCATGAGTGCTCAGCTGCTCTTCTTCCCTGCCTCTGAGGTGCTGCTCATTCCATGAGCGCTCAGCAGCTCTTCTTCCCTGCCTCTGAGGTGCTGCTCATTCCTTGAGTGCTCAGCTGCTCTTCTTCCCTGCCTCTGGGATGCTGCTCATTCCATGAGTGCTCAGCAGCTCTTCTCTCCTGCCTCTGGGATGCTGCTCATTCCATGAGTGCCCAGCAGCTCTTCTTCCCTGCCTCTGAGGTGCTGCTTGTTCCATGAGCGTCTGGCAGCTCCACGCTCTTGTCATCAGGAGGCTGCTCATTACTCGAGCATGCTCAGAAGGTTGTCTCCACTGCCGCTGGGATGCTGCTCATACCGTGAGTGCCCGGCAGCTCTTCTCACTTCAGAGCACCAGCTCCCTAGGCAGACGCTGAACTTGTGGGATGCTAAGTTACACAATGTAGTGTTCTCTTACTGGTGGCACCAAGTCCCCCACAGCGAGGATGGGAAAGCATTTCAAGACATGTGGGGCATGAAGGTGGTCCTTCAGATCTCCTGCCCAGAGCAGCCTGATCCTTTTGGACGGACCCCTGGACCTGCAAAAACTGATCGATAAACGTACAGCCCCTTATTTTTTTTATATTTGAGACTAATAAGGAACATTCCTTTCTGCTGCAGTCCTCTCACGTTCCTGGTATCTGTGCTGTTGTCGCTGCTTCGGCGACTGGAACCCTGTTGGACATGGCCTTCTTTGCAGGGTCCCTCCCAGACATTTTGCCTTCTCCCCTCCTGTTTTGTTGATCTCGTTTTTGTTGGGCTTGGAACTCTGCGCCCATTTGTGTTGCTTTCCAGTGCTACAGTGTGTGTGCTCACTCCTTAAAACAGGATAATGATGGTTCACACACAAATGGCACATTTCATTTACTTGTAAGTCCCTGGTACAGCCGTACTACATATACCCAGGGCCTCTAAATTAAATGCTACTATTGGACCAGCAGCACTCATTGTGTCACCCACTTAAGTAGCCTGTTTAAACATGTCTGCCATTGCAGCCTGTATGCCGTTTTAAACTGCCAAATCGACTTGGCAAAATAAACGTTCTAAAGCTCCATTTTTAATACAGAGTAGTCACCGCTAGGGTTGGCCCTGAACAGCCCTTAGGGCAGGGTGCATTGTAGTTAAATAGTTGGACATGTACTTTTAAATTATACAACTCCTGTTAGTGAAAACTCCTAAATAGTTTTTCACTACTTTGAGACCTTAGCTTATTACATTTATGAAGTGATAACTTTGGTTTTGGTGCAGGTAGAAATGTCATGTTTGGTGTCTAATGAATTGTACTTTAGAATCCTGTTTAATGGTAAAGTCAGATTTTAAGTCACAATTCTAAAAAAATTCACTTTTGGAAAGTTGGCATTTTTTGTCTTAACCATTTGTGGCATGCAGTCTGTTTTCTGGGTCGCATGAATAGGTGTAGTTGCCAGTTGGCCTTTGCGTATTCCTCCCAGACAGCCACACAATAGGGACATGGGTTGTTGGCAGAATGGGCCATTCAAAGCAGGATGGGGCATGGAGCTGTGCCCTACCCTACTTGCACTTCAAAGACACTGCCTCAGCTCACACACAAAAACTTTACTCGAGCCTTTTGTGCCTGCAGACAGCCTAAGACCAGGGTAGACAGGCAGGAAATTCCAGATACTTCTGTGGGGGAAACCTCCTGAAGTTTCTGCCTCTTCAAAGGAGGCACCAGGGTTTCAAACAGGGCTCACAGACCCACTTTTCTGTCCACTCCTGGACCTGTGGATACTATAGAAGAAGGACTACCCTGCTGCCAGAGGACTGTCCCGCTACTTGAAGCCTGCTCTGCTGTCTCAGAAGGGAGACTGAACCTGCACCCTTATTCCTAGACTACGTGAGTAACTGCAAGGGCTAGCTAGCTGGCCTCCTATTCTGAGATACAGGTTCCTAACAAGCTCCAGGGGCTTCTTTGCAACTGCCTCGCTGACCTGCTGTACTGGACCTGCCTGCGCCCTACTGGCCTCTGCTAGAGGGAGTTCCTGATCCACAAGAGATGCCCCCAGGTCCTGGACCCTTGATGTGGCATCAGCTGGGTTCCTCCTAGACGAAAAAGAGAAATACTGAAGTTTTAGGCTCTTAACAACCTCAAGTGGGCCTGTTTGCACCTAGAAATTAGATCAAAGCCTAACCCTCAAAGAACATGCTAATGTAATTGCTGGTGCTTGTTTTCGCACTATTGGATTACTCAGGCGAGTCTTTCCCCTGCTGCCTGACACCTACAGAAAGACCTTGGTGCAAGCCCTTGTAATAAGTCGCCTTGACTATTGCAACGGGCTTTTGATACAAGCCAATGAGGAGGCCATCAATCGTCTGCAGGTGGTCCAGAACACGGCGGCAAGACTGATTCTGAATGCCCCCCCCAGAACACCCTCTGGACCCCTGTTGAAAAAACTACATTGGCTTCCAATACGCCAACGGGTTAAATTTAAAATTTGCTGCACTGTACATAAGTGCTTATTTGGAAACGGCCCCAAATAGCTAGCCAAACTATTCCAACCCTACAAACCAGAACGAGAATTACGGTCAAGTAATCTTCTCCTGCTCAAAACACCTTTCGTTAAAAAAACCAGACAAGGCGGCAGAGCCCTCTCAACAGTGGGGCCGGCCCTGTGGAACAACTTGCCCCTCAACTTAAGACAGGTCCCCAAACACCTCACCTTTAGAAAAATGCTGAAGACGAATCTGTTTGAGGAGATATAACTCTAGGATTGCTGCCCTTACAGTTTCTTGCGGCCTGCTGCTGTCAAAGCGCGGAGATAACCCTTTCGGGCTGGATTCTTGCGCTATACAAGCATATAAATAAATAAATAAATAGATGTTGCTACCCGCACCTGAAGACAACTGAAGGTCTGGTGAACCTGACTCCAGTGAGGACCGGCCAAGCAAGATCTGCACTTCGAGCTACAGCAACGATTGTCTGTGGCACCTGATATGATCTTTGCTCGTCTCACTAAAATGACGGCCTTTAGCAATGCGCTCCCTGCTCCTCGCGGCCTCCTCCACCGTGAAGTGGCCTCTTTGTGCAGGACTTAGGAAGGTACATTTTTCAGCTGGACTAACTTGGTCCTTGTATCCAGCCTTTGCTCCATTGCGGTAAGCCTGAACGTGTGACTCACATGACCAGATAACCACAAGTGGTCCTTCATGCTTTTAGGCACTATACTTCTCCTAATTCTTTGAAATTGCATATCTCTGTCTCTACTGATTGGATTTTGTTGTTTTTGGTGTCAAATAATTGATTAAAATGTACACTACTTTTCTAAATTTGTGTGGGATATCTATTTTGATGTGTTTTCACTTTGTAAGTGTTTGAAATGCTTCATAAATACTTCCCACCTTGCTTCTGAGTTAAGCCTGGCTGCTTTTTGTGCCAGGCTACCAGGGGGTCAAGCAAAGGTTAATTTAGTGGCATTTGTGGTTCACCCTGACAAGGATTGTGGCTGTTGCTTGAGTGGAGTTTCACCCCCTTTAACCAACAACCTAGTTTTTCACAAACCCCCTTCATTTGTGCCTTCTGGACTATTCCGTTCAGCAGCTCCGCGCGATCCGCAATTGTGCTGCTGTTTTCTTTTGAGTTTACCTCGAAATGAATCAATTTCTCATCAGTTCTGAACTCCGCACTGCTTGCCGATCAATACACGGATTTAGTTGGAACGTTTTTGTATTTGTTCCAAGGCACTTAACAGGTCATGTTGCTACGTTATCTGCCAACATTTCCCTCGATGCCGCCTTGTTCGGCCTCGTCGCAGTTCTGGGGGCCCCAAACTGTGTGTCCTCTGAGGGCCACGCGGCACCCGAAGCCAGCTGGCAGCTTCAGGATCCTATTTTCGATCGACGGCACGCCATATCCTGGTATCGCCGCACGCTTTATCCTGAACTTTGCGTGTTATCTTGATCAGCCACTATCCCGTGAATTACAGAAACCCCACTGTTTTATCATTCAACGCTTGGTCTCCGAAAAATATCGACCACGTTCATTGACCTCAGATCCTGTTTAACACCATATCTTGCCGCTTTCAACTGGATTTACACGGTATCAACACGAAGAATTAAATCCCGTGATATATCACAGAAGGTACATTGTGTTCTTGCCACCCACTAGAAGACATCAGTGTGTTGCTTTTTCCTGTTTTCGGTAATTTTAAACTTGTGGCTCCGGAAGAAGGCGTTTTCGCCGAAACGCGCGTCGAGTACTGTTTCTTCACCCTGGTTGTGGGCACCACTGATTATTAGATGGTGTCTTTTTTATGTATAAAGATTGTATATTGTGTTAGTGTATGTATTAACTACATATAATTTTATTGTACTGTCATATAATTTGAACTTTCCTGTTCTTTATATGATTTTTATCAAGTATATTAAAAGCATGTTTATTTTTAATTAATGATTTTTCTATTATTTTTAAATTGTTTGCCTTTTCCTATTATCACTGGGTCCACATAAATTGTCGTCTACTATTGAGACTGCCTAGGAATTTTTCACATACACTTTACTTACCCTGCCCTAGGAGTTTCAATAACCACTACCCAGGGGGTCCTTGTTTTTCTCATGTTAGCTTCAGGATCCTGACATAGAACTCCAGGGGTGACTGGAAGCTGGGGACCTTTTCAGGCTGGAGAGAGGCTTCTACGGACATCATTTGCATGGGACCAGAGGCGGCTACCACTGATCGGAGGCAGGGGGGCGGGAGGGGGAGGACGCTGGAGGTAGAGGGAAGGGGGAAGGACGCGGGGAAATCGGGAATAAAAAAAAATAATTAAAAAAGTACCTTCTCACCACTTCCTCGGCTCCGTTGTGCTCCCTCGGTCTGCCTTACCGGAAGCATACCCAGGCGACCAGTCAGTCAAGGACAAAACTGCCTTAGCAGCATTGTGATTGGTCTGAGCACTGTGTTTCAGCGCTCAGACGCTGACTGGGGGCCTGGACATATTCTCCAAGTAGGCTGTAATTTAGCCTGCAAGGAGAACATGCGAAGTGCGCAATACTATTTTCAGCGGCCCAAGACGGCCGGCCAAGCAGTCACTGCGCACTGTAGGGGGGTACTGCCACTCCTCCCTGCCCCCATCCTCTAACGCACGGCGGCGGAAGTAAGAGAAAATAAAATGGTAATAATGCAAGTTATTATCATTTTTTTCCCTTTGTGTCACTGCAAAAAAGCAGTGAGGCAACGCTTCTGCGCCTTAGCTGAGGAGCCGACACTGCATAGGACTGACCCAGGCACCCTGCATCAGCGTTGCTGCTGGGTCCCTCTAACACTACAAGGGAGCATCGAAGGCAAGCCTAAGGTCGGGTCTTCAATAAGGCAAGACGCGGTGGAGGCCTTAGTTTACCACCTAAGGCTAGCGCCAAAGTGATAAAAAAATCCAGAAAATTGCCTGTTTTCAGTGTCCATGAAGGTTCTAGAAGCAAGTTATGATTTTGGCTGGAGAGCTCTGCATCCTTTTTGGCCTCTGATGCAGGAGTGCTATGGGCTTCAAGCCGCCCACTGGAGACCTGGTGGGTTTTGTGTTTACTGCAGAGCGGCTCAGTTCCCTCTCCTCTCTGTAGCTGGCAGCGCTACATTGTCCCTTCTGATGTACAAACATCGCTACATTGTACCTTCTGACATAAAAAGAGGGCTACATTTTACTATTTGGCATACGAACAGCGCCACACTGTATATTCTTGCATAAAAACAGTGCCACATTGTACCTCCTGATGTAAAGCAGCCCCACCTTGTACCCTCTGACGTAAAAACACAGACTTGTCTGGTCCCAGGATGCTTATTTCCAGCCCAGGGAAGACATGGCTTGGCAGTTCGGGCTGGACTGTTCCCCTGAGGCAAAGTTTCAGACTGATTTGCATATGGCCATGTCTAAACTGCGGTGGTGGAGTGAGCTAAAGAATCGTGATGGATTTAACCCCAATCAGTTGACTGGGGGTGAGTGCTTGATTTGCTCAAATGCTCCGTCCATCATCCCCTTTGGTATCACTTTGTTCGCCCTAAGTTGGCAGGGTATGCTCAGACGTGAGTCCCTTGCTCACATGGCCACTGGATTCAAGATAGCCTGGCTGATGAGGATTATGAATCTGAAACTGGTCCCAGGATGCTTGTTTCCGGTCCAGGGATGACATGGCTTGGCAGTTTGGGCTGGACTGTTCCCATGAGGCACTGGGTCAGACTGATTTGCATATGGCTGGGTCTAAACTGGGGTGGCGGAGTGAGCTAAAGAACGGTGATGGATTAAACCCAGATCAGTTGACTGGGGTGAGTGTATTATTTGCTCAAACACTCCTTCCTTCATCCCCTTTGGTATTGTCCTGTCCAGCCTGTGTCTTGCAGGAGGTGAGTTTATGGTGTCCCTTTCTTTACCGGTGGCCTTTCTCTTTTATGGCTTCACACTACAGGTCAGCAGTTTGATGCACGTCTTTTTATTGTGTATAATAGAGTTTTACGAATGATCTATGTGCCTTTTATAAAGCTTGCCCCGGCGGATGTGAGGTATAGCGCAACGTAAATACTGAACATATATATATATATATATATATATATATATATATATATATATATATATATATATATATATATATATATATATGTGGAAATCTATTAATGTGACTCACTGTAAAAAGGGACTAGAGGTAGCCTTGGGCCGTGAATAGTCACTCAGTCCTGACTGATCCTCACCCCCATCCTAATCCAGAGCTCTTCATCCCTCCCTCATCATCCCTCACTTCTAATCCCTCATCTGTAATTCGTCATCCCTCACACCCTTCCCTCTCTCTTCATGCCTCGGCTCATGTTCCTCAACCCTTACCCCTCAGGCCTCAGCTTTCATTCCTCATAGTTCATTCCTTACTCCTCATCTGTCACCTCAGTTCTCGTCCCTCATCCCTCACTCCCTATCCCTCGCTCCTCAGGCCTCAGTTCTCGTCCCTCATTCCCCATCTCCCGCTTCTCATCCCTCACTCTCCATCTCCAGCGCCTCATCCCTCACTCCCCATCCCTCGCCCTTCATGCCTCAGTTTTTGTTCCTCATCCCTCACTCCCTATCCCTCGCTCCTCAGGCCTCAGTTCTCGTCCCTCATTCCCCATCTCCCGCTTCTCATCCCTCACTCTCCATCTCCAGCGCCTCATCCCTCACTCCCCATCCCTCGCCCTTCATGCCTCAGTTTTTGTTCCTCATCCCTCACTCCCTATCCCTCGCTCCTCAGGCCTCAGTTCTCGTCCCTCATTCCCCATCTCCCGCTTCTCATCCCTCACTCTCCATCTCCAGTGCCTCATCCCTCATTCCCCATCCCTCGCCCTTCATGCCTCAGTTTTTGTTCCTCATCCCTCACTCCCTATCCCTCGCTCCTCAGGCCTCAGTTCTCGTCCCTCATTCCCCATCTCCCGCTTCTCATCCCTCACTCTCCATCTCCAGCGCCTCATCCCTCACTCCCCATCCCTCGCCCTTCATGCCTCAGTTTTTGTTCCTCATCCCTCACTCCCCATTTCTCGCTCCTCATTCCTCAGTTCTAGTCCCTCATCTCTCACTGTCATTCCTCTCTCCTTAGGCCTCAGATTTCGTCCCAGATCCCCATTCTCAGGGCTTTAAGTGGGCCGGGTCCTAAAAGCAGGCGCTAAGACTGCTCTCTATCAGGATCTCCATTTTTGCCCTCATCATCAGGGTGAAAATAAATCTGACCCCTGCAGCAGTGCCCCCCTCACTGCCTTTGATGTAACTTCAAAGAGACTTGTTATAGTTCTCTCACAGTCTCACTATTTCAGAAATGAAGCATTTTCAGTATTATAGGCATGGAAGCCGTAGTTGTTGCATATTTATCTTATGCAAGAACAACCATTAGCAAAGCCATTACTCCTGGCTTGTTGCAGGTGTAATGATACGTGTTGCAGTATATATCTAGATGCAATGACAGAAGCAGAACATTAAAAGTCAGGTGGTACACTACCTGAGCACAGATTTTTAGCTTAGGTGTTTTTAAGCCATGCCCTAATGACATTGGCCACGCCCCTTTCAGAGACCCCCAGTTTTTCATCCAATTTACAGCCCTGCTCCTTTCCCATTCCTCACTCCCATCCCTCACTCCTCACTCTTCAGTTCTCATCCCTCACTCCCATTCCTCTCTCCTTAGGCCTCAGTTTTCGTCCTTCATTCCCCATTCCTCACTCCCATCTCTCGCTCCTCATGCCTCAGTTCTCGTCCCTCATCTCTCAACCCCATCCCTATCTCTACCCATTCCTTCGCTCCTCAGTCCTCAGCTTCCATTCCTCCCTCCCTAGGCCTCAGTTTTCGTCCCTCATTCCCCATTCCTCACTCCCAGTCCCTCACTCATCATGCCTCCATTTCATCTCTCGTCCCTCACTTCCATCTCTCACTCCCCATCCCTCACTCCCCATCCCTCACTCCTCATTCCTCAGTTTTCATCCCGCATCCCTTACTCTCCCTCCCTCGCTCCTCATGCCTCAGTTTTCGTCCCTCATCCCTCACTCCCCATCCCTCGCTGCTCATGCCTCAGTTCTTGTCCCTCATCCCTCTCTCCCATTCCTCTCTCCTTAGGCCTCAGTTTTCGTCCCTCATTCCCCATTCCTCACTCCCAGTCCCTCACTCATCATGCCTCCATTTCATCTTTCGTCCCTCACTTCCATCTCTCACTCCCCATCCCTCACTCCCCATCCCTCGCTCCTCATTCCTCAGTTTTCATCCCGCATCCCTTACTCTCCCTCCCTCGCTCCTCATGCCTCAGTTTTCGTCCCTCATCCCTCACTCCCCATCCCTCGCTGCTCATGCCTCAGTTCTTGTCCCTCATCCCTCTCTCCCATTCCTCTCTCCTTAGGCCTCAGTTTTCGTCCCTCATTCCCCATTCCTCACTCCCAGTCCCTTGCTCCTCACGCCGCAGTTCTCATTCCTCGCTTCCATCCCTCGCTCCTCATGCCTCCATCCCTCGCTCCTCATGCCTCCATTTTCATCTCTCGTCCCTCACTTCCATCCCTCTTGCGTCATCCCTCACCCCCCATCCCTCGCTCCTCCTTCCTCAGTTTTCGTCCCTCATCCCTCACTCCCATTTGTTTCTCCTTTGGTCTGTTTTCGTCCCTCACCCCTTTCTCCCCATCCCTCGCTCTTCAGTCCTCAGCTTCCATTCCTCTCTCTTCGTTCCCTCTCCCCAGGGATAAAGTGCTGATGATTGCACTTGTGAACAGAGCAGAGCAGCCTTCAGTGCCTGTAATGATTTACACACTCGCTGCAGGGTATGAGCTCCTATTCTGGTATTTCTTGGGTGCAAATGATTTCTTGACATGCTTTTTGAATGATGTGAGTGACTGTTCACCTACTTTGCAAGCCTTGAAAAGTGATACATAAATAAAAAAAAACGATAAGAACAAAAGTCTGTTGTTACTGCTGTGGAAGAAACTTCCATATATTCAGAGAATGCCCTGCCTTAACCCCTTTGATGCTTGTGACGGAACAGTTCCGTCACGAGCGCCGGTTGGGCTGTGCTTATGACGGAACCGTTCCGTCACGGCCACGCCCGTTTCTTAGAACCTTCAGCACAGCGCGAGAATTCGCGCCACGCTGAAGGTGTTAAATAAAAAATGCAACCTGCGTGGCAAGTCAGGAGACTAGGCACACCTTTGCAAAGAAAGCAAGGGTCCTTCTAACTCGAGAGTTGCAGTAGTGTCCAAGGAGAAAACCATGCCATATAGTATTAAGATTGAAAAAGAGCTGCAAGCAAGTAACAGGGTATTTGTGATTAATGAGATAGGAGACACAGATGATATCAAGAGGACAAACTCCTAATGTGTGAACTGGAAGATATGGGCAAAGAACTCATCGCGATAGCAGACTGTGCCCCCTTGATACAATCATAACCAGAAAGGAATTTGAGAAGCAGGTCTCAAAGGCAGACTCATTGATTTTATGGAGTACCTGCCCACACTAGTCTATTTCAAAGGTAGATCAGTGGAAATCCATATGACTAACAAAGATGTGTGTGTTGAGCTGGACAAACCAGCAGTTTTAGTATCTAGGTGTTAAATAGCCATGTTTTTAAGGCATTACGGAATTTGATGTAATCTATCTCGTTCCACAGTGAGGGCCCGAAGTAAGAAAAAGATCTTCCACCCATCCAAGAAAGCTTGATTTTAGGAATGACAAACTTCTTTAGCGTGGAGAAGCGGAGAAGACGAGAGGGGAAGTAGGGGCAAACAAGAGATTGAAGATACTTCGGAGCACTACCAACTTTAATTTTATGCATGAAAAAGAGTGCTTTGAACCTGACTCGGTTTTCAACCTTGAGCCAATGAAGATCCCAGCGATGTTGGGAAGTGGAGGAGGTCCTAGGGATCTTACATAACAATCTAGTTGCTGAATTTTGTATCACCTGCAGTTTACGTGTTTTGGCTTTATTCGAACCCAGATAGAGCACATTTCCATAGTCAATCCTTGAAGTAATCAAGGCATTGACTACGGTTTTCTTAGTGGAATACCAAAAGTAGTAAGTTTAGGATTTTGTCTTAAGTTAGTTCTGTGAATCGGGCCCAGGGAGTCGAGCTGCTTAAGTATAGTTCAAGGCAAAGGGTCTTTTGGGGATCCAGATTTAATGTCATTAACAAAATTTTATTAAGGTATCTGAATTCAACATACACCAACTATCCAGAATTCCCTTGGAGGTCATTAAGGGGCCCAATATCGTTATTGCCTTTATTATTGGCGGTGAGAGATTTCAATGAAGTTGCTGGCACAGAGAGGCATTTATCTTGGGCCAACGTAATTCCTTGATAGATGTTATCCACTTTTTGTATAAAAAAAGTAGCCAATGTTTCACATTGCTGCTCATTTAAATCCGGTGGCATAGCTAAAGTTTTAGAGCCCGCGAGTTCCTTCACCATATTAAATAATGTTTTGGAACAATTTAGAGCTTCTGAGATAGTGGAGGACACATGATTGGCTCGGGCCTTTCTGCAAAGAGTGTGATCATTTTTTATTTGGTTTTATAGGCATTTTTGGCTTCAGGTGTGTAGTTTTTTCCTCCATCTAAGTTCCGATTCTTTGCATTCAGCTTTTTCTTTTTTCAACAGTTCTGTAAACCGGGGAGCCGGGGGTCGATGAAGCATGTGTCTATTGCAGTCGAGAGAAATTTCTGCACAGATTTAGATAGTGAGTGTACAGATTGCTTCAATGTCTAATTTTTTCCAATTTCTGCTTTGCGTGGTTTGATCGGTAAGGAGTTTTGACTCGTGTGTTACAACTTGGAGTGTGAATCTGACTAAATAATTATCAGACCAACACATTGGCAGCGCAGGTAAACAGCTAATTCCATTTAGATTAGAAAAAGTGGGATCAAGTAAATGGCCCACTTCTTGTGTGGATCCAGAGTTAACTAAGTTTATGTTTAAGGCGGCCAGGTCAGAGATAAACTCAGAACTTGTTTTACGAGTTTGATTTTCTAAGTGCATGTTTAAGTCCCCTAATAGGGAAAAATTGGCTGCCTTCATCACCAAGGGACTTATGAGTTCCGGAAAAGCAGATGCCCATGAGGCAGCGGTGCCAGGGGACCGGTAAACAAGTATTCCATTTAACATAAAATTGGGAGTAGGAGACAACTTAAATGTCCCTGCTTCACAGTTGGGGATTGGTAGGTGATTGAAGTTGCAGTTGTACTCTTTTTTTAAAAGAATAGCAATACCACCCCCAGTTTTCTTAGTGCGGTCAATCCTTACTGTTGCGTAATGATCAGGAACAGCTACTGCAATGTCAGGACCTGAGCTCTCATGGAGCCAGGTTTTAGTAAGGAAGATTGCATTGTGCTTCTCGTCAATTAGTAGATTACAAATTTCTAATTTGTGTTTCGGTAAAGACCTACAATTTAAACTAAGAAAAGAAAAAGGTTTATGTTGAGATGTTGTTTGAATGATTTTATAGCTTTTCTTTTCCATAATTAAATTGGAATTGGGAGCAAATACAACGCCACAATTAGAACAGGGTGCTGTTCCGACCTCCATATGCAATTTAGCACATTTTGTAGATAAAGGGAAATGCGGGGCCTGGAGCTGTTCCGGTTTATACCTTAGTGTTGGAGCTTT
The DNA here is from genome assembly GCF_964263255.1 of Lissotriton vulgaris. Taxonomy (NCBI): domain Eukaryota; kingdom Metazoa; phylum Chordata; class Amphibia; order Caudata; family Salamandridae; genus Lissotriton; species Lissotriton vulgaris. Next base: position 26,096,553 of record NC_141699.1, read on the forward strand.
TATGCTGCTAATGGTGTGAGCAACCTGATTGTCTGCTTTAGGCAGATCTTTATTGCGACTAATCGGTGTGGGACCAGGGTTTCTGGCCCTCAGCTCGGTCCAGGCACGGACGGGCACAGATGGGCTTGCCTTTGGCACGCCATCGGCGCGCCTTCGGCACACCCACCGCGCGCGTCTGCCGTGGAGAGTGGGGCATGGGATTTCTACCCTTGCGGTCAGCTGACTGCTGACGTCAGCGCTCCACTTCCCCCGCCTCTACCCGGAAAGCAACCAAGACCGCTGCTCCCTCCACAACAAGCGGGCGTACCCGTGGTGGACCGGGGAGCAGTTGGTAACAAACACAAGAGGTGAGTGGTAAAAATTAGGTTCCCCTAATCGCCGCAGTTTAAAAGTTACAGTTTAAAAATTACAGCTAGCGTTGCAAGCGTCTACTTAAACGCGTCCGCTGCGCAGAGTGCGGGTGTGGGATTTCTATCCTTGCGGTCAGCTGACTGCTGACGTCAGCGCTCCACTTCCCCCGCCTCTACCCGGAAAGCAGCCAAGACCGCTGCTCCCTCCACAACAAGCAGGCGTACCCGTAGTGGACCGGGGATCAGTCGGTAACAAACACAAGAGGTGAGTGTTAAAAATGAGTTTCCCCTAATCGCCGCGGTTTAAAAGTTACAGTTTAAAAATTACAGCTAGCGTTGCAAGCGTCTACTTACACGCGTCCCAAGGATGACCAATTCTACAAATTATACACAAACATATTCAACAGTGGATTAGAAAAGCTGCAAAACTTTGTTCACTGCATCAGACTCGACAAGGGTGTAACACTAGTCAAACAAAAACTTGGGGGTGTAACCCTATGTGTTAATAATCAACTACAAAAACTCTTAGAGACCTTAAAAAATGTAGACGTTATTGAGGATGATGAGTCCGCCAAATGCGTCTCACCCATAGTCCTGACTAAAAAAAGCAATGGAAAATGATGCTTATGTGTTGACTCAGGAGCATTAAATGATTCAGTCAAAAGAGACGCACATCCCTTACCAAGGATAAAGGAAATGGTCATGCTCTTAGATGTAGCAACCATTTTTTAAACTCTTGATCTTTGTCAAGCATACCATCAGGTAGAATAATCACCAGAGTCAAGAAAAGTAGCTACCTTCATAACACCATTTGGGTTATTCAGATATAAAAAGATGCCATTGGGAACCTGCATCTGCCACTGCAGCACTGATGCGAGCTATGTTCAATACCTTCAAGGACTTAGAAAACAAAGTGAAATGTTTCCTGGGTGATATTTTTATTTCTTTACTAAAAATAAGGAAGAACATATGTAAGTCTTAAAGGAAGTCTGCAGTTGTTTGGAAACCAAAGGACTAGTGCTTGCACCTGAAAAGTGCAGGTTATTTAAAACCCAATTTGACTATTTGTGATATTCCATCTTGGCTGGTGAAGTTATTCCAAAGAAATCACTTGTGCCACCAATAAGGAAGCACCATCACCAAATGATGATGATAAACTGTTGTCCTCAATAGCACTATTTTATTTCTTTTATAGCGCTACACAACCCCAAGCAGGGTGTCAGAGCTCTTTACGTAACATACACATTATACATTGACAATAAATCATGTGCATGTGTAAATCAATGTACAAGATGAGTTACATGAGACATTGTTACAGGTTGTAGGAGTCACGTGTCTTTCATACATCACTGTGGTCTTTTAGTAGCATTACAATTTATGAACTGCATGTAACCCAAGAATCTCATTGTTAAAAGCAGTAACCCACTTTACTATCAACATAAAATAAAAATCTGTCATCTGCATGTTAGATGATGTGCTTTGCAGGAGACACATTTACCTTCTCTACTACTTTGATTCGAATCTGGGACTTCACAAACCACAGATCTCGCAACTAAGTTCAATAACCACCAGAGTTATCCCATCATTATTACTATTCCCTGAGATTTTCTGGGCACCTTCACAGCAGATGCCTTACCCCAATCAAATATTTTAAATTATAGACTTTGAAATCAAGTAAGCTTAATAGATCTACTACCATGCTTCTCCTTGTTGCCATTTTTTGAGGCAGGGTTAAAAAAAAAACGGTGCGGTCCAGATTTTGCATAGGGATTGCGCCACTTTTTTGGCACAATCCCCATCCAGTCCAGTGGGGTCCATCAGAGGTCCAGCAGGGGTCCAGTGGTCCAGCAGGGTCCAGCAGAGGTCCAGAAGGGTCTAGAAAGGTCTAGCAGGGGTCCAACAGGGGTCCAGCAGGGGTCCAGCGGGGTCTAGAAGGGTCTAGCAGGGTCCAGCGGGGTCTATAAGGGTCTAGCAGGGGTCCAGAAGGGTCTAGCAGGGGTCCAGAAGGGGTTTCCGAAAGGGTCCAGCAGGGTTTAGAAGGTTCTAGCAGGGGTCAATGAGAAGTCTAGCTGGGGTCCAGAAGGGGTCCAGCGGGGTCTAGAAGGGTCTAGCAGGGTCCCGAAGGGTCTAGCGGGGGTTCAGGAGGGGTCCAGAGAGGGTCCAGCAGGGTCTAGAAGGGTCTTGCAGGGGTCCAGCAGGGTCTAGAAGGGTCTAGCAGGGGTCCAGCGGGGTCTAGAAGGGTCTAGCAGGGGTCCAGCGGGGTCTAGAAGGGTCTAGCAGGGGTCCAGCGGGGTCTAGAAGGGTCTAGCTGGGGTCCAGAAGGGTCCAGCTGGGTCTAGAAGGGTCTAGCAGGGGTCCAGCGGGGTCTAGAAGAGTCTAGCAGGGGTCCAAAAGGGCCTAGCTGGGGTTCAGAAGGGGTCCAGCAGGGTCCAGGAGGGTCTGGCTGGGGTCCAGAAGGGTCCAGCGGGGTCCAGGGGGCAAGAAATCCGCCCCAGGTAAGTTAACAGATCGTGAAACCATACAGACAGCCTCTCAGCGGTGTCCATCCTTACTCCGGCCCCAGAGCTCGGCCCGAACTGCACCTCAGGCCCCGCCTGGCTCGGGCCATCCGTGACCCGTGTCAACGGGGACTTGACAGCACGCTGTGAACTGCTGCCTTTGAACTGACTCGGTCTCTCATAGCTTAAGTATGCCGGTCAGGCATTCAGCTAACTGTGTTTTTGGCTATTTTTAATAAATACTACATGTTTATTTAGAATATTGTGTATGCATACAATACACTTTTAACTTTCCTTCTACCCTCCTCATGAACGTAAAATAAGCCTCTTTATTCAGTATATTTTTATGCTGTCGCACTTGAGCGCGTTATAGAGGTTCACAAAATAAATAAAAATAAAACGCCTTTGGCCCGGCTGGCGCGGTGTCTGTTCCGTTCCAGCCTCGCGGATTGAATTTCGTGTCTCTTCGGCTGAGACAAAGCAGCAGCGGCCTGTCCCAGCGAGGGCATGAATTAATAACGACCCGGCCCTGTGATGGAAGAAACGCACGGGCAGACACCGTATGAACCGGAAGACACAACACACACCGGCAGACACCAGCGGCCGAGGGCGCAGACACCCCGGCAGACACCGCATCACCCGGCAGACACCACCTAAACCGGCAGACACCACCTTACCTGCGGCCAAGGGTCGCAGACACCCTGGCAGACACCACCTAAACCAGCAGACAGCGCCTAAACCAGCAGACACCGCCTTACCAGCGGCCGGGGTCGCAGCCACACGGCAGACACCGCATAACCCGGCAGACACCACCTTACCAGCGGCTAAGGGTCGCAGACACCCTGGCAGACACCACCTAAACCAGCAGACACCACCTTACCAGCGGCCGGGGTCGCAGCCACACGGCAGACACCGCCTTCACCAGACTGCCCTGAGTACCGCCGCCGACAGACCCTGCACACATCCGTAGCCCAGCGGCAGACACCCCGGCTGGACACTGGCAGCCACCCCCTGGCAGCCACCACACACCGCCCGTGGCCCTGGCGCCGAGACTCCTGTGCCAGCTGCATCGCAAAGCGCATTGTAACTGCAGACTCCAGTCTGGGGTGAGTACCGGGTGTGAGTGAGTGACGACGTATGACTGCACAGTGTCAGTCTATGCGGCCTGACAGGTGACTGACTGCCCCCTGGCTCTGCCGGCCTCTCAGAGCCAAGCCTGGCATGGGACTGACTCTTCCTTATCTTGTAACCTTTGGCTGGTCAGTCAGACAGGTGACTGACACTGCCCCAGCCCAGCCAGCCTTCCATAGCCAAGCCTGACATATGACCGACTGATATGAGTGACCTTTGGCTGGTCAGTCAGGCAGGTGACTGACACTGCCCCAGCCCAGCCATCCTCCCATAGCCACGCCTGACATGTCACCCACTCTTCCTAGTGACCTTTGACTGGTCAGTCAGGCATGTGACTGGCACTGCCCCAGCCCAGCCAGCCTTCCATTGCCAAGCCTGACATGTCACCCACTCTTCCTAGTGACCTTTGACTGGTCAGTCAGGCAGGTGACTGACACTGCCCCAGCCCAGCCAGCCTTCCATAGCCAAGCCTGACATGTCACACACTCTTCCTAGTGACCTTTGACTGGTCAGTCAGGCAGGTGACTGACACTGCCCCAGCCCAGCCAGCCTTCCATAGCCAAGCCTGACATGTCACACACTCTTCCTAGTGACCTTTGACTGGTCAGTCAGGCAGGTGACTGACTTTCCCCTAGCCAGCCTTCCATAGTTAGCCAATCCTGACTTGCCACTCACTCTTTCAGAGTCAAGCCAAGCCTGGCACGTGACCGACTCTCCCCGTCCATCCCATTGGCCGGGGACTCTGCCGGCCTTCCGTGAGCGAGCATGGTGTGTGACTGACTCTTCACCAACTCTACAAGCCTCGCATAGCAAACCTAATGGACGGTCTCTATCCCAGCCCGCAGATGTTATGGGCCTACGACACCCAGCGTATGGCTCCTCCGGCTACCCGACCAGTGGCACTGGGGGCCACAGGTGAGAGGGGCCCCTACACCCCAGTCATGGCTCCATTTGCTACCCACCCAGTGGCATAGGGACATATTTTATATTTGTGCATTAGGCCCCAGGGGGCCCTCGCTGTGGCACTAGTACCAACCCGGGCTTTCTACTTAAAAAAAAATTGTATTAACTTCATTCTATTGAGATCGTTTATTTTTAAAAAATAACAGAATACAACACTATACATAACACAGTTTGCTGAGACCAAAAGAGAACCCAAACTAGATTTTTGTGGCACAATGCTGCCACAAAAACCGTGATAAAATTCGCCAAAATATTTTCAGCTAAGTTAGCCTGTGCTGAAGGCCATAAACTGAACAACTGTACAAAGTTGCAAAATAGTTAACTTCACATAGCTTCTCCAGCGGTTTGTAAACCGTGCAGAGGTGCAATTAACAGAGCCATCGGCTTAATAAAAACACGCATCTGACGTCATTTCCCAGGGGGTTGCTGCCAAATAAAGAACGGCCAGAAGCTGTGGTCACACCCACATCCACTGATGAAACACCAGCCCACGTTAACGGGCCTTGGTAGCCAATGGGAATCATCTCTCAAAGTTGCTGGAAAATCACAGACGTGTACCGTCCTGTATTCGCATCCTAAAAGGGTTGTAGTAGTTAACGTTTGCGAGTAGTAAAGGTAAGCAGTTGTGCATTACACCCTCGTTCCTCATCATAGTCTTACGAAATGACGATGCACAGTCAGAGGCGGGGAGCCAGCACATTACCAGGGAGAGCCGAGCCCGAGCCGAGCCCGAGCCGAGCTTGCGTATTTGAAGGTGCTCTCACATGAGACAATGATGACACAGGCGTCTCAGTGAAATACAATGTTTGCCCAGGGCCACACCGTTTGGTGAAGTGGGATAGTTGGTACTGATCCCAGGCTTCCTGGTTTCACATTCTGCAGTCCAGCCTCAGGATGGGTCTTTCTTTCTCTCTCCTGTTTTACACCAAAGGTTAATGCTTTGTCCTTAAATCTTGCACGTGAGACTAGAGCGTGGGGAGCAGGTAGAAGCCACCAGAAGGCGCTGCCTGTTTTGGCCTCAAGGGTCCAAAAGGACCTCATGCTGAGATAGGCTCAGACACCCAGCCTTGTTCGAACTTTCAGTGGCCCAGGCAAGCTCTCAGGGGCTTTTATCAGGACACTGCAAGTTGAGCAGAGTTTGTGACCAAATAGAGGAACAAAGCTGAAGGCCAGGTTCCCTTTAAAATCATGGAGGTCATATTATAGGTGGTATTTTATTCCGTATAATACATCGTTATGCCATCACTCTTCCACCAACCTTCTTTTTAAATTTTGGTTTTCTGGTCCTTCTTGTGAAAGAGATTCAATAGCAGATATGTAGAATAAATGTGAAAAATGTTCTGTGAATATAAGCCCGGCGATATGCACCTTGTAATTGATTGCAAACTATATTTTGAGACACATTTAGAAGCGGCTTCAGAAAGCGCGGTAACCTGCAGATGCATTCCTGCTGTTTTTGTAATGAGCTTCTGGAATGCAATAAATATACGTTTTGCTATAAATGTCTCTTTATCAGCTAATAACATGTGCTGGAGAAAATAGTTTAGGAGAAAGAGCTGAAAGTAAGGCTGTGCCAAATTTGTGTAATGTCAATTTGCATGATTATCTGAAATTGTTGAAAAAATTATGCAAAATTATGCAAAACGCAAATCCAGCACTTAGTGTTATATTTTTGGAAGCGATTATGCATTTCACACTAAATAACTGCTGAAAAAAGGCAAGTGCCGCAAACAATCGCTGCTTGCAATGTGTGTGGGTTGTTCGCGTGCTCATACGGGAGGATTTTTACATGAACGGACTTGAAAGCACGCAGTCTGGCACCCTGCATCATTTGTAGATTTGACATCACAAGCAAAACGTGAAAGGCCAGAAATTAAGCAAGGTAATGCCAAATGTAACAAGCATTTCCCCTGGACTTGCTGAAAAGCTGCACGTCACTTCCGTTGTTTTCTACATTTGTAATTCTGCTCAGTGACCTGCCTTTCATATGTTGTCTGCTGACTCTGACAGCCAGCACTTTCGGGTCATAGAACGACTGTAAACAATTATTACATTGGAGTAGTGATGTTATTGTCCCATTACAGAGGATGAGGTAGCAAAGTCCAGTAGGAAAGTAACAGTTCCTTGGCACGAATATATGTGTTAAGAGATCCGTGTGCACAGATTGTTGCACAAATACCTTTCGATGTTTAAAGGAATGTCATTTATTGAAAGAAGAGTTGTTATTTGTGCTAGTAGGAACACTCCTGGCCTCTGCTGTTTTGAGTTCTCTGCCACCCACGGGGTGTAAGGGGCAGTTTGCATCCCTGTGAGTAGCACCCACTATTACTGGGGCCACACCCAGGGACATGTTCACTTGTCCAGCCTCAATGCCCTGCGGGAGACTCCTGGCAGCATTCATTCTTAGCATGTCTGCTGTGCAAAAGAAGCTCCATCTCCCTTGAAAAAAAGAAGCCCAAAACAAACTCAAACATACCGGAAAAAAAGCCCAATCCCCAACAGCAATGAAATGGCATAACAAGGATGAGAGCGACCGTATTAAAAGCCTGTAAACAAAACAAAACACATATACTTGCATTTAAAAGCGCACAAACGTATGAAACTTGGCAGATCTAGTTAGAGTTAGTGATTTGTAGACAGCTGAAAAGGCTTGGACCAAAAATGTGCTTGGGTGTGTGTCTGTGTGTGTATGACCTGCAAAGACACTCTGACTGCATCCAGAAATGTCCCTTTATAGATTAAATGCAGCTTTAGATTTAATTATGTAGCGTTCTAGTTTATTTACGTCACGTCGATGTGACGCACGGCGGCCATGTTGGCGCCGAGTGCGCGCGCAGGCATTAGCGCGCCGATCCCCACACAGTGCAGAGCGCCGGCCGGCGCTCCTCGGAGTATTACAATCTGTTCTATAATAAACGAAAGTATAAGTACAATCACCTGCTGCATGTCTTCATTGAAAAACACTACAGTGGCGACGAGGTCGGGAGAAGCGGCCAGACCACCACGAGGTGCACAAATAGGAAAGTTGGACTCCACGTGGCAGCCACGAGGCACAGAAGGACTTCCACACACGGTCAGCTGGCCCACCCAGACACCAGAAAGGTCTACCAGGTGCAGCACAGCCGATGAGACGACGCAGCCAGACACAGCAGGACACACTGAGGTACAGTGGACCCGAGGAGCGTGGCAGTGCCACAGCCAAGCACAGAAGCGGCATATAGGCCCGAGAGGCAGCGCAATCACTGCATAGTCAAGGACACACGCGCCACATTCCTGCAAATCCACGCCAAGGGGGTGTAGCGCTGGCTACCAAAGAGGAGGAGGTGGGGACCAGCAACAAGAGTCCCCAGAGGAACACGCACACAGGGACCGAGAACAGCACCCCAGGCAGCCCCCCAGGCAAATCCACCGACGTAACAGGCACCAAGGAAGTGAAGATGAGTACCCCGGCGGGGTATGCGATTGCGCCGGTGCAATTCCTGCCGAAGCCTGGAGACCCACTGATGAAGTGGGAGGACTGGAAAGAATATATAGACAATTTCATAGGGGTTCTAGAGGACGAAAACGAAGAAAAGTTCACTCCTCAGAGAAAGAAACGTATCCTGTTGCTGAATCTAGGTCTAGAGGGACTCAGAATCTACAAGAGTCTAGTACCGAAGAAAAGAGAAGATACCGACGACGACGTGTATGCGCATGCGGTGGAAGACCTAGATGAACGTTATCGCCCCACCATCTGCGTTTCAGTGGACAGATATAATTTCCAACAAAGGAAACAAAAGGCGGGAGAAACCATTGAAGAGTATGTAGCGGCCTTGAGGAAACTGGCAGCCACGTGCAAATACGCACTGTGGGAAGACGAATTTATTAAAGATCAGGTTGTCATGCACACCACGAGCGCAAATGTACAAGACAAGCTGTGGGCGAGTGGCGACACTACACTCAAAGACGTGTTGGTCATTGTTAAGAGGGCGGAACTCGCACGGAGGTGCGCTAATGCAACCAAGAAGGAAGTGGCCACCCCAATCATGGTGAACAGAATACAGGAAGAGGAACATCGCAAAGACCAAAGAAACAAGCCACCAGGGGTCAAAGGAACCAACAGATGGCAAGGGAGACAAGCGAGCAGCGAGAGTAAGAAAACGTGCTACAGGTGCGGAAGTTGGTCCCATGAAGCACACGACAGAAGATGTCCGGCATTCCGGGCCAAATGCCTGCACTGCGGCATCGTAGGCCACTACGAGAAGGTGTGTCGGAAGAAACAGCAAAAAGGAACGGTGAAATATGTTGACCAAGGCGATGAAGACCTCGAAGACGTCACAGAGGAAGAAGTAGTCACCGTCTTATGCATATACGACCAAGTGCTGAGCGTGGACGGGAAGAGATCAACCAAACCCGTCCTAGACATGTCCATGGGCGGCATCACCATCACAGTAGTGGCAGACACCGGATCTCCATTTACCATCGTGCAACGGGCAGTGTGGGAAGTTGAGTTCCAACCCAAGTTGGGCCCCCAGAACTGGAGAAACTAGATATACGGCCTGTCACCTACAACGGGGATCGCATTCCCATGTTAGGATTCCGACACCTGTTGTTTGAGTTTAGAGGCCGATCAGCGTGGTGCAAACTATACGTTGCAGAAAAAGGACCCTCCGTCTTAGGATGGTTAGACCAGGGCGACCTGGGAATAAAACTCGACCCAGGGGGGAAGGAACAGATCCTACTTACAGAGCAGGAGGAATGGCCGGACATGAACAAATGGAAGGAGAACTACCCGAAGGTGTTCGGAGGCACAGTAGGAAAAATGGAGAAATTCCAACACAAGATCGTGCTTAAGGAAGGAGCCATTCCAGTAGCTCACAAGGCGAGAAATGTACCAATTGCAGTGAGAGAAGCAGTCCAGACGGAACTCCAAGAACTGGAGAAGATGCTGGCCAAGACCAGAGGAGTAAGGTGGTACTCCACCATTGACCTGACATCAGCCTACCATCAAATAGCACTGCATCCGGACAGCAAAAGCCTTACATCATTCATCACCCCGTTTGGGTGCTACCGATTCTGTCGCATGCCGTTCGGACTGGCCTCGGCGGCAGCAGTCTTTCAAAAAATGATGCACCAACTATTCAGAGACTGTGAGGGCGTCCAGTATTTCCAGGACAACATCCTAGTGATGGGGCGTGATAGGATGGATCATGACCGGAAACTAGATAAAGTGTTACAAACACTGGAAGTCAAAGGCCTCACGGCGGAATGGTCAAAATGTCGGTTGGGCCTGCAATCAGTGACATACCTAGGCCATGAGATCGGACAACAAGGAATCACACCAAAGACAGAAAATGTAAAGGCCATCGCTGAAGCAACGCCCCCCAAGAACAAGGAAGAAGTCAGGTCGTTCTTGGGAATGGCGGAGTACTATAGTAAATTTGTGGTACACTTCGCCTCAAAGACCTACAACATGAGGTTGCTGACCAGAGAAAGCACGGCGTTTCAGTGGACAAGCAGAGTTCGAAATCATCAAAAAGGAGGTCTCAGAAGCCATACCGCTCAAAGGGTACGACCCACAAGGCACCACGGTGCTCACCACCGACGCCAGTGACAAAGGGCTGGGCGCCGTACTTATGCAAGACAGAGGAAGAGGGGACTTGGAGACAATCAGCTTCGCATCCAGGGCATTGACGGACACCGAAAGCAAATACAGCGTCATCGAGAAGGAGATGCTAGCGGTGGTGTGGGCCATGACGAGATTTCGACAATTCTTGTGGGGTACCCGATTCCTGCTCAAAACAGATCACAAGCCGCTGGTGAAGGTATTAACATCATGTGGACACGCCAGCGCCACACCCAGGATATCCAAAATGTCCTTAAAGTTGCTTGAATTCAGATACGATGTGGAGTACATTCCCGGGAACAAGAACCGAGTAGCGGACTACTTGAGTAGGGCAGCGGCCATGGAGCCCGGAGAGGAAGACCCAGCAGACAGAGGAGAGATGGTAGCTCTCATAGAAGACCAAGAGAAGCTAATCAGCCAACAAGAATGGACTGAAGCATATGAAGAAGATACCGATATCAAGGAAGTGAGAGCGCATATCATGCAAGGATGGCCCGACAAGAGAAATGTGAAGACGAACCTCAAGCCGTATTTTGAAGTGAAGGAGGAATTGTCAGTAGGAGACAAGGGGATATTCATCTACCGAGGTGACAAGGTGATCCCCCCAAGGAACCTCATCAACAAGTTATTGGACTTACTACACGAAGGCCACTTGGGCATAGGTAAACTGAAGGCCAGATCTAAACAAAATTACTGGTGGCCAGGCATGGACATAAGAGCAGAGAGGCACGTCAGGGAGTGTCCACAATGTCAAGGAGCGGACAAAACATTGAGACCACTACGCCCAGCTCTTGGAAAGTTCGACAATCCCTCCAACCCGTGGGAAGAGTTGTCCATAGACATCTTAGGACCGGTGCTAGATGACCAGAGCGCCCAGAAGTATGTGTGTGTCCTCATAGACCGTTATTCCAAGTGGCCAGAGCTAAAAGTGAGCGAATCCATGGACACCGAGAACATCTTGAAGTTTTTATCCGAAACATTCACCAGGGAAGGAATCCCCAAGTCCATCTTAAGCGACAATGGGCCACAATTCACGTCGGAAAGATGGAAACAATTCATGGTAAGAAACGGCATCACTATCAGACACACGGCAATTTACCACCCAGCTGGCAATGGCCTATTAGAACGATTTAACAGAGTAGTGATGGGAGCCATACAAGCGGCCATATCCAGCAATAAAGACTGGGAAAAAGCGCTAGAGAACATGGTGTGGGCCTACAGAATAACTCCCACAAGCACGGGGTTCAGCCCGTTTCAAATATTGAGAGGACGTGAACCCTTCACGCATGACAACAGGATCTGGAAGGAGAAGGTGGTAACCAGTGAGTGGTCGCCTGCTGTGGTAAGGGCCAACTTGGAAAGAGCACAAACAATCTACGCCAATCACTACAACAAACGGAGGACTGTGAAAGAGACTCGCCTGGAAAAAGGAGAGTGGGTAAGAGTAAAGTTAGCTACTCTACAAAAGAAAGGAGACAGCAAGTATAGCAAGCCGATGCAAGTCAAGAAAGTATACGATCGGGCAGCTCTGCTGAGCGACGGTAATGTGTGGTCGCAGGACCGCATGGCCCGGTGCAACAAGATATTGAGATGGGGACGAAGGAACACGGAAGGTGAAGACATGGAGGACTTGAATGAGGAAAGTAGGCCAAGAGGAAGTGAGCAAGAGGATGAAGCAAGTGCAGGGGAGGCACGTGAAGGTGGAGAAGGGAGCGAGACTCAAGGAGCTGAGATGAACATGTCGGGAGGAAATAAGAACAGTGATGGAGCTGTGAGCGAAGGAATGGAAGATACTGGAGCACCGGGTCAAGGGACTCGAGAGAACACTGGTAAGGTTACCAGGAGTGGAAGGCAAGTTGTAAGGCCCTCCCGATTTCGAGACTTTGAACTAGACAATGAAGTGTAAGTGACTGAACTTGATTTTGATAAAAGGGGGAGATATGTAGCGTTCTAGTTTATTTACGTCACGTCGACGTGACGCACGGCGGCCATGTTGGCGCCGAGTGCGCGCGCAGGCATTAGCGCGCCGATCCCCACACAGTGCAGAGCGCCGGCCGGCTCTCCTCGGAGTATTACAATCTGTTCTATAATAAACGAAAGTATAAGTACAATCACCTGCTGCATGTCTTCATTGATAAACACTACAAATTATTGTCTTGATTTTTGTTTGTTTTTGTGATATTCTTAGTTGTATACATGTATATTATGTGTATCTATATGGTTTGTATATACAAGGATCCAAGCTGAAAGGCAACGAGGCACTGTGCAGGGTCAAAGGGTACGATGTTGTTGATGAGGGATATGGCAGACTGCTACATCATCATGATGTAGTGCGATCCAAGGGCAGGCAGCGGTGGCCGATCCTCGCTGCCCTGCCCGCCTGAGTGACGAGCCAAATTGCACCATGGCAAACCCAATCAGTGCTACCAGTAATGATGGGACCCCCCTCCTGTGAATCCCACGTACCACTGGTCCACCATCTTACTCACACCCTTTTCCGAGCGGAGCGTTGAAAGGCAAGCCCCCAGTTGTTTAGGCTTACAACCGCCTTAAGAACTAGCGGGGCGCCAACGATTTTCTTCCAGGGACCTGCCAAAAAAGACTCCTGGAGTTTGGCACTGCCCCCCCCCCCCTATTGTGCTCCTGAAGAGGTACCCTTCTGAACCCTTCAACCTCTGGATCGCCCTGTAACTCCGCCTGCAACACAAAGAAAAACCTTAAACAGTCCTACCTAACCGTGCTTCCCGGCCAACACGCCGGGTGTGCAGTAGGGCGGGAGATGACGTGTCCAGATCAAAAGAAGGTGCCAGAAGGGCGGGGGCAGGTATAAATGCCTCTCCCCAAACCTCTGTGCGCCGGAAATGACACGGCCCGCATGTCGGGCTCTGGACTCCTCCACAGGGTCCCAAGAACTAGAGGGGTGTTGGTGTGCCTAAGTGGCACTAAGGTGGCCGCCATTTTAGGTGGCCCACTGCGCGAGCCGCAGGCAGCCGCATTCCCCATATTGGGTGCATGGATGGTGATGACGACCTGTTGCCTTGCTTTGCTTTTTTGCATTGCTTTGCCTCTAGTCGGATGGTGTCTTGGTTGTAGTGGCACTGAGAGCCACCGGAAATGGGAAGACAGATAAGTAGTGGATGTGCTGTTCTTGATGGCTTTGTAGATGATGGAGCTGGTTTTGAGGAGCCCACACACAGGCCAGAGAGCCAATGGAGATCCATAAGGGTTGGGAAGAGGTAGTCTTATTTTTCCATGCCTTTTATGTTGCGTGCTACGGCATGTGAAATGCCTTTAATGTAAATGTAAATGTGTTGTACTTGTATAGCACACAGCTACCCCGGAACGGGGTCTCCCGGCGCTTGTGCTCATACCGCTAAGGAACCCTTCCTGGCTTTTCCCTGGGAAATGTCCACTACTAGGCATCCCCAAGGTGAATCCAGGCATCCCAGCGCTGTTGGGGCCGTTGTGGAGATTAAGCAAGCTATTTAATGGGCCTAGTTTAGGATCTGAGGCCTAAGGAGTGGGGCATTGACGCCGTTGAGATTACAGAATGTGAGGGCTTGAATGCCAGTTCTAATGTCATTTTCCTGGATGACTGTTTCACTTCCATGAGTAGAGCGGAGCTGGCACAAGCCGCGCTGCTCGTCTTGTCAATTTTCTCCTAAGGGCAAGGCTGGTGTCCAGTATGAATCTGAGTGAATGTTGGGTGGAAGTCGGGGCTTGAATGTGTCCAGGTTTACATTGTTGAGCCAGGTTTAGACTAGTTTCTGCTTGTTCTTGGCAAACAGTAGGACTGCTGTTTCGTTGGGGTTAAAACTCCCGGTATGTGCAGGACATCCAGGTCTGGATGAGGTGTCGGCTGGATTTGAGAAGTTCGGTGTCTGGCGTGGTTTGTGTATAGTTGGTGCATTCGTGAATCTTGACGCTCGTAACAGTGACTGGAGTCCAATGCAGAGGATGCAGATGTTTGGGGGAAGATGTGACCCCGCAGTATTTTGCGGGTGGTCCAGAGGTATTGTTTGCCTGGCGGTGCCCCTATAAACGAACCAGAGCTAGTTGTATGAGCGGGAAGAGCCTCACTGAATGATGTTGCCAGTGAATCCCATTCAAGACCTCAGGGTGTGAGTGAGGGTGGGAGGTTCAGTAGTGCCGAAGGCATCTCAGATGTCCGTCCACATCAGGAGGTGGGTGATCTGTGTCTGTGGCATGAAGCGTGCCCTCTGTGATTTGGAAGGTGGCTGTCTGTAGACTACATCGTGAGCTGAAGCCGGATTGATAGTCATGCCGGGGATGGTTGGCGCTGATGCACTTGAGGAGTTGGTATATTGTCCGCTTCGATGATCTTGTCGATCAAGGGTAGGTGACTGATGGGCCTGCTGTTGGTGAGGTCACAACTCTTTACTGTGGCATTCTCTAGGAGGGGCAGGATGTGGCCTGCATTGCTATCTTCTTGGAAGATACCTTGAGAGAGCAAGGCTTGATGATGGTGAATAGAGGAGAGAGTTTCTCCAGACAGGTCTTTGTTGAAGGACAAGGGTTAGACATCACTCTTGCAGGAGGTGGCCTAGAGAGAGTTCAGAATATAGGTGCGGTCTCAAGAGAGACAGGATTTTGAAGGGTGGCTGCTGTGGAATGCTACCTTGAGGGGTTGTATAACCGGGGAAGCGGGCTTGGTGTTGCCCGTGCTGTCTTTTGTATGTTTTCACTGGGGCAGTGGTGGACGCATTGTGCTGGTCTGTGGCGTGTAGGGTTGGAGGATCCGACAGGAGGTTGGTGGGGCTCTTGATTGTCTCTCACACCTCCTGCTTCTGCTGGCAGCTCGATTGATGGTGTTTGTACTGTACTCGGCTTCGGACGATGCAATGAGTGATGTGTGCGCCGCCCGGGAGGGCGGGGACTTCAGACTTTAATAGTGTGAGATTGTCGGGGAGTTCTGTTTCTCTTCCATTTTCTATCCTGGCTTTTGATGGAGCATTTGTTGTCAAGGAGTTCTCAGGAGTACCGGGTGCTGAATGGTCCAGCTTGCAATTGCGTATTTTAGTTGGAGCATAGGTGCCCACTTACCTCGGGCAACATTTTTTTTATACCAGCGCAATCATGCATCATTTCAGTAAGTAAGTAATTTGTTATTGTTTAGTTAATTAAAACCTTAACCATATTTCACCTAAAAAGAATCAATAAAATTTCCACCAATTTTAAAAACATAATATGTTTGCATTATCAGTTTGTTGCGAATAAATATTTTTTAACACATTATTGGGCGTACAGTCTCAATTTGTTGCAAAGAATGATAAATGAATTACATCCATAAAATTCATCATCTATTCAGTTAATTTTCCGCTGTCTGTAATGCCATTAAACGTTCAATTTGCGAGGCTGGTCTTCAGGGTAAGAGGTTTGGATCGCTTGCATCTCCTGTACAATAGTATCTAAGGATTCATGGTTTTCACATTCTAGCTCAAAGTTTGTGTTTCAATTTTCAATTTTCAGAGCATGTTCGTAACAGTTGAGAAATGGAATCAGTTTGCGATTCATTTGAGGATCTGAGGGTCTCGCCCTGTCATTACAGCCGCTCTGTAGGTCCCTATTCCTCGGAGGTTTAGAGCTTTTCGCAGTAAAGTGACTTGTGCTCTGTGTAGTTTGGGGCAAGTGCAGATTATATGCATAAAATCCCATTTGTTGCTCCCGCAGGCATAGCCGGCATGATGTAGGTAATTACAGTAAATTCGCAGAACGCATGTAAAGCGAAATTTCCAAAATTATTTCAATGACTACGTCACACAATGATGTGCTGATCACAGCAAAAATGCACATCAAGTGCATTGGAACAATGCAAACAGCCAGTATGTGGGCGGTTATTGTTTGCAGCGCTTGTGTTTTCCCTTTTTTTAAAATTTAAAATGCATCCTTATGTCTAAAATGGAGATAAGAACTCATTTCACACACTAAAATGAAGCAACAAATGCCGGTTTGGTATTTTGCGTAAATGTACATCATTTCATGTAAATTTTAAAAAAATGTGCACGTGTTCCCAAAAGCAAATTATGCACAATTTGACACCATCCGTGTTCACGTGGTTTTCCTGATTTGGCGAAAGTTGCGTAGAAGGGTGGGGTGTTGACGTCAGACCTGGAGGTGGCAGCAGGGGGTGAGAGAGAGCTTAAGGTTGCCAATGACGGATTCTTCAAGGACCTGGAGGTTTGTTGTTCTCTTTTGAGCTGACCACGACGTGTCGGTTGGACGCGGGGCATTGGGCGGAGGGTGGTGAACTTGTCTTGCAGTCCAAGGCTAGAGGGGTCTGATGGCTTGTGATGTACAAAAGACAAGCGCGATGGTTTGGCCTTTGGAGGGTGTTGGTTGGTGACAGGCTGTTGTGTTGATGATTTTTCATGTTTGCTTTGTCTGGGAGTTTGAAGTTACTGAAGGTAGTGCGGGTGTGTTGAATGCATGAAGGAGAATGGAAATGCTGGTGCTTAACACCCTTCACTGCAGGAGGTGCTGTATTGGATCTGACGGGATGGTGCCGTTCATAGCATAGAATAGGTATAGTATGCAAATGTACCAGCCAGGGACTAGACTGACCCTTGAGTAGATTTAAAGATAGAGGTGTGCAGACGGCAG
The DNA here is from genome assembly GCF_964263255.1 of Lissotriton vulgaris. NCBI lineage: Eukaryota > Metazoa > Chordata > Amphibia > Caudata > Salamandridae > Lissotriton > Lissotriton vulgaris. The sequence continues at coordinate 26,113,721 of NC_141699.1, forward strand.
GCTCAGGAAACATCCCCCCGCCCCCAAACGCTTGTGGAAAAAGAGTCCGTCAGGTCTATCAGTGGTGGGAAATCTGGGAATTCTGCAAAATCCATGGGTGGATGTGCGGGAGCACCCCCGCCCCCGCCCCGCCCATGGAACGCCTCCCTGGGGCAGAGTAATGCAACACAGCGATTTGCAACGCAGCATTGCGCAATGAGAAGCGTTACTCTGGATTTATCAAGCCAGGCAAGGCCACACAAGGCAACACAAGGCCACACAAGGCCACACAAGGCAACACAAGGCAACACAAGGCAACACAAGGCCACATAAGGCAACACAAGGCAACACAAGGCCACACAAGTCAACACAAGGCAACACAAGGCAACACAAGGCCACACAAGGCCACACAAGGCAACACAAGGCCACACAAGGCAACACAAGGCAACACAAGGCCACACAAGGCCACACAAGGCAACACAAGGCCACACAAGGCAACACAAGGCCACACAAGGCCACACAAGGCCACACAAAGCCACACAAGGCAACACAAGGCCACACAAGGCAACACAAGGCAACACAAGGCAACACAAGGCCACACAAGGCAACACAAGGCGGCCTTATGTCACTTGAGGAATCTGATTTCGTCGTTGTGTTGCCCGCGCAACCTCGCAACTCTTGCAACTCGTTGATACATCTGCCCCTTGGTGTCTTGATTTCAGGGGAGAAGAGGCTTCTCTTCCTGGACTCTCCGGTGGTAACTGTGGTCGAACCGTGCAAGGCCCAGCTCACGAGAGGTGGTGGGAAGGTCGGCATGAAAACAACAAGAGAGTGAGCACCAACAATAGACGTCAGTGTCTAGGGCGAGACATCCATCACTCTACAAAAGAAGACGTCTCACAAAACACTGACATCAATACAAAAACGACGCACAACAGTACTCAAGTCTGTGCACAACTGCAAAGGCATTAGGGGCCCACTGCCTTGTGAAGGTTTTCACTTTGCCACATCTGTGTGAAGTCGTGACTTTTGCAAATATACTTTGCATATTTCCTTATATAACGCTAAGAAAGTGCTCGTGCATGACATATACTTTGAATAAAGCGCTTAGGTCTCATTAGCCAGGCCTCTTCACTCTGACGGGGCCGTTATCAGCAGTTAGTGACCTGATTACAGTAGATCTTCTGCATTGAACCCCGACATTTAGACTGCTGGGAGGGGACATACCCTGGAGAAATGAGGAATAACCGCGGAAGTCGGTGCTGAATTACCAGTTCCCTGGTGGTGAGTCGTTTCAGAGGGCACCCCAAGAACACAATCCACAATACTGGGGAGTAGTGCCCCCCGGAGCTGCTAATGCCCCTGGTACCGGTAACGCGGGGGAGTATGGGGCGGGGTGTGGGGGTGTTCCTGGACCTCACGGAAAACACCGAACTGATTCTCCCGCGCGCTGCTTTTCTGTACCAAAAAAAGATGCATAAAGGGAGCTTGCAAGAAACCCTCTGCTCTGATGAGTGTGGAAAGTGTCTCTGTCTGTGGTGAAACGGATTGACAGAGACCAATCATCTACGCGAAGGGCCAAACACAGGAACTTCGGTGCACTCCAAAGGCAAAAAAGAACGCTGCTCATGTTTGTGAATAATACTGTTGTCAACATCATCAATAAAGGTCTAATTCCAGACCGAAGCATCGCTTCCGAATAGTGTTTGTCTTCAAAAACACTTAGGGAGATGAAAGAACACAGCGTCCAGCAGTGAAAACGAAGTTTGATCTGTGGCTCGGATTTGCGACCCCGGGGGGGGGGCTCTTCTCAAAGGACTTTGCCACTAATTGCGAGGCACGTCTTTCCGACCAGGAGCTCCCAGGGGCACTTTCATGTGTCCACAAAGCCTTTCCCCGAGGGCCCCGTGACCTTGAAGGGGTCAGTGTTCACCTTTGGGACTCCAGCACCGCGGACAGCTCCAGAGCTGCCTGATGCTACACTTGGCTCCGATGGGAGTTTGTCCAATCACGGGGCGTTGGGTACCCGCCTGCGGTGGGGTACAAGGTTCCCTTTCTTCTGCTTCCACGAGGTTGTAGTTCGGAAAAATCATACCAGTTCTGTTGAAATAAGTTCGCTTTTGACCTGATTTCACTAATGTTCAGGCAGGTTCCTGAGCCTCTGACACGCTCTTGCTTAGAACAGGGGGCCACCAAGAAGAGGGTCGCAGGGCTAGTGCTTAGAGGTAGGTTGTAAGACATGTCCTTTCTCCATTCCTATGGATTACACTAGAAGCTGTTTGGTTCACCGAGGGGGTTTTTACCCCGGCTTATTTGTAATTCAGGGCACTGGGGAGGTTTTAACTCCAGTTTGTCCGTTTCAAGATGTTCCAGTGTCCAGGGGTACAGAGAGTGCCTGTCGCACATGCTCACAGCACATGGGGTGGGCACCAGCCCAGGCCAGGAAGAGAGAGTCAGAGAGAGAAGGTACAGGGTACACGTTTCCTCAGGGTTCCCAAGGCCAACAGTGTGAATCAATCATTGTGTGTCCACCAGGCCGGTCCACCACCCGGACAGCTCACCTACTCTTGATCTTGGAATGCCCCGTTTATCTAGATGATCCATCTCCACCGTGGCTTGTGATGCTCTGTTGATCCAGATGGTTCATCTCTACCGTGGCTTGTGATGCTCTATTCCAGATGGTCCATCCTGACCGTGGCTTGTGATGCTCTATTCTAGATGGTCCGTCTCCACCGTGGCTTGTGATGCTCTGTTGATCCAGATGGTTCATCTCTACCATGGCCTGTGATGCTCTATTCCAGATGGTCCGTCTCCACCGTGGCTTGTGATGCTCTATTCCAGATGGTCCGTCTCCACCGTGGCCTGTGATGCTCTATTCCAGATGGTCCGTCTCCACCGTGGCCTGTGATGCTCTATTCCAAATGGTCCATCTCCACCGTGGCCTGTGATGCTCTATTCCAGATGGTCCGTCTCCACCGTGTCCTGTGATGCTCTGTTGATTCAGATGGTCCATCTCCACAGTGACTTGTGATGCTCTATTCCAGATGGTCCATCTCCACCGTGGCTTGTGATGCTCTATTCCAGATGGTCCGTCTCCACCGTGGCCTGTGATGCTCTATTCCAGATGGTCCGTCTCCACCGTGGCCTGTGATGCTCTATTCCAGAATGTCCGTCTCCACCGTGACCTGTGATGCTCTATTCCAGATGGTCCGTCTCCACCGTGTCCCGTGATGCTCTGTTGATTCAGATGGTTCATCTCTACCATGGCTTGTGATGCTCTGTTGTTGTAGATGGCCCATCTCCACCGTGGCTTGTGATGCTCTATTCCAGATGGTCCGTCTCCACTGTGGCCTGTGATGCTCTATTCCAGATGGTCCGTCTCCACCGTGGTCTGTGATGCTCTATTCCAGATGGTCCGTCTCCACTGTGGCCTGTGATGCTCTATTCCAGATGGTCCGTCTCCACCGTGGTCTGTGATGCTCTATTCCAGATGGTCCGTCTCCACCGTGGTCTGTGATGCTCTATTCCAGATGGTCCGTCTCCACCGTGGCCTGTGATGCTCTATTCCAGATGGTCCGTCTCCACCGTGGTCTGTGATGCTCTATTCCAGATGGTCCGTCTCCACCGTGGTCTGTGATGCTCTATTCCAGATGGTCCGTCTCCACCGTGGCCTGTGATGCTCTATTCCAGATGGTCCGTCTCCACCGTGGCCTGTGATGCTCTATTCCAGATGGTCCGTCTCCACTGTGGCCTGTGATGCTCTATTCCAGATGGTCCGTCTCCACCGTGGTCTGTGATGCTCTATTCCAGATGGTCCGTCTCCACCGTGGTCTGTGATGCTCTATTCCAAATGGTCCGTCTCCACCGTGGCCTGTGATGCTCTATTCCAGATGGTCCGTCTCCACTGTGGCCTGTGATGCTCTATTCCAGATGGTCCGTCTCCACCGTGGTCTGTGATGCTCTATTCCAGATGGTCCGTCTCCACCGTGGTCTGTGATGCTCTATTCCAAATGGTCCGTCTCCACCGTGGCCTGTGATGCTCTATTCCAGATGGTCCATCTCCACCGTGGCTTGTGATGCTCTGTTGATTCAGATGGTCCATCTCCACCGTGGCTTGTGATGCTCTGTTGTTGTAGATGGTCCATCTCCACTGTGGCTTGTGATGCTCTATTCCAGATGGTCCGTCTCCACCGTGGCTTGTAATTCTCTATTCCACATGGTCCGTCTCCACCGTGGCTTGTGATTTCTATTACCCTGGCAGAGATCTTCACACAGAAAATACAGGGGTGGCGAGGGTGGAGGTCTCTGCCCTTAGGTTAGTGAATAGCATTTTGTAGTAAGTGAATGAGTAGTAATAACATAATGCTACTTCACATACTACCAGTGTATTAACAGTGCATTAAATCTCAAATTATATTTGGCTGTCAAGAATTCATTTTTCTCCATCCTCATGGAAACACAGATAGTGCTAGATAACAAAGTCATCTAGCTGTATTCACCTAGCAACAAGCAAAGATACAGTTAATGATGCCTTCTAGCACACCCGAATAAAAACTGGAGCCAACATCTGTTTCCCTGAGAGCTTCAGCTGTTTGAAAGACCTCATATTGTCAATTGTTTAAAAAACTGCAGTAAGAGTTGCGGAGGGGATGCGGGCTTTGGGTCAGCCCCATCAGCCATCGCTTGTCATGTGTTGTAGTGGTTACCATTGATTGGATGGATGGGGCCATCAAACCCATGGCATTTCATGGTGAGTACATTGTACTATTTGCGTTTCAGTTGGGCTCGGTGATGGGCTATTAATTAGTCCTTTTATTTCACTGAAGAAGCGACTTGCAGTGTGGCTTGTAATTGAGCGCCAGAGTTTGTTCTTTGATGCATTTACTTTGCTGAAACAATGACCCTTTAATTGCTGGCATTGGCTTTTTGTTTAGGAAGTGTTTTTTAGATGGCTTAGCCTGTCGTAAAGACACAGAGCTGTGCTCTAATCGGCCGTGCACGGTCATTTGTTGTACTTTCCTGTCAAATGCATATATCTTAAGGATGCAATAAAAGTAATGCCTGTTTCAAAAGCATCTATGTGCACTATGCAGTAGGGTGCAGTACACCCCTCTTAAGTGCACATCTTACACCACAAACTCCATGTTCTGAATGCCTTTCATAGCAGTCTTCTTTGAGGGTATACATTAGTACTGCTGATGACGTCTGTTCAGCCCTACTATAAGCTCTGACAGTGTCGTAGCTCAAGATATTAATTCATTATGGGATTTTCTTCCTGTGCCGGAAGGGGGCAAGAAACTCAAAGTCACCCAATTATTGCCTAACACTTTAACTAACAAAATGTGACACCCATCGGCTTTGCCAGTGTTTGTTTCCTGCGCTCAACTGCGACTGCGGTGAGGTTCACTAACGCCCCCTGTGTTGGGTAGTGGAAAAGCTCACAAATAGATATCATGAGTACACAGGGTTTCTTGGTGTGCTGCACGCAGCGCCCATTCTTCTAGAATCCCGTGCTCTCCATGCCACTGGAGTAAAGCTATCCTGGCTGATGACGGCTGAAAGCCTGAAACCGGTCCTAGGATGCTTGATTCCAGTCCAGGGAGGATCTTGCTTGGCAGTTCGGGCTGGACTGTTCCCATGAGGCACAGGGTCAAGACTGATTTGCATATGGCCGTGTCTGAACTGGGGTCGCACGGTGAGCAATAAAACGATGGATTTAGGCTCAGATTTCTGTACTGGGGTGAATTTATGACATTGTTCTGCATTCTGTCCATCAACTGTGGTTTTTGCATTCTTCTAGAAGGTCATCATCTTTAGTAGGGCCAGTGCACGGTTTGGGCTTATTTCACACACATTTAGTTGGGGTTCCCTTCTATTGTCCCATCCCAATGAGTTGCATTCGTTGAGGCGCTCTTTGTGTCCTATTCTCTTCCAATAAATACTCACTTTCCCCTCCTCTCTTCCTCAGATTCGCGATGGTAACCTCTGGCACCCGGCCGTGCCGCAGAAACCCTTCAATGGCACCCCGTTTTTAGAGGATAAAGCACCGTCATTGAAACCAGATGTCCCTTGGCTCGGACATGCAAGGCCACACTGCGCCTTACTGGTAAGTGCACTCTTCGATGAGCTACATTACCGCAAGTGTTGTACCTCTGGTGTTTGCGCCACGCTGTAGGCACTTCTGGGTGCCCTTCTAGAGGGCGTTGATGGATGTCACTTGCATGAGGTCTTGCTTAGGTGGGTCAGGCTCACAGATGTACTTCCAACATGGCTGCTCAGCCTGAGCATGAGATATTGTGGAGGAGTGTGAGGCTTGTAGTTGTATTGTGGAGGAGTGTGGAAATAGATGCAACTGCTCGTGTTGATGCAAAGTTGACATGGGAAACATAATGGATTGAATCTTTCGATACAGTTCTGCCCAGAGTGTTAAATAAACGATAAGATAAACGATAAGAGTAGCAACCGTTGTATCGATCAACAATAGAACTAGAAAAGTTGCTATTTTTTGATGTGCAGAAAATTTGCCTATCTATCAAAAGAATTACTGAAGGAAATCAATGCCTTCAATCAACGTGACGTATAAAGCGCGTAGTGGTATGAGTAAACGCGAAGTGAAAGAAAAATGTTGGCTACAGATGAAATATCAGGAAGCAATGAATATTTTGTGTGAAACTTTTGAAGTAGATGTGTTTGTTATTGATTGCACTTATCTAAGTTTGTGAATTTGTAAGTGTTTTTTGTTGGTTTGGTCTTGCAGAAGGGCTCTTGAGCCCCCGGTGAAGCATAATAAAGGCAAAATGCATTGAGCTTTTTATAAGACATACCGTATACTCATATAAAGAGCAATGTATTTTGGGAGGGAATACAATGATGCATGAATATAAATAAACAAATCATTTTTCATGTAGACCTGCTGGGTCGATTTCTTCTCAAGTTAAACTGCCTGAGAAGCTCTTCATGGCTTGGCCACTGCTGAAGTGGTGCAGTGGGATAGATGCATTGTTTGTCAAAGTAAGGACAGTGAAATTAATGGTAGTGGTCAACGTAATAGGGTAGAAGTACCCGCATCTCAAGCTAGTGTAGAGCAGCGAGCCATGGAATGGGGAACGACAATGGTTTGCGGGTTCTAGGTTCAGACCGCAGACAGGCCAGATCCAATCATAGCTGAGAGTGAGGTGGCAGTCTGATATCTGCTCTTGTAGTTGGGTTGAGTAGAGTCAACAGAAAACAGATTGTGTGCCAAGGAGAAGGCGATTCTGTTGGGGGAGGGGGAGGGTTCCTGCACTATCTTGGCTTTGGACAGATGAGGAGAAACCCAGATCAACACAGGTCCCGCGATCCCCAAACTGGGCGCGGTGGTGGCCAAAACTTTGAGGTCAGCTGTGGAGGTGTCTAAGGAAAACGAGGATGGTAGAGGGATGGGTGTTGTAGGTGGAGAGAAACAGGGTTGGCATATGGGTGAAGTTGGTCTTAGTAGAATACAATATGTAGGACACGACGGAGTGGTTCTTAGTGGATGCTAAAATCAATTTTCCTAGAAAGGTCGGGGGAAGGAGCCATTGTTGGTGTGCGGAGCATGTGTTAGCTCATGTAGTTTAACTGCTGGAAACACTACTACTGTTGTAAGTATGTTTGCTGCTACTGAATACCTAGGAGTTGGGTGTGTTTGTGGAGTGCTAACAGGATGTGAGGATTAAAGGTCTGTAGTGAACCAGTGGGCTTGACCTCAGGAAGGGTGGGAAGGAAGGGAACTTAAAACAATCAGCGTAGAGGTGCACTGCTTATCACTAGAGCTGTGACTTGGTACAGAGTCGCAAAAAACACAGTTGATGGACAGAATGCAGAACAATGTCTTACATTCACCCCAGTACAAGGATCTGGGCCTAAATCCATCGTTTTTTTGCACTCCACACCACCCTAGGTCAGACAATGGCTATATGCAAATCAGCCTTGACCCTGTGCCTCATGGGAACAGTCCAGCCCGAACTACCAAGCCATGTCTTTCCTAGACCGGAATCAAGCATCCAAGGACCGGTTTCTGGCTATCAGGGAACTTAAAACAATCAGCGTAGAGGTGCACTGCTTATCACTAGAGCTGTGACTTGGTACAGAGTCAGCCCGGAACCAGTAGCTTGAAAGCCTGACTCTCGTATCTCCTGCCTTGTTACTCTGGCAGTCTTTGAGCCTTGGACACCTTGCCGCAGAATAGTGTTTAAGTGCCGGCTCACTTACAGTGTATATGCTAGCCTCTAGGTTTTGATGCGCTTGCAATGTTATCCCAAGTAGTCTGTTGGTCTTGACTTGCTCGCGGTGTTAGTCCTCTAGCCTTTGAGTCGTAATTTGCTTGGTTTCCTTCTATTGTTGTTTTTATGTTTCCTCTTGTTTTGTGGCATTGTTACTGCAGTGGTCTGAGAGTCTTGCTAAGCTTGCAGTCTTATCCTTGTAGGTTTGAGTCTTGGTTAGCTTGCAGTGCTGCCTGTAGCGCCTTTGAATCGGCTTCAGTTGTATTGTTACTCGAGTAGTCATCACATATTGGCTCCCTAACCTTATTTCGATAACATTTCTTTGAGTCTTGACTGGCTAGCACTATTGTTCTACCAAGCTTTGAAGTTGGCTTGCTGGCAGTCTTTTCTGGAATTCTTTACGCCTTGACTTGCTAGCAGTCCTTTATAGGCGCTATGTAAGGTTTGTCTTGCTTGCTATCTTTCCCTGTCAGCTTTTAAGTCTTGGTTTGTTTTCTTTTTTAAAGCAGTTTCTTGGCACATTTGCAGTCTTTTCCAGGCAGTCTTTCATTCTTGGCAAGCATACAGTTCTTCCTAGGCAGTTTTTAAGTCTGAGCTTGCTTGCACTATTTTTGAGGCAGTCTTTAAGTATTAGCTTCATAATAGTTTTTATCATGCAGGTTTTAACTCTTGGCGTGCTTGCAGGCTTTCCAGGCATTCTTTAAGTCTTGGCTCACTTGCTCTCTTCCCAGGTAATCTTTAAGTCTTGGCTTGCTTGCAGTCTTTAAATAGAGCCTTTAAGTCTTGCCTTGCTCACAGTCTTCAAATGCAGTCTTTACGTCTTGGCTTTCTTATAGTCTTTCCCAGGCAATCTTAAGTCTTTCCTGTCTTGCAGTCTATGTAGGGAGTCCATGAGACATATATTGCTTGCATTCTTTCCCTGGTAGCCTGAGCCTTGCTGGCTTGCAGTCTTCCTAGGATGTTTTTCAGTCTTGTCTCACTTGCAGTCATTCCCAGGCAGCCTTGGCTTGTTTACAGTTTTCCAATGCACTGTTTAAGCCCTAGCTTGCTTGCAGTAGTTCCCAGGCATGGTTTACGTTTTGGGTTTCTTGCAGTCTGTCCCTAGTAGCCTTTGAGACTTGCTTCTTTACAGTCTTCTGAATCAGATTTTAAGTCTTGGCTTCTTTGCAGACTTGCCCAGGCAGTATTTAAGGCTTGGCTTGCTTGCAGTGTTACATAGATAGTCTTTAATTCCTGGCTTGCTTGCAGTTCTTCTCATGCACTCTTTAAGTCTTAACTCTCTTGCAGTATTTCCCAGGCAGTTTCTAAGTCTTGGCTCACTTTCAGTCTTTCCCAGGCAGTTTCTAAGTCATGGCTCACTTGCAGTCTCTCCATCGTAGTCTTTGATCCTTGTTAACTTGCAGTCTTTCTGGTTTAGTCTTTAAGTATTGGCTCGCTTGCATTCTTTCTGAGGCAGTTCTTCTGCTATTGCAAGCTTGCAGTCTTTCCCAGGCAGTCTTTAACTATTAGCATGCTATTGTCCTTCCCAGGCAGTTTTTAAGTCTTGCGTCGCTTGTAGTCTTTCCCAAACAGTCTTAAGTCTTGTTTAGTTTGCAAGATTTCTATAGTAGCCTTTGAGCTTGTTCACTTGCAGTCTTCCTGGCAGTTTACAGGCTGAATTTTGTGGGCAGCGTTTATATATTATCTCCCTATGACACATCCCAGGCTGTCTTTAATTCTTGGCTTGCTTGTAGTTCTTCACAGGCAGTTTTAAGTCTTGTTTCATTTGCAGTCTTTTCCAGGCAGTCTTTAAGTATAGGCTTGCGAGCAGCCCTTCCCATGCAATCTTTAAGTCTTCACTTGTTTGCATTCTTTCCCATATGGCTTTTGTGCCATGCTCGCTTGCAGTCTTTCCATGTGTTTTTCACGCCTTGGCTCTCTCACAGTCTTTCCAAGTCTGTTTTCAATTCTTGGCTCGCTTGCAGTTTTTCTCCTGCAGATTGGAAGTCTTGGCCCGCTTGCAGTCTTTTATAGGTAGCCTTTAAATATTGGCTTGCTTGCAGTCTTTCCCAGGCAGTCCTTACGCTATGGCATGCTTGCAGTCTTTCTCAGGCAGTCTTTAAGTCTTGGCCGGCTTGTATTTTTTTCCCAGCCTGTCTTTAAGTTTTGGCTCGCTTGCATCCTTTTACAGGCAGTATTTAATTGTTGGCTCACTTGCAGTCTTTCTCAGGCAGCCTTAAAGTCTTGGCTCGCTTGCATCCTTTTACAGGCAGTTTTTAATTGTTGGCTCACTTGCAGTCTTTCTCAGGCAGTCTTTAAGCCTTATCCGGCTTGTATTTTTTTCCCAGCCTGTCTTTAAGTTTTGGCTCCCTTGCATCCTTTTACAGGCAGTATTTAATTGTTGGCTCACTTGCAGTCTTTCTCAGGCAGCCTTAAAGTCTTGGCTCGCTTGCATCCTTTTACAGGCAGTTTTTAATTGTTGGCTCACTTGCAGTCTTTCTCAGGCAGTCTTTAAGCCTTATCTGGCTTGTATTTTCTTCCCAGCCTGTCTTTAAGTTTTGCCTCACTTGCATCCTTTTACAGGCAGTATTTAATTGTTGTCTCACTTGCAGTCCTTACCATCCTGTCTTTAGGTCTTGGCTCACTTGCAATCTTTCCCAGACTGTCTTTACGTCTTGGCTCACTTACAGTCTCTTACAGGCAGTATTTAAGTCTTGGCTCACTTGTATCTTTCCCTGGCAATCTCTTTCTTGACTCACTTGGAGTCTTTCCCAGACTGTCTTTACGTCTTGGCTCACACACAGTCTCTTAGAGGCAGTATTTAAGTCGTGGCTCACTTGTATCTTTCCCTGGCAATCTCCGTCGTGGCTACTTTAGGTCTTGGCTCACTTACAGTTTCTTACAGGCAGTATTTAAGTCGTGGCTCACTTGTATCTTTCCCTGGCAATCTCTTTCTTGGCTAGCTTGCAGTCTTTTCCAGACTATCTTTACGTATTGGCTCGCTTACAGTCTCTTACAGATAGTATTTAAGTCTTGGCTCACTTGTAATCTCTCCCTGGCAATCTCTGTCTTGGCTCACTTGCAGTCTTTACCAGACTGTCTTTAAGTCTTGGCTCACTTACAGTCTCTTACAGGCAGTATTTAAGTCGTGGCTCACTTGTATCTTTCCCTGGCAATCTCTTTCTTGGCTCACTTGCAGTCTTTCCCTGGTATCCCTTAGCCGTGGCTCACTCGCGTAGTACCACTGCTAGGTAGCTTGCAAAGGGCACTTCGCAGCAGGAATATAGGATTAGATTCTGTTCTGGAGATTGTCTCTTGCTAATAGAAGTGCCCAACCCCACCCCCTTTCTCTCTGCAGTTGTTAATGCATCAGCCAGTGCAGGCCACTCACATTAAAAAGAAATTCAATATTGATCTGGCTTGTAAGGCATTAATTTGCTGAACAGTTGGGGGTAGTGCAAGCTCCCCTTAAAGGGGCAGCGCCTGCGATAGACCAGTAGTGGTGAACGAGTGAGAGTATCTTTGCTTCAGCATCTCGCCTCATCGCTTGTAGGGCTGCCTTCCTATTGGGGGCACTCAGTGGTCTTGCACTGCTGCAGGCTTGCTTCACAAGGTAATATCCACACGGGGATCTAGGGATCGGCCCAACCAGGTGCGTACTGCTCCCACTCTATCCTGCAACTCACACTGAAGTACACCTGGTATGGTCACAACAATCAGGCTAACCACTAGTTTATAGCCCAAACTGTTTTGCATGTTGATGAACGTGTGTGTGATGGACCTGCTCAGAAGGGAGAAATCCTTCTTTAGGACGAGAACTCTCACTCACCCAAGGGTGACATGCTTCATCAGTGGGTCCCCTCCCCACACCCGGACTGTGAATTCCATGGTGTGGGTTAAAACTCCCGTAGTCTGAGAAGCTGAGGTGTTTTGATGAGCGATGGATTGAGGTCAGTGAGGGACAGTGTGCAAGTGAATATACAGTGTGGTGACCGTTAAAACAACCTCCAGAGGGACAAAATACCTTTATTCCTTAGGTCCACTGGGATAGATCTAAAAAGAGGACCAGGTTGTAAACCATATATAACCCTCTCAATGATCAACATGTTTCGGCCTGTGACTGGTGCCCAGAAGGGGTTCCAGGGCATTCATCAGGACCCAAAATGTTAGTCACTCTGTTTGCAGTGTTATAAGTATAAAATATACTGTCCAGCCAGAGATCAAGGTGGCCGCAATGATGATGGCCTGCGTGTGTTGAGGGTCCACTATCTTTCTAGTAAATCAAAGAAGAAAAAAATGAATTGGATCAAAATTGCAAGTCATCTATATACACATCACTAATAGGTTTTCAAGTGTGCATTTCTATACATTATATACTAATGACCATGCCAGGTCTTTCCTGGACTGGATTTTTATTACAAATGTTGGGTAGAATGTACACTGTTCTTAATGGATTGGTTTAGATAATCTGTGGTGTATTTTTCCTGTGAGTTTCAGGGTTTGCAAACAGTGTGGTATAGAATGAACTCTCTCCATAAAGTAAACACTGTTTATAGTACTTGGTTCTCTTCTGATATCAACATTATTTCTTAACATGGCTTCAGTGTGTATCAGGGGTGTGATCTATATGAAAGCTGTCCCTAGTAAGGCATTTGTTTTGGAAATGGCATTCCTTATTTTGGCTTTCTCTGATCAGTTGTATACAGATTGTTGACTGTACACAAAGATGGTTTCCTATATATGTCTGGTTGAGTGCTAGTATGGACAATGCTACATGTAAAACCATAGCAATGTATACAGCAATATGTGGGGAAACTATGGGCCCGATTCACAGAACTAACTTAAGACAAAATCCCAAACATACTACTTTTGGTATTCACAGAAGTTATGATTTTGTGACAGGTTTGTCTTAAGACAAACTTAAGACAAACTTAAGACAAATTTAAGACAGACTTAAGGCAGACTCAAGACAAACCTAAGACAGACTTAAGACAGACTTAAGACAAACTTAAGACAGACTTAAGACAAACTTAAGACAAACTTCAGACAAAATCCTAACTTAAGTCTATCTTAAGTCTGTCTTAAGTCTGTCTTAAGTTTGTCTTAAGTCTGTCTTAAGTCTGTTTTAAGTCTGTCTTAAGTTTGTCTTAAGACAAAATCCTACCTTCAGTGAATACCAAAAGTAATAAGTTTAGGATTTTGTCTTAAGTTAGTTCTGTGAATCGGGCCCTATGTTTGGATGACATCATCAGTGATGTTATCAATGATATCATTTGAGATATCTCAGTGATGTCATAATTGATATCATAGAACATGTCATAAGTGATGTCATATGTGAGGTCATAAGCAGTGCACGGTGGAGACATAAGTTACAGTTAGTGTTACTAACTATAACTGCTGAATATCTGTGGATTTTTTTCATTCAAAACATGAATGTTATCACTAAGAAATTCATCTAACTATAAAGTTACTTTAGGCTTTGTTTTTTTCAGTGAATGTCAAAGGTTTTTTTTAAACGAAAAGAGATAATTTTACTACACCTACCTATAAGGTCACTTTAACCTATGTTTTTCAGTGAATTTCTAGGGGTGTTTGTTAAAGTAAATTAATTCTTTTTGTGAGTGTTTGTATGATAGAACAACTGTATGATATATATTGTGTTCAGACAATATTTTAGTAAAATAATATTTTGTTTTATTGTAACAAAACAGGGTATGGTTCATAGTTTGCAAAATCTTTGTAAAATCTCTGTGAGAATTTAACACAGAAATACTTAAAAAGAAATTTTGTATTTGGTCAGTTCTTTGAACTTTGATATTGTGACGTGTCGCCAGCAATGTTTTCTGAGGTGTCATTATTCTCACAAAAGGATCGCAAGAAGTTCGCAGGGCACTTGTGAGATCGTAAAGTTTTACATTTTATTGTCATCTGTTGCATATGGCTCTTTATCATATTTTCTGTTACTATTTAATAGCAATCTATAATGCAGTAGTAAATAAAAAAGCTGGATATTTATTAATATTTTTTTTAAGTGTTCACTCTTGCGAGACGCTTACGGGAGCTGAATGCACAATCCCCTGCATGGACTCCAATAGGACTACGCTTCCTATTCATCTCTCGCTAACCACTTGTGAGATCGTACATTAAGAATTGAGTTAATGAAAGTGTTTTTCTATAATTTTGAATAATATAGAACAATAGACATGTTGTGAAAAGTATCAAAATGAATTGTGCACAACACAAAGGCTAATTGTCAGAGCCACCCTATTACAACATTATGTGCTCTCACAAGAGTCTCCCGAGCTCAGGCATGCAAACTATATCTATTGCATAATAGCTCGGTATCGTAGGGTGTGAGTATTAGATTGTGCAAACACACAAACCTCTGTAATTTCTTTTGAGATAGATTTTCTGTGCACCACATTTTTTTTGTTTTTACAATATCGCGAGAGTCTTGCGAGATCGTAAACAGTCTTAAAGAACAATTTACACTTTCCTTCCTTACAACACTTATTCCTATTAGTTCCCACTACCAGGGTGTGGGGAGAGAGTGGCTTCTCTGCTGATGCTTCTCACAGTATAACAGCAGTGCATAGTAGGGTGTGAGGAGAGAGAGAGATTTTCACTAACACGCAAGGCTACAAATGTGTATAGTAGGGTGTGGGGAGAGACAGTCTCTTCACTAACACCTTTCATCAAGGTTTTGTGTACCCCTCTACTTTTTTATGATAATGCAAGAGTCTTGCAAGATCGTAAACTTTTTTTAGAGCAAGAATTTACACGTTATTTTATTACAGTACTTATGTCTTATATTCCCTATTAATAGGGTGTGGGGAGATAGTAGACTCTCCAATAAGACCTTTTCACAGTATGACACCTCTCCACAGCCTAGAAACAGTGTATAATAGACTATGGGGAGATACTACCTCTCCACTGAGACCTTGCATGAAGGTTACCAGTGTGTAGAGTAGGGTGTAAAGAGACACAGCCTCTCCACTTACACCTTTCCCCAGGCTCAGCAGGTTGCATAGTAGGGTGTGGTAGGTACTCGCCTCACATGTAAGATCTTACTATTCCATAGTAAGCATAACTGCCCTCTCCACTGAGCCCTCTCCCCAGAGAAATAACCATACAAATTAAGGTATGGGAATGGATTTGTAGGGCCGGTCACAGCTCTCCCCAGTATGACAGGCATATACAGTAGTGTGTATGGAAACATTGTCCTCTCCACTAAGACTTTTCTCCAGGACAACATGAATGGCCAGTACGGCAAGCAGTGGCCTCTCTGATAACACCCCTCTCGCGAGCAACAGGGATATGCAGTGATGTCTGGTAAGGGAGTGACCTGTCCGCGAATACATCGTAGCAGAGTGGGAGGTGTCTCTAATAGGCTTTCAGAAAAATGTGTCTCTCTGCTCATTTCTCTTCCCATGCTAATAGATATGTTTAGCAGGCTGTGGGGAAGAACTGCCCTGTCTGCTGACAGACCTCTCTTGCAAGATGAATCTGTGTAGTACAGTGTCGGGAGAGACTGACTCTCTCCCGTGACTTGTGTCTTGGATGATGGGTGTGCCGATTAGGGTGTGAAAAGGGCCCTACCTCTGTGGTCATAGCTCTCCCCAGGATGACAGATGTACAAGTAAGGTGTAAGGATAAAATTACCTCTCTGCTGTCTGTCTTACATAACAACTATAGAGACTATGGTATGGAAACACACTGCCCTGTCCGCAAAGACATCTCCCCAGAGTAACATGTGGAAAGTAGGCCGTGGGTAGAGGCTGCTCTCTTTGCACATACCTCTCTTCATAGACGTGAATATACATAGTAGAGTATGAAATGGAGTATCCTTTGTGTTGAAAACTGTGTCTTGCACAACTGGTTACCATATCTGATTGTGGTGACATACTCACCTCTCTTTTCAGATATCTCCCAACGGTGACAGAGACATACGTGATACTGTGTGCACAATAGCTGATAGTAGTGCGTATTAGAGTATGAAGACGTACTGCCCTTTGCGCCTATACCTCTCTCATATATCAAAAGACCCCATACTACAGAGTGGGCGATGACTGATCTCTCTACTGACACCTCACTGTTGCATGACAACTCGTCATAGCAGCATAACAAAATAATTGGCTTTTCCATTATCAAGTCTTTATGGGATACATGATGTGCATACTACCATAGAGACACA
The DNA here is from genome assembly GCF_964263255.1 of Lissotriton vulgaris. Taxonomy (NCBI): domain Eukaryota; kingdom Metazoa; phylum Chordata; class Amphibia; order Caudata; family Salamandridae; genus Lissotriton; species Lissotriton vulgaris. The sequence goes on from NC_141699.1 coordinate 26,130,116, forward strand.
TATACATGCAGCAGCATATTTACAGTCCATGACGATGGAACTGCCAGTTTTGGTGAGTATTGCAATACTATAGTACAATTTAAATCTATAATAAATATTAAACAAAGAAATCAAAAGTAGCTTAAAACTTTTTCACTACAACAAAATAATGTATTTTAATAACAATACAAAACTACAACAAATATATTGCAAAACTATATGAACAAATATTAAACAAACAAAACAAACAACTAAATAACATAACTTTTTTTGACACTCATCTGCAGGTGCAAATGTCTTCCCCATTTTAGCTTTATTTTCCTACTGGATTTTTATTCATGTAGCCCTTCTTTTCCAGTCTTTTTCCGCCTTAGCTCACCAAAGAGTCTTCAGTTTCACGTATATATTAGCAGGCTATGTGGCAAGAACGTTTCAGCAAAGCACCATATCTATAAATTACAGTTCACAAAGCATTGCTCGTGCGGAGTTAGCTTGTGCTGCTGAACTGCACAACTGTTAAGTCACTGCCACATCTTTCCAACCTGAAAGCACTGTTCTTCGATATGTAGTTATTGTTGAACAGCACAATAATCCTGCTTGCGTTAACAAGGCTCTTTTTTGCTGCTTATGTAAGCAGATAATTATTTAATCAGAAACAAACTTCAATTTTCCTCCTATATAATACAAGATAACAAAAAAGATATACGCTACATTCTGATCAATAATTTAAAACAGTGATATATCACTTTATTCTCTAATCTTTACTACATCTTTCACCTGCAATCACATATTTATAGCTAGTGCACCAGTAACAATGTATTCCTTTTACCTAAAAAATGCCACACCCTTAACCAGTCTATTTTCATATTTTTGCAATTAAAGTTGAACGTGCCATGAACTCTGCTTCCATAACAGTTTCTAAAGTGAAACAATCATCTTGACACACCTTTGCTAACACTCACCACAGTATTTCACTCTAAAAAGGTCAATATCACCACTCCAACATCACAGAGGGCTGAAATATATATACAACGAGGTTCATTAGAACAGTAGAGCTTGCATTATTATATTTTTTGTTTTATAATTTATGAAACAGTATTTCCTTTACTTCCAAGTACATTCATTTGAAATACTTAATTTTTTCATAAGTTTATCTAGGTTCAACAACATTTTGCAGTGTTTGCTCCATGCTTGCACTAGCTGAGATAGGGGTCGTTGACAAAACTCTTGTGGGACATCACACTGAATTCACAATCTGATACCCGCAAGCTTACACAGGTAGCCCTGGCTGCTGCGGACCTTTTGAAGTCTGCTTTGCCCCCGAAAAGTCCAGCAAAAGCACTGATGAAGCACGCGAGGCTCTAGTCGGCTCATGAGGATTTATGCTCTATTAGCATCAAGAAGCTCGCTGACCTGAAGATTCCTCTATATCAACCATCTCCTCCGGAGTACCTGTCACTTCCTATCAACTACAGCGTAAAGTCCTAAGTAATGCGCTTGAGGTTTGGCCTAATACCACTCAAAGCATACAGGTACGGCCGTTTGACTGCACTGTGGACATTTTATTTAGGGGCTGTGCTTATAAGCAGGAGACACTTCTACACGTTTTATCCTTGTGTCCTTTTTTAACACCTTGCGTGCGGCGCCGATTCTCCCCCGGTGCTGAACATTCCAATCGCGGTTGTGGTCATGACGGAACGGTTCCGTCCTGAGCACAGCGCGACCGATGCTCATGACGGAACCGTTCTGTCATGAGCATCGAAGGGGTTAAGCTCAATCAGACATTATTATCTTTTTGCAAAACAGCTGTTATTGCACGCCTGAAGGACGACTCGTGTCAATTAACGGCAAGATTTATTACGTTTATGGCAAACGCCTTCTCAATGCTTAGTAATAATAATAAAAATAATAATAAAAATGTTACTTGAGAGCAAAGCCCATAACACTATGTTGGGCATTGTCCCCTCCAGAGGGATTGGGCGACCTTATTGTTAATTGGAACCTGTATGTCTTGCACTTTAATTCTGGTATATTCAGGCAAAGGGTTCTCTTGCCTCCGAAGGCTCTGTGTAGCACTCGCACTTTTATTGTACTTTTTTTTTGCTTTCCTGCAATCTCCTGTGGCTGTTATTATGAAAGAGGCTTTTATCTGACATATTCTTAATTTTGTGATAATGTGTATTTTGTCCTATTAATTACATCTTGCTGCATGATAAATGACCTCTCATCGCTGCTATTATGAATGGGGTTTTTTAGCGGCTAGCTTTTAACTTATTAATCATGTGATAGTGTATACTGTGTATGTGTCATTAGTATATTTTGTAACATGCAAAAGACTGCTTTTTAACTACAGGTGATCTATTTATTGTGTTCGCTATGATTTTATTAATCATTCTAATTGGAATAAAGTGAAACTTAAAAGTTAATTTTATAACACAATCTGCAAACCTTGCTCAACATTATAATATGAACCTCTCAAAAGCTATATTAACACATCGACACCTCCCCAATCAGCTTTCACTTCATAAACATGGCGTAGAATACATTTATCAACATTAAATATTACACTTACTGATAGTTCACAACAAAATATATAAAATATATTATTAAATACTTGAACTTGAAGTTCTTTCTTTAAAGTAGATGAAAATACCAGTCTCTTTTGGCTCCACATAAATTCACTGCCGCTGAGCACAACTCAAACAGACTTCCTTCTGCTCTGAAACACCAATAACATCTCTATTTTTGCACCTAGTCACAGCACAGCATTTCTTCAATCAGACACTAAGAATGGTTACTATTGGTTGAGCCGTAGCCTTTTTTTTTTACTTCTCCCCACACGATCTTGTGACACTCTCACAGGAAGGTGAAATACCTTGTGGCATGCGTAGAGAGATCGAACAAATTGTGGCTCGTGAGATCGAACAAACCCCAAACTGCAAGCTTCATTTTCTGAAGCTTGCACACTGCTCTCACAAGTCTCTTGTGAGATTGCAACACAAATGTAGGACAATAATAGTATATGGGAGGGACAAGCCTATCTGCTGACAACCATCTCTCACATGATAGTTCTGCATACTAAGGTCTGAGGAGGGTCTACCCTCTCCTTTTTAAGCTCTCTCTCAGAAGACATGTATGCAAAGTGGGCTGTGTGGGTGGACTGGCCTTTTCACACCTCTCTCTTAGACGACGGGTGTGTGCAGGAGGGTGTATGAGGATTGAACAGCCTCTCCACTGAGACATCTGTCCCAAATGATGGGTGTGCGTGGTAGGATATGTGGAAGAACTGACCTCTCCTTTCAGACCTCAGTCTAAAAATGATGGGTGTGCATAGTAGTGTGTGGGGAGAGACTGCCCTCTTCTGTCAGACATCCCTCTCAGATGACAGATGTGCATAGTGGGGTGTGTGAATGGATGGACTGGCTTCTCCTGTCAGACCTCTCTCTCAGATGATGGTGTGCGTAGGAAGGTGTCTGGATGGACTAGACTCTTGTGCCAGACTTCTCTATCAGATGACAAGTGTGCAATGTAGTGTGTGGGGTGAGACTGCTCTCTCCTGTCAGATGTCTCTCTCGGATGACCGGTGTGCGAAGTAGGGTGTGTGGATGCCGAAGAGCACAAATAGTAGACAGCGATAAACACCATCTCCAATAAGCCTCCCTCGTAGACAAACAGTTGTGCATACTACAGTGTATTCAAAGATTGCCTTCTTCTTCAACTTTTCATAATCCAAGATGAGTCTAGCAAGGTCTCAACTTTTATTGAAAATAAGAATTAACCATCTACTCATCACAGTACTTATCTCTTACGTACTCACTCTCAAAAATAAGGGCCACAATATGCATCCCTACTAGCAGAGTGTATTGAAAGCACATCCACTCCTTTTTGCTATTCACAATCCAGCAAAAGTCCTGCAAAATGTTAAAAAATATTATACATATATTATCTTCAAGTGGTTCTTCCCTAGACACCTCCTTTCTAAATCTAAGAGGCTGACATGCCTTTCTGCAGCCCTTTTGTATAGCTTTTTTTGCTTAATTTTCACGACAACTCCAACTTTTCACAGTAAACAGCAATGGCAGACATTTTATTTCTAACATTCCAACAGCCAGCCAATCAGAATGCTCACTCTCGTGGGACTGACAGGTGCCTTTTGCTCCCTCAAGAGCATGAAGGCTCACGGGAAAAATGGACCTCTCGGCCAATCATAGGGTTACATTTTTTATTTTGCGTTTTCGCGAGCGGCACGTAGGACTATTGTGAGCCCAACTGCCAAAATAAACTATTTTATTTCACCCTTCATTTCTCAAAAATGACGGCACATATTTACATCAAACTTTGCACCAAATCACAAAAGGCACAATCTGTGAACCAAGATGTAGCTTCCTGCTGAATTTGGTGAAATTCCGTTCCGTTTTTGCTAAAACCTGTCTAAAAGAAGTCTATAGAAAATGAATGGGGATTTAGCGTTTTGCGTCCCACCTTTTTTCTCGAGCCTGCTTGATGGATCAACCCGAAACTTTCCAGGTAGGAGCTGAGGTGGATGAGCATTTTTTGGGAAGGTTTCATAGCGATTCGTCAAACGGGGCCAACGTTATTAGCAAACCAAAAAACACTCTTGCCGCGATTCATAAAGGTAAACTAAGACGAAAATCTAACTTTACTACTTTCGGATTTGCACAAATACCTGATACTTGTATAGCGCACTACTCACCCGCAAGGGTCTCAAGGCGCTTGTACGAATACCGCAGTGGAACCCATCCTGGCTTTCCCTGTGAGGCGTCCACTCCTGGGCACCCCCAAGGTGGAGGCCAGGTATCCTTAGCATTGTGGGGGCCGTTGTGGAGATTAAGCAAGCTATTGCCCAGAGTTGCAGAGTGGGACTCCATGATTGGAATAGGCACCGAGGCGAGAATTATCAGGTCCTTGGAATTTTGAGCCCAAGACCCGCCGAGGCAGGGAATTGAACCCTGGTCCCGAGCTGGACCTCTGCATCAGGGTCTGCCGCTCTAACCATTGAGCCACACTTCTCCACAAAAGGCATTAACGAGCAGTAAAGTTAGACCTTTGTCTCAGTTTTGGTCTTATGACCAAAACTTCAGTTTAACTACTACACGTGGGGTAGAAGGGGACTGTGAAACCAGTAATAATGGAACAGAAAATACACGTGGGGTAGAGTGGGACAGTGAGACCAGTAATAGTGGAACAGAAAATACACGTGGGGTAGAGTGGGACAGTGAGACCAGTAATCATGGAACAGAAATACACGTGGTGTAGAGTGGGACAGTGAGACCAGTAATCACGGAGCAGAAAATACATGTGGGGTAGTGCAGGACAGTGAGACCAGTAATCACAGAACAGAAAATACACGTGGGGTAGAGTGGGACAGTGAGACCAGTAATAGTGAAACAGAAAATACACGTGGGGTAGAGTGGGACAGTGAGACCAGTAATAGTGGAACAGAAAATACACGTAGGGTAGAGTGGGACAGTGAGACCAGTAATAGTGGAACAGAAAATACACGTGGGGTAGAGTGGGACAGTGAGACAGTAATAGTGGAACAGAAAATACACGTGGGGTAGAGTCGGACAGTGAGACCAGTAACAGTGGAACAGAAAATACTCCTGGGGTAGAGTGGGACAGTGAGACCAGTAATAGTGGTACAGAAAATACACATGGGGTAGAGTGGGACAGTGAGACCAGTAATAGTGGAACAGAAAATACACGTGGGGTAGAGTGGGACAGTGAGACCAGTAATAGTGGAACAGAAAATACACGTGGGGTAGAGTCGGACAGTGAGACCAGTAATCGTGGGACAGAAAATACACGTGGGGTAGAGTTGGACAGTGAGACCAGTAATCACGGAATAGAAAATACATGTGGGGTAGAGTGGGACAGTGAGACCAGTAATCGTGGGACAGAAAATACACGTGGGGTAGAGTGGGACAGTGAGACCAGTAATCGTGGAACAGAAAATACATATGGGGTAGAGTGGGACAGTGAGACCAGTAATCACAGAACAGAAAATACACGTGGGGTAGAGTGGGACAGTGAGACCAGTTATCGTGGAACAGAAAATACATGTGGGGTAGAGTGGGACAGTGAGACCAGTAATCACAGAACAGAAAATACACGTGGGTTAGAGTGGGACAGTGAGACCAGTAATCGTGCAACAGAAGATACACGTGGGGTAGAGTTGGACAGTGAGACCAGTAATCGTGGGACAGAAAATACACGTGGGGTAGAGTGGGACAGTTAGACCAGTAATCACGGATTAGAAAATACACGTGAGGTAGAGTGGGACAGTGAGACCAGTAATCGTGAAACAGAAAATACTCGTGGGGTAGAGTAGGACAGTGAGACCAGTAATCGTGGGACAGAAAATACACGTGGGGTAGAGTGGGACAGTTAGACCAGTAATCACGGATTAGAAAATACACGTGAGGTAGAGTGGGACAGTGAGACCAGTAATCGTGGGACAGAAAATACACGTGGGGTAGAGTTGGACAGTGAGACCAGTAATCACGGAATAGAAAATAAACGTGAGGTACAGTGGGACAGTGAGACCAGTAATCTTGGAACAGAAAATACACATGGGGTAGAGTGGGACAGTGAGACCAGTAATCACAGAACAGAAAATACACGTGGGGTAGAGTGGGACAGTGAGACCAGTAATCGTGGAACAGAAAATACATGTGGGGTAGAGTGGGACAGTGAGACCAGTAATCACAGAACAGAAAATACACGTGGGGTAGAGTGGGACAGTGAGACCAGTAATCGTGGAACAGAAAATACACGTGGGGTAGAGTGGGACAGTGAGGCCAGTAATCGTGGGACAGAAAATACACGTGGGGTAGAGTTGGACAGTGAGACCAGTAATCACGGAATAGAAAATACACGTGGGGTAGAGTGGGACAGTGAGACCAGTAATCGTGAGAGAGAAAATACATGTGGGGTAGAGTGGAACAGTGAGACCAGTAATCGTGGGACAGAAAATACACGTGGGGTAGAGTGGGACAGTGAGACCAGTAATCATGGAATAGAAAATACACGTGGGGTAGAGTGGGACAATGAGACCAATAATCACGGAATAGAAAATACACATGGGGTAGAGTGGGACAGTGAGACCAGTAATCATGGGACAGAAAATACACGTGGGGTAGAGTGGGACAGTGAGACCAGTAATAGTGGAACAGAAAATACACGTGGGGCAGAGTGGGACTGTGAGACCAGTAAAAGTGGAACATAAAATACTCCTGGGGTAGAGTGGGACAGTGAGACCAGTAATAGTGGAACAGAAAATACACGTGGGGTAGAGTGGGACAGTTAGACCAGTAATCACGGATTAGAAAATACACGTGGGGTAGAGTGGGACAGTGAGACCAATAATCGTGGAACAGAAAATACACGTGGGGTAGAGTGGGACAGTGAGACAAGTAATAGTGGAACAGAAAATACACGTGGGGTAGAGTGGGACAGTTAGACCAGTAATCACGGATTAGAAAATACACGTGGGGTAGAGTGGGACAGTGAGACGAGTAATCACGGAATAGAAAATACACGTGGGGTAGAGTGGGACAGTGAGACCAGTAATCGTGGGACAGAAAATACACGTGGGGTAGAGTGGGGCAGTGAGACCAGTAATCACGGAATAGAATATACACGTGGGGTAGAGTGGGACAGTGAGACCAGTAATCGTGGGACAGAAAATACACGTGGTGTAGAGTGGGACAGTGGCACTCTGTGGTATGCCTACTCTGAAGTAGGTATCGGTCTCTGCAGTGAGTCTACCCTGATGTAGGTACCTCTCTCTGCAGTGTGCATACCCTGATGTAGGTATCTCTCTCCGCAGTGTGCATACCCTGATGTAGGTATCTCTCTCCACAGTGTGCATACCCTGATGTAGGTATCTCTCTCCGCAGTGTGCATGCTCTGATGTAGGTATCTCTGTATGCAGTGTGCATACCCTGATGTGGGTATCTCTCTCTGCAGTGTGCATACCCTGGTGTAGGTATCTCTCTCCACAGTGTGCATACCCTGATGTAGGTATCTCTCTCCGCAGTGTGCATGTCCTGATGTAGGTATCTCTCTCCGCAGTGTGCATACCCTGATGTGGGTATCTCTCTCCGCAATGTGCATTCCATGATGTAGGTATCTCTCTCCATAGTGTGCATACCCTGATGCGTGTATCTCTTTCTGCAGTGTGCATATCCTGATGTAGGTATATCTCTCGGCAGTGTGCATGCCCTGATGTGGGGATCTCTCTCCGCAGTGTGCGTACCCTGATATAGGTATCTCTCTTCGCAGTATGCATACCCTGATGCGTGTATCTCTTTCTGCAGTGTGCATACCCTGATGTGTATCTCGCTCTGCAGTGTGCATACCCTGATGTGGGTATCTCTCTCCGCAGTGTGCGTACCCTGATGTAGGTATGTCTCTCTGCAGTGTGCATACCCTGATGCGTGTATCTCTCTCTGCAGTGTGCATACCCTGATGTAGGTATCTCTCTCCGCAGTGTGCATACCCTGATGTAGGTATCTCTCTTTGCAATATGCATACCCTGATGCGTGTATCTCTTTCTGCAGTGTGCATACCCTGATGTAGGTATCTCTCTCCGCAGTGTGCATACCCTGATGCGTGTATCTCTCTCTGCAGTGTGCATACCCTGATGTGGGTATCTCTCTCCGTAGTGTGCATACCCTGATGCATGTATCTCTCTCCGCAGTGTTCATTCCCTGATGTGGGTATCTCTCTCTGCAATATGCATTCCCCTATGTAGGTATCTTCGCAGTATGCATAACCTGATGTAGGTATCTCCATAGTGTGCATACCCTGATGCAGGTATCTCTCTCCGCAGTGTGCATACCCTGATGTCGGTATCTCTCTCCATATTGTGCATACCCTGATGCGTGTATCTCTTTCTGCAGTGTGCATACCCTGATGGGTGTATCTCTCTGCATACCCTGATGTGGGTATCTCTCTCCATAGTGTGCATACCCTGATGCGTGTATCTCTTTCTGCAGTGCGCATACCCTGATGCATGTATCTCTCTCTGCAGTGTGCATACCCTGATGTGGATATCTCTCTCCATAGTGTGCATACCCTGATGCATGTATATCTGGCTCGGATTCACCCTGATGTTGGTATCTCTCTCCATAGTGTGCATACCCTGATGCGTGTATCTCTTTCTGAAGTGTGCACACCCTGATGGGTGTATCTCTCTGCATACCCTGATGTGGGTATCTCTCTCCATAGTGTGCATACCCTGATGCGTGTATCTCTTTCTGCAGTGTGCATACCCTGATGCGTGTATCTCTCTCTGCAGTGTGCATACCCTGATGTGGATATCTCTCTCCATAGTGTGCATACCCTGATGCATGTATCTCTCTCCGCAGTGTGCATGCTCTGATGTAGGTATCTCTGTCCGCAGTGTGCATACCCTGATGTAGGTATCTCTGTACGCAGTGTGCATATCCTGATGTGGGTATCTCTCTCCGCAGTCTGCATACCATGGTGTAGGTATCTCTCTCCGCAGTGTGCATGCCCTGATGTAGGTATCTCTCTCCGCAGTGTGCATACCCTGATGTGGGTATCTCTCTCTCGCAGTGTGCATACCCTGATGCGTGTATCTCTCTCTGCAGTGTGCATACCCAGATGTGGGTATCTCTCTCTATAGTATGCATACCCTGATGCGTGCATCTATCTCTGCAGTGTGCATACCCTGATGTGGGTATCTCTCTCCATAGTGTGCATACCCTCATGCATGTATCTCTCTCCGCAGTGTGCACACGCTGATGTAGGTATCTCTCTCCGCAGTGTGCACACGCTGATGTAGGTATCTCTTTCCGCAGTGTGCACACGCTGATGTAGGTATCTCTCTCTGCAGTGTGCATACCCTGATGTAGGCATCTCTCTCCGCAGTGGGCATACCCTGATGTAGGCATCTCTCTCCGCAGTGGGCATACCCTGATGTAGGTATCTCTCTCCACAGTGTGCACACGCTGATGTAGGTATCTAGTTCAAGTTCGGAAATTTGTATAGCGCACTACACACCCAGAGGGTCTCAAGGCGCTTGGGGGAGGGTGTGTGCATTACTTATGGAATAGCCAGGTTTTTAGCTTCTTTCTGAAGGAAAGGTGGCTCTGTGTAAGGCGGAGGTGAGTGGGGAGAGAATTCCAGGTTTTGGCCGCTAAGTAGGAGAAGGATCTTCCTCCCATGGTGGATCTATGGATGCGCGGAACTGCAGCGAGTGCTTGATTGGATGATCGCAGTTGGCGGGTGGGTGTGTAGAAGGACAGTCGTGTGTTGAGGCATTCGGGTCCTAGGTTGTAGAGGGCTTTGTGTGCGTGGGTGAGGAGACGGAACGTTATTCTCTTGTTGACGGGGAGCCAGTGAAGGTCTTTCAGGTGACCGGTAATGTGAGCTTGACGGGGGATGTCCAATATGAGTCTGGCTGAGGCGTTTTGGATGCGTTGGAGTTTTTTCTGTAGTTTGGCTGTGGTTCCGGCGTAGAGGGTATTTCCATAGTCCAGTCGGCTAGTGACCAGTGCGTGGGTGACAGTCTTTCTTGTTTCGGTGGGGATCCAACTGAAGATTTTTTTGAGCATGCGAAGGACGTTGAAGCATGAAGATGAGACGGCGTTGACTTGTCTGGTCATCGAGAGGGAGGAGTCTAGGATGAAGCCCAGGTTACGTGCGTGGTCTGTAGGTATGGGTGCTGTACCCAGGGCCGGTGGCCACCATGAGTCGTCCCAGGCAGAGGGGGATGATCCTAGGATGAGGACTTCCGTTTTGTCCGAGTTTAGTTTTAAATGGCTGTTCTTCATCCATTCGGCTACTTTTTTCATTCCTTCGTGTAGATTGGTTTTGGCGGTGTTAGGGTCTTTGGTGAGGGAGAGGATCAGCTGGGTGTCGTCTGCGTAGGAGATGATGTTGAGGCTGTGTTGTCGCGCGATGGATGCGAGGGGACTCATGTAAACGTTGAAGAGGGTGGCACTGAGTGATGATCCTTGTTGTACTCCGCAGATGACTTCAGTGGCCTTTGAATTGAATGGGGGGAGGCGGACTCTCTGGGTTCTCCCGGCGAGGAACGAGATGATCCAGTCCAAAGCTTTTCCTTGTATTCCGACGTTGCTGAGGCCTTGTATGAGGGTGCTATGACAGACTGTGTCGAAGGCGGCGGAGAGGTCAAGTAGGATGAGGGCAACTGTTTCTCCGTTGTCCAGCAGTGTTCGGATGTCGTCTGTAGCTGCGATGAGGGCGGTTTCGGTGCTGTGTTTGGCTCGGAAGCAGGACTGTGAGGTGTCGAGGGAATTGTTGGATTCAAGGAAGGCGGCGAGCTGACTGTTGACGGCTTTCTCAATGACTTTGGCAGGGAATGGGAGTGTGCACAGGCTGATGTAGGTATCTCTCTCTGCAGTGTGCACACACTGATGTAGGTATCTCTCTCTGCAGTGTGCACACACTGATGTAGGTATCTTTCTCCGCAGTGTGCACACGCTGATGTAGGTATCTCTCTCTGCAGTGTGTACACACGGATGTAGGTATCTCTCTCCGCAGTGTGCACACGCTGATGTAGGTATCTCTCTCTGCAGTGTGCATACCCTGATGTAGGCATCTCTCTCCGCAGTGTGCATACCCTGATGTAGGTATCTCTCTCTGCAGTGTGCATACTCTGATGCAGGTATTTCTCTCTGCAGTGTGCATACCCTGATGTAGGTATCTCTCTCTGCAGTGTGCATACTCTGATGCAGGTATCTCTCTCTGCAGTGGGCATGCCCTGGTGTAGGTCTCCGCATTGTGCATACCCTGATGTAGGTATCTCTCTCCTCAGTGGGCTTACCCTGGTGTAGGTATCTCTCTCTGCAGTGTGCATTCCCTGATGTAGGTATCTCGCTCTGCAGTGTGCATACCCTGATGTAGGTATCTCTCTCTGCAGTGTGCATACCCTGATGTAGGTATCGCGCTCTGCAGTGTGCATACCCTGATGCAGGTATCTCTCTCTGCAGTGGGCATGCCCTGAAGTAGGTATCTCTCTCCGCAGTGGGCTTACCCGGTGTAGGTATCTCTCTCTGCAGTGTGCATACCCTGATGTAGGTATCTCTCTCTGCAGTGTGCATACCCTGCTGCATGTATCTCTCTGCAGTGTGTGTACCCTGATGCAGGTATCTCTCTCTGCAGTGTGTGTACCCTGATGCAGGTATCTCTCTCTGCAGTGTGTGTATCCTGATGCAGGTATCTCTCTTTGCAGTGTGCATACCCTGATGTAGGTATCTCTCTCCGCAGTGGGCTTACCCTGGTGTAGGTATCTCTCTCTGCAGTGTGTGTACCCTGATGCAGGTATCTCTCTATGCAGTGTGCATACCCTATGCAGGTATCTCTCTCTGCAGTGTGTGTACCCTGATGCAGGTATCTCTCTCTGCAGTGTGTGTACCCTGATGCAGGTATCTCTCTCTGCAGTGTGTGTACCCTGATGCAGGTATCTCTCTCTGCAGTGTGTGTACCCTGATGCAGGTATCTCTCTCTGCAGTGTGCATACCCTGATGCAGGTATCTCTCTCTGCAGTGAGCATACCCTGATGCAGGTATCTCTCTCTGCAGTGTGCATACCCTGATGCAGGTATCTCTCTCTGCAGTGTGTGTACCCTGATGCAGGTATCTCTCTCTGCAGTGTGCATACCCTGATGCAGGTATCTCTCTCTGCAGTGTGTGTACCCTGATGCAGGTATCTCTCTCTGCAGTGTGTGTACCCTGATGCAGGTATCTCTCTCTGCAGTGTGCATACCCTGATGCAGGTATCTCTCTCTGCAGTGTGCATACCCTGATGCAGGTATCTCTCTCTGCAGTGTGTGTACCCTGATGCAGGTATCTCTCTCTGCAGTGTGTGTACCCTGATGCAGGTATCTCTCTCTGCAGTGTGCATACCCTGATGTAGGCATCTCTCTCTGCAGTGTGCATACCCTGATATAGGTATCTCTCTCTGCAGTGTGCATACTCTGATGCAGGTATCTCTCTCTGCAGTGGGCATACCCTGGTGCAGGTATCTCTCTCTGCAGTGTGCATACCCTGATGTATGTATCTCTCTCCGCAGTGTGCGTACCCTGATGCAGGTATCTTTTTCTGCAGTGCGCATACCCTGATGCAGGCATCTCTCTCTGCAGTGTGCATACCCTGATGTAGGTATCTCTCTCTGCAGTGTGTGTACCCTGATGCAGGTATCTCTCTCTGCAGTGTGTGTATCCTGATGCAGGTATCTCTCTTTGCAGTGTCCATACCCTGATGTAGGTATCTCTCTCCGCAGTGGGCTTACCCTGGTGTAGGTATCTCTCTCTGCAGTGTGTGTACCCTGATGCAGGTATCTCTCTATGCAGTGTGCATACCCTATGCAGGTATCTCTCTCTGCAGTGTGTGTACCCTGATGCAGGTATCTCTCTCTGCAGTGTGTGTACCCTGATGCAGGTATCTCTCTCTGCAGTGTGCATACCCTGATGCAGGTATCTCTCTCTGCAGTGTGTGTACCCTGATGCAGGTATCTCTCTCTGCAGTGTGTGTACCCTGATGCAGGTATCTCTCTCTGCAGTGTGCATACCCTGATGCAGGTATCTCTCTCTGCAGTGTGTGTACCCTGATGCAGGTATCTCTCTCTGCAGTGTGTGTACCCTGATGCAGGTATCTCTCTCTGCAGTGTGTGTACCCTGATGCAGGTATCTCTCTCTGCAGTGTGCATACCCTGATGCAGGTATCTCTCTCTGCAGTGTGTGTACCCTGATGCAGGTATCTCTCTCTGCAGTGTGTGTACCCTGATGCAGGTATCTCTCTCTGCAGTGTGCATACCCTGATGCAGGTATCTCTCTCTGCAGTGTGCATACCCTGATGCAGGTATCTCTCTCTGCAGTGTGTGTACCCTGATGCAGGTATCTCTCTCTGCAGTGTGTGTACCCTGATGCAGGTATCTCTCTCTGCAGTGTGCATACCCTGATGTAGGCATCTCTCTCTGCAGTGTGCATACCCTGATGTAGGTATCTCTCTCTGCAGTGTGCATACTCTGATGCAGGTATCTCTCTCTGCAGTGGGCATACCCTGGTGCAGGTATCTCTCTCTGCAGTGTGCATACCCTGATGTATGTATCTCTCTCCGCAGTGTGCGTACCCTGATGCAGGTATCTTTTTCTGCAGTGCGCATACCCTGATGCAGGTATCTCTCTCTGCAGTGTGCATACCCTGATGCATGTATCTCTCTCTGCAGTGTGCATACCCTGATGCAGGTATCTCTCTCTGCAGTGTGTGTACCCTGATGCAGGTATCTCTCTCTGCAGTGTGCATACCCTGATGCAGGTATCTCTCTCTGCAGTGAGCATACCCTGATGCAGGTATCTCTCTCTGCAGTGTGCATACCCTGATGCAGGTATCTCTCTCTGCAGTGTGTGTACCCTGATGCAGGTATCTCTCTCTGCAGTGTGCATACCCTGATGCAGGTATCTCTCTCTGCAGTGTGCGTACCCTGATGCAGGTATCTCTCTCTGCAGTGTGTGTACCCTGATGCAGGTATCTCTCTCTGCAGTGTGCATACCCTGATGCAGGTATCTCTCTCTGCAGTGTGCATACCCTGATGCAGGTATCTCTCTCTGCAGTGTGTGTACCCTGATGCAGGTATCTCTCTCTGCAGTGTGTGTACCCTGATGCAGGTATCTCTCTCTGCAGTGTGCATACCCTGATGTAGGCATCTCTCTCTGCAGTGTGCATACCCTGATGTAGGTATCTCTCTCTGCAGTGTGCATACTCTGATGCAGGTATCTCTCTCTGCAGTGGGCATACCCTGGTGCAGGTATCTCTCTCTGCAGTGTGCATACCCTGATGTATGTATCTCTCTCCGCAGTGTGCGTACCCTGATGCAGGTATCTTTTTCTGCAGTGCGCATACCCTGATGCAGGTATCTCTCTCTGCAGTGTGCATACCCTGATGCATGTATCTCTCTCTGCAGTGTGCATACCCTGGTGCAGGTATCTTTTTCTGCAGTGTGCATGCCCTGATGTAGGCTTCAGTCTCTGCGTTAGGTCTAATGTGTACTAGTGTGGCTGGGACACTATTGGCACTCGTGTGTCCCTGCCACCCTCCTCCGCCCCTTATAGGGGCCCATAAAGAACAGAGTCCCCAGTGCGGGATAACTTGGCAAACATTGGCCCTCATTCCGTTGCCATGGACACCGCTCCGCTGTCCGCGGTCCCAGGTGCTGCGGGTGTCGCTGGACCATCCGCCCCTACGGCCCTGTGCCACGGTTTCCTTAGCAGCAGGTGAATGACAGCGCCACCGCTTGGAAACGTGCGTGTGATATGTTGTCATGTGTCAAGGTTACCTTGGAAACGGCCAGGTAAGTTACAGCACCTCTGCTCTCGGTGCTGTCACGTGCCCGGATACCATGGCAACGTGCAGGTGTGTGACAGCACCAGGGGTACCGGTGCCTCCATGTGTCCGGTTACCATGGCAACGTGCAGGTACCGGCAGGTGCCAACACTAGTGCTCTCGGTGCTGCCAGGCACCCTGGCCACCTTAGTAATGTACAGTTAAATGATATCAGCCCCTTTATAGGGCTGTCAACTGCCTCAGTTACCCTGGCAATATCCAGGTGAGTGGCAGAATCCCTGCTCCCGGGCTGCCCCGTGATGTGGTTACCTTGGTAACGCCCAGGTGAGCGGCAGCGCCCCTGCTCCTGGGATTGCCCCGTGATGTGGTTACCTTGGTAACGTCCAGGTGAGTGGCAGCATCCCTGCTCCTAGGATTGCCCCGTGATGTGGTTACCTTGGTAACGTCCAGGTGAGTGGCAGCATCCCTGCTCCTGGGATTGCCCCATGATGTGGTTACCTTGGTAACGCCCAGTTGAGCGGCAGCGCCCCTGCTCCCGGGCTGCCCCGTGATGTGGTTACCTTGGTAACGCCCAGGTAAGTGGCAGCATCCCTGCTCCCGGGATTGCCCCGTGATGTGGTTACCTTGGTAACGCCCAGGTAAGTGGCAGCATCCCTGCTCCCGGGATTGCCCTGTGATGTGGTTACCTTGGTAATGCCCAGGTGAGTGGCAGCATCCCTGCTCCCGGGATTGCCCTGTGATGTGGTCACCTTGGTAACGCCCAGGTGAGTGGCAGCATCCCTGCTCCTGGGATTGCCCCGTAATGTGGTTACCTTGGTAACGCCCAGGTGAGTGGCAGCATCCCTGCTCCTAGGATTGCCCCGTGATGTGGTTTCCTTGCTTACGCCCAGGTGAGCGGCAGCGCCCCTGCTCCCGGGGTTGCCCCTTGATGTGGTTACCTTGGCATCGTTCACTTAAGTGGCATCGCCCCTGCTCCCGGGGCTCGTGTGCCCGCGTACCTTAGCAGCAGCTCTGTTTACTTTCTGTAAGTTCCTCATCTTATCAGTCACTAACCCGAGAGTAACGCCTGGGGCTATGGGCCAATCAAACCAGGAAGACTAAAATGCCGGCATTGACTGTTGGTTGCTTGTATCCCAGCTTCTGAGACGCGAGGCAGACAGAAACAAGGGGGGCTTGTTACCCTGTGCTGGGTGGTAATCCCCCGAGTGCCCACGCTCAGGTGGGCATTAACACATGTTAATACATGCTGACAATTGAGAATTGTTCAAGACGTTCGGGTCGTATCTGAAACGTGAGAGAGGTTAATTGCTTTTCTCAGTTTACATCAAAGCCTTGTGCGGGGCCCAGGGTTGAAGCGTGGGAATAAACAACAATTAATGCTCGCTACAGAGGGCGTTAACCCCTGTCAACGCCCTCAGAAGAACGCAATGACACCGAATGATTGTATCACTGTAAACCACTCCAGTCTTTCTGGTGCACAATATGTATGGGTAAAACTGTTACTGTTATCATTAGAAAGGATAGCTGGTACTTCCGGTTCACTAATGCACAGAAAATCACAGAAAAATAAATGTTCTGTCCTGCCTGTATTAATGTCTTCAAGAATGTTTGACTTCATATTTAGAAGTAAACAATTCCCGCACATCATTATTAAATTATTGACATATTTTATATGTCCTAAAAGCAAAGAACATGTTTTAAGATTACATAGTGCTCTGAAGTTATCGAAAGGTAACATACAGAGCTTTATAGATAAGACTCCAAGAATTGCTTCAGGTTTAACTAATCTGCCAATGCGAGGATAGTAGCGGCTCGACGACGTTACATACTTCCAATTTAATTAAAGTATAATGCACTTTTGGCCCAAGATTCAATTATGTTGTGTAACTCTCCAGCAAATGAATTTATATGCCATAACTTGTAGACGTTTATAAAAAGCTTTCTGAAGCTGTTCTAAAGTTAAAATGTACAATTAAAGGATTTTGTCTTATTCTATTGAATGTTGTATGGGTAGGCGATAGAAGACTGTTACTTGTTCATTTAATAGTATGTTTTAAAAGTAAGTTTTACCATCTTATTAATTTTAAACTCAATATTAATAATTTTACATCTGTATTTGTTGAGGTCTGAATCAAATAAAAATTTACTGAAAATTGTGTATTTACTGATAAGACTCCAAGTTTTTTGTTTTTACTGATTTTTACAGATAAATACCGACACAAAACAATCTATATTCCTGTTTGTATTGATTTATAAATATGGAAACATACAGAAAGTAGGATTGCTTTTGTCCGGTCCTCACTACTGTCAGTCATACGTGTCAGGTCAAGAGTTGTGCAGGACAACAGGCAGGAGTTAAAAAAGAAAACAGATGTAAACTGACTGCAGCGGTGAAGCTGCCTGAGCTGTTGTACACTGCAGATGGTTTCTGTATTGTCTTGTACTGTAATTGGCTAAAACGCTTTGAACATTCAAACATGAGTAGATATATTTTTGTCTTAGAAGTATAACTATTGCAGCTTGATTTTTCACATTAAGCACTCATAAATATGGGTAAATATAGATAAAATGAACAAAAAATATATGGATGAATACAAACTTAAAGGTAGAAAAGAAATACCATAAAACCGAAAGCCCTATCGATAAAGCATCGTACAATTTCGAGATAAAACTGGAGAAAGATATGAAAACTCTAGCATAAGAGTTCCACGTTCACTATGGCCTCAGAACCTGCCACAAAATGTTGAAATAGCCGCGCGGCTGGGTGAAGAAATATGTCCAGTTGTCATGTTTGCCTTTGGGTAGGCCGCCATTTTGTGGAGGCAGTGAACATTTTTAAAATGGTCGCTCAATGCACTCTGGCTGGTGCAAAAAAATGTTGGAAATGAAGTTTACAATATGAGAAGATGTTATTGTTCAAACATAGCAGCACAAAATATCAACCTACTTGGTAGAGGTGGACAAGCCTGGCTCGGCCCCTGGTCCTGGTAGGCTCTCGAGCCCAAAACAAGCCGAGCCTCAGCGTGGCTTCTGCAGTCCGTGCACTCTCATACTTATTGCTCCAGCCCCCTCCCCCCAGTACCCTCAATGGACCCTCCACAACAGAGGTGCTGCCCATCGCCGTGTCCAGGAGATGGGCCGGGAGTGAACACCTGTGCCAGTGCTGCATGTATCATGTTACAACACATGCATTTATAATGTAGTGTGGCTCACTGGTTAGAGGCGGCAGACCCGAGAGCAGAGGACGGCCTGGGACAAGGGTTCGATTCCCGGAGTGGCAGGTTTCTGGACCAGGGTCAGCGGACTCGATAATTCTCTCGCCTCGGTGCCCACTCTGATCAGCGACCACACTCGGCAACTCTGGGCATTAGCTTGCCTCATCTTCACTAACGGCCCCACCAGACCGCCGGGGATGCCTGGTCTCACCCTGGAGATACCCATTAAGGGACCATCTCTCAGGGAAGCCAGGAAGGGTTTCGCAGCGGTCGAAGCGCCTTGGGACCCTACGGGTAAGTAGTGCGCTATATAAATGCCAATACATACATACATACATACATAATGCAGTTTTTACATCACAACATCCTTTACAACACGTACATTTACATCGCATACCACTACAACGATTATTTTAAAACTACACTTACAAAGGATTCCATTACATCGCATTATACCTTTACAATGCATACCATTATAACGCATACCATAAAATTACATTTAAGGTAAGTATTGGATAGTGTAGGAGCAAAAATTAGTATTCTAACTCCACTGAGTGCAACAATAGAGAAAGTGATGGATAGCATAGGAGTGAACATTACTATTCCCACTCCAGAGAGTGCAACAGTAGGGAAAGTGTTGGATAGTGTAGGGGTAACAATTACTATTCTAACTCCAGGGGGTGCAACAGTAGGGAAAGTGTTGGATAGTGTAGGGGTAACAATTACTATTCTAACTCCAGGGGGTGCAACAGTAGGGAAAGTGTTGGATAGTGTAGGGGTACTATACGTTACAATGGTATGCATTGTAATAACATGCAATGTATTGCCTCCTTTGTAGTGACATGCAATGTAGTGCCATGCGTGGTAGTGACATGCAATGTAATGTATGCGTTGTAGTGACATGCGTTGTAAAGGATGTTGCGATGTAATGGTTGCGTTGCAAAGGTTGTTTCCCACCAGTGCTAGGAGAGTGAAGAAATGCAAATGAGTTTTCAGCCGGTTCCTCTCCAAGGACTCTCACAGCACTCCACGGGGTCTTTATGGCCAGCATCTTGGAACTGCCCCCCTCCTGCCCTTTGAGGTGATGGAACATGAAAAAACACTGCAGTGGGAGCTGTGTGTGAAGGTGGGCCTGCAGCCGAGCTCAGCCCTTCGCTTGTGTTGATGTGGGAAGAACACAGCCCTTTACTTGTGCTGCTGTATGACCAGCTTGGCGCTTTACATGTGTGGATAAGTGAAAAACTCAGTCCATTACATGTGTTGATGTGTGAAGGACTCAGTCCATTACATGTGTTGATGTGTGAAGGACTCAGCCTTTTACATTTGTTGATGTGTGAAGGACTCAGCCCTTTACATGTGTTTATGTGTGAAGGACTCAGATCTTTATACGTGGTGATGTGTGAAGAACTTAGCCCTTTACTTATGTTTATTTAACATATGTTTAATTCTTCACAAATCCTTCGCCCACCCCTGAAAGAGCCACAAAGCTGCACAATCGCCCTGCCTATATGCTGCGGCCTCCTGCCCTCTGGGTGACCGTCATGCCCGGGACGGGCACTTCAAAAGTATATTTAAAAGGCGTGGCTAGTGAACCCCTGGTACCGTGTTTCAAACAGCATAATGGCAGGTACAGAGAAAAACAGTATCTCATCCAATCAGACGTTGTTTGTATCATGGACCGCCGTCATGATCGCGGGACTGGAAGGCTCAGTTTATCAATGTAAAAAAATCTTCTGCACCAAAACTCATGAAACCAGTTTGACAATCAAACCAGGCCAGCGCCAGGATACCCTCACTGGTGACAAGTAGCGCTCTACAAATCTACTGATTGATTGAAACCAGACACAAATACACAAAAAGATGGACACACTTCAGCCTAGCAGGTGAATTTTTAAATGACAAGTATCTACAAAAATGTCTTGTCACTCAAAGCCACACAAACACACCCGGCATTAGGCCACGATTGAGGTAAATCTGAAAAGTAGTTTTCCTATATCAGTGTGAAACAACTTACATGGACATTTTGTAGGGACATCCCTGTAGGAGGTTTTCTTTAACATATTAAACAAGCATTGGCATAGCCAATAGGTCTCGCTTTTGGGACCTGCTAAGTATTTATTTATGCAGCACAATATTCTTGGTGCAACAACAACTGTTGCATGGCTAAACACTTGAAAGGTCCCAAAGGCGAGACCTATTGGCTATGCCAATGCTTGTTTTTATTCCTACATGGCATTTTGTATACACATCTGTCTCTTACAGGTTGGACTTTGTACAAACTTTGCAAATGAAAATTACACTCGAGACTAGTTTGATGTACTTTAGAAAATGTCGTGTAAAGAATATCATAAGGGAAAACTGCTTCTGATCATTAAGAATGTGGGATTATTTTCCCGCTTCCCCTGCTCCATATAGTTATTATTGAGTCTAAGCGGTGCTTTTAGCAAGTCTTGTCCCTTCTTTTTAGTGTTTGACTAATTTCTTTGAATTCCGTGAAGCATGTTGTATTCAGTGGTAAATAAGCAACGCGCACATGTGAATTATAAAAACGGTGGAGCAGTAGATGTGATATCAGTAGTGCATAGAAGGGAATGTACCAGGGTACTGTGCTGATGCTGAGAGGATGGATGACGGGGACCTTAGACTTGGCATAGTGTGCAGTGATGTCCCAAGAAAGCTGATTGGTAAGCTGGCGAGGGGCTGGATCATCTGACCTGTGCTCCTTCAGTGTTCATTTGCTGCATACAGTCGCCACTGTTAACACAAACATCCCATTCAAGCGCCGTGATAATGACGTCTTTTATTTACTGGTTCTTAAATTGGAAGTGGAATGTATTTTGCAGTTTGGGCTTTTCAGAAACAGCTAAACATTCCAGGGTATGACGTATTCCTTTACTTCTTTTCTTCGTGAGGACTAAATACATTGCGGTTTGCAGATCTCAATTGCCCTAAAAAAACAGGCGAGGCAGAGACGGGAACGAACATAGCGGCGCCCCGGAGCCTGAATAACAGCCCGCAGAGGTGACTGTTCGATGTGCTGAAAGATACGCTCTGTGGTGAGGGGGGGGGGGGAGTTAAAGAGCAGCCAGGCTGATAGTGAAAAGACCCGCTCTGTGGTGAGGGAGGGGGAGGGAGTTTGCACGAGCAAAATAGAGAGGCAGAGAACGAGAGAGGCATAGCGAGCATTGAGGCGCTATGGCCGTCCGGCCGTGAAATTGACACGGCCGCGCGGCGCGAAAGTGAAAGAAAAACAAATGAAGAGCTGACGAGGAGGGAGTGGGAGGAGGGGGTAGGAGCAAAACAGAGAGGCAGACAACGGGAGAGGCATAGCGAGCATTGAGGTGTTATGGCTGCGTGGCCGTGAAAGTGACACAGCCACGCGGCGCGAAAGTGAAAGAAAAAAAAATGAAGAGCTGACGAGGAGGGAGTGGGAGGAGGGGGGAAGGGAATCACACGAGCGGCGAGAAAGTGAATGAAAACAAGCTGACGAAAGCCAGATGGCAGCTGTGCACGTGGCGCGCGCTTGTGCGTGTAACAGCAAGCTGTTGGCCGGCAAAAGCCACTGGGTAGCACTTTCAAAACCGGCTTACTAAATATCTCGCTTGAGACAGCTCATGCGCTGGCTCAAGCGAGACCTAAAAATCACTTGTCAATCTATGCACAATTTGTAACAAACAACCAAAGTAAACCCAAGTGTTGGCCACATTTGGTGCAGGGTTTTCAAGATGGTCAAATGCTACTTGCACAGACAAAAACAGCTTAAGGACTAACCATCTCTCCATGTGTGCAGAAAACTGGGAGGTGGGTGGGAGTCTGTCCTGGGTTGTCCTTGCCTCTTGATTAACTAACCAGCTCTCTGTAACCACAGCAGACATGGACGATGGGTGGGGTGGGGTGGGACAGTCTGTCCTAGGCTGTCCATGCCTCGAGTCTTGTTTAACTAACCTCTGTCTTCCCCTGCTCTTTCTGCCTCTGTTTTTTTCTGTCTTCCCAACTCTTTCTACCTCTGTTTTTTCTGTCTTCCTAGCTTTCTGTCCCTGTTTTTTTTTCTTTCTTCCCTAGCACTTTCCGCCTCTGTTTTTTCTGTCTTCCCAGCTCTTTTTGCCCCTCTTCACTCACAGGCCCCTGCAGACCACCCAAGTCTGCTTTATCAGCCTAATAGTTGTGTCCTCCGCGACTACAATCAAACGCCCCCCAGGGCTACAGTTCAGCTTTTCTCTGACAATTTGTGCTCCTGTTAATTATAAAAAGTGGATTTTGTGCAATTCTGACCGCTAATAACAAACCTTTACTGCTGCAAGGCCCTGTTTTCCCTTCTCCCCCTCCTCTCTTCCTTCATTCCTCACTCGCTCCCTGCTCCCCCACACACAAGTTGTAGATTAGAAAGCTGAACACACCCCTCCTCAAGGTGCTCTCCTGTGGGGGTGCTGGGCCACCAGACTAGGCCTGCAGGTATACTGTAAGGTTGAGACTGGGTCACGTGAGCTTACCACCAGCCTATAGTAGCTCCCCCATCCCAAGGGTGTCTCAGCCCGGGCGTCGAGGCTAAGGGCAGAGACGACGGGGGCGACATCCCTGTTTGGGCCTCGAAGCGCCTCGGATCAGAAACGCGATACAAACGTTATCACTACAACTACCACACACAATCTCTAAACAACCACACACCTCTCACTCCCAGCAAACAAGCTCCGCCCAACCTACTCACCCATGAACTATCTACCTCTACAAAACCCTCCTACATACCCTCATACCTGCCCGCCACACAAGGGCCCCCTCACGTCTACACAAGCCACAACTCTGGGCTAAACCCCCGCACAAAACCCCTCCCTCCACTAAGTGGCTCCCCCACACGGTGCATATGCACACGCCCCTCCATCCAACACACCTTCTGCCTGTTCTCAGTCGATCCTTCCACTGCCCCCGGCCAACGACAAATACTGTCTGTGCTTTTCGACCACCTCATATCGCCTCCCCCTACACAGCCCCTCTCTTCTACCACCCCATAGTACAGGACAACTCTTTCAACACTCCTCTCCCACAATAAACCTACCTCCTACAGCTGCTCATCCAACATCTAAACCTCCTAACCAGGGCTTTAAGTGGGATGGAAAAACTGGGGGAGTGGCCAATGTAATTAAGGGCGTGGCTTAAAAACGCGTAGGCTAAAAATCTGTGCTTAGCAGAGTGTGCCGCCTGGCTTGTATTTTGCTGTTTCTGTCATTGCATCCAGCTATATAATGCAACAAGTAACATACCGACAACAAGACATGACTATTGACTTTGTCAATAGTTGTTAGTTGCAAAGGATAAATAAGCAGGAACCATGGCTTCCATATAATGAAAAAGCTTCCACTTAAAGCCCTGGTGACACCTCATCAATGTTGCTGCTCATGAGATTCAAAATGAGAAGGGAAATCCAGAGAGAAAATGACTCTCTTTTAAAGGATTTCCCTTCTCCTACAACACTCACCTGGCATGACGTCATGACGTAACTTCTCCGCTAGTGAGAGGTGAGCTCGTGCACATGGATGTGTCTGCTGTCACTGCATGGACCGCCTGTGCCAGGGCACAAAGCAGAGGCCGATAGAGACCCGTTTCGAGGCCCCCTTAAAAAAACTGCAGGAGCTCAGAACCGGTGAGACTCGGCTCACTTAAAGCCCTGCTCCTAACTTCTGTTTATCCTCTTTCTCACTCTCCAGAGACTCTCCTTCAACACTCAACCGTGCCCCCCTCTCAGCCTCCACAATCCTTCACTTCAAACCACATATCTCAGGTCACACCACCAAGAGAACATCCTTTACAACGCAACTTTCACCACGCAGTGCCTTTACGACGCAACTTTTACAATGCAAACCATTACAACGCATTGCGCTGGGGGGCGCTCTAGGATAAGGAATAGGTTTAATGTACTATCCAACACCTTCCCTACTATCGACGGGGACTGGAGTTGGAATAGTAAATTAAACTATTCACTATCCAGCGCCCCAAAGCACTATGCGTCGTAAAGGCATGCGTTGTAAAAACCGCGTTGTAAAGGCATGCGTGGTAAAAGCATGCGTTGTAACGTCATACATCCCACCACCAATGTCGCTCAAAATTTACCAAACAAAAGAAACACCTGCAGAAAGCTTCTTACTGGAACAACTCAGACATTCGCCTGTAACCTGTCCAGAATTGGTTTTGATTGGGTTATTTGTACCCATAACTTCTGTTTATAAGAGGAAGCACTTTTAGACTATAGGTATGTGGGGTGGGCGACTGCAGGTGGCTGGCTAGCCGCTCACTGGGATTGGCAGCTCATGGTGGGGCTGGCCACACAAGGCGTGGTAGAGGCCGTAGGAGACCTCGGTGGTGGCCACGGAAGGCCTGTTTGGGGGCCACATAAGACCTCTGTGGTGGTCGCAGAAGGCCTAGTTGGGGGCCACAGAAGACCACCGTGGTGGCCACGGAAGGCATGGTGGAAGCCATATGAGACCTGGGTGGTGGCCACAGAATGCCTTGTTGGAGGGCTTGGAAGCCTGGTTAGGTGCCACGGATGGCCTTGGTAAAGAGGCCAAGTCACTAGGCACCATGAAAGGCGAGGTTGGGGGCCAAAGAAGGTGTTGTTGTAAGGCTCAGAAGGCCTGGCTGGGGGCCGCGGATGGGTTTGGTGGAGGCCAACTCATTAGGCACCAAAAAAGGAATGGTTAAGGGCCACATAAGACCTGGGTGGGGGCCACAGAACACTAGTTGAGGCCAAAGGAGACCTGGGTGGCGGCCACAGAAGGGCTCAGACAGCCTGGTTGAGGGCCACAGAAGGCCTGGTTGGAGGGCTCGGAAGACCTGGTTGGAGGGCTCGGAAGGCCTGGTTGGAGGGCTCGGAAGGCCTGGTTGGAGGGCTCGGAAGGCCTGGTTGGAAGCCTTGGATGGCTTTGGTAGAGTCTAACCGGGTAGGCACCAGAGAAGGCCTAGTTGGGGACCACATAAAGGGTAGTTGGAAGGCTCGCACGGCCTGGTTGGGGGCCACGGAAGGTGTCGTTGGAAGGCTCGGAAGGCCTGGTTGGGGGGCTCGGAAGGCCTGGTTGGAAGCCTTGGATGGCTTTGGTAGAGTCTAACCCGTTAGGCACCAGAGAAGGCATAGTTGGAGACCACATAAAGGGTAGTTGGAAGGCTCGGACGGCCTGGTTGGGGGCCACGGAAGGTGTCGTTGGAAGGCTCGGAAGGCCTGGTTGGGGGTCAGGGATGGCTCTGGTAGAGTCCAACTCCTTAGGCACCAAAGCAGGCCTGGTTGAGGCCCAGAGGAGACCTCGATGGTGGCCGCAGAAGAGTCAGGTACTCCACTGTGGAGCTCTGAACCACCAGGTAAGTGCCAAAGGCGCCTCTATGCATTAGGCTAATGCCTGCCCTGTGCCCCTCCCGCACCAGCCCTAGCTCGGACTCAGCCCTGGCTGATCAAGACATTAATGCAGAGAGAGCCTTCGATGCCCCCAACATCCTTAAAGATACCCTCTGCCCCCTCCCCCCATCTCCATTCACAGGCTGACATGTTCTCGCCCGGAGGAGGCCAGTCTGGAAACATTGAGAGGCAGGTAATTAAATTCCTCTGTAAATATAATTTCATCTGTCCTGCTGCTGGCTGGGAGCGCCGAAATCAAATGAATGTTGTTAATTAGGGGGCACGTGATGTGCTTCGCTCGGTGCCCGGAGCAGGGCAGACTGCGGGAAAACGATGAGGAGACTTCTCGAAAACACTCTGGAGGGGGTCAGAGGGCTTCATGGTCAGCTTTGAAGAAGCAGTAGGGCTGGGACGGAGTCAGTCAGATGTCATATCCCTTCAATGCCCATTAATGCTGAGTCAGTCAGACGTCAGACTCCAAGAACAAAAACAAAACTGCACCACATATGAAATGAAGAGACAATATGTTACAATGATGTACAAGACAATTTGAAAATGTCAACTTCTGGCAAGATCCAGTTGCGTTTCTTCACTTTATTGTAGATTCATTTGAAATTCACTAAAAAACATCAGCCAACGCGTTTCGTCCAGTAAAAACCTGGACTTCTTCAGGGCTGCAAGTCAGACATATATATGCACATTTACACAAACTACATACACAGACACACTTTACATTTACATGCATTTATATACAATGTATGAAACATGACACATGATTGTGAAAAATAGAATACAAAGACAAACAGAGGTCAACCAGTGGTGAATCACTGTCCTCTCTTGAAAATAGTTGACCTATGTTTGTCTTTGTATTCTCCTTTTCAAAATCATGTGCCACGTTTTATTAATTGTATATTAATGTATATACATGTACAGTTTGTCTGTGTATATAGTTTATCTAAATGTATATATGTATGTCTGTCTTGCAGCCCTGAAGAAGTCCAAGTTTTTAATGGACGAAACGCGTTGGCTGATGTTTTTATGAATTTCAAATGAATCTACAATAAAGTGAAGAAACGCAACTGGATCTTGCCAGAAGTTGACATTTTCAAATTGTCTTGTACCTCATTGTAACATATTGTCTCTTCATTTCATATGTGGTGGAACTCTGTTTTTGTTCTTGTATATTATATCTTCCTGGTGTGGAAGGCATCTTCGGGCAGTGGGGTGCATTCAGAGAAGTACATACAAGGATAAACGAGATATTATCCAGCAACAAAATACAATAAGGGTAGTTAACGGTGAGGGTGCTTTGGTAGCTTTGTAGGTCCGCTGCCCATTTTTCAGACGTCAGACTCCCTTCAACACCCAGTAAGGCTGAGGCAGCACCCAGTAAGGCTGAGGCAGCGACAGTCATATGTCACATCCGTAGCCTATTCTACCCATGTCTTACCATGGTTGTGACCTATTCTACTCATGGCTTGCCATGTTGACAGCCTATTGTAACCATAGTTTGCCATGTTCGTAGCCTAGTCTACCCATGTCTTACCATGGTTTTGGCCTGTCCTGCCCATTGCTTGCCATGCTTGTGGCCTATTCTACCCATGGCTTGCCATGTTCGTAGCCTATTCTACCCATGGCTTGCAATGCTTGTCGTCTGCCGGTCACATGTGTGGCCTGCTTAGCTCATGTCCTTCCTTTCTAATGGACGACTGGGTGTGAGATCTGTGCTGCGTGGGCCTGTCCTACTCATGGCCTGTCCTAGTTGGTATATGTCATCCTTATTGGCTGCCAACCCTGCGACCTGACAGTCTTGTAACCTGTTCTAATTGTGAACTGTGCTGCATTGGGACTGTCCTGCTTGTATGTATGTATGTACGTATGTATGTTTGTACGTAAATATGTATATATGTATGTATTCATGCATGTACTTGCATATGTATCTATGTATGTATGCACGCACACACGCACGTACGTACGTACGTATGTATGTATGTGATGTTTATTTACTGGAACCTGGCCAAAAGCCAACAGAGTTCTGCACATGGCATAGACAAGCATAAGGTCAACACGGGATAAGAGGGTACTGTAGCTGCAGGGCTCTGTTTTATCATGTTCTTAATTCTGCCATTTCTCCTGCTCACATAATGGAGAGTCATTTGGGGGAAGAATCCTACAGCGAGAGCACATTTAGCGAGCGCAAGCGGCCTTCTGCTATTCGTGTTCTGCGGCATTTACAGTGGTTTCTTAGCACAAAATGCACCCTCGCCTCCATTTTGGGTGCTAAGGGGGGCATTTGTGCTTTAAGGAATAGCCCTATATTCAGAATACCTCTTCTTGCAAAATTCAAGAGTAATCTCAGAGAGTTCTCAGGCAATTCTGTGTGATTACGCTACACCCTTAGTCAAGTGTAGGTTTCTTTAGGATTGGGAGGATCTGGCCTGTCTTGAGAGCTTCTGGGAGCCATTGAAAGGGTGAGTAGGGTTTAGAGCGTGTCCCCAGAAAGAGCGTTGATCAAGGATCAGGGTGAGGCGTCCTCTTCAGAAGAAGAGACTTTGAGGGGCTTGAGTATGTCCGTGAGATCGGCAAGAGATAGGGCTTTGAAGGATTACCACTGTGGGACTCTACAGGCAGGGCCGGACTGGCCATAGCGGGCACCGGGCATTTCCCTGGTGACCGCCAGGGTTGGTGGCTGGTTTTGGGCCCCTCTGGGCTGATTTTGTTACAGGGCCGTTTTTGCAGCATAGCTGCAATATTGGCTGCTCTAACTAAATCGGCCGAAACCGGCCTTGGCAAACAGCTCGGCCGCACCCCCAGCACTCCAGGGGATGGCTGAGGACTCTGCTAGGGCCGGTTTTGGTTCCCAGTCCGGCCCTGTCTACAGGACGGGGTGGCCAGAAGCGATGACCGCAGGCTTGGTGTTGCCGGTGTGCTATTGACTCTTGCCCATCTCGTACCCTGCCTCGATCTCGACCCGTCCTGCTTGTTGCCTGCCGACTTCGTCACCTGTCCCGTTTCTTGCCTGTCCCGCTCATGGCCTGTCCTCTATTGGCCCATGATGCTCGCCGTCCACGTTGGACGCATATCCTCCATGCACACGGCAAAATATCCCTGCCAAAGATTTCTAGCACTTCGTACAGTGCTATTAAAATTTAAAAACGTCTCGCGCACCATCGCTGCTTCATTTTGACAGCGATTGTTTGATTAAATTATTAAAGGCAATTAAAAAAAAATCGGCGTGAAAAGTCATGTAAATTTCATAGACTGACGGGCTGAATAATGGATGTCGATCGGCGGCGCTGAGGGAAGGAGGCTTTTCATGGACATCTGCGGATGAGAATACTCTGCCGCTATTTCACGCGGCTGTCAATCAGCTGATGGGTCCCCCACAGGAGAGGAGTCCTCCCCGCTTGGCTTGCTTTACAATTCAGAGAAACTGCTCTTACAGGACCAGAAAGGCGCCTTCTAAGCTAAAGGAGGATTCTAGGGAAGGGCATTCGGCGGCCTTAGACTGCTGAAAATTTAAGATCAAGGCAAAACGTGGCCCCTGTTCTGGACCCTTGCATCCACAACAATTCAGAACACCGCCACCCTGTGGACAGTACCAGAAAAGAGTCAGACAAATGGCGCATGCGCAGTCCTCACCCTCATTAACACTTGCGATCAGCCAGTAGCGGCTACTGCTAGTTAAAACTGGTTGGGCGGGGGAGAGGGTATAATAAAATTAATAATGAAAAGTACTTACCTAATTCTGCTGACCACCTCGGTGCTCCCCTGCTCCCGGCAGTCCATGGACCACACAGCACAGGCTCCCAGAGTCCCCACCCAATCCAGACATTACTCTCATGCTATTACTAAGCATGAGAGAAGCGTCTGGATTGGCCTGAGTGGGCTGGGTTGATGCTTGCTCAAGGACAGAGAGCCTATGCCTTTCCTCCACCAGGCTGTGCAACTCCCCTTGGTTGGAGGAATATAAGTGTGCATGTCTGTTTAGCCAGCCTAAGACAGCCGGCCAAACTGACATGCACACTTACAAGTGCCCACGACTCCTCCATGCTGCTGTCCAAGAGAATAGTACAAGCCCGCCCCGCCCTGGACTGGCGTCGGCTGTCAGCGAAAAATAAAGTGGGGTGGGTGGAATTTGCGTAGTTGTGCTATGCAAAGTTCTGCGAAACGGTAAAAAATCTCTGCGAGCATGCAGAGTTCCGCGAACATGCGGAATTGCTGGTTCTGCCTGTTCGCAATGCTTTTTTCCTGTTCTCGAATGCTGTTTGCGTGCTCGGGGGGAAATATCTTGCGAACACGCATTTTGAAAGCACGTACAAGCAAAAAATTCAGCGAAGCTGCGAATCACAGAATTTTTGGCAATTCCGCATTCTCCGCGGAACGCAAAATTGCCCAAATTATGCAAGCAGAACGGAATTTACCGCCCAGGACTAATAATAACATTGTTTTATTCTCATTTTATTTTTCATCTGATGGATTTAAGCAGGGGGGAGACGCTCCTCTGCCATTACAAAGGACCGCCGTTGTGACCAGCAGGTGGTTATGGGAAAGTGGAAGCCCTCTGAGTAGACGGGCTGAAAACGACATACAGATGTTACTACATGGTTACTTTATTCACACTGTTTCAAGCCTCCGAAGAAACAAATAGGATGGCGCAAGAAAGACAGTCATGGCGCTCTTTGCCCAGAACCATACAACTTTAGATATACCCGATAAATCAATGTCTCAGTCCTCAAATTTAGCATCCTAGGGAAAAAGGTACTAAGACAGATGGCTTGGTTCATATGGGAATATGAAAGTCCAATCAGAACAGGGAGGGATGGCTTTTAGGTACATGTTGACTAAGCATGGGCGAATTTTGCGAATCTCGCGTTCGCGAATTTTGCGGATTTGCGAACTCGCAATTCGCAAAATCCGCGAATTCTCGCGAATTTGCGGATTTTTTTTTTGTGTTCGCGCGGGTTTCTGCCAGTTCGCGAGGGTTTTGTACAATTTCGCAAACGCGAACTTACCTGTCGGGTCGCAAGTTTTGCGAACTTGTTGTTTCTACGTGTCCAGCCTGTTTGGGACACTCTTCTTCATCACTGCCACTCTCTGTCACCACTGCCACTCTCTGACTACTCATGCCACCCTCTGGCCCACCCATGCCACCCTCTGTTTCATCACAGCACCCTCTGGTTGTCCAGTCAGTGTACATTATTGTGGCAAAGCAAAGCACACCTTCCCTGCCTCAAGTGACCTGAATTAATTTGGGGCTGATTAATGTGTCACAGAATATTTTTTTAGCTGGCACCTGCTTCCTTAGTGCTTCCTGATTAGTGATCTTTTGCACTTGCTAAGTGCTTTCATTGTTGCAAAATTAGTTACAACACCTGCCCTGCCCCAACTGACAATAATGAATTAGGGGCTGATTAATGGATTTGAACTTCCAGCCTGGCTCCTGCTTGTCTCCCTTAGCTGTAATTCAGGACCTTTGTGGCATATGTGTAACTATTCTGAGGTTCAGAGCAGGGTCACATAATAGTTGCAAGTAGGCAACTGAACTCTGGAGGGGCCCCTCAGGAAGCACTACAGGAAATGGCTACTAATGATGAGCCTGAACTTTTGAACCTGGTAAGTAGTTTCAGTTTTGCTAAGATCGTATTTCTGCAATTTAGCGCTTATTCGCGGGGCGCGAAGTTGTACTGGGAAGCCGCGAACTCACGCGAACAGTGCGAGCAAGCCATAAAATCCTCTGCTCGCGGATTTGTGGATTTTGCGGGAGATTCGCGAATCTCGCGGATTGCGAATTTACCGAATATCCGCAAAATCCGCGAGCGAAACGGATTTTCCGCCCATGCTTAGCAGCACAGTATATTGCTCAGGAGCCAAGGGGATTTTCACATGCCTACTTATAGATGTGATATTGTTGAAGAATTTTAAGCGGAACAAACAAAATAAATCTTTATTCCAAATTTTGAGATAAAAATCAAATGTTTCCCTTTTAGTTGAATAAAAACTTAAGTGACATAGCCAGATAATTGATATATATTATAGGCTTTTAGGGACTTGCTGTTCCTCTCCCACCTGTGTGATAAAGGCTGTGTGGCTATTTCAATATTTATTTTGCTTTTAAATGTTTTGCTCATTTCTTTTGAGTCTCATGACTTCAGCCTTTTGCAAATTAAAGGTACCCCACCTTCAGTTTGTTAGCTTAGTGCTTTTTAAGTAGTTATTCCCTGTTTCTTACTTAGTTCCTTCTAGAGAAGGGGGCCTGCCCCTTTTGACAATAGTGTTACTTTTAACTAACTGGAGGTCCTGGACTTCCTGTCTGGAGATAAGTCACTACCACCCACATTCTGTGCCACAGTGCCTTGGCACATGCATCATATAGTCTAGAGTATTGCATATAATCAATATGTGCGCTGCTGTGCCACTGGAGGGTCGGAGATAAGGCAATTTGTCCATGCGCGGATAGCTCTTCTCTGCTGGCTCAAGTCAACAAATAATCAATAATCGTGAATACTTGTATTTCTTTTTTAAAACAACATGGTGCCATCTTGTGTCAGACAGGTGATATCATCGTTGTGCTTACTGCTTCTAGTCTGGTGCCATAACTGGTTAGTGCCAGGTTCTACTTGTACAGCGGGTTATACCGTTTCGTACCAGTCAGTACTTCTCTGTCCTTCATCAGGTCATGTAGGCATCTCTTCATCTATCATTACTTTAATCTGGATGTGTGGACTTATTGGGCCAACACAACTGTTCATGGGTCAACTGAGTACTTGCATGAGCACAAGCCATTAGCAGCGGGTTTAACCCTGCAGAATACCAGGCGGTAACGAGGCTAGTTTACTGCAGTAATTGTATTCCCTCTGTATTGGGCCTTCCATGCTATCTGTTTATTGCAACGTGGGGGGGCACATGACAGACCATGGATTGCTTTGCGTCTCTCTTTTTTATGGGGTAGAATAGCCAGTGACCTGCAGTTACCAGAAGAGCTGGCCCGTCCACTCGACGGCTTTTTGCTAGCGCCTAACTTCAGCCTAGGCCCCAATATTCCCCTCATGGTTTTATTACGACTATATCACATATCCAGAAAAAAGACCTGAACATTCTCTCACTTCGTAGACAACTTAGCCATCACCTTTGTCTTTACGCTGACACTACATTTACACTACACATGTGTTTATACATACATATACATCCACACCGACATACTAACTGCAGAGACCCGCACCAGGCCCGCCTACTCAGCCAATTCTCCTGCCTTTTGCGCTATTAGTGAGTCAAAGGCTGCCTTTTCCTTTGCACTTTGATTACTTTATTTATAGAGTCAGCCCCCTCTCCGCACTCCTTCATGGCTACACTTCACTTACTCCTCCTGCTCCTCTCTTACCTCTAACACTTCCCGTTCATGCTTCACTTCACTTACTCCTCCTGGTCCCCTCTTACTGCTAACAATACCCGTTCATGCTTCACTTCACTTACTCCTGCCTGGTCCCCTCTTACCGCTAACACTACCCGTTCATGGCTTCACTTTGTTTACTCCTGCCTGGTCCCCTCTTACCGCTAACACTACCCGTTCATGGCTTCACTTCACTTACTCCGGCCTGGCCCCCTCTTACCTCTAACACTTCCCGTTCATGCTTCACTTCGTTTACTCCTGCCTGCTCCCCTCTTACCGTTAACACTACCCGTTCATGCTTCACTTCACTTACTCCTGCCTGGCCCCCTCTTACCTCTAACACTTCCCGTTCATGCTTCACTTCATTTACTCCTGCCTGGTCCCCTCTTACTGCTAACACTACCCGTTCATGGCTTCACTTCACTTACTCCTGCCTGGCCCCCTCTTACATCTAACACTACCTGTTCATGCTTCACTTCATTTACTCCTGCCTGGTCCCCTGTTACTGCTAACACTACCCGTTCATGGCTTCACTTCCTTTACTCCTGCCTGGTCCCCTCTTACCGCTAACACTACCCGTTCATTGCTTCACTTCACTTACTCCTGCCTGGCCCCCTCTTACCTCTAATACTTCCCGTTCATGCTTCACTTCCTTTAATCCTGCCTGCTCCCCTCTTACCACTAACACTATCCGTTCACGGCTTCACTTCGTTTACTCCTCCTGGTCCCCTCTTACCGCTAACACTACCCGTGCACGGCTTCACTTTGTTTACTCCTGCCTGACCCCCTCTTACCGCTAACACTACCCGTTCATGGCTTCAATTCACTTACTCCTCCTGGTCCCCTCTTACCGCTAACACTACCCGTTCATGGCTTCACTTCACTTACTCCTGCCTGGTCCCCTCTTACAGCTAACACTACCCGTTCATGGCTTCACTTCACTTACTCCTCCTGGTCCCCTCTTACCACTAACACTATCCGTTCATGGCTTCACTTCACTTACTCCTGCCTGCTCCCCTCTTACCGCTAACACTACCCGTTCATGGCTTCACTTCACTTAATCGTCCTGGTCCCCTCTTACCACTAACACTACCCGTTCATGTCTTCACTTCGTTTACTCCTGCCTGGTCCCCTCTTACCGCTAACACTACCCGTTCATGGCTTCACTTCACTTACTCCTGCCTGGTCCCTTCTTACAGCTAACACTACCCGTTCATGGCTTCACTTCACTTACTCCTCCTGGTCCCCTCTTACCACTAACACTATCCGTTCATGGCTTCACTTCACTTACTCCTCCTGGTCCCCTCTTACCACTAACACTCTCCATTCATGGCTTCACTTCACTTACTCCTCCTGGTCCCCTCTTACCACTAACACTTCCCGTTCATGCTTCACTTCGTTTACTCCTGCCTGACCCCCTCTTACCGCTAACACTACCCGTTCATGGCTTCTCTTCACTTACTCCTCCTGGTCCCCTCTTACAGCTAACACTACCCGTTCACGGCTTCACTTCGTTTACTCCTCCTGGTCCCCTCTTACCGCTAACACTACCCGTGCACGGCTTCACTTTGTTTACTCCTGCCTGACCCTCTCTTACTGCTAACACTACCCGTTCATGGCTTCACTTCACTTACTCCTCCTGGTCCCCTCTTACCACTAACACTTCCCGTTCATGCTTCACTTCGTTTACTCCTGCCTGACCCCCTCTTACCGCTAACACTACCCGTTCATGGCTTCACTTTGTTTACTCCTGCCTGGTCCCCTCTTATCGATAACACTACCCGTTCATGGCTTCACTTCCTTTACTCCTCCTGGTCCCCTCTTACCGCTAACACTACCCGTTCATGGCTTCACTTCCTTTACTCCTGCTGCTTCCCTCTTACCACTCACACTACCCATTCATGGCTTCACTTCCTTTACTCCTCCTGCTCCCCTCTTACCTCTAACACTTCCCGTTCATGCTTCACTTCCTTTACTCCTTCCTGCTCCCCTCTTACCGCTAACACTATCCGTTCACGACTTCACTTCGTTTACTCCTCCTGGTTCCCTCTTACCACTAACACTACCCTTTCATGGCTTCACTTCGTTTACTCCTGCCTGACCCCCTCTCACCGCTAACACTACCCGTTCATGGCTTCACTTCACTTACTCCTCCTGGCCCCCTCTTACCTCTAACACTTTACGTTCATGGCTTCACTTCCTTTACTCCTGCCTGGTCCCCTCTTACCGCTAACACTACCCGTTCATGGCTTCACTTCCTTTACTCCTGCCTGGTCCCCTCTTACATCTAACACTACCCGTTCATGGCTTCACTTCCTTTACTCCTCCTGGTCCCCTCTTACCGCTAACACTACCTGTTCATGGCTTCACTTCCTTTACTCCTGCCTGGTCCACTCTTACAGCTAACACTACCCGTTCATGACTTCACTTCACTTACTCCTCCTGGTCCCCTCTTACAGCTAACACTACCCGTTCATGGCTTCACTTCACTTACTCCTCCTGGTCCCCTCTTACCACTAACACTCTCCGTTCATGGCTTCACTTCACTTACTCCTGCCTGGCCCCCTCTTACCTCTAACACTTCCTGTTCGTGCTTCACTTCGTTTACTCCTCCTGGTCCCCTCTTACCACTAACACTACCCGTTCATGGCTTCACTTCCTTTACTCCTGCCTGGTCCCCTCTTAAAGCTAACACTACCCGTTCATGGCTTCACTTCCTTTACTCCTGCCTGGTCCCCTCTTACAGCTAACACTACCCATTCATGGCTTCACTTCCTTTACTCCTCCTGGTCCCCTCTTACCGCTAACACTACCCGTTCATGGCTTCACTTCATTTACTCCTTCTGGTCCCCTCTTACCGCTAACACTACCCGTTCATGGCTTCACTTCCTTTACTCCTGCCTGGTCCCCTCTTACAGCTAACACTACCCGTTCATGGCTTCACTTCACTTACTCCTCCTGGCCCCCTCTTACCTCTAACACTTTACGTTCATGGCTTCACTTCCTTTACTCCTGCTGCTTCCCTCTTACTGCTAACACTACCCGTTCATGCTTCACTTCGTTTACTCCTGCCTGGTCCCCTCTTACTGCTAACACTACCCGTGCACGGCTTCACTTTGTTTACTCCTGCTGCTTCCCTCTTACCGCTAACACTACCCGTTCATGGCTTCACTTCCTTTACTCCTGTCTGCTCCCCTCTTACTGCTGACACTACCCGTTCATGGCTTCACTTCACTTACTCCTGGTCCTCTCTTACCGTTAACACTACCCGTGCACAGCTTCACTTTGTTTACTCCTGCCTGGTCCCCTCTTACCGCTAACACTACCCTTTCATGGCTTCACTTCCTTTACTCCTGCCTGCTCCCCTCTTACCACTAACACTACCCGTTCATGGCTTCACTTTGTTTACTCCTGCCTGGTCCCCTCTTAGCGATAACACTACCCGTTCATGGCTTTACTTCGTTTACTCCTGCCTGGTCCTACATCCCGCCACCCCTACCCTCAGAGCCATGCCTCGTCCTGGCCATTATCCGCCCCCTCCTCTGTACAGAGCTCTCTTGCTCTACAGCTGGCTCATTATACTACATAGTCCTGCCTCACTTACGTACGTACACATGTATGTACATACATACATACATACATAC
This sequence comes from Lissotriton vulgaris, assembly GCF_964263255.1. Taxonomy (NCBI): domain Eukaryota; kingdom Metazoa; phylum Chordata; class Amphibia; order Caudata; family Salamandridae; genus Lissotriton; species Lissotriton vulgaris. The sequence continues at coordinate 26,167,077 of NC_141699.1, forward strand.
ATGAAGGTGCGAGTCAAAGTAGAGTTTGAGGTCAGGGAGCCGGGGAGGTCCAGCTGGCTCTAGCTCAGACTCTCCTTGGCCTCCATCTCTGTCTCTGCTCCTCTTTTTCACTGATGAATAAATGAATGGATGAAAGAGTTTACATAGCGCTCAGCTACTCCAAAAGGAGTGTCATGGCGCTGCAGGATCACATAGCTGCTAGCCTAAAGATGGTTTCGCTTCCAAAGAGCCAGGTTTTTAACCGTTTTTTTTCAAAACTCATTTAATCCTTGGAAAGTCTGAGGGGCAACAGTACTTTTGTTCCATGCCTGACCCCCTAAGAGGCTAAAGGATGTGCTCCCCCCCTCCCTACGTGCCAGGAGTACCTTCGGGACGCAAAATGATGAGGAGAGAGGCAGTGTCCATTGGAGAGTGAGGCAGGAGCCAGGGGTTCAAGCTGAGGGCAGTGGGATGCCCACTACCCCTCCAGTGGTAATATCTTCATGAAGCATCCCGTGGGGGTGTGCAGAGCCCCTCCTGTGGGGGTGTGCAGAGCCCCTCCTGTGGGGGTGTGCAGAGACCCTCCTGTGGGGGTGTGTAGAGCCCCTTATTTTATTTATTTATTTATTTTATATGCTTATATAGCGCCTGAATAGACCCCCGAAGGGGTATCTCCTCGCTTTTGCCAGTAGAAGGAACATAGATTATGCCAATTCATGTTCAAGAATAACTGAGTGGATGACGAATGTTTAACTACTAGTAAAAAGATAGGTTTTGAGGGTTTTTTGGAAGGATAAATGGTTAGTGATAAGTTTTAATGTCTGAGGGAGAGAGTTCCAGAGAGCAGGTCCAGTGTGTGCTAGAGCACGGCCTCCCTGCCTAGATTTTTTAATTCCGGGTATCTGTAATAGCTGGAGGTTGCTGGATCGTAATGAGTGCCCTGGGACATAAGGTTGGAAGGCTTTTGTTAGGTATTTAGGCCCCGTACCTGTCAGACATTTGTGGATGGTGCACAAAATTTTAAACTTAGTGCGTTGCCGCACTGGTAGCCAGTGTAGTTCAGCCAGTAGAGGGCGGGAGGGAGTCCTGGATGGAGCATTAAGGACTAACCTTGCCGCCGTGTTTTGGACTACTTGCAGTTTGTTAATTTGGCCTTTGTTAGTTGATAAAAGAAGGCCATTGCAGTAGTCCAATCTGCTAATGACTAATGCCTGGACTAAAGTCTTCCTGTGTCTGTCAGGTAGGTAAGGAAACACCCTTCTCAACAGTCCAATGGCCCTAAAACATGTACCGGCAACTTGGTTGAGATGATCTTTAAATGTCAGGGCTTTGGTCGAATAGCACTCCCAAGTTTTTCACGGTCTGTTTTGGGATGGGAACAGGTCCCAGTTCTAGGGGCCACCACTCACCAGACCACAGTGTCACCGCTTCCTTGAACAGTAGTACTTCTGTTTTGCCTACATTACATTGTAGGCAGTTCTTAGCCATCCACTCGGACACTGCCCTCATTCCTTCTGCAAAATATTTTTTTTAGAGCAGGTGTAAAGGTTTTGAAAGGGAACAGAAGTTGGGTATCGTCGGCGTATGACACCGGGGTAAACCCAAAGGACCTCACTAAGTCAGCCAGGGGGGCCACATACACATTAAATAATGTGGGTCTTAGGCATGAGCCCTGTGGCACACCCCTGGTGAGCTCCCTAGAGAGGGATTTATGGGAGCCCAACCTGACTTCTTGAGAGCGGCCTGAGAGAAAGCTCTCCATCCAGGACAGGGCTACACCCTCCAGTCCTGACTTCAGCCCCACTCATGAAGCATCCTGTGGAGGGGGGGGGGGCAGAGCCCCTGACGTCAGCCCCACTCTTCCTCTGTAGATGGCAGCCCACAGGAGAGGTACCTTGTGTCAGAGGGCCAGCCTTATGGGACCATGAACTCAGCTGTCTCAGCATCAATGCTCAGGTCCTACACATGGATGTCACTCAGGGATAGCTAGGAGTAGCAGCCGCTACTCCCGCCATCTCTTGTATGACCCCTAGCATTGCCCTGGTTACCTTTGACCTCAGGGGTCATGGAGGCTACAGCAGGAACAAAAGAAACCAGGGCCCTTGAAGACCAGCCAACTTTCAGAACTTTACAGTAGTCGCCCCTCCCCCGGTCCTTTACCAAAGAATACAGGCCACTGAGTGGGACTAGACCACCAACATGAGGTCTATAGAGGTCAAAGGTTGCATGGTTTCACTTCCCCTACCACTGCCACTTTGCTGTACTCATATATGCCAACACTCCCCACTCAGGAACGAGGCTCTCAATTTTATAAGAATGGATTTGTTTGAGCTCTCTCCGTTTTAAGAATTCCTTCACCTCAATACAAGTCCATGAGGAAATTCAGTTTCCTTTAAATCAATGGAGGGAAGCAAGAGCAAGGTTATTTATAATAATATTAATACCAGCATTTGTAAAGCGTGCAGCTACCTCAGGTGAGGTGTCCCGGCGCTGGGGGCCGTCGGGAAGATTAAGCGAGCTATTGCCCAGACTCACAAGGTGCTGGGCTAACCTGCCACTGGCGCTGGTATCGAACGTGAGCACCCGTGTTCCGGAGTCAGGTACCCTGGATGCTGCGCCACACCTCTTCCCTCTTACAGAGGTCCTAAACCCTAGCTCCTTCCGCGGGTCAATAGTTATCAAAAAGTATTCCTCCCATGCCAAGTGGATACAACCAGTTTAACCCACTGGCTGCCGTCTAGTGTCGCTGGGAGATCTGAGCATCAGATCTTGGTGCCATCACACACCCGGTAGGGTGTCATGCGTCATTACTGGGCGCTCCTCGTCTGGCCGGCGCTGCAAAGCCCGACGGGCCTCGGGGCTTCGTTATAGGAGATCTTTTGATCTGGAGATTCCGTATAGATAAATGCAGGTGAGGGGGAGATAAAGGGATTATTTGTGAATGAGTGATGACTCAAATAGACTCTGGTAGCCTAAAGAGATTTATATAATAACTGCTTTGCCACGGCGCACATTCCACAGCGGTGTGGGCGAATTTGATGCGTGCACAGATCGGACGACCCCCGGCCATCCGAAACACACACCTACTGTGACTTCAGACGGCCGGGGGTCGCCCAAAACTTGGAAGCGGCTAATGGAAGGGTACCAGGACTAAAGTAAAAACAGTGGTGCTATCATGGGGTCTTCCGGTACCCTTGGTATCAGAAGACCACATGCCGGCCAGACGAGGAGCTCCCAGTGATGAAGCATGACACCCTAACAGGTATGTGAAAGCACCAAGATCTGATTCTCAGCTCTCCCAGCGACACTAGACTTCAGCCATTGGAGTAAACTGGTTGTATCCTCTTGGCATAGGAGGAGCTGCCCCCCTTTTTGATAACTAATGAAATTCAGTTTCCCCCATTTCTTCCCAAATGCCCGCACACCATACTCTTATTGTGGGATTAAATATCTAGTAAGTGAGGGGTGTTCAGACAAAATATTGAGTTTTAAATATCGGGAGACAGAAAAATCAGAAAAGAAGTATTGTGATACAAAATATCGGGATCCAAGAATAGCGCTGTTAGAATTTTTTGGGGGGGTAAATAATATTTTTTGAAGAATATTGTTGTTTTAATATTGTTTTCAGTAATATGTAAAAAAGGTTTTTCATTATTTCAATGTGTTTTAGTTCATGTATTTATTTTATGTTACTAGTGTTTGTATAATTGTTATTCATTTTTAAAAAAAAGTATGTAATTTTATGTGAGTTAGAATGTTTTAATTAATTGTTAATAATGTATAGTGCTGTGGCAGATTGTTGGGTTTGTAGGGGGATGGGGTGGGAAGTTAGTTAAGTAATAATACATTCATTGTTAATTATTAATTTGGAATACATTTTTTCTTTAATTATTAATTATGTAAATTGTGTAATACTTATGTATTTTAAGGACATTTTAGGTGTGGTTTGTAAGACCATAGGGCTGGCAATTAACTATGTTATAACTAGTTTACACTTAATTATTAATTGTTAATTACTTATTCAATTGATTATTATGTAAATTGTGTAATGCTTATATATTTTAGTTATATTTTTGGTGTGGGATGCTTGGTTTGGAGGGTGTGAAATTAATCAAGTAATAATTACATAATTTGTTATTTAATGTATTATCAGTTATGTAAATTGTGTTAAATATTTTTATTTTAGGCGTTGGCTGCCAGGTTTGTAGGGCTATGAGCGAGTTGAAGTAATATTCAAATACCAGTTTTTTAAATTGATAATTATTTAATTAATTAAGTTATGGTATGTTAGTCCAATTTATAGCGCATGCGGCTACTCAACGAGTGTGCTGGCGCAAACCCAGTGGGGAGAGGAGAAAAGACCGCTAGATGAAAAGATATGTCTTCGGACTGTTCCTGAAGAGCTTCGAGTCCTGAATACTGCGGAGGCCCAAGAGAAGCAGATTCCAGGTAGAAGCCGCTAAAAAAGCAAGAGAGTTCCCTCTGATTCTCTTGAGGCCGAAGCGCAGGATGTGAGTGAGAATCTGCGACACTGAACGCAGCTGTCTAGCGGGAACATAAAACCTAAAGCGCTTTCTCAGATAGGCCGTACCATGTCCGTACAGAGCTGAGTGTGCCAGGTCAAGGGCTTTGAACTTGACTCTTTGTATCACAGGTAACCAGTGAAGATCCCGCAAGTGTTGCCTTACGCTCGTTCTTATAGGGATGTTAAGAAGAGTCCTTGCCGCTGCATTTTGGACGACCTGCAGTCTGTTCAGGAGGAATCCCGGAAGGCCTAAATACAGGGCATTGGCAACATCTATGTGTGATAGAATCATGGCACGAGTCACCGTTTCCCGGGCTGACTTAGGAAGAAGCTGTAGAAATTTCCTAAGAGACTTGAGTGTGCCGAAGCACTACCCAGCAAGCTTCATTGTCTGAGTAGAGAAGAGAAGAGAATTATTAATTATGTACAAATTAATTGTGTATACATATATTAATGGTAAATAATCATGTTTATAAAAGCGTTTAATCTTTTTTCTAAAGGTATTCAAATACTTAATGTGTGTGAAGTGAAGTACTTTCACTACTGTTGCACAGACTGAAGTGGGAATAGTACATCTTGCCGCTTCTAAGTCCAACAGTTTCCCTACCATCACACTGTTTGGAGTGGAAATAGTAAAAATAACCTCTCCAAAATCTAACACTTTCCCAGCTGTTGTTAGACTGGAGTAGAAATAGTAAATGTATCCCCTCCACAGTCCAACACTTTCCCTGCTGTTGCCTTGGCTGGAGTAAGAATTGTAAATGTAACCTCTCCATAGCCCAGCAAAGTCCCTACTGTTACTCTGACTGGAGTAGGAATAGTAAATGTAACCTCTCCGAAGTCCAACTCCTTCCCTACATTTGCAGTGACTGGAGTAGAAATAGTAAATATAACCCCGCCAAAGCTGAATGCTTTCCCTACTGTTGCTTAGACTGGAGTACAAATTGTAAATGTATCCCCTCTGAATTCCAACACTTTCCCTGCTGTTTCATTGACTGGAGTAGGAATAGTAAATGTATCCCCTCCTCAGTCCTACACTTTTTCAGCTGTTGCATAAACTGGAGTGAGGAGAATATTTCTAATATTCCCAGACTCCAATATTCTTCCTCATACTGGCTACATATATTTTTACTATTATTAATTTTTTTCTAGTTTTATATCTTTGTTATATTTTTCACCTACTTTTTATGATATTTTTTGCAATTGTGCTTTTTTGGTTTTTAATTATTTTATATTTTATATATCTGGTAATTTATGTATTATTTTGCAATTGAATTGTTAATATTTTTTCCGTTTTATTCAAACTTATTTATATATAATGTACACTACAAATATATGTGTGTGTGTGTGTGTGTGCCTTTCATGGTAGTACATTTAAGAAATTTTAAAAAAGAAATTTAATGTAATGTAAAATATATATTTTTAATAATTGTTACAGTATATATATATATATTTACCCGGTCAAAACGCGTCATGTTGGAGAGAAAATAAACTTGCACTTTAACTGAGAACCTACCCGTGTTGTGGTCCGTTCCTGCTTTGAAAACGCTGGGTCGATAATTCCTCATTGGTATTTTCAAGGGACTTGGATTTGCATCTATATATATATACATATTCATATGCATATATAAAATTGATATACACACACACATATTTATATAAGTATATTATTATATATAGTATCAGTATTAGTGGAATTTATGTCATTTTAATTATAATAATGTTATATACTAAAATATTTAATATTTACTACTATAAACGGCTAGCAATTCCTAATCTAGGATTCCATTCTTTTTCTCATTTTGAACAGTTTGCTTTTAGGTTTAGAAAATCTTGTCTGTCATTTAACCATTTGCCCAATCATCTTGTGGACATAATGACTTCAGAGAACCTAAGTTTGTATCCCTTACGCCTTTTCAAATCTCCTAAAAATAGTTATGCAGAAGACTCTGCAATGTTTTTTTTTTAAAATATGGGTACAGCATCACAATCGGCCCCATGGTTTATATTATTGAAGAGTTCAGTGACAGTCAGCTCCCTCAGCAGACTTGGAGCGCTAGAGGTTTCTGCACTAAAGGCTGAACCCTGAAGCCGCGCTGGCGGGTGTAAAGCATTATACAGGCTCAGTGAATAGAAGTATTTCCACGTGACTCCAAAATGCTAATTTGTATTTTGTCATTAATGTGTTATTTTGCATTTAAACTGTTTAGTAAAACTTTATTTATTTCACTCTCCACTTTGTCCCTTACAGTAACTTTGCCTTAATATTTCCCCTAATCTTATGGTTTATCCCAACCTTAACCATAATAATACTAATATTAACCCTAACTTTCACCCTAATTATTACTTAACCCAAAGCCATTACAATAATCCTAAAGTAGTTCTCGCCTATCCCCAAACCACAGTGTAATCATACCCTTATTCTTTATAATAAACCGCACCAGACTCTGGCTTCACCGCTACTCTTCACCCCATCCCAAAATCAAACCCTTTAAAAAAGATTTTGAACTGATCCCCATTCTAACTTCTCTCCCACTCGTTTATTTTTCAGATTGTTTGCTTCAAACTGCCAGTAATTCGAACTAAATGATTCCCACTGATTACTGGTTACCCTAATGTTGAGCCTTTTCTGCCTGGTGGCAGCGGTTCTACTGCGTGGCGGAAACTCACAGTGCGCGTGTCTCCTGGCGAACGTTGTCTTAGAGTTCGCTCTCCAAGAGAGCGCACTAGTACGGCTGTGTTCTCCTCCTGAGGCGTGGCCTCATCGTGTTCTCTTCCTTCTAGCGCCACATCCAGGTCAGTCGTGGCCGGAAAGGATCAGAGGTAGGGATGAGGACACTGGAGGGGGGAGGATGCGGGGGAACTGGCTATTAAAAAGAAAACGTACCTTTTCGCCGCTTTCTCGCCGCGTCTCTCCTCCGTAGTCCTTGCCTCGCTTGGCCACACGAAGCACACCCATTCTCCCAGTCAGCCAATGACAACACTGCTTTAGCAATGTTGTGATTGGTCTGAGCGCCGTGTTTCGGCGCTCAGACGCTGACTTGAGTCCTGGGCATGTTCTCCACATTGGCTGTAATGCAGCCTGCATGGAGAACATGTGGAGTCCGCAAGACTGTTTTGGGTGGCCATAGAGAGCCGTCCAAGCAGTCATTGCGCACGTTAGAAGGATGCTACCACTCCTCCCGTGCCCCACCGTCTCACGCAAAGATGTGGGTGGAATTAGGAGAAAATAAAATGATAGTACCACCAGTTACTATAATTTATTTTCTCTGTGTTTCACTACATAAAAGCAGTGGGGCGACGCTCCTCCCCCTTAGCGGAGAAGCCGCCACTGATCCAGGTTCCATGTTTTCTTACACGTTCCTTCCATGTCGTGGCGCTCTGTGGCTCAGCCATCCTCATATGGCACAGCTCACACCACATTCAGGTCACAAACACACATGGCGGTGGTACCGGACGCTAGCTGTGTTCATATCCCATGTTATTGGCACAGGTCCTCAAATGTATTATGCATGCCTCTCATATGGCATGCTGGCATCTTCCCATCAAAAGAGGCGCTCTTCCTCATGAGGTCCTCCCCTATCCAAAATGGCTGCTCTATAATACATTTCTTGAACTTTGTTCCCAAACCATCATGGCTCCTTAACTTCCTGTGACACCATTTCCTGTTTGCGATTATTAAATGGGGGTGTGTGGACGCTGAGAAACTTGAGTCACAATCTTTCTGGCTCCGGTTTCATCAGTTTCTCTGCTCTCGATTCCATTTGTGTCCATGATTTTTCCATTGAAGTTTGACAAGTGGGATTGGTCTCTTCCTGGATGTTTGTGAGTTTAGTCCTGTTCTCTGTGCTTGAAGTGTAGTCTAGTGCCTGGCTGGGTCTTCTCTCCTACTCCAGTTATTTCTTCTGATTTGGCCATGGAGGTTTTTAGAGCTATTTAAAGATGTTTCCTTCTCTCTGTGACCCTTCTCACGAGGTCTGTGTTGCTTCCATATACTTACTCTGACTGAGTTCCCTAGATTGAGGATGAAGTATGTCTTTCCTCCGCAAAGAAGGCGAAACAGGTTCAACTGCTGCGCCTAGCCCTACACAGGCGCGATAGAGCAAGCAAGGCAGGCATCAGGCAGAGCAAGCGAGGCAGGCATGAGGCATTTAAATACCTCTAAATACCTTACATGAAGCACAACAGATGGGAGGAGGGATATGACAAAGGCAGCCCAGTCCTAGACAGGTAGATACAGCTCAGGTGTGTCATGGGGCTGTAACTGAGGCATTTACATTCACCAGAAGGCTCAATATAGGCGAGGCCAGGGGCAGGGAACAGCAGAAGATGGTTTCTAGGGTGAGGGGTTATAAGTTAGGGGTTGAGGAAGGCGTGTGTGGGGGTACTCACAAGCGACATAAGGACATCCTTCACTGGAATGGTGGTGAATGTATGGATCTGTCTTGGAGCACGAAGTCAGAAGTAACTCCGCGAGACATCGAAGGAGTGATGGGGTGCGCCCTTGGGGAAGCTCCGCGTCAATGCCTGAACATCTCCGCCAGCCTTCCCAGCAGGAAGGAATCCTGTGAAATAGTTTCATATTTAGGTATGGAACTAATTGCATTGTAATCCATTATAAAAATTGTAATCCAGGTTACTTTATGAGAGAAGCGGCTTGGCTTGAAGAGCTGGCAGCCAATCTGTAGGGCACCATCTTGAAACTTGAGCTGCGTGCATATCCCAGGGTGACATCTTTTGCTGTATGACACCCATGCGCGCTTATATATAGCTCGCGCAGTGCTGGCGGCGCGTTTCTTGGCCTTCATTACTCTCACTCTGTAATCTTACAGTCGAAGGCTGTGCAGTCGCGCTCGCGAGGCGCGCAGAGCTGTCATTAGAAATCACTTCTCACACAATGAGGATGAAATGACTTTGGCGAGAAGGAGAGCGCTGAAGACTGTCACAGACGCAGCGTATACTTATGTAGCGTCGACTGTTTGCAGACAAAAGTAACGTCATTTAATGGATCTAGTGGCACGCGCCGTACTGAAACGAGGAGCGTAGGCACCACGGCAGCAGGATGACTCACTGACATCACATCATGGGTGCTAGGAGAATTTATTTGGGGACTCCAAGCTCAATGTACACATTTTCTCAATTCATTCAACTGACTTTACAAAAGAAAGATTAATGTGATAAGAGAAACCATATTCACTCTCCCACTTGTGCCCATTGAGCTGGACTAGCGCCATGTGCAAACTGGCTGCCTTCTCAAAATGGTTGTCTACTCAAGGGGACTGACTACGCAAGATGGCTGCCTACTCAAGATGGTTGTCTGCTCATGAGGACAGCCGACACAAGATGGTCCCCTACACAAGATGGCCACCTACACAAGATGGCCACCTACACAAGATGGCCACCTATACAAGATGGCCACCTACACAAGAGGATCACCTACACAAGATGATCACCTACAGAAGATGGACACCTATGCAAGATGACCACCTACACAAGATGGCCACCTACACAAGATGGCCACCTATACAAGATGACCACCTACACAAGAAGGGCACCTCCTGTAGTTTCCTGCTTCATCTTAGTTTACAGTTGTGAGAACTCCTGGGAGATAAACTACCGCTGGGATCAGCAACTTGTGTTTTGTTCTCCCCTGTACTCAGTGCGGTTGACGCACATGTTGCACACTTCCTCCTGTGAGCATTGTTCAGGTCCCACCACACATCAGCAAAACGTTTGTGTATTTCAAGCACTAAGGGCCTGCTTCGGAGTTTGGTGGATGGGTTTCTCCGTCACAAAGATGCTTTACATCCTACGGCAGTTGTAATGAGGTGGATGGGTAATCAGCCATGTTTGGGATGGAGTAATCCTTCGCCAAACTTTAAATCCGGCCGGAAATCCAGAATTTAATTCACCTACAATGCATTGCTGTACTATGCTTGTTTTTATTTTACCCATGAGGGCATACACTTGCTAATAAGAAGTAGCAGTGGAGAGAAGCAGTGCTTAATGTGTGAAAGAATAACTTGCAGGTTCCAGAGTTTTGCTCAGAAGTCTGTGGCCGGGGCTGCTGAATACCAAGGCTGCGTAGTCTTCATTCCACCTCATGCCTCATTATTCCCCCACCAGGCACTTCCTTTTCATCTCACTCTGGCAGGCTCTTGCTTTCTCCCTTCGCTACATTCTTTTCGTCTTTCTCTTCCTTCTTTTAGCCCCCTTTTGTTCTTTTACTCTCCCTCGCTCTGGGTCAAAGTTTTATGAGTAAGTAAGCGCTGGTGTAAAAAAATGAAAGCCCCTGGGCACCACCAACAACCGGCTCAAATTAAGTGATGGGGAGGAGTCACTCAGGTCCTTCTGTTTGTGAGAAAAACAGAAGGGAGCTTTTGAAAAATGCAATAGTATAACAGATAAATTGTGAAATGTACCACAACTCATCCACAACGCAGTGAGACTGGAAACAAATCGCTGTTAAAGCCAAGATGTCTGTCCATGACATTGATGTAGTTTTGTAGAAACCACAAGCTGTGTCTTTAGATTAAGATTATATGTAATTCAACTCCCAGCCTATAGAGGGCAGTGTTCCAAGGCAGAGCTCTAGATGTCTTCTGGAAGTGATCTTGCAGAAGCAGGGTTTGATGGTGGTTCCCTGGCAGGCCCAGGTTGTCATTTGAGGGAATTCCCGGTAGACTCCAGGACGTAGTGTTTGTGTCTCTAGACTACAGGGGGGTTGGGTGGGGGTCCTGTGCATAGGATGCAGTGGTGTAATGGCTGTAACCCATGATGGTAGGTTAGGCTTGCTGGTGGTTGGTACAGAGTGATCTGGTGGGTTGGTGTCTATAGGATTCAATTTGGTGGGATTGTGACCCTATGGTGTACTGCGGTGTGTTTGTGTTCCTTGTATCCTATGTAGAGTGGGGCATTAGTGTAACTTGGGTGTAGTGCAGTTTGGTGAGCTAGAGCCCCATAGGGTGAGCTGATGGGCTAGCGTCACGTAGGGTGAGATGGTGGCCTACTGTCCCATAGGGTGTGGAAAGCTGATAACCTACTATAACATAACATAACATGTGTATTTGTAAAGTGCACGTTCACTACTACGGGTATCTTGGTGCTGAATAACAGATGTATATTGTTACCCAACTCAATGTTTCTCGTTTTATCGACCTCAGATGGATGAAACACTGAGACCATGAGGTCGAACACAGGCCCCTGCAGTAGACCCATCTGTCCACTGAGCCACCAGACCCGGCTATATCCTATAGGGTGCTAAGGGCTGGTGTGCTAACGTCACCTAGGGTGTGGTGAGATGGTGGCCTACTGTCCCATAGGGTGTGGAGGGCTGATGACCTAATATCCTATAGGGTGTGGTGAGCTGGTGGCCCTTGAATTCACTGCAGCGTGGGTGTTTGTTGTCAGTGTGATGCCCTGTCTGCTGGTGCTTGAGTATCAGAAGAGAGCAGTGCTTTCTGGTGGTTAGTTTCCTCTGCTTTTGTATGTTCCAGTGCAATGTGGTGGGTCATTCTTTGTAGGGTGTTGTGAAGTGTGGTGGGGTAATGCACCTATTTTGTAACCTGGTGATTCTGTGCCTCTAAGGTACGGTGTGTGTTGATGTCGCTTGGATGCTTTGCAGTTTGGTGGACTTGGGAGCGAAGCATTCGTTGTGCTGTGGTGGGTTGGTGAGCAGATGGTGGGTGCAGCTTGGCGGCGGGTTGTCCCATAGTAGACATCCTTACAAGGCAGTGGGGCCGATTCACAGAACTAACTTAAGACAAAATCCTAAACTTACTACTTTTGGTATTCACAGAAGGCATTTAGTAGTGGTAAAGTTAGGATTTTGTCTCAAGTTTGACTTAAGACAGACTTAAGACAAACTTAAGACAAAATCCTAACTTAAGTCTGTCTTAAGTCTGTCTCAAGTCTGTCTTAAGTCTGCTGACTGGTGGCTTCAGACCATGTGGAATAACCTGATGTCCACATTATTCAACGGCATGCCCCCCTTTGATGACTGGTGGCTGCAGACCACGTGGAATGACCTGTTGTTGCTCAGATATGATATGACATCATCATCACATCAATATTTACCCATTCCAACACTCTCCCCTCTAACTGATTCTTCAACTACTTTATCCTCCTCATATGTCCTGACAGTTATATTATTCAAAGGTTTGTGTGTGTCTGTGGTTTCTGTTACTTTTTCCCTAGCTATGTGCATAGTACCTAATTTGAGGACTGTGTTTTTACGGCATGAAACCTCCACTCGTAGGAAACCACAAATCAGAAATACAATAATGAAAACTGGCATCATTGCTGTGAATAGTATGGGCACCGATAGGTAGATCCATGAAAAGATATGATACAATCAAGTCCTGCTCCAGGGCACCTCCCTCCTTCTTCATGTCGGCTTGCAGATGATGCAGTTCTTGGATGGCACAAGCTAAGGTCCCATTGCCCATGTCGTTTCTGGGAATAAAAGTGCAACAGTAAGCACCAATCTTGGCACACATCCCATCTTCCATCATGGTCATCAAGTCCAACACGTACTGATGTTGCAGTACCATTCGGCAGATTGCTCTCAGTTCTTCCTTGATAGCGTTTAGGCAAAGGTTAGTATTGTTGGTCATCCTCATAAATTCCCACCTGGTTATTTGTAACCAGCGGGCATTCAACCTTGTTGGCATGGCGAAGAAGGGTATTGACCCTCCAGTGTTTACTTGAGTCTCTGTCAGCAGTATAAATTCTTCTGGAATGTCCTTGTACTGAGCCTAGCCAAAATTATCAGCAGTTCTCCTTCAAGCCTGATGCAAAAGAGTTTCTTTCTTCTGTAACAGACTTTGAGACAACGCAGACAGATCTTCTCCAGGGATAAACAAGGTTGGGGTGTGTATGGTCGCGAGGGTGCAGAGGTCCTGACATACAGGGACGAGCTGGGTGCAGGCAAGGTCACTGCATTGCCAGTATATCCATCAACATGGAGGTACTCCATTGCAGGTCCCGAACGCAGAGTATCATGTCGCAGTTCTCATTTTTACCCAACAGTATGGTCCCTTTACCTTTAAAACATAAAGAGTACAGTGTACGTTTCCGTACAATTAGGGATTGTCCCTTCCCTTCCAACCATGTGTACCTATTAATCTCGGTATCCCAGATTTCCTGGCACAGGGTGTCTATGCTAGCATGGCTCTCCTTTCCCCCCATGTGTGATTGAGATGAGTGCCCTACACTGGAATTCCTTGTCCGGGGTCCACTTGTCATTAAAGAAGTTGACCCCCAAAGGTATTAAAGGCCACCCTGAGACTGCAGATGGAGGCTTAACAGACACATGTGTGTACCCGTGCAGTGGTCTCGTTACCTCCAGGAAACTCTTTACCACAAAGCCCTGTGGCCAAACAGTGCCCTCCCCTATGGTGGCCTTTCTGCGCACCCTGTCTACCCAAGATTGGATGTCACTAGGCTTGGTGAAGAGATACAATGCAGTGGGGTTGGTCTCATACCGACTGATGTTTACTAGTGCCCTATGGCATTCTACTCTATGGGGTTGGATTTTCGCCCTGTTTCTAAATGGGTATAGATGGATTATACTGCTATAATGTATCCTAATGAGCTTTAATGTTGTATTTATCAAAGCAAATTTTACCCTCCACATCAGACAACGAGAGTAAATACAAATTTGGAGTGGTGATAGATTTGTAAAAGTTGGGGAAAGCCAAGGGTAGGGTATGTTTATTTATTATGAATGTAGATGTGTTATAATTTATCCTAATGATCTTTAAAGTTGAGTTGTATGATAGAAGAATAAAAGGGTTTACCATGCTTGCCTTTACCACGCAGCCCAAACACAAATGCATCTTAACCACGCATTCCTTTACAACGAAATGTTGTGGTATAGGCATGAATGGTAAAGGGGTATGTGGGGCAAAGCTAACCACTACATCGCCTCCCCCAACCACACTCCACCCCTGCCCCTCCCTGTCCCTTAAACTACTCCAACCCCTTCCACTGCCTTAAAACCTAACTCCCACCCTAAAAATGAACCCACCTACCCATTCCCCTCCCACTGACTTAAGGCCTAAAACCCTGCAACGTAACTTACACTACCCTGACCCCGTGCCGCCCCTGCGCTGTTCCTTACACTACCCTAGCCTCTTCCAGTGCCCTAAAAACTACCCTGACCCGCAACACTAAAAATTACTCCAACTACCCATTCCCCTCCTATTTCCCTAAGACCTAACACCCTACACTACCCCACCCCCACACTTTTATTTTAAACTATGCCAACCCCTTTCACTGCCCTAAAACCTACCCTGTCCACTCGCCCTAACAACTAACCCAACCATTCATTCCCATCCCACTGCCCTAAGGCCTAAAACCCTTTACCCTGACTTACACTACCCTGCCCTCCACCCCGCGGTTTCCCTTAAACTACCCCAACCCTTTCCACTGCCCTAAAACCTACACCTACCCCAACCCCTGCCCAGACCTAAAAACTAGTCCAACTACCCATTCTCCTCCCACTGCCCTAAGACCTAAAACCCTACAAGACCCAGCCACCGCCTCACGCTGTCCCTTTAACTACCCCAATCTCTTCCAATGGCCTAAAACCTACCCTGACCCCACCCTAAAAACGAACCAAACTACCCATTCCCCTCCCACTGGCCTAAGGCCTAAAACCCTGCACCCTTACTTACACTACGCTGAATGCACTGTCCTTTAAACTACCCCAACCCCTTCCACTGCCAAAAATATTTTCCTGACCCCCTACAAGCCCTTAAAAAAAGCCCCACTTACCTCACAGCAGCGTCTTCCTGCTTCCGTCTTCCTGCAGCTAGACCGTGCATTGCATATGCGTGGTTAAGGCATGCGCGGTATAGCTTGCGTAGTCGAAACACTTGTGGTTCAGACCGCGATATTCCGACTGTTTCCCTAATGCTTGTAATGTCATTCTTCGTGATATAGTTGTACCCTATTAGTCTGTCCCTCCACCCCCTTCCCTGGTTGATAGAATGTCCTTCAGGGAGCCTACCTTTGAATGTACATGAGTGACAGTTCTAGCAGTTACGGAGAGTGGATAGCTGGAATAAAGAAGACCCGTCATTTCCTTCTTTTCTCGTCTATTGACTGATTGTAATGGCAATAGATAAATTTTTCTCTTTCTGGGGCTATCTCCTGGGATAGGTAAAGCCTGACTGTGTCTACGGCGTGGGGTATCAACGAACATATATAACATTACCTGTTTGTAGTTTGTGTGCCTACGGCGATCATATGTTGATACCAGGTGTTGTGTAGGAGTGTGCTGTGTAATGCATGAGAAATACTAGCATTTGTTTTAGTGTAGGTGTATTTGAGGAGAGAGAGGTCTCGGTGCATGTGTGGCAAGAATGTAGAAGAAAAATTTACGAGCTTAGGCATACGTCTAGTTCCTGAGGGGCTTGAGAGCACCCTGGCTAAAGAGGGCATGTACAGAAATACAAAATACTTAACTTAAAAAGTATTCATTGGCTGTAGAATCATCTTCGGGTGAGGTGTCTGTTTTAACACCTTAGCTGCTATGGAACGTCCAGCTCCAGTGCTGAACGTTCCATTGCGCAGGTGCAGCTGGAACGTCCGACGGCAGCACTCCCGAGGTAGTGGTGCTGTCGGCCGTTGGACTGGGCGCAACACTTATGAGGGTATGGATGCCCAGAGGTGTTTTTGTTTTGATGCATTGTAAACAATGTCTTTCAAGGGATTGTTGCAAAAATCAATGTATCCTGCATTGAGTGTTTGTCCTTGTGAAAGAAAGCTTGAGTCGAAGGAATGGAGGGAGTGGCAGTGTTGGTGCACTTTCAGCTCAATCACCGACCTGTAGAGTAAAAGTAGTGGTTTGTACGTTAATTTGGAAAAACACATTATTAGGCAGTTGTTTGGAAAATACCTGCATTTACATTTTACCAATGCACTCAATGGTATAGCCGTGTGCAAATTTTTTTTCTCACAGGGTACTGAAAAGGAAGTGCTAAGCTTTTTAGGAAGATGGCGAGTTTTAAACTGTTTTAAGAGGTGCTATATTGTTAGGGGAGAAGTGAGTGTTAAACTTTTAATGCTCTTTAAATGTTGGTTTCCCACTCTCCTAGTTATGGTGGGGACCGAACTCTTTTCCTGTCTGCTGTTCCGTTTAAAGGTGTGATGCTTTGATTGGGGTAGGGATGTCTTTTTGATCTGTATGTGCTGGGTGCAATTGTGAAAGGAAGTGGACATTTGGGGCCCGATTCACAGAACTAACTTAAGACAAAATCCTAAACTTACTACTTTTGGTATTCACAGAAGTTAGGATTTTGTCTTAAGTTTGTCTTAAGACAAACTTAAGACAGACTTAAGACAAACTTAAGACAAAATCTCAACTTAAGTCTGTCTTAAGTCTGTCTTATGTCTTTCTTAAGACAGACTTAAGACAAAATCCTAACTTCTGTGAATACTAAAAGTAGTAAGTTTAGGATTTTGTCTTAAGTTAGTTCTGTGAATCGGGCCCTTGGATTTTAGTTCAATGGTTCCGTTGACCTGTGAGTGTCCTATGGACCACAGCCTGTGGCATGGAGTGAAGTTCATCTCTAATTAAACTAAGTTGTTGGGTTACACCCTTCTTCCGGAAGAGTCGAGAATCTTTAGGCTGTTTTGTGTGCGTCCCGGTGGGCGGTTACCTGTGTTTTTGGGTGTTGCTAATTTTAAACAGGGATACTGGAGGTAGTATGGAGGTCATTTGTGGATCCTCGCTGGAACCTGCAGGGAAGTGGCTGGAAATGTTATGTTATGTTATGTTAAAAACGCTTATATAGCGCATGGCTACCCCAGCAACAGGGCGTCCCAGCGCTTGCAGACGGTTAGAAACAAAACAACTAGGCGTGGATAAAACGTGTGGCAGTACTAGTGGGCCTTAAGTAGGCGGAAACAGCCATGTTTTAATTAGCTTTCTAAATGACAGGTAATTGTTAGTGGCACGCATCTCCAGGGGGATTGAGTTCCACAGTTTCGGAGCCAGATACCTGAAGGAACGGCCACCTGCTCTACTCCTTCTGATTTTGATGGTACAGGCGAGGTGGAGGTCCGCTGAGCGGAGAGCGCGTGTGGGAACATAGGAGGAACACAAACCCTGCAGGATCGGAGGGCCAGAGCGATGGAGGATTTTATGAACTAGGCATAGCGCCTTGAACTGAATGCGCTGTGTCACCGGAAGCCAGTGTAAACGCCGCAGAATATGAGACACATGGCAGTGTTTGGGTAGAGCAAACAGAATACGGGCAGCTGCATTTTGGGCCCTTTGGAGTCTATTGATAGCTGTCCGATTAGAACCTAACATTAGGACGTTACAATAGTCTATATGTGATAAAACAAGGGCTTGGACTATTGTCTGACGTACCGATGGGTCGAAAAAGCCCAAGATGGGCTTTAGCGACCGGAGGCGACCATAACACACGCCAGCCACTCTTTTTGCGTGTGACTCTAGGGTGAGGGAGTTGTCCATAGTCACACCCAAATGTGTTTGTTTGTTGTATTTTTTTGGCAAGAGTCAAGGGTTTCGTTGGCACTTTTTATGTTCTCGGCCTAATGATGGTGGCGCTAAGGGATTCAATGGATTTACCTGTGGACTGGGGGTCTTATGATTGGATTTTTTAGGAGTTTTGGGGATATTGCTGCCGTTGTGGCCATCACCACCCTCTTTCTGTTGAGGAACCTAGCTCCCCATGCTAATGCTAGAGCATTCACCTCATTTTGGAACTAAAGAAGAGCCTCCGTTTGGCGGTAAACCCTGAGGCGATTGAGACATACGTAACCCGCCTAAATTTGGACTTGGATGAGTGGTCCTGGGTGCCTGTTTTTATACACTGGCTGGGGGGCCTGCCCTGCTCCAGCGTCAGACCCCGCCCCCCCCAGAGTGTGGTCAGCCAGCCTCACCCTGGGGACCATCAGCAGTTGGGGCCCTGGGCCCCCTGCAGGTACCCGGAAGGCAAATTCTAGTGCGGACTGCTGGTCGACATAGCATGGCCGTCCTGAAGCCTGGCAGTGGTGGCAGGTAAGGAAATGTGACTGAGAGTGGTATGAAGGGGACAGGTCATTTCAAGGGATGGTCTTGAACTTATGGTGAGTTTGTACTTTGTGATTGTGCGACAGGACCGCCACCCCAGACAGTCACCCCGCCCTGCCGTGGATGTGGGTCTGATCCCTGCGAGACTGAGTTCCCTGTTTGTTGCAGCGACTGCCTCGTGCCCAGCCAACCACCCGGCGAGGTGGTTGCAGCCTTATTTTCTTGAAGCTGATTGTGCGACGCATGTGCCTTGTTCTTTGCTTGGCTGTGGGTGTGGGTGTTCTGTGGGGGCTGTCCCGTTACTATCCCATTCTGATGGTGGCTCATTCTGTGACAATAGTGGCAGTCTACGAGGCTGGTTTGGACCCATCCTCCCTGACCTCAGCCACTAGGACTGGCGGATACCCTCTAGGGTCCATAAGTGGAGCTCCCTTTCAGACTGGTGCAATCTGAATGCTTCTGGCTCGCTCGGCCCTCCCAAGGAAGGTCTTCTTCAGGTTATGTTATGGACCAGTTTGACAATGTCGCTTCAGGCCGGCTCTTGTTTCCTGTCTCTGCCGGGAATAGTGTAGACTGCAGGCCTGTATTACTTTTCAAGGATTGAAGTCTAGCTCTACTACACTATCTCATTCAGTCTTGGTTTCAGTGGGTGGCCCTCTCTTTGAGACATTGTAGAAGAATGTGACGTGGGGACCGTGTCGGTCCAGGGCTGACCCATCTCCTGCCCCCATCGTTCTCTCATTCAGTCTAAGAATTCAGTTACAGTCTCCCCAGGCTTCATGCTGTCTGCCATCAGTCCTCCTACTTCTGGCCAGTCAGGGAATATCTCCCTCAGGACCATTCCGATCTGGTGTCTGAATTAGTTAAATGCAGTCCATCATTAGGGGTAGTTTTTACCTGAGCCCTTCTTTGTCCATCTGTGCCCAAGGCACGTAGAGGGTTCCTGCGGCACCTTTCTGCAGTAGTGGACAAATTCTGTCTCGGGCAGCTCTTCGGTTTCTCCCGACGTAGCACTCCCATTGTCTCAAGCACTCCTGCATGTCGGGGGTCGTTCCATTTCAGATCTCCCCCTCCTTGCTGAATGCAATTCTTGGGAGTATGTGTTCCCGGCACGGCTCAGACCTGATGGGTCGCAACCGATGGGTGAGAGGTCGAGCCCCGAGAAAGTTTGGTACCGGACTGAGCCTCCTGACTTTGCCCAGGCAGATGGGACCTGTGACCCTCTTCCCCGCCCGGCTACTTGCTGCCCCGGGGAAGGTCCAGCAGGCTTCTTGACCGGTGGATTGGTGTAATCCAGTGCAGCGGCGACTGGGATGGCCGGACTCAGCGAGAGCACATCCCTGCCAGTGTATGGTAGGGCAGGTGCAGGTGCCTTGTTTACAGCCTCGGGGATCCTCTTATAGGCTGGGGCCACCTCGAAGATGGCCCACAGCTCTAGTAGGGGCTTCCGCTTAGCCTTTATATGTTCCATATACCGGGTCTGTGTGTGAGTCTTTGTATGTTCTATGGTGTTGGTGTCGAACATTCCTTCCTCAGGCCAGGGAAATGCATGAGCTTTGGTACGGGGATGTATGACATTACAACGCATGCTTTTACCACGCATGCCGTTACTACGCAGTTTTTACAATGCATACCATTACAACGCATAGCGCTTTGGAGTGCTGGATAGTGAATAGTTTAATTTACTATTCCAACTCCAGTCCCCATGGATAGTAGGGAAGGTGTTGGATAGTAAATTAAATATATTCCCTATCCTAGAGCGCCCCCCAGCGCAATGGGTTGTAATGGTTTGCGTTGTAATCATTGCGTTGTAATGGTAGTGCGTTGTAAAAGTTTCATTGTAAAGGTTGCTCACCTTGGTACGGACGTGCTATTAGCGCAGTGTTCTCTAGTTTCCTATCTTGGACGGGTAACCTTGCTTGCATCTGACTTAATGGAGTCTCCATGATGGATTGGGGAACATGTTTTAAGGATTTTGCAAATTTCACTTGTTTCGTGATTCTTTAAATAATCACAAAAATACTACTTTTATTTTGATGAACAGTGAGCACAGGGTGCTACCTAAACCAATCTACCAATCTACTCTGTAAAAATCAATGCAGTGAAAAGGACATTTAACACTCCACAACAGACAAAATAGAAATTAAATAGTAACAACCTATAACAGAATGTAATTGTTATCTCAGAGCAGTACAAGTTGGTTTGTAGCAGTAAATTAGCAAACGTTAAAATCTGGTCCAGAAAAAATTGGTTATTATTTCATAAAGCAGAGACTAACTTAACAGCATACAACCTTTAGATATGCAGCATATTGCAAAAATATAACCGCACCGTTATATCAATAAATGCATAAAAAGGAAAAATCTAATAGAGACTAAGGTTGACAGAAAAATTATTCTTTTTGTCCAAAACGTAGCCCCCTCCTAGTGCCTACAGTTTGAGGAGAGAGGACGCTCCCCGTAACATGCAGAGCCAAGTGAGCCTGATAGTCTGTCACTATAGGTTCCGAGGGCAAAAATTAGCATCGCTTTGTGCAGAGAAAATGGAGTAACCTAACAATTATCGGCCCCCTGTGGCCCGTCACTAGCTATATCCTATTCACCCAGGTCCGAATTTTTCCCTAGCATCTGAATTACACACTATATCACACCCAGGGGAAAGTATGATGTTACATCGCATACAATCACTACGCATGGCTTTACAACGAGGTCGGAACAACGACCGCCTTGTTACCAAGTGTGCCATTACATCGCAAGTCGTTTCAACGACTTGCTGTAGGGGGCGTGCTGGACTTAGGAACAGTATTAATAACTATTCCTACTCCAGTTTGCGCAACAGCAGGGAAGGTGTTGGATTTAAAATCCAACACATTCCCTGGTGTTGCACGCCCTCTACAGCAAGTCATTGATACGACTTGCGATGTAATGGCATGCATGGTAACAACGCAGTCGTTGTAATGACTGCATTGTAAAGTTACTGTGTTGTGTTTACAGCGTTGTAAACACTGTTTCCCCACCCAGGGGTAGTGTGTACCGACTGTCTAACACCCAGTTGACGAAGCGCAAAAGAGAAAACCCACCTTTCACTTCTTTTAGACACTGTCAGTTGTGAACCTGGCAGTCCCTAAGAAAAACAATTTGACAAAAAAATATGATCAAGCTGGTAGCCTTATATAACACTCAGGGCTCATGCGTACCTCTGTACCATGCCCAAAGGTCCACGAGATTCCCCTTCTCACACCCAGGGATGAAGCGTACCTCTGTACCATGCCCAAAGGTCGAAGCGATCCCCCTTCTCACACCCAGGGACAAAGAGTACCTCTGTACCATGCCCAAAGGTCCACGAGATTCCCCTACTCACACCCAGGGATGAAGCGTACCTCTGTACCATGCCCAAAGGTCGAAGCGATCCCCCTTCTCACACCCAGGGACCAAGAGTACCTCTGTACAATGCCCAAAGGTCCACGAGATTCCCCTTCTCACACCCAGGGATGAAGCGTACCTCTGTACCATGCCCAAAGGTCGAAGCGATCCCCCTTCTCACACCCAGGGACAAACCGTACCTCTGTACCATGCCCAAAGGTCGAAGCGATCCCCCTTCTCACACCCAGGGACTAAGAGTATCTCTGTACCATGCCCAAAGGTCCACGAGATTCCCCTTCTCACACCCAGTGATGAAGCGTACCTCTGTACCATGCCCAAAGGTCGAAGCGATCCCACTTCTCACACCCAGGGACAAAGAGTACCTCTGTACCATGCCCAAAGGTCCACGAGATTCCCCTTCTCACACCCAGGGATGAAGCGTACCTCTGTACCATGCCCAAAGGTCGAAGCGATCCCACTTCTCACACCCAGGGACAAACCGTACCACTGTACCATGCCCAAAGGTCGAAGCGATCCCACTTCTCACACCCAGGGACAAACCGTACCTCTGTACCATGCCCAAAGGTCGAAGCGATCCCTCTTCTCACACCCAGGGACAAACCATACCTCTGTTTCACGCCCAAATGTCCGAGCGATCTCTTACTGCCACCCAGGGACGAGGCATGCCCTGTGTCCCCACAATGGTCCCAAACAGTAGTAGTCCCCTTCGTCTTCTCTAGCGTGCAGACTGGGAAAAAAGCAAAACCGGATCTACGCTTGTCCTGGTTTGCCACACGCCACCTACTAGGACTAAGGTTCTGATGTAGTCTGTTACCCTATGACGGCTGCCTCTGGACAGACCTCTGCCCCGCGGATTCAGCAGAACTTCTAATCAATTATCGTGTCTGCTCATCTGTGTGGTTTGCGCAGATTGATCCACTCGGGTGGGGGTCCTTGTTCTTTGGCAGCAGCCAGGCTTGATAAACCAATCTCTCCTATATGGCTCGCCAAAATGTAGCTCGGATATGAATTTATCTTAAAGAAATGAAAAGACAAGAGGCGTTTGGCAAAATAGGAACAAGCTGGGTTCAGTAAATGCAGCGCCCGGGAGAGCCTCAACAGAATGCGTCTGACTAAATCCTCTTGGTGTACACATTTTTGGCTGATATTGTATGCACCTCGTGAGGTACAATAAAACAATTTCTGCATTCTTGAAAAAGCATCTAATAAGGACACAATTGGCTCTCGACCTCTGGGAGAGCTATTGTGGGCCAGTGTGTATGTGTCCAGATGTCCGGCATGAGGAGTGCGTGATCACTTTGTGTGGTGTGCATGTTGTGTGCTGATTGGCTGTGGTTCTATCTACATGGAATATCTAGTTTGGTGGTATTTTTGGGGAAACATGTATTATTGGGGCCAATTACCTCAGACCTGTTTGTTGTGCAACTATCTATCTGTGGGGTCAGTCACGGTTTGCCCTGGGCGTGCGTTGTCTCTGGGTTCAGAGAGACCCTACCTGTGACCTGTTATTCAATAGGCGTGGGAGTGGGTTGCAGGACCTGCCTGACCACATATCTCTGACTCGGGGTTGATGGGGAGGTCACCTTGAGTGAATCTGACAGCAATGATGCAAGTTCATTGGAACTCGTAAAAATAATATGGCAGTCACTGGTGTAATTTCTATCGACTTTCTCAACATGGTGCGTACAGTTGTGATAGCGTACATTAATATTGTCTTTACTTAGCTATGCATTCCTAAATCATGACGTACATCAACATTGCTTTTACTGGTAACAACATAGTCATTCATGCATAGATTATGGCATACGTTGACATGATTACAGTCGGTATCATCGCTGTTGTGCAGGCCTTGATTATGTCATACATGGGATTGCATTTATGGGGATTGACAGCCTTATGTGGGCACAGGTTGTGGCATACGTTGGCGGCGCATTTATTGTTATTGCCGTTGTCGGGCCTGCACACATCATGGTACTCATTGACATCGTATTTACCCATTCCAACACTATTGTCTTCACATTAACCTACAGCGTGACCCCTCTGGTGACCGCAGACCACGTGGAATGCCCTGGTATCCTCACGTTATGCTACAGAGAAGTGTGGCTCAATGGTTAGAGCAGGCAGACCCTGAAGCAGAGGTCAGACCCGGGACCAGGGTTCAATTCCCAACGCGGCAGGGTCTTGAGCTCAAATTTCCACGGACTCGACAATTCTCGCTCCGGTGCCTACTCGATTCACGGGTTCACACTCTGCAACTCTGGGCATTAAGCTTGCTTAATCTCCACAACGGCCCCCCGCGGCGGGATGCCTGGCTTTCACCTTGGGGATGCCCTGTAGGGGCTATCTCACAGGGAAAAGCCAGGATGGGTTCCCAAGGCAAGCGCTTAGAGACCCCTGTGTGATAAGCGCTATATAAATCCAACATACAATACAATACAGCGTGCTTGAATACTGCGGGTGAAGACAATCTGTCAGCATTTCAGTGATATTCGCTGAGTCATCGGAGTTGCTCATCTGCATAATAGGAAAATGTTGTGTTTCGCTTCAGCTCTTTAGCGCGTTTGTGCATTTTCATATTTCACTTTGGACTCATTCTTGTGTCGCTTTGTAGAGCGATGGTGGGTGACATAATGTTGTCTTTCCCTGCAGTGATTGCCTCCCTCGGAGGTAATTGACCAATTTCTTTTGGGATAATTGAGTGAATCTCAACTTCCTCCCACTGAAGCAATGGCGGGGTGGCACGAGGCGCATGTCTTTCCGAGACTTTCTGTGAAACACAAAGATACTAGTTTCAGATTCAATAATCTGTGGAGAACATGAAAGAACCCTCCTAAGAACTGAACCACTTATAAACATGTATGTAGAGTTCTTAGGAACTCTGTTTAATAAGGGTAGGGTCCCTGAAAGGGCCCTGGAAGGGTAGAGAAGTCCTCGCTGCAGTAGGACCTCAGATGAGGCTTCTAAAATCTGCAGCACGGCCTATGCTGGAGGTGTGCAGCGCTGCAGCAGGGCCTATGCTGGTGGTGTGCAGCGCTGCAGCAGGGCCTATGCTGGTGGTGCGCAGCACTGCAGCAGGGCCTATGCTGGTGGTGTGCAGCACTGCAGCAGGGCCTATGCTGGTGGTGTGCAGCACTGTAGCAGGGCCTATGCTGGTGGTGTGCAGCACTGCAGCAGGGCCTATGCTGGTGGCGTGCAGCGCTGCAGCAGGGCCTAAGCTGGTGGTGCGCAGCACTGAAGCAGGGCCTATGCTGGAGGTGTCCAGCGCTGCAGCAGGGCCTATGCTGGGGGTGCGCAGCGCTGCAGCAGGGCCTATGCTGGTGGCGTGCAGCGCTGCAGCAGGGCCTAAGCTGGTGGTGCGCAGCACTGAAGCAGGGCCTATGCTGGAGGTGTGCAGCGCTGCAGCAGGGCCTATTCTGGAGGTGTGCAGTACTGCAGCAGGGCCTATGCTGGGGGTGCACAGCGCTGTAGCAGGGCCTATGCTGGTGGTGCGCAGCGCTGCAGCAGGGCCTAAGCTGGTGGTGCGCAGCGCTGCAGCAGGGCCTATGCTGGTGGTGCGCAGCACTGCAGCACTGCCTAAGCTGGTGGTGCGCAGCACTGCAGCAGGGCCTATGCTGGAGGTGTGCAGCGCTGCAGCAGGGCCTATGCTGGAGGTGTGCAGTGCTGCAGCAGGGCCTATGCTGGTGGTGTGCAGCACTGCAGCAGGGCCTATGCTGGTGGTGTGCAGCGCTGCAGCAGGGCCTAAGCTGGTGGTGGGCAGCACTGCAGCAGGGCCTATGCTGGAGGTGTGCAGTGCTGCAGCAGGGCCTATGCTGGTGGTGTGCAGCGCTGCAGCAGGGCCTATGCTGGTGGTGTGCAGCGCTGCAGCAGGGCATATGCTGGTGGTGTGCAGCACTGTAGCAGGGCCTACGCTGGTGGGGTGCAGTGCTGCAGCAGCACGTCAGCTGTGGGTGTTGGGCTGAAGCGAGGCCTGAGGTGGTTCTTTTGCTGCTCTCTTTCATAAAACCCTGTGTTGCCCTCTGGTCTCATTTTATCTCCACTGATACATGCACGCCCCAAAGCTCACTCACTGTCACATTAACTACAGATTGTTTTGTTGCTGTGAAGAGAACCAGAGGCTGCAGGCCTGACAGAGAGGATCCATCCTAATGTCATCTGGGGACGAGGATCTGGCAGCAGCTGAACCATGTTCATATCTCAAATATTAGCTCAGCGACTGCTTGAGGCTTAGTGCAAACTAGGCGCTTTCGCAGCGGTCAACCACCAGCAGTGTTCATGCAGCTCAAAATCACATCCACATCTTTACTTAATATGTTTGTAAAGTGCAACGTTTGCCCCAAGGCCTTCTGGCATGCAATACATTATTAACACAAAAATTACAGGTCAAAAATTAAAATATATATATCATACACTTTAATAAAAAAATAAGTAAAAGCGTTTTTAAAATGGGGATAAGATAAACATGAAAGGCAACTAAGTCCACCACAATCATTTCTACAGCCAACAGCCACACATGTATATGTTGCCTAAATTGGAGGGAACCACAAAAACCTCTTGAATGGGGCAGTAATGGGCAGGGAATGTGAACTGTTAGAGGAGGTCAGTGAGTTTCAAGACCGAGGCCTGGTCCACGTCCCGCTGCCGGATCCCAGTGTGGCAGCTGTAAGACCCTCAACATGGAGTCAGAGTGGCCAGGGAGACCTGAAGGGTGGATTCATTCCTGAATCTAGAAGAACTTGAGGTGGAGACCAGGAGTGAGAAGAAAGGATGTTTGGGTTCACCAAAAGTGTGGAATGCAAATACAGCGGGATGAAGTAGACAATGTATGAGCCCCATATGTCCCATATCAGGGAACTGTTGGCAGCTTTGGCGCTTTCCTAATACCTACTGTTGCAGTAATGGCGTTGGCCTATCCTGTTCGAGCCACTTCACATACCGCCTGCAACCCACACCACCACCTCACGGCTGGACGTTGTCAGCTTTCTTTAATTCAGGCACATATTCACCCTAATTTGGTTGTCTTCTTGGCCTGACTCTCCCTGCACACATCCTCTCTCAAGTTTCCCAGACCCACCTGCCCTATAGGGCTGCTTCGCCCTGATTTGTAGGTAACTGGACGGTTTTTGTGAAATAGTTACAAATTAAATTTCGAAAGAGTTAAAAATTGTCCGTGAAGTGAGGGGGGTTTGGCAGCAGTGTGTATGTAGAATGCAGTGTGAGGCGAGTGGTCTGCCCACTCCCTCACCCAGGGCTGCGCCTCAGTCACTGTCACTGGGGCGTGCAGCCCTCACACACCTACACATGGGAGTCAGACATAAGGAGAGAAGGCTGTGCCTCCCCTTAATATGATGTCTGATGTGCAGAGTGAAGTCTCACCTTCCCCCACGCTTAAAGAGGGAGGTGTGCAGCGTCCCTGACAACACACTCTGACGTAAGTAGTGAACTCTGCATCTTGCCAACCTGTGGAGTCTGACGTAAGGCCTCGTGCCCGTCCTTCCCTTCTATTGGAGTCTGACATAAGGCCTGAGGCCTGTACCTTCCCTCTCAGTGGAATCTGAGGTAAGGAGTGGGTTATGCCCCTCCACTAGTAGAGTCTGACGTAAGACCGACTCCCTGAACTTCCCTCCATATGGAGTCTGACAGAAGACAAGAGGCCTGATCTTACTTTCATATGGAGTCTGACTTAGGGCCTGTGGTCTATACCTTCCCTCCCTATGGAGTCTGAGGTAAGGAGTGAACTATTCTCGCCGTGGAGTCTCTCTCTCTCTCTCGCTCTCTCTCGCCCCGTCGTGAGCTCTCTCATCTCTCTCTCTTTCTCTCTCTTGCTCTCTCTCTCTCGTTCCTCCTCTCTCTCTCTCTCTCCCTCTCTCTCTCTCGTTTCTCCTTTCTCTCTCTCTCTCTCTCTCTCTCTCTCTCTTTCCTTCTCTCTCTCTCTTTCCTCCTCTCTCTCTTTTCCCCTCTCTCCCTCTCTTCCTTTCCTACTCTGGGCTCCGCCGGTACAGGAATCGACAAGGCGGCACCAGGGCAGCGCATCCTTTTCAGCTGGAAAGGGCCCCCGTTTTCTGGGGGCCAGTCTCAATGAATGTCATCCTTATCAAATGAAAGGGGCCACATGTCCCTGGGGTTGGGGGTGGGGGCAATGCTGGAAAGCCCTTGGTTTGCGCAGGTGCAGTGCGGTGCAGGCTGGCAGCATTCTTCTCTCTGCCCCACCCCAGGTGTTCACTCTGTTTGTTATTATGGGTTCCTCTAACAGGTTCTTGGCTGTCTTTACTTGTTTTAATGCTATATTATGGTACTGGCCTCTCCATGACGCACATCCGCCTTCAAAGGTGGTCCCAGGAACAGGAGCTGGACTCGGGCATTGATTGGAATGGATGCACTCTGTCTTCAGCTGGTCCTGGGATCGATTAAGGAGGAGCCTTTAACCTTTGCCCTTGACCTGTGCTCTTCTTCGTCTTAACTCCCACCTCCATCAATCCTCTGCACCCCCAAATCTCACTCTCTTTATCCATTGGCTCCTTCTCTGCGCTTGAACACGTGGACACTATTAACACATCACTGCACAGAAACCACAGACATCACAGTGTCTGAGACTCAGCAGACACCAGGGCAGGGGAGCCCGCACTGGGACAGTGAGAGATGGATCCTCGGATCAGGAGCCTAGGCATCAATAGTGCAGCAGGTGCAGTAGCACCAGTGCCTCTGAGTCTTAGCGGCCCTCTGAGACTCAGCAGACACCAGGGCAGAGGAGCCCGCACTGGGACAGTGAGAGATGGATCCTCGGATCAGGAGCCTAGGCATCAATAGTGCAGCAGGTGCAGTAGCACCAGTGCCTCTGAGTCTTAGCGGCCCTCTGAGACTCAGCAGACACCAGGGCAGAGGAGCCCGCGCTGGGACAGTGAGAGATGGATCCTCGGATCAGGAGCCTAGGCATCAATAGTGCAGCAGGTGCAGTAGCACCAGTGCCTCTGAGTCTTAGCGGCCCTCTGAGACTCAGCAGACACCAGGGCAGAGGAGCCCGCACTGGGACAGTGAGAGATGGATCCTCGGATCAGGAGCCTAGGCATCAATAGTGCAGCAGGTGCAGTAGCACCAGTGCCTCTGAGTCTTAGCGGCCCTCTGAGACTCAGCAGACACCAGGGCAGAGGAGCCCGCGCTGGGACAGTGAGAGATGGATCCTCGGATCAGGAGCCTAGGCATCAATAGTGCAGCAGGTGCAGTAGCACCAGTGCCTCTGAGTCTTAGCGGCCCTCTGAGACTCAGCAGACACCAGGGCAGAGGAGCCCGCACTGGGACAGTGAGAGATGGATCCTCGGATCAGGAGCCTAGGCATCAATAGTGCAGCAGGTGCAGTAGCACCAGTGCCTCTGAGTCTTAGCGGCCCTCTGAGACTCAGCAGACACCAGGGCAGAGGAGCCCGCACTGGGACAGTGAGAGATGGATCCTCGGATCAGGAGCCTAGGCATCAATAGTGCAGCAGGTGCAGTAGCACCAGTGCCTCTGAGTCTTAGTGGCCCTCTGAGACTCAGCAGACACCAGGGCAGAGGAGCCCGCGCTGGGACAGTGAGAGATGGATCCTCGGATCAGGAGCCTAGGCATCAATAGTGCAGCAGGTGCAGTAGCACCAGTGCCTCTGAGTCTTAGCGGCCCTCTGAGACTCAGCAGACACCAGGGCAGAGGAGCCCGCACTGGGACAGTGAGAGATGGATCCTCGGATCAGGAGCCTAGGCATCAATAGTGCAGCAGGTGCAGTAGCACCAGTGCCTCTGAGTCTTAGCGGCCCTCTGAGACTCAGCAGACACCAGGGCAGAGGAGCCCGCACTGGGACAGTGAGAGATGGATCCTCGGATCAGGAGCCTAGGCATCAATAGTGCAGCAGGTGCAGTAGCACCAGTGCCTCTGAGTCTTAGCGGCCCTCTGAGACTCAGCAGACACCAGGGCAGAGGAGCCCGCACTGGGACAGTGAGAGATGGATCCTCGGATCAGGAGCCTAGGCATCAATAGTGCAGCAGGTGCAGTAGCACCAGTGCCTCTGAGTCTTAGCGGCCCTCTGAGACTCAGCAGACACCAGGGCAGAGGAGCCCGCACTGGGACAGTGAGAGATGAACCCTCGGATCAGGAGCCTAGGCATCAATAGTGCAGCAGGTGCAGTAGCACCAGTGCCTCTGAGTCTTAGCGGCCCTCTGAGACTCAGCAGACACCAGGGCAGAGGAGCCCGCACTGGGACAGTGAGAGATGGATCCTCGGATCAGGAGCCTAGGCATCAATAGTGCAGCAGGTGCAGTAGCACCAGTGCCTCTGAGTCTTAGCGGCCCTCTGAGACTCAGCAGACACCAGGGCAGAGGAGCCCGCACTGGGACAGTGAGAGATGGATCCTCGGATCAGGAGCCTAGGCATCAATAGTGCAGCAGGTGCAGTAGCACCAGTGCCTCTGAGTCTTAGCGGCCCTCTGAGACTCAGCAGACACCAGGGCAGAGGAGCCCGCACTGGGACAGTGAGAGATGAACCCTCGGATCAGGAGCCTAGGCATCAATAGTGCAGCAGGTGCAGTAGCACCAGTGCCTCTGAGCCTCAGTACAGCTATATTATACTACCGACGTATATGACAGGGCTTTCCTGTTAACACATGCATGCAACATACCGACCAGGCCTGATTTGATGACAAACACGAAACACCAAATCTTTAGAGAGTATAAGTACAAGGTTTGGGGCCTGGAGAACCGGTGGTTTGAATGACGAGAGCATCTAACAGAGTGTGTGAGAAGGCCGTGTGCAGGGTGATGGTAGCCACACTAACAAAAACAGCAGATAGACAGTGCGGAGGAATCATCCATTCTGCTGTCCTAAAGGCGTCATGTAGTTATTAGCCCTACAAGACCGTCCGGACTCATTTACAAAAATCTGGAAGGAAGAAGGAGGCTAAGTTTATGTTTGCCTAGGGGTGGGCAGAATTTGCGTAGTCGCGCTACGCAAAGCTCTGCAAAATGGTAAAAAATCTCAGTGAGCATGCAAAAGTTCCACGAACACGCAGAATTGCTTGTTCCACCCGTTTGTGATGCTTTTTTCCTGTTCGCGAATGCTGTTTGCGTGCTCGTGAAGAAATATCTTGCGAACACGCATTTTGAAAGCGCGAACAAGCAAAAAATTCCGCAAAGCAGCTGATTGCAGAAATTTGGGCAATTCCGCATTCTCCACAGAACGCGAAATTACCCAAATTCTGTAAATTCCACGAGCGAAACAGAATTTACCGTCCAGGCCCACCTTTCAGCATCTCTGACGGGCACGTTGTTCGCTCTGTACAATACAGATAGAAAAACAACACAGCACCCCCCATCTCCACTCTCCATAGAGAATCATTTGTATGACCAGTGTAAAGAGACCTGCAATCCGAGGGGGGTTCGGGGGGGCTGACACACAGAGGGGCTCCTTGAGGGAAGATGTCAGAGCGCCATTGCAGCCCAAACAGATACTACAGTGAGGGGGGGCTTGGCACCTTCATATAGGGGAGATGCTAACCACTCAAACAACACAATAACCGTGGGGCTGCCACTACAAATGTCAGCATTATGCAGGGTTTAGACTCATCTATAAGAGGTAGGAGGGAAGTGGGATGCACAATTCTTTGGTTTTGTCTAATTTTCATTTGAATCTATTATGATTGCTTAGATTATGGTAATAATATACAATATTCTGGTGCACAAGGTTAATGTTCTGAGTGTACATAATTAATAAACTTTTATTCTAAAATACCCACCGCTGTGTGTATCTACTGCTTCCAGGGGCGGGGTCTGGGTTCAGATATCGACTTATAACTAGGGCTTCCGGTTTTATGGTATTTATATTTTTTTACATTTCCGTCTGTATTTATCTGTATTCATGGGTCGCCTGACTCACCCCACTCTGGATCTAGATGGGCCTAACCCCTTGTAGAAAGGAGTGAGGGACACCGCTCTGTTTCCCATCTCTCTGAAGTTGGGGTGATAAGTAAGATCCCCTTGGGGTTTAGGTGCTCATTCTGGGTGCTCCCCTTGTATTGGGAGGTTCACCACACCACTCATGCAGGGGACAGATGGGCCGTTGTCCTGTGTTGCACCGGGCCCGTGCCACCCTTGTTGTGCCCCTGCTCGGAGTGTGACTCAAAGGCTATGTAGACACTTAGGGCCAGATGTAGGAGCCCTAATATCTGTCGGAAACGACCTATTTCGGCCGTTTTTTCGACCAGTATTAGGGTTTTCAGATGTAGGGGGCTGAAAATTACAGAATCGGTATATTTACCGAATCGGTAAAATTACAGATTCGGTAAATTACCCAATCGGTAAATATACCGATTCTGTAATTACAAATGTAGGTGGCACAGTTTACAGTGCCACAGGCCCTTAAGAGTCTGTATTTTACCACACAATCCTATTGTGTGGTAAAATACCGAATTCAGGTGTGCATCCCTTAGGGCATGTATGTGTACCACATTGGACACAAGCCAGTGTTTGGGGTGCTAGAGGGTGTCAAAGTAAATGTAAATGTAAATGTAAATGTAGTTGAGCTTATATAGCGCACAGCTACCCGCAGTGGGTGTCCCGGCGCTTGCTTAGGGAACCCGTCCTGATATTCCCCTGTGTGATAGCCCCAGCAGGTATCCACAAGGTGAAAGTCAGGCATCCCGCCGCGAGGGGCCGTTGTGGAGATTAAGCAAGCTATTGCCCAGAGTCGCAGAGTGTGAACCCGTGAGTCGAGAAGGCACCGGAGCGAGAATTATCGAGTCCGTGGAATATTTAGCCCAAGACCCGCCGAGGCGGGGAATTGAACCCTGGTCCAGGACCGATCTCAGCTTCCGGGTCTGCCGCCTCTAACCCCTGAGCCACACTTCTCCACAAGTGACACTCCCTGCACCCTTGCTGGAATCGGTATTTACCGAATTGGTAAATACCGATTCGGTAATGCCCATTGATTCCTATGGACTTCAATGCCCATAGGAAGCAATGGGCATTACTGAATCGGTATTTACAGAATCGGTAAATACCGAATCTTAACGATTCGGTATTTACCGATTCTGAAATACCTACATCCCCCCCCCCTCTATTTTACCACTTCTTAAATACCGAATCGGTAAAATTCGGTATTTAAGAAGTGGTAAAATGAAATTACCTACATCTAGGCCTTAGGCCCATATTTGTCAATGTTTTGCTTTGTCCTTGCACCACGCAAGCCACACAGGGTGACACAAAACCTAGAATGAGATTTACTTAGCGGTGCAAAGGTATGTTGCGTGGCTCTGCATGGTTTAGAAAATCAGGATTAACATAAGACAGCGCAGGTCGCTGCGTTGCATTACTCTGCCCTGGGACGGCGTTCCATGGGCGGAGCGCTGGTGTTCCCACATGTCAGTACATGGATTTTGACGCATTCCCAGATATACCCAGACTGGTAACCCTGGGATGCGTAAGATGCTACGCCTTCCCGGGGGTGGCGCAACGAGGACAAACATCTATGCTTCTCCTCGTTGTTTCCTCTTTCTAGGGTGATGCATTTTGCACCCTTCGAAAGAGGAGAACGCCCCTGAGGATTGTTTTTGTGCAGGGAGGTGCCTCTTCCTGTACAAGCACAATCCTGCCTACAACGCAGGCCCGCTAGCACCACAGCGCACGGGTCCTTGCATTGGCCCAGGGCAGCCCATTGTGCGCCAGTGCAAGGAGAGGACGGAATGTGTTGTACAACGTTAAATATGGCGCAATCCTGCCCTGTCGTGCAGTACAGCGCAGCAAGGGGTCTTGATGCGTTGCGGTGCGCTGCGTAAAACCTTGAAAAATCAGCCCCATAGACAGTGAGTTGTTCAACCCTGCTCACTAGCGTTGTGACAGGTAATGTGCACGGGTGGGTTAATCAATGCACAGACACTGCGGGAGGGAGTGCACTCTTACTGGGGTGGTTGAAAAAACATAATACACTACGGGTTCCTCCTAGATCGAAAACACTTTACTTTCAGACTAACTCACATGAATCTTTTGGAATCCGAACACTACACAAACTCAGCTAACAACAAACAACCAAACAACTGACATTATATCTCCGAATGATGGCTCTCCCAGATTCTCGTGAAAAGAAACCTTGCAGAAAAATGCGCTCCCTCCAGGCCAGTAGGACACTTCTTCCAGTCCTGGGCTTTTGTATATTAGCCTAGTGCATTCTGGGTGTTGTCATCTTGTTTTGTATCCACTGAACTCACTCGACCCGCACACAGGAAATCACTGATTCCAGAGACAAAGCTCATACTGATCTGGGGTGAGGTGTCACCCTAGTGCTCCGAAGTAAAGAAATCTGATAAGATGGCAATGAATACAAAGGCATTAAGTCACGGAATATACTGATAGCAAAGCAATGGCTGTGCAGACACTAGGCAGGTCATTATACAAGTAACCCTGGGCAGTGAACTACGCTCCGCTTGAGGAATTTGCAGAGTTTCCCACACTCCGCATTACGCGGAGCTCGCTGAGGTTTTTTCCTCGCTCGCAATCGTCAACGTCAAGTTGGCAACTGCAAGCGTGGAAAATAAACATCCCGGCGAGATTTCTCCACGGAGGGTGGTCAGGTTGCTCATTTCGAGTAGTCGCACAAGCTCGCGACCGCTTGTGATGAGAAACTGCTTGTTCGCATTGAGAAAGCTGCTGCTCGAGTAAAAATCTACTTGAGCAGCAGAAAAGGGAAAGAAGGGACCAATTACGATGTGCAAAGTGACGTTCGCGATGATTGCACAGTGCAGACAAGCATCTGTATTGTGCAATCACCACAAACTGCATTTTTCTATGGATCTCTGCCGCTTGCGGACCTCCGCGTGGAGCAGCGGAGTTGTTTTGCCACTTCGCAGAGAACTGCGTAGCGCAACTCCGCGAACTCCGCCCAGGCTTACAAACAATACCAAAAAGAAATGTAGTAACTCTGGGGTAGGGAGACACTGGCAGCGAGAGACTGACCCGCACACCATAACTGAAACACCAGACTCTGATCACGCTCCCCGGGGCTCGATGGAGAGTGGAAGAACTCTGGGGCATATTAGCAAAAGCATTATCGCCGCTTTAGCAGGACTTTTTCCCGCTAAAGCGGCGATAATTTTATCACCCTATTAGCAAGCTGTCGCTAACAGCAGTTAGCGGCAGCTTGCAGGCAATAGCGACCGGTTTGAGGCCCGCTTTGCATGTCAGAGATATTTATCGCTAATGACATGCAAAGTGGGCGTACCCAACCTGTTAGCGACTGAAAACAGTCGCTAACAAGGCTATCGCCTATTAACAAGGCAGGCGAAGCGATAAAAAAAGTCACGCTAAGCGTGATTATCGCTAGAATCTAACGCCTGCTCAGACCACTTCTTAACCTGTATATCCAATGGGAGTTGGATATTCAGGTTAAGACCCCATTGCAGTTAATGGCTGAATATCGCTGGATTTCCAGCGATATTCACGCATTGAGCTGCTATCGCCGGACATCTTATTGCTTTAGAGATAAACGTTGCTAATAGCACGTTACCTCCGCGGTAATATCGGGCGATAGGCGGCGATAAAAAAAATGCGCTAAGAACATTTAGCGATAAATATCGCTATTTGTTGCTAATATGCCCCTCTGACCCAACAACCGTCTCGACAGTGAGACACCCAAGAGCGTCAAGAGCTTGGGTATACGACAGATGGTAGATCTGTGACACTTTGAGAAGTCTACGACACGCCCATCAAGAGCTTCTGTACAAGGCTAGTGGGAGATCTGAGACCCTATAAGAAGTCCACACACAGCATTAAGAGCTGAACTAAAAGACAAACTGGAACTCTGACAGACACACGGCAGCACCAAGACCTCATGTAAAAGCCATGCCCGCGCCTCCTCTCACTAGTGTTGTGTCTCTCATAAGGACTGACTCTTCCCCAGCCCTCCAAGCCTTCCAGGTGCACCGGCTTGCTGCCCAGTCTGTACCTCTGTATCTGAGGAGAATGACCAGTGGGTGGGGCGCCTGCAGCAGAGACATGTGTGAGCGAGGTGGTGGGAGGTTCATACCTCTGAGGGGCTTCATTCACCCTCTCATCTTTGCGGGGTAGATAACTGTGTTACCAACGGGGTAATACTAGCACAGTGTTTACCACCTTGTATTTGCAAGAGCGGAATAAAGCGACACGATTATTATACAGACACGTTTTTTCTTCAAAAGAAGAAAACCAGGCATCGACCCTGCCAGGGTGGCACACACTGGCAGAGCCGTCCTGGTTCCTGTCTTTCAGCACCGGACAGCGCCTTGATGACAGCTGGCAGCGCCCCTTCTGTACACATACTCTGCCTCCTGCACCTGCCTGCCTGGCTGGCTGTGTGTACACGGGGGAGGGGCCTCCGTGGCACGCCCCCTCCTGCTCACGGGTGGGGGTGGGGGGGCGGCTCTGCCATTCAGCAGCCTCGCTACAAGGTCAGCTCAGCCCATCTGGACGGCCGGATCCGGGGATGTGCCACCCGGGCAGGCAGACCCCCCAGCCCTCCCCCCTCCGGAGGATGGCACCACCCGCGCCTGACTGTAGGTAAGCATCAGAGCTGGCTCCGTGCCAGCCAGACCCGCACGCCAGAGGCGCTGCGACTCGAACCCTGCACCCGCAGCGCTTCACCAGGGTGTGCAGCGCCTTTCAATGGACTCCCGCTGTTGGCAGTTCAGGGACATGACCCGCAGGGCAGGGGTGCACAGAGGTGCAGAGGATCAATCAGTGTGGTCAAGCCGGGAAGACCGGATATGGCGTACGGTCTTTCGTTTACTTAGCGCCTGTTATGGCACAGAAGCGCTATTTGTGTAGTGAAGGGGATCACATGCATTTGTAGTTATTTATTTGTTTGCAGTTTAATATAGCGCGAACTCGACCCGAAGGTGTTGGAGCGCTTTACATGAGCACCAGTTACATCACACAAGGACACATTCCATCTTTTTTGTTAGGCACAGGGAGATTAAGTGATTAGCCCAGAATCACAGGATGCTGAGCCGACGCCGAGACTAGAACCTTGTTCCCCTCTTCCAAAGTCGGCAGCTCTGGCCGTTTGGCCACTTCCCCTGCTCTACATGTAGTCTGTGTCCTGACTACCAGGAGGAAGGAGTTCCGATGGCTGGGGCCTTTGGTGGCCGGTGCCCCCCTTCACAGGTCAGGCAGAGCGCTTTGAAGTCCAGTCCTGGCCACATATGTCCTTGTGGGTCAGGTAGAGTTTGTTGAAGTTCCCTCCAGGGCTACTCATGACCCTGCGGGTCAGAGAGAGCGCTTTGAAGTCCAGGCCTAAGATGGTCCTGCAGGCCAGGCAGAGCGCCTTGAAGTCCAGGCCACGGATGGTCCTGCAGGCCAGGCAGAGCGCTTGGAAGTCCAGGCACGGATGGTCCTA
This sequence comes from Lissotriton vulgaris, assembly GCF_964263255.1. Lineage (NCBI taxonomy): Eukaryota > Metazoa > Chordata > Amphibia > Caudata > Salamandridae > Lissotriton > Lissotriton vulgaris. The sequence goes on from NC_141699.1 coordinate 26,204,392, forward strand.
CAGGCCAGGCAGAGCGCTTTGAAATCCAGGCCAAGGATGGTCCTGCAGGCCAGGCAGAGCGCCTTGAAGTCCAGGCCACGGATGGTCCTGCAGGCCAGGCAGAGCGCTTTGAAATCCAGGCCAAGGATGGTCCTGCAGGCCAGGCAGAGCGCTTGGAAGTCCAGGCCACAGATGGTCCTGCAGGTCAGGCAGAGCGCCTTGAAGTCCAGGCCACAGATGGTCCTGCAGGCCAGGCAGAGCGCCTTGAAGTCCAGGCCACAGATGGTCCTGCAGGCCAGGCAGAGCGCTTTGAAGTCCAGTCCTGGCTACATATGTCCTTGTGGGTCAGGTAGAGTTTGTTGAAGTTCACTCCAGGGCTACTCATGACCCTGCGGGTCAGAGAGAGCGCTTTGAAGTCCAGGCCACGGATGGTCCTGCAGGCCAGGCAGAGCGCCTTGAAGTCCAGGCCACGGATAGTCCTGCAGGCCAGGCAGAGCGCTTGGAAGTCCAGGCCACGGATGGTCCTGCAGGCCAGGCAGAGCGCTTGGAAGTCCAGGCCACGGATGGTCCTGCAGGCCAGGCAGAGCGCCTTGAAGTCCAGGCCACGGATGGTCCTGCAGGCCAGGTAGAGCGCTTTGAAGTCCAGTCCTGGCCACGGATGGTCCTGCAGGCCAGGCAGAGCGCTTTGAAGTCCAGGTCACGGATGGTCCTGCAGGCCAGGCAGAGCGCTTTGAAGTCCAGGTCACGGATGGTCCTGCAGGCCAGGCAGAGCGCCTTGAAGTCCAGGACACGGATAGTCCTGCGGGTCAGGCAGAGCACCTTGAAGTCCAGGTCACGGATGGTCCTGCAGGCCAGGCAGAGCGCTTGGAAGTCCAGGCCACGGATGGTCCTGCAGGCCAGGCAGAGCGCCTTGAAGTCCAGGCCACGAATGGTCCTGCGGGTCAGGCAGAGCGCCTTGAAGTCCAGGCCACGGATGGTCCTGCAGGCCAGGCAGAGCGCCTTGAAGTCCAGGTCACGGATGGTCCTGCAGGCCAGGCAGAGCGCCTTGAAGTCCAGGCCATGAATGGTCCTGCGGGTCAGGCAGAGCGCCTTGAAGTCCAGGCCACGAATGGTCCTGCGGGTCAGGCAGAGCGCCTTGAAGTCCAGGCCACGGATGGTCCTGCAGGCCAGGCAGAGCGCCTTGAAGTCCAGGCCACGGATGGTCCTGCGGGTCAGGCAGAGCGCCTTGAACTCCATGCCACGGATGGTCCTGCAGGCCAGGCAGAGCGCCTTGAAGTCCAGGCCACGGATGGTCCTGCAGGCCAGGCAGAGCACCTTGAAGTCCAGGCCACGGATGGTCCTGCAAGTCAGGCAGAGCGCCTTGAAGTCCAGCCCACGGGTGGTCCTACAGGCCAGGCAGAGCGCCTTGAAGTCCAGGTCACAGATGGTCCTGCAGGCCCGGCAGAGCGCTTTGAAGTCCAGTCCTGGCCATGGATGTCCTTGTGGGTGAGGTAAAGTTTGTTGAAGTTCACTCCAGGACTACTCATGACCCTGCGAGTCAGGCAGAGCACTTTGAAGTCCAGGCCACGGATGATCCTGCAGGCCAGGCAGAGCGCCTTGAAGTCCAGGCCACGGATGGTCCTGCAGGCCAGCAGAGCACCTTGAAGTCCAGCCAACGGGTGGTCCTACAGGCCAGGCAGAGCGCCTTGAAGTCCAGGCCACGGATGGTCCTGCAGGCCAGGCAGAGCGCTTTGAAGTTCAGTCCTGGCCACGGATGTCCTTGTGGGTCAGGTAAAGTTTGTTGAAGTTCACTCCGGGACCACTCATGACCCTGCGGGTCAGGCAGAGTGCTTTGAAGTCCAGTCCTGGCCACGGATGTCCTTGTGGGTCAGGTAAAGTTTGTTGAAGTTCACTCCGGGACCACTCATGACCCTGCGGGTCAGGCAGAGTGCTTTGAAGTCCAGTCCTGGCCACGGATGTCCTTGTGGGTCAGGTAAAGTTTGTTGAAGTTCACTCCGGGACCACTCATGACCCTGCGGGTCAGGCAGAGTGCTTTGAAGTCCAGTCCTGGCCACGGATGGCCTAACAGGGCAGGCAGATCTCTTTGAAATCCACTTGGTCTGAAATCAGAGCAGCATTTCTCTGATTGTGAAATGTGCTTTGGTCGCTTTTGAAAAGCCTGACTGCAGGTTTGGGCCTTGGACTTGTGAAGCCGTGTTTGTGGAGTGGCCGCTGGGAGTCTGTTGCAGTAGCCAATGTGGGGCATTAGCGTCGCAAGGACTAGGCTTTGTTGTTGGTGTAGTAGGTAGGTGCGCTTGAACCTGGACTCTCAGGGAGTGGAATCATTTCCATGCTGGTTTGCAGGAGCCATCCTTAGGCCAAGTCTTGTTGACCCCCCCTCCCCCCCACCCATCTAGTGCATTACATCCAAAGTGCTGCTGTGATGGGGGTTCGCCCACACCCCTCCCCCATACCAAGGTACTGAAATCCTCTTGATCCTTGTTGTATATCCGTTTCCTGGTGTCAGGGTGACATGCAGTAGCCTTAGTAGGTGCTGCTTAACATGGTAGCTATTGTCCAGCGCAACCTTCCCTCTGAATGTTGTAGGTCGTGTTCTCGGTGCTTCTTCGGTTTGATTGATGTTGTGTGTTCTGTGTTCCCTGCCTTGGCCCTTGAGACAGCTTCAAGGCATGTGGGAGGGGGGGGTGGAAGGGGGTTCCTACCATTAAACTCTATATCTAGGCTGGTGTTACTTTCTCTCATCACAACTCTGATGATGAGTTGTCTCTGTTAAAGACCACCGACGGAGACTGCTCCGCTAACCTCCAGCTCTCCTCGGCTTGTTGCATGTGGTTCTAACCCATGATCCCTAGGCAGGGCTATCTGGTGTACCGAACTACTGGTAGCAAGGGTCAAAAATTTACTGTTCCTTTTTGGCAGTTGGATTCAAGCCGCCAAAGCTTTGGGGATGCTTATGGGGTCGTTGGACTCCTCTGTTGTACCTCGCTTTGAGAAATGTTCCATGGTCCCTTTACTGCCAGTGGACCTTTGACCTCCCCGGTGCCACATCCCTAGCCAGGTAAAGTCCAATGGCTTCAGCAAGGTAACTTGGGCTTGCCTTATATCCCAATGCCTATAACCTAGTCTATTTTATCAACAATTTTAAAGCACTGATGTATGACTGTATCTGAAGGGTTGTTGAAGAAAGTTATTGAAAAGTTCAAAATTTATTCTGAAATGACTTTGGGACAATTTAGGGTTTCTTGCACTAAATTTAATTAAAGCAACGTGTGAGTCCCATTAGTCACAAATTGAGGAATAGCGCCTTTAAACCATGAAGGAATCGGATAGTGGAATAGATTGTGTGGCTGGGCCTGTGAATGCTTCAGCGTGGGTTTCCCTCATTGTTTTGATGTACAAAAACTCAGGTACTCTGAGATTTTGTGGAGATCTACGGTATGCAAATAAACACATACTTTTGGATTACCAACATCTACCAAAAATTCAGGACACAATTGCAATGATAGACGGAGCAAAATATTTCCGGTCTCTTGATCTGAAATCTACCTATGACAAAACTGGACTCACTCCATGTCACCACTTTTCTAAGTCTGGATGGAGGATTCCTTTATATTAGGATGCCTTTGGATTGGCCCCAGTTGCTTCAGTATTTCAAAAACTCATGCAAGCATGGTTTAGGAATATCGAAGGGGTGGTGGCTTTACAGGATGATATATTGGTTTTGTTTATTCGATTGAGGCACATAATCAAAGACTAGAGAACGTTTTAGTGATATTATTGGGAAGAGGGATCACCCCACAATGTCAAAAGTGCAAATGTGTTAACTTATGTAGAACACCTGCAACATAAGATTTATTTTTTCCAAAGTTAATTTGCCTAATGAAATTGAAAAAGCCATAACCGAACTACAGGGACACATTAAAATGCCTTTTTGGCCTGTGCTAATTCTGTGCCGGATTTGTGAATAATGTTGCCATGACTGATGCACATTTGAGACTTTTCCTCAAAAAAGGGCCTTAATTTAATTGACTGCAAGTTGAAAATACATCCTTTGTACAGCTGGTGAATGATATTTTAAAATGTTCTCTACTGAATCCTTTTCTCACAATGCTGAAACAGTTTTGACTTTTGGTGCAGATGATGGGGGGCTGGAAGCAGTATTCACTCAAGTAAAAGCTGGTCGAGTTTGTATGCTTGGTTCTGCTTTCAGATCCATGTCAGAAGAAAAATCTAAATACACCATTGGTGAGAGGGACTTTCTTGTATGTTCATGACCTTTACAATATTTCAAAAAACAAATGTAGAGGAAAGACGTTTTGCATTAGAACTAAACCTATCCTCCTGGGGGCTTTGCTCGCTGGTAATGGCCATGCGAAGGTGTCGTCCAGACGTGCTTGCCTTCTTGCCAGGCGAGATGAATACAGTTTCCAGGTCACTTACATACTGGGGCTTGCTTTGTTAGGGTTGATTACTTCTGATTGCCGGTCTCCTGGCTGATTTGGAAGTGATGTAAATGTCAAGGGCCCCTGTTTACGTTCTAGAACTCCTAGAACTGGGTAATACTACAATGGAAGAAAAATTCCTAGGCAGTTACTACAATTCAAGTTACATTAATTTAATCTTAACATATCTTAACACGGGAGATAACCCAAACTCAGTTCAATAGATCAACAACTGTTTAAAACATATAGAATTCTTTATGTATTGAAATGTATCTAAAAATTGAAACATAATAAAAAACATGAAAGATAATTTTTTTACCCATTGGTACATTATACATCTGATACAACGTATTCACCACAAGTTACAATTGGTGAGCACTTAATCCAAAACAATGTTAATTGTACATCAACATATACATACATTACATCAACATACATGTAATCAATACAGACAGTTATGACGTAAAACTGATATAGTGTGGCTGGTTGATGAGAGTTCTCAACGTGCGTTTCGGCACAGGACGTGCCTTCATCAGGAGGGCCACAAAGATATATCCTAAAATCGATTAAAGAAGATACATATGTAGGTCTGTTAAGTCATCAATTCATTCAAACAATGCTGTTGTGCTCATTGCAATAATGTGCATATATCATTGTTTGAATTTCATGTTTTTTATTATGTTTCAATTTTTAGATACATTTCAATAAAGAAAGAATTCTATATGTTTTAAACAGTTGTTGATCTATTGCACTGAGTTTGGGTTATCCCCCATGTTAAGATATGTCAAGATTAGATTAATGTAACTTGAATTGTAGTAACTGCCTAGGAATTTTTCTTCCATTGTGATTTGGAAGTGACCAAGCGCTTGAGGCGTGTTTCTTGGCAAGCGTTGATGGTATAACTCCTGATTTTGTCCTGGTCCTCAGTGTCCAGTCATGGTCAGCGGCTATGAAACACTGCGTTATTTTAGAGAAGGTAAAGGGTTATCTGGATGGCGATTGGCCCAGAGTGAAGCAGTTGGTGCTTGCGCTACAAGTATTCCTGTAGTGCAGGAGTGAGTGACGTTTGGGCGGTACAGTCACTGCAGCTATGTTCCTCCGTGCTCGATCCGCAAATAAGCCTCCGGTATTGCTCGCGCCCGCCATCTGAGCGAAATGACTGCAACAAAAGTTGGAGCGTTTTGGTTGATTTGCGCAGATGATTGGATTTCTGCCTTTCTTGGACCTTCTTCTGAGTGTGTTGGTTTGCAACAAACTTCCTATGTTTGCCTTCTTTTATTTGTTGATTCCCATTATTTATTCTGTTTTTTGGTTTAAGGGGGCTCATTGCAGTTGCTTTAGTAGATGCTGCACCCCACATTGGCTGTTGTTCCACTAACCTTCCATCTTGAAGTTCTTGCGTTGAGTCCTTGATGTCTGTCTACTCTGGGTTGAATCTGGAGATGGGTCCCATGACCCCTGCTCTGACACTTGAGTGGTGTCACTTAGCGCCTCGAGGCTTGTGGGGTCCTACAGATGAACCCCTGAACCCCTCACCTGGTCTGCTGTCACTGCAGGACACTTTGAACACTGCTGTTCCTTGCCCTAAATCCGTTGTCTGCGTCTTCCTTGTGATTTATCATTGACCATGGGCCTCAACCTGTGGCTCCAACCTGTTTCTGGTGAACTCGCCACCGTGAGCTTCATCAGATATTAAACCCTCCATCCACCAGCTTAGGGTGTCGTTTTAATGCTCTAGAGTTGGGAATGCCACTCTTTAGGTCCTTCCAGAGGGAGCTTTAGGTTCCTGGTCTCACTCTAACTACATGAATGTGACATGAGCAATCACAACTCCAGGAAGGAAGTGACGTCACGCTGCAAACAACGCACGGACATGTAAATATGGTTTCACAGGGACAGCTGCCCGTTAGGCCTGCATCCGGTGTCATCACTTCCTGCGTGGGCCTACGCTACGTGCAGCATTCACACAGCCTGTCTCTCTGCTGCCCAGTGGCATCAGCTATCCTCTCGTGACAGTCTGGGGCAATAAACTCCAGGGAACTTTGGGTAGAAAGAAGCTGCCGGCCAAGCAGGGGCAGGCCAAGAAGTATAGCATTTGAACGGTAACTGGTTTGCACTAAAGAAACATTTTATTTGAAGTGGGTGTATCTCCCCAGACAGACAGACAGACACACACACACACACGCTCACTGAAACAAACTGATTACATTTCATTTCTTTAAATTAGCAGTTATATATAGCGCCAACGTGGCCCATGGGCATTTGAATTCTTTATAATTGAGGGACAGAATGTCAAGACTAAAATATAACAATTCCATACCGATTGACCGGGAAATATTGCACATTTGTACGTATTTTTAGGAGGGGAGCAAACAAAACGAGGCATGTGTTATTGTGAAGGGCGATGTACCAAAAGCAGGGGTGATTAAATTCAATTTATAATCGACTATCTGATGAGGGCTTCCGATAATGTGTGTGTTTTCAGCCAATGGCTCAGGATTCGGCCCGGGGTCTCTGCATCTGCGTATGCTTCTGGGTGGAAAGTGGGCTTTTAGCTTTGCAAATACCTTTCTAAAACGACTTCCGTGATTTGTGCTGCCTCCATCCCGGCTGGCGTCACAGCTGTGGGTCTCGAGTTACTTTCATTTTTATTTTTATTTCATGAAGTCTTTATTTGTTTTGTAATTTGAAAAACAATTGCAACATCAGGTGTTCAGAAAAGAAAAAGAATAAAGTAAACCGCGATAGAGGAGTCCCAGAGGGGGTAGGCCCCCCTAGGCACCAGGATACGTTACATACATGGCCGGGATGTCTTCCTTCCATCTGGTCCACTGCATGTGATTCTCAGAGCTGCAGACGTTGGTCGGTTTGGAAAATCAAAGAATAAAGAGGTAAGATAGGATGAAAGCGGAAGACGTTCGAGAAGGTGGGGTGGAGGGGTGGAGGGGGGGAGGGGGTTTGAAGTCCCCCCGACTGCAATACTGACTTTAACAGTGACCTAGAGGGGAAAGCTGACAAGAGAACGTCTGCATTCTGGTCTTGAGTGGGTGGTTTAGTGATCACTCGGTGTGCACCCTGAGTATCGAAAGCAGGACATCGATGGCACAGAACATGGACACTGAGAGATTGGCAGGTAAGTAGCGAGGTGATATATATATCTTGAAGGTACATAGATGTGGAGTGAGGAATAGTAAAGCTATACTTCCCTGTATACACTTACCTTTCGATACTTTGTTCCTCAGTATTCTGTCCACGATATTCTTGTAAATCGATATTCTGGGGGTCGATATTCATTAGTACAACCCTATACGCCAATCATGAAGGCTAGATGGGTATGGATCCAATGTATGTTACACATGTGTGGTTAACGGTGATCTAGAGTCAGCAGAGTTTCACGAGGGCTCATAACCATCATAATAGAGTTTCCCACAAGTGACGCATTATTATTATTATTATGTTTCTTATATAGCGCCTGAATCGACCCCCGAAGGGGTATCTCCGCGCTTGCCTTGGGAACCCGTCCTGGCTTTTTCCCTGCGACATAGCCCCTACAGGGCATCTCCAAGGTGAAAGCCAGGCATCCCGCCGCGGGGGGCCGTTGTGGAGATTAAGCAAGCTTAATGCCCAGAGTTGCAGAGTGTGAACCCATGATTAGGTCAGGCACCGAAGCGAGAATTGTCGAGTCCGTGGACATTTGAGCTCAAGACCCTGCCCCGTCGGGACTTGAACCCTGGTCCCGGGTCTGACCTCTGCTTCAGGGTCTGCCTGCTCTAACCAGTGAGCCACACTTCTCCACTGGGTTGTGACGACGCATTGGGTAGCGGCAGGTCGCGTGCAGAAGTGTAGTCCGCTAACAAAGGATATCCACTCCCACCTTGCATGGATGAGGAGGAGTTCCATTTGTGAAGCATTGACCTGATACCTGCTGAAAGCGTTACCTACTGTAGCTGTAAGTCTGGAGTTTGGGGTCTATCGGTTCTGTATAGACCCAGGGCTAACATCTTACAACATATTGGAACAGGGACGTAGCAGACTTTCTTTACACATTTTCAATAGCTTTCCAGAAGGAAAGGAGCAAAGGGCATTCAAGAAGCGTGTTTTATATCTCCTGGGGTTTTTTCTCAGTTCCCACAGTTGTCATTGTTGTGCAATTTTAGTTTAAACAATTTAATCTGGATCCAGAAAGTTCTCTGCAAGAACATGGACTTCTTTCAGCTAAGAACACAGCCGTATTATTCTTAAAGTGTGTTTTCAATATTTTGGGCCGGTTTTTTGGGAAATCAGTATCTTTTCAGTTGGGAGCAGCTCTATCTCCCTTTTTTGTCTCATGCCATTGGTTGATTGCCACAACCTAAAGCTGTGTAAATGTTTGCTGCCGCGTGGCCTGTATCGTGGCACTTGAGAATGGGTGTTGTAAGTAAGAGATCAGTGTCTTGAGGTTGAATCTATCACCTGTCTTTGCTTTTAACATCGAAGCTGCCTGTCGTCCCGTGCTGTGTGTGACACCTTCAACCATCCATAGTTTTCAGCCAGCAGCACGTTGGATTCTGGGACTTGTAGTATCGCTTTTAAGATGTGATTTGTCTGGGATCAAAAGCAGCAGCCTGCAAAATGTTGTTGGCTCCAGAGCGAGGACTGGCTGAAGGTCTCACGCCTGAAACGGTGTCACGCCTCGGCTGTGCTGGAGGTGGAAGAGATGGGGTTTGACCATTTATTTTTTGTATTTGTATGTAGCACGGACATTACCCAGAGATGTCAGATCACTTTACAATAAAGCAAAGCATGTTACATGAGATATTCAGGTAACATGGTATTAGGCGACAATACGTATACCTACTATGGTTACTCATGCCGAGAGTTACATCTTTACACATTATAGATTAATTACAGATGACATATTTAGAAAAGTTAAAGTGTTTACGTTTGCAAAATTACATATTAAGTATTTACAACGTTAAAGCGGAAAGGTTGTCGTGATAGCATTCGAGAGTATCACGTGGCAGGGTGGCGCCGTCAGATGTGGGGGCCCCCTGCTGGGGGGCTTGGCAGGAGTGCTGGCCAGGAGGTCTTTGGAGGAGAAGGGTTTTAAGGTATAGGAGCCTGGCTTTCAGGACCAAAGAGACCCTTACTTCAAGGATCTGACCTAAGCAGAGACCTTGGGAGGCTGAAAACCAGCCACCGCCGCCTTGAAAAATAACTTGTTTTTATTATTTATTCTAATGTTTATATTGCATATCTATAGCGCTTACTACACCTGACGAGGCGCTGAAATGTGCTGTGCAAGAACGAAACTTCCGCGCCCTCCCCTGGCTACCGATGGTATACCACCGTGACCCTTTCTTGACCCCAGATGTCACCCACGCTTCAATGACCTCAGCAGCGGTACAGACCTGGAAGAAATAATACCCAGGCCCCCTGCGTGAGAGAAGAATGCGCCAAGTTCCCCGGAAAGATGGCTAAAGTCACCACGGGCGTCGTTTATTTCTGTGATGAGCAGAGAGGCCGTCTTTATTGTAACACCCTACAGTACAGTGAGGGGGCGACCTGCAGTCCCCACCCCCACCCTCGTCAGGTTCAACCCCGCCCTCCTCATCACCATCGCCCCCACAAGTCACTCCCTGTGAGACTGATACACAAATTGTTAGGGCAGCCTTAAAACTGCGATTAACACCATGAGAGACACCGCTACACAAGCCAGCAATGTCAAAAACAATAGGCTGGGCATAGAGTATGTAGCAGAAGAGAGCGAGGATGGAGGCACGTGTTGATACCAGGGGGAAGGATTAATCTTCTACAGGAGTCTTAAGAGAGGGAGGGTGGAGAAGTGATGGTACCAAGGGGAAACTGCAGTGTGGAGATCCCATCACCAGTGCAAAGATCCCGCTATGACTGCGGAGCCTCCGTCACAAGTGCATGGATCCCGCTATGACTGCGGAGCCTCCGCCACGAGGGCAGAGATTCTGTCACAAGTGCGAAGATCCCGCTATGACTGAGGAGCATCCGCCTGAGTACGAAGATCCCGCTATGACTGCGAAGCCTCCGTTCAAGTGCATAGATCCCGTTATGACTGCGGAGCCTCCGCCACAAGTGCATAGATCCTGCTATGACTGCGGAGCCTCCGTCACAAGTGCATGGATCCCGTTATGACTGCGGAGCCTCCGTCACAAGTGCATAGATCCCGTTATGAGTGCGGAGCCTCCGTCACAAGTGCATAGATCCCGTTATGACTGCGGAGCCTCCGTCACAAGTGCATAGATCCCGTTATGACTGCGGAGCCTCCGCCACAAGTGCATAGATCCGGCTATGACTGCGGAGCCTCCGTCACAAGTGCATGGATCCCGTTATGACTGCGGAGCTTCCGTCACAAGTGCATAGATCCCGTTATGACTGCGGAGCCTCCGTCACAAGTGCATAGATCCCGTTATGACTGCAGAGCCTCCGTCACAAGTGCATAGATCCCGTTATGACTGCGGAGCCTCCGTCACAAGTGCATAGATCCCGTTATGACTGCAGAGCCTCCGTCACAAGTGCATAGATCCCGCTATGACTGTGGAGCCTCCGTCACAAGTGCATAGATCCCGCTATGACTGCGGAGCCTCCATCACGAGTGCATAGATCCCGCTATGTCTGCGGAGCCTCCGTCACGAGTGCATAGATCCCGTTATGACTGCGAAGCCTCCGTCACAAGTGCATAGATCCCGTTATGACTGCGGAGCCTCCGTCACAAGTGCATAAATCCCGTTATGACTGCGGAGCCTCCATCACAAGTGCATAGATCCCGCTATGACTGCGGAGCCTCCATCACGAGTGCATAGATCCCGCTATGACTGCGGAGCCTCCGTCACAAGTGCATAGATCCCGCTATGACTGAGGAGCATCCGCCTGAGTACGAAGATCCCGCTATGACTGAGGAGCATCCGCCTGAGTTAGAAGATCCTGTTATGACTGCGGAGCCTCCGTCACAAGTGCATAGATCCCGTTATGACTGCGGAGCCTCCATCACGAGTGCGGAGATCCTGCTATGACTGAGGAGCATCCGCCTGAGTGCGAAGATCCCGTTATGATTGTGGAGACTCCATCACGAGTGTGGAGATCCCGCTATGACTGCGGATCCTCCACCATGAGTGCAAAGATTCCGTTACTAGTGCGAAGATCCCGCTATGACTGCGGAGCCTCCGTCACAAGTGCATAGAACCCGCTATGACTGCGGAGCCTCCATCACGAGTGCATAGATCCCGCTATGACTGCAGAGCCTCCGTCACAAGTGCATAGATCCCGCTATGACTGCGGAGCCTCCATCACGAATATATAGATCCCGCTATGACTGCGGAGCCTCCGTCACAAGTGCATAGATCCCGCTATGACTGAGGAGCATCCGCCTGAGTGCGAAGATCCCGTTATGACTGCGGACCCTCCACCACGAGTGCAAAGATTCCGTCACTAGTGCGAAGATCCCGCTATGACTGCGGAGCCTCGGCCCGAATGCGGAGTCTCTTTGCGAATCAGGGCCTAAATCTCCTTGGTTCTAGACCTTGAGAAAGCATACGACTTTGAGGTCCTCAGAAAATTCAGCTTCAGAGAGCATACTATACAACTGATCAGAATACTATACAGGCCCCCCCCACAGTAGGAGTCTGACTAGGTACGTGTTGTGAAGTTCCCTTCCTGGATGGTCGGCCCCCACACCTTTTGCTCTGGATGCTGTGGTTTTTATACGAAAGCGCACTGGGACCTGCTAACCAGGCCCCAGTGCCAACGCCCTTTCCCTCAAATTGTACTGTAAATTGATACACACAATTGGCATGTGCTTTTACAATCGTGTAGGGCCCTAGTATAGGGTACCAGTGGTACCCAGGGCAGAGATGCTAAAGGGGTCACCAGGGCTGCAGCCCTTCAAGTGTCTGCGTGTCACCTTGTGTTCAGGGCCGGACTGAGAACAGAAACCGGCCCTGGCAAACTGCTTCGCTGGCCCCTCCTGGGGTCAGGGGGAGTGCAGGTGAGCAGTTTGAAACGGCCGGTTTCGGCCGATTTTGTTACCGGTGCCGACATTGCCGACCCCGGTAACAAAAACGGCCCCCCAGGGGCCCAAAACCGGCCCCCACCCTAACAGGCCTACCGGGGAAACGTCCGGTGCCCGCTATGGCCAGTCCGGCCCTGCTTGTGTTTTCTCCATTGAATGCAATTGCAAAGTTTGACCGCTCTGCAAAGTACTGATTCATTGAACACTTGAAAATTGATAACTCCTGTTATACGTGTTGCATTGATTTCATTTTGGTGTCTACATTTAGTTAAAAATGCAAGTTATTTTTTTTAATTATTTTTGGGATTTCTTTCGAGTCGTGTCAATTACGTATCATCCATGTTGGTGCTCTGAAAAGCTTGACACATGTTCCTCTAAGTAAGCCTGAATGTTTTTTGCCACTCTACCAGGACTGAGCTAAGGTTGCTGGTGTGAAGTGGGTATTGTGTTAATATTACATCGTAAGGCCTCCCCGCCATACCACATAATATTTCCACCTTGCTACAGTATGTAACCCCCTCCATTGCAGTTAATAGAGGGCCCGGCAGGTAAGCCCCTTCTCCCCCCGCTCTTCACGCTTGCCATTGAGCCACTCGCCAATAGACTGAGGTGGGAGGAGGCAACGCGTGGAGCCTCCCCTTGTAAACAGAACGCACCTGGTTCCTCTGTACACTGATTTCCTATTGATATTGAGGGTATTTAAAGATGAATGTTCTGGCATCGCTTGGCTATTTAAAGAAGCCGGTGCAGCCTCCAGGGGTCTATTCCCATTTCATTCCAGGGCCACGAGGCCTGAAGGCAAAGGCTTCATCAAATGGAAGCGGGTTCATTGCGGTATTTAAGTGTCAGGGTATACCTTGCTGAGCAGGATTTGCTTGACGGGAACCTCGCTAGAGTGGCATCTGCCATCAGAACTCAATTACCTTTCTAGAGAAAACTCCCACGCATGTCCTTGAGATGCATTGCCCTCTCCAAGATGGTGGCCACGCATGTCCTTGAGATGCATTGCCCTCTCCAAGATGGTGGCCACGCATGTCCTTGGGATGCATTGCCCTCTCCAAGATGGTGGCCACGCATGTCCTTGGGATGCATTGCCCTCTCCAAGATGGTGGCAACGCATGTCCTTGGGATGCATTGCCCTCTCCAAGATGGTGGCCATGCATGTCCTTGGGATGCATTGCCCTCTGCAAGATGGCGGCCTTGGCTCTCCTCCTCTGCTACTTTGCTAACCTTCATGTTGTTCTAGCAAGGACTTTTTATGAATTGGATGGCCTGTTTGGAGAGCTCCTCTGGCCTAATGGTCGGTGCAAAGCTGCATTGGCCACGTTGTGCCTACCAGTGGCGTTCGGGAGGTGGTTACCCCAATTATGAAAAGGACTACTTGACAGTCCAACTTCAATGGCTGCGCCACTGGCTGGCTGGTATTTCATTGGAAGAGGCTTTCACTGGCAGACGACCACTATGCCTACAAGACCCACATATTCTCTTACTTCCAGGTGCTCGACTTAGACGTGGGCGGTATTACACATAACACCAAACTGTTACACTAGAACCGTATTATTACTAAGTCTGTCACCCCGTATGCCCCCAGCTATCCCTTTGCTTGGTCTCCCCAAAGGCCAAGGGCTCATTTCCACAGACGTCCAGAAACACTGTCTTGATGCAAACATCACAACTATGGGTGACCTGTTTCAAGACCGGCAGCTCCTTTACTTCTACTCGACGAGGGAGCAGGTCACCACACCGGAGGGCCGATTCCTAGTGACCCTGCCTGACTCCAGAAGCTTCGAACTCAGTGGTCCATCTCTGATGAAGGACCGCAGACCTTAGTTCAAGCATCATATGTGATTGCCAGGAGTCAGAGGAGCATTATCCGGCAGTACAGAGCCCTTCTATGACCCATGCAGTCTTCGTCCAAGTAGAGGCGTATGTAGCCAGAATAGAGAGAGCATTCCATGGCGGAATGGGTCATAGCCACTGCATGCCTGAATGTCAACTCATGAAATTCTGAGTTCAACTTTGAATAATCTGCTCTCTTTAAGGAAAGCTCTAGAAACATCGTTATTCGGCTTTCCGTAAGCTTCTTTCTCAATAGGTTCCATAGAGCTAACGCCGAGACATCAACGGGTATTCGTGTCCTTTAGAACTAAATTTAACATAACAAATGCAAACAATTCAGAATCCTGCATAGGATCCACCTGTTCCCTGCTGCAGACAACAGATACTTTCCCAACGCAGATGCCTCCTGCCCACGCTGCTCTGCCGGCGTCACTGATATCTGACCCACGCTATGTTCCTGCCCATCACCGATTACCTACTCACCCAAAGTACTGCTTGGACTGTCACCTATGACTGGATAGTCATTTCTAATAATTGGGAAATGTGTGTTTTAGGCATGTATAGAAGACCACGTTGTGGCTCGCTTCCTCAGCCTTGCTCTGCTCTTGGCCCAACGTGCCGATCACCATCAATTGGAGGGCGGTGGCTCCACCATAAATGAAGCGTGGCACCGAAAGCAAGGCCCTTCCTAGGAAAGAGCCGAAAGGTCTAGGATGGTACCCAATAGCTCTCAATGGGGGCAAGTTTCAAGGAATCACCCAAAGGAAATGCAATACCCTGGTGGACCTCACTCTTCCCTCTATGCAGTCCAGTGAGTCACAACATTTAAACATGACGTCCTTCACTCAAAGTGTGTTCCGTTGAGTTATTCTGTGCTCACCTCACAGGAGCTCTCTGGCACCCTCAGATCACTCCCTCACCATCACCTCCTCTGCTAACTCCAGACCAAGGTGTTGTTCGCACTGTATACTAGTTTTTAATTGTACACAAGAGCACTGCATACGCCCTTTCAGTCTCCTGTTCTTCTTAACAATTATTAGTGCTGTTTGAGGCTCTTTCTAATTCGTAGAGTGACCATTCAAGGTAGTCACACCGTCTGTACCAGATGTTGTAGACTTCCTTATGCCAATCGTAACATGAAGTGAACATCTTAACACCACTATATTCTGATATGTAACTTGTATACGCAGCTTTCCAATAAAAAAGTATTTAAAAGCAAATAAGCATGTTTCAGACTTCAAGTGATGTTGGAATAATAGTTTCTTTCACAATATTTAATAGGAGTCTTAAAGAAAGATAGCTTGAGGGAAAAAAGGTCTGTCTTGAACAGGAGTCATGGGGAAGAGAGCTTGGCTGGAGAGAGTGAACGGTGAAAGAGAAGAGAGAAGGTGGGGGTGATATTTGATGGTACAGAGACAAATATTTATTTTTCTGCAGGAGTCTTAGAGGGAGAAAGTTTTCTGGAGATACAGGCTGGTACAGGAGAAGAGGTGCAGCTTAGACAGGAGTCTTTAAGTAAGATAGCTTGGGTGGAGATATAGAACTGTTCAGAAGAAGAGGGCTCCATCTTGGACAGGAGTCTTGAAGAGGGCTCCATCTTGGAAAGGAGTCTTAAAGTAAGCTATCTGGGTGGAGATATGGAATGGTTCAGAAGAAGAGGGCTCCATCTTGGACAGGAGTCTTAAAGTAAGCTAGCGTGGGGAAGATATGAAATGGTTCAGAAGAAGAGGGTTCCAACTTGGACAGGAGTCTTAAAGTAAGCTAGCTTGGGTGGAGATATGGAATGCTTCAGAAGAAGAGGGCTCCATCTTTGACAGGAGGATTAAAGTAAGCTAGCTTGGGTGGAGATATGGAATGGTTCAGAAGAAGAGGGCTCCATCTTGGACAGGAATCTTGAAGAGGGCTCCATCTTGGACAGGAGTCTTAAAGTAAGCTAGCGTGGGTGGAGATATGGAATGGTTCAGAAGAAGAGGGCTCCATCTTGGACAGGAGTCTTAAAGTAAGCTATCTTGGACAGGAGTCTTGAAGAGGGCTCCATCTTGGACAGGAGGATTAAAGTAAGCTAGCTTGGGTGAAGATATGGAATGGTTCAGAAGAAGAGGGCCCCATCTTGGACAGGAGTGTTAAAGTAAGCTAGCTTGGGTGGGGATATGGAATGGTTCAGAAGAAGAGGGCTCCATCTTGGACAGGAGTCTTGAAGAGGGCTCCATCTTGGACAGGAGTCTTAAAGTAAGCTAGCGTGGGTGGAGATATGGAATGGTTCAGAAGAAGAGGGCTCCATCTTGGACAGGAGTCTTAAAGTAAGCTATCTGGGTGGAGATATGGAATGGTTCAGAAGAAGAGGGCTCCATCTTTGACAGGAGGATTAAAGTAAGCTAGCTTGGGTGGAGATATGGAATGGTTCAGAAGAAGAGGGCTCCATCTTGGACAGGAATCTTGAAGAGGGCTCCATCTTGGACAGGAGTCTTAAAGTAAGCTAGCGTGGGTGGAGATATGGAATGGTTCAGAAGAAGAGGGCTCCATCTTGGACAGGAGTCTTAAAGTAAGCTATCTTGGACAGGAGTCTTGAAGAGGGCTCCATCTTGGACAGGAGGATTAAAGTAAGCTAGCTTGGGTGAAGATATGGAATGGTTCAGAAGAAGTGGGCCCCATCTTGGACAGGAGTGTTAAAGTAAGCTAGCTTGGGTGGGGATATGGAATGGTTCAGAAGAAGAGGGCTCCATCTTGGACAGGAGTCTTGAAGAGGGCTCCATCTTGGACAGGAGTCTTAAAGTAAGCTATCTGGGTGGAGATATGGAATGGTTCAGAAGAAGAGGGATCCATCTAGGACAGGAGTCTTAAAGTAAGCTATCTGGGTGGAGATATGGAATGGTTCAGAAGAAGAGGGCTCCATCTTGGACAGGAGTCTTAAAGTAAGCTAGCTTGGGTGGAGATATGGAATGGTTCAGAAGAAGAGGGCTCCATCTTGGACAGGAGTCTTAAAGTAAGCTAGCGTGGGTGAAGATATGGAATGGTTCAGAAGAAGAGGGTTCCAACTTGGACAGGAGTCTTAAAGTAAGCTAGCGTGGGTGGAGATATGGAATAGTTCAGAAGAAGAGGGCTCCATCTTGGACAGGATTCTTAAAGTAAACTAGCGTGGGTGAAGATATGGAATGGTTCAGAAGAAGAGGGTTCCAACTTGGACAGGAGTCTTAAAGTAAGCTAGCTTGGGTGGAGATATGGGATTGTTTAGAAGAAGAGGGCTCCATCTTGGACAGGAGTCTTAAAGTAACATGTCTTTGGGTGGAGGTATAGGCTGGTACTGGTGAAGAGTGGGCCATTTTAGATAGGAATGTTAAAGTAAGATAGCTTGGGTGGAGATATGGAATGGTTCAGAAGAAGAGGGCTCCATCTTGGACAGGAGGATTAAAGTAAGCTAGCTTGGGTGGAGATATGGAATGGTTCAGAAGAAGAGGGCTCCATCTTGAACAGGAGTCTTGAAGAGGGCTCCATCTTGGACAGGAGTCTTAAAGTAAGCTATCTGGGTGGAGATATGGAATGGTTCAGAAGAAGAGGGCTCCATCTTGGACAGGAGTCTTGATTGAGGGCTCCATCTTGGACGTGAGTCTTAAAGTAAGCTATCTGGGTGGAGATATGGAATGGTTCAGAAGAAGAGGGCTCCATCTTGGACAGGAGGATTAAAGTAAGTTAGCTTGGGTGGAGATATGGAATGGTTCAGAAGAAGAGGGCTCCATCTTGGACAGGAGTCTTGAAGAGGGCTCCATCTTGGACAGGAGTCTTAAAGTAAGCTATCTGGGTGGAGATATGGAATGGTTCAGGAGAAGAGGGCTCCATCTTGGACAGGAGTCTTAAAGTAAGCTAGCTTGGGTGGAGATATGGAATGGTTCAGAAGAAGAGGGCTCCATCTTGGACAGGAGTCTTGAAGAGGGCTCCATCTTGGACAGGAGTCTTAAAGTAAGCTATCTGGGTGGAGATATGGAATGGTTCAGAAGAAGAGGGCTCCATCTTGGACAGGAGGATTAAAGTAAGCTAGCTTGGATGGAGATATGGAATGGTTCAGAAGAAGAGGGCTCCATCTTGAACAGGAGTCTTGAAGAGGGCTCCATCTTGGACAGGAGTCTTAAAGTAAGCTATCTGGCTGGAGATATGGAACGGTTCAGAAGAAGAGGGCTCCATCTTGGACAGGAGTCTTGATTGAGGGCTCCATCTTGGACATGAGTCTTAAAGTAAGCTATCTGGGTGGAGATACGGAATGGTTCAGAAGAAGAGGGCTCCATCTTGGACAGGAGGATTAAAGTAAGCTAGCTTGGGTGGAGATATGGAATGGTTCAGAAGAAGAGGGCTCCATCTTGGACAGGAGTCTTGAAGAGGGCTCCATCTTGGACAGGAGTCTTAAAGTAAGCTATCTGGGTGGAGATATGGAATGGTTCAGAAGAAGAGGGCTCCATCTTGGACAGGAGTCTTAAAGTAAGCTAGCTTGGGTGAAGATATGGAATGGTTCAGAAGAAGAGGGCTCCATCTTGGACAGGAGTCTTGAAGAGGGCTCCATCTTGGACAGGAGTCTTAAAGTAAGCTATCTGGGTGGAGATATGGAATGGTTCAGAAGAAGAGGGATCCATCTAGGACAGGAGTCTTAAAGTAAGCTATCTGGGTGGAGATATGGAATGGTTCAGAAGAAGAGGGCTCCATCTTGGACAGGAGTCTTAAAGTAAGCTAGCTTGGGTGGAGATATGGAATGGTTCAGAAGAAGAGGGCTCCATCTTGGACAGGAGTCTTAAAGTAAGCTAGCGTGGGTGGAGATATGGAATGGTTCAGAAGAAGAGGGCTCCATCTTGGACAGGAGTCTTAAAGTAAGCTAGCGTGGGTGAAGATATGGAATGGTTCAGAAGAAGAGGGTTCCAACTTGGACAGGAGTCTTAAAGTAAGCTAGCGTGGGTGGAGATATGGAATGGTTCAGAAGAAGAGGGCTCCATCTTGGACAGGATTCTTAAAGTAAACTAGCGTGGGTGAAGATATGGAATGGTTTAGAAGAAGAGGGTTCCAACTTGGACAGGAGTCTTAAAGTAAGCTAGCTTGGGTGGAGATATGGGATTGTTTAGAAGAAGAGGGCTCCATCTTGGACAGGAGTCTTAAAGTAACATATCTTTGGGTGGAGGTATAGGCTGGTACTGGTGAAGAGTGGGCCATTTTAGATAGGAATCTTAAAGTAAGATAGCTTGGGTGGGGATATGGAATGGTTCTGAAGAAGAGGGCTCCATCTTGGACAGGAGTCTTAAAGTAAGCTAGCGTGGGTGAAGATATGAAATGGTTCAGAAGAAGAGGGTTCCAACTTGGACAGGAGTCTTAAAGTAAGCTAGCGTGGGTGGAGATATGGAATGGTTCAGAAGAAGAGGGCTCCATCTTCGACAGGAATCTTAAAGTAAGCTAGCGTGGGTGAAGATATGGAATGGTTCAGAAGAAGTGGGTTCCAACTTGGACAGGAGTCTTAAAGTAAGCGAGCGTGGGTGGAGATATGGGAT
This sequence comes from Lissotriton vulgaris, assembly GCF_964263255.1. NCBI lineage: Eukaryota > Metazoa > Chordata > Amphibia > Caudata > Salamandridae > Lissotriton > Lissotriton vulgaris. The sequence goes on from NC_141699.1 coordinate 26,224,191, forward strand.
TGTTTAGAAGAAGAGGGCTCCATCTTGGACAGGAGTCTTAAAGTAACATATCTTGGGTGGAGGTATAGGCTGGTACAGGTGAAGAGTGGGCCATTTTAGATAGGAATCTTAAAGTAAGATAGCTTGGGTGGAGATATGGAATGGTTCAGAAGAAGAGGGCTCCATCTTAGACAGGAGCTTGGGTGGAAATATAGAGGGTTCAGGAGAAGACAACTCAACCTTGTACATTGGTTTTAGAACAGGGAACTGGTAAAGGTAGGAAGTGGTCCAGGGAGAAAAGGACCTTCATATGTACAAGAATCCATGTAGGACCCAGAGGTCAAGTCAAGTGGAGAACGCCTGTGCGCTCTTCCAGAAGAGACGAGGGGGCGTCCAGGGCACAAGGGTGTCCTGTCAGTGGAGATGAGTGTTATAATGTTTCTTGCTCTTTCCTCTGTTCCCTGAATGAGAGTTTGACGGGTCATTCGTGGAACTATATTAGTTACAGTTTCTCCAGTCATTCGAAGGCTGGCGATTGCCGAGGCAGGGGTGTAGGAGCACAACCTGTTACTAAGAAACTACATTAAAGCGGATTTTACCTTCAAATTACAAAGCCTCGTTGTCACCTACTTGAACATTTTGGCGACGATCTTATGGTGACTGGACCCGACCCGATGAACACGAACTCAACGCCTCATTCATCTCGCAGTTGTGAGTTTATTTCGTTGTCAGCTTTATCTTCCTTGAAAATCGATCTTCTGAGGTACTGTTCATCGGTCTACTGAGGTACTGTTCTTCTTAGCTTTCCGGTTATTGTATTTAGTTGCGCGCGCACCTCTTAAGCCGCGTTGCTGAGCAACCAGTGTGACTCTCCTTCTTCACTGTAACGCTACGGATTTCCTCATCACGCTCTGCACGCAAAGGACGCAACGTGCAGGCATTTTCTTTGCACTTGAGCTCTATTTCGATTCCCAACCACGGATAGCCAACCATGTGCCTCTATTGTATTCAAGACTTTCATGTTGTAACCACGAGTGCGACATACTATTTCATCTTGTTAATTTTGGCTCCTACATTATTGCCAACCATCAGTGCTCCATATTATAAGAAACTTTAGAGGATTTTAACCTTATTTTGTTTCTACCAGAACGTCTCTTCATTATTCAATATTCTGCTCCTACCTCAGCTTAAATCCGCATTAACAATTATTTTACTGTTACATATTTGCATATTCTTGTGTCCAGTTGTGTACCTGACTCATGGCTGCTAATGAAACATTAGCTCCTCCTCCACCTTTCGTTATTGAAGGTGACACTCCTGCAATTGAATGGGAGGAATGGATTGGTATTTTTTAAACTACCTAGAGGCTATTGATGGCCTCAGATTTCGAGATTCTAGGAAAAAGGCCATTCTTTTGAATTCACTTGGAAAAGCTGATCAACATGTCTTTAAGTTTTTGCCAGAAATTATAGGTGCAGATGGTCAACCTATTGACAATCCATACAATGAGGCAAAACAAAGACTTTCAAAGTACTTCGGAAAGCAAGTTAATATTGTTATGCAAAGACACAAATTTTGTACAGTTCCTCAAAAGGAGAAAGAATCTGTTGAACAAATGGTAACTCGCTTAAGAGAATTGTCAGTCAAATGGGATTTTGGCCCGATGGCTGATCAACTTATCAGAGACCAATTGATTCTACAATGTAAAAATAAAAGGATGCAAGAGAAACCATGGGCAGTTAAAAATCCAACTTTAATGGAAGCAATTGCCATCGCTAAAGTTGTTGAAGAATCAGATAAATGCATGCAAGAGATGCATGCACTTAAGTCAAAGAAAGAAGACACAGTTAATGTAGTCAACAAAAATGACAAGAATGATAAAGATTCTTCTTCAGATACTGATGCAAAGTCTACTGATGTTAAACCTAAATTTCCTAATTTTAAAACAAAGTCTAAATGAACTTTCTGTGACAACAAAAACAAATGTGTTGGTTGTTATCGTTGTGGAAGTGTGACTCACGCTGCAGATTTTTATGGTTGTTTTGCTTGTGATAAATTGTGTAAGAAGTGTGGGAAAAGGGGTCACATCAGAAATCCTTCTAAGAATAGAGTTGCTTTTGTTGATGAGGACATTGTTTCCCCTGACATTTCTCTTTGAATTGAAGATAATTGTCCTGGGGTTTTACAAAGACCTAAAGCTACGTTTCTTTTGAATGGAGTTTCAGTGACACTCTTAGTTGATCCAGGTTCAATGCTCACCATAATTCCCTTTCGCATGTTTAAAGATTGTTGGCCCAATGTTTCACTCTCTGAGAGTGATATCACGCCGAAAGGGTATGGGGGAGAAGTCATTAATGTTAGAGGTGTCATGAAAACTTCTTTTGAATTCAAGGGAAGGTCAGCTGTAGAAAAAGTATATATTTCTGAAGACGGTCCGGCAATTTTAGGTTGGATACAACAGCATGACCTACACATTAATTTAGATCCTAGATCTGTTAATAAAGTTTTGGTGGTTGATGATTTTCCAAATATTGATTCTGTACTCTCAAAATGTAATGAAGTTTTTCTTTCTGATTTGGGTAAGCTTATGGGGTATGTTCATGAAATTAAACTGAAGGACGGTGCTCTCCCTGTCAAACATGCTCTTAGGAGAATTACCATTGCTATAAGGAAAGAAGTTAGGGAAATGCTTGAGGACATTCAGAAGCAAGACATCATAGAGCCGGTTGAGGCTTCATAATGGCTTTCTCCGGTGGTCGTTACCCAAAAAAAGGATGGTAAGCTTCGTTTTTGTGTCAACCTCAGGTCTCTTAATCAGAACATCATTGTTGATAAATTCCCTCTCCCTAACATCTCTGAAATGGTACTCTTGATGGATAAGGCAAAAATTTTCAGCAAGCTTGACCTCAGTTCAGCCTATCATCAGTTAGTACTACATCCTGATTGAAGGCAGTTAACCGCATTTTGAACAATTGAGGGTGACTTTCAATTTAAAAGGTTACCTTTTGGGCTGGCCTCTGCGAACATCGTTTTCCAACGCATGATGCATTCTTTATTGAAGGGTTTGAAACATGTACACTATTTTCAAGATGACATTCTCATTACTGGTGATGATGAATTCGAGCATAATGCTAATTTAGCTAAAGTGTTACAGATTCTACTTAATGCAGGTCTTACCTTGAGAAAGGATAAGTGCAAGTTTCTGTTGACCGAGATAGATTACCTTGGATATACTATTTCCCAATCTGGAGTTAAACCTAAAGAGGATTTATTAAAGGCCATTAGACTTGCACCTATTCCTTCGAACAAGGATCAACTTAAATAATTTTTGAGGTTAGTTGAATACTACTCCAAGTTTGTTTCTAATTTTGCACATAAAACTGAAGGTTTACACTTATTACTTAGAAAAGGAGTACAGTTTGCTTGAGACGCTCAACAAAATGAGGCATTTGAAAACATAAAAAATGACATTGTTAATGCAGGTATTCTAACTACTTTTGAACCAAGTAGAGACAGTTATATTACAGTTGATGCAAGTGCTCATGGTATTGGTGCTATCCTTTCACAAAAGAGAAATGGTGTAGAAAAAACTGTTGCTTTTGCTTCTCGCACGCTCAGTAGCTCTGAACGTAACTATGCTGTTATTGAGCGTGAAGCTTTAACTGCTGCATGGGGTGTGTTGCATTTCCGCAAGTATGTGTGGGGCTCACAGTTTTCTTTAAGAACTGATCACAAGCCTCTCATAACGATTTTATCTCCAGATGGTGCGAACAATGGTTCCCCTCGACTGATGAGATTTTCTGCTAAATTGCAAGAATTCACATTATAATTTGGAACACATTTCTGGATAGAAGAACATTCAAGCAGACGGCTTATCTCGCCTACCCATCCAGTCTGAGAATTCTTGTGATTTTCAGGAAGAAAATGTTTGTTTGGTAGCAAGTATAGAGGATGTGTGCTCAGATGAATTTAAGTCCATTTCTAGAGAGGAGTGGCATCAGGCAGTTAGTGAAGATCCGGATTTTGTTGAATTAATTCATGCCATACGTCTTGGTTGGAAGCTTGAAGGTGAGGTAAAGCCTTCTCCACGAAGTTTTGTCAAACTACAAGAGGAGCTCAGTGTTGGAAGATCTGATGATTTGGTAATGAGGGGTGAAAAATTTGTTCCACCAAATCCTCTTAAAAAGAAACTTTTTCTTTTGGCTCATGAGGGTCATCTTGGACAAACCATGACATGTGTACTTCCTTGTATAACCCAAAGGGGAACGGCATAGTGGAACGAATGAATAGAATGGTGGAAGGTACCATTCAATTATCTGTTCAAGGTGGTTGTGGTATTCATAAAGCTGTGGAGGATATGTTATGGTCTTACAATACCAATAGTGTTGCCAATGTTGTTCCTTTTGAGATGATGCGAGGTAGAGTACCCAAAACCAAGTTAATTCCTCATTGGTTGCATAAAGAGAACACTTCCTTCTCTACTGGCATTCTTCCTAGTAAAACGGGAAGAGTGGAAGTTGGTGATCTGGTCAAGGTCAAATTAGGTAGAAGAGAGCATGGATTGAATACATTTTCTGATCCCTTTAGAGTTAAAGAGGTTCACAAATGGCATGTTGTTTTAGAAAATGGTCAATGTTGGAACTTTAGGAGGATTCGCTCTTTATTCTAAGAAGGATAGTGGTACTTGTTTTGAAGAGGTTCCTGTGCAACAATCTATTTCTTGCAAAAAATTTCTTGAGGTTAAACAAGCAAAACCTGTACGACAGGGTCGTTTTCCCAGAAAATATGATGATTTTGTTATGTGCTGATTTTCTTTTTAGTTTTTAGGGAAGAATATGATTCATATATATACAAATTCATTTTATATGTGATTCCTTCACATTTTATATAATGCTCTGTTTCATTGGTATAGTATGGTATCGTTGCTTTAGTATGTTAACCTTTCACATTTTATATAATGCTCTGTTTTCTTTTGGATGTTGTGTTTTTCACAATATCTTATGTACTATGTATTAATATCTTTGTAATTGTTTATTTTTGTTTTCTGTAAGAAAAGAAGATATGTTATAATGTTTCTTGCTCTTTCCTCTGTTGCCTGCACGAGAGTTTGACGGGTCTTCCGTGGAACTATATTCGTTCCAGGTTCTCCCGTCATTCGAAGGCTGGCGATGGCCAAGGCAGGAGTGTAGGAGCACAACCTGTCACTAAGAAACTACATTAAAGCAGATTTTACCTTCAAATCACGAAGCCTCGTTGTCACCTACTTGAACAATGAGCCTGAATGACCAGAGACGAGGGGGTGTTGAAGGCACTGGGGCGTCATATCAGTGGAGATGACCCTGACTGTGGAGAAGTGTGGCTCACCGGTTAGAGTGGAGAAGTGTGGCTCACCGGTTAGAGTGGAGAAGTGTGGCTCACCGGTTAGAGGAGGCAGTCCCTGATGCAGAGGTCAGACCCGGGACCAGGGTTCAATCCCCGACGCGGCAGGGCCTTGAGCTCAAAATGTCCACGGACTCGATAATTCTCTCCTCGATAATTCTCTCCTCGGTGCCTACTCGAATCGTGGGTTCACACTCTGCAACTCTGGGCAATAGCTTGCTTAATCTCCACTACGGCCCCACCGCGATGGGATGCCTGGTCTTCACCTTGGGGATGCCCAGTAGGGGTAATCTCGCAGGGAAAGGCCAGGACGGGTTCCCAAAGCAAGCGCCTTGAGACCTTACGGTGAAAGGCGCTATATAAGAACGTATGATTTACGATTTACTAGCAGAGAGGCTGGAATGTCAAAGGCACAGGGGTGTTGTGTCAGTGGAGATGGGCATGGTTGGGCAGACACGAGGGGTGTCCAGGGCAGTGGGGCAGTGTATCCATTGGGATGAGCCTGAATAAGCAGAGACGAGGGAGTGTGATGGCACTGGGGCATCGTATCAGCGGAGACGAGCCTCATTGGTCTGAGTCACAGGACCGTCAAAGGCACTGGGGTGACGTCTCAGTGGAGATGCGCCTGATTTACCAGAGACGCGAGGATGTCCAAGGCACGGGGTGACGTCTCAGGGGAGATGCGCCTGATTTACCAGAGACGCGAGGATGTCCAAGGCACAGGGTGTTGTGTCAGTGGAGATGTTCATGATTGATCAGAGATGAAGGGGCGTCCATGGCACTGGACTGGAAATGAGCATGGTTGGGCAGAGAAAAGGGGAGTCCAGGGCAGTGGGGCAATGTATCAGCGGAGATGTGCCTGATTAGCAGAGATGAGGGGGTGTCCAAGGCACTCTGGCGTCCTGTCAGTGATATGCCGGAGTGTCAGAGACGAGGGAGTGTGATGGCACGGGGGGCATCGTATCAGCTGAGATGAGCCTCATTGGGCTGAGTCACAGGAGCGTCCAAGGCACTGAGGTGACGTCTCAGTGGAGATGCGCCTGAATTACCAGAGACGCGAGGATGTCCAAGGCACGGGGTGACGTCTCAGTGGAGATGCGCCTGATTTACCAGAGACGCAAGGATGTCCAAGGCACGGGGTGATGTCTCAGGGAAGATGCACCTGATTTACCAGAGACGCAAGGATGTCCAAGGCACTGAGGTGACGTCTCAGTGGAGATGCGCCTGATTTACCAGAGACGCGAGGATGTCCAAGGCACAGGGTGACGTCTCAGTGGAGATGCGCCTGATTTACCAGAGACGCAAGGATGTCCAAGGCACGGGGTGACGTCTCAGTGGAGATGCGCCTGATTTACCAGAGACGCGAGGATGTCCAAGGCACGGGGTGACGTCTCAGTGGAGATGCGCCTGATTTACCAGAGACGCGAGGATGTCCAAGGCACGGGGTGACGTCTCAGTGGAGATGCGCCTGATTTACCAGAGACGCAAGGATGTCCAAGGCACGGGGTGACGTCTCAGTGGAGATGCGCCTGATTTACCAGAGACGCAAGGATGTCCAAGGCACGGGGTGACGTCTCAGCGGAGATGCGCCTGATTTACTAGAGACGCGAGGATGTCCAAGGCACAGGGTGACGTCGCAGTGGAGATGCGCCTGATTTACCAGAGACGCAAGGATGTCCAAGGCACGGGGTGACGTCTCAGTGGAGATGCGCCTGATTTACCAGAGACGCAAGGATGTCCAAGGCACGGGGTGACGTCTCAGGGAAGATGCACCTGATTTACCAGAGACGCGAGGATGTCCAAGGCACGGGGTGACGTCTCAGTGGAGATGCGCCTGATTTACCAGAGACGCAAGGATGTCCAAGGCACGGGGTGACGTCTCAGCGGAGATGCGCCTGATTTACTAGAGATGCGAGGATGTCCAAGGCACGGGGTGACGTCTCAGTGGAGATGCGCCTGATTTACCAGAGACGCGAGGATGTCCAAGGCACGGGGTGACGTCTCAGGGGAGATGTGCCTGATTGATCAGAGATGAAGGGGCGTCCATAGCACTGGAATGGAGATGAGCATGGTTGGGCAGAGAAAAGGGGAGCCCAGGGCAGTGGGGCAGTGTATCAGCGGAGATGTTCCTGATTAGCAGAGAAGAGGGGGTGTCCAAGGCACTGTGGCGTCCTGTCAGTGATGTGCCGGAGTGTCAGAGACGAGGGAGTGTGATGGCACGGGGGGCATCGTATCAGCTGAGATGAGCCTCATTGGGCTGAGTCACAGGAGCGTCCAAGGCACTGAGGTGACGTCTCAGTGGAGATGTGCCTGATTTACCAGACGCGAGGATGTCCAAGGCACGGGGTGACGTCTCAGTGGAGATGCGCCTGATTTACCAGAGACGCGAGGATGTCCAAGGCACGGGGTGACGTCTCAGTGGAGATGCGCCTGATTTACCAGAGACGCAAGGATGCCCAAGGTACGGGGTGACGTCTCAGTGGAGATGCGCCTGATTTACCAGAGACGCAGGGATGTCCAAGGCACGGAGTGACGTCTCAGTGGAGATGCGCCTGATTTACCAGAGACGCAAGGATGTCCAAGGCACGGGGTGATGTCTCAGTGGAGATGCGCCTGATTTACCAGAGACGCGAGGATGTCCAAGGCACGGGGTGACGTCTCAGGGGAGATGCGCCTGATTTACCAGAGACGCGAGGATGTCCAAGGCACGGGGTGATGTCATAGGGGAGATGCACCTGATTTACCAGACACGCGAGGATTTCCAAGGCACGGGGTGACGTCTCAGGGGAGATGCGCCTGATTTACCAGAGATGCAAGGATGTCCAAGGCACGGGGTGACGTCTCAGCGGAGATGCGCCTGATTTACTAGAGACGCGAGGATGTCCAAGGCACAGGGTGACGTCGCAGTGGAGATGCGCCTGATTTACCAGAGACGCAAGGATGTCCAAGGCACGGGGTGAGGTCTCAGGGGAGATGCGCCTGATTTACCAGAGACAAGAGGATGTCCAAGTCACGGGGTGACGTCTCAGTGGAGATGCGCCTGATTGATCAGAGATGAAGGGGCGTCCAAGGCATCGGACTCAAGATGAGCATAATTGGGCAGAGACGAGGGGGCGTCCAGGACAGTGGGGCATCTTTAAGTGAAGATGTGCCTGAATGATGGGGCGTCCAAGGCACCAGGGCGTCGAGTCGGTGGAGATGGTCCTGATTGGTCAGAGATGAGGGGACGTGCAGGTCACTAGGGCGTCCTGTTAGTGGTGATTTTCCCGATTGGCCCAAGACAAGAGGATGTCCCAGGCGCTGGGGCGCCCTGTCAATCTTTCAAACACCTCCCGTTGCATTCTGGGTGATGTAGGCTTATACTGCGATCGGCTGTCTGCGTGTGTGTTCTCTCTTTACCTGGCTCGGACTGGGTTTTTGACCGCTCCTCTGTCTGTCACCCTGCAACCACTGTAAAGACCCTTCTTTTTACCACCGGTTCAGAGGTCCCATTCTGCCATGTGCTTCTTTGCCTGATGTCAGCAGCAGCAGACCGTCTGCATGGAGTCTGAGGCTGCCCTTGGCACACACAGTGTGCCCACTCAAGAGGGCGGCCACCCTAGTGCCACATCAGGCACAGCATCATGTCTAGTGGTTGGGACCCTCCGGCAGTCCCCAAAGTCCGGCGTGGGTCACGCGTCACGTCCGGCGCACCGGGGCCGGTGTTCAAGAGTACTTATATCTGCCCCCACCCATCTGGCTTCCCTTTTGTGCTTTCTGGTCACGCCATCCGAGCACTCCCCCTCTCCCATCACAATGCCCCGGTGGCATGCAGCATGACGAGTTTGTGCCTGAGCATTCGTCTGCCCCAGTTTTAATTCAAGTTAATGGGTGCAGCTGCAGTTTGCAAGTAGACTAAATGTACATCGGCTCAAAGACACACCTATGTAGGCCTAAGCCCTCCCCACTAGTGTCGTCGCATAGGGCCCACCATCCACACAATGCCATGTCACCAGGACTCGAGTTGGGGTACCACGCGGGTGGACGGCGTCCCCCCACTTATTTTATCGGGTGGACGCCGTCCCCCCTGCCCAAAAGCTGGACTTTCAATTATGGCATTTCTTGCCCGCACGGCTGCCCCATCGATTTCCCTTTACCCAGTGACTCGCGAGATCCGTGCATTCATGGGTCTTGGGCTGAGGGGGGCCCAAGTTCTGAAGGGTGCCTCCTTCGCTTCCTGACCGCCCCAGGGTCTGCAGGGGCCTGTTTGTAATGATAATAGTCAGCGGAGGGGGGACGCAGTGATCTCCCTATGCAAAGCTGGTGGAGGTGGCTTTTGGAGTTTTTGAGTCAAGTTTGCGAATCAAGAAAACCAGGACTGGCTGACATCGCCCACATGACAGGGTAAAACGTGAGAGTTCGATAACTGGAGCAAATTAAACCACACATTCACTCTTTGGCCTCTCTGGGGCGAGATCGGAGCTCACGCGCTGGATTCTCTGATGCAATTGCATCTAAGAGGTGAGCGAGGGGAGGCAATGAGTGATGATGCAAGCCACCTTTCGTGACGTCACTTCCTTTAGTGACGTCACTTCCGGTTACACCACCTAACAGAGCGCCCCCCACTTCTATTTTTTTAGGACTTGTGCCCTGCATGTCACCATCACCCTCCGGTCCCCTCCCCAGGGTTACAGAAGCTGCATGGACTCAAGTACAAAATAATGTGACTAACATCCCAATGAAGGTTTGCCCATAATAGCCGCACCATTGCCCCAAAACTCGAGCCTTCACCACGAAACCGCCGTGCTCCCGTTGGCACAATATTCAGCCGCCTTTACGCATGCGGCATATCTATTACAATAACGGGGCCGTAAAAGCGCGCCAGTCCACTCTCATGTGCCAGAGACGAAAACTCTGTTCAAAGGATAAACTACTGGGAATTGAGCCACTCGACCCGCCTAGCTGCAACAAGCTGGGCATGACCGGGTATCAGCTCCAAGGGGTACGAAAAGGGGGCGTATCAGATACTAGGTAACTTGTCCCTTCTATCTGAAACTAGACAGTCATTAACAGAACGCCAAGCCGAGAGACTTAAAAAGAGCAGTATCAATGTAACGCTTCGACGCGGTGCAGAGGCTCTTGCTATCAATAATAATAATAATAATACGGCCATTTATAGAGCGCAAAACAGCTACCTAGTAAAGGGGGTGTCCCGGCGCTATAACGACAAGTGACAGCCCATTGAAAAGGTCTGACACCATTTATCCCACAGGATTAATCCAGGTTAAAAAGCCAAGTATTTACTGCCTTCCTAAAAAGGCCTTCTGATTCAGTTTGCCACAGGGCCGGCGGCAAGGAATTCCAGAGTTTAGCCACTTTTGCCGCAAACCGTCTGCCGCCCCGTCGCTCTGCCCTAATTCGTGGGGTGGCCAGCGGATTCTGATTGTTGGACCGCAGAAGGCGAAATTGTTTGTAGAGAGATAATCGTTGTTTCAAATATCTGGGACAGAGACCATGGAATGATCGAAACGCTCGTTTGAAACGAGTTGTAAGCGTGCCACTCACCGGTGAGGGTCCCAAGGCGCTGGGGGGTAGGTAAGCAGGAAGGAACATCAAATAAGGCGCTTTCTTTACATGGCCTCGCATAATCTGCAGTCATGAAGCCTTTGATGGTAGAGAGCTAAACCTGAGCACCATCTTCAACGCGATGAGATTAAGTGCCTGCCCAGAAACACGGTCCGGATAAACAACGAAAAGTTCCTGTAATCCGCCACTCCCTGCCCCCGTGGCTGTGGCTCGAGGCCGAGAAACAAAGGAAACAATGAACATAAACGGAAAGCGAAACCCCTGGAACTGTAGACATGAAGGCTAATGAAGTGAAAGACCACTGAACCGAGGCAACCCCTCAAAAGTTTGACGCTCTTAAAGACTGCAGTCATAGAAACAATCTACACCTTTTAGGGTTACCAGAGCATGTTGAAAAAGGACCCCTTAGTGGCCTTCTTGAATGATTTTAAGCCTATGATGCATAAGGATGCTTGGACCACCCTTGGAATTGCACACATGTATGAATGATCCCATGATTTTCTGTGTTAGCCACCAACAGCTCGACAAATCACCCTGTTCAAAGAAACACGGCCCCTTATCAGGAAGAGTGCATACTGGGCCCCTGTTTACGGCTCTTCCCAGGTTCTCATAAAGGCACCATACGGCTGCCTGGTTCACAGCCAGAGGCTTCTTTCGGCAAATGCCTCATGTGTTTATGCATCAATATTGGCTTAAAACAGGGATTGGAAGGGACATTCAACGCAGCCTGCGCACACATTGGCAGCTCTACTCAGCCTTTCCTCCTTCTGAGGGCGATAAAATAAGCACCGATAAGTTGGTATCAAGGAACATCGGTATTCAGCGCCAAGATACCCTTCAGGTGACTGTGCGCACAAACACACGTCATGAGTAGCACAGCCATCCGCAATACTTGTAAGCTTGTCACTAGCCCCCTGATTGGCCACCTTTCCTCGTTATGGTTAAGGACAGCAACGCAGGCAGAGTTGCATCTGTCAATCTTAGCGCTGAGATGACGGAGCAGGGTGGAAGGCACTAGGCAAAACAGGGTTTGTTGTAATTATAAAACTGGGGTTTAAACGGAATCCGCGGCTACACTCCCTTGCCCTCCCACACGTACAGAGGTGCTCCTGGTAAGGGCATTACCGCCATCCATACAATTTCTCAACAAACGTCTAAATATATTGTCTCGTCATAAATAAAAAGTGTACTTCCTTAACATGCGTGCCTCCCTGGGGAGACAGTTAACACAAGGAACCTTCCGGTTGGTGATTGGTGTGACTGTGACAACATTATAGTTTAATAATCCAAAGACAGGAGCTTTATACAGCGGATATCTTGAGCACATGTATGTCAAGGTGACCTTATGGCAAAGGAGCGTACAAGTAAAATTCAGACACTTGCCGAGGATCACACAACTTGGTCAAGCAGGGAAGCCAAGACCAACATAAGAATGATGCGTCACATTGGACTATATGTACCTCCTTGAACAAGCAGTTCCGCAGGAAGTCTATAGTGAGGCTCAAGACCGTCCAATCGCTGGCAGCAATTTAAACACAGTCAAACAAATCAAGGTACTCACCTACTGGCAGAGGCTGAAAGAACAAACATTCACTGAGACCGGATTGACACATTGCCCGCCTTACTTCCTTTGTAGCCGGGCTGGTTGCGTAAGCGTGTCATCCTAAAAAGTATGCTGTGGTTCCAAGTTTGGGGGAAACGCTGGGTTGGAGCAGTAAGGCCCCAGTCAAGGAGTACAGGAGGGGGGTGGCTATGTCGACTGTCACTCTTACACTGAGTAAAATGTTTTTTATCATTAATTACATTGTTACTTGCTGTAGCCTTCAGTGACGAACAGTTAATGCAGTCCAGATCACACTATCTCCTGTGAATGGACTGGGCACGCTCAGCCGTCAAGAAATCAATAGATTAAGCACTTGTTGTGTAATCCTGAGGTGTGATAGAAGCAACAATTTTAACACTTCCCAAAGCAAATCAAGGTAGTTACTGGCAGACGCACATACAGCACAATTCTCTGAAACTAGAGTTGACACATTATTAATTTGTTCGCCACTGTTTTATCATAAACCTGTCTGTGCAAATGTATTGGTCATTTCAACAGCATATGTGCTCTGTGGCGATGAGTGTTACAGGTTGCTTCAGTTAAGCTGAATTCCGCCGCCTTATGTCCATTGCAGCTCGGCGGGTTGCAGAAGCCGCTCGTCCTGAAAGTGCTGTGGTTCCAAAGTGCAGGGAACACTGGGCTGAGCTCAAAGGTACAAGTTACTAGAAACCATTCAGCTTCTCCTTAATTTAAGGAAGGGCAGGTGATCTGTACATACTGTTCTCACCATCCGAAGAGCAGTTCTATCCACTTGCCTGCGTTCTGATACACATTAGCAGAAGTTTGGCGCTGGGCGACTTACGCTAGGGTTGGACATCAGCCTGGCGACACAGCATTTAAATATCGCAGAAGGGCTTGGTTCAGTCCGAATTCAAAATAAAATTTAAATAAGATGGGCTTGGCGAATTAGGCATGGCCTCGGTAGCACAAACACAACAGGGTACCCCGAAAGGGACGGGGCACACCTGCCAGAGGTTGATAGGGAATTGGTCCAGTGGGAAGGACTGGTCTCTGCAGATTGTAGGAGAGTATGGAGCTTGCCATGGTGGGGGGGGCCCCAGATATGACGGCGGCCACATCCAGGGTTCGGTGGAGATACAGGGTGATCCGGAGGGTGAATGGTACATAGGGGTACCCTCTTCAGGAGCACAGTAAGGGTGTAGAAGTCAAACAACCGGAGGGGTCTTTACGGCAGGACCCTGGATAAAAGCGACGGCACCACGCTAGTCCTTAGGGCGGTTGAAAGCCCGAGCAACCAGGGGCTTGCCTCGACACGCTCTGCCCCTAAAAAGGTGTAAGTAAAGGGTGGACTGGTGGTCCACGGTATTTAAGGGGGATAATCCCCACAAAAAGGTTAGCACCAATTGGGTAGGCCATGGTGCAGTTGCCTCATCAGGAGGGCAGGGCAGCTTAGGTTAGTCACCGCTGCCTGCCCTTGTACCACCCGTAAGTTAACCCACCACGTTGGCATATTCCTGGTATGAAATAAAACCTGCAGCAAAATGTTTCCCAACAAACATGCCTTGCGCGTTTGTTTATTGATGGGCATGCTATGTTCTTCATGTTGGGTGCGTTGCCTATACTGGCACTATGAGAACAGCGCTTCGTGTGGGTGGGGTAGCTGATGAAGGTTGGGGACGGAAAGTGGTGGGGGGTGGGTACGGGAAATGATGCCAAGGAGAAGGGCGACAAGGCGTCTCGGATTGGCTGGGCCAGTCGTGGTTTCTGACCATCTGTCCGGCAGATTTCACTCAATTCATCGCTTGTCCAGATTTTGCAAGGGAATCCACTCAACAAGCTTTTGTGTGTTCCAAGGCAGGCTCAAGCACCAGCCTTCCCAGAAAGCAAAATAACCTGCACCTATGATACCCTGAGTGAAAGTTGTATTTAATGTATCCTCCCTAGTGCTTCGATGTCCGGGTTTTAGTGAGCGCTGTCTTCCAAGTCATTCTTGCCACTTCGGCTGATCTGAAATTATAGTCCTACTTCTATTTCTGGGAATTGTCTCTGTTTTTGGATTTGAAAGTCTGCACCCTACCAAGGAGGGGCCAGAAATAATGGCATGGAGGAAAGGGGTCAGTCCAGCTGGTACCCTAAGTAAAGAAACCACGGTTCCGACTCCTGGCCAGAGTAGGCCGTAGATACAGAGCCCAGTCCGCCTGTCATCCCCCCTCCCCCACCTCTTGCAGCCTGTGGGCTGGGCACTGCCCTACACGGCATGGAAAGATTCACAGGCAGGCTAGTTCTTCGAAATGACTCGTAGGCGCAGGGCTGGGTAACATCCAGACACGAGTTAGTCTGGTAAGACGAGTCTAGGAAATTAAGTCCATTGATGAGCTGTGAGAGTCAGTACTTGTCACACTGAGAGAGGCAGAGCCCTGTGAGAGTCAGTACCTGTCAGACTGAGAGAGGCAGTGCCCTCTGAGAGTCAGTACCTGTCAGACTAAGAGAGGCAGAGCCCTGTGAGAGTCAGTACCTGTCAGACTGAGAGAGGCAGAGCCCTGTGAGAGTCAGTACCTGTCAGACTGAGAGAGGCAGTGCCCTCTGAGAGTCAGTACCTGTCAGACTAAGAGAGGCAGAGCCCTGTGAGAGTCAGTACCTGTCAGACTGAGAGAGGCAGAGCCCTGTGAGAGTCAGTACCTGTCAGACTGAGAGAGGCAGAGCCCTGTGAGAGTCAGTACCTGTGAGACTAAGAGAGGCAGTGCCCTGTGAGTCAGTACCTGTCAGACTGAGGGAGGCTGAGCCCTGTGAAAGTCAATACCTGTCAGACTGAGAGAGGCCGAACCCTGTGAGTCAGTACCTGTCAGACTGAGGGAGGCAGTGCCCTGTGACAGTCAGTGCCTGTCAGACTGAGAGAGGCAGAGCCCTGTGAGAGTCAATACCTGTCAGACTGAGAGAGAGGCAGAGCCCTGTGAGAGTTAATACCTGTCAGACTGAGAGAGAGGCAGAGCCCTGTGAGAGTCAATACCTGTCAGACTGAGAGAGGCAGAACCCTGTGAGAGTCAATACCTGTCAGACTGAGAGAGAGGCAGAGCCCTGTGAGAGTCAGTACCTGTCAGACTGAGAGAGGCAGAGCCCTGTGCGAGTCAGTACCTGTCAGATTGAGAGAGGCAGAGCCCTGTGAGAGTCAATACCTGTCAGACTGAGAGAGGCAGAGGCCTGTGAGAGTCAGTACCTGTCAGACTGAGAGAGGCAGAGCCCTGTGAGAGTCAGTACCTGTCAGATTGAGGGAGGCAGTGCCCTGTGAGAGCCCGTACCTGTCAGACTGAGAGAGGCAGAGCCCTGTGAGAGTCAGTACCTGTCAGATTGAGGGAGGCAGTGCCCTGTGAGAGCCCGTACCTGTCAGACTGAGAGAGGTAGAGCCCTCTGAGAGTCAGTACCTGTCAGACTGAGGGAGGCAGAGCCCTGTGAGAGCCCGTACCTATCAGACTGAGAGAGGCAGAGCCCTGTGAGAGTCGGTACCTGTCAGACTGAGGGAGGCAGAACCCTGTGAGAGTCAGTACCTGTCAGACTGAGGGAGGCAGAGCCATGTGAGAGTAAGTACCTGTCAGACTGAGGGAGGCAGTGCCCTGTGAGAGTCAATACCTGTCAGACTGAGAGAGGCAGAGCCCTGTGAGTCAGTACCTGTCAGACTGAGGGAGGCAGAGCCCTGTGAGAGTCAGTCCCTTTCAGACTGAGGGAGGCAGAGCCCTGTGAGAGTCAGTCCCTGTCAGACTGAGAGAGGCAGTGCCCTGTGAGAGTCCGTACCTGTGAGACTAAGAGAGGTAGTGCCCTGTGAGAGTCCGTACCTGTCAGACTGAGAGAGGCAGAGCCCTGTGAGAGTCGGTACCTGTCAGACTGAGGGAGGCAGAGCCATGTGAGAGTAAGTACCTGTCAGACTGAGGGAGGCAGTGCCCTGTGAGAGTCAATACCTGTCAGACTGAGAGAGGCAGAGCCCTGTGAGTCAGTACCTGTCAGACTGAGGGAGGCAGTGCCCTGTGAGAGTCAGTGCCTGTCAGACTGAGAGAGAGGCAGAGCCCTGTGAGAGTCAGTACCTGTCAGATTTAGAGAGGCAGAGCCCTGTGAGAGTCAGTACCTATCAGACTGAGAGAGGCAGAACCCTGTGAGAGTCAGTACCTGTCAGACTGAGGGGGGCAGTGCCCTGTGAGAGTCAGTACCTGTCAGACTGAGAGAGGCGGAGCCCTGTGAGAGTCAATACCTGTCAGACTGAGAGAGGCAGAGCCCTGTGAAAGTCAGTACCTGTCAGACTAAGAGAGGCAGAGCCCTGTGAGAGTCAGTACCTGTCAGACTGAGGGAGGCAGAGCCCTGTGAGAGTCAGTACCTGTCAGACTGAGAGAGGCAGAGCCCTGTGAGAGTCAATACCTGTCAGACTGAGAGAGGCAGTGCCCTGTGAGAGTCAGTACCTGCCAGACTGAGAGAGGCAGAGCCCTGTGAGAGTCAGTACATGTCAGACTAAGTGAGGCAGAGCCCTGTGAGAGTCAGTACCTGTTAGACTGAGGGAGGCAGAGCCCTGTGAGAGTCAGTACCTGCCAGACTGAGAGAGGCAGAGCCCTGTGAGTCAGTACCTGTCAGACTGAGGGAGGCAGTGCCCTGTGAGAGTCAGTGCCGGTCAGACTGAGAGAGAGGCAGAGCCCTGTGAGAGTCAGTACCTGTCAGATTAAGAGAGGCAGAGCCCTGTGAGAGTCAGTACCTGTCAGACTGAGAGAGGCAGAGCCCTGTGAGAGTCAGTACCTGTCAGACTGAGGGAGGCAGAGCCCTGTGAGAGTCAGTACCTGTCAGACTGAGAGAGGCAGAGCCCTGTGAGAGTCAATACCTGTCACACTGAGAGAGGCAGAGCCCTGTGAGAGTCAGTGCCTGTCAGACTGAGGGAGGCAGTGCCCTGTGAAAGTCAGTACCTGTCAGACTGAGGGAGGCAGAGCCTTGTGAGAGTCAATACCTGTCAGATTAAGAGAGGCAGAGCCCTGTGAGAGTCAGTACATGTCAGACTAAGTGAGGCAGAGCCCTGTGAGAGTCAGTACCTGTCAGACTGAGAGAGGCAGTGCCCTGTGAGAGTCAGTGCCTGCCAGACTGAGAGAGGCAGAGCCCTGTGAGAGTCAGTACCTGTCAGACTGAGGGAGGCAGAGCCCTGTGAGAGTCAGTACCTGTCAGACTGAGAGAGGCAGTGCCCTGTGAGAGTCAGTACCTGCCAGACTGAGAGAGGCAGAGCCCTGTGAGAGTCAGTACCTGTCAGACTAACAGAGGCAGAGCCCTGTGAGAGTCAGTACCTGCGAGACTGAGAGAGGCAGAGCCCTGTGAGAGTCAGTACCTGTCAGACTGAGGGAGGTAGTACCCTGTGAGAGTCGGTACCTGTCAGACTGAGAGAGGCAGAGCCCTGTGAGAGTCAGTACCTGTCAGACTGAGGGAGGCAGAGCCCTGTGAGAGTCAATACCTGTCAGACTGAGAGAGGCAGAGAGCCCTGTGAGAGTCAGTACCTGTCAGACTAAGAGAGGAAGAGCCTTGTGAGAGTCAATACCTGTCAGACTAAGAGAGGCAGAGCCCTGTGGGAGTCAATACCTGTCAGACTGAGAGAGGCAGAGCCCTGTGAGAGTCAGTACCTGTCAGACTGAGGGAGGCAGAGCCCTGTGAGAGTCAGTACCTGTCAGACTGAGAGAGGCAGTGCCCTGTGAGAGTCAATACCTGTCAGACTAAGAGAGGCAGAGCCCTGTGGGAGTCAATACCTGTCAGACTGAGAGAGGCAGAGCCCTGTGAGAGTCAGTACCTGTCAGACTGAGGGAGGCAGAGCCCTGTGAGAGTCAGTACCTGTCAGACTGAGAGAGGCAGTGCCCTGTGAGAGTCAGTACCTGTCAGACTGAGGGAGGCAGTGCCTGTGAGAGTCAGTACCTGTCAGACTGAGAGAGGCAGTGCCCTGTGAGAGTCAGTACCTGTCAGACTGAGAGAGGCAGAGCCCTGTGAGAGTCAGTACCTGTCAGACTGAGGGAGGCAGAGCCCTGTGAGAGTCAGTACCTGTCAGACTGAGAGAGGCAGTGCCCTGTGAAAGTCAGTACCTGTCAGACTAAGAGAGGCAGAGCCCGTTGAGAGTCAGTACCTGTCAGACTAAGAGAGGCAGAGCCCTGTGAGAGTCAATACCTGTCAGACTAAGAGAGGCAGAGCCCTGTGAGAGTCAGTACCTCTCAGACTGAGGGACGCAGAACCCTGTGAGTCAGTACCTGTCAGACTAAGAGAGGCAGATCCCTGTGAGAGTCAATACCTGTCAGACTGAGAGAGGGAGAGTCCTGTGAGAGTCAGTACCTGTCAGACTGAGAGAGGCAGTGCCTGTGAGAGTCAGTCTGACTCTGTGGCAGCCCCACCAGGCTGACTTGGATTTTCCAAATATCTAACAGGCCCACACAGCAGGACCGCCTGAAGCCCAGTCTTCACCAAACAGCATCTTTAAGATCACTGAAGTGGTTTTAAAAGGAGTTTATAATAGAAAGAAAACGAAACAAATATTAAAATAGAGAAAATGGAACAAACATGCCGGGGGTAAACGAGACGCCACTAAGATGAAATGAGAAATTATTCCAATATATTCGTATTCTTATTTTTTCTAATAAAGGGGTCTTCGGTGGCGCTGGCACTTGCATTAACCCTTCGGTTGACGGCCTCGTTGTCACCCCCTCCCTCCTCCATCGGGCCCGGTCGTTGCCATGGAAACAGAGCAGCTCCCTGATTGGTATTCCGCGTTCCTAGCGCTGTACAACGGGGTGTCTTTCCACAAAAGGATGTTTTGCAGGAAATGTGCTTAGTTGGTTGGCGAGCAGTCAAGGCAGCCTCCGAGATGCGAGGAGGCAGACGGCGAACCAGCCCCCGGCAGATGTGGCCAGCGACAGGAAATGACACTTTTCCCGCGCTCGCATATTCCCGTGATCAGTAAAAAATGCAGTAATAATAATTATATCTGGGAGCATTGATACAGCGCTTAGTACAAACGGAAATTGTCATCGGCGCTAGTAGCAGATGTGTAGGGTTATGGCTGCCTGATGCTACGTGAAGTTTAACTTCACAGGCGTGACATGGTGAGCAAAAGAATGACGGATTAAACCCAGATCCTTGTGACTGGGGGTGAATGTTTGCATTGTCAGCCTTCCGTCCATCAATTGTTTCTTATGCATAGTCGCCCTAAGTGGGAAGGGTATGCCCAGACGAGGGTCCCGTGCTCACTACACCACTGGATTCAAGCTAGCCTGGCTGAAGAAGGGTGCCCGATCCCAGGATGCTTGTTTCTGGTCCAGGGTGGACTTGGCCTGGCAGTTTGGGCTGGGATGTTCCTAATGAAGCAGAGTCAATACTGATTTGCATATGGATGGGTCCAAACTGGGGTGGCGGAGTGAGCAAAAGAATGGTGGAGTAAACCCAGATCTTTGTGCCTGGGGGGTGAATGTTTGCATTGTCCAGCATTCTGTCCATCAATTGTTTCTTATGCAGATGATGCTATGCGAAGGCCATTGCAGATCTGCCTTATGCATCGCCACAAGATAGCGCCAGACTGCACCCTTGATGCCAGGGTGGAATGTGGTGCCTAAATGGATAAACTCTTTTTGTCTAGAGCTGTGAAAATCATTGCACAGGAGCTGCATTTGCCAACCTCAGAAGGGTTTGGAGCCTGGTGCATTCACCCACTGAGGTGGAGCTGATGGGCGGTCCTCGAAGGGCTCTCCCTTTTCGGTTTCACACTGGGATGGGTGGTCAAAGCATATGAACTGCTTTCACCCTGTCACCTGCCTGAGACCAGAGCTTGGTCTCTGCTGCTAGCGCCGAATGACAGCGCCCATAGCACCAAGTGACAGCGCCCATAGCACCGAGTGACAGCATCAATAGTGCCAAATGACAGCGCCCATAGCGCAGAGTGACAACATCGATAGCGCAGAGTGACACTGATTTAAATAAACTATTTTGGGGGCAATAGGAATACCATGGTCTGATGACCCTTAGAGTGCCAACATGTTTCGGCCCTAAAATAATGGCTGCACGAAGCCCAGGGCATTCGGTTGGGTGGGTTTGTTTTACCAATGCTCTCCCGGTGACGTTTCTGTTCTCAGAAGTTTCTTGATATAACATGCACAAAAAAAGATGTTTTGAGCATGCACAGGCCACGGGTACTTACCGGTTCAAAGGTAACTGTGAATGGGGAAATATAAACAAAGCAAGAAATTATTTTTGTGTAAAAGTAGGTTCACGTGACTCACACAGATACATCCTTGTATTTATATCAACTCATACTTCAGATCCATAGATCACGCAACCAACGTTATAGTGCAGGTGTCAGACACACCCTGCATTCCTTTTTGGGGCACACAATGTTTTGTACATTAGTGTTACCGTTTCAAGCCCAATCTAGAAGACCCACATAGTTATTACTTAACAGTAGTGTTCCAGAACAAGCCTTGCAATCGGGTGCTGAATAGGTGAGCAGTGGGTGGCCTACACCGGAAGTTACTTCCAAAACCTTTTATTGTGCATGTTCTATTAAGAAACTTCTGAGAAGAGAAACGTCGCCGGGAGAGTTTAGAAAAACAACCCATGTTGGCCAATGCCATCGGCTTTGTATCGGTACAAAAGGGGGTGGTGATGGACGGAGCATCTGAACCAATCAAACACTCACACCCAGTCAACAGATCTGGGTTTAATCCATCACCGTTCTTTAGCCCACTCTGCCACTCCAGTTCAGACATGGCCATATGCAAATCAGTCTGACCCTGTGCCTCATGGGAACAGTCCAGCCCGAACTACCAAGCCATGCCTTCCCTGGACCAGATTCAAGCTTCCTAGGACCTGTTTCATATGGCCATTAGTTTAGAGCCGAAACATGTTGGCACTATAAGGTCATCGGACCGATGTTTCCCTATCGCCCCTTATATCGTTTATTTTAATCATTTCCCATCCACCCGCTAATAAAGGGATACCTTGTGAGTGGTTGAGGAATTGGTATTTATGTGTAACTTCCCAGGACTACAAATATACAAAGAGCTCCCTGGAGCACGGTTGAGCCCACCCGACCTCTAGGAGTCAGGGTGAACCCGACGATGAAGCATGCCGCTACCAGAGTGTGTGAGGGTTGTATATAAAAATAATTATTTTTCCTTTTTCCCACTTATCAGTAAAGTGGCGTTTAGTCGTGGCGCACGCATACCACCTCACTTTTCCTCATTAGGCTGAAAGATACTCTTTTGTTTGTGGTGAACGTATCCCTCGCATCCCTTGATGTACAGAAGGTCTGCCTACCCTTCCAGTGGACCCATAGTCGACAGAAGATTGCTGTGCAACCCTCCTGTTTTTACCTGGATGTGCGGATTGTGGCCATTAATTCACTTTAAACCCCCCCCCAACACACACACACTCCCTCCACCACTTGTGCACACTCACAAGCCTGTGGTCTCATTATGAGGCCTCTTGACAGTCTCAGTTCTCCTTGCGAGAGGCACTTGTGTCTCCTTATTAAAGGAGCCCCTCACATTATGCATCTCTCAAGGGTCCACGGCTGCAGGGAGCTGTAATTGGGCCTTGGTCCCCCCACACGGCAGACCTTGGCACCAGGTGAGACATATCCTTCCGCTACCACATCCAGACCCACCTGCGGACTCCTTTATTAGAAAGCATCAAACCCCAAAGACAAGACATCACTAGAGTGTTTAATGGGCGCTACATTAGCCTGAACCCCTGACATCTGAACCAGTGCGCCTCAGGACTCTAAAATGGCTTGACTCCGCTCCAAGTGTTGAGAAGCAGATCCGAGCGCTTCAGTCCTCGCTGCTGTTATTTGTATAGTGCCTAGCTGCTGACTGCCTCACCTCGTAGCACTCTGCCCATGTTCAAAGGATTGGCAGGCCATAGCTTGGGTGTATGGCTGAGGTTCGCGGAGAAGAGCGTATACATCCTATGCGGCAAGAGTACACTCATACATGAAGGCCGTATATAGCACAGCAACCTAGGCGACATAATGACTCGAGCTCGTGCCAGAGGTGAGATGATACAGTAGAATTTGCATGTATCTGTGTGTTTGGAAAGGCGCTGGTTGCAGCTGTTTTAAGCGGCAAGTATCAGATGTGAGAGTCGGGGATGTGCTCCATTCATGTCGCAGAGAACTAGGCGCTACTTGAATCGAGCTTGCGCTAGAGATTAGAGGATTGTAGCAGAACTTGCGAGTTATTGTGTGCTTGGACAAGGGCTGACTGCAGTTGTGTGTGGGAAGAGCTAAAGTGTCCCGAAGGTAACCCAGACATGTTCTCTCTCTTTTTAGGTCTCGCCTAGGCAGCGCTTATGCTGTCTCTTCGAGACATGCTGTATTCAGGATATGAGCATAAAGCTCCCCCCACTTTCAGCCCATCTTTTTAATTGGCTCCTGTCCCTGTCCTTTGTAAATGGTAGCTTTTCATTGGTCAGTAGACTTATTAGTCCCTCCTTAGTACCACCTTGTCTTTTCTTGTTACCTCCCATGAGGACACCCCCTGTTACATGTATTGTTACTCCCTAGGTTTTAATTACAGCCCCAGAGCACAATTTTCTTAAAGGGCTTTAGGAAAGACACACACTTGGTCCTAAACAAGGCTGGCAATGGTTACTTTACTCACTAGCACATCTCACATCTATAGGAGACCTTCTATAAATTCCCTTCATCAGCTCCACACAGAGTACAAGCTGATCTGGAATTAATATAATAATTCTTTTGTCACATTTCAAAGCTACTAATTGTATATATGGAGATAGCTATTTGAATGTACTCAGGGTACTGTCTTGCGTGCACTGCATTATGGGTAGGGTGGATTTGCCATATCTTCTGCAGGGTGCAGTACCATATATGACCAAAAGAGGAGCCCTCTTTTGGTCACATATGGTACTGCACCCTGCAACATGGCTAGGTAAAAAACATTGGCATTTATAATGCCAATAACTCCAACTCCAACAAATGCGAGATCGATGACTTTTCCAATGCAATCGGTCTTGCATTTGTTAAACTTAGAGCTGTTAGCGTTGAAAATGACAATGTTTTGTTACTTTTGCTTTTTTATTACATTGGCAATAATGCTTTGCCAATATATTAACTTCACTGTAAATAAAAAAAACTAAAGTAAAAAACACTGTTATTTTCAACAACAGCTCTCACTTTACCAAATGAGAGACCTATTGCATTGCAAATGCTTGCTATTAGTAATTATAGTTTTTTTTTGTCCTGGCCTTCACCCGCTAGATGTATCTGCGCGGAAACACAGAAAAATTAAACAATAGCTAATTATAATGAGGAAAATAAAGAAATGTGGGACAGAGGGGGGTTGTGTAGTTAGAAACAGCCACGTTTTAAGGAATTTCCAAAAAGTAAACTGTTTGAAATCTTGTCAAAGATGACGAGTTGTCGCTTCCAGCACGTAGCAACAGCCGCCGAGAACGCTCATCGGAAAACAAACTTTGGACCAGTGCTTAATTTGACCGGGTGGTTTCTGGTGCTCGGCACCAGCACTTCAATATCAATTCCGGTACTTATGACAGCTGCCACATGGTGGCGCTGTCTCTCTAATTTATAGATGAGCAGCACAATAGTTGTTTATTAATTAATATACAATAAAACAACTAATTTACCTGCATCCAAGCCACTCTTATAGCTTGGGGGACCTCGAACAGTCTACATTTTTACACTTGTAGGAGTGTGTTGTTTAGTAAATGTATTTGTACGGTCATTGCCAGAACTGTCAGGGCAATGGGTGGTGCAAGCTGCAGTGATCACCTGACGAGAGCCTTGGCACCTATTTTTTTTACAAATTAAGCACCCCCTTTGAACAAGTCCTGTTGTGTTCAGGGAACAAGGGAGAACCTACCTACAAAGAACAAGGGTATATAGTGAATACAGAAAAGACAATGGTTCTTGTGGATAGTATGAAAAATTATTGATCATGTATATGCACAATGGAAAATTCTGTTGGCAAAAGGATGCTGAAGAGAAGACATTCATTCAGAATGCAATTTACGAGACCAACAACTGTTTGTACAAATTTTCAAGTATATTTGAAAAATATATATATGAAAAAGCAGGTAAATTGTGCTCAGTGTCCCAAGTGAACATAGAACCAACAAACAATAGGTGACAAGTTGTGGCATACAGCACGGTTTCTTAATACAACTAAAAGACCATTATAAGATACACAGTTTTGAGTCCCAGCTTACAGTTCCTATTACAGAGGCTGTAAATGGTTTGTTCATTAAATCAGTCGACGGCATTTTGACCCTGTAGAAAATGGGGGCGGGGGGGGGTCTCATCAGGACCTAAGGATAGGGGACACCTGAAAAGTAGTATCCCACTGAAGCCGGACAGTAAAGTGCTCAATAACCACGCGAATAAAGGGAGGTGTATTGTTCACAGAGGCACCAGCCAGGCGCCCAGGGAGAGGGAGGCTGGTGGGAATCAGGAGTGTGTGGCGATGCACATGTAAAAAGACGGGAAATGCAGGCGGTATTAAAACCGCAGAGGAATCGCGACAGCAGGGCCGGCCTTAGGCATGTGCAAGCTATGCACCTGCACAGGGCTGCCACGCCAATATATATCCTTAATATAATAATCCTCTGAGGATGGATACATATTTGCGTGGCCGCCCCAGTGGCAGGGATTTGGCGGCCTCCGGCTCTGTTCCACTTCCAAACACCCTGACCCCCACCCCCCCCCTCTTCACTAGCCTCTGCGCCTTTTCCGGGGCCTCCTCTTCCAGGGCCCCCTACCTAAGCTCCCTGCCCAGGGCCGCCATGAGCCTAGAGCCGCCCCTAGCGACAGTGTCTGCGCTCAGACGTCTGTTTCAAGGTGGGTTAACAATAAGATTAGAACTCGCGTCCCGCCAGCTAAGAGAACCGCCGAAGTCGGCCTCTTGTTGGACAATGACAAGGGACATTGTCCCCAGGGTGCTTTCTCATATATATATATTTTTCAAATATACCTGAAAATGTGTATTTTTTGGTCTCGTAATTGCATTCTGCATGACTCCTGTCTTCTCTTTTGCATCCTTCTGCCAACAGTAATTGCCCATGTGCATAGACATTATCAAGCCTTGTTCATATTATCCACAAGAGCCGTTGTCTTTTTTATATTAAACAAGTCCCCGGGTATCAGGAGAAGGGACCTGCGAGGACAGCGCCAAGAAACCCTTGACTGAGCCGAGCATTGAGCATGGCCTTGTGGAAACCGGTGCAGCGCAGTCCCAAGGCTGCAGTAACGTGGCTCCTCGTGTGCGGGCCCAACGCTAGCCTTGCCGCATAATTCTGGACTAACTTTCTCACTTGTGAACCAAATATTCAAGAAGTTCAAACAGGGGCGTGGCTACAGCTGATGTTGGTGCAGCAGGTGCAATGGCACCAGGGACCAGAGTCGCAAGGGGCCCATTGAACCCTGATAATTGCTGCGTTTTACTGCCACAAAACAGTCAGAGGGGCCATTTTCCATGCTCGCACCAGGCCCAGGGCATTTTTGCTTCCTGCTGAGGTCAGGGCAGATCACATTACCTCAGTCCAGGCTAGAAGACAAAACCCCTCAGAAGTTGAATCTCACTGGGACATGAGTTTTTTGACACCTGGAGCTGGGACTGGTTTTTGGGCCGAAAGAGAGGAGGCTACAAGGGACCGATGTTTTCCATTTTTCACAACTTCATTTAAGGTGGTTTTAGCTCCGCCACCGGCTTGCTTTACAGAGGTGCAAATATTAGGTTTCCTGCAAATTTGAACCTCTCCATGGTAATAGCATTTCCTAATTGTCCAATCGCATTTAGGAAATGCTTATTACATGTGCATAGGGAAGCCCTATTTGCGATTTCCTATTTGCATGTCGCAAAATGCTATTTCTAATGGGTAGAAATCGCATTTTACAATTCTCAAAACAACCTTTTAGCCAAAAGGCTATTTAGCGTTTCTTATCTGGCCGAAATAGCGATTAAGCCTGCTAAGAAATGCTAAAAGCTTTGTACATCTGGCCCTATGTCACTGGAACCAAGCTGTACCTGGCTGATGAACCCACAGCTAGAGCGGAACCGGTCCAGGGATGATCCTGTACTGGCCCCGGGATTGTCACTTCGGGCTGCACTGTTCTTATTGGAGTTGGGTCAAGACTGATTTGCATAAAGCTGGGCCCAAACCGAGGTGGAATGGGATTCAGCCCGAGTGACTGAGATTCATACAAGCATTGCATCCATCAATGTTTTCTATACGTATTGGTTCACATGAGTTCGGACCCGCTGCCCTTTCGCAAGGAGCATATCCTTGCACAAAGTAGCTCCCATCACTGCCAAGGAGTACCACGATCACATCTCTGTTTTAGACCCAAAAACATTTTTGCCTTCAGTACGTGCTTTTTTTTTAGATCGACAAACGCCCAGCACCTTCTCAAGCAATAAAGTTTTGCCAAAACCATGGTAAAAGAAAAATTTCCAAAAGGTTGGTAGACAAGGCCAAACAGATTGCCTATGCCAATGCTTGTTTTTCCCGAGTTAGCTGTTGAAAGCAGTGCTGGCCGCTGTGCTTCGTTTAAAGGACATTTGATCATTACCTTGTATGGCGTGAAAGAAACCTGCCACTTTATCAGCCCTCCATTTAGTCGGTTTGTCACCAAAGAACTCTCGCACAATTGCTATGAAATTAAACATCACGTTATTACCGCTGTTAAAAACACGGTTGCCTTTGCCAAGGCTTTATTGTCAGGCCCGGCTGTCAGAATCCAATCGTATTTTTGTCACACTTTAATTACCTTCCTCTGGCGTGCTGGATTGCTGGTTTTCAAAAGACAATTTTAGAGGCTTTTCGGGAACACGTGTAGGATTTTGTAAGGACAGAGGTCGAGGCGCCGCAGCCGGAAGCGGGGCTAAAAATACTCTTTATCCAGCTTGCTGCTCTGTTTTGAGTATTGGCCCTTTTCACTTTTATCAATTTCACACATTGTACCTAAATGAATGGATTGAAGTCGAATAAAATGTATTTTACCTTTCTCTCGGACACGCCCGGGCTATTCCATGTTCCTCTCATCTGCAGCCTGTCTCTGGTTTCTGTGACGTCATCAGGCTTAGGACAGGTCAGAGTGATGCAGGTCAGAGTAACTACTTTTACGATGAGCACTTGTACACTCTTGGCGCTTCACGTCACGTCTACACTCTTGGCGCTTCACGTCACTTAATACGACATGTCGTAGCTGCGTAGGACTTTGGGCCTCCTGCTGCTCATGAGCCGCAGTGCCTGGGACAGGGTCGGCGCAGTTTGTCTTTTGGGCGCTCCCATAGAATCTGTTTGTAACTTTAAGGGTTATTTTGTCTTACAAACATCTCTATAGCACCTCTCTAAAAACTGTGGGTGAAAGCAGGGGCCTCGGGGTGCTTTCTAAGGGGAGTGTAGGCGGGTTTTAAATGTGATTCAATTCTCTTCATCATTAGACCCCAGTCAGCTTGCATCGGCAGCTCCTTATAACTGTTTATGCTATGGGCCACATGCATCAAGCGAAAAACCTGTCCCAAATGGGCAGATGTGCAGAATCTGCCCCTGACCGGTATTTTTGTATTTGGGATGCATCATCGCAAAACTCGCAATTTGAGAAATCGCAAAAATAGCGAGTACTTAATTGTGATTGCATTTAGAGAATTGCAAATTGCGATCCCCTGCATGCAATGCATGAGGAAGTCGCAAATAGCGATTTCGTAAATGGGGGTCGCAAATTACCATCAATTTGAACTTGATGGTAATTTGCAAAAACTTTCTTTTTCAAATTTCCTGGTTACACACATGCCCCAAGCACAGCATGTGTTTCCATTACAATTTCAGACGTGCAACAGGGTGTCCTTTTGGCACCCTTGCACCCTTGAAATTGCATGTGCAATTAACGAGTACCTATTGGTTACTAGCGAATTGCGCATGCAATTCCCATTCATTCCAATGGGCCCCTAGGCCCATAGAAATAAATGGGAAGCCATTCCTTATTTACGACTCGCAATTAGGGAATGTTCAGGAATCGTTATTTATTTAGCGATCTCTTCCTGCAAAGTCTTTTGTGATTCCTTAATAATCCCAATTAAGGACTTGCAAAAGCCCACCTTGATGCATTTGCCCCTATATGTTTTTTACATTTTGGGAAATTCAGTCAAAATGAAGTCTAAACTGTCAACTGTGGTCTCTGCAGGATTGTAAGATGTGATACTTGTGTCCCCTCGAGGAAGCCATGTCAGGATGTCTCCTCTTTTTTATTTATTTTTTTATTTATATTTCATTGGAGTTCATGGTGCAATGAAAAAATACATAATTAGCCACAAGCAAGGTATAAGAACATCTGATACAATTACATGATCACTCGTATATAAGCAGCTAAAAACACATTATTTGACGTGGGGATAAAAATGATACAGAAGATCTATCAATAAATATAACAATGCAGTACATTTCAAGTTCTTATTCTGTCCTCCAGCCATTTCTTAACAGGGGCCCATAATCGTCTTCCCATTTCTCGTTTTTTAACACCTTTAAATTCATAGAGACAAGACTCAATATTATAAATACCCAAAAATCTGGAGACCCACATCTGAAAAGAGGGGGCTGTAACTAAGCATGGGCGAATTTTGCAAATTCGCGATCCGCGAATTTGCGAATTCGCGATCCGCAAAATTCGCGAATTTGTGCAAATTTGCGGATTTTTGGTTTTTTGCGTGTTCGCGGGGTTTTTTGCGTGTTCGCTGGGTTTTTTGCGTGTTCGCAGGGATTTTTGCGTCTTCGCGAGCCGCTTGCATAGCGAAGTTACCCATGCAGTCTTTAATGGGAGAGGGAGAGAGAGATAGATAGATAGATAGATAGATAGATAGATAGATAGATAGATAGATAGATAGATAGATAGATAGATAGATAGATAGAAAGAGAGAGAAAGAGAGGGAAAGAGAGAGGGAGAGAGAGAACGAGAGAAAGAAAGAGAGGCCGGATCTCTGAAGGGCCAGATTCCTGAGTTGCCCCTACAGAAAATACAGCTTTTTATTTTTAGCAAAACGCATATGAAAATTGTGCTGTAAAGGTCTCTTTTAGTTAAACCCCTCCTGACAACTCAAAATGGGTGTATTTGCAATCCTCTCCCTTCTTCCTGTTTTCCATATCTGTATGTGCTTCCTGATGAGGTTTAATTCCTTGGACTGGTGCCTCGTTGCCTACTTGTAACTATTCTCTGACCCTGCTTCAAGGGTCAGAGCAGGGTCAGAGAATAGTTGCAAGTAGGCAACGAGGCGCCAGGAAGCAATTAGCAGCAGGTGTCCAAGTTGAAGTTAATTTGTTTGTAACCCTTTTGTTAAAGGTTACAAAGAAATTAGGTTCAACTTTTGCACCTGCTGCTGTAACCCTTGCTTGGCTGAAAATTCGTCCCCGCTGATTCGCGGATTTTACCGCAATTTCGCGAGATTCGCGGATCGCGAAATCACGGAAAATCCGCAAATTCGCCCGCGAAACGGATTTTACGCCCACACTTAGCTGTAACATCCTTCCATCCGGCCGAGATCAAGATTCTGAGCACAGCGACCGATATAAAAGCCAAAGCAGCCTCATCCTCTGTTAAAACCAGTTTAGAATCTGAGCCAAATAACATCAGTGTTGGGGATAGATCGATCTTATGACCTAGCAGCCCCTCCCAATTTTTTTTTATTCCATCCAAGACAGGGGCCAGTCGCTCACAAATAAAAAACATATGTAATAAGTCTGCTCACCCCTTATTGCATCTCGGGCAGCAATCATCATTCCTAACACCCCAGGCAAATAGTTTGGCCGGTGTATGATACAGATTAAAGACTGTTTTAAAATGTTGTGCCCGTAAATAGGACACCCAAAAGATCTTTTTATTTAACCATAATGCTAGGTCCAAATCTACATCCGGGTTTCCCAATTTGATTGCCCAGTCACTTTCTACTTTTCCTACATCATCCTGTAATCTAGACGCCAGCATATTATAAACCTCTTTTATCTTCCTACATCTTCTTCCACTGCCCTCAACCACAGGGAAGTCTACAAGGGGTTTACGTTTTGGCCTAAAAGCCTGTTTGATACCCGAGATTTGGCCATATATAAGCCACTGATTTAGAGGGAGGCCATATCTCCTTTGCATGTCCTCAAACCCACTTATCTTGTCTCCTACCATTAGGTCTCCAATAGTCTTAACCCCTAAACCCTTCCAGATTTGAAGGTTCCCATCAATACTTAACTGTGGAAAAAGGCTTGAGTTTTCCAAAAGAAGAGAAGGGTTAATTTTAGGGACATGAAAGAATATTAAGATTGATTTCCATACTTGCCATGCCCCCAGTAAGGTCTTAAATTGTGCCTTCCTATAGAACCTATATCCCAGTTCCGTCAACAGTAGACCAGTAGCTTTCCCCCCATCAGTAGTTTGAAGATTGGAGGGGGACCCTGATTGTCTATATTAGTCGTGCCAGTGTCACATTGAAACAGAATTGACATCTGGATCAGGAGACAAGACCAGTGATACAGTCTCAGGTTCGGAAGTGCCATCCCACCCCTTTCCCACGGAAGGGACATAAGGGTCGTTGATCGTCTAACCTTACCATACTGCCATATAAACCTAATAAAGGCAGACTCTAATTTCTTCAGAATTTTCTCCTCAATATATAGGGGAATGGCTCTA
The DNA here is from genome assembly GCF_964263255.1 of Lissotriton vulgaris. Lineage (NCBI taxonomy): Eukaryota > Metazoa > Chordata > Amphibia > Caudata > Salamandridae > Lissotriton > Lissotriton vulgaris. The sequence goes on from NC_141699.1 coordinate 26,255,366, forward strand.
AATAGATATAGCACCCTTGGAAACATCACCATTTGTAAGACATTTACCCTCCCAACCAGAGAAAGATGAAGAACATCCATCCTTTTCAGTTCTATCTCTATGGATTTAATAAGGAGGGGGGGTAATTCTCTTTCACTATTTTACCCACTGAAGCATTAATCTTTACCCCTAAATATGTAGCAGAATCAACATACCTTAGATCGGGTCTTGGTATGTTCCTAGAGCAAATTATCTGGGTTTTGGATTCATTCAGAAGATATCCAGTGCCTTGACCGAAAACTTTAGCCATCTGTACCAATTCTGGGAGTGCCTGCTGCGGGTTTGTTGTGATAACCGCCAGCTCATCAGCGTAGGTTAAGATCTTATTTTCGTAGCCATTATAGATCACTGGAGATATTCTAGGGCACTCTAAAATGTTCTGAATAAGAGGGTCAATGTACAGAGCGAATAGTATGGGGGAGCAGGGGCAGACCTGCCGTGTCCCTCTACTTATCTTAAACTTATCTGATTTCTCCCCCATAACCGTAATTGTTGCCACTGGATCTATATACATAGCTTTGATAGCCCTGATGATATTCGGACCAAAACCTCTCCCGGCCAAAATGCTCCAGTGGAAGCTCCACCCCACCTGATCAAAAGCTTCTTATGCGTCGAGCATGATCATGGCGATCTCTCCCCCCACAGCTTCCTGGGCGTCAAACAAAGTTATTGATCTGCAGGTGTGATCTGTCGTACCACGCCCAGGAACAAAACCATGTTGCCATGGAGAGACGAGACCGCCTATGATCCTGCCCAACCTCTTCGCCCAGATCCTTGAGTATAGTTTAGTATCGGCATTTATTAAGGAGATAGGCCGATATGACCCCGGTTTCTCAGCTGGTTTACCTTTCTTATGAAAGTCTATAACATTAGTTTCTTTCCACGAGTTCTGGACCACCCCCGAATACAGTATCCCGTTAAATAGATCTACTAAAAGAGGAACGATCTCTTTTTCCATTGCTTTGTATACCTCCGAGGGGAGACCATCAGGGCAGATGCTTTCCCTGGCGCTAACTCTCGCAGGGCAGATAAAACTTCCTCAAACGTAATATCCTTATCAAGGGCTGTTCTTGTTAAATCATCCAAACAAGGTCCATTGTCAATACATCCCTCCTTCTGATCATTATTAAAAGGATCCTCCTCATATAATTTCTGATAGTATGTTTTAAATACCGACAGAATGTCCTTTATCTCTGTATATGTTATCCCTTCCTCTTCTATACATACAATTGCATTCTTTGATTTTTCCTGTCTAATCCGAAGAGCAAGTGCTCTGCCAGCTTGCTCTCCCGTTTCGTACCTCTTTGCCCTTGAGGATTGATACTCCCCTATTGCTTTCTGTCTAACCTCCTTCTGCAGTGCCGCTTTTACTGCCAGCAGAACACCCTGACTAGCCTCACTATTACTACCTGAAGCAATATCCTTTATATGTTGTTCTTCCGCCTCAACCAATTTATCCATTAATTTCTCTACTTCGCTCCTATCTTCTCTTCTAAGCCTGGTGGCACAGCTGATTGTTTCTCCTCTCAAAGCGGCTTTAAAAGCTTCCCAGACCCCGTTCCGAGATGTGCTGTATCTATTTGCCGCAAAAAATTCACAAGCCCATATATTCAAATGGTCAACAAATCTGGTATCTGCCAACAGCCTTCTTTCAAAAGTCCAGTTTGTCTTAGACCGTTCTAACCCTCTCATAACGTCTTTTTAGACCTAATAACTAAACCGTGGGATCGATCGCTGTACCTGAAACTGCGCTATGGGACGCTTCCAGTACTTGATTTCACGGCAAGTTGGTCGGCCTCTGATGCCCTCTCACGTACATGCCCCGGCTGTGCGGCCCCCAAGGAATCGGTGGCCCACCTGTTGTTTGCATGCCCAGCCTATAAAGGGGCGAGGAAGCTTTGGCTGAAACCGGTCTGTAGGGAATTAGGGCTGAGGTGCCATAAACAGGCACTCCGTGTCCTCTCTACAGACTCTTCGTCTGCCCTCATGATCTGTGGGGTGGCCAAATTTTTGGGAAATGCATGGCGGATACGCTCCCGTTTATTAAAACCTCGGGGGGCCCTACTGGTTGATACTAATCTGGTTGTGTTGTAAATCTATCAAAATGAGATCTCCCTGTTCTTATGTATTTTACAAATTTTTATTGGTAAATGTGAATTGTATATGTATATGTGCTCTTTTATGGTGATAAAATTGCCGAATAAAGATATTTCAAATATTCACAAGCCCATATATTCAAATGGTCAACAAATCTGGTATCTGCCAACAGCCTTCTTTCAAAAGTCCAGTTTGTCTTAGACCGTTCTAACCCTCTCATAACGAAGTTTAGCAACAGAGGGTTGTGATCTGAAATGACCCTTGGGAGTCTACATATCTTAACTTTTTCAGATTCTAAAACAGAGACAAAAAAGTAATCCAATCCTGAATATCTCTGGGCTGGATTAGAAAAGTAAGTATAACCTGGATTTAAGGATTCTTTAGCTCTCCATAGATCCTGAAGCCCATGAGAAGCTAACATAGCGTGGACTGCCTTAAAAACTCTAGGTTTTCTCCCCTGATACGATATGCCCATCCCCCATTCAGATGAGATATTTAAATCTCCTGTGAAAACCAGAGGAGAGGGCCAATGTGCAAGCTCTGTTTCTAGAAACTCATAAATTTCAGGGTCGTCCTCATTAGAGCCATATACCGTACAGATAGTTAGACCCAATTTCATCTCAATAATCACCCATCTTCCATTACTATCTACTTTCACTTTCCTCGCTTTCCCTAGACTTTTCCTTCCTAGAATGGCGACCCCCCTAATAGTTGATGTTTGAGTTGTACAGGTTAATAGTTCAAATCCATTTATGGAAAGCAAATTTCTCTTAGAGCAAGGGAGGTGGGTCTCTTGTAGACAGCGAAGATCTATTCTCCCCTTTGTAACTTTCCAAGGTTGTCTTTCGATGTCATGTGTGGGTCATTATTAGCCGAACAAACCATTGTATCGCTGTGTTACATAAAGAAGTGTCGCTAGAAGCATTGTGTTTACCAGAATATTGATTGGTTTAGGTGTTTGCAACACTGCTAGTCCCGCCCTGTTATGTCATAGCAGGCCATTGCACCTGGGTGGCTTCTGTGTCCTGAAATATTATAAAAGATGCTTTATTTAGGAGATGAGCCAGTCTTTAGCTTATTACTTCATAGGCAGACCCTGCAGGAGTCTGTTTATTGATTACCATTCACAGTATTTAGGCCGGTCTACCTGAGCCGTCTCTATGCCAGTCTGTTTACTGATTTGTACTTGGTCTTTCCTTGGGTTTTCTTCGGAGGCAGGCTTTATGTTAGCCCTCGTATAGAATCTTACTTTGATTATTTTGTTCACACTAATTCCTAATTAACTAATTACTTTTGCTTTCCGTAATGATCCTTATTTTTTAATAAACCCATGAGGTTTTATCCTGGAATCCTAGTCTCGAGCAGGGTAGTTAATTAGCCTTGGATTAAGTCTTACAAAGGCTCAGACAGTCCTCATCTTGAGCATCCACCCTCTTAATTAATTAATTGGAGCAGTCACACTGCTCAAGAGTTGGGGGTGGTAGTGGCCTCACTAACACCAAATGGCAGTGGCCTCAGCTGTGTCTGAAAGTTTTGTTGCCAAGTGAGCTCGAGGTGCATACTCCCAATCCAAGATGGCCGCCGACTATCTCCAGCTCAACCCTACAAAGATAGAGTTAATTTCGCTCCGCGAGGACAAACTACAGCCCAGAGGAAGAAGTAACTGAACTCTGCACAGAAGGCCTCCCCTCCAGCTCTCCCACCCTCTCCTTCATCCCCATCTCTCCCACCCTCCTCTTCCTCCCTTTCTGTCCAACCATCTTCTTCATCCTTATCTCGCCCAACCTGTCTCCATCCCCATCACTCCCACCTACCACCCTCCATAATCACCACCCTCCACTCCTCCCACCCCCCCAACCCCCACACACACACACACAAAGATGGCCACTGATTAGGGGCTGGGCTGCATTCTAGCGTTTCCCCTTGTCTTTGTACTCGTGTGTGCCATCCTGCTGGTGAACAGTAGCTTTGCTCTGCAGTCTCTGCTTCTCCCACTGTCCTGCCCCAGCAGCTTTACATGGGGCATTTGTGTGGATTTTTGGGACCTGTTTACAGAATGATAGATGTGCCCTGCTGCCTTCTCTCTCCTGCATGCCCTGCTGGCACTGATGGGGTATTTACGTGCACCCTTAGTACCTGTTTGCAGACTGGTACATTTGCCCAGCTGCCTCTTCTCTCTTGCCCTCCGTCCAGGCACTGTTAGTGCCCGTTTAACGCGTGATAGATGTGCCCTGCTGCCCCCTCTGCCCTGCATGCACTGATGGGGGGTTTGCGTGCACGGTTAGTACCTGTTTGCAAACTGGTACATGTGCCCTGCTGCCCCCTCTGCTCTGCATGCCCTGCAGGCAGTGATGGGGTCTTTACGTGCACTCTCAGTACCTGTTTGCAGACTGGTACATGTGCCCTGCTGCCTCTTCTCTCGTGCCCTCCAGGCACTGTTAGTGCCCCTTTAAAGGCTGGTAGAAGATGTGCCCTTCTGCCTCCTCCCTACTGCCCTGCATGATGGGGGGTTTACGTGCACGGTAAGTACCTGTTTGCAGACTGGTACATGTGCCCTGCTGCCCCCTCTGCCCTGCATGCACGGATGGGGTATTTACGTGCACGGTAAGTACCTGTTTGCAGACTGGTACATGTGCCCTGCTGCCCCCTCTGCAATGCATGCACGAATGGGGTATTTAGGTGCACGGTTAGTACCTGTCTGCAGGCCGGTAGGTGGCCAGCACTGCCTGACTTTCTCGCAGGTTTTCTGTGAGTCTCAAGTTCGGAGGATGTACAGAGACTGAACCGGAAGTGTTACAAAGTAAGAGGTAGAATACGTCCCCCGGTGTCACAACAAACCTTGACAGCTACAAATCAGCCGCAATTATTAATTTAGAGGTTTTGGCTCTTTGTTTTGTGAAGAGGCAGCTGACGTGCTCTTTCCTGCCCCCCGCCTGCTGCTCGAGGTGCTGGTGACGTCCCTCGGGCTGTCCATCACTCTGCTGCTGACAGACAGGACCCCGTGCAGGTGAGGGGAGGGGGGTGTCTGTCAGCGGGGATTGTATCTGACATTTATCCACTTAATCTGCATTCAAGAGCAGACTGTGGAGGGAACTTGAGAATGCTTCAGTGTTTTGCCAGGCTCTGCAACTAACTGATGCTGAGTTCACATAGAGAGGGAGATGGTCGGTGCTTTATTTGTTGCGGTGCTTGCAGGTGCTGGGGACCGGGCATTATTTTTCGTCTACACGTTGGAACCCAGACCAACAGATAGGAAGGTAGACAAAGAAGAAGGTACTGAGAGACTGGAAAATGGAGAGAAAGAAAATAAGCAGGAACGAAAAAAAGCCTGCAGACAGGAAGTGTGGGGCGGCGGCGTGGGAGAAAGAGTCCGGAGCTGGAATCAAGACGGGGCATCCTTGGTATTCATGAGATAAAGAGACAGGAAGTGTAGGGCGCTGGGAGAAAGAGACATGAGATGTAATAAAGACAGGACACCCTTGGTATTCATGAGATAAAGAGACAGGGGGTGGAGGGCGCCGGGGGAAAGAGGCATGAGCTGGAATAAAGACGGGGCATCCTTGGTATTCATGAGATAAAGAGACAGGGAGTGGAGGGTGGAGGGAGAAAGAGGTATGAGATGGAATAAAAACAGGGCATCCTTGGTATTCATGAGATAAAGAGACAGGAAGTGTAGGGCGCTGGGAGAAAGAGACATGAAATGTAATAAAGACAGGACACCCTTGGTATTCATGAGATAAAGAGACAGGAAGTGTAGGGCGCTGGGAGAAAGAGGCATGAGATGAAATCAAGTTCAAAGTTCAAGTTTAAAATTTGTATAGCGCACTACTCACCCAGAGGGTCTCAAGGCGCTTGAGGGAGGGGGGGTACATTACTTATCGAATATCCAAGTTTTTAGTTGTTTTCTGAAGGAGAGGTGGTTCTGTGTAAGGCGGTGGTGGGAGGGGAGAGAATTCCAGGTCTTGGCCGCTAAGTAGGAGAAGGATCTTCCCCCCCATGGTGGATCGTTGGATGCGTGGAATTGCGGCGAGGGCTTGATTGGACGATCGTAGTTGGCGGGTGGGGGTGTAAAAGGACAGGCGCGTGTTGAGGTATTCGGGTCCTAGGTCGTAGAGGGCTTTGTGTGCGTGGGTGAGGAGACGGAACGTTATTCTCTTGTTGACGGGGAGCCAGTGGAGGTCTTTCAGGTGAAAGGAAATGTGAGCTTGGCGGGGGATGTCTAGGATGAGTCTGGCTGAGGCGTTTTGGATGCGTTGGAGTTTTTTCTGTAGTTTGGCTGTGGTTCCGGCGTAAAGGGTGTTTCCGTAGTCCAGTCGGCTTGTGACAAGTGCATGGGTGACCGTCTTTCTTGTTTCGGTGGGGATCCAACTGAAGATTTTTTTGAGCATACGTAGGATGTTGAAGCATGATGATGAGACGGCGTTGACTTGCCTGGTCATTGAGAGGGAGGAGTCCAGGATGAAGCCAAGGTTACGTGCGTGGTCCGTTGGTCTGGGTGCGATTCCCAGGGCCGGTGGCCACCATGAGTCGTCCCAGGCGGAGGGGGATGATCCTAAGATGAGGACTTCCGTTTTGTCCGAGTTCAGTTTTAAATGGCTGTTCTTCATCCACTCGGCTACTTCTTTCATCCCTTCGTGTAGGTTGGTTTTGGCAGTGTTTGGGTCTTTGGTGAGGGAGAGGATCAGCTGGGTGTCGTCTGCGTAGGAGATGATGTTGAGGTTGTGTTGGTGCGCGATGGATGCGAGGGGACTCATGTATCCGTTGAAGAGGGTGGGACTGAGTGATGATCCTTGCGGTACGCCGCAGATGACTTCAGTGGCCTTTGATCTGAAAGGGGGGAGGCGGACTCTCAGGGTTCTTCCGGCGAGGAACAAGATGATCCAGTCTAGTGCTATTCCTTGTATTCCGACGTTGCTGAGGCGTTGTATGAGGGTGCTATGACAGACTGTGTCGAAGGCTGCGGAGAGGTCAAGTAGGATGAGGGCAGCTGTTTCTCCGTTGTCCAGTAGAGTTCGAATGTCGTCTGTTGCTGCGATGAGGGCGGTCTCGGTGCTGTGTTTGGCTCGGAAGCCGGACTGTGAAGGGTCGAGGAATTTGTTGGATTCGAGGAAGGCGGCGAGCTGACTGTTGACAGCTTTCTCAATGACTTTGGCAGGGAATGGGAGGAGCGAAATGGGGCGGTAGTTCTTAAGTTCACTGGGGTCTGCTGTGGGTTTGTTCAGGAGGGCGCTGAGTTCGGCACGTTTCCAGCTTTCCGGGAAGGTAGCGAAGCTGAGTGAGCAGTTGATGACGTCTCTGAGATGGGGTGCGATAATGGAGTCTGCTTTGTTGAAAATGTGGTGGGGACAGGGGTCGGTTGGCGAGCCAGAGTGGATGGAGTTCATCAGGCGGATGGTGTCTTCAGTGGTGATTGGGTTCCAGGCGCAAAGGTTGTTGGAGGGGGGTTTAAGTTCGGAGGTGGTATTCATGAGATAAAGAGACAGGGAGTATAGGGCGCTGGGAGAAAGAGACATGAGATGTAATAAAGACAGGACACCCTTGGTATTCATGAGATAAAGAGACAGGGAGTGTAGGGCGCTGGGAGAAAGAGACATGAGATGTAATAAAGACAGGACACCCTTGGTATTCATGAGATAAAGAGACAGTGAGTGTAGGGCGCTGGGAGAAAGAGGCATGAGATGAAATAAAGACAGGACATCCTTGGTGTTCATGAGATAAAGAGACAGGGAGTGGAGGGTGGAGGGAGAAAGAGGCATGAGCTGGAATAAAGACAGGACATCCTTGGTATTCATGAGATAAAGAGACAGGGAGTGTATGGCGCTGGGAGAAAGAGACATGAGATGTAATAAAGACAGGACACCCTTGGTATTCATGAGATAAAGAGACAGGGAGTGTAGGGCGCTTGGAGAAAGAGACATGAGATGTAATAAAGACAGGACACCCTTGGTATTCATGAGATAAAGAGACAGTGAGTGTAGGGTGGAGGGAGAAAGAGGCATGAGCTGGAATAAAGACAGGACATCCTTGGTATTCATGAGATAAAGAGACAGGGAGTGTAGGGCGCTGGGAGAAAGAGGCATGAGATTGAATAAAGACGAGGCATCCTTGGTATTCATGAGATAAAGAGACAGGGAGTGTAGGACGCTGAGAGAAAGATGCATGAGATGGAATAAAGACAGGACATCCTTGGTATTCATGAGATAAAGAGACAGGGAGTGTAGGGCGCTGGGAGAAAGAGACATGAGATGTAATAAAGACAGGACATCCTTGGTATTCATGAGAAAAAGAGACAGGGAGTGTAGGGCGCTGGGAGAAAGAGGCATGAGATGGAATAAAGACAGGACATCCTTGGTATTCATGAGATAAAGAGACAGGGAGTGTAGGGCGCTGGGAGAAAGAGACATGAGATGTAATAAAGACAGGACACTCATGGTATTCATGAGATAAAGAGACAGGAAGTGTAGGGCGCGAAAGAGGCATGAGATTGAATAAAGAAAGGGCATCCTTGGTATTCATCAGATGGAGAGACAGGGAGTGGATGGTGGAGGGAGAAAGAGACATGAGCTGGAATCTCCTATTGGCATCCTTGGTATTCATGAGATAAAGAGAGGGGAAGAGTAGGGCGGTGGCATGGAATAAAGAGGCATGACCTGGGATGGAGACGGGAATCCTTGGTATTCATGAGATAAAGATACAGGGAGTGTAGGGCGCTGTGAGAAAGAGACATGAGCTAGAATAAAGACGGGTCATCCTTGGTATTCATGAGATAAAGAGACAGGGAGTGTAGGGCGCTGGGAGTACGAGACATGAGCTGGAATCGAGACGGGGCTTCAATGGTATTCATGAGATAAAGACACAGAGAGTGTAGGGAGGTGGGAGAAAGAGTCATGAGCTGGTATTGCGACCAGGCAGTCTTGATGTTCAAGAGATAATGTGATAGCGAGTGTAGGGTGGTGCTGTGGGAGAAAGGGGCAGGTGCTGGAATCGAGACAGGGGATCCTTAGTATGCATGAGATAAAGAAATAGGGGGTGTACGGCGGTGGAAGAAAGAACCATGACCCGGAATCGCGACAGGGCATCCTTGGTATTCATAAGATAAAGAGAAAGGGAGTGTAGGGCGCTGGGAGAAAGAGGCAAGAGCTGGAATCTCGAGCAGGCTGTCTTGATATTCATGCGATAAAGAGACAGGGAGTGTAGGGCGCTGGGAGAAAGAGGCAAGAGCTGGAATCTCAAGCAGGCTGTCTTGATATTCATGAGATAGAGAGACAGGGAGTGGAGGGCGCTGGGAGAAAGAGCATGAGCTGGAATAAAGACAGGACATCCTTAGTATTCATGAGATAAAGAGACAGGGAGTGTAGGGCACTGGGAGAAAGAGACATGAGATGTAATAAAGACTGGACATCCTTGGTATTCATGAGATAAAGAGACAGGGAGTGTAGGGCCCTGGGAGAAAGAGACATGAGATGTAATAAAGACTGGACATCCTTGGTATTCATGAGATGAAGAGACAGGGAGTGTAGGGCGCTGGGAGAAAGAGACATGTTATGTTATGTTATGTTAAAGGTATTTAGTACCGCGCACATACACCAATTGGTTTCTTGGCGCTCGGAGACTAGTGGGCGAAGGACACAGGGGAGTGAGGGCAGCTAGTCATGAGCAAGACGGAACAGATAAGTTTTCAGGGATTTGCGGAAAGTGGGATAATCAGAAGTGAGCCAGATTGAGAGGGGAAAGGAGTTCCAAGTGGACGGAGCAAGAAAAGAGAAACCGGCACCACCGTGCTTCTTGCGTTTGAACCTAGGAGTGATCAAGAGATTGTGAGCAGAGGATCTGAGATGTCGGGGAGGGACGTGGGGGTGCAGGCGGAGAGAAATAAAGGCAGGGGCAGAGGCAGAAAGAGATTTGAAGATGGTGCATCCCATTTTAAAGATGCAGCGTTGCGCAACCGGGAGCCTGTGTAAGGTTTTCAGCATCGGCGTAACGTGTTGATGTTTGGGCTGCTGAAAAATTATTCTGGCTGCCTGGTTTTGCACCAGTTGAAGTCGATGGAGATGGTATGCGGGAATCCCCACGTATAGACAGTTGGCATAGTCTATACGTGAGGTGACCAGGGCCATGATGACAAGGGTAAGAGCCTCTGATGATAGGAACCTACGGATCTTCCCGATTCTGCGGAGATGGTAAAAACAAGCAGAGGTGACAGCGTTGATGTGCGGCCGCATCGAGAGGTCACTAGAGATAGTGACTCCTAGGCTCTTTACGGAGTTAACTGGACAGGGAGGGGGACCAAGGGCAGGGGGCCAGATGTTGGGAGTCCAGGGATGCGGAAGCCCTCCGATCAGAACCAACTCTGTCTTGCTAGGGTTGAGCTTCAGCTGGCTGAAGTTCATCCACTCGTAGATGGTAAGCATAGTGGTTTGAAAATTGGAGCAAGAGATAGGGGAGGGGTCGATGGGAAAGATGAGTTGCAGATCATCTGCATAGTTAAAGGTGGTAACAGAGGAGTGACGGAGAGAAACTAAAAGGGGCTGCATATAAAGATTAAACAAAAGAGGGGACAGAGCAGAACCCTGGGGAACACCACAGGAGAGTGAGATTTGGGAAGCGGAGAAGGTGGACAGTTGTACCGATTGGGAGCGGTGTTGGAGGAAGGACACAATCCAAGACAGGGCCGGGCCCGAGATGCCCGCATTTCTGACACGTTCGACCAGAATGTCATGGTCGACCGTGTCAAAAGCGGCCGAGAGATCTAGTAACACTAGGGCCTGGGCCAGGTTCTTATCAGCCCCCTGTCTCAGGGGGCTGATAAGAACCTGACCTGATGTAATAAAGACTGGACATCCTTGGTATTCATGAGATAAAGAGACAGGGAGTGTAGGGCGCTGGGAGAAAGAGGCATGAGCTGGAATAAAGACGGGGCATCCTTGGTATTCATGAGATGAAGAGACAGGGAGTGTAGGGCGCTGGGAGAAAGAGACATGATGTAATAAAGACTGGACATCCTTGGTATTCATGAGATAAAGAGACAGGGAGTGTAGGGCGCTGGGAGAAAGAGGCATGAGCTGGAATAAGACAGGACATCCTTGGTATTCATGAGAAAAAGAGACAGGGAGTGTAAGGCCCTGGAAGAAAGAGACATGAGATGTAATAAAGACAGGGCATTCTTGGTATTCATGAGATAAAGAGACAGGGAGTGTAGGGCCCTGGGAGAAAGAGACATGAGATGTAATAAAGACTGGACATCCTTGGTATTCATGAGATGAAGAGACAGGAAGTGTAGGGCGCTGGGAGAAAGAGACATGATGTAATAAAGACTGGACATCCTTGGTATTCATGAAATAAAGAGACAGGGAGTGTAGGGCGCTGGGAGAAAGAGGCATGAACTGGAATAAAGACGGGGCATCCTTGGTATTCATGAGATGAAGAGATAGGGAGTGTAGGGCGCTGGGAGAAAGAGACATGATGTAATAAAGACTGGACATCCTTGGTATTCATGAGATAAAGAGACAGGGAGTGTAGGGCGCTGGGAGAAAGGGGCATGAGCTGGAATAAAGACGGGGCATCCTTGGTATTCATGAGATAAAGAGACAGGGAGTGTAGGGCGCTGGGAGAAAGAGACATGAGATGTGATAAAGACAGGACACCCTTGGTATTCATGAGATAAAGAGACAGGGAGTGTAGGGCGGTAGGAGAAAGAGACATGAGCTGGAATCGAAACTAGGCATCCCAGGTATTCATGAGCTAAAAAGACCGGGAGTGTAAGGTGGTGGCATGAGGGAAAGATGCACGAGCTGGAAACACAACGGGTCCTCCTTGGTATTCATGAGATACAAAGACAGGGAGTGTAGGGCGCTGGGAGAAAGAGACATGATGTAATAAAGACTGGACATCCTTGGTATTCATGAGATAAAGAGACAGGGAGTGTAGGGTGCTGGGAGAAAGAGGCATGAGCTGGAATCAAGACGGGGCATCCTTGGTATTCATGAGAGAAAGAGACAGGGAGTGTAGGGCGCTGGGAGAAAGAGACATGATGTAATAAAGACTGGACATCCTTGGTATTCATGAGATAAAGAGACAGGGAGTGTAGGGCGCTGGGAGAAAGAGGCATGAAATGGAATAAAGACAGGACATCCTTGGTATTCATGAGATAAAGAGACAGGGAGTGTAGGGCGCTGGGAGAAAGAGGCATGAGATGGAATAAAGACAGGGCATCCTTGGTATTCATGAGATAAAGAGACAGGGAGTGTAGGGCGCTGGGAGAAAGAGGCATTAGCTGGAATCAAGACGGGGCATCCTTGGTATTCATCAGATAGAGAGACAGGGAGTGCGGTGCGGTGGGAGAAAGAGGCATGAGCTGGAATCTCCTAGTGGCATCCTTGGTATTCATGATATAAAGAGATAGGGAGTGTACGGCGGTGGCGTGGGAAAAAGAGGCACAATCTGGAATCGCGGAGGGGAATCCTTGGTATACATGAGCTAAAGAGAGAGGAAGTGTAGGGCGGTGGCGTGGAAGAAAGAGGCATGACCTGGGATGGAGACGGGCATCCTTGGTATTCATGAGATAAAGATACAGGGAATGTAGGGTGCTGGGAGAAGGAGACATGAGATGTAATAAAGACAGGACACCCTTGGTATTCATGAGATAAAGAGACAGGGAGTGGAGGGCGCCGGGAGAAAGAGGCATGAGCTGGAATAAAGACAGGGCATCCTTGGCATTCCTGAGACCAAGAGGTGGGGGTTCTAGGGAGGTGGGAGAAAGAGACATGAGATGTAATAAAGACAGGGCATCCTTGGTATTCATGAGACCAAGAGATGGGGGTTCTAGGGAGGTGGGAGAAAGAGACATGAGATGTAATAAAGACAGGGCATCCTTGGTATTCATGAGATAAAGAGACAGGGAGTGTAGGGCGCTGGGAGAAAGAGGCATGAGATGGAATAAAGACAGGACATCCTTTGTATTCATGAGATAAAGAGACGGGGAGTGTAGGGCGGTGGGAGAAAGAGACATGAGCTGGAATAAAGACAGGCATCCTTGGTATTCATGAGATAAAGAGACAGGGAGTGTAGGGCACTGGGAGAAAGAGACATGAGATGTAATAAAGACAGGACACCCTTGGTATTCATGAGATAAAGAGACAGGGAGTGTAGGGCGCTGGGAGAACGAGGCATGAGATGGAATAAAGACAGGACATCCTTGGTTTTCATGAGATAAAGAGAAAGGGAGTGTAGGGCGCTGGGAGAAAGAGGCATGAGATGGAATAAAGAAAGGACATCCTTGGTATTCATGAGATAAAGAGACAGGGAGTGTGGGGCGCTGGGAGAAAGAGGCATGAGCTGGAATAAAGACAGGACATCCTTTGTATTCATGAGATAAAGAGAAAGGGAGTGTAGGGCGCTGGGAGAAAGAGGCATGAGCTGGAATAAAGACAGGCATCCTTGGTATTCATGAGATAAAGAGACAGGGAGTGCGGGACGGTGGGAGTAAGAGGCTTGTTGTGGAGTCAAAACTAGTCAGTCTTATTGTTGAGCAACCCTGGCCAGTGGGGGCAGGATGGGGTGCAGAGAGGCTGGAATGCCATTAAGGGAGTGGGTAGTCTGGCATCACTTTTCATTTTCTGGGCCCTTGTAATAAAAATGTTGGAAATTATTTTACCGTATAGAGCGGGGTGAGCCGCCTGGGCAAGGAGGGAGGAGGTGAAAAGATTGGAGAGTGCTACGAAACACGTAAACTCCCATGGGGAGCTAAATGTTAACTAAAAAGGAGTTGTGCTAGGTAAGAAGATGATTGGTATAACTAATCCAATCACAACACTGTGAGACCAAACAGAAGACTGGGGAGGGAAGCCATCAAGTCAGGAGCAGACAACTGAGATAGACAGCTAGAACATCCAATCAGGAGCAAGGTCTGTCCCAAAACTCACTCAAGGTATTTATTATATACTAGAACAATAGGGCTTCCTACAGATAGCTAGAGCTATCCGTAGCAGAGACCTAGAAGATGTCTTCATGTGACGACGGAGCTTAGGAGGTGCTTAAAAGGTACTTTTCTGCTGGTGTTCCAGCAGAGGTGAGGCGGGGACAACTCACGTGTGTCTCGCTGAAGACCTGTGCCGAGTCCAAGACCTTTGTTTTGCTGATCGATGGAAGTGCTCTCATTGGTCCTCTCATGTCAGGAGCGGGCCGTGATAGAACAGAACAAGCATTTGCAATGCAATAGGTCTTGCATTTACGAGAGTTTGATCTATTAGCATTTTTAATTGCAATAACTTTTATTTATGTGTTGTTTTTAAAACAGATAAATAAAAGGCATTGTCATTTACAATGCCAATAGCTTGAACTCTCGCAAATGCAAGACCTATTGCATTGCAAATGCTTTTTTTTTTGTAAAAATGCCCCATGCCGCACTTTCTCTTTAATGCCAGCTGCGTCCCTTTCTGTAGATGAGCCGCGTCTAAAGAAAGGGGTCCGGCCACCATAAATTGAAAGTGCGGTATGGGGTTCCTTTACAAAAAAAAAAGCATCCGTTTGTCAAGTTGATAAACAAACCCTTTTTTTTGTAAAAGCTCCCCATGCCGCTCTTTCACTTTAATAGTGGCCGCACACCTTTCTTTAGACGCGGCTCATCTAAAGAAAGGGGCACAGCCGCCAATAATGTGAAAGCGCAGCTAGTGGCGCTTGTAAACAAAAAAAAAAGTGAAGAAATAAAATTTAAAAAACTTCCGGAAGTGTTTGGCGCCGCAAATAAACCAAAGGCGCAGCCGCCACTGTATCAGCATGGCGTGCTGTGCTATGGGAAAAAAAAGCATTGCGGGAGAGCGTGTTCTGCCTGCAAGAGCAGGCAGTTGAAAACCATTTGACAAAATAGTGCTTGGAGGCTGTAATTAAAGCCATCCGAGTAACATGGGGTGTCCTCGTGGGAGGTTACAAAATGAGACAAGGCGGTACTAAGGAGGGATTACTAAGCCTATTCACTAATGAAAATCCACACTTTACAAAGCACAATGACACAAGCCAATGAAAAATATGGGCAGAGAGTGGGCGGAGGTTCAAGCCCCCACCTGAATACTGTATGCCTCACTGAGTAGCGCATGCGCTCGCCAGCCTCGACCTAAAACAGACTCACCTCTTCCCGTATGCTTAACCCAGTTGAAAGACGCTTTGCGCATACATGGAGCCAGACTGAATTAACATGTGATGCTTTCTTTTTTTTTGCAGAGTTTTATATAGCGCGAACATTACCCGGTTTCGGGTATCAGAGCGCTTTACATAGCACCAGTTGCGTTACATCAGGACACATTCATTTTAGTTAGCACAGGCATAGAGAGATTAAGTCATTTGCCCAGAATCACAAGATGTTCAGCTTCATTGCAGAGACTCAAACCCAGTTCTCCAGATTTGAGCTCGACCGCCCTAGCCGTTAGGCCAACTCCTCTACCCTGTACTAACTTAGGTCAAAAAATAATTTAACGCAAACTTTGTCTCTTGGTGGTAAAAGCACAGACACTCATGAAGCGGCTGAATACCACTAGGCCTAACCAAGAAAACTGAGCTCAAGTCCTATCTTCCCCACTTACCCAAATTGTGTGATCCTATGCAAATCACTTTGATTCACATACCTCATTTTAATTGAGCGTCAGATCTGAAACCACAGTGAATATATATATATTGTTTTTTTAAACACAATTTTTCTGATGAATTTCCCTTTTTCTGCAAGGACTGTTTATTTTGGATTGTGGCCTAGTTTTGATTAAAAGGGTTCCTTCGTGTGTAACCTGCCAACAGCAATGTCAGGTTTTCCCGTTTAGTAGCGTTTGATAAAGACATTTTAGTGTCTGTAACATCAGCGCTCTCTGGTCCTGAAATTGTCACGTGTTTTGCATTCTGCTTCCTGTTTCCTCCTCTCCACTCCTTGGCTGCAGCCTTCGGGTCGGTCCCTGCTACCAAAGGACATTCAAGGTGTCTCAAAGCTCTCTCTGCATTAACTAGAGTTGGGTGCTGTTGAAGCTCGGAGCAACAAGGAGAGGGGGAGGAGCTCACAGACTAACAGGGAGAGCGGAGCCGAGCCAAGAGCCGAGCCAGGAGCCGAGCCAAGAGCCGAGCCGGAGCCTGGCCAAGAGCCGAGCCGAGCCGAGCCAAGAGCCGAGCCGAGCCGGAGCCTGGCTCGGCTCTTAGCTCCCTTTCACGAGCTAAATCCCGGAAATGTTTGCTATGTAAATCATACAACAAAAATCACATAAAATATGATGACGTTTCTTTAAAATAAAAAAAACGGTCTTTCTTTAACGTGTGTGGAAGCTTTGACAGAAATAGCTCACGTTATAGCATTGCACTGAGAAGTGCTTATTAAAAGTGATGGTTTTTTAACATGAACATTAGTGAACTAAGAGGCAAGACAGCTGTCATGCGAACCCTGTACATGGCCTGGAGTAATAAATAGCATCAGTATAGGCACATGCGATCCTTGCACACCCTTCCGCGTGTACATGGATCCGAATGTAACCTCTGGCCTGTACTCAGGCCCAGGTGTGAGCAGAAGTCACAGAAGGGAGCGGGGCGGGCTCTGCTCCTGCCCCAGGCCTCTCATCTGGCATGCACTCAGGCCCAGGTGTGAGCAGAAGTCACAGAAGGGAGCGGGGCGGGCTCTGCTCCTGCCCCAGGCCTCTCATCTGGCATGCACTCAGGCCCAGGTGTGAGCAGAAGTCACAGAAGGGAGCGGGGCGGGCTCTGCTCCTGCCCCAGGCCTCTCATCTGGCATGCACTCAGGCCCAGGTGTGAGCAGAAGTCACAGAAGGGAGCGGGGCGGGCTCTGCTCCTGCCCCAGGCCTCTCATCTGGCATGCACTCAGGCCCAGGTGTGAGCAGAAGTCACAGAAGGGAGCGGGGCGGGCTCTGCTCCTGCCCCAGGCCTGTCAATCATCAATGAGAGGGGAGAGATAGGCTGCCTTTCTCTATCTCCAATCCCCTGACTCACTCACCCCAACAGAGGAGGGAGGCCGAGCTACTGTCAATCACCCCCACAGAGGAGGGAGTATGGTTCCTCAATGCTCTGACTCACTCACCCCAACAGAGGAGGGAGGCCGAGCTCTCAGTGCTCCTCCCTCAGTCCTGTCAATCACCCCCACAGAGGAGGGAGTATGGTTCCTCAATCCCCTGACTCACTCACCCCAACAGAGGAGGGAGGCCGAGCTACTGTCAATCACCCCCACAGAGGAGGGAGTATGGTTCCTCAATGCTCTGACTCACTCACCCCAACAGAGGAGGGAGGCCGAGCTCTCAGTGCTCCTCCCTCAGTCCTGTCAATCACCCCCACAGAGGAGGGAGTATGGTTCCTCAATCCCCTGACTCACTCACCCCAACAGAGGAGGGAGGCCGAGCTACTGTCAATCACCCCCACAGAGGAGGGAGTATGGTTCCTCAATGCTCTGACTCACTCACCCCAACAGAGGAGGGAGGCCGAGCTCTCAGTGCTCCTCCCTCAGTCCTGTCAATCACCCCCACAGAGGAGGGAGTATGGTTCCTCAATCCCCTGACTCACTCACCCCAACAGAGGAGGGAGGCCGAGCTACTGTCAATCACCCCCACAGAGGAGGGAGTATGGTTCCTCAATGCTCTGACTCACTCACCCCAACAGAGGAGGGAGGCCGAGCTCTCAGTGCTCCTCCCTCAGTCCTGTCAATCACCCCCACAGAGGAGGGAGTATGGTTCCTCAATGCTCTGACTCACTCACCCCAACAGAGGAGGGAGGCCGAGCTCTCAGTGCTCCTCCCTCAGTCCTGTCAATCACCCCCACAGAGGAGGGAGTATGGTTCCTCAATGCTCTGACTCACTCACCCCAACAGAGGAGGGAGGCCGATCTCTAAGTGCTCCTCCCTCAGTCCTGTCAATCACCCCCACAGAGGAGGGAGTATGGTTCCTCAATGCTCTGACTCACTCACCCCAACAGAGGAGGGAGGCCGAGCTCTCAGTGCTCCTCCCTCAGTCCTGTCAATCACCCCCACAGAGGAGGGAGTATGGTTCCTCAATCCCCTGACTCACTCACCCCAACAGAGGAGGGAGGCCGAGCTACTGTCAATCACCCCCACAGAGGAGGGAGTATGGTTCCTCAATGCTCTGACTCACTCACCCCAACAGAGGAGGGAGGCCGAGCTCTCAGTGCTCCTTCCTCGGTCCTGTCAATCACCCCCACAGAGGAGGGAGTATGGTTCCTCAATGCTCTGACTCACTCACCCCAACAGAGGAGGGAGGCCGATCTCTAAGTGCTCCTCCCTCAGTCCTGTCAATCACCCCCACAGAGGAGGGAGTATGGTTCCTCAATGCTCTGACTCACTCACCCCAACAGAGGAGGGAGGCCGAGCTCTCAGTGCTCCTCCCTCAGTCCTGTCAATCACCCCCACAGAGGAGGGAGTATGGTTCCTCAATGCTCTGACTCACTCACCCCAACAGAGGAGGGAGGCCGAGCTATCAGTGCTCCTTCCTCAGTCCTGTCAATCACCCCAACAGAGGAGGGAGGCCGAGCTGTTAGTGTTCCTTCCTCGGTCCTGTCAATCACCCCCACAGAGGAGAGAGTATGGTTCCTCAATGCTCTGACTCACTCACCCCAACAGAGGAGGGAGGCCGAGCTATCAGTGCTCCTTCCTCAGTCCTGTCAATCACCCCAACAGAGGAGGGAGTATGGTTCCTCAATGCTCTGACTCACTCACCCCAACAGAGGAGGGAGGCCGAGCTCTCAGTGCTCCTCCCTCAGTCCTGTCAATCACCCCCACAGAGGAGGGAGTATGGTTCCTCAATGCTCTGACTCACTCACCCCAACAGAGGAGGGAGGCCGAGCTCTCAGTGCTCCTCCCTCAGTCCTGTCAATCACCCCCACAGAGGAGGGAGTATGGTTCCTCAATCCCCTGACTCACTCACCCCAACAGAGGAGGGAGGCCGAGCTACTGTCAATCACCCCCACAGAGGAGGGAGTATGGTTCCTCAATGCTCTGACTCACTCACCCCAACAGAGGAGGGAGGCCGAGCTCTCAGTGCTCCTCCCTCAGTCCTGTCAATCACCCCCACAGAGGAGGGAGTATGGTTCCTCAATCCCCTGACTCACTCACCCCAACAGAGGAGGGAGGCCGAGCTACTGTCAATCACCCCCACAGAGGAGGGAGTATGGTTCCTCAATGCTCTGACTCACTCACCCCAACAGAGGAGGGAGGCCGAGCTCTCAGTGCTCCTCCCTCAGTCCTGTCAATCACCCCCACAGAGGAGGGAGTATGGTTCCTCAATCCCCTGACTCACTCACCCCAACAGAGGAGGGAGGCCGAGCTACTGTCAATCACCCCCACAGAGGAGGGAGTATGGTTCCTCAATGCTCTGACTCACTCACCCCAACAGAGGAGGGAGGCCGAGCTATCAGTGCTCCTCCCTCAGTCCTGTCAATCACCCCCACAGAGGAGGGAGTATGGTTCCTCAATCCCCTGACTCACTCACCCCAACAGAGGAGGGAGGCCGAGCTACTGTCAATCACCCCCACAGAGGAGAGAGTATGGTTCCTCAATGCTCTGACTCACTCACCCCAACAGAGGAGGGAGGCCGAGCTCTCAGTGCTCCTCCCTCAGTCCTGTCAATCACCCCCACAGAGGAGGGAGTATGGTTCCTCAATGCTCTGACTCACTCACCCCAACAGAGGAGGGAGGCCGAGCTCTCAGTGCTCCTCCCTCAGTCCTGTCAATCACCCCCACAGAGGAGGGAGTATGGTTCCTCAATGCTCTGACTCACTCACCCCAACAGAGGAGGGAGGCCGATCTCTAAGTGCTCCTCCCTCAGTCCTGTCAATCACCCCCACAGAGGAGGGAGTATGGTTCCTCAATGCTCTGACTCACTCACCCCAACAGAGGAGGGAGGCCGAGCTCTCAGTGCTCCTCCCTCAGTCCTGTCAATCACCCCCACAGAGGAGGGAGTATGGTTCCTCAATGCTCTGACTCACTCACCCCAACAGAGGAGGGAGGCCGAGCTATCAGTGCTCCTTCCTCAGTCCTGTCAATCACCCCAACAGAGGAGGGAGTATGGTTCCTCAATGCTCTGACTCACTCACCCCAACAGAGGAGGGAGGCCGAGCTCTCAGTGCTCCTCCCTCAGTCCTGTCAATCACCCCCACAGAGGAGGGAGTATGGTTCCTCAATGCTCTGACTCACTCACCCCAACAGAGGAGGGAGGCCGAGCTCTCAGTGCTCCTCCCTCAGTCCTGTCAATCACCCCCACAGAGGAGGGAGTATGGTTCCTCAATCCCCTGACTCACTCACCCCAACAGAGGAGGGAGGCCGAGCTACTGTCAATCACCCCCACAGAGGAGGGAGTATGGTTCCTCAATGCTCTGACTCACTCACCCCAACAGAGGAGGGAGGCCGAGCTCTCAGTGCTCCTCCCTCAGTCCTGTCAATCACCCCCACAGCGGAGGGAGTATGGTTCCTCAATCCCCTGACTCACTCACCCCAACAGAGGAGGGAGGCCGAGCTACTGTCAATCACCCCCACAGAGGAGGGAGTATGGTTCCTCAATGCTCTGACTCACTCACCCCAACAGAGGAGGGAGGCCGAGCTATCAGTGCTCCTCCCTCAGTCCTGTCAATCACCCCCACAGAGGAGGGAGTATGGTTCCTCAATCCCCTGACTCACTCACCCCAACAGAGGAGGGAGGCCGAGCTACTGTCAATCACCCCCACAGAGGAGGGAGTATGGTTCCTCAATGCTCTGACTCACTCACCCCAACAGAGGAGGGAGGCCGAGCTCTCAGTGCTCCTTCCTCGGTCCTGTCAATCACCCCCACAGAGGAGGGAGTATGGTTCCTCAATGCTCTGACTCACTCACCCCAACAGAGGAGGGAGGCCGATCTCTAAGTGCTCCTCCCTCAGTCCTGTCAATCACCCCCACAGAGGAGGGAGTATGGTTCCTCAATGCTCTGACTCACTCACCCCAACAGAGGAGGGAGGCCGATCTCTAAGTGCTCCTCCCTCAGTCCTGTCAATCACCCCCACAGAGGAGGGAGTATGGTTCCTCAATGCTCTGACTCACTCACCCCAACAGAGGAGGGAGGCCGAGCTATCAGTGCTCCTCCCTCAGTCCTGTCAATCACCCCCACAGAGGAGGGAGTATGGTTCCTCAATGCTCTGACTCACTCACCCCAACAGAGGAGGGAGGCCGATCTCTAAGTGCTCCTCCCTCAGTCCTGTCAATCACCCCCACAGAGGAGGGAGTATGGTTCCTCAATCCCCTGACTCACTCACCCCAACAGAGGAGGGAGGCCGAGCTACTGTCAATCACCCCCACAGAGGAGGGAGTATGGTTCCTCAATGCTCTGACTCACTCACCCCAACAGAGGAGGGAGGCCGATCTCTAAGTGCTCCTCCCTCAGTCCTGTCAATCACCCCCACAGAGGAGGGAGTATGGTTCCTCAATGCTCTGACTCACTCACCCCAACAGAGGAGGGAGGCCGAGCTCTCAGTGCTCCTCCCTCAGTCCTGTCAATCACCCCCACAGAGGAGGGAGTATGGTTCCTCAATGCTCTGACTCACTCACCCCAACAGAGGAGGGAGGCCGAGCTATCAGTGCTCCTCCCTCAGTCCTGTCAATCACCCCCACAGAGGAGGGAGTATGGTTCCTCAATGCTCTGACTCACTCACCCCAACAGAGGAGGGAGGCCGAGCTCTCAGTGCTCCTCCCTCAGTCCTGTCAATCACCCCCACAGAGGAGGGAGTATGGTTCCTCAATGCTCTGACTCACTCACCCCAACAGAGGAGGGAGGCCGAGCTATCAGTGCTCCTTCCTCAGTCCTGTCAATCACCCCAACAGAGGAGGGAGGCCGAGCTGTTAGTGTTCCTTCCTCGGTCCTGTCAATCACCCCCACAGAGGAGGGAGTATGGTTCCTCAATGCTCTGACTCACTCACCCCAACAGAGGAGGGAGGCCGATCTCTAAGTGCTCCTCCCTCAGTCCTGTCAATCACCCCCACAGAGGAGGGAGTATGGTTCCTCAATGCTCTGACTCACTCACCCCAACAGAGGAGGGAGGCCGATCTCTAAGTGCTCCTCCCTCAGTCCTGTCAATCACCCCCACAGAGGAGGGAGTATGGTTCCTCAATGCTCTGACTCACTCACCCCAACAGAGGAGGGAGGCCGAGCTCTCAGTGCTCCTCCCTCAGTCCTGTCAATCACCCCCACAGAGGAGGGAGTATGGTTCCTCAATGCTCTGACTCACTCACCCCAACAGAGGAGGGAGGCCGAGCTCTCAGTGCTCCTCCCTCAGTCCTGTCAATCACCCCCACAGAGGAGGGAGTATGGTTCCTCAATGCTCTGACTCACTCACCCCAACAGAGGAGGGAGGCCGAGCTATCAGTGCTCCTTCCTCAGTCCTGTCAATCACCCCAACAGAGGAGGGAGGCCGAGCTGTTAGTGTTCCTTCCTCGGTCATGTCAATCACCCCCACAGAGGAGGGAGTATGGTTCCTCAATGCTCTGATTCACTCACCTGAGAGAGCTCTAAATATGAGCTGCAGTCTCTGAAAGGAGGGAGGGCTGGCTGGCCCCAGCCTCAGTCCTCCTCGCCAGTCCCAGCTGGGAGTGAATCACTCTCTAGGGGTATGGCAGGAGGGGCTTGTGAGACAGCTGAGGAGGCGGAGAGACATGCTTCCTGTCTGTCCTCTCTCCACCCTGAGAGCCTGGCCGGCCAATGCAGACAAGAGAGGGGGCTTCCGAGACAGCCCGTGGGGCAGGACAGCTGTTCCCGCTCCTCTGTGTCTGAGAGACTGCCAGTCTGCCTGCCTCTGCAGACAGAGGAGGGGGCTTCCGAGACAGTTCGTGGGGCAGGAAGGCCTCTTGCCCTCCCCCTGCCTCCTAGAGTCTGACAGTCTCTGCAGGCAGGAGAGGGGGCTTCCGAGACAGTCCGTGGGGCAGGAAGGCCTCTTGCCCTCCCCCTGCCTCCTAGAGTCTGACAGTCCCTGCAGGCAGGGGAGGGGGCTTCCGAGACAGTCTGTGGGGCAGGAAGGCCTCTTGCTTTCCCCTGTCTCCTAGAGTCTGACAGTCCCTGCAGGCAGGGGAGGGGGCTTCCGAGACAGTCCGTGGGGCAGGAAGGCCTCTTGCCCTCCCCCTGCCTCCTAGAGTCTGACAGTTCCTGCAGGCAGGGGAGGGGGCTTCCGAGACAGTCCGTGGGGCAGGAAGGCCTCTTGCCCCCTCCCCTGCTTCCGAGAGCCCGGCAGATCCAACAGACAGCCTCATTTAGAATGCACCAGCCCATGAGACCGTCTGCTCACGACAGGCCTCTAATGGGCCTCCGTCCTTCCCGGCCATTAGCATCTCTGCACAAGGTCAGTCTGGCGTCCTCAGAGCCAGGCCTTGGAAGGACAGACCGCCTCCTTCCGGCGGATGGAACCGACTTCAGAGCGCTGTGAGCAGTGCAG
Organism: Lissotriton vulgaris; assembly: GCF_964263255.1. Lineage (NCBI taxonomy): Eukaryota > Metazoa > Chordata > Amphibia > Caudata > Salamandridae > Lissotriton > Lissotriton vulgaris. Next base: position 26,278,931 of record NC_141699.1, read on the forward strand.
GGCTAGGGTGCCCTGGCACTAATTTGAGTTCAGTGAGCATCCAGTGGACACCTCACTTCAGTTATTTTGTACAATAAATATATGAAAAGTGAGGGCCCCCAATTGTTTTTTTTTTTTAAGTTTGATTTATTGAAGAAAAAATAAAGGAAAGGGAGGGAGGGGGAGAGGGGAAGGAAGAGTTACAGTGAATGGATATACAAAATAAGCAATACAGTAATGAATTCCATGTAAGGGATGCACAACAAGCATGAAGAGTTACGAGCAGTAATACTTACATTGAGATAAAAGGCAAATTTGATATGATACAATTGAATAATTGCAATAAGCAAAAACAAGAAAATCATGGGGGTTTACGGACTTCAACTGCGGTAGGATCAGGGGAGGGATGTATAGGAGCAGAGGAGCAAAGGTATGTTACTAAGGGAAGCCAAATCAAGTCTCGTTTAATAGCTAGAGATATAGGTGTGACGTAATTAGTATCCAAACGATGATGAAAGCAAACCGCATTCCACCAAGATTGGTAGGAAATAGAAGCAGCCTGTTTCCAGTTTGAGGTAATAGTGTGAAAAGCTATGGCTATTAAGAGGTCAAGCAAAAGGTAGTGATTAGGGGAAAGAGGAAGTTCTGGTGAAAGAGAACCTAGAAAAATTTGTGTAGGGGAAAAGGGAACTTGAAATCGAAAAAATTTCTGTATTTGCTTCCAAACTAGGTGCCAGAACTGGGAAGTAGGAGGGCATTCAAACAACATATGTTTAAGGTCTGCGGTGGAACAGGAGCATGACCAACAAGTAGAAAGGGTATCTGGTGAATAACGGGATAGAACTAGTGGAGTGAATAGGGTTCTGTTATAAATAAAATATAAAGTTTGGGTGGTATTCGCAGCTCTAGAGGTTTTATGAAGCTTAGTCCAGATTTTTTCCCAAAAAAGTACAGGCCAAGTCTGAGAGAGATCAGATTCCCAAGCAAGTTCGATGCGTGATTTAGGTCTATCATCAACAAAGCGGAACGAATTGTACAGAGCGGATGCAGAAGGAGAAGTCTCTAACAAAGTAGAAGTGGATTTATGTTCTAGAGGAATATCATTGGAGGATGACAAGGAGCGAAGATGGGAGATCAAAACAGGTAAGAGGGTAGCGTGTTGCACTCGGGCAGAAGCAGGAAATGAGTAAAGGGATTGGAGCTTCTGAAAGGAGAGAGGCGCACCTTGAGATACTAATTGGGAAATCCAACAAATTCCACGAGAATACCAAGATTTCCAAAAGAAAGTGCGGTTATGAATTTTGAGGAGTGAGTTGTTCCAGATTGGCTGTTCATGAAGGGAAAGGAGGGATGGATAAGATGAAGATAATAATGGTGAAAGGAGAGTTCGAGAATGAGAGATAGCAGGTGTGCGAAGACGAGCTAGAGAAGAAGAAAAGGATAGAAATTTGCGAAAGGTGAAAGGAGAAATGAAGGAAGTTTCCATTTTTAACCAGACGGGAGGGTAGTGAGGGAGATCAGAAGATAGCCAGCGAATTGATTGTTTCATGGTAAAGGCTCGATGATATTCCCTAAAATCAGGAAAACGTATTCCAGAATGAGCCTTATCCTTCCGTAAAGAAGCAAGGGCTATCCGAGGACGCTTACCGTTCCAAAGAAATTTCAATAGTAAAGAGTCAATCTTTTTGAAGAAAGAAACTGGAATGCAAAGTGGGAGCATGGAACTAGTATAAAGAAGAAGAGGGGATAGCATCATTTTTATAGAATTGAGTCGACCCCACCAGGATAGAAAAAGTGGATGCCAACGTGTTATAGCCGTGTCCATTTTTTTGGAGATGTAATCAAAGTTTAATTTAAGAGTGTCAGATAGAAGGGGGGCGAACCAAACTCCCAAATATTAAATTTTAGTTGGTTGCCATGAAAAACCCGTTTGGGTAAAAATATGTTTTTGGCAGAGGGGATTTAAGGGTAAGATTTCGCATTTATCAGCGTTTAAACGATAACCAGAAACCGCAGAGAAGGAAGAGACTTGTTGAAGGAAGGAGGGGATAGAAGTAGTAGGATTGGAACAGTAAAAAAGAATATCATCAGCATAAACTGAGAGCTTAACCTGATGGGAGCCAAATTGAAAACCAGAAATGTTGTCATCTAGACGGATTTTAGTAAGAAAAGGTTCTAATGCTAATACAAAAAGTAAAGGGGATAAGGGGCATCCCTGTCGAACACCTCTATGTAAGGAAAAATAATCGGAAGAGAGCCCATTAACAAAAATAGAAGCTTGAGGATCAGAATAAAGTAAAGAAATCAGAGAGATAAATTTGGAGGGAATATTAAACCAGCGTAAAGCTTGAAACATAAAATCCCATCCAATCCTATCAAAGGCTTTCTCTGCGTCTAAAGAGATAGCTGCGAAGGGAAAAGGTAGAGAAGAAGCCTTGCTGGGTATATTGAGGAAGACACGTGAGTTGTCAGAGGAGAGGCGCCCTTTGACGAAGCCCGCCTGCTCAGGACCAAGTAGATCTGGGAGAAGAGGGTCCATGCGTAATGCTAAGATCTTAGCTAGAATCTTATAATCAGTGTTGACTAAGGAAATTGGTCTATAATTTTTGCACAATGTATGATCCTTATCGTCTTTGGGAATCAAACAAATTAAAGCTTGTTGAAATGAACCACCTGAGGAACCGGATCCAATGAAGCTTTGAAACAAAAGGAGGAGTTTGGGGAGAAGAAGAGAGGTAAAATGACTATAAAATTAAATGGTAAAACCGTCAGGGCCTGGAGATTTACCATGACGTAATTTAGAGACAGCATGGGATATTTCAGCGATCAAAATATCTTGCTCTAGGGAATGAAAATCCATGTGGCAAAGTGGAGGAGCGGGTAGAGAGTGAAAATAAGAGAGGAGATCATCAGTGTTGGGGATTTGTTCAGGGGTGTAAAGGTTATCATAAAATTTGACAAATTCTGTAAGGATGTCTTTATCCTTAAATGTAGAATCTCCAGAAGAAGTCTTGATAGATTCGATCTTTGTGTGCTCCTTCCTTATTTTTAAATAATTAGCCAGAAGCTTCCCCATTTTATACTTACCACCATAATATCTGGAATTACATTTGAGCAAGGTGTTAGAAGCAGCATCGGTTGTGTATTTGTTAAATGAAATCTTAGCATCAATAAGTGATTTAAGAGAAGAATCTGATTTAGATGCATAATAGGCAAGTTCTAAAGCTTTGATATCAGCCAAGATCTTTGCTGATTTGGCTTCTCAACGTTTCTTTCATTTGGCCACAAAATTGATGATAAAACCTCTAGAGTCTGCTTTAAAAGAGTCCCAAACTGTAACGAAAGAGGAATCGGGGGTATGATTTAAAAGAAAGAATTCGTTGGCAAAGGCAGTAAATTCGGTGCAGAAAGCGGGTTCTAGAAGTAAAGCATTGTTGAACCGCCATCTACCTGAGTGAGGAGAAAATGGGATTAAGTCAAGGTCTACAAATACTGGAGCATGGTCGGAAAGGAGAATGGAATCAATTTCAGAGCGGATGGCATGTTGGGACAGAGATTTACTAAGGAAAATATGGTCAATGCGGGATTGGGATTGATGGGGGGGAGTAGAAACTATACTCTCTAACATCAGGGTTACACAGTCTCCAAATATCCACTAAAGCATTACTTTGAAAAGAATTCACAAATTGAGTGTGCATTCGAAAGGGTACAAATTTGACTTTTGACTGACGGTCAAGGAAAGGGTCAGTAACTTGATTACAATCTCCTCCAAGAAGTATGTAATCTCCAGACAGGGAGGATAGTTTAGAAGAAATAGAGGGCCAAAAAGACCTGTCAATTCCAGTAGGGGCATACACGTTGAAAAGGGTAAGAGGAATGTTATCAATAAGTAATGTAACAAGAACCCAACGGCCATCAACATCACATTCATGAACAATGGAGGAGACATTTAACTTTTTATGTAACAGAATTACAACACCATTCTTTCTCGTTGCCGTAGGGGAACAAATAACATGACCCACCCAACAACGTTTGAGCTTTAGAGCTTCTGCTTCAGCAAGATGTGTCTCTTGTAGGAGGGCAACATCAGTCTTAAATCTTGCCAAATGTGAGAGAACTCTTTGCCTTTTAATGGGATTATTCAATCCCTTAACGTTCCATGTCGTTACACGGAATGAAACAATGGAGAAAAACAACTAGCAATAACATGCCTATTAATGCATAAAAAATAAACTAAGAAAATTGAGAGAAGTGAAAATTCAATGGTAAAGAGAAGAAGATAAGAGAGAAGAAAGAAAAAGGGAAAAGGCACAGAAAAAAGAGAAAGAGAACTGCTGCAAAGAGAGTATTGAAACATAGAAGAAAGAAGAGAAGAGATAGACCAGAGAATAGAAAGAAAAGAGAAAATGGGAGATAAAGGAAAAGAAAAGGAGAAAAATGACTGAGAGCAAGCAGAGGAAAATAGAAAGAGAAAGAGGACAGGAACAATAGATAACAAAAAGACAGTACAAGTCCAAATCGAACGACTGAAAGACATACTTACGGGTACGGGAAATGCAAACGGAAACGGGGTAGTAGGCATCAAAAAGATGACAGCGACATCACCAAGAGAGGACGCCAGACCACAATGTTCACAGATCCACAAGCAGCGCACATACATCGGGGAGACACCGGATGGAAAAGGAATAAGAAGGAGTGGTGTCTGAAAATGGAAGAGAAGAAAAAGATCAACACCATGAGAACAAGGAAAAAATGAGTCAGGTCACAGGACAAGAAGGACAAAATAGCAAGGAAAACTTGCAGCAAGAACAAGAGATTCAGAGAATTAGAACAACAACATTAAGGATAATAGACGAGAAGGAGCTGCAGGCTCAATCATGGCGGTCTGGAAACGTCCATGACATCAGGGCTCTGTTGTCGAAGAAACTCTTGAAGGACTGCAGGGTCTTCATAAGTAGTAGTTTTGTCTTTGTAGGTAACTTTGAAGATACAAGGGTGAAGAAGACCATATCTTGCGTTGAAAGCTCTGAGCTGAGGACGTAAGTCAAGAAATCTTTTCCGCCTGTCTGCAGTAGTCTTGGAGACATCCTGAGATAGATAAAGACGGTGACCTTGCCACATGATTTGCTTTTTGAGTTTTGCAGCTGAAAGAACCTGCAAGAGGTCAGTGTACTGAAGAAATACCATAATGACCCCCCTGGGCTTAGAGGAAACTCGAGGACCAAGGCGGTGAGCTCTTTGGATGTTGATGGAGGCCAGAGCTGGGGTATCCAAAATTTTTGAAAGGAAAGTCTGAAAGAAAGTAGTGGGGTTAGACCCCTCTGTAAGTTCCGGAAGTCCGTAAAGGCGTAGGTTGTTCCTACGATTTCTATTTTCCAAATCCTCTGACTGTTTTTTCAGCAAAAGAACCTCAGCTTCCAATGAAGAGATACGAGAGCAGGATGTGTGGAGAGATTTCGAAGATTGTTCCAAGATAAGAACCCGAGATTCTAAAGTAGACCATTTATCCTGCATGGCTTGCATATTCTTAGTGGTAGCCTCCATGAAAGGCTTGAGAGCGTGAATCTCCTCCAAGATGATGTCCATTGTAGATGGAGAGGCGCCATTTTCAGGAGCAGGAGGATCTTTTTTAAGGCGTTTACCAGAAACTAGAGGTGCCTTCCCTCCATTCTGAGATTTAGGAATAGCACCATGCAAGATGTCAGGTTTTGGCGACTTGCCTCCCTCCATATCCGGAAGTGGGGAATCAGAATCTGATTCGGAAGGCAGCTTGGTACCCGCGGCGAGCCTCAGGTTGCGGAGTTTCCCCATATAAGAGCGCTGAGCAGTGATGAGAAATGGAGAGCACTTCAGCATGCAAAAGAGTTAAAGCTGCGAGTGACCAACAGCAAACAACCTGGTTGACCACTAGAGGAGATGACAGTAGATAAGTCAGGTTTATTAATGGTCAGTCATTTAGTATCAACGAAGATGAAATGGCATTATTGAAATGTTGCACACGCCAGGGTGAAGAGAAAGAAAACCAAAAACATTCAGTAGCGTAGAGAAAGAAACAAGCCTGACTAGCATATAGCAGTTGAGTTGAGGGAGAAAGTCAAAATGAAAGGTGCGCCACATATGTGGAAACATGAGGCAGGCATCATCACAAAATGGCGGCTGTAGAGCGAGTCGTAGTCACAGGCTCAATTAAGAGAGGCAAAACTGCATTCCAATAGTGCACATCATGATAAAAAACTCACCACAGAGTTAAGAGTTGCCCCAGCACATACATAGGCAATTCATGTGGGAGAAAAGACTTCAGGCAGCAAGAAGCGCGATGAGCACAAAATGGCGGTCGGGACAGAAATCGCGACTGGAACGAGCAAGTCCGCGAAAAAGCCGCAAAACTCCGAAATAATGAGGGCGCTAGGCTCACCTCATGTTACTAGTCAGGCGCGCAACACCCATTGGGCTCACCGGGCTTCAGCCCCCCCCCCGTCGCCTCCTCTGCCCGGGCTAAGATGGCACGCACTGAAATGGTGCAGGAAGGCTGCGCATCCGTTCCGAGAATGTGATTGCTTTAATGATTTCTGAGAGGCCCAGCAGCCCGAGCCAGACAGCCAGCCTCAAACAGTTTCACTGAGTGAACCCCCAGCCCCCACCTCTTGTTTTCCTTTAGAGTGGCGCTGAGGTGAAATCCTTGCCTGAAGGCAGGGATTTCACCTAAACACTTGATGTGTTCAGCATGGGGTGTGAAGATGTGCACAGCAGGGGGAAAGGGCTGGCCAGTGCAGGTGACGCTTTTCCTTTGTAAAGGAATTCCTGCTGGCGTCATAGCCCAGGGAGTGCTGTCTGCGCACTTGTATAAATGTGTATTCCATACAAGTGGACAGACAGCAAAACCCTGGGCTATGACGCCAGCAGAAATTGGGGGCAAGGGTGCCAATTTTTGATTTTCTCCTCAGGAGCATTTTTTAAATGCACAATCAAATAACGGTTGTTTGTTCCCTCTTTGAGCGTTGAAAACTTTGGTGTGCACTCCTCTAATGGACAGCCTTAAAATATCTTGTAAATCAGAAGTTTATTTCAGGTGACAGTAATATGAACCAAGCTATCAAGAGAAAGTGAACGATTCCCTGAATTTCGTAGAATAAAGCCCACTACGAACGTATGCATTTAGCTCAATAAATGTAATTTATATAGCAAAAACATAATCTAATATTATCAATAAATATGACACTCGAAGGATTACTTGCAAGTGCTTTTTTAGAGTTAATTAGAAAACACCTTTATTTTTGCTGTCGTGATGGCAGTGGTAATGTAGGACTCAATTCATAAACATTTTGCTACGTGTACATGTGACTTTCTCGTTTACGTACTCCTACATCCCAAATGTGAGCAAGGAGTATTGCTGTCCTACTTTTGCCAGGAGTACCCAAAGAGTAAGCCCCTTGGTATATAGAATTAAAGAGGAGCCTTAGAGAAGTGTACGCTCTCAAAGTTGTCTTTCTGACCTGGTCTCCTCAGATCCTAATAAATAGACAGGAGCCCTCGACTCTCCACAAAAGTTCACTGACAGGAAGATGAGGTCCCACTTATCGAGGAAGAAGTGGCAATCACTACAAAGTAGTGTCACAGACTCTTAACAGAAAAGCTGCTTACATTGCTCGGCTTACATTATGCACATGTAGTGTAAGTTTGTAGTGTTCATTTTTTGGGGTGCTAGTGGGTAACTTTAGGGTTCAGGGTGGGTGTGAGTTTTAGTGTGCCAGGGGGCAATTTTAGGGTTCAGGGTGGGTTACGGATCGGGGTGCCAGTGGGTAATTTTAGGGTTCTGAGTGGGTATGGGTTTTGGGGTTCCAGGGGGGTAATTTTAGGGATCCGGGCGGGCATGGGTTTTGGGGTGCCAGGCGGTAATTATAGGGTTCAGCGTGGGTATGTGTTTTGGTGTGCCAGGGGTAATTTTAGGGTTCAAGGCAGGTATGGGTTTTGGGGTGTCAGGGGGCAATTTTAGGGTTCAGGGTGGGTATGGGTTATGGGGTGCCAGGGGAGAATTTATGGTTCAGGATGGGTATGGGTTATGGGGTGCCAGGGGGGAATTTATGTTTCAGCATGGGTATGGGTTTTGGGGTGCCAGGGGTCATTTTTAGGTTCAGGGTGGGTATGGGTTTTGGGGTGCCATGGGGTTAATTTTAGGGTTCAGCGTGGGTATGGGTTTTGGGGTGCCAGGGGCAATTTTAAGATTCCAGGGTGGTGATTTTAGGGTTCAGGGTGGTAATGGGTTTTGGGATGCCAGGGGGTAATTTTAGGGTTTGGGGTGGGTATGGGTTTTGGGGTGCCGGTGATAATTTTAGGGAAGAGAATGGGTATGGGTTTTCAGGTGCCAGGGGTAATTTTAGGGTTCAGGGAGGGCATGGTTTTTGGGGTTCCAGGGGTAATTTTAGGGTTCGGGGTCGGTATGGGATTTGGGGTGCTAGGGGGTAACTTTAGGGTTCAGGGAAATAATGGGTTTTGGGGTACCATACGGTTAATTTTAGGGTTCAGGGCGGTATGGGTTTTAGGGTGTGAGGGGGTTAATTTTAGGGTTCAGCGTGGGTATGTGTTTTGGTGTGCCAGGGGTAATATTTGGGTTCAGGGCAGGTGTGAGTTTTGGGGTGTTGGGGGGTAATTTTAGGGTTTAGGGTGGTAATAGGTTTTGGGGTGCCATGGGGTTAATTTTAGGATTCAGTGCGGGTATGGGGTTTAGGGTGGGAGGGGAAGCATTTTAGGTTTCATGGTGGGTGTGGGTTTATCAGGTGTCAGGGGGGCAATTTTAGGGTTCAGGGAGGGTATGGGTTTTGGGGTGCCGGGGGGTAATTTTAGGGTTCAGGGTAGTAATGGGTTTTGGGTGCCAGGGGGTAATTTTAGGGTTCAGCGTAGGTATGTGTTTTGGTGTGCCAGGGGTAATTTTAGGGTTCAGGGTGGGTATGGGTTTTGGGGTGCCAGGGGGGGATTTAATGTTCAGTATGGGTATGGGTTTTGGGGTGCCAGGGGTAATTTTAAGGTTCAGGGTGGGTATGGGTTTTGGGGGGCAAGGGTGTAATTTTAGGGATCAGCGCAGGTATGAGTTTTGAGGCTCCAGGGGGTGATTTTAGGGTTCAGGGTGGGCATGGGTTTTGCGGTGCCAGGGGGTAATTTTGTGGTTCAGGGTGGTAATGGATTTGAGGGGGCAAGGTTGTAATTTTATGGATCAGTACGGCTATGGGTTTTGGGGTGCCAGAGGTAAATTTAGGGTTCAGGGTGGGTATGGTTTTGGGGGGCAAGGGTGTAATTTCAGGGATCAGCGCGGGTATGGGGGTTGGGGTTCTAGGGGGATGATTTCAGGGTTCAGGGTGGTAATGGGTTTTGGGGTGCGAGGGGGTAGTTTTAGGGTTCGGTGGTTATGGGTTTTGGGGTGCCAGGGGTGTAATTTGGAGGTTCGGGTGGTAATGGATTTTGGGGGGCAAGCAGTAATATGAGCGTTTAGCATGGGTATGGGTTTTGGGGTGCCAGGGGTAATTTTAGCGTTCAGGGTGGGTATGGGTTTTTGGGTACCTGGGGAAATTTTAGGGTTCAGGGCGGGTATGGGTTTTGGTGTGCCAAGGGGGTAACTTTGGGGTTCAGGGTGGGTATGGGTTATGGGGTACCCGGGGTAATTTTAGGGTTCAGGGTGGGTATGGGTTTTGGACTTGCAATGATAAACATTTCACAAGCACATTGTCCTCCTATAGAAGCAATTGTTGACGAACTGGCGAAAAAGGGTCGTCGCCTTGAAATGGCATTGTGAAAATCGGTTATATTGTGTTCCTAAAGTGCCTTGTAGTAAAATATATTAAATTGGTCTTTTAATTCAGTACATTCTGTTCCTTTTTCATAAGACAATAGGACATAAATGCATCAAATTAACACAAATGTGTGCTCTAATTGTTGTCCAGTTTCAAATGCAGAATTCATCACGTTTTCTCCGCTTGACCTGAGCATTAATCGATCCCGATTATCTACCATTTTAACCCCGCCCCATTATTTTAACATTAGCCACGCCCCTTCATTTGCCATGTTAGCCCCCCCCGAAATGAAGACCTAGTTGCGCCCCTGTTACTAGTCATTTGCGCTGTTTTTGGAGGTTGGACAGCTGCAGACGCCACCGAGAAGAGGTCCGTGGAGTGGGTCGGCTCCGGAGCTCCGGGACTACGCCGCAATCTTCCGCGATGCGTAGCCACGCCCCCCAGGGCCCCCAATTGTACTTGAGCCAGGTAACCAGACCAGCACATAGGTTTGTTCTGACTAGACTTAGACTTAGGTTGGCCCATGGATTGGTGGCTTTCCCACAGTTAAAAAAGCATCCAGTTGGACCATGCCCATGCAATGGTCACTCGAAACAGAGCACCCTGCACTTTATGCTAATTTGTACTCTCTTTGTGAACTTGAGGATTGTTTATCTAAAACCAATTTTTAAAAAATATGCTATTTTTAATGTTGATGATGCTATGAAATTGATTTATGAATTGAATTCTCCGGACAAATGTTTTTATATTGCCACGTTTTTATGTAAGTCACTGCAGCTTAGGAAAGGCATGATTTTTTAATCCTGTTTTATCTGTACAATTATGTAATCATTTTGCTTATGTGCTTTTATGGTCATTGTTCTTTTAATGCACCGAATAAAGCTTCATGAAATGAAATGAGTTCAGTGATCACCTAAGACCGCTAGTACCCGGTGCCACTGCTCCTGCTGCACCTATGATATCTACACCCACTACCCTGACCACTGCGCCTTTCACCAGGCCGGGTCGCCCCCTTGCTCCTCCTGCCGCCTCCTGCTCCAGCCTGCTCCTGCCTGCATTCCCTGCCGCATTCTTCCTCCCAGAGGCCCCCCGAGCGGACCAGCCTCTGCAGTGCCGCCCGCTAGCCCGCTAGCCCGTTCCCGCCGCAGCTCGCCACAGGCCCCGCCCACCACCGGCCCATTGGCCGAGCCGAGACCGACGCCCAGCTGACCCGCCCATCGTCCCCCTTCTTATGACGCCCCCGGAGCGACCGCGCAGCGGACGCACGCAGCGGGAGCACCGATTGAGCGCCGAAGGTGCGCCAAAGGTAAGCCCGTCTGCGCCCGTCCGCGCCTGGACCGCGCCCAGCGCCAGGACCCCTGGCCCCCACCGACGGAAGACGACCCGACTGTCCTACAATGCCACCGAACTCATCGCACTCAACACCGGCGGGATCCCTGGATGCTACCGAGCCACCCCGAGGCGCACCCACGGACCCTTCAGCTGCCACGCCTGCAAGTTCACCTGCATCCGGACCTGCCCCACACCAGCACCCGCCAAGCCGAACACCAGCAGCAACCACCTCAAGTGCATCCTGCTCAACACCCGCTCCGTCCACAGGCACGCCATCGAACTCTGGAACCTCCTCGACACCACAGCTCCTGACGTCGCCTTCCTCACAGAAACCTGGATGAACGACTCCTCAGCGCCCGACATCGCCATCGCCATCCCAGAGGGCTACAAGATCACCCGAAGAGACCGCGTCAAACAGACTGGAGGAGGCATCGCCATCATCCACAGGGACACCATCCACATCACGACCAACACCGACGACACCCTGAAAACCGCCGAACACCTACACTTCCAGATCCGCACCGACCCGAAGACCACCCTCAGAGGCACCCTGATCTACCGACCCCCGGGACCACGCACACAATTCAGCGAGGACATCGCCGACTTCGTCAGCCCGCATGCCCTCCCCTCCGCTGACTACATCCTCCTGGGGGACCTCAACTTCCACCTGGAGAACAACAACGACCGCAACACCACCACCCTGCTCGACAACCTCGCCAACCTCGGACTCAAGCAGCTGGTATCCACCCCCACCCACCTCGCCGGACACACACTCGACGCCGTCTTCTCATCCAGCAAAGACATCGCCTTCAGCCACGCCACTGGACTCCACTGGACGGACCACAGCTGCGTCCACTTCACCTTCAGAAGAACGACGATCCACCACCACCAGCAACCGGTTGCTCGAAGAAGCTGGAACAAGATCACAGCCGACCAGCTCGCCGCTTCCCTGAGCCAACACCCCCCCGCCAGCTCAGCGAACCCCAGCCAGGCCGCCGACAACCTCACGAAGTGGATCAACAACTGCGCGGACGAACTCGCCCCACTGAGGACCCCGCCTAGCAGACGCGGCAGCAAGAAGGCCCCATGGTTCACCGACGAACTCAAGAGCTCCAAGAAGAACTGCCGAGCCCTCGAGAAAGCCTGGAGAAGGGAACCAACACCGGACAACATGACCGCCCTCAAGCTTGCCACCCGGAAGCACCACCAACTGATCCGCGCCACTAAGAAAACTGCATTCAAGGACCGGCTAGACAACAACGCACACAGTTGCAAGGAACTCTTCAACATTGTCAAAGAGCTCTCCAACCCCAACGCCGGAAACAACGACATCACCCCATCGCAAGACCTCTGCAACTCCCTCGCCTCCTACTTCCACAACAAGATCGCGGACATACACAACAGCTTCAGCACTCAACCGACGCACGCCACAACCGAACCTCCGCCCCCCACCACCACCCTCCGCGCCTGGACTCCGATCAGCACCGAAGACACCATCCGCTTGATGAACTCCATCCACTCCGGATCTCCGACCGACCCCTGCCCTCACCACGTCTTCAACAAGGCCGACGCGGTCATCGCACCCCACCTGCGGGACATCATCACACCTCCTTCGACACCGCCACCTTCCCGGAGAGCTGGAAGCACGCCGAACTCAGCGCCCTACTCAAGAAACCTACAGCGGACCCCACCGAACTCAAGAATTACCGCCCCATCTCGCTCCTCCCGTTCCCAGCCAAAGTCATCGAGAAGACCATCAACAAGCAGCTGGCCGCCTTCCTCGAGACGAATGGATCCCTCGACCCCTCACAGTCTGGCTTCCGAGCCAACCACAGCACCGAGACCGCCCTCATCGCTGCCACCGATGACATCCGAGCCCTGATGGACAACGGAGAAACAGCGGCCCTCATCCTCCTAGACCTCTCCGCTGCATTCGACACTGTCTGCCACCGCACCCTAGTGCAGCGCCTCAGCAACGTTGGAATCCAGGAGAAGGCACTGGAATGGATCATCTCCTTCCTCGACGGAAGAACACAGAGAGTCCGTCTACCACCGTACAAGTCAGAGGCCACCGAAGTCATCTGCGGCGTCCCTCAAGGATCCTCGCTGAGCCCCACCCTCTTCAACGTCTACATGAGCCCCCTCGCGGCCATCGCACGCCAACACAACCTCAACATCATCTCCTACGCTGACGACACCCAGCTGATCCTCTCCCTGACCAACGACCCCGCCGCCGCCAGAGCCAACCTTCACGAAGGGATGAAAGAGGTAGCCGAATGGATGACGACCAGCCGCCTGAAACTGAACGGAAGTCCTCATCCTGGGTTCCTCGCCCTCCGCCTGGGACGACTCCTGGTGGCCCCCCGCCCTGGGCAGCGCACCCAAACCGACAGACCACGCACGCAACCTGGGCTTCATCTTGGACTCCTCCCTCACCATGACCAGACAAGTCAACGCCGTCTCCTCGTCATGCTTCAACATCCTGCGTATGCTACGGAAGATCTTCCGGTGGATCCCCACCGAGACCAGGAAGACGGTCACCCAGGCCCTCGTCACCAGCCGACTGGACTACGGCAACGCCCTCTACGCCGGAACCACCGCCAAGCTCCAGAAGAGACTCCAGCAGATCCAGAACGCCTCAGCCAGACTCATCCTTGACATCCCACGACACAGCCACATCTCCGGACATCTGAGAGACCTGCATTGGCTCCCCGTCAACAAAAGAATCACCTTCCGCCTCCTCACCCACGCACACAAAGCCCTACACGATCAAGGCCCTAGCTACCTCAACAACCGCATCAACTTCTACGCTCCCAAACGACATCTCCGATCAGCCAGCCACGCCCTCGCCGCCGTCCCCCGCATCCGAAGAACGACAACAGGAGGAAGGTCCTTCTCCTACCTGGCCGCCAAGGCCTGGAACTCCCTACCGACCGACCTGCCCCTGACCCAAGACCACCTCTCCTTCAGGAAGAAGCTCAAGACCTGGCGAGCAGTAGCAGCACCCCCCCCCCCCCCCCTAGCGCCTTATGACCCTCCGGGTAAGTAGTGCGCTATATAAATGCCTGTGATTTATTGATTGATTGACTGTGAGTGACGTACCTTCGACCCAAACAGACCACTCATCTCGATCTGGGTAACCTTGGTGGGGGCAATCGGAGACGAGGAGCGCCCTGCTGCCCCCTCTCTGCACCCCTTTTGAGCCACTGTCACTGCTATGGTCCCAAGCTTGTGGCATGTAACATGACAAAGCTTACATCGCATGTCAGTGTGTCCTGCTGTGTTGTATGAACTGACCCAGCTGCGAGCAGCATGTCGGAGCCAATGTGAAACGTTCGTCGTGAAGGCAAAGCGCTATATTTGAGTAGAATTGTAGCGCTGCAGAACCACCGTGTTTTAGACGCTTAGACGCATATCTTATTAAACCTGATAACATTTCTGCATGCCATCAGCACAAGCCATAGACTGAGTCGTTGTTTAACTCTGCATAAACTTCATCCCTGCTGCAACAGAAATATAATTCACAAAGAAACATGACTTTAAATTGCATTTGACATGTGTAGCGTATTCAAGCCAAACTCTCTTTCATCCTGAAAACGGTGACTGACTCAGCCACGCGCCATCCTTTTAGACTGCGAGCCAGACATGTGACTGACCTTGTCCAACCCAACCTTCGTTGTAGATTGCTAGTCTAACGCGTGGTTTGCACTGACTCCTCAGTCCATTCAGACAGCAGGCTTGACACGGGATTGGCTCTTCCACACAGCTAGTCTCCTGTCAGACAGGAGGTTGACAGGGGACTGACTGGCTCGGCTCTATCTGTCTTCTACAAGATTCGCTCGATGTGTGACTGGCTGCCCCCAAAACAGTCACCTGAACCCCCTTATTAAGGCAGTGACCTGCCAGCTGTCAGACTCTGCCCCAGCCCTCCTGGCCTTTTAGAAGGGCTGTATATCATTGCAGAAACATGGTCGGAGATGAAAATTGTGGACTAAAAAACCTTAACAAAAATATCCCTTTAGCTGTCGGACTCTGACCCAGCCCTCCTGGCCTTTCAGAAGCGATGACTCGCCAAGTGTCAGATTCCGCCCCAGCCCCGCAGGCCTTCCAGCCTCCGGCCTGTAGAGCAGCGGAGAAGGGGAGCCCGGGCCAATGTTCTGATATTTATTATATATCACCAGTAAAAGGAATCCTTCTTTAATTGTCCACGACAGGGCATGCCTGACACCTGCCCCGCCCCCTCATTTACATACAGCCACGCGGCTCCGGCATCTTCTCTGTTGAAATGATGAGAGGCTTGCTGGAGACCCCGCCCCTCCCCCTCCTTGAGAGGGCCCTTTGTACCCACATCTGGAGACCGTAATTGCATCTGTACGGATTCTGAGAGCAGCGGGTCCGTCCCCTTGAACCCCGGAGGTAATTACAGGAGGGGGGGCTGAACCCCTCAAAGAGCTGCTGTCAGACGGGTGACATTAGATCACTAAAGCGGAGAGCAGGCGGGGGGCGGGGCTATGACGCCATCAAGAGGGAGTCTTGACGAGCCACCAGCTGTGCGTCTGCTGGACTTGGAAGCCATCACGGGCCTTTTATTTGTTTATTCATCTGTTGATGCTCAATACCCAGGACGGATGTGCGTCACGATCTGAAGCACCGGGGCCACACCTGCCCCCCCCCTTCCCCCCCCCCCCCCGGGGCGTGGACCCACACCTCCCCCCCCCAGGGGCATGAACCCACACGTGCCCCCCAGGGGCATGAACCCACACCTGCCCTCCCAGGGGCGTGGACTGGTGTGAGAGGCAGTGTCCCTTCGACTCACACCTAGGCATGGGCGGATTTTGCGGATTGGCAATCCGCGAATTTGCGGATTTGCGAATTTGCGGATTGCGAAATCCGCAAAATTTGCGAATTCTCGCGGATTTTGCGGATTTTTTTTGTGTTCGCATGGGTTTCTGCAAGTTCGCGAGGGTTTTGTACAATTTCGCAAATTGCGAAATTGTACAAAACCCTCGCGAACTTGCAGAAACCCGTGCAAACACAATGTGCCCAGCCTACTCATGTAACAGACATGCCATAGTGTAAAAATAAAGTTTACGAAGTTCATTTTATGTGTTGTTTTTAAAAAATAGGTATTTTTTTTTGTAAGACCTGTTTAATGTTGGCATGTATGATGTAACTATTTTACAATGGCACCAGCATGTTGCCAGCGCCGTTGTAAAATAGTTACAAAGTTAGCTTGCACAGGAAGCACTTAGATAAAATAAAGCAGCACCTGCTTCGTTTTATCTAGTGGTTCCTGTGCAAGCTAACTTTGTAACTATTTTACAACGGTGCTGGCAGCTTGCTGGCGCCATTGTTAAATAGTTACATGAGTGGGGGTTCAACTTTTGAACCCGTTACGTCCGCGGATTTTTTTTTGCGGATTTTGCGGGAAATCCGCAAAATTCGCGGATTGCGGATTTCCCAAAAATCCGCAAAATCCGCGGGAGTAACGGATTTCCCGCTCATGCTTACTCACACCTACCCTAGGGTGACCAACTGGCATGGGTGCAAATTCAGGACGGAAAGTGTACAAATTCAGGACAAAGGGTCAAAATTCAGGACAAAAATTCAGGACACAA
This sequence comes from Lissotriton vulgaris, assembly GCF_964263255.1. NCBI lineage: Eukaryota > Metazoa > Chordata > Amphibia > Caudata > Salamandridae > Lissotriton > Lissotriton vulgaris. The sequence goes on from NC_141699.1 coordinate 26,295,642, forward strand.
GGTCAAAATTCAGGACAAAACTTCGGGACAAAAGGTACGTTTTACAGACACATCAGAGGAAGTTGCACAATAGTATAAAAGTGAGTAAACAGACAACCATTTAAGTAAAAGTCAAAATAAGTTTAGATTAGGTTGAGACAATCGTGCACTTTATGGTTTTTCGGTATGCATGCAGCTTTGAGCAACTGTGCTGTTTTTTTGTTGTACTTCATAAGATAGTAATCTATTTATATGGTTACTGCACTGGGTTGTCCAGTCCGATATTTTGTTTACAACTCATGGTCCTGAGCAGGCATGTTTGGTGGGGGAAGTGGTCAGGAAGATCTGCCCGGATAGACTTTGATATCAGCATCTCATATCTGAGCGCCATTGTGAAGCGTAAAGCGACGCGCATAGGTGAACTAAGGGGAGGATTGCTGTGATGAACCCACTATAGGGAACACATTATGGGTGTTTCAGCAAGTGGAACTTAAAATATGGAATCTGACTTTGCTTATGGGGGCTTCACAAAGAGTTGCACCATCTGACGGCAGTCTCAAAGGTGCTTTTCGCAGCTTTCTTAAAGAAGGCACTGTCAATACACTATTACATCGTTTATTTTTGACGCTTTGCCTTTTGCTACAAGCACAATATACATATCAAGCACAGCTCATGGCACTATGAGGCTCTCCCTAAAACCTTACACCTAAAACAAAACATACAAACATTTACAATTACTAGTGTAACATTCAAGTAGCAGTTGGGTGTCACTCAAAATGTGATATGTATGATGTACAGATCCCATACATAAGCACAGAGCAAATACTGAATAGTAACATATAAGCAAGGGAGTAGCCAGAATTTTAAAATACCTCCTACTTTGAACCAAAGCTCTTATGGCACCAAGAAAGCAAATAAGTCATTACAGCCCTCCCCAGAAGAGCTCTCTTGTCCAAGGATCTAGCCATTTATCCTTCAATCTAACTCCTGATATCCACCATTTCAAATTTATATTATGTCATCTATTAATTCTTTCATCCATAATTCAGTCTTTCACCATTCATTCTGTCCTTCCATCTGTGTGCCCATCCATATCCAAACATTTTCAAACATTTGCAAACGTATCCATCATCTATCCTTCCATCCATCATTTCACTCATCCATCCCTCCATCCATCCCTCCATCCATCATTTCACTCATCCATCCCTCAATCCAGTCATTTACCCTTTCATCCAGGCCAACCTTTCACTCATCCTTCCACTCTTCCATCCATCCACTCACTCATCCATCCACCCATTTACCCTTTCAGCCATCCTTTCACTTACTTATCCATCACCCAGTCATTCATCCATATACCCATTCAACTTTACACTCATCCATCCATCCATCCTTTCTCCCAGTTCTCCACCCTCCCTTTCACTCATGTATGCATTCTTTCACACATACATCTTTACATTATTCCTTTCCCTCATCCAGACACCCATTCCCCCATCCATTCTGCCAATCATTCATCCATGCTTTAACTCATCCATCCATCTATCCTCCCTTTCTCGCTCCATTCCCCTTTCACTCAGCCAGTCACCCTTCCATCCTCCCTTCACCTATCCACCCACTCATACATCAATCCATTGACCCTATCACTCATCCATCCTGTCTCTCATCCATCCACCCTTTCACTCATCTATCCATCCTTTTTTCTATTCTCCCTTTCACTCGCTCATGCATCCACTTGTCCACCAATCCATCCATTCGCTCATCCATCCAACCATTTACCCTTTCACCCACCCACCCATCCTTCCACTTACTAATCCATCAACTTTTCACTCATCCATCCATTCTTTCTTCCAGCTCGCCAACCTCCCTTTCACTCATGTATGCTCCACATTCCAATGTTCTATAGGGACCGGATCCCCCAGCATGCTCCACGCCCTCCCATCACCCACCCAATAATTAAACTTGAGATCTTTGGTGGGTGACAAAAAACGGCCATGTTTAATATTCACAAACATAAACATGACGATGTATTATCATTAGAATTATTAAAACTTGCAAATCAGAACACCAATTATAACTGTACATTATCATTTTTATAATCACACAGAATTACATTATCCCCCCAGCACCAAGGGGCCCTCTGGCCAGGCTCTCCCCAGGAAGCGATGCCCACGCGAGGTGCAACCCACCTGCGTCATAGAGTGATGGGCCCCAGCCCTCGTAACCTTGTCCGTCATTTCCAGGGCACCACCACTCCTCCACCAGGTTGACCAGGGACCCAGGAGGCTCGTACCTGTCGCCCTAGCCTCCCCAACCGGTGGTCTCCATCCCCCTGTGAAGAGCTTACCCTCTCTCCCCTCAGTGCTGGCCTAAGGGAGTGCTCAAAGGTGGACTCCCGTCTATGCCATCTATCAAGATTAGTGTTCAAATGTCTCATTACCGCCACACCCCTTCTACTGCCTAGCTAAGGGACGGGTGGGTGGGAGATTAAATAAACAGGCTACCGAGCCTGGGAGTACCAAGGCGGAGGGGGGGGGGGCAGAAGATACGAGCAGGTCCGTGCGCAGGCGGGAAAAGAGGCCGACCGAATTCCGAGTGAGACCTATATAGGTCACGGCCTCTGACCCCGCCCGCGCCGGAAATGCGTCACTGCCTCCCCCGGAAGGACTTCGCCTACCCGGTCGCCTCCCATAGGGTGGCGACCGGCTACTCTGCAAATGGGGTGCGTGGGCCGGGGGGCCGGCCCCTAAAGGCGGGCTCGTCTAGCCTTGCCCTTAGTATAGGGACCGGATCCCCCAGCATGCTCCACGCCCTCCCATCACCCACCCAATAATTAAACTTGAGATCTTTGGTGGGTGACAAAAAACGGCCATGTTTAATATTCACAAACATAAACATGACGATGTATTATCATTAGAATTATTAAAACTTGCAAATCAGAACACCAATTATAACTGTACATTATCATTTTTATAATCACACAGAATGACATTATCCCCCCAGCACCAAGGGGCCCTCTGGCCAGGCTCTCCCCAGGAAGCGATGCCCACGCGAGGTGCAACCCACCTGCGTCATAGAGTGATGGGCCCCAGCCCTCGTAACCTTGTCCGTCATTTCCAGGGCACCACCACTCCTCCACCAGGTTGACCAGGGACCCAGGAGGCTCGTACCTGTCGCCCTAGCCTCCCCAACCGGTGGTCTCCATCCCCCTGTGAAGAGCTTACCCTCTCTCCCCTCAGTGCTGGCCTAAGGGAGTGCTCAAAGGTGGACTCCCGTCTATGCCATCTATCAAGATTAGTGTTCAAATGTCTCATTTCCGCCACAAGGGCGACTAGGGGCCATAGGTCCGGCGCCCTTCCAGTAGATGCAGAACAAAAGACCAGATTCCATTAATCCAAGCGTCCATGCCAATGTCAGACAAGTGCACTCCATCCTGGTGGAACATAGCCGGGCCAGAAACCATCTTATGGGGTAAGTGCAGCAAGCGGCCCTTCGCTGAGCACAGCTTTGCTAACTCACCATTCAAACGTCTCACTGAAATGTTCAAAACCCTAGCTCTGATGTCTTTGCCCCACCATTTCCTCGGAATCATGCAGGACCATGCGATCCTGGCCTGTGGGAAAGTGTGACCGAGCCAAGAAAATTCTGCGAGGAGCGCCTCCTTGACTGCCAGTCGTCCACGGTCAACCATGTCATTGCCGCCCAGATGGATTATGATAAGGTCCGGGGACTTCTGTCCCTCGCGTTCTTTAATCTCCTCCACGAGCCGCCGTAGATGCCGAATGCGCATTCCTCCCACACCGTGCCATAGAAATTCAGCCCCGACCAAACTCGATGGCTTCCTCAGACGGCGCCGTTGCAGATGCTCCGCCGCCCGTCGCACAAATGAGTGACCCAACACCCACACCACCATGCCCGGCATACTAATCAGAGAGGAAATAGAAAAGTTAGCAAAATCGTGGCAACAAATTGGTTGTCAAAGTAATTCAGGGCGAATGTAACGCTTAAAACAATCAGACGACCAGCGGCCCACCTTCATGACCGCCACAGATGACAACCCTGCCCCTGCCGCCAAAGTTGCCGCCCCTATTCTGAAGGAGTGGGAAGAGTAACCCGCGCCCCCCAAGCCCAGATGTGTCAAGGCCCTCTGCAACACTGCCTTGAATTGGAACTGCGATACGCACTCCCCATTCTCATGGATGAACAAGGCTGACCACCCCCCACTAGGGCGCCCGGCTAGGTATTTCTGCATGCAAGCCACCGGGCATACCGGGGCTCCCAGAGCGGGGCGCAGGTGAATCACCGCCCCCTTACCCGCCTGGTCGGTTTTGGATTTCGTAAGGATCACCACCAGGTCACCATGCTCAATCCTCGTGTCCCTAAACTTAATCCCACCCTCCTGATTGCTACGGGAAGACCCCACAATCTCCCCCAGGCGGAAGGCACCATAAAACGCCAAGGAAAACGCCGCTGCAAAGAGCTTGGCCTCATATGATGAGGTGCATAGCGTAGGCAATACCCCCAGGATATCCCCCAGTGTCCTCACATCTAAAGGGCGCCTGCAATCCCGCTTGGGCCCCTCTAGCCTCGCCCAACCCGATAAAGCCTTCCTAACCACAAAGGATGACCCAGGATCGTGTGAACCCGCCAATCTAGCAAAGAACCCCACTGCTGAATCATGGGCCCTAGCATAAGAGAGAGACCTGCCCTGGTCCTTGATGCGCTGCAAGAAATAATACATGGCCGGCTCGGAAAACCAGTTTGCACTGCCTGTCTCCTGGACCAGGCACCTGTAAGTCAAAAAACACTGTTGATACCTAACCCGAGTGCGGTCACTCAGTGAGGCACCTACCAGCCCCGCTAGAGCGGGGCTCCAATCCTCCACAGTGATGGGGGAAACACTGTCATCTCGTCCTCCGCTTCGGGGTGGAACTTCCTGAACTCCTGTAACTTGGAACGAGACAAAGCATCAGCAGCGTGGTTATCAACGCCCGGAATGTGCGCCGCCCTGAACGTCAAATTCAACTTCAGACACTCCAACACCAGCCGCTTCAGCAGTCTCAACACGTGTACACACGTAGCCCCCTGCCTAATAATAGCTTCCACTACAGACATGTTGTCAGACCAAAAGATCACCCATCTGTTCTTGAAGTGCTCTGCCCAGATGCACACTGCTACCAGGATCGGGAACAATTCCAAAAATGCAATGTTCTTCGTCAGACCACTCTCATGCCACTCCCGTGGCCATTCAGCCCCACACCAACGTGGGCCCAAGATTGCCCCAAAACCAATGCTCCCAGCTGCATCCGTGAACAATCCCAGTTCCTTGCTAGATACTGCTGGTGCTGGCCAGACAACAGAACCATTAAAGTTAGACAAAAAACCCAGCCACACTTTCAAGTCATTTTTCACCTCCGCCCTGAGGCGCACCCTGTGGTGTTTCTCGGACAGGCCTACCATAGCTCTTGCAATTGACCTCGAGAAAGGGCGGCCCATGGGGATTATCCTTAGGGCAAAATTCAGCTGGCCAACAAGTATCTGTAACTGATGTAGAGTCACCTTAGTAGAAGATAATGCCACCTCAATGGCCCTGGAAAAGGCCTGAACCTTGTCTAGAGGTAACCTGCACTCGCCTGCCACTGAGTCAATCTCTATTCCCAAAAAAGACATGCATGTCGCCGGGCCGACCGTCTTACCAGGGGCCAGGGGTATCTTGAATTCATGAAACATGGCCACTAATTGTTCCAAAGCCTGCTCACAATCTGCGGAGGCCGCAGGCCCCATCACCATAAAGTCATCTAGGTAATGCACGACCCCTTTGTATCCAGACCTATATGTGAATAGCCAGTGAAGCATTGAGCTAAAAGTCTCAAAATAACGGCAAGATACTGCACACCCCATAGGCATACACCGGTCATAATAGAACTTGCCATCCCACTGGAAACCTAACAGGTGATAGTCCTCAGGATGCACTGGCAGAAGGCGAAAGGCAGATTCTATGTCTGTTTTTGCCATGATGGCTCCTGGGCCCAGGTCCCTCAATTTCTGTAAAGCGGCATCAAATGAGGCATAATTCACTGAACACAGGGCAGGGTCGATTGCATCGTTCACTGAGGCCCCTCTGGGTGCCGACAAATTATGAATCATCCTAAACTGACCAGGGTCCTTCTTGGGGACCACCCCTAAAGGAGAACACACAAAACCAGGCAAGGGGGGAGTCAAAAAGGGGCCCGCTACCCGCCCCAACCCCAGCTCTTTGTCAATCTTTGATCCGACTACCGCTGGCTGGGCCCGTGTTGACAGTAAATTATTGCAATAATCAACAGGGGGAACGTTCTGTGCTGGGATGCGAAAACCCTCAGAAAAACCTAGGTACAACAACTCGGCTGATGACCGGTCAGGATACTGATTCAGCCAATAAATCAGTCTCCCAATGTCCACGGGAGTGGGCAATTCAAGGCTGTGGGGGCTTGATGTCCTTACCCCCTCCTCCCTTTTCTTTGGATTTTTTGATGCACTTGAACTCTGGGTGGGAGGGGTGCCCACAATAGGAGCACACATGTTTAAACTTGCACTTATCTGAGGGCCAGGTGCATGTCTTCCTGTTAAAGGCCCAACAAGTTCCTCTTTTCTCACCGGCCCCTCCCTGCGAAGTCCGAAAGGGCTGCCTAGCTGGTTGAAACCCCCCAGACCTACCACCATTCACGCTTTCCAGCCAAACATTGACCTCCACCTGGTCCCACCCCATGTCAGGATCCTGCACCTTTTCCCATCTAAAGTCCCTATCGTAGTCTAACCAAGCAGAACCACCATGAGTTGCGTGTGCTTTCAAAATCTTATGCTGGTAATAAACCAAGGATGCCGCCAGCTCTGGCTTCTTCTCTATCAACACTGTCATGAACACCTGAAAACCAAACAGCCAATTGGTAATAGACTCCTCTACTCTCGGCCTCCTATCCTTAGAAGCGCCGTCCTTACCATCCTTATCCTTACACTCAACCTCCCACCGATTGGGTCGAATGAGAGAGAACAGATCAACATATTCCCCCTTCCAGATCTTCTCTTTAATGTCGAGTGGCACATGAGTAGCCAGGCGGCCAGGTTTAGATAGCACATAACCCTGCCCCCCCCCGGCTGTCTGCCCACTGGCAGATAAAACACTCGGGCCCTCAGGCTTACCTCCTGAAGACGCGGGACCGACCGTCCCTGATGCGGTGGACTGTTGGCCTAAGTGCCCCTTGGCTCCCCGCTCTTTGACCAGTAACGCTAGTTGAGCTCTTATCTCGCTAAGAGTGGGATCATCCGATGCATTAGGCGCCCAAGGCGCAACCGCTGCAGTGGCCCCTACAGTCCCTGATGTGGAGGGAGGGGCCACTGCCACCGGCATCGCCCCCACCCCCCCACCTTCCTGCACCTTAGGGCCTGCTGATAATGCTTTAAGGGCCCGCAATATTTCAATGAGCGGGCCCGAAGCTGCACCCCCCGAGGGGGGAGCCAGTGGTGCTGCAGGCTGGGACGCCGATGGGGCCATTGGCGCTAATGGTGCTACTATATCAGGAGGAAGCACCCCCCCCCCCAGTGACCGGGACCGGCGCAAGAGCAGCTAATGCTCCGCGAATTTCCTCTAAAATTGCCCCAGTCCTATCCTCTGGTGGGCCCGCAGGAGCGGACGTCCCCGGAATACCTTGGGGGTTGCCAGGTGCTGCTGGGGGTAATTCAGGGTGCCTAGGGGGCGGTACAGGGACTACCTCTGGTTCGAGGGGGACCTCCTTAGGGGGCGCCTTCGCCCGACCACCTGCTTTCTTCCCCTTGCCCCGCCCGCCCGGTTTCTGAACCCTGGGTTTTTTATTTAAAGGGGGGAAAGCGGCCCTAGGGGGAACCCCCGGCCTCCTTGGGCGCTCGGCGACTGCCTCAGGCTCCGGCTCGGGCTCGGAAAGCTCCCCCTCCCCTTCCTCCCCACTACTGGCCTCCCCATCGTTGAATTTGGCGAGGAGCGCCTTCAGTAATTGAGCCACTTCTGGGTCTTTGCCCTTTCGCTTTTGATGGACGCCTTTGGGTGGCATAGCGCAGTCGGGTTCAGCAAGCGCGGGAAAATCAAAACACTTGACCCTAGATTAAAACACTTGACCCTCACGCTCGCAGCTCGCCTACGCAGCGCCGCTCTCACAGGACCCCCTCCCGCCTTCGCAGCTCGCGCACCCGGCGGCAGGCAAGGGGAGTCAGAGCTCAGCGAGCAATCACCAATTGAAAAATACGCTACCGCCCGAACAGGCCCCAGGGACACCCACAAAACAGCTAATGCAGGGCGAACCCTGAAGCCCACCCAGGACAGCAGCCTCGTGAGCTACACCCCTTACCTGTCGCGCTGGTCGCAGCTGCCCAGACTCCGTTCCAACGACTCCGCTCGGCCCAGCTCGCACTCCTCCCGGCCTCTGAACAGCCGCCGCAACTCCGCCGACACCACGCGTGAAGCGAGGGACAGGATCGACTATGGGGCAGGGGATGCTACTCGATCACGGGGGATGACCAGCAATTAAAGATTAAATAAACAGGCTACCGAGCCTGGGAGTACCAAGGCGGAGGGGGGGGGGCAGAAGATACGAGCAGGTCCGTGCGCAGGCGGGAAAAGAGGCCGACCGAATTCCGAGTGAGACCTATATAGGTCACGGCCTCTGACCCCGCCCGCGCCGGAAATGCGTCACTGCCTCCCCCGGAAGGACTTCGCCTACCCGGTCGCCTCCCATAGGGTGGCGACCGGCTACTCTGCAAATGGGGTGCGTGGGCCGGGGGGCCGGCCCCTAAAGGCGGGCTCGTCTAGCCTTGCCCTTAGTAATGTTATTTATTTCTTCTGCAAGCATAAGCAATGTGGAAAAAATAGCAAACATATTAAAAAGTAAAATAAAGGTGTTGCCTAGCAGCCCAGGTGCAAAGCCCAGGCAATGAAGGGCACCCCTTTTTGGGCTGTTGTGCACATATGATTTGTCACTTGCTGTGAAGAGACAGAGCCACTATGGTTTCACTCACCATGTATAAATTCATGTTTATGATAAACTTTTGAGAAAGCATGAGTTGGGCCAAACCTAAAACTAACGCATCATTTAACGCGCAAGAGACAGCCAAGTCTAACAAAGGTGTTTACCAACCACAGCGTCCCGCAGAAGCACCAACTTCTCCCCAAAGCTTCCAATTGCCTTTAAGACAATACACTTCAAGAAAGTTAGGGAGCGTCCGTCATCAGGGTTTTCTTAACTACGAGCCATTGCTAGATTAATTATAAAGCATCTGTGTATTGAAACTGGTGAGCACGGGGTCAACTGTTTACAGATCGAAAGTGGGAAACAGTTTGGAGGGGCAGGGAAGTATGAATTAACATCTCTTAAAAAATAACCATGAGGCCACAGATCTCATCAGGCTTAAGGTGGTTTCAGTTGATTATAAAGTTATTAAAGCTAAAAACATGAGCGCATAATCTTCAAAGGAAAGAACTGCCGTTTTGGGATCGAGAAAGCGTGTTGGAGGCACATCTGGACGTGGGTGACCTGGGGAATCTGCAGCCGGCACCAATTGTGCGGGAGCAAGGTTTGTCAAATTATTCGATCAGCGCTGCTCCTGCCGCCCTGGCAAGCCTGAGTCAACGTGTGAAACACTGGGCATTTAACAGATTGCTCCAGGGCAGTCTTCACAGCATGTGCCTAATGAGCGTAATCACGACACTCACAGGAAGAAGACCAGGGCAGACCAATGGGGGCAAAAGGACAGCTAAAGAGAGCAGGGTGTAACAGCTTAGTTGGCCCATTGTCATTCTGTATGTGGCAGTCAGCCGCAGACAGAATGACAATGGGCGGGGTGGGCTGCTCTTATCCTCGAGGAAGAGTTCGAGGCGCCCCATCAGTGGCCTGAGGCTTCTCGCTGGGAGCAGTGCTGCTCCCCGCAAGGCCAGAATTACGGACAAACGGCGTCCGTTAAAAGGACTCTCACGGACAACGGACGTGAGGTCCAATTTACGGACTGTTCGTGAAATTTACGGATGGTTGGTCACCCTAACCTGCCCTATCAGGGGCGTGGAAAGGTGTGTGAGGCAGCGTCCCTTCAGACCCTCACCTGCCCTCCCAGGGGCATGGACGGGGGTGAGAGGCAGTGTCCGTTCGGGCCCACACCTGCCCTGCCAGGGGCATGGACGGGGGTGAGAGGCAGTGTCCGTTCGGGCCCACACCTGCCCCCCCAGGGGCATGGACGGGGGTGAGAGGCAGTGTCCCTTCGGGCCCACACCTGCCCCCCCAGGGGCATGGACGGGGGTGAGAGGCAGTGTCCCTTCGGGCCCACACCTGCCCTGCCAGGGGCATGGACGGGGGTGAGAGGCAGTGTCCCTTCGGGCCCACACCTGCCCTCCCAGGGGCATGGACGGGGGTGAGAGGCAGCGTCCCTTCGCACCCACACCTGCCCTCCCAGGGGCGTGGACTGGTGTGTGAGGCAGCGTCCCTTCGCACCCACACCTGCCCTCCTAGGGGCGTGGACGGGTGTGAGAGGCAGTGTCCCTTCGGGCCCACACCTGCCCTCCCAGGGGCATGGGCGGGTGTGAGAGGCAGTGTCCCTTCAGACCCACACCTGCCTTCCTAGGGGCGTGGGCGGGTGTGAGAGGCAGTGTCCCTTCGGGCCCACACCTGCCCTCCCAGGGGCGTGGGCGGGTGTGAGAGGCAGTGTCCCTTCGCGCCCACACCTGCCCACGCGTCCCCCCCAGCTGAAAGTCGGAGAGAACTACCCATCCTCTTGGGGATTCTCCTCGCTGAGGCGGAAGAACCTGGAGAGGCCGTCAGCGTTGGCGTGGTCGGTACCAGGGCGCTGCTCTACTGTGAAGTCCATCCCCTGAAGGGAGATTGACCATCGCAGCAGTTTGGGGTTCTCCCCCCTCATCTGCATGAGTCACCCCAAGGGTCGATGATCTGTCTGCACTCGGAAGTGGGTTCCGAATAGGTAGGGTCGGAGTTTCTTGAGGGCCCAGGCTACTGCGAACGCTTCCCGTTCGATGGTGCTCCATCTCTGTTCTCGGGGCAGTAGCCTTTTGCTGATGAATGCTACGGGCTGATCTATACCTTCCTCATGAGCTGGGATAGTACGGCCCGATGCCATGTTCGGAGGCGTCGGTCTGGACCACAAACTCTTTGGAGTGGTCCGTGGCTTGGAGTATGGGGGCATAACACATTGCGGTCTTCAAGGCGTCGAACGCCTGTTGGCAGGAGGGGGTCCAGTGCACCCGCTTGGGCTGCCTTTTTGATGTCAATTCTGTGAGGAGACCCACTATGCTGCCGTTATTCTTTATGAACCTCCGGTAGTAGCCGGTGAGGCCCAGGAAGGCTCGGACCTCGGTTTGGGTGGTGGGTGGTTCCCAGGCCAAGATGGCATCGATCTTCGGTTGGAGAGGGTCGACCTGCCCGCTTCCGACCTGGTGGCCCAGGTAGGTCACTGACCCGTGCCCAATCTGGCACTTGATGGCTTTCACCGTCAAGCCCGCCTGGCGCAGGGCTAGCAACACACTCCGGAGGTGCCGGAGGTGGTCACTCCATTGGGAACTGAACACGAGCAGTGTCCCTTCGCACCCACACCTGTCCTCCCAGGGGCGAGGACGGGTGTGAGAGACAGTGTCCCTTCGCACCCACACCTGCCCTTTCATCAGCGTGGACGGGTGTGAGAGGCCGTGTCCCTTCAGACCCACACCTGCCCTCCCAGGGGCGTGGACGGGTGTGAGAGGCAGTGTCCCTTCACACCCACACCTGCCCTCCCAGGCGAGTGGACGGGTGTGAGAGGCAGTGTCCCTTCGGATCCACACCTGCCCTCAAGGGGCGTGGACGGGTGTGAGAGGCAGTGTCCCTTCAGATCCACACCTGCCCTCCCAGGGGCGTGGACGGGTGTGAGAGGCAGTGTCCCTTCAGATCCACACCTGCCCTCCCAGGTGAGTGGACGGGTGTGAGAGGCAGTGTCCCTTCGGGCCCACACCTGCCCTCCCAGGGGCGTAGACGGATGCAAGAGGCAGTGACCCTTCGGGGCGTGGATGGGTGTGAGAGGTAGTGTCCCTTCAGACCCTCACCTGCCCTCCCAGGGGCGTGGACAGTGGTGAGAGCCAGTGTCCCTTCGGGCCCACACCTGCCCTCCCAGTGGCGTAGACGGATGCAAGAGGCAGTGACCCTTCGGGCGTGGATGGGTGTGAGAGGTAGTGTCCCTTCAGATCCACACCTGCCCCCCCAGGTGCGTGGATGGGTGAGAGAGGCAGTGTCCCTTCTGGCCCTCAACTGCCCCCCCCCCCGGGGCGTGGACAGGTGAGAGAGGCAGTGACCCTTTGGGGCATGGACGGGGATGAGAGGCAGTGTCCCTTCACACCCACACCTGCCCTCGAGAGGCGTGGACTAGTGTGAGAGGCAGTGTCCCTTCGCACCCACACCTGCCCTCCCAGGGGCGTGGACAGGTGTGAGAGGCAGAGGCCCTTCAGATCCACACCTGCCCTCAAGGGGCGTGGACTGGTGTGAGAGACAGTGTCCCTTCGCACCCACACCTGCCCTCCCAGGGGCGTGGACAGGTGTGAGAGGCAATGTCCCTTCAGGCCCACACCTGCCCTCCCAGGGGTGTAGACGGGTGCGAGAGGCAGTGCCCCTTCGGGGCGTGGACGGGTGTGAGAGGTGGTGTCCCTTCGGACCCTCACCTTCCCTCCCAGGAGCGTGGACGGGTGTGAGAGGCAGTGTCCCTTCACACCCACACCTGCCCTCCAAGGGGCGTGGACGGGTGTGTGAGGCAGCGTCCTTTCAGACCCTCACCTGCCCTCCCAGGGGCGTGGACTGGTGTGAGAGGCAGTGTCCGTTCAGACCCACACCTGCCCTCCCAGGAGCGTGGACGGGTGTGAGAGCCAGTGTCCCTTCGCACCCACACCTGCCTTTCCAGGAGCGTGGACGGGTGTGAGAGGCAGTGTCCCTTCAGATCCACACCTGCCCTCCCAGGGGTGTGGACGGGTGTGAGAGGCAGTGTCCCTTCGGGCCCGCACTTGCCCTCGAGGGGCGTGGACGGGTGTGAGAGGCAGTGTCCCTTCACACCCACACCTGCCCTCCTAGGGGCGTGGACGGGTGTGAGAGGCAGTGTCCCTTTGGGCCCACACCTGCCCTCCCAGGGGCGTGGACGGGTGTGAGAGGCAGTGTCCCTTCAAGCCCTCAACTGCCCCCCCCAGGGGCGTGGACGGGTAAGAGAGGCAGTGTCCCTTCACACCCACACCTGCCCTCCTAGGGGTGTGGACGGGTGTGAGAGGCAGTGTCCCATCGGGCCCTCAACTGCCCCCCCCCAGGGGCGTGGACGGGTGAGAGAGGCAGTGTCCCTTCGGATCCACACCTGCCCTCCCTGGGGCGTGGACGGGTGTGAGAGTCAGTGTCCCTTCAGACCCTCACCTGCCCTTCCAAAGGCGTGGACGGGTGTGAGAGGCAGTGTCCCATCGGGCCCTCAACTGCCCCCCCCAGGGGCGTGGACGGGTGAGAGAGGCAGTGTCCCTTCGGATCCACACCTGCCCTCCCTGGGGCGTGAACGGGTGTGAGAGCCAGTGTCCCTTCAGACCCTCACCTGCCCTTCCAAAGGCTGGACGGGTGTGAGAGGCAGTGTCCCATCGGGTCCTCAACTGCCCCCCCCAGGGGCGTGGATGGGTGAGAGAGGCAGTGTCCCTTCGGATCCACACCTGCCCTCCCAGGGGCGTGGATGGGTGTGAGAGGCAGTGTCTCTTCAGACCCACCCCTGCCCTCACAGGGGCGTGCACTGAGGTGAGAGGCAGTGTCCCTTCTGGACTATAAGAGGAGCGATCTCAGGGGAGAGCAGATTTTTGCACCTGACCACCCTGGGACCCCCTTCTCCTAGGAACACAGCCGAGCACTGGTGGGAGACCCTCAGGGAGAGGATCCCGAATCTAGAATCGTACGCGCTGCACTAGCACCACTCAACAAAGAGACACCACACCGGAGGTTTAAGAGAAAGTATTCTTTATCTCTTCAAGTAAAAATGGATCTTTATGATCCGCAGTTTCTCAAGTACAGGCGAGCAAGGGCTCAAAGAGTCTTGGTAGGGGTAGGGTAGTTGGACAGTCTCAAAGATTTAAGTATACGGCGCACAGCTCTCAATCCTCGAGCTGGGGGATATGGGATGATCTTGGGTCCAGCCGGACCAGAATAGTCTCTGATCCGCGATTGAATCAGCAGGGCTCGAGCAAGGAGGTCGTTGTCTTACGGTTTCGGAGAGCCGCGATCGAATCAGCAGGGCTCAAGAGTTCTCAAGGTAGCAGGGGAGCCGTGACAGCGTCAGCAGGGCTCGGTGGTCTTCTTCGGTGGAAAAGGAGCTGCAACAGCGTCAGCAGGGCTTGGTGATCTTCTCGGTTTCAGAGGAGCCGCGACAGCGTCAGCAGGGCTCAGATAGTTCTTTAGATTGCAGGAGAGCCGCGACGAAGTCAGCAGGGCTCGGTAGTCTCTTCGGTTGCAGGAAGGAGCCGCAACAAGGTCAGCAGGGCCCACGTAGTCCAGGATACAACTCCTGATCGTTCCAGAGCCACCCTTGATATAGGACTCCCTTCCTTTGATGTCCGGAGTCCTCGCAGGTGGAGGTCTTAGCACCTGGGGGCTGGGTGTTGGGGGTTCCGCCTCGGCGGCTCCTTTCATCCTTTCAAGTTGGGTCTGGAGGGATCCCAGACACTCAGCAGGCCTGGAGCCAGCCCTCAGGGAGGCCGGATGGGTGATCGAAACTCATCTCTCGAGGGGAGGTGGGAGGTGTGATCGAGCTACTCCTCCCTCTCTCGCTCACAGGGAGCACTCTACCCCGTGGCTGGGGATGGCGCCGTCGGCCGAGGTCGGGCTGGGGCCGGGGCAGCCATCTTAGGTGCAGGGACATGGGCCTCGGCTTTGGTTACCAGGAAAATGGGTGCCGAGAATGGGAAGCCTAGTGTCGGGGATGTATGTCATGGCGGGAAGGGTCGGGTTGTCCAGGGTGTTGGGGAGCTGCTGGGGTCAGGGGTGACCACGCCACGAGGCAGGGTCCAACACGGACCTTACCTGCCCTCCCAGGGGCGTGGACGGGTGTGAGAGGCAGTGTCCCTTTGGACCCACACCTGCCCTCGAGAGGTGTGGACGGGTGTGAGAGGCAGTGTCCCTTCAGACCCTCACCTGCCCTCCCAGGGGCGAGGACGGGTGTGAGAGGCAGTGTCCCTTCAGGCCCACACCTGCCCTCCCAGGGGCGTGGATGGGTGTGAGAGGCAGTGTCCCTTCAGGCCCACACCTGCCCTCCCAGGGGCGTAGACGTGTGTGAGAGAAGCTGTGTCCCTTCAGACCCACACCTGCCCTCCCAGGGGCGTGGATGGGTATGAGAGGCAGTGTCCCTTCGGATCAACACCTGCCCTCGAGGGGCATGGACGGGTGTGAGAGACAGTGTCCTTTCGCACCCACACCTGCCCTCCTAGGGGCGTGGATGGGTGTGAGAGGCAGTGTCCCTTCAGACCCTCACCTGCCCTCCCAGGGGCGAGGACGGGTGTGAGAGGCAGTGTCCCTTCAGGCCCACACCTGCCCTCCCAGGGGCGTGGACGGGTGTGAGAGGCAGTGTCCCTTCAGACCCACACCTGCCCTCCCAGTGGCGTGGATGGGTATGAGAGGCAGTGTCCCTTCGGATCAACACCTGCCCTCGAGGGGCATGGACGGGTGTGAGAGACAGTGTCCTTTCGCACCCACACCTGCCCTCCTAGGGGCGTGGATGGGTGTGAGAGGCAGTGTCCCTTCGGGCCCGCACCTGCCCTACCAGGGGCGTGGACGGGTGTGAGAGGCAGTGTCCCTTCGGGCCCACACCTGCCCTCCCAGGGGCATGGACGGGGATGAGAGGCAGTGTCCCTTCGGGCCCTCACCTGCCCTCCCAGGGGCGTGGACGGGAGTGAGAGGCAGTGTCCCTTCGGACCCTCACCTGCCCTCCCAGGGGCATGGACGGGTGTGAGAGGCAGTGTCCCTTCGGACCCTCACCTGCCCTCCCTGGGGCGTGGACGGGTGTGAGAGGCAGTGTCCCTTCGGGCCCACACCTGCCCTCCCAGGGGCATGGACGGGTGTGAGAGGCAGTGTCCCTTCGGACCCTCACCTGCCCTCCCTGGGGCGTGGACGGGTGTGAGAGGCAGTGTCCCTTCGGGCCCACACCTGCCCTCCCAGGGGCATGGACGGGGATGAGAGGCAGTGTCCCTTCGGGCCCTCACCTGCCCTCCCAGGGGCATGGACCGGTGTGAGAGGAAGTGTCCCTTCAGACCCTCACCTGCCCTTCCTGAGGCGTGGATGGGTGTGAGAGGCAGTGTCCCTTCAGACCCTCACCTGCCCTCCCAGGGGCGTGGACGGGGGTGAGAGGCCGTGTCCCTTCGGGCCCACACCTGCCCTCCCTGAGGCGTGGATGGGTGTGAGAGACAGTGTCCCTTCGCGCCCACACCTGCCCTCCCAGGGGCGTGAACGGGTGTGAGAGGCAGTGTCCCTTTGGACCCATACCTGCCCTCCCTGGTGCGTGAACTGGGGTAAGTCCTTGTGAGCCCAGGTGCATAGGGATGAAGTGGTGTCAGAACCCCCGTAGACGTCATTGGAGGACCATGAAAGATCAGCAGCTACAGCATCTCGTGGACCAGGCCAGTGGAACCAGGATGTGGAATCCAGATGAGGAGAACCTGAAAGCAGAGGGGACAGAGTCTAAACCACCCAGAGGTGACCGGGAGGCACAGGCGCACGATACCAGCCCTGGTTGGAGGTTCTTGCTGTAGCACAGTGAGGTTGAAGCAGCAGCTGTGGAGCCCAGGCCTCAATGCAGGATCGCAGGAGCCAGCCACAGGCTGGCCCATCCCAGTCAACATGTGCAGGAAGGTCAGTGGCAGGCAGGACCACCAACAAACCTTGGCAAACGCAAACAACAGTTCACAGGAGACGATGCTGTGTTGCAGACCAGAAAGGTCTGTGGGACTAACCCAGCACTGGTAAGTCAGGTCCAGCCCTTGGAGTGCAGGAGACCCAGCAAGGATCAATGGAGCCCCCTCGAGGACTCTCTGGCAGCAGGCACAGTGAGTCGCATGATGCCTCACTGTACACAGTAGATGAACGCCCCCGATGCAGAAAATGCAGACATCACATCATTCTTAAAGTTGTGCATTGTTGGAGGCAAGGCTTCTTAGAGCTTCAAGTTCTTTCATGAGGAGAGCCAAAAAGCCTTGGTTGCAGCAAATAGATGTGCACAGTGAGACGTTCACATTGGCTGGAGAGGGATTACAGTCATCCAAGTTGCAGGGAAGACTTGTCAGGCCTCTGGAGAACCAACAAACCACCACCTGTATTGCAGAGCCCGGCGACGTCTGTGGGACACCAGGATCAGCAAACTGTTTGTTGACATAGAGGAGCCTGAGGATGCAGAGAAGTGACTCTTTCACTCCAAGGGAGGTTCCTTCTGGTTGGTATGCAGGATCAAGCCTTGGGGACTCGGAGGATGCTTGGCCATGGAGTTGCAAATCTTGAAGAAACACATGGACGAAGATGCAGCAGGAATCTTCCCACCAAAGCAATTTTATCTTTGGTCCTCGCTCGAAGAGCAGCAGAGTTCCAGCGTCCACCAATAGAAGAGTCTTTGGACGACAGGCAGTCAGCTCTTGATGCTGTTGTTGGGACAAATCTAAGGACCCAACCTCAGGGGAGCCCTTAAGAAACCCTAAAGAGGGGAAGGACCTCTTCTCTGGTGACCCACCTCTCAGAGGGGGTCAGGGTCACTACTCAGCTGTGCTAGCCACTCAGATGCTCTCAGTGCCAAAAATCAGCGTGGCAGAAACAAGTGGCCACCTGGAGAAGATCTGGGCATCTCTCTAAGGAGGAGCTGGACAAGGGGGTGGACACTCTCCTGTCCTTTGCGTGGTTTTGTGCTCGAGCTGGAGCAAAGGGCTTCTAAACTGGGCAAAACTATTTTATGCGTGGAGGGCACCAAATGTGTCCCTCAATGCAGTCTGGTGGTACTCCGAAGTGCCCGTACCCTACCTAATACTAAAGGAGAGGTGGTCACGCCTCTCCTTCACAGGAAATCCTTTGCTCAGCTTTCCCTCCCAAGTGACCCTCATCAGCAGGGGGCAAGAACACTGTCTAGGGTCAGCAGCTGCCCAGCCTGGCAGGCAGACCGTGTAAGGCTACATAGGTAGGTATTGGGGGATCCTGTAAGGAGCCCCCGTGGATGATATTGTGTAACTAACACTGGAATCGGGGTAGTTGCATGATTCCAACATTTTTTATACCAAACATGACCAGTTTTAGGGCAGCCATTATATAGTTAGACATCTGTGGAGAAGTGTGGCTCAATGGTTAGAGCAGCAGACCCTGATGCAGAGGTCTGGCCCGGGACCAGGGTTCAATTCCCCGCCTCGGCGGGTCTTGGGCTCAAAAAATTCCACGGACCTGATAATTCTCGCCTCGGTGCCTATTCCAATCACTGAGTCCCACTCTGCAACGCTAAAGGATGCCTGGCCTCCACCTTGGAGGTGCCCAGGAGTGGACGCCTCACAGGGAAAGCCAGGATGGGTTCCACAGCGGTATTCGTACAAGCGCCTTGAGACCCTTGTGGGTGAGTAGTGCGCTATACAAGTATCAATATCAACATCTCGACTTGCCAGTGTCCACTGCATACCTTATAATTGCTGTCCCGCACTAACAAAGCTCTGAGAATCCGGGGTTTGTTGAGGTAGCTATGCTCATGTAGGGGTACCCACACACTTAGAACCATGCACCCCGCCCCTGGACTGAAGAGCTTATCTTAGGGGTGAATTATAGGTTGAGTTTGCCATGGCCAGGATATACGGGAAACCTTATATCCAAATTCCAGGCACCCTGCAATGGCAGCTCTGCAGACACAGTTTGCTTGGGATCCCATGTGTGGCAAATACAGGCTGCAGCCCATACATAGGAGTCCCTTGGCGTACCAATGCCCTGGGTACCTCAGTACTGTTATACAAGCGACTTACAAGGGTACCCCAGTATGGCAATTGTGGGGTGTACAAAGTACTTACCATGAATTTAGGGGAGAGAGCACTGCTACTGGGGTCCTGATTAGCTGGATCCCAGTGAGCTACAATTAGAACACACTGACACCAGAAAAAAAGTGGGGTATCTATGCCAGAAAGATCCTTCGTTCCTACACTCCCCCTTACTCTGCTGGGGGAACCCAAGCCATCCTTCTTGGGTCACTCCGAGGTACCTTCTTGGACACGTTGGTGCTAGCCCCTAGGTCCTCCTCAGCAACCTTCCAGGGGTCAGTCAGCTTGCTATGACTAGGTGCTCGTGCAACTCTGTAAAACAGACACTGAGCATGTGCTCTGTTATGATCATATTGTACAACCTAACATAATCATGAACTTTGCTGCCTCACACCCAATCACTCAGTGCTGTACTGGAGAAATCAATAAAATCTAACCAGAATTGGTTGGGGAGCTTCTCGTGGTCCTAGAACCTCTGGCGGTACTTCTCAGGGGTCAGCCCAAAATTGGCAAGTAAGATGGCCTTCATGGGGGTGCTCTTGGTTCGTTCCCCAACCTCTAGTGTCAGAGGTGTGTCCCTTCCCACAGAAGGCATGTGTTTCTACAAACCGCCACCCCGTGCTTCTCAGGTACCTTATGAACCCTCAGTGCAACCTCATAGACTGAAAAAAGTTTGTCTATGTCATCTCCCCCCACATAAGTAGACACCAGGGGCCAGATGTAGGTAGCCCTTTACCGATCGGAATCGGCCGAAAATACCGATTTTCGGCCGTTTCCGATCGGTAAAGGGCTATTGAGATGTAGGGGCACATTTTCGGTAATTTTACCGAATCGGTATCATTACCGAATCGGTAAATTTACCGATTCGGTAATATGTACCGAATCGGTAAAATAATTACCGATTCGGTAATATTTACCGATTCGGTAAAATTACCGAAAATGCAATGTAGGTAGGCAATGTACCTCCTGCACATGGCTTACAGAATCGGTATTTTACCATGGAAAACAAATCCATGGTAAAATACCGATTCCGGTGTGCATGCACATGTGTGCATGCACACCTATGCCATGTGACAGGCAGACCTGCCCTTAGGGCAGGTATGCCTGCCACATGGCACCCACGCCTGTTTAGGGGGTGCCAGGGGGTGTCAAAGTGACACCCCCTGCACCCTTGTGAAATTCGGTATTTACCGATTCGGTAAATACCGAATCGGTAAAGCCTATTGATTCCTATGGGCTTTGAAGCCCATAGGAATCAATAGGCTTTACCGATTCGGTATTTACCGAATCGGTAAATACCGAATTTTACCGATTCGGTAAAAGGGAACATCTGGATTCCCTACATACCAACCCCTCACATTTACCGAATCTTAATTACCGAATCGGTAAAATTCGGTAATTTTCGGTAATTAAGATTCGGTAAATGTTACTTACCTACATCTGGCCCCAGATCATTAAGTATGCAAACTCTTGTCTCGCTCAGACACTGCAGGTATGCTGCCACCATCACTGCTGGCATTCGCCTGCCTGGCTTGAATGTCCAGTTCTTTTAGGCTCCTTTCAAGAGCCAATAATTTATTTTTCTCCTTGAAGGCCCTTTTAGCCTTTCTCTCCTCGAAGGCCCTTTGAGCCTTTCTCTCCTCGAAGGCTCTTTCAGCCTTTCTCTCCTTGAAGGCTCTTTCAGCCTTTCTCTCCTCGAAGGCCCTTTCAGCCTTCCTCTCCTCCAACGCCCTTTCAGACTTTTTCTCCTCTGCCTCAATTTTTAATTTAGCCGTCTGCAGTATGAATTCTCTTTCTTCCCTCCTCTCCACCAGTTCCTCTGGGCACAGGCTGCAGAAACAGACACTGTTCCATGACCTGGCAGGAAGCTCCAATTCAACTTCTCACACCCTCTTCCTCATCTGCAGGTGGTTCCTCGGTGGGGAGGTGCCATTCTCCAGCTCATCCTCAGCTGTGGTTTCATCCAGTGCGGGGTGAGTTTCTTCCCAGGCCCTCAGTGCGTTTTGAAATTCCACCTATCTGGTGGTGTTGGTAGCAGGAAATCCAAATTCCTTGCAGAAGTGTCTGAGCTGGACCACAGTGTATCCTTCTACCTCGGCTAGATCAAATTCCCTGCTTGTGGTTGTAGATCCAGCAACCCGAGACATGATTTTGAGGAAAATTCAAAAATGCCAATCAGGGAGAATTTCGAATGTGAATTGGTCTTGGATGTGGAATAGTAGTGTACACCAAATCCCTGTATGGCACCGCACACGCACAGGCCCTAACCCACTGTAGATCATCAGTGTTATAAACTGGGTTGTTGGTTGACTGGAGTATGAGCCCTGGTCAAGCAGCGACCCCAATCTTACTCAGGGTAAGAGGCAGGCGAGCCCTAAAGTAACCAGTGCAAACCAGCTGGAAGTTAGGCTCAGAGCAGTCAGGCTTATCTTTCTGAGGCAATGTGTAAAGTATTTGTACAATACTTCAACCAGTAAAACTGTGAAAACAACACAAAAAGATTCCATGCCAGGCTTAGAAAAACAGAGTAGATTTTAATAAATAAAACAAGACCAAAACAACACAAATCAAATTAGTAGAACCAGAGATAATGAATTTTAAAGTTTGTAGTGTAATATATAGCACCACAAAGCACTATTCATTCATTATACTTTATTTCGACTTTTTCAGTCATAAAAGTGCAGAGATTAAAATATAACAATTTAAATTAGTACATCAATGTTTTAAATAGCGGCTATAGCTTTATAAATTACAATGCATTGCAGAGATACCCATGATATTCAGAAATTTTAGACTAAAATTTTCAAATCCGAGTTAAAAAAAAAAGATAAATTAGTATAAAAACGTTAAGAAAGTTATTAAACATTATGGTGGGATTGAATAAAAGCACTCCAGAATGATACTTAAAAAGGATCATAATATTATATATCAATTTCTAGAAGGTGCCCTAGTTTCATCCACATTGCCTGAAGAAATGTAGAAATTGCAATGACAAACAGTGGGTCCATTTCAGATTTTAAAATTCTAAGTGTAACCGAGTATTTACAAGCGACAGATTGTGATCTTTCAGCTGTTTGGATTGGTTTTTTGGGGGGTAATTACACATGCTTCCTCCGGTGTTGCCCATAAATCCTCTCTGCCAATTGCCTTAAAAGAATCTCTTACAAAAGACAGCCATGGTATTTTTCCCACCGCTCCTGGTAACTGTAAAAGCGACCAGAGCTCCTCCCTGCAGTGGGTTAGCTCAACTGTGCTCCAGAGCCGGCGCCAGTATAACAGTGGTCGGCTCGAAATAAGATCCGCCACAGGGAGGATACCCAGGTCCATCCTGAGTGGAACCAGTGGGGTATTAGTTGGCAACGCCGTGATATTTCTGAGGAATTTATTTTCAGTTATTGTTAATGTGTTAGTTTTACTATGCCCCCAAAGTTCCACCCCGTACAAGTCTGCCGAGTGAGCTTGCACTTTATAAATTTCCAACTGGGGACTAATTGCCTTCAGTGAACAACCATTATGAACTTTCCTTAAACCACCTATTGTCTGAGTAAGCCTCAAATTCGCCTTGTCAATTTGGGGGACCCAGGTCATTTTGTCATTCAGGGTCAATCCCAAATATTCAAAAACGTTGAATCGTTCCAGCGGGCTATCATCCATGACTGGGTGAGGATAGGAGGAAGATTTAGCGCTAAACTCCATATATTTTGTTTTGGTGATTTTAACTTGTAGGTTCCTCTTTTTGCAAAAATCAGTGAATTCCCTTAATACTCTCTGCATCCCCATAGGTGACGTTGAGAGGAGCAGGGTATCATCCGCAAACATCAGTGCGGGGAATTTGCGGGAGCCTATTTTTGGGGAATCAAGATCTTTTGCATGATATAGATCTTCCACTAAGCCGGTAAGGAAAATTGAAAAGAGGGTTGGCGGACCCCCTTATCAACCGGAAAGGGGGCCGTCAGTTGTGCATCTTTTCCATACCTTACTCTGGCATAAGTGCCCTCATGGAGGCGTTGCAGTTGTAAGCAGAGGTAAGGTGGAACCTCCATAGTAGCCAAGATAGTCCATAGCTGGTCTCGATCAACCATATCGAAGGCTGACTTTAAGTCAACAAACGTAAGGTATAGGCTCCCCTGTTCAAGTATTACGTGCTTCCAGTGGATCAGCTGTAACCTAAACAATTGATCCACCATGGACATCTTGGCCCTAAAGCCTGCTTGTAATGGGGTTAATATGGCCTGATCTTCTATCCATTCCTGGAGTCTCCCCAGCAGCAACCTCCCATAGAGCTTCTGTGGGACATCAATAAGACTAATGGGCCTATAATTTGATGGTTCCAATGGGGATCCCTTTTTATAAATGGGGACGATCTCAGCACCTGCCCACGTTGGTGGCGCAGGGAGACCGTACTGAATCGCATTAAATAATGTTCGAAATAAAGGGGCCCAGATTATCTGTTCACTTTTAAACAAATCGCCCAGAATTTTGTCCAATCCTGGTGCTTTATTAGGCTGCAATTTAGCCAGGGCTGATGCCAATTCTCCCATTACAAAATGGGGGTGCCTCAGATAAGCTTTGGAAGTTAAAATTACAAACTGGATTGTTATTGGGGTTTGGGTTCCGTGATGGTGGAGGAATACAGTTCCTTAAAATACAAAAACCAGGCACCCTCATCAATGTTAGGGTCAAGTGTGGTTCTTCCTTCCACTTTCCCATGGTGAACAAGATACCAAAAACTTTTACTATCTTTTTGGTCGAGGGCCATCTTAATTTCTTGCCACCTTACTGTTTCCCAATCGGTTTTTGCATTAGAAATAGTACTCTTGTATACCTTCCTAGCTTCCCTAATACGCAAATGGTAGGACCCTTTCAATTCTGTCAAGAGGGTCTGTTTCACTACCCTACAAGCTTTCGTATACCATGAGTTCCTGGAACCCCCAGATTTAAGATTACTCGTGCCCCTCTTAAAAAAGAAGACAGCCAAAGCCTCGGTAAGTCTTTGATGGAGAGTTCCTAGTTCGCTATCAAAGTCGGGGTATGTTAGTTTACCAGCCACATCACTAGCTCTCTCTAGTACTGGGATAATACTAGCATACAATTTAGGCAATGATTCCTCAGATTGTTTTAGCTTGGTCCATCTTATCCGCCTCCCCCCCTCTACAACCACCAGGTTGTTTTCAAACGCCTCTTCGATGATTCCATTAGTACCAGAACACTGACGGTCCCAAGTCATGACTATGGGGTTATGGTCGCTCTCACATCTTTCTCCTATAGCAAAATCGACCAAGTTTTGCCATAGCTCTATACTAATCATAATATAGTCAATGACTGAGGACTGTCCAGGTCTCTTAAAGGTCGGCCGGCCAGGGTTATCACTAGGAAAACGGCCATTACAGGCCCTCAGTGAAAAGTTCAGGGTCAGAGATGTTATCTGGAGGGCTAACGGAGTGCATCGACTGGTGGAATACATATTGAGAGGGGGGGATTAGCCAAGTGGAATCCTCTCCATCAGTGATATCATGTATATCTCCCCTTAGTGGCTCAAAGTGGCAATTAAAATCACCGCAAATTGAAAGTTTTACATTTTCTTCCAGTCTGCATAAAAGGTTTGACAGGCTAATAATTGTTGGCGAAGTCCCACCATACTGAATTGGATGGGAATAGACATTTACAATTGCGAGTTTTTGCTGGTTCTTATGGGTCAAAATGATGCAGGTTATGTCTGGGGAGTATGTCTCAATTCGCTTAACCTTGCATCCTAGGTGTAAAGCAACCCATATGCAGAGCCCCCCTGACGGTCTCCTCATTGTACCCTTCACAGCCCCCTGGCAATACGCCACAAAACCTGCCCTATATTTTGGTTCTACCGCTCAGATTTCCTGAAAAACACATGTTTCATGTGAGTAATATATTCCCCCCAGTCTGGCTGTTCACGTTTAGAGGCAAGGCCCGCAATGGTTAGGGAGCCAAGAGGGAGGGCCCAGCCCAGCCTCTGCCAGTCTCGGACGGGCTCAAACGGGCCCGCCCTTGGCCCGGTCTTAGCCCAGCGTGACCCGCACGCGATCCCGCGATGCGAGGGTTGACCTCAGATTTATGCGCCTCCTGGCCAGGACTATGCTGTGGCGGCTTCCTGCCGCAAAGGCTGCCAGTACTTGTGGTCCTCCCCTCGCTGCGGCCGCGCTATGGTGGCGAGGAGCTGCGGAGGGAGACCAACTGCTGGACTGCGGGACAGCGGGACCAGCGGGACCAAAAGGAGCTCAGGCAAGCGCCCCCAAAATGTCAATAACACACCCGCTCCACCGGAGTTGTCCTCAGATTTATGCACCTCCTGGCGCGGACTATGCAGTGGCGGCTTCCTGCCGCAAAAGCTGCCGGTACTTGTGGTCCCCCCCTTGCTGTGGCCGCGCTATGGTGGCGAGGAGCTGCGGCGGCGGAGGGAGACCAACTGCGGGACAGCGGGACCAGCGGGACCAAAAGGAGCTCAAGCAAGTGCCCCCAAAATGTCAATAACACACCCGCTCCACCAGGGTTGTCCTCAGATTTATGCGCCTCCTGGTGCGGAATATGCGGAGAGGGAGTGAACAAAAGTATATTGAATAGCAGAATATATGTGAATTGTAATGTAATTATATCTATTTATATTTTTAGATTTTGCAAAGACGAGAGTAAAATCACTGTCTTGATAAAGAAGGTGCTATAAGAATAAAACCTTCGAAGCTCGTTGACGCAACCAACAGGGCCACAAATTTTAACGCTGTACTATCGCCTTAGATGGTCACAAATATATGATAACATGTTTATGTCCCTGTGATGGTAAATCCAAACAGAGTACTTGTCACTTTTTGCTATTTTGTAACTTTTATACTCCTCTTAGGAAATTTTATCTAAAACCCATCTTTTTAAAATACAATATGCGTAGTACAAAAACAGCGATGCAATTGATGTTTAATTTAGATATCCCAGATGTATGTTTTTATGTGGCCACTTATATTTTAAAATGTATTTTTGCACGGGAATCAATTATTGTATGAACTCAACCAATGATGCATTTTTATGACAGCTTAGCATCCCCTTTTTATATGTAGAAATTGAATATTTCCAATACTTATATCACTTATAGCACTTTATACTGCGAATTTGCACATGTCTTGTTACTGGAATGTAGTGAGAAACATTTCTAGAGCATCCGGTTTTGTGCTGCTAAATGTATACTGCACTTTAGGAAGGATGGCACAGTTACTTTGCACTTTATTATGCTAGTTTGCACATCTACTTCCAGACGTTTGCACTAAATAGGCACTTTAAATGCCAGACATGCGCTGCTATTGTATACTGTGTTCAGAAAGAACGGTATTGCCATTTTGCACTTTATCTTGCCACTTTGCACATGTACTAGTAGAAGTATGCTCCAATGTAATTTGTACATATGTAAGGATGATTCATTTAATTTTGCACTTTAATATTGCTAAATTTGCACATACATTAGTATACAAATGCACTAAAAAACACTTTAAAGACTGTCGGATACGTGGAGTTAAATGTATACCGTATTTAAGTAATCATGGCATTTGGCAAACCAAAATTGATATAAATATGTTTTTATTTTATTTTACGTTGTTGCTATATGGTTGTATTCATACATACCGAATTAAGCATTTTGAATTGAATTGATAACTAGTAGGGTGTATAGGTTATAAAATTGATAACAGCTTTTAATTGTGGCACTCAATGACAAAGAAGATTGTCTGTATAAACTCTTGTAGATATTGGGCCCGATTCACAGAACTAACTTAAGACAAAATCCTAAACTTACTACTTTTGGTATTCACAGAAGTTAGGATTTTGTCTTAAGACAGACTTAAGTTAGGATTCTGTCTTAAGTCTGTCTTAAGACAAACTTAAGACAAAATCCTATCTTCTGTGAATACCAAAAGTAGTAAGTTTAGGATTTTGTCTTAAGTTAGTTCTGTGAATCGGGCCCATTGTGTTTTTGCTTTATGTATATTTATGTTATTGCCTAAGACTATGATGTGTTTTTAGTATGTACGAAGGATGTGTTTTTAAAATACATAATCATCTATGATGTTTTGGTACTCATAGGAAGTTTTTTTATCAAATTCTGGTTGTCACAATAAATTTTATATAGTTTTTTACATATTTCTAGATATCTTGTGCCAATATTTGGGAGTCCCTCGAGCGTGAGTGAGTGGAGATGATTAGTGAATGTGCCATATAATGAGATGAATGGATGTTAAGGAATCGTTTTGTACTCAGAGGACAATTTTTGATATAGTTAGAGGAGCAGGGAGGCTGCTGGCGATCCTGTTTTCCAGGCAGGTTGATAGAAGTGCCATAAAACTTAGCGGTTGCTAATTTCCAAAGTTTGTGTTTATTCGGTTACTTTATGGCGTGGTATGTTGTGTTTTAACGAAGGCTTCATCACTTAGACCACACTCGAAGAGCTTTGGTGTTCTGTCACTCAGAGTTGTCCTTCCCTCAGAGGAGAAGCAGGAGCAAGCCACGAGTTTAGTGTGCGGTAAAGTAGCTGTGGGTGCTGAGTCCTCAGTGCGAGACCGCATTGTCTGCAGGCGATGGGGCTACCTCGGTGCAGAAGACACAAGCCTGGCTTTGTAGATCATCCATTTTGCCATCTGTTAGCATGTCACCCCTCCCTCTCAGCTTGATACCGCTTTTCACTACCCACTCTGTTTGTCACCCCACATCTACACCTCTCAGATGTAGTAACCTCTATCCCTTTCTCAACCTGGCAGGCCTTAATTGCCTTTTTTCTGTGCCATCCACACATGCACTTTGCACCCTCATTCTCGTCATATAAGAATCCCAACCCGCTTTCATTCATTCACCCACTAATTTCAGATAGTAACCTCTCCTCCCTGCCATTATTATATCTTCCTGCTTAGAGTGAGCCCCCTCCCGCTACAGTACCCCCATCAGCCTGTCACACACTAAATCCTTCTCTTTCTGACCTTGTCCACCTTTAACCCCCTCTGCATGTTGTCTTAGCTTATCAACCCTGTGTCCCACTAGTCGCCCACTATATTTTGCCCCTCCCAACTGTCTTTTACCCCACACTTTTTCAGTCCGCAAATCACTTTCCACTTCCCACATTAGTTTCTTTGTGGCTATAGCGAGTTCCTTCCTAGTGGAGAAGTGTGGCTCACTGGTTAGAGGAGGCAGACCTGGAAGCAGAGGTCAGCCCGGGACCAGGGTTTAATTCCCGGCTCTGCGGGGTCTTTAGTCCTAAAATGTCCATGGACTCGACAATTCTCGCTCCGGTGCCTACTCGATTCACGGGTTCACACTCTGCGACTCTGGGCAATAGCTTGCTTAATCTCCACAACGGCCCCTCGCGGCGGGATGCCTGGCTTTCACCTTGCAGATACCCTGCCGGGGTTATCTCACAGGGGAATACCAGGACGGGTTCCCTAAGCAAGCGCTTAGAAACCAATGGGTGATTTGCGCTATATAATTTCCTGTACATTTACATTTACATTTCATAGCTTTAACGCCTGGGCAGCACCCTGTGGCTTAGCACACACAGGGAGCAGCGTGACATGTAACAGAGCTGCGTTACGCAATAGTTTGTGTTCGTGGTGTGGGAGGACAGGCATGTACACACAACAAAGTGTCCTGTTACCTGATACTTGCCTAGAGTGTTAACTGATGAGCGACTTGTTGTTGGGAAGCACTGCTTAACTCGTGGCTTGGCAGAGGTGGCAAGGATTTGTGACATATGCGGCTATGCTTTGACTGCATTAAAAGTTGTATGCATAATGATAGCCTCCGTGTCTTTAATGAAATCCAGATTCTCTGGTCATGTTAATGGGAGAATCACAATTATCTGTCACAATATATTACACCTCTTGCAGCAGGGGGTAGCATACTACAATGTGCGTCCCACAGACCTGGGTAGTGCGTAGCTGTGGTGCTGGATTCAATGCCATTTTTTCATGAACGGGAATCAAAATGCATGTATGGCAGATGCTGTTATATTGGTAATCAGTGGGAGGCGGTGACTGAACAGCAGTTTGATGCACATTTTCAGTTTGTTCCTTTGGCCCCCCCACATCCTGCATCCCTCAATCAAGAAAGGGAAAAACTGTTTGTTTTAAAGGGAAATGTTCGCTGAAAGAAATCGGTAAAGCAGCCACGTGTAGGGAGGGATGTGACTTTATTGCATGGAATGCACTTGGTATTTGCTATTTTTAGGTCTGTGATGGGCTGTCTTTGGTTCTAAGGTGGAATGGTGGGCTGAGCGGTGTTTATTCCCAATTATTATGAGACAAATTGGTTTACTGTGTCAGTATCGTGTATCAAAATTCATATTTTTGTGTTAGGTCATGGTGTTGGCCGAAGTTCTTGAGGTTGGTTGCTTGGCTGCCTACAGACAAAACAAAAGCAGCAGCTAAAAATGTGTAATCCCAGTGTTTGAAGAAGCCGGGCGTATGAGGGTAGTGAAACAGGCTTTCCAAGCATGAGGGTTGCTAAGAAAGCTGCAACAGGTGCGGCTGGGGACTGCACACCAAGCTTTGCCACCCAAGTATTGCTGTTTCAGTTTCCTTTTTTAAATTCAGAATATATTTTTCACACAACTGTACTACATTTGCAGTTTACAAATCTGTTTTGGGCATTCACTAATTATGATAACCATATTTGGCCCTTTGACTTTTGAGGTTGAATACGTTTCAGTCGAGCATCTACAGACAATCTCAATTCTAATGTCTGCTACGTAGTCACTAGAAATTTGCTTGAAAATGCACCATTTGTCCACTCAATTTCAATTTATAGTCTTTATTCGGTACTTAAAAAGACACCATAAAAGCACATATACAATATACACACAATAATACATATAAATTTAGTTTAAAAGAAGATGTCAATAAAATTTTAGCTAAAAATATATTTCATTAGACTAGTGGGAAAGGAGTACATTTTAAGGGGTTGAGTGATGTTAAGGTCCATTTTCTCTGGTGTCCCTTAGCCGCATTGCTACCCGGATAAAGTTTACAATGCAAAATAGAGTGTGGGCATCTTCAGCGTCCTGTAAAAACTTTAGAGCCAGTTTTGCATGTCTAAGTTTTGATTCTTTCAGAATCCCCACTAACAACTTATGTCTTGGGGCAGAGTAAAAAGGGCATAATAAAACAAAGTGAAGGGTATCCTGCGGAGACCTAG
The DNA here is from genome assembly GCF_964263255.1 of Lissotriton vulgaris. NCBI lineage: Eukaryota > Metazoa > Chordata > Amphibia > Caudata > Salamandridae > Lissotriton > Lissotriton vulgaris. The sequence continues at coordinate 26,325,823 of NC_141699.1, forward strand.
AGTTGCAGCCGCAGGTACCCTTCGCCTCCACTGTAAGGGTGAACCCTGAAGGAACCGCAAGTAAGTGATGAAGCATATTGAGTCTGAAGCGGGTCATGTAATAGCGATCCTGCGCATTATGCATGACCCTCAGATATGGTTCCATTCCTTGCTTTGCTGTAAGTTGACAGTAGGATGAAACAGTGGGCTTATGTCTTTCACTCTCTGCCCTAATCGTCCGTAACCATTCTAAGAAAAGTTTTTTTACCATCGTTTTACTCTCAACAGTTATGGATTCTGGGGATGTGAAGAAGTTTATACAGTCAATCTCTTCTAACGAGTCCTTGATATACTTCAACCACGGAATATGGTGTCCTTTATCCCGTTTGAGGCAGTCTGTTATGATTTGTCTCGTTAGATCCGCCTCGGGGTTAGTCCATATTTTAACCCAGGCCAGAAGGGGTTTAACTTTAATCCGGTCTTCGATAAAGAGCTCTCCCGTTTCCTCGTGAATAATGTAGGCCGGGACACTCTGCGGTAGTTTCAGGATTCTTCTCAGGAATTTGTTTTCTTCCACCTGTATTTGTTGTAGTTTATTGTCTATATAACCCCATACTTCCGCACCGTAGGTGACCTTCGCACAGCAAATCGATCTGTACAAATTTAATATTTGTTCTGGAGACCACCTTCCCAGTCTTGGACCATACCCCATGATGGCTCTTGATGACGCTGCCAGTTTAGTTGCATGTTTCTCCACCAGGGGTTTAAAGTTCAAGTGGTTATCAAAGAGTACACCCAGGTATGAGAAGGTCTTAACCTGGCCAATCTTGTGTGATCCGATGGTATAAGTGAAGTTCCCCTTTTTCTTTGCTCCTGTTGCCATGATATAAGATTTTTCAAGGTTTGTCGATAAATCAAGTTTGGCCATGAAATCGACAAAACCATCAATCAACTTTTGTAAGCCTATGGGAGTTCTGGCCAAAAGTACCGCGTCATCGGCATAAAGTAATACCGGCACTGCGCGTTGGCCAATTTGCGGTGAGTCCACCCTTAGCTTTAAAAGCTCTTTTTCCAGGAGATTAATATACATGGAGAAAAGGAAGGGCGCTAGGATGCAGCCCTGCCTCACTCCACTGGTGCAGCAAAAGGGGTCGGTCTTACTTCCCTCTTGGTTATACCTCACACTTGCAGATGTATTCCAGTGTAGGGTTTGTAGGGTGTCCACAAGGGGTTGATCCACTCCTAGATTTATCAATAGTGACCAAAGTTTTCCTCTGTTTACGCTGTCAAAAGCCGCCGATAGGTCCATGAATTCCATAAATACATTCCCATTGCCAGCGATGGTATATTTTTCTGCCAGAAGGTACAGGTTCAAACATTGATCAGTGGTGGATCTACCTTCCCTGAAACCGTATTGGACGTCTGAAAGAACCTGATGCTCCTCGGCCCAATACTGCAGACGGTATAAGATAACTCGCCCCAGTACTTTCGCTGTCACATCTATGAGAGAAATGGGGCGATAGCATTGAGGGTCGTCACGGTTCCCCTTCTTGTAAATCGGAACTATGGTTGCTGTTGACCAGGAACGGGGCAATCCTGCCACCACTGCCTCGTTCAAAACCCTCCTTAGTAGCGGGGCCCACAGTTCAATTTTACTCAGGTAGAGATCAGGTGGTATTCCGTTCGGGCCTGGTGCTTTGTTTTTACTGAGCCCTGCTATTCCCAGTTCCACTTCTTTCAGGGAAAAGTCCAGTTTTAAGGGCTGTGTTGGTCTTATCTCTTCCCCCTGGATTAAATGTCCTATGTGGTTGTAAAGGCTCTTGAAGTGATTCTGCCATTGGTCGGGTAAAATAGTGTTCATTATTTTTGGTGCTCCTTGATCCTGGAAGCATGGGGTGTTGATGACCTTCCAGAAGCCTGATATATCTCACCTTTCTGCAGCGTCCCTTAAATCCTCCCAGGCTTGATTTTGTAAGCTCTTTTTACGATTGTTCAATGCTTTTTTATATTCAGCTCTATTCTGTGCAATCATGAGCTTATCCCTGGGTACGGCGTGAAGGCTAAGTTTCAGTTTTTTATGCGCCTTAGTACAAAGGGAGTCGAACCAGCGAGGGGTAGAGGGCACTTTACTTGATTTGGAGTTCGTCAGCAGATTGTTTACATGGCATGCGATTTCTTCGAATGCGCTAACCACTAAAGCTCCCTCCACCCTAAGATCAAGGCATGTGTTTATTGCGTTTAGACCCTCTGCGATCAATTTTTTGTAAAATCTATCCCCGTCAGTCCTAGCCCACTTAATTCTCCTTCCTTGATCCACTGCCTTTTCTATCACATCTGTTCTGTTTGAGACTGTTTTAAAATCAAACCCTTTTAGTGTGAGTGTCACAGGGTTGTGATCACTAAAGATGCTTGCGTCTATGGCCATATTACTGATGTTTCTTTTTAAAAGAGGCGAGACTAGAATATAGTCAATGTAGGACTGGCAACCTCTGCCTCTAAATGTTGGGTTGAGGTCTCCGTTGTCACCCAGTTTGGCAAGGTCCAAGGTGTGGACCAAGTTATGCCTTTTAGTTAATTTCTCGAGATCCCATCCCTCTCTTACATGAGCAAAATGTGGCCCTTTCATTATGGTGCATCTAGACCAGTCTATATTAAATGGTTTTAATTTGTCACAAAGGTGACAATTAAAATCCCCTAAAAGTATTAAACTTGGAAGATTTGGTGTCTTATTTAAAAAAAGCAATTTTTCTAGACAGGAGTCCAATTCGTTAACAGCGGATCCCGTTGCCATCGAGCTGACAGCGTTATACCAATTGAGTAAGAAGAGGTTTAATCTTTTAGAGCGAAACCTTACAACTTGTAAGTTATGTGAGTCCCAATTAAATTTTGACCATGCTCCCTGGATGTGTAAATTTACGTAAATTGTAAGTCCCCCACTGGCTCTCCCAGATAATACCTTTGTGGCCGGGACAGAAAAACATTTGTATCCCTCAAGACTATAGTCATTTGGCTCAACCGCCCATGTTTCTTGCAAACATACAATTTGAAATTTATTTATATAGTCGTGCCATTCTTGAGATTCAAATTTGGCTGCTAGGCTTGCGATATTCCAGGATACAATGCGAAGATTTTCGTGGGTATCCACTCTAGGTTGTTCTGATAAGCCTCTTAATGGGGGAGCCTCCTGGACTACTTCTATGGTTGGTGTATTAGTGCGGGGTTGTGGGCTGATGTTGCTAGTCGGTGTACTTTGTTCGTTGGTTATCCTATGATCTAGGTGTTTTGACAATTTACATCTTCCCTTTTGAGTTTTTAAACTCTTTTTACCACCCCCTTTCATGTCCATGAGTCCTATACTATTCTTAGTACCCATTTCTGTTGTCTTCGACCCTTCCACCCTTGATCTTATGGGTGTATCGAAAAGGTATCCCCGTGCATGTCAATCAACCTCTTCGAGTGTACTGAACCTATTCCAATGTGCATGCTGCATTAAAAGAGAATCATAATTTGGGATCGCATGGTATGGCATTTGCCACTGGGCCGATCTATATTGGGGTTCCATCTGATAGAACCTGTTCATCTGGATTTTATTTCTCTGCACAGGTCTTTGGGGAGCATAAGGGTAAAAGTATGCTAGATGTACAGGGTGGATTTGTGAGTGAGCAGTGCTAGGGGGTGCATTGCAAATAAAGTTTACTGCTGCAATGTCTCTAAAGTTCACTGTTATTATGTCCCCTGCTATTGTTTTTGTTCCTCTCCCAATCCACTCCCCCCTTCTTACTGTAAGAATTTCTCCATGAATATTAGGGGGTAGCGGTCTATGTATTTGTAGCCACTGTGCACATTTATTTTTTAATTCCACTTGTGTTTCCCTTTTGCCCTCTCTTAGGGGTGGCACTCCTGTCAACACGACTACAAAGGGCAGAGCTTCAGGGGGTAGATTAATAGTCCTGAATCGAGATGAAGTTTTGTTTTCTGTGGCCTTTGCTGGTGGGGTGGAGTTTTCCTTAGATTTATCTTTTGCGGTTTGATCTTTGTTTCTGTGTGGTGTTTGGGCAGTTCCTTGGCATGATTGTTTTGTTTGGGCGTTTGATTGCCCACTATTTTTGCCAGTACTTTGTGATGTTGTGACGTTTTGTGCATCTTTTATATTTGATTGTGGGGCTTTCGGGGGGTTGTTTGATGCCAGTTCAGTTGTTGGGCTTGCCTTGTCTTTTGTTGATTTTTTGGTTGGGCCCCCGTCCTGTCTTGCTTTTGTAGAAGCATTATCTTGTGCAAGTTGGCTTTTTGGGCCAACACCCTTATTATTTATCAAGGAGGTTAGCCTATCAATTTTGGCCATGAGGGGTTTAATCGATGCTGTGATGGTCTCTTCTAGATCCGCTTTTAAATCAGCTACCATATTAGTAATCCAACAGGGTATTCCAGATGTAGGTGGATTTGTAGGTGTCACCAAGTTGTGATTTTTGGTGTTACTTTGGCTTTTTTTCCCCCCGCGTTTCGAACATTCTTTGGGCCATTTGTTCTCCATGGTGTTTGACATCGTCTTTTTTGTGTGTGTGTCCATTGGCTCCCTCCTGTTTTCGGTGGGGGCCTGGGCGCACGGAAGATCAACAAAGGAAGAAGAGGTGACAGCCAGACTAGTATCAAGATCCTCTGTGGGGTCTATGGTGACTACAGAGAGGTTGATAGCGGCTTCCTGTGTATCTTGAACAATAGTCATGGGAGGTAAAGACATCCTTCTCTCCGTATTAGCTATAGCGTTAGTTACAGCCCCTATTGTTTGCTTCAACATAATGTCAATGGCAGTTAGTGTAGGTACTGGTTGTGGGGGGTCTGATTTAGGTTTTGTACTTGATCTTAGTGTGGGCATCTTTGACTTTTTAGCCGGTTTCCTCATACTATAGCACTAGGCAATGCAATATGAATAGTTTTAGTGCACAATACAGTTTGTTGCACAAGCAGTTACCTTGTGAGCTCGATGGTTTGGTGGTTGTGCTGCCTGTAGGGGGGTGGCCCAGCCCAGCCTCTTCTGGCCGCTGAGGGCCCCCCCTTTGCCCGGGCTTCGCCCGGCGTCCCGCTCGTGTCCCGCTGCGCGTTGGACTAAGCGTTATATAGGCGGCGTTGCAAGCGTGGGGCGTGTCTCCCAGGGGGCGCGTCCAACAGCAACACCTGGTCAGGCGCAGGGACTCCTCGTCTAGAGAGTCCCTGCTCGCGCTCCGCCTCCCAGGCTCCTCCGGTCTTCCTTACACCACGAAGGCAGCGTCTGCCCCTCACCACTAGCCGCGAAGCGGCACCCGCGAAGCGGGTGCTGCGAGTTGTAGCGCGGAAGCGGCGGTGTCCCCCAGCAAGGGGGAGAGGGCAGGCTGCAAGGATTCAGTTCCTCCAACTTCAAAAAAGGTATCAGCGTCTCAGCGATTAGTCGTTTAGTGTCCCGCTGAGCTCTGAGTGCTCCCGCCTTTTGGTCAAGCGTGGGGCGTGTCTCCCAGGGGGCGCGTCCAACAGCAACACCTGGTCAGGCGCAGGGACTCCTGGTCTAGAGAGTCCCTGCTCGCGCTCCGCCTCCCAGGCTCCTCCGGTCTTCCTTACACCACGAAGGCAGCGTCTGCCCCTCACCACTAGCCGCGAAGCGGCACCCGCGAAGCGGGTGCTGCGAGTTGTAGCGCGGAAGCGGCGGTGTCCCCCAGCAAGGGGGAGAGGGCAGGCTGCAAGGATTCAGTTCCTCCAACTTCAAAAAAGGTATCAGCGTCTCAGCGATTAGTCGTTTAGTGTCCCGCTGAGCTCTGAGTTCTCCCGCCTTTTGGTCAAGCGTGGGGCGTGTCTCCCAGGGGGCGCATCCAACAGCAACACCTGGTCAGGCGCAGGGACTCCTGGTCTAGAGAGTCCCTGCTCGCGCTCCGCCTCCCAGGCTCCTCCGGTCTTCCTTACACCACGAAGGCAGCGTCTGCCCCTCACCACTAGCCGCGAAGCGGCACCCGCGAAGCGGCACCCGCGAAGCGGGTGCTGCGAGTTGTAGCGCGGAAGCGGCGGTGTCCCCCAGCAAGGGGGAGAGGGCAGGCTGCAAGGATTCAGTTCCTCCAACTGCAAAAAAGGTATCAGCGTCTCAGCGATTAGTCGTTTAGTGTCCACTCTTTTTTCAAAATTTCCTAAGGAGGAGAACCCCCCAAACCCTCCAGAGGTTGTTCGGACTCGCTTACTTGCTGCAGGGCAGTACAATAATTATTTTACGCCCACCATTTTCAAATCTCACCAGCTGTCACGGCTGGCTGATGAGGGGTGAAACCGGCCCTCGGTAGCTTGTTTTCTGTCCAGGGAAGACCTGGCCTGACAGTTCGGGCTGGACTGCTCCCATGTGGAACAGGGTCAAGACTGATTTGCCTAAGGCTGGGTTTAAACTAGAATGGCATGGGGAGAAAAAAAGAATGGATTTTGGCCCAGATCTCTGTACTGGGGTGAATGCTTGACACTGTTCAACATTCTGTCCATCAATTGTTCTTTTTGCATGTAAAACTTAAAAGAACATGGCCTGCCTTTTCGATACATTGCACCCTTCCCTCTTTGCTGTCCAGGGCATACCTTAGAGGTGAGTTATACAGAGGTGTAAGTAGGCCTTGGAGGGCTTTCGATTCCTGCGGCCGCCGCCCCATGACAGCTACTGGTAAGAGCAAGAGGTGGGTGGGAGGCCACTGCTCCCAAAACTCGTGCCACTCAGGGAGGACCGCTCCCTCCTTCAACCCCCCTTGCTACGACACTAGAGTTATTTAAATAAAAAAGGAACGTTTGGGCCCGGCAAAAGGTTTCTTTTGTCAAGTCAACAAATCGGTGTAAACTGCTCACACATGCTCTGCAATGGCAGGCGTGGGACATGGTTAAAGTGCTACTTAAGTGGGTGGCACCACCAGTGCTACAGACCCACTAGTTGCTTTTGATTTACAGGCCCTGGGCACACGTAGTGCACTTTACTAGGGACTTATAGGTAAATTAAACATGTCAGTTGAGTGTAAGCCAATGTTACCATGTTTAAGGAGAGAGCACAAGCACTTCAGCACTGGTCAGCAGTGGTAACGTGCTCAAAGTCCTACGGCGTGAACAAAACAGAGATTGCTCTCAGAATAGGATGTTGCTTCTTAGTCAGGGTTTAAGCCCCTGGTGAAGAACGACCAGCGCCGTTCTGGGTCATGTGGATGCTGTTGAGACCCTTGAGTAATTGGGCTTCCCCGTGAAGAATTCGAGCCATATGCGACTTTTTTGAGATACTCGTGGTTGGGGCGCTCTCCTTTAGTAAAAGCCCCCGCAATTGGGTGGGTGCAGAACCTGCCAGCTAATTAGTACAAACGATTCAGACTGCATTTGTATGCAGGTAAATGTATATTCTTTGCCCAAAGTCCTGAAGAGGCCTGAATAGTTCATAGGCTGAAACGCGTCGGCTATTGTTTATTCTGACACCACCATAAAATGTTGAAATTGAATCAAAAGACTTGATGAGAGCCTTAAGAAAAACGGAAGTATAAAGTCATTTTAGCTTCCCAGGCTTCATTACAATTGGATGTGGTGACCAAGATAAAGGAATGAGGTCGTGTAATTGAGTGCCATAGATTTCCTTGTTCAAATAATTGGGCATTTGAACCACAAAAACGGTTCAGGAGAAAGTTTTGCTGCTTTGTTATGTTTACGTTTATATTGTAAATATTGTATATATATACATGTTAAATGTGATAAATTTGTATATACATGTATGAAAAGAAAAAAGTCAAAAAGATATAGAAAAAGTGAAAATTCATTTTCCTTATGAAAAAAGACATGGTTTACTTAAAAGGTTATGCAAACCACCTTTTTGTTTGTTGGATTTATTGCATTTTCTAGATAGCTACAAGATGAATGAATACAAAGTAAACTTGGAGATTAAGTCAAGGAGTATATATAAAAAACTCAGGACATATAATTTTTGGTATCTGTCCTATATTGATCTTCTCAGAGAACACTACCATAGGCATCATTTTGCTCAGTTTAGTTGAATTTCCCAGATGCCTAGATGGTTTAATGGGTTCCCCCTGTGATAATTGGCAAAGTCCTGTGGCCAGCAAAAACGATACCAGCAAAAAGTAGGAGAAAGACCAAATGTTTGGGGGTGACCTCGCAAAAAGGGCCATTTCCAACTCTCCTAGATGACCATTGCCCTGAACATGCTGTTCACAGCAGCTTATCTTGAACATGCTGTTCATGGCACCCCAAGATGTCGCCCTCAATGATCCATCGTCTTCAGCGCTTCACATCACTGCAAAGTGTCGCTCCCCAGATCATCCCTCCTGCCCCAAAAGCTGCTCACGTGCCCTAAAGTTCCCGGATCTTCCACACATCTGTATTTTGTCCATGTTCCACTGGGCAAGCAGTTCATGGGGGCTCTCCCGGCTGCTTGCCTTGTGGCACCAGGTCCTGGCAGGATCGCCTGGCGATCGTGGGTCTGTGGGACTGAGGGTGGACCACCTTTAGCAGTGGGTGGCATCTGTGGAAGGAAGTGCAGACTTCTACTGAAGTCCAGAGGGCGCCAAGAGGACGAGGCCTCGAGTGGCTGCAGATGAGCCGAAGGTCTGGAGAGGATGAGGAGAAAGGCAGACCCAGAATGCCTCTGCTCCTGCCCTTCCACGTGCCTTGCTGCCCCTGTGGGGGCACTGCTGGTGCCCTCTCCTCGGGCAGGTCAGGCAGGGGCACATATGAGACGACATCCACACCGCAGAGAGTGTGGCCCAGTCACGTGTGTCTTGGTGGCGAGTCAACCGGCGCCCAGGTGGCAAGAGTCTGGCAAACGCCGTGCGCTGTGCCAACCAGAGCGGAGTGCAGCCCGCGAGGAGTGCACGTTAGAACATCCATGGAGCAAGCAGCAAGATGTGGGGCACAAGGGTAAACCACAAACTCCTGGCAACTCGAACCTCATGGAAACGGCAACGCGTGGGGCACCAGGGTAAAATGCAAACGCGTGCCAACCGTGCCCTCGTGGAAACGGCAAAGGGGGTTCATTTTTCCTTATTGGAGCAAAGTGTGTGTAGTGTTGAAATGTGGCAGCTGGGTATCATGGAAAATTTCAAACTGTGCCAGCTCAGCATATATGAGATTTACAGCGTGTGCCAACTGGAAACATTGCAAATGTTCGCTGGGATTGCAGAAACGGTTGTGTGCATTGTGCAGAGACTGACGTGTGTTAAAAATAAAATAACGTTTATTTAGACAATAGTTCTTTAAACCACATAAGCTCTTACATTAGGAAAATTCTAAAACGATAGAAAATGTGTCTCTAAATGCCATTTTAAAATTAAATTTCCCGTGGATTAAGCATCTATTTTTCTTAAAACATCATTCCTAACCGTTTTTACAAGCAACATTTTAAAACAGTAAAATTTCATATTAAATCACAATACTCATAACTTCACTTAACTTCAGTCAGGCAGGGGACCTATTTACAACCTGCAAATACTTTCCAATAGCTATTGCGGTATCTACATTTTCCATATCAGCGAGAAGCTCCCCTGCTTGAGCTCGCGACCTTACATCATATTTTAAAAAGATCGGACGTAAACACACTTTACGCTGGTTTAAAAATGTTAGGCAATACGATAAAATATGTAGAATATTACATTTGTACCTCTCTTACACGTACATTTTCCATCGGGAAGCACAAATCCTTATTTTATTATAATGTTTGACAGGGCCGGGGTACTGCCAATTCTTATCCTTAAAACTTCCCTTCTCAGCCATTGGTTGGTAATGTGTCTAGATCGGGGTACCTGGTTTCTTTCCCCCATCTATTACTCATAAACTTTGCAGTCTTTCTAGCTCAGCATGCGTGAGATTTACAGCGTGTGCCAACGGGGGCAAAGTGGAAACATTGCAAATGTTCGCGGCATTGCAGAAACGGCCGTGTGCATTGTGCAGAGACTGACTTGTGTATTGTGCAGAGACCGCCGTGTGCAATGTGCAGAAACTGCTGTGTCCATTGTACAGAAAATGCTGTGTGCATTGTGCAGAAACTGTTGTATGCATTGTGCAGAGACCGCCGTGTGTGTTGTGTAGAAATTGCTGCGTTAAATGCCGTGTGCATTGTGCATAAACTGTCGTATGAATTGTGCATAAACTGCCATGTTCGCTGTGAAGAACCTGACATGTGCATTATGCATAAACTGCAATGTGCATTGTGCGGAACGTGCCACGTGCATTGTGCAGAACGTGCCACGTGCATTGTGCAGAACGTCACCTGCATTGTGTAAAAACGTCATCCAGTTAGAACGTGCCACATGAATTGTGTAGAACCTGCCATGTGCATGTGCAAACCTACCATGCAGATTGTGCACAAACTGACACGTGTGTTGTGCAGAAACCACCTTGTGCATTGTGCAGCCATTGCCAGTCACGTGCCTTGTGCTGAACCTGCCACATGCACTGTGTAGATGTAGAACCTGAAATGTACATGTGCAGAGCTGTAATGTGCATCGCGCTGAACCTGCAGTGTGCATTAGCTGTCAACGTGCATTGCATAGATTCAGAACCTGCCATGTGCACGTGCAAAGCTACAATGTGCATTGTGCACACATTGCCACGTGCATTGCGCAGAATCTGCAGTGTGCATTGTGCAGAACCTGTCACGTGCATTGCCCAGAACCTGCAGTGTGCATTGTGCAAACCTATCATGTGCGTTGTGCAGAACCTGTCACGTGCATTGTGCTTCCTCCAGTTAGGTTTTATTTTGGACCTGTGGACTGAAACCTTATAAAGAGGCTGGGGCCACATCTGCTCTCCTAAACTGGCTTCCTAAGCGCCCTAGGCACTGGTCCTGCCTCTATGGGACCCCTAGTGCCTGTCAGGGTCTGGGGTGAACATGGTCTGCTTCTGTGGGGCCCCTGGTGCCTGTGGTTAACACGGTCTGCTTCCGTGAAGCCCCGGGTGCCTGTCAGCTCCTGGGATGTGCCACTTCTGCTTTCCTAAAATGGCTACCCCGACCACTTGGACAACCCCTGCTTCTGTGAGACCCATGTCAAGGTCTGGAGTGTGCCACATTTGTTCTTAGTAATGGTTGTCTCACCTCCCCGGGCACAGCTCCTGCTTCCGTGGGACCCCTGGTGCCTGTCAGGGTCTGGAGTGAACAGGGTCTGGTTCCGAGGGACCCCTGGTGCCTGCCAGGGTCTGGGGTGAACAGGGCCAGGTTCCGCTGGATCCCTGGTGCATGTCAGGGTCTGGAGTGAACAGGGTCTGGTTCCGAGGGTCCCCTGGTGCCTGTCAGGGTCTGGGGTGAACAGGGTGTGTTTCCATTGGGCCCCGGGTGCCTGTCAGGGTCTGGGCTGAACAGGGTCTGGGGTGTGCCACTTCCGCTCTCCTAAAATGGCTGCCTTGACCCCCTGGGCACAGCTCCTGCTTCTGTGGGACCCCTGGTGCCTGCCAGGGCCTGGGGTGAACATGGTCTGCTTCTGTGGGGCCCCTGGTGCCTGTGGTCTGGGGTTAACACGGTCTGCTCCCGTGCAGACCCAGGTGCCTGTCAGCGCCTGGGATGTTCCACTTCTGCTCTCCTAAAATTGCTGTCCCGACCTCTTGGGCACAGCCCCTGCTTCTGTGAGACCCATGTCAAGGTCTGGAGTGAGCCACATCTGTTGTTAGTAATGGTTGTCTCACCTCCCCGGGCACAGCTCCTGCTTCCGTGGGACCCTGGTGCCTGTCAGGGCCTGGGATGAACAGGGCCAGGTTCCGCTGGATCCCTGGTGCCTGTCATGGTCTGGAGTGAACAGGGTCTGGTTCCGAGCGACCCCTGGTGCCTGTGAGGGTCTGGGGTGAACAGGGTGTGCTTCCGTTGGGCCCCGGGTGCCTGTCACGGTCTGGGCTGAAAAGGGTCTGGGGTGAGCCTTCCGCTCTCCTAAAATGGCTGCCTTGACCCCCTGGGCGCAGCTCCTGCTTCTGTGAGACCCCTGTCAGGGTCTGGAGTGAGCCACATCTGTTCTTAGTAATGGTTGTCTCACCTCCCTGGGCACAGCTCCTGCTTCCGTGGGACCCCTGGTGCCTATCAGGGTCTGGGGTGAACAGGGTGTGCTTCCGTTGGGCCTCGGGTGCCTGTCAGGGTCTGGGCTGAACAGGGTCTGGGGTGGGCCAATAACGCTCTCCTAAAATGGCTGCCTCGACCCCCTGGGCACAGCTCCTGCTAAGTGGGACCCCTGGTGGCTGTCAGGGCCTTTGGTGAACAGGGTCTGGTTCTGCTGGACCACTGGTGCCTGTCAGGCAGGGGCGGATTGGCAAGGCGGGCATTCGGGAATGGGCCGAAGGGCCGGTGCCTCAGTGCCCTCTGTGGGCCGTTTTTTTTCTCCCCTGTCCCAGTCCACAGAGAGTGGACTAGGAAAGGGGAGAAAAAAACCGGCCCACAGAGTGCACGAAGACAGAGACACAGAAAATGAAAGCAGCCTCGCTGTGCGGCTGGACAGCGATTGTCAGCTGTGGCCTCTCCTTCACCCCTCCCCTGCCAAGCAATCAAGCTGAGGCTGGGCAGGGGTGATTGTTTGCAATAATCGGCCTCCCTGGGGGCCAGGTGTTTCTCAGGCCTTTGAGCCATTTGCACCTCGGCCCCCTGGCGCCCATGCAGCCCAGAAACGGTGTTAGTCTTAACACCTCGCCCACAGCCCTTCACATTCAGGGCACAGTGGGCGAGGAAGAATGGGTCTTGCTGTGGGGGCCTGGTGATGTTTGGAATTTTTTTGTTTTATTTATTTATTTATTCGATTTTATATAGTGCGGACTTTACCCGAAGGTGTCAGAGCGCTTCACACTAGGAACAGCAATAATACATGAGGAGAAAATTATAAGTGGACAAATTACAAAAGCAAACGTTAAGTTACATGAATCAAAAGTGACAATAGTGAGCAACCAAAATACAAGAGGAGCAAACAATACATTACAGGAGGAAAAAGCGATATCTGTGCAGGTTACAAAAGCCTACAAAGTACAAGTAGAGGTATAATACTGCAATTAATGGCAGACACTACAGCACAAGAACAAACGTTACGTAGGCAATGGTGGCACTTGTGCAAGTATCTAAAGCAAACAAAAGTGAGAGGTAGCATACAGTGTGTTACAAGAGAAAAATGGCGTGTGCAAGTTACAAAAGGGTACCATACACAGGTACAAGGGTAATACTACAGTAAATGGTAAACACTCAAACTGCCAGAACACACTGGGAAGGCACTTCCCATGCACCAGCTTCACCTCAGCCTCCCCCCTGACTACCTGGCTACCTTGGATGACCCAGAAAGCTGTGTTTTGTGCTCCCCTGCCAGGACATTTTCCCAAGCCCTGGAGGGTTGATTAATTTACTAATTGCAGGGGCCTTACCTCTGTTCATGTGCTCCTGAGCTGAAGGTCTGGGGAGGGCTAAGTAGGTTAGTAATAGCAGGGGCTTTGCTGCTTTTCAGGTGCTCCTGTGCTGAAGGTCTGGGGAGGGCTAAGTAGGTTAGTAATAGCAGGGGCTTTGCTGCTTTTCAGGTGCTCCTGTGCTCGAGGGCTGGAATAATTTTGTGACAAAAAGGGGCCTTGCTGTTTTTTTTAGTTGCTCAGCATGTAGGCCATTGTCACCTTGGCCCTGTGTCCTGTGCAAGAACAGTATCCTCCCACTTTCATTACTTGTCTGCGCAAATGGTGTTTCATGAAAGGGCACGCCCCTTAAATGTGGGCCACGCCCCTTAAATATGGGCCACGCCTCTTGAATGTGGGCCACTTTTTTCGTCAGTGCCCGGGCGGAATTGTGATCCCAATCCGACCCTGCTGTCAGGGCCTGGGGTGAACACTCATTTTTCGTAAACACCTAACTGTCCTATCCACCTCTCCTGTTGCATCCGGTCACACATGGAAGCATCAAACGGGTACTTTTCGCCACACCTCAGAAGTACAAGCAGAACCCAGGAACAATACGGGCACAGTCTGCATTGGATCCGGGAAATATCCCTGCAGGAAACCCCCAGATCTGGTGTAAGTTACAGCGCATCCATTGGCCCGTCTTGTGCTCCGCAGCGCACACGTCGCCGCTCATTGATCCCCGTTCGAGTTCCGGTCGTTGCTGTTATTGATAGTGATTTTGATGTCATGTTCATTAGAGCGTCATCCGCGTCTCATTCATCGTACCAACATCCACGGTGACGTGTTCTGGTGTGGCAGAGTGTACACACTGGCTGCTCGCTGCTATGACAAGGCGGGGACGTCACTGGTGGCATGTTCTGGTGTGGCAGAGTGTACACACAGGCTGCTCGCTGCCATGACAAGGTGGGGACGTCACTGGTGACATGTTCTGGTGTGGCAGAGTGTACACACTGGCTGCTCGCTGCTATGACAAGGTGGGGACGTCACTGGTGACATGTTCTGGTGTGGCAGAGTGTACACACAGGCTGCTCGCTGCCATGACAAGGTGGGGACGTCACTGGTGACATGTTCTGGTGTGGCAGAGTGTACACACAGGCTGCTCGCTGCCATGACAAGGTGGGGACGTCCATGGTGACATGTTCTGGTGTGGCAGGAGGTACACACAGGCTGCTCGCTGCTATGACCCGGTGTGGGACGTCCACGGTGACATGTTCTGGTGTGGCAGAGTGTACTCACTGGCTGCTCGCTGCTATGGAAAGGTAGGGGATGTCCATGGTGACATGTTCTGGTGTGGCAGAGTGTACACACTGGCTGCTCTCTGCCATGACAAGGTGGGGACGTCACTGGTGACATGTTCTGGTGTGGCAGAGTGTACACACAGGCTGCTCGCTGCCATGACAGGGTGGGGACGTCACTGGTGACATGTTCTGGTGTGGCAGAGTGTACACACAGGCTGCTCGCTGCCATGACAAGGTGGGGACGTCACTGGTGGCATGTTCTGGTGTGGCAGAGTGTACACACAGGCTGCTCGCTGCCATGACAAGGTGGGGACGTCACTGGAGACATGTTCTGGTGTGGCAGAGTGTACACACAGGCTGCCCGCTGCCATGACAAGGTGGGGACGTCCACGGTGACATGTTCTGGTGTGGCAGAGTGTACACACTGGCTGCTCGCTGCTATGACAAGGTGGGGACGTCACTGGTGACATGTTCTGTGTGGCAGGGGGTACACATGTGGTAAATATTTGATTTACCGTCCTAATTTCTATGCAGGTAAGTACTTTAACAAAAATAACTCAATCGGAAAGAAAGAGGCAGAGTCCGTGGTGTTAGAGTTCTTAGGGGTTTTATTCCTTAAAAAGGAATGGTCATGGTACCAGATCGGATATCTTGTTCCTGCCACCACTGGGGTGCAGGAAGGGATAGAGCAATATTTTATTGACAATACATAGCTTATATACTTAAATCATACAATAGAAACCAATACAGTAGGCGTAACAGCTGAGAGAAACAAGATAACAGCATACACGTGGTAGTGATACGTAATTAGAAGGCGTGAACTAGGCGTGAACATAGAGGCGTGTGCTAGAAACGTCATATGTAAGTGTCACAAGTAGGTGGGTACGTAGCAGAATTAGGCAATGTCAGCAGAAATCTGAGGCCTGGATGCGCGCGCAGCTGCATGACGCGTGAATGACGTGGAACTGGAGGGAGCGGGGGACTTGACATTTACACTGGCGGAAAGAGACAGAAGTCTGGCATGTCAGATCAACTTGTACCTATATCATATCTGATATCTAATGTTTGGGAACCATATTATCTAGAGGAAAAGGTCTCTTGGGCAGAGGCTATTCTATACTGACTGTGAGTGCGTGTATAAGCGTCTAAGTGTCTGCATGAGATGCGAGGGGGCATGGGCCTACCATGGTAACAGAGGCTATGAATTACTTGCACGGAGACAGTGAGGCCGGGCCCTTTGCTCTGCAGCTGGAAGATGTTTACTTGAACTAGTAGGCAGGAATGTATGTTTGAGGAGCGGAACAGATAATTCGAAGGTTGAATACAGTGTTGGCAGGCAGCAGGCTGAGCCAAGCGCCGTTAGCCGCACGGGGAGTAAGGCAGAGGTCACGGGTACAGAGGCAGCCCAGGCTGAGGCGTTCAGAATCAGAAGGCAGGAAAAACTCGATGGCAGAATTCAGGGCCTACTTCGCCAGAGCTGAAAAACGTGTAAAGTACACCACAAAAAGACGTTGGCATGGCATACTCAGGAACAGAATATACAACCCATTCAGGGTGGATCTGAAAGAGGACATGTTAACGTTGGACGCAAATGTATTTGCGTCTTCATAACTGGCAGAGGAGGGAAGTTACATGCACTTTAAGCTGGTACATGGAGACGGTGGGGTACACGTTAGGGAACATTTCTTGACCATAAAATTTATATTTCCTCATTCCCTCCTTGTTCCCTACGGACCCTTCATGATATATCGATTCTCATGAACCGATCAGTCTGTTCTTGTAACATTATTTGCTCTTCTTTCTTCTTTTCGCGTTTTAAGTGAAAACTGGAGTGTGCAATACATGAAGTGGCGCACAGACCACAAATCGCTGGCCCACACTGTAGGCACAGGCAGCAACTGAATACTATGACAAGGGCAATGCCTAGGAAGGATAGGATCTTCCATCCCCAAGCGGTCAACGTTGTCCAGAACCAACCGGACCAAGTCCAGGTGCCTGGATTCTGATGTATCAAACTTGCAATTTTATGAAGACGTGTAATAGCTTTATATACTGTAGGCGCGTTTTCTGGAATGAAAACACAGCAACTTGACCCGATGACCTTACAAGCTCCGCCCCTATCTGCTAGGATGACGTCAATAACAAGACGATTCTGGAGAACAACAACCCGCATGGCAGATTGCTCCTCTGTTAAGTTGCCTAGAGCGGAGGTAGTTTCATTCACTACTGCTTCGAGTGTTCTAGTTAATCTTCGTATCAGTTTACTATTTTGGACGGGACCTGTGAAGAAAAAGAATCCTTTATTGAAATCTGTGTATTGCTCCCATGCCGTTTCAGTATAGTCGACAATCGGGAGATCTCTTCGGAGTCTATTCTTTACTAGATTTGTATTTCTGTGATAGTCAGGAGGAGCTAGAAAAACAGGTGGCAGAAGGAATGCAATGTAACAGGTACCATCCCAATCTAGAGGTAAGCGTATGTATGCGGTATGGCCACAAACAAAATAGGAATGACGAGTAGCTCTAAAGGAAGATTTGCCTTGGTCACTGAATTCGACCACAGTAGTACATTTGCTATGACCTAAGTGTACTGAACCCTTCTTTCTGACACATAAATCACCTTTGACTGTTAATACTGACATAGCAGGGAGAACTGGTGCAGCTTCGGATTCGACAGTAAGAATCATAAGGTTAATTGTATAATTACCTAATCCATATACTTCATTTTCTAGATCAGTTCCTATTCTAGTGGGAAGTCCCTTTTTGTCAGGATAACAGGCGTTAAGCAGAACTAAGTTCAAGTTCCCCCAAACCCAGTTTCCCTTGAAAACAGCAATGTCAGGATCTAAGGAATTAATTATTCTAAACCATGCTCCACAAGAGCCATTGCGTGTGAACGGGTACGGAAAGAGGGGCAGAACTCCCTTGTATTTCTGATAGGGAGGGAGTCGGCCACATATCCAACAGCTTGTAGCATTATTAGTCAGATGGGAGTGATGTAACATACTAATGAAGGTGTTGTTGCGCAGCGCAAGTCTGTAAGATAGTTCATGGGGTGGTAACTCGCTAAAAGAATGTTCGGCAGTGACATTGTAAGCAGATTGTTCACGCTTGAAGATAGGGTAATATATGGGAAGCAAGATACTGGCAACAATAATCAGAAGACTTAGAGAAAACATAATCAACAATGTCACTATACAGTGACTACGGAGTGATTTACAATATGCATGTTTCTTGAGTTGTCTCTCTCTCTCTCTATCTCGATCTAGGGGATACATGTCAGAAACTATTTAACCGATTCACCTAGGGGAGGACTTAAACAATTAAACTGTCTGACTTGCTAGATCGAAGTTTTGATCGATACTCCTCTTGGGGAGTTTTCTCTCTTTTTGGAACTTTGAAGTCTTTAGTATCGAGGCAGTCCTTTGAGGGGGTGGACGAGTCAGTTTCTGGCAACAGTTCATTACATTTTTTAATATGACTCGTGTGGATCCACCCCTTTCGGCCTTCCACTTTGATTGCGGTCCTCGTGGTAAGAAGGACGATCTTCGGCTCCTTCCAGCGGGGCTCCAGCGGGCTTTTCCTGTCGAAGTTACGAATTAAAACTGTATCCCCGGGACGGACATCGTGTGGCTTTACATCAGTGTTGTCGGGAAAGGCTGCAGCAACCTGTGAACGACATGATTGGAGTGCAGACATCAAGGAGGCAAGGTAATCTGTCAGCATGTTACAATCAACATCGGTTATTTTCTTAGGCATGGGCGTCCCCCACATATTCGGTGGTCTGCCAAAGACCACCTCATACGGTGCTAGTCCTGATCTCGAATGGGGGACCATTCTCATATAGAATAGTGCAACTGGCAGGGCGACTATCCAGTCGACCCCTTTCTCTTTACATACTTTAGCAAGGCGTGTTTTTAGTGTCTGGTTATGCCTCTCTACAAGGCCAGCGGCTTCAGGATGTCGGACACAGTGGAATTTCCACTGATATCCTAGCAGAAGGGAAACCTGTTTCATGAGCTCGGATGAGAATGGCTGTCCGTTATCTGAGTACATGACACGAGGCAAGCCGTACCGTGGGAAGAATTCTCGAACCAACTGCCTGGCAGTGGTCGGAGCAGTGTAATCTGGGACTGGATATGCTTCGGTCCAACGGGAAAGTGCACAAACAACTACGAGGACGTACTTAAATCCTCGACAACGGTCCATCTGGATATAATCCATCTGGAGGACTTCAAAAGGGTGATCAGGAGGATGGAATCCACCTTGCTCTACAGGGACGCTTTTACCTGGATTGAACTGACAACAGATCATGCAAGTACGCACTTTCTGTTTTGCTGCTGCTCGTAAGTGTTTGTTGTACCAGAGATTCTGTAAACTGTCTAACATAGCTTTTTCTCCTAGATGTGCTGGACTATGTGCTGTATTTATTATGACTTGAACCATAGAGTCGGGGAGAAACCATGTAGATTTTCCCTTCGTCATCCAACCTTGATCTGTCTGGATCCCTTCTAGTTCAGTCCATTTCTTTATTTCATCTGGAGTAGCATGTGTCTGAATATCGATTACATCTAGTGTGGGATCCCTAACTGTCATACAATGTGTCGGTACTATTGTCTTTGTCATATCAGTTGTCTGGGGGTGAGTCAATGCTGTATGTTTTGCTGTTTGGTCTGCCAGGTCGTTACCCTGGGAAATGGAATCTGTAACTTTAGTATGTGCTTTGCACTTCATGATGGATATGCCTGAAGGCAGATGTATTGCCTCTAATAGTGCTTGAATGAGGGGACCGTGTTGGATCTTGGCACCGTGAGAGGTCAGGAAACCTCGTTCTTGCCATAACACTCCGAAGTCGTGTACAACTCCGAAAGCATAACGTGAATCTGTGTATATGTTAACATTTCTGTTCTTGGCTAGTATACAGGCTCGGGTCAGAGCGATGAGCTCTGCTGCTTGAGCGGACAGTGTATCAATACGATATGTTTCTTTAACTTCAGTTTCAGTGGTCACTGCATAGGCGGCCACTAATTCTCCTGTGTTTGTTCTCATACATGAACCATCCACATAGAGTGTCAGGTCTGGATTTGTCAGTGGAACATCAGTTAAGTCTCGTCGGGGTTTTGTTACTGCATTAATGATCTCTATACAATCATGCGGGGCTGAATTAGTCATAATCGAAGGTAACAATGTTGCGGGATTCAGGATGTTACAGCGTCTGATTTCTATGTGTGGCTGGAATAGTGTCAGTTCATAACCTGTCAGTCGTGCTATAGTCAAGTGTTGAGTCTGAGTTCGGTTTAGAAGAACCTCTACAGAATGTGGAACTTGTACTGTTAATTGATGTCCTAAGACAATTGAATCGCTCTGTCTGATTGCTAGGGCTGTTGCTGCAACTGACTTTAAGCACGCAGGGAGCGCCTGGGCTACTGAATCCAATGTACTTGAAAAATAAGCGCAAGGCTTATGTGAACCTGCTTGATCTTGAGTGAGGACAGACAACGCTGTACCATCACGTTCTGTAACAAAAAGTGTAAAGGGTTTGCTGTAACATGGTGTCGCTAAAACTGGTGCTTGGCATAAAGCTTTCTTTAATTCCTCAAAGGCCTGTGTATGTTCCTGAGTCCAAGGAAGGGCAGTCGAAGTCGCTGCCTCCTGTGTTGTCAACTGAATGAGTGGTTTAGCTAGAAATGCATACTGGGGAATCCATTGTCTGCAGTACGAGGTGAGGCCTATAAAGGCCCGCACTTCCTTTTGTGTCTGGGGTTGTGGCATATTTACAATTAACTGGATACGGTCAGGAGTGAGCTGTCTCCCCACTTTGGACAGCAAGTGACCCAAGTACACAACTTGCTGAACACAGAATTGTAGCTTCGAAGGAGACACCTTGTGTCCCTTGTCGGCCAGAAAATGTAGAACTGTCAGTGATGCTTGTTCACATTCAGGCTCACTTCGTGCGGTGATCAGCAGATCATCGACGTATTGCAGTAAAGCGGTGTTAACTGGCATTTGAATACAATCGAGTTGTCTTTTCAGTGCTTGACTATAGATGCTGGGGCTTTCTGTGAATCCTTGAGGTGCGCGTGAAAATTTGAAACTTCGTCCATTTAAACTGAATCCGAAGAGGTATTGGCTCTCTGGATCAATGGGCACACTGAAGAAGGCGTTCTTGAGATCAATTACAGTGAAGAACGTTGCTTCCGAATCAATAGCAGTCAATAGGGAAGAGATGTCGGGAACCACAGGGTACTGTGGTACAATGCATTTATTCAGTTCTCGTAAATCAATCACCAACCGATATACTGGCGGTGCATTGGGATCAGTACGTTTAAGAATCGGAATGATAGGGGAATTACAGATATTGGAGTCGGTCTCTACGACCACTCCTTGGGCAATGAGCTCTTCAATGATTTCCAGTAAAGCCACTACAGCATCGGGTGGTAGCTTGTATTGTCTGATTCTTGGTAAAACAACTCCTTGTTTGAGTGTAACACAGTATGGTGTAATGTGCATGCAACCTACATCGGTCGGGCCTTGTGCCCACAGGTCTTTCGGTACATTTTTCAATCTGACATCAAACTCTCGTAATACATAGTGACCCTTAAAGTCACGCAAAAAGAGTCTAACTCCTTCCGGAGAACAACATATCACAGCTCCTAGAGCCTTCAATGTTTTGATACCTAACAGATTTTCGGGACATGATTTCGTAAGTAACAAGTCTGTAACTCGTGATAATGGACCCACAGTCAGGGGGACGGGTTTCGATACCTCATTTATAATAGGCTGTCCTGAAAAACCAAGGGAAACATTCTGTGAGCCTGAGAGGGGTGCCCCTGGGACTTCATTATGGCTGATTGTTGTGTGGCTTGCCCCTGTGTCGATTAAAAACTTTCTGTCTTTTCCCAATACTTGACTGTGCACGTAAGGACCCTCTTGATCTACAGGAATCTCAATAAGAGGCAAGCCAACCTCCCTCTCTAGGCTGTTTCATGTGTATCGTTGATAATCGGGATAATCAGATTGGGCATACTGGCACATCTGTCGTGAAACTTGCTGTGTCGCGGCAATGGGCTGTGGCTGTGGCTGTGATACCGCTGCTGTCTGTGCTGTATGTGGTGGAGCATGCATAGGTTGTGAATTCTGTGAAGTCTGTTGCTGACCCTGGTCTTGTCTAGGCGGATGCGGTCTTTCTTTAGTTTTACCTGTAGCTATATTGTGTTTCAGGACTGGGCATTCATGTACGTAGTGACCTGGCTGCTTGCAATAATTGCATGTCCCTTTAACGGGAGCTGCGGCATTACCTGTCTGGGTCGTACCCTTTCTCTGGCCGTCGTCTGGAACCGACTGGGCCACTAACATTTTCATTTTCGTGTCTTTCATACGTCTCTGTTCGTGATCCTGTTCTTCTCTAATTCTGTTCTGATGGTATTGTAACATTTGTAACATCTGAGATGGCGTATTTGCTTGCCATGTACTTTCAACACTTTTACACGGTTTTTGACTGCTGTCAGGGAATTCTCGACTAACTTTGATACAAAAAGATGTGGGTACGACTCGCTACCTGGTTTTAGGCCACTATTAATAATGAAACATTTCTCGAATCTTGAATAGAAGTCACTAGTATCTTCATCGTGTTTCTGTTTACAGGCTGAGATTGCGTCCCAGTCTTCCTTTTTGGTGGTCAGTAATCTCGGCAGAACCTGTACTATCAAACCTGGTAATGCTTTAGCTTTCTCCCCAAGGCCTAGCCCTGGAGTACGAGTTTTTTCCTCATCTTCTATTTCTGTCCATATAATCTTTTTGTCTCCCACCTCCCATTCTCTTTCCTTCAGTTTCTCGTAGATGCCGGTGGGCAGCAGTACCTTTAACATTTTCATGATATCTGCATATGTGTAATCTCCCATCAGTAACATGTCTTTAAGTTCTCTGTGAAAACCTGCAGGGTCTTTATCGTGACAGGGTACTAGTTTCTTCATTTCCAATAGTTCTAACTTGGTCAGAGGTGTGTGTACATACACACGTTTCAAGGTATTATCGGTACCCATAACTGGATGTACTTCTCGTAAAGGGTTCTGTCTTTCTAAACGCTCCATATGATACATTTTTCTTTCTGGGGGCGGAGCGGGAACATATTGTGGGCCTAAGAAAGTGTTGTATCTGTGCCGTTGTTCTAGAATTATTTGGATTAATTTGGTACTTAGGCCTCTCCATCTATCCATGAGTAGTGCTTCTAATGTATCGTGTAAGGGACCTGGATCAGAATGTTTATTTCTGTATAACGTGAGGAGGTGCTGAATCATATATATACCTGCTAATTTCTGCTCGTCTGGGGATAGGTTCAGAAATGTCTGCGCTACTGTGTCATCATTGTATATATTAGCATTGTCAGCCCATAGTACTGCGGACCGGGCTAATTCTTGTTCATCCATAGAATTGAGTACATGGTACCCCATTCGTTCTCGAAGCATTTTATCAGTGTCCTGAAACAGATATTCGGGAGAATTCGGTTTTGATATGCCAGAGAGAAAAACTCTCTTGCTTTCTGGACGAATGCCTTTCCTAAGGTAAGTTCCCTTACCTACATACGCTATCGTATCGGTAGTTATTTCTGGTTCTTCAGGTCCTTCCTCCTCCTCGGAGGAGGCATTTTCTTTTTCTTTTTCGTGTATTTCTATTACTGCTTTTCTTATTTTCTTGTACATACTAGCTATACAATTCACTTTATCATGTTTTCCATCGGCTATATTTTGACCCCACTTGTTTAGTGCTTCCATTTCATCCTGTTCTGTCTCAGGCCTGTCTCGTTCTCTTATTAAGCAATTTATGAAAAAACGTAATATATATGCTTGAGTGTCAACTTTCTGATGTGCCAGGGCCTCCTTAATACTTTCAGGATTTTCCCCAGTCTGGACAAAATGATATATTCTATCTAGATGATCAGTCATCCCTGAGAATAACACTAGGTAATCTGTAGCTTGTCGCAAGCGTAGTGATGCTATCAACATTCTATCGTCTTTGCCGGGTACTGGATCGTATCTGCAAACTGGAAGTTGTTCTTTGAGTATGTCGAGACGGGGTGACTGGAGTGTAGGGAGCTTCTGCATGTCTCTAAGGTGTAATCTGTGTGTTGCTGGCGGGGTCTGGTAACCCCCGGTTGCACCTCCTGAGGCGGAGGCTTGGGCATTATCCCTCTGTGGAGTCTGTATGTGTACTTGAACTTGTCTCTTAATAGGATCAGGCAAAAACGGATTTGGTATCTTAACCTTAGTTGTGGGAAGTGGTGGAGGTGGAGGAACGACAGGCTGTCGGGCGGGGGAACCTTGTTGCGGTAATGTCGGGATATGGTCTGGAGGCGGGTTGCCACCTCCGTCCCCGTCACCGTCAGTAGGCGGGGCGTGTGAATTGGTGTAAGCGGGTGCTACATCGTCTAGATAGGAATTCAGAAATATGTCTTTAGTAGTCCTGTGCTTTACTTTAGTTGGAACCAATGGCAGCGGCAGATTTTTCGGTATCGGTATTTCTGAAGTAGTTTCAGGCGAACCCTCGGCCACAAGATACATGCCATTTACAAGATTGTTTCGTGCGCGGTCTACTTCTGCTTTTACTCGGATTCCTTCATTGACTAATTCGTTCTCTCGTGCTCTATCTGACTCTTCTCTATGTCTGTCTTCTCTACGGAGCTCTTTCTCGGCTCGTTTATGTGATTCTTTACGCCACAATTCTATGGCATCCTTCTGTGATTGTCTGGCTTTCTTTCTCCATAGTGCTTCTTCTACTTTCAGGATGCACTCAGCATCCCACGTTCCTGTAACGGGCCATCTGTGTCTTTCTTCTAGGTGCTTAGTATAATCGGCCCATAAATCTAGATATAATATGGCATCTATGCCATGCTTATGGTACATGAAATTTCCAGGAGTGTCCCTAGGGGGGATAGGAATTTCTTCCTCTAGTATCCCTTTCCTAGTTCCTATCTGCCTTAGTTTATTGAAGAACGGCATCTTGTTACTTAGTACTGGATACTTGGTACTGGTTACTTATTCTGAACACAGCTAGTTACACAAAAACACAATAATGCACATTTAACAATCACTCATACCACGACATTTATCACATGAAAAACATTTTGAACATATATCTCTACCCTAGATACCGGATGTACTGCTGAACAGCACAGATACACTGCCGAAGACAGTGCAAGAACTTGAATAATCGGATATACTGCTAAACAGTACAGATACACTGTCTAAAACAGTGCAGACCGTGTTTGTGTACCCAAACCCGTCTTTACCGGATACATAATAATGCACCCGTCTAGATACGTCCCAGCAATGGTACTCACCGGGAAGCACGGAATCGGAAGGCCTCGGAAAACTCGACTGGACTGGACCGGACTGGACTCGACTCGACTCGACACGTGGATACTTCGGAAACTGGTGGGCCTCTTGACACCTCGGACCTTGCTTCTTTCGGCTAGGCTCTGGTCGGGATCCTCCGCACTCCTCACCGCCTCGTCTGGGTGCTGATCGCAGTCTCCGTCACCTCCGTGGGCCAGAGGAAGATACAGGAAATCCTGCGGGTACGCGTAGTTCCGTCTTGACTGATGGCTGGGGGCAAAGCTTGCAACGCACCAACCGGCGCGTGGGGTGGGGGAGGGGTCCCTATTCGGGCGCCAAAATAATGTGGTAAATATTTGATTTACCGTCCTAATTTCTATGCAGGTAAGTACTTTAACAAAAATAACTCAATCGGAAAGAAAGAGGCAGAGTCCGTGGTGTTAGAGTTCTTAGGGGTTTTATTCCTTAAAAAGGAATGGTCATGGTACCAGATCGGATATCTTGTTCCTGCCACCACTGGGGTGCAGGAAGGGATAGAGCAATATTTTATTGACAATACATAGCTTATATACTTAAATCATACAATAGAAACCAATACAGTAGGCGTAACAGCTGAGAGAAACAAGATAACAGCATACACGTGGTAGTGATACGTAATTAGAAGGCGTGAACTAGGCGTGAACATAGAGGCGTGTGCTAGAAACGTTATATGTAAGTGTCACAAGTAGGTGGGTACGTAGCAGAATTAGGCAATGTCAGCAGAAATCTGAGGCCTGGATGCGCGCGCAGCTGCATGACGCGTGAATGATGTGGAACTGGAGGGAGCGGGGGACTTGACATTTACACTGGCGGAAAGAGACAGAAGTCTGGCATGTCAGATCAACTTGTACCTATATCATATCTGATATCTAATGTTTGGGAACCATATTATCTAGAGGAAAAGGTCTCTTGGGCAGAGGCCATTCTATACTGACTGAGAGTGCGTGTATAAGCGTCTAAGTGTCTGCATGAGATGCGAGGGGGCATGGGCCTACCATGGTAACAGAGGCTATGAATTACTTGCACGGAGACAGTGAGGCCGGGCCCTTTGCTCTGCAGCTGGAAGATGTTTACTTGAACTAGTAGGCAGGAATGTATGTTTGAGGAGCGGAACAGATAATTCGAAGGTTGAATACAGTGTTGGCAGGCAGCAGGCTGAGCCAAGCGCCGTTAGCCACACGGGGAGTAAGGCAGAGGTCACGGGTACAGAGGCAGCCCAGGCTGAGGCGTTCAGAATCAGAAGGCAGGAAAAACTCGATGGCAGAATTCAGGGCCTACTTCGCCAGAGCTGAAAAACGTGTAAAGTACACCACAAAAAGACGTTGGCATGGCATACTTAGGAACAGAATATTCAACCCATTCAGGGTGGATCCGAAAGAGGACATGTTAACGTTGGACGCAAATGTATTTGCGTCTTCATAACTGGCAGAGGAGGGAAGTTACATGCACTTTAAGCTGGTACATGGAGACGGTGGGGTACACGTTAGGGAACATTTCTTGACCATAAAATTTATATTTCCTCACACACACAGGCCGCTCGCTGCTATGACAAGGTGGGGACGTCACTGGTGACATGTTCTGGTGTGGCAGAGTATACACACAGGCTGCTCGCTGCCATGACAAGGTGGGGACGTCACTGGTGACATGTTCTGGTGTGGCAGAGTGTACACACTGGCTGCTCGCTGCTATGACAAGGTGGGGACGTCACTGGTGACATGTTCTGGTGTGGCAGGGTGTGCACACAGGCTGCTCGCTGCCATGACAAGGTGGGGACGTCCACGCTGACATGTTCTGGTGTGGCAGAGTGTACACACAGGCTGCTCGCTGCCATGACAAGGTGGGGACGTCACTGGTGACATGTCCCGTTGTGGCAGAGTGTACACACAGGCTGCTCGCTGCTATGACCAGGTGTGGGACGTCCACGGTGACATGTTCTGGTGTGGCAGAGTGTACACACTGGCTGCTCGCTGCTATGACAAGGTGGGGACGTCACTGGTGACATGCTCTGGTGTGACAGGGTATGCACACAGAGGCCGCTCGCTGCTATGACATGGTAGGGGATGTCACTGGTGACATGTTCTGGTGTGGCAGAGTGTACACACAGGCCGCTCGCTGCTATGACAAGGTGGGGACGTCACTGGTGACATGTTCTGGTGTGGCAGAGTGTACACACAGGCTGCTCGCTGCCATGACAAGGTGGGGACGTCACTGGTGACATGTTCTGGTGTGGCAGAGTGTACACACAGGCTGCTCGCTGCCATGACAAGGTGGGGACGTCACTGGTGACATGTTCTGGTGTGGCAGAGTGTACACACAGGCTGCTCGCTGCCATGACAAGGTGGGGACGTCACTGGTGACATGTTCTGGTGTGGCAGAGTGTACACACAGGCTGCTCGCTGCCATGACAAGGTGGGGACGTCACTGGTGACATGTTCTGGTGTGGCAGAGTGTACACACAGGCTGCTCGCTGCTATGACCAGGTGTGGGACGTCCACGGTGACATGTTCTGGTGTGGCAGAGTGTACACACTGGCTGCTCGCTGCTATGACAAGGTGGGGACGTCACTGGTGACATGTTCTGGTGTGGCAGAGTGTACACACAGGCTGCTCGCTGCCATGACAAGGTGGGGACGTCCATGGTGACATGTTCTGGTGTGGCAGGAGGTACACACAGGCTGCTCGCTGCTATGACCCGGTGTGGGACGTCCACGGTGACATGTTCTGGTGTGGCAGAGTGTACTCACTGGCTGCTCGCTGCTATGGAAAGGTAGGGGATGTCCATGGTGACATGTTCTGGTGTGGCAGAGTGTACACACTGGCTGCTCTCTGCCATGACAAGCTGGGGACGTCACTGGTGACATGTTCTGGTGTGGCAGAGTGTACACACAGGCTGCTCGCTGCCATGACAAGGTGGGGACGTCACTGGTGACATGTTCTGGTGTGGCAGAGTGTACACACAGGCTGCTCGCTGCTATGCCAAGGTGTGGGACGTCCATGGTGACATGTTCTAGTGTGGCAGAGTGTACACACAGGCTGCTCGCTGCTATGACAAGGCGGGACGTCACTGGTGACATGTTCTGGTGTGGCAGAGTGTACACACAGGCTGCTCGCTGCCATGACAAGGTGGGGACGTCACTGGTGACATGTTCTGGTGTGGCAGAGTGTACACACAGGCTGCTCGCTGCCATGACAAGGTGGGGACGTCACTGGTGACATGTCCCGTTGTGGCAGAGTGTACACACAGGCTGCTCGCTGCTATGACCAGGTGTGGGACGTCCACGGTGACATGTTCTGGTGTGGCAGAGTGTACACACTGGCTGCTCGCTGCTATGACAAGGTGGGGACGTCACTGGTGACATGCTCTGGTGTGACAGGGTATGCACACAGAGGCCGCTCGCTGCTATGACATGGTAGGGGATGTCACTGGTGACATGTTCTGGTGTGGCAGAGTGTACACACAGGCCGCTCGCTGCTATGACAAGGTGGGGACGTCACTGGTGACATGTTCTGGCGTGGCAGAGTGTACACACAGGCTGCTCGCTGCCATGACAAGGTGGGGACGTCCACGGTGACATGTTCTGGTGTGGCAGAGTGTACACACTGGCTGCTCGCTGCTATGACAAGGTGGGGACGTCACTGGTGACATGTTCTGTGTGGCAGGAGGTACACACAGAGGCCGCTCGCTGCTATGACAAGGTGGGGACGTCACTGGTGACATGTTCTGGTGTGGCAGAGTGTACACACAGGCTGCTCGCTGCCATGACAAGGTGGGGACGTCACTGGTGACATGTTCTGGTGAGACAGGATGTGACCACAGATGCTGATCGCTATTATGACATGGTAGGGGACGTCACTGGTGACATGTTCTGGTGTGGCAGAGTGTACACACTTGTTGCTCGCTGCTATGACCAGGTGTGGGACGTCCATGGTGACATGATCTGGTGTGGCAGGGTGTACACAGTGGCTGCTCGCTGCTATGACAAGGTGGGGACGTCACTGGTGACATGTTCTGGTGTGGCAGGGTGTACACACAGGCTGCTCGCTGCTATGACCAGGTGTGGGACGTCCACGGTGACATGTTCTGGTGTGGCAGAGTGTACACACTGGCTGCTCGCTGCTATGACAAGGTGGGGACGTCACTGGTGACATGTTCTGTGTGGCAGGAGGTACACACAGAGGCCGCTCGCTGCTATGACAAGGTGGGGACGTCACTGATGACATGTTCTGGTGTGGCAGAGTGTACACACAGGCTGCTCGCTGCCATGACAAGGTGGGGACGTCACTGGTGACATGTTCTGGTGAGACAGGATGTGACCACAGATGCTGCTCGCTTTAATGACATGGTAGGGGACGTCACTGGTGACATGTTCTGGTGTGGCAGAGTGTACACACTGGCTGCTCGCTGCTATGAACAGGTGGGGACGTCACTGGTGACATGTTCTGGTGTGGCAGAGTGTACACACAGGCTGCTCGCTGCCATGACAAGGTGGGGACGTCACTTGTGACATGTTCTGGTGTGGCAGAGTGTACACACTGGCTGCTCGCTGCTATGAACAGGTGGGGACGTCACTGGTGACATGTTCTGGTGTGGCAGAGTGTACACACAGGCTGCTCGCTGCCATGACAAGGTGGGGACGTCACTGGTGACATGTTCCGGTGTGGCAGAGTGTACACACAGGCTGCTCGCTGCCATGACAAGGTGGGGACGTCACTGGTGACATGTTCTGGTGTGGCAGAGTGTACACACAGGCTGCTCGCTGCCATGACAAGGTGGGGACGTCACTGGTGACATGTTCCGGTGTGGCAGAGTGTACACACAGGTGCTCGCTGCCATGACAAGGTGGGGACGTCACTGGTGACATGTTCTGGTGTGGCAGAGTGTA